>NC_140125.1:82016861-83440564 GCF_964035555.1 Netta rufina | reverse complement strand
GAAAGGAAAGGAAAGGAAAGGAAAGGAAAGGAAAGGAAAGGAAAGGAAAGAGAAACTTTATCCTACCCAGCTGGACACTGAGGAGTTTCAAGTGGTGTACATGGTTCTTCTACCCAAGGTGTTTCACCTAAAATGACAAAATAAAATACTGAGTTAGCATCACAAAGTAATACAAACAACAAATTGTACAACAAAGAAGTTTCTTGGTTGACCTTTTTAGAGCTCTTTCTGAGACTTTTTGTTTCAATACAGAATTATAGAAAAGTAGGTCTAAAAATAGCTTATATATTATTTTGCACAAGCTATTAGGCCTTTAGACACTGAAAGGACTAATGCTTACAGCTGTAAGCTAAAAACAGAACACACATACTACCCAAACAAGTAAATACAATGGAGGAGAAATGACTATGAAAGCTTAGCCTAATTTTTATCTGGCTCTAAATGAGTAACATTTAACTGTATCCAGGATCCACACTGGAATACTTCCTTCTTTTTCTGCAAATTCCACTTATACACTTAGTGATGGCTGCCAGGACTTCCTTTAGCTTTTGTTTTAATTCCCCCCCCCCCCGTAAAGAATCCAAACTCCTTCAGTCTTCCCTTGTTGGCCACAGCTTCTGACGTCCAGGTCTTTCTGTTCTCCCTTGAACCTACACCTGCTTCACATTTCACATTCACTCATTTATGATAATGATCTGCCCATCCCTTTGGAAGAAATAAGGGAAATAAAAGAAGAAGTAAGAAAATCATGAAAGGAAGGAAAAAAAGAAAGAAAGAAAAAAGAAGCAGTGGCTGTTAGAGTTCTTGGCTTACCACAGAAAACTCCTATCCTAATAAGCAGCCAGAGGTGGGGATGTACACTGATCTTAATTAGGTCAGTACTCTCTGCTCAAACAAATTAGCATCTAGCCAAACTCTTGACTGTTTTTAGCTTCCATTTGCATTTAGGTGACAAATATAATATTGCAGAACTTGACTTCAATCTCAGCCACCTCACAATATACAGGAGTTCTAATAACAGATAACATGTTTTAAGTCACCAGTATACTCTTCAGATATCATATCTGTAATCTGATTTTACTAATGATGTTATGTTTAGACAGAGTCTGTATAAAGCAATTAAGTATGAACAACATTCAAAATAAGTAAAACAAACGAAACTCATTCTATAAATTAATTTCTATTAAAAAGAAAGGGAAAGTTTTAATTAGGCTCATTACTACTACTATAAGTACTTCAGATTCCATGGAATTTGAAGCTGGAACCATGTCTCCAACTATTTTTTGGAAAAAAACAAACAAAAAAAAACACAAACACAAAACCACATTCGGGATACTGCTGCAGTATTCAGAACACTCTTTCTTATGAATGACAGTTCTCACACTTCTCTCCAGAAATCTTCTTCTTCCTAGTCAAAAACACCAAAAGCTTCACCTCAAAACATCTTCATCTTCCAAGATGTAACTATAAGAATCTAACCTTGAGAAACAAATGTATCGACCTTTATATTTCTAATGTTTGAGCAAACATTTATTTCACAGGAACATTTGCATAAAATCCTTCTGACTTCTGATTTACCTTTGCAAATGCTGTTGTAATTTACACAGCAGTCTTTATTCTGCAAACAGTCATCAGAACAAGAACAGTAACTTCCAGGTAGCCTTTTCTCACCACAACGGAAATTAGTGCATCTCCAAGATCGGGCTGAAAAATGTAAGAAAAAGATTACTATAAAGCTTTTGTTAAACAAGTATTTATATGTCCTACTTGATTTACTTTAAAAGTTTCATGTAAGAGGAAAATTCAACACATTTAACGCATAGAAACACATAACATGTTGCTGCCGTTGAATGGTAACATCAAATCATAGAATAATTCATTTTAGAAAGATGTTACCAAAGTCATCTTGTTCAATGCCTTCCACCCTTCATAAATAAATAAATTAATTAATATGAAAGAAGGCAAGAGATCTTTTTTTTTTTTTTTTTTTTTTCTTTCTCTTGTGCTTAATTCCCAGCAGATAGGAAAAGATCTAAGGGATCTAAGGGTCTAAGGGCAAAAGCAGGCAGAAAGTGATAAGGATGAAGAAAAACTGAACTGCTGCCAAGACAGCATAGGGACTAACTGGAGAAGAATCTGGACTCAAAGCGGAAATAAATTTCCGGGAAGAACATTGCAATCCTCTGATTCCATTAATTCACAAGTAATCCCCAAGCCTACATAAGGTCAACGATATACTTTACAGGAACTCCCATTAATTTTCAAAAGGACAAAAAGTTCTGGTGCACAGGCATTGTTTCAGACCCCTAGTCAAAGAAAACCTGTCATTTCATTCACACTCGTCCATAACTTCATCTGGACCAGGAAACGTGCACTACAAATGCTCTGGTTATCTTCAAAAGAGTTGGCTGTTCTGTGCTGCTGTGCTGTGCACTGCTGCATTGCACTGTGCTATACATGAAGTCCATAAAAATTGCTTCAATTAATATTTTTGCCTAAAAAGCATGTCTCTTCATAAGAAAAAAGATGAGGATATAATTTGAGAAAGAGGTGGAAAGGTTTCATGCTAGGCACTCTAACAACCTGAAACTCAACACCACTGGCTTCCTCCCTCCCCAAGTCAATATATGGCATAGCAAAGCCCAAAACCTTTTCCCAGCATGGCAAGAGGGCCTTCTGTATATCAGTGTAAATACAAGAACTGATCTTTTTCCAATTAGTACTATGCAATAAAACAGAACAGAATAGAAACCAATGAGCACGGACTGCTCAAGACCATACTTGGCTCCACACAGGCATCTTCATAATCCCAGCAGCAGTCTTGACGCTCTTTGCACCCACTGTCACACTGACAGCCTGCCACCTCTTTCCGATAGGGCTCATCACATTTGTGTCTGCAGCTGACTGCAAAGAGAAGGAAAGGGATCTCAATGACCAGGCTGCAAAACAGTCCTGTCCCAGCCACATCAGATGAATGGATCATGGACATGTAAAGAAAGGTGATTAATTTTCCAAACCAATTTCCCAAATCATTTTCCACTGCAGCCGCTAGTGCACAGGTTAGACCAAGCAACATGAGAGTCATAAGAGGTCCTCTGGATGCTGAAGGTCCTGGGTTTTATTTTTCGTGTGCTCACCCGGGACTTCTGGCATAGCTGTTTCTGCTGCACTTCTCCCCAGAGAGGCAATGCCCAGGTATCCCACCCTCCCACTGGTGTCTCCTCTGCTTGTTTCTGGATTCAGGATGCTGAGAGAAGAGCAACACCCACCCTGGGTGTGGGTCAGGGGCTCCCTGAGGGCTCTGCAGCAGCCTCATCTGGGCCAGGGCTGACAGTCCCCAGGCTGAAATGGTGCCCTGGGTCCCGGGTGGTGGGGGGAGGCCCAGAGTGCTGGGCAGGGCTTATTGGTGCACTCCTTGGCCTGACCACATCTCTCCCACCTAATCATCAAGAAGTGCCTTAAAAAACTGCAGGTTTGATGGTTTTGACCCAAAGAAATAAAAGGGACCACATAAAGGGCCCTGCACAGGAAATGGAGACATGCAGTTCCTCACCACAGCTCTGATACCTTCAGCTCTTGCTCCCTGCCTCTGGGACATCCAAGGGCAACTCCAACTCTCCAAACATCACCTGCAGCTCCACACAAACCACAGTGAGCCTTGTGTCTGCAGTCTCTGTACTGTAGAAGTACGGTCTGAACCAGCCTGAGCACCTACATTCCTAGTGTTCTCATCTAGCCACAGTTATATTGCGATGGGTATCCTATTATGCTTTCCAAACGGTTCACGCTTCTGCAAGGTGGACTGCCTACAAAAATCAGGCTTTAATATTCACTATGTATGGATATGGAGCTATGAGCTAAGATTGCTTTTTTTTTTTTTTTTTTTTCTTCACATTAGTCAGCTTGTTTCACATGTAGAAAGTTCACAGGTTGTACTTTGCTCTTTATGTGCATACAATACCAATAATCATTCATTCAAGAAAGCTAGGCAAATAATTAGAATAACAAATATGTAATGAGCAAAAATGAATCTGTGAAAAGAAAAATAAAAATGGAAACATGTAATAAAAGGTTGCATTCCATATCTAGGCCATGTTCTGCTAAGGAAAAGCTGTGATTTTTCACAGATGTTTATAAACATATGCAATCATTTTTTCTTCATTTTTAGTCTCTAAAGTATTTTATTTAATTTTCCCTCTATCCATTGGCTTTAGAACAATCAAGTTGTTCAGATAGTCTATCTGAGTTAAAATGATATAGAATATACATGGTGAGTCTTTGTCAGAAGAAATATGAAACTTTTTCTTTTTCTGAAACAGAACTGTTCGTACAATCTGCAATCCATACCTCTAATTTCTTCACAAGATTTACAAAACTGTGTGAGTTCTGTTAAGTTAGTATGTTGCTTCATACTTCACAATGTTACTTCATCTTTCTTAAGTAGATCTGGTTATAAAGGTAGCAAATAAAGTTTGGCAGTCCCTTTTTAGGATTGCTCTGCAACATTTGCAGTCAGAGACACAAAAATTTTCTTTCAGTGCCATCTTTCACCTTCCATTCACTTTCCACAACTATGATCAAGTTCCTCAGGTAAATGTCATTAAAGACTCATGTGGTAGGTATCTCCCTATTTTACACAGAAAGTTGTAATACAACACATGTGCCATCAAACAGTAATTATAACTCCGTTTCATCCTGCTAGGACTGAACAAGTAAAGAGTTGATGTAGGTACATATGTCTGATATATATTGATTAGGAGTGAGAAAGATACCGTGCTTCCTTGAATGCCTCCAGTATGAGATTATTATTGTTTTGATTCTAAGTGAGGTGTTATAACTCACCATGGGATGTTTATTTGTTCTGATCCTGATTGACCCTGACATCAACATGCTATTCCATTTTTTCAAATTAAAAAATAATATTCCACAAATTCAAAGCATTATACTTTTTTTTTTCTTTTTTACCACAGATTTACAGAAATTGACAATTTCACAGAAAATTCATGATCAGTTTTAGCCACCTGAACTATGCCAAATGCACCTGAACTACGAATCGTGAATGTGGTCCAATGACATCTCTTCTACAATACACATTGCTGAAATAATTGCAATGTCTTATATATAATAAGAATGTCCTATCTCAAATTTTCTAAAAATATTATCAAGATAAAAATTCCAAAGCTGTTGTGAACTAGGTTTAACACTTCTAGATTGAGAAGCAAGATGTTCAGTGGTTTAGCATATGTTTTCAGGTATAATTATGTGTACAGATTTTATACAATCCAACTTGAAAAATGCAAGAACTTTATTTTCGTATATGGCAGGTTGTCACAGAACATTTATACTTTATAAAAGAGGGTTTGCTGAAGGCCTTTAGCAGATGTAGCTTAATTATACTGGAAGTATCATAAACATACCTTGCTCCTGGGCTCCACGGTTTAGTCCAAGTCCCAAACCTAGTCCCAGTGACACAACCACCAAAGCAACTAGCAGAAACTGTCACACAAATACACAAAAATTAAAGTTCATAATTGTGATAAACTGTTACATTTATTAGGATTAACTATATGGCATGGGAGGCACAGAAATAATAATCTTGTGAACTGTTTGTAAGGCAACGCCTAAATACTGCACTTTTAACCTATGGCTGATCCTATCTTGTAATCAAGGAATTCTTTGATAGGGAAAAGATAGTAGAAAGCAATGACTGTATTCACCTGTTTTGCAAATTCTTAAGCTTTGTAAAGAGAAGGAAATCCCCACCTTTCTCAACTCCAAAGCCTGTTTTATAGATTCTGTACTTTCCTAAAATGCCCACAGGGTTTTTTTAAAAAACTCGGCTGGACTGAGGCTGCACGTTTCAAGTTTTCATCCACTAGCCAGTTTCTTTTAATGAGTAAGACATTGTATTAGTGAGGTTAGAGAAAACAGGAAATGAACAAGCAGCCCAAGGAAAACACATAATAGAAAGTTGTATAATGGTTGGAAGACTGGGAAAGAGCTGAGGAAACCTTCATCAGCTTAACAGACACTCTAGATGTGCTGGCTAAAAGGCACAGTGAAAAATGACAACCCTCTGTATTGCAGCATATCCATTTTTTACTAAGGCAGTAACAGAAAGGAAAATGTCAGAGAAAAGAACCATAAAACAATCCAGCTTACTTCCTGCTTTTGTTTCAAAGCCTAATTCTGTTTCCCGCCACTTCCGGCAACCATCAGGCACTAGCAAACATCGAGATTCAAAACAGAGTAGAAATAAGAGCAGCTTACCCTCATACTTTGCATTACTGTAATAGAGCCTCTAGGGAAGCACCCTGGGTTCTTCGTTACTGCCCATCTTGCCCCAACATTTCACCAAGTGGCAGCAGCAGAGAGTGCTGCCCTGTTCTCAGGTGAGGGGTAGGTGTACACTTTGCAGCTCCACTCCAGGACACAGCCTAAATGCACATCATTCCTACCTGAAGACTGGGAAGATCAACCTTACTTGCTCCCTGCTGCTCACTCCCTTGTTTTCGGACAGGAGAAATACCCCAGCAGTAGGAATGGAAATGCAATCGGTGAGAGAAATGGGTAAAAGAGACTGGTGGGAAAAGCACGAATTGGTAGGATTGACCAAAGTGGCAGAAGAGTCTCTTAAAGGGAGACCCCAGATGTGAAGGTTTAATGTCACATCCAGTCAAGCAGGACTGAGAATTAGCAGTCGCATCTGGGCTAGAACACCTGCCTCTTTCTGGACCGGGAGCACAATTCTTCCAGTGTACTGTAATTGGTTTTGTTTCCTGAGCACAGATGAGATCAATCCCCAGGGCTTGCAACCTTCATCTAAAAGTTCACTCTCCATTTTACCCTCCATTTTCTTACAAACTTACAGTTTATAATTACAAATTTTTATTTGTAATTGAAGTAAACAGATAATACTAAGTTTAAAGGATAGCTACTACAGCAACTAAATGTTCTCACTGCTTCAAGTCATTAGAGAGCTGAAGTAAAAACCAAAAACTCATGTTTAAAAGGTATAGACACAACGTATTGCATTTTATTACCAAATTTACACAAAGGCCCTTGATTTTGGGACAGTGATCCTTAAGGTAAAATAACATCAGTAGCACCTGTTCAAATCCTCAGACTTTCTACTGCTAACTTCTATGTCTAAATTCATGACTAGGGCTTCTTATTCATAAAACAGTTGTCCCTAATGCATATTCTCTGACTCTCCTCTGATAGTGTGGACCTTCTAGGTAGTGTAACTACTCACTGAGTACACAATTCTCCACCTGATCTTTCAGGAAAAAACTTACCAAGCAAATAGTAGTAGTTTCATGTAGTTTCTCAAAAGCATAAATCAGTGGTGTAGAATATTAACAGCTGACACCTCCAATACTGAGATTTTGTTTCTTATAAAGGCAAGCATTTGAAAACCATTGCATTTGGAAAAACAAATGTTTTATGATACTTAAACTTCTCAGTTTACTCTTCTAAGTACCTTTGGAAAGTACTGTTTACTTTCCTTCCTGATTAAGCATTCTTCTTACACTCTGTCTCGATTAAATTATTTTTACTGATGACTTAAGGAAAACAATGTCTGTTATTTTCACTTCTCTTTTTTTTTTTCTCCATTTCCAATATTTCTCCTATATTTTATGCAATACTTGCATAATGCAGCATTAAATAGGAACTTGCATTACGTGAAATTGTTCTGATGACATAACGCTGAAGAATATCACAACCTGCCTCTCTTTTTCATAGAGCTGTTTTCAAAATTAAGTTTTTAGTCTTTTGAAAATCAGTACCTGTCATCCTGTCATTTTCAGTAAATTCCAATTCTAGATGCGAGAGCTTGTATAAACACACACATACACATATATGTACATGTATGTATAAATATATATACACCTTTAATATTTGTTTCATTTATGGTCAGAAGCAGAAACCTAAAATGTGTATCAGTTCTAACAAAAGATTTCAAAAATGTAGGGGAAAAAACAAAAACAAAACAAAACAAAACAAAAAAAACCCACATTCTTATCTACAAGGTAGCTGAATGACTCTTAAAGCCCTGGGGAAGAAGGAAAGACTTGACACGGCATTTGAGACGTGAGAATGACAATACAGGATGAAATGGTTCATTCATCTTTTCCTATACCTTGCTTCGGGAGTGTTTTTCATCAATGCATTGCCTACATACTCTTTTTATTAATGACAAATCCAAAGACACAAAAGAATAAGCAAAAAGGAACTGGGGATACATTGGCCACAAACAAATTAATAAAATAACATACTGAAGCACTGTCTTTGCTGTGCAAAAGATCTGTCAGTTTATCATAGCAAAAGTCTAATTACTTGCCAGGAAATATATATATAAACATATATGTATATATATATGTATATATATATTTGACAGTGTTAAACTGTTGGATAAGTACCACAAGAACTTTAGAAATCTGCCAGAGAAATTAGTGCCTTAGTACTATAGAACTTTAGGTATCAATTACCAAGCTACCTTGAATCATTACATTAATACAACAAAACTAGTAAAAAGCCTGCAGATTTGAAAATTGTAAAGTTTCTACAGTTCTGAAAGGAAAAAAAAAGAGTAGCAGCCCTGAAGAACAGTGCCTACTTACAGCACAGATTATCTTGTATTTCTGGAGTGTTTTTTTCTTCACATACTGTGATGGTTGTAACATCACATCATCCAAACGTCTGCCTTCATGCATGTCTAGTTCATTGTGACGATTCATTTTGCTGAGGTCTGCCTCTCAGCTGTGTGTATGCTGTGCTCCTTTGGCTCCCCAGCTGGGTTAGCTGCAGCTAAGAGGCTGCTTTTGCTTCAAGTGTGTGTGTGTGCTTTGCTCAAAGGTTTTTAATGAGGTTTTAGCTTTTACATTGGTGATAGGTTTGCAGGAAGCCAAAGTAAGCAGGAAAACTACTCAGCAAGGTCAAAGGCTGAAAAGTTCTCTCATGTAGAGAGAACTGTTCTGCCACATTTCAAGATAAAGATGGCATTAGATAAACTGCAGATTAGGAATAATATGTTGCTAAGCAATAACTTGCAAAAACTACACAAATTTGACTACTCAACTATTTGCCTGTCATCCAGAGTATTTCTTGACTTCAAAGAAAGTATTTGTGATTCTGTTAAATACCTTAAACAAAACCAATACCTAAGTAGATGGTTACCTTCTGCTCTGTGTTACATCTATGTTTTGAGTTCCCTTCCCTTATTTAGCACCAGGGGATTCCTCCCATTTAATTTCAATCCATTTTTGTCATAGACTTCTTTCAGTCTGCTACACTTTTTTTTTTTTTTCCAGTAGTGGTAGATGCACTCCTTAAAGACAAATGGTATACAGCCAAATCAAATTCAATAGAAATAAAAATTAAACACAATTGGAAATGTATTCCTCATTCAATTTGGTGGTTAATGGGAGGGCTGTTTGTTATGGAAATATATAGCCTTCATAGCCTACCAGGATTGAGAAGCAGGATTCTTGAATCATTACCAACTGTAACTACTCAAATGCTTATCCAATTCTGAAGTTGAGTACCACATGAGTCATAATTTAAAATAAATTTATAACATTTATTATAAAAAACAAATCCAAAACCTAGAACCATATGAGTGGGTATGAAGAAAATTAGCTCCATCCCAGCCAGCCCAAACCAACACGATCTCCACACCTTATTATATGCCATTTACATTATGCTTATGTCCCACACTATATAATACTTCTTCATTTAACCACCACGTCCCTGCCCATCCTTTGATATATACACAGATATCATTCTCTTAGTCTGCGGTTCACCTTTGTAAAATGTTCCTGAAATGTCCATGGACATAATCTTCATGACTTGGGTTCCATCTGTTATGGTGGTCACAGGAGAGGAGAGGTAGTGTGATGTTACTGGGTGCCAAAGCCAGCTCAGGTGGGGTCACTGCTGCGCTTGCGTGGCTTTTTGGGAAGCTCATTCTTCATCGGTTTGAGTGGTTCCTGCTGCAGTACTTCCTACAACATGCAACTCAAATCATGGGTTACAACTTAAGGGTCTATCCATACCAGTCTTCACCCTTCGTCCCTTTGGACCAGACTATCAGACTTAACTTTGCAATGGACTCCTCACCCTCACCCCTGCTCCTAACCAAGGGTTGCGATTCCTGTAGAGGTAGTGTTGCAGTGTGGACGTACTTGGAAGGCACAAGTCCCTCTGACTTGAGACACTGCAATTGCAGCCTGTCCGGTCAGCAGCACAGGAAAAAACAGCAAAGCCCTGGCAATTTGCCAGTCCAGGGACATGGCCTTTGCTGTTATCAAAATGTTCCCAAGCACAGCAAAACATGATGCTAAGTGCAGCAAATAGCAGCCGCTAGCAAGCACTAGACTCTAATACAAAAAAGCAAGCAAGACCTGTGGCAAGCACAGAAACCTGCCAATGAATAGCTAAACAGTGTAACAGCTATAAATCTGGCAGCTTATAAATCAAATCTGTTGTTATCTTGAGCGCCACTGGCCCCAAGTTGGGTGCCAAAAAGCACTCTGGTGGGTTAACCCCTGTAGGCAGCCAAGCCCCACCCAGCCACTCGATCCCTCCCTCCCAGAGGGATGGAGGAGAAAACTCTAGGGGTAGAAGAAAAAGAAAACTCAGGGGCTGAGCTAGAGTCAGTTTAATAGGTAAAGTAAAGCCGCATGCAGAAGCAGAGCAAAACAAGAAGATAGAACTTGTTTGCTGTCCTTGTATAACAATTGTGAGAATTAAAGCTGTGTTTTTGCAATAGAAAATACCACTAACCTTGCATATTCAAAAGTGATTGCGCAGGCACATCAGTGAGAAGTATGTTAGGCAGATAAGGGGACAGTGGAAGGTCCCACTGCCCCAAAATAAGGAGGATGGCTACAAAAAACAAGACAAGCAGTTGTGGAATCAGCAAAAACAAAACAAACAAACAAACAAAAGATCATGGGCCCTTCCAGTAATGAGAGAAGAAGAAAAAAGGGGAAAAATGAGAAATTACAGGTTGGTCAAATAAAATTGTACATATATGGTGTAGTAACAAGCATCAAGTAGGTTGTGAAGCTGTAGTACTCAGCCAGTGAGGAAACAGTGGAGGAATCAAGTGTTGGGTAATAGGGGATATAAGGTTATGATACACTTCTGCTGTGGGCTCCAGCTTGCAGGATGCCTGCTATTGCAATCGTGAATAAAAATGCTGCTTCACTGAGATCCTCACTCGAACCTATGTTATTGGTTGCAGATTGTTTCTCATATATATTGTTGCTTGTCAAAATGTTTGCTTGCTCTTTTATATATTTAAAGTCATTTTGTAAGGTGCATTTCCTTTTCTGTCACTGGAATTTCAGGGTCATTTCTTTCTCATGCAAACGTTTCTTTCCTTCCTTGTTTGGTCAGGCTTACAGCTCCTTTTTACTAAACACATGGAATCTGCCATGGCCTCATTCCTTGGCAGAGACAACTAGGTGCAATCCCAGCCCTTAAGACTTGTACTGTTCTTCCTCTTTGACACTTGGGTCCCTTACAGAAGGCACGACGACCTTTACTTAGACCTGATTTGCCTGTGTAATGGCCCTGACTTGGACCTCAGCTCTACCTCAGGGACCAGGTTCTCTGCTATAGGTAAGCTCATATGTAGTTCAGTTTTATTAAAATTAGATCTGGTTAGACAAATATGGTGGTTTCACATTGATGGTCAGCTAAACTCCACCACATGGTCCTCCTGCTCCCTTTCCTCAATACAACATGGGCAGAAAATATGATATAAAAAACATGGGGCTGAGATAAAGACAGGGAAATCACTAACCAATTACTATCACAGGTAAAACAGACTCCGTGTGGGAGAATAATATCCTTTGCTGCTTATTGTTAACAGAGTAGAGCAGTAAGACACTAAAGCAAGCTCCAAAGATCTTCCCCCCATCCACCCTCTTCCACCTCCTCCCCTCAAGCAGCACAGGAGAATGGCGGCTCCAGTCTATAGCACTTCATCTCTGCTGCTCCCTCACGGTCCCTCCCTGCCCCTGCTCCCCGTGGGGTCCCTCCCATGGATGCCGTCCTTCCTGAACTGAGCCTACGGGGGCTGCCCACAGGCAGCAGCTCTTCAAGCACTGCTCCCACACAGCTCCGTCCCACGGGGTCCATCCCCCAGGAGCAAACTGCTCCAGCACGGGTCCCCCACGGGTGGGCAGCAGCTCCCCCCGGACCCCCTGCTCCTGCGTGGGCTCCTCTCCACGGGCTGCAGCGTGGAGATCTGCTCCATGTGGGACCCATGGGCTGCAGGGGTACAGCCTGCCCCACCAGGGGCCTCTCCCTGCACAGGCCGCAGGGGAACTGCTGCTGCCTGCCTGGAGCACCTCCTGCCCTCCTGCTGCACTGACCTTGGGGTCTGCAGGGCTGGTTCCCACTCCTCTCTCCCAGCTGCTGTTGTGCAGCAGTTATTACTATATTTTTTCCCTTCCTTCAATCTGCTCTCCCAGAGGCCCACCCAACATCACTCCCTGGCTCAGCTCTGGCCAGCAGCGGGTCCCTTTTGGAGCTGGCTGGGCTCTGCTCCCAGGGGCCACCCCCGGCAGCCATCCTCTGCTAGCCCTTGCTGTGCAAATCCACAGCGGGAAAGGCACCACGTATGAGATAAATCACTCTTGGGACCTACATGCATTAGGGAGCTCAAGACCATCTTACGATCCACTTTTAAAACTCAACATTGGGTGTGGCATTTGGGGCAAACTGCGTGGCGCAGAACCCTAGTTATAAACTTAGATTAGGTTTAAAATAAAGGCAACTCTTCCCTTCTCTCCATTCCCTCCCTCCCTCCCTCCCCGCCCGGAACGCAGAGGCGGCGGAACGCCGGAGCCGCGCAGCCGCTTCCCGGGGCGGGGAGGGGAGGGGACGGCAGCGGCCGGGACCTTCCGGCGGGGGCTGCGGCGGGCCCGCGGGGGCGGCGGGGCCATGGCGCTGCCCATGGCGCCGCCCATGGCGCCCATGGAGACGCAGCTGCAGAGCATCTTCGAGGAGGTGGTGGTGAGGCCGGGGGGGACGGGGGCGCCGGCCAGGGCAGGGCAGGGCAGCGGCGGAGCCCCCCCCCGCCTCCTCCCCCGTGGGGAATGGCGGCCCGGGGTGGTTCGTGGCGTGGTGTGTGCCCGCGCCTCGCCGGCCCCTTTGTGTGGCAGAAACGGCCTCGTTGCGTTCCTGCAGCTGTGGCTGAGGAGATGCCGGGCTGGCGCTCTCGCTGCTGCTGTTACCGATCTCGTGGGCAGCAGTGAACCCGCCTCGCGGTGCTGTGAGGAACAGGCGGGCGTCAGGCCTTGTGTAGCAGCTGGAGAAGGCCGAGAGTTGCATCCAGGGGCATTTCTAGGCGTTGCAGTTGGGCATAATGGCATTTAAGAAAAAAAAAAAAAAAAAAGCTTTAAAAAGATAAACTGGGTATTCATAGATAATCTACTGCAAGGCCGTATGATCGCTTCATGGAATTTTAAAAGCAATGGACTTAAACTCAGGTGGAGCAGTGACTGTGTGTCCAATTGATTTGTGTAACCAAGTGTCCTGAAACAGGAGTGGGACAAAAAGCTTAGCAGGATTCAGAAATACTAGAAGGATTTCTTGGAGTGTGGGAGGAGAGCTGCAGTTACAGAATTAAACGATTTCTACAACTTTGGGACGTAAGCTAAGAAAGAGCCTAGCATAATAGGCTGCCCAGGGAAGTGGTGGAGTCACCATCCCTGGAGGTCCTTAAAAGACGTTTAGATGTAGAGCTTAGTGATACGGTTTAGTGGAGGACTTGTTAGTGTTAGCTCAGAGATTGGAGTCGGTGATCTTCCAGCTTAGATGATTCTGTGATAACAGAAGAAATGCATCCCCCTCTGATACAGTCCCATTAGAGCCCTCCTTAGCGCTGTGTCCTGCTGGTTAGGCACCCTTGGAAAACCTTGTCACAGCGGCTCACCTGGGGCTTTTCTCTTGCAGAAAACGGAGGTAATTGAAGAAGCTTTTCCTGGGTGAGTGCAATGTTAGATTTTTTGTTTGTGACTTTCTGTGTAAATGCATTTTTCTACTTGTACTCTTTCACTGTTGTAGTGCTAATAACCAATTTTCTCATTTGCATTAGTATGTTTATGGACACTCCTGAAGATGAGAGAACCAAACTGATCAGCTGCCTGGGTGCTTTTAGACAGTTCTGGAGCAGTCTTTCCCAGGTTAACATTTAATTTGTTGCTTATATATATATATATATATATATTTTTTTTTTTTTCCTGCCCATGTAGTAAAACCTTGTCTAGCAGACAAACACTGAAGCTATAAGGTGTGTTTCCAGTTATTCAGAGTCTGATTTCAGGTATGGCCCAGTAAAGAATATAGGAAGACTATGCAAGAAAAAGATCAGCTTTTACATTAGTAAGATTACATTAGTAAGATTACATTTTACGATTACATTAGATTTTACATTAGTAAGATTAGTTGTTCAGCAAAAGTTGTGCATTTCTAATAAAGATAACCAAGTGAAAGTAGTAACTGTTCAAAAATAACTTTTTTTTTTTTTGTAGAAGTGAATAATTAAAATGAAATGAAAATAATGTTTATGCTCAAAAATGACCTTTTAATAGTTGGATACCTCTAGGCATTCTTCTTGTAATGGGAGATCTATTTCATTTTCAGTCAATTTGATTATAAATGATACGGGAAGAACAGTATTAAACAGTTCTACTTTATTCTCTTCTGTGCTGAAAGTATGTGAAAAACAAAGTTGACTATAGAAATCAGTTTCGGGTATGAGATGAGACTTCAATGGGAACTGTTTCCAACATTGTATCAAATGACTTGTAGGGAAAACTGAATGTTGGACAACTGGACTAAAAACACTTTAAATTTCATTCTCATCTCCTGCCAGTTTCAGTTCTTCATGATAGGAGATTATATGAATGTTATGGTTTGTTTCACTACCCATAAATACATTGTTTCTTCCCTTTGCTGTTTTTTCAGGAATCCCATGAACAATGTGTGCAGTGGATTGTAAGATTCATTCATAGCCAGCACAGTCCAAAAAGAATTTCTTTTCTTTATGACTGTTTAGCAATGGCAGTTGAAACTGGACTTCTGCCACCCAGGTAAGTTAAGCCACAGTGAGTCAATAAATAGGATACTTGAAAGCTGCAGTATTGCAGGGTGCTCTGTGAGAGTGTTATTAAAGAATGTGAGAGCACATACATGCTCATAATCCGACATTCATTCTTGCATTATCTTCTTCTGCTAGGATGGTTTGTGAATCTCTGATAAACTCCGATACGCTGGAGTGGGAAAGGACACAGCTATGGGCCTTAACATTTAAATTGGTCCGGAAAATTATTGGAGGTGTAGACTACAAGGTATTTCCCCCCCCCCCCCCCATTCCTTTCTTTGCGAGAAGATGTATTGCTTTATGGCTTTGCTTTTATGCTTTTGTGCTGGTGAACTCCATTGTTTCAAAGTGTGCTTTGTTAATGAAAGAAAAAGGTAACTGAGTGAGGCCTGTTTTAATGCTTTTTCGTAACTGAGCTTTATGTTAATAGATAATTCTGTACAGATATGCAACTTCTCCTACTCTCTTTTCTAGCACACAATCTTCCATCCCTTTATTGGTTACTAAATATCCCTAATGCAGTTGCATAAGTGGTACATGCAGAAAAGTAATGCTATCAAGCAGTAAGGCTAAAGTTCTTGCATTTGCTCTGCCCCCTGTTGCTACGTAGGAAAAGCAATTCTGAGTCTTTGGCATGGTCCGACTCCAACAAAAGGAGCAGAAAACCATGCATATCTCTCAGAAGAAGACCGCTCCACAAATGTTGGTGGGTGTGTTAGAGCAAACCCATAATGCACAACATTGTACGTTGGGCAGTCTGCACAAGACGTCATATGTTGGGTATCTGTGGATGCACATCAAGATTTCAGCAGTTATTTTTTTTACCTGGGGTATGCCAAGATTGAGAAGTCCCATAAGAGGTTTAATGCCATTAGTGTTCACATTTTCCCTAGCACTCTGTCTGCTGGCACTTAGCAAAAACCATCTGATTTCACTGAAGATGCTGTCTGGTCGTATTCACTGTGTAATTTATCTGCCTGAAATGAAAAATATCCTGGAACATTAATTTTGTGTGCTTTCTTTTAGGGTGTGCGTGATCTGTTGAAAGTAATCCTAGAGAAAATCTTAACAATTCCAAACACTGTGAGCTCAGCTGTTGTGCAGCAGCTTTTAGCAGCAAGAGAGGTAGTTATCTCAATTTTACATGATGTCACATCAGTCTTTCAAATAGAGCCACTCTAGCTATCAGAGTTGATACAGATCAACAGCAAAGACCTGTTGTTTTCTGTTACTGTGTTTTGTACCTCATACGAGGAGCTTTTTGGGGATGCTGTTGTGCACTAAAATCCCTAAAGGAAAAGTCAGACCTCATGTTTGACTTACTGAAGTAAGTTGTATGAGATAAAATGTTGAGATTAACTACTTTCTTTTTTCTTAGTTAGTGAAAATACTATTAGTTTTCAACCTTTTATAGGCAGGCATAAAGGCATAGTTTTACTTGAGCTTAAACAGCCTAACTTACAACTAAACAGCTAACAACTAAACAACTAAAGCCAGATTTTAATCTAATGAACTATCAGGGTACTACTTAAGAAAAAGTATTTTAATCTTGCTAGTATTTATTTTTATGGATTGCCCCAGACTAGTAGACAGGCCATACCTTTGTCTATCTTATCCCAACTTTTTTTAACGCTGATACATTCTTCTACTTATAGGTGGTAGCCTACATTTTGGAAAGAAATGCATGTTTGTTACCTGCCTACTTTGCAGTTACAGAAATCAGAAAGCTGTATCCTGAAGGAAAACTTCCCCACTGGGTAATGACAAGATATAAAATCATATAATCTAGAGTTTTGTTTTACGGAAAACAAAACATCGTGTCTCTCTCTTTTTTTTTTTTTTTTTTGCTTAACAAATTTAAAGCGAAGATTTAGAATCTTTTAATGGCAAATTCTGTGTTTAGGTATGTCAATTAAAGGTATAGGCTTGTTGTGATGGGATCAGCAGATCCCTGTGTTCTTGCATGAAGTTGATGGCATAGTTTTGACCTCTAGCTTGGTGTTCAAAAGTCTTGATGCATTGAGTTGGGTTTGTTGAATACGTTTGGATACACAGGTCATGCTTACCAACCAGATTGTGCTCTTTCTGTAGTGAGAAAGAAAAAAAGCACTTTAAATTGCTGACTGAGATGGTTTTGTGTGTTTAAATTCAGTTCTGTGATAAATGTCATGCAATAAAAATGGTCATTGTTTCTATAAAGAATGTAATATTGATCTGGAAATAAAAAAATATGGTGCTTTATTGTTGTGGTATTGTTATCCAGAGATAAACAGAAATTCTGAAGTTTATTTTGTCTTAAAATCTTTGTTCCTAAATAGCATACACTGAAATAATGTGGTATATGTAAAAGAAACCATTATTATAAAGTTATTAACAGTTATTATTGCTCTCATTCAAGTGTAAAGTGAGAAGAGTGCTTCCTTCCACTTTACAAGGTTACATTTTTCTTTTTATGGTTTCTAATTTCTGGAGTATTCTTCTGACTTCTTGAAATGTGTAGGGAGATAGCTATTTTTAGTAGATTTCTGTGTATTTAACTAAAATGCATGAACTTTTTTTTTTTTTAGTCTTAAATAATCTGTATCAATATATGCAATTGATATTGCATATCTTTTCTCACCCAGTTACTAGGTAATTTAGTATCGGATTTTGTGGATACCTTCAGACCCACAGCAAGAATAAATTCCATTTGTGGTAAGAGAATGACTTGTATTCACTAAATATTTTGTTTTATATAACCTTTTGGGGCATATATTCATCTAAGCAAAATGATTCAGAGCTTATGTCTCGTGTAGTATCTTTCCTTTTGTTAGTTTATTTTCAGACTTGCTTCTCCAGTTTTTGCTTTGAAGGGGAAAATTGATATTGATGAGGTCAAAAGCATTCAAGTTGATAGCAGAAGTGTACTTCTTGTTACATGGCTGTGTAGTTTGTATCTACAGTAGACCTTAAGAAAATCATAGTGTTTCTGCATTTAAGGATTTTGAGATAAAACAGATCTACCGGCTGGTATGTTAGTTTTAGAATATTTTCTGATTTCAATTTCCATTGGAGCTTTTGTAGCTGCTCAGTTTCATCCCTATTGTGGCAAAGTTCTCTGTGAACTTTCTAATTCAGAGGAGAACAAAAGTTTGCTGTTTTAATTGTGATGCAGGTTGTGGTTTTCTTTAAAAAGATAAAGATGAAAAAGATAAAGATGTCTTCTGTTTGCTTTGAGAATTAAGTAACTTTACGACCGTTGCATTGTTTCTTAGCTCTTAGCAAGTGTTGTTGCAACTGAACTTAAAGAATGAAGAGATTAAGAGTGTAAAATCATAATGTCCCCAAGCATTTTGATTCCAAAGCAGTTATTTTACATGTATAAATTGAGGAGAAGATACAAGTATTTATACTTCTTGTTTTATGTGATAGTGTTATGATTGGTCTGGACAGCAGAAGTTATGGAATTTGAACTGAGAATGAGATTGAGGTCAAAGGTGGGGCACCTAAATTTAGATGGTTACGCACAGATGCACTAGGGGCTCAAGTCAGATGCTTGGTTAAACAATTATGTTATAAATATAAAATTATTATATATATAATATATATATATAAATTATATTATAAATATGGTTAAACAATTGAAATATATCCAAGGCTCTATCCTATACTATCTAATGAGTCTAAATTTATCCTACAAAAACTCTTGGTGTGCAATCAGCTGAATCACGCTGGCCTACACTGACTTAGTTGACTACGTTTCCTGCAACTGCAGGAGGAGCACAGACACTTGTATTTGACTAACATCATCTTGAATGGAAGCCTGCCCACAGGATTCTTTCATCCATAGGGGAAAAGAATAGGAAAAGGAAAAGGGAAAAGAATAGCTTACATGCTTAAACTAGTAATACCATTTTTGTTGGAAGGACCAGTGTCCTAAAAGTTAATCCGTAGGCCAAGCAATGGCATTAGAACAGTCTTTGGGTAAACTGAAAGGTCTTTGGGCACAGAGATTGCTTCTCTATAGATGAAATAAAACTGACAATTTGTGAAGCACTTTTTCTTTTTTCTTTTTTTTCTTTTTTTTTCTTTTTTTTTTTTTTCTTTTTTTTTTCTTTTTTCTTTTTTTTTTTCTTTTTTTGTGGTTTGGCATACAGTATGAAGTACTGTGATTTTCCCCCATGGGAATTAGTGTTTCTTTTAGATTAATACTTGCAAATACTTTAATTTTCAGGGTACCCAATCTGAATAGAAGGGGATTTAACTCCTTAGATACTTTGTTAGTTGAGAAGTTGAACTTTCTGTTGGGGAAAATAAAATCAGCTTGAAGCAATTCTATGGTAAAAAGCTATAAACAATGGAAATGTAAGGAGAGCATAAAAGTGGCTGAGGCTACTTTTTGGATCAGAATGATTAATGATAAGCCAATTTCACTGTTGTAGAATTCATGATGTTTCATTGCATGTAGGTCGCTGTAGTCTTCTTCCTGTGGTAAATAACTCAGGTGCCATGTGTAACTCGTGGAAGCTGGATCCTACAACCCTTCGTTTTCCTTTGAAAGGTCTCTTACCATATGACAAGGTATGCCTTATTAAGCATCTTAAGCCTCTTTATGTTCCAGAAATACAAAGGTTTTATATTGTTGGGGGAAAAAAAATCAACTGTGAATTTCCTATTGGTCAGCTAGGCTAGCATTGCAGTTGTAGATGTTTTCCCTGTGTTATCTATTTCAATGACCTTAAACTGTACGTGGAGGAACTTTAAAGTAGCATGTAGTGTAACTGCTGCCCAGGAGGCTGAAGAAAAATTTGTTTCATGTTCTTTGTTGGTGTGCGCTTCTGGGAGCAAGTGGGAGCAGAGAATTGATTGAAAAATAGTTTAGCAGTGAGGAGATAAAGAGAATGGGAAGGTGATTTCTTCTTTTCTGTGTTCTTTGTTATTCCATGGGAAAGATACATTTGCAATTCAAATGTAAATAGAAGTTAGCTTATTTGAAGTTAGAACTCTGGAGTGTGAAAGAGTGGTGTACTGAAAGAAGTTAACAATGTAAATGAACGGGACAAAAATCCAAGGTATCCCATCCCAAATAACCTAGGCCTCTAAGGAAGGATATAGAAGATCTAATGTCGCATGCTGTTCACAGTCCACAGCTATTTTCAGTTTAGGGGTTTCCTGAGACAAGCTTGGATTCTATATTTAATAACCATTTCTTTTCCCAATACTTGTTCAGTCTTCTCTTGAGCCCATGTAAACTGTTAGCATCCTCAGTATCCTTTTGACAAGGAGTTCTACCTTTCAGCTTTGTTGCGTGAGCTGTTGCCTTCTATTTGTTTTGAATCATGCTTCAAATAACTTTTTTTCTTTGAAGTGATTCAGATGTTGGAAGATACAGTGAGCAGTTCCATATCTGCTTTCTTTGTGTCACTTGTGATTTTTATGGATCTTGGTCATGTGCTTCCTCAGCTGCCTTACCTAGCTTCCTTTCAGTTCTTGATGGTCTTCCAGAGTCCTGCTCGCAGTTTTCCAAGGCTGTTTTCAGAAAGCATGACACCCTGTTACTGGTTTTAAAGAATATATTTCTATCTAGTCCCCATAACATCTCTAAAGAGTTCTAAAGAGTTGCAGTTATTTCCTTTCTGTTGGGTATCAGAGCAAAAAAGATTTGCATAAGTAGATCATAGGTAAAACACTTGTTACATTGTTAACTCAGTTAAATAGTAGTATTAAACGTCATCTTGAGGCAATATATGTTTGTATATGTTTGCTTTTTTTTTTGAAGGATCTGTTTGAGCCGCAGACTGCTTTGCTGCGCTATGTGCTGGAGCAACCGTATTCAAGGGATATGGTCTGCAATATGCTAGGTCTGAATAAGCAGGTACTGTACTGTGCT
Organism: Netta rufina; assembly: GCF_964035555.1. Classification (NCBI taxonomy): domain Eukaryota; kingdom Metazoa; phylum Chordata; class Aves; order Anseriformes; family Anatidae; genus Netta; species Netta rufina. The sequence continues at coordinate 83,419,571 of NC_140125.1, read as the reverse complement.
GTAACACATGGTTTAATTCTGCATAGAATCTGCACTATTCTTTTTCTCTTTTCTTTGCTATAGCTAACTAAGCAAAACAGTTTAGGTCCAGAGAGTGATTTTTTTTAATTATTTTTACTATTTTATTTTTATTTTATTTTTAATGAGATCATATTAGGTTAATTGGACACTGTTGTTCCTATCATTTGGATATTGCTTTACGAATGTTAAATTGAAAAGTAGAGATTTAAAATATGATTTTTTTTTGCATTGCTTTTTTTTCCTATAAGGCCAGCCTCAAGTACACCTTTGACAGACAGTAGGAGACTGCTAGCTCAAAAAATAAAAAATGGTTCTTGTTCCTGTTTTTAGTTTTCAAAATGTTGTATTTTGTTGTATTGGCATGTTACAGTACTACAATAGTGGAACGCTGGGTTTTGTTTTATTATGTTTTTTCTTTTTATACATTAGAATGGGAGGGCTTAGTCTGGCTTGGGGATCCTTGAGGCTGGCCTCATAGTCACTGTTTTGTCTTTTCTTTTTTTCTTCCTTTATTTTTGTTCTGTCCTGTCTTGTCCTGCCCATCCTCCAATGCTCTAGACCTTGAACATTGCTCAGGTATGTTCACAACCTTACTGTTGTATTGTGACTAACGATACGCTGGCCGCTTTGTAGCCACTGATTCCAGTTAGAGAATACATGTACAGTCAGGGCTTGAAATTGGCAGGACCATTAGACAAGGGCAAATTGTCAATACAAATCTCTTCAGATATGAGAGAGATAGCATAATACTCTGACAGTCAGTGGTCCTTTGGTCCTAAGATTTTGATTGGAATGGACTGCTACCATTACCTTTACCAGTCATAAGTACTTTTATTGCTGGAATTTTCAGATGAAGAGAGACTCTTAGTTCAAGACTTCTTTCCTTATGCAGGTGGAAAAACATCCACTGCACTCAACTGTGAAATTACAAAGCTGTAAATACAATCCTTGTTAATATATATAAAAAAAAAAAAAGCATTAGGAAGCCTCTGTAACAAACTTCCCAACAGGCAATTATAATATTTTTCAAGCTAGGTAAAACACAGTAGTGTGATAAGTAGTTCCTTAAAATTTGGACTACCTGTGGGGTTTTGTTTGTTTTTGTTTGTTTGATTTAAAAAAAAAAAAAAAAAAAAAAAAAGGGGCAAGCCTGAGCAAATCAACCAAGTAGACTTTGTTCAAAATTTGAAATGCACTACTATATTTACAGTTGATCCCTTGTTACAATAATAATTCCTCTCCTATTTAAAAAAAAACAACAACAACAAAAAAACACAAACAACATTTCAAGCTTTATAAAATGGCGTTGCTGTTTGCAATACTATAGTGAAGGTTGTGTCAGTGTTTCCATTTAAGAAACTTTTTTCAGATTTTTAACTTGACTATAAAATTTACATGATTCTGAAACCTTGTGTATACTTTCTATTTTAAGTGAAATACAGCAATGCTCCCATGCTCTTTCTGGATTGAGACAATGTTTTTGAATGCACGAATTCCTACATCTTGGCAAACAGTACTATACTGTTGTATGCAACAGTCTTCTGTATTTGAGACTCTTAAAGCAGCTGAAATGTTAAACTTCAGAAATGAGCTGCTAGATTTAGTGTTCAGGCGAGTAGTATTTGTATTTTGGGTCTTTTCCTGTGTCTACATTTAGATAATAATTTAAACTCTTCTTGTATGTATATTGTAGCTGGTAAATCATACAAGACTACAGGAAAAAAATATTAAGCCCATTTTATTCTAACTGTTTGTGGTCTGTGCCTTAGAGTCAAAAAATGTCAACATTAAAAATGCTGTTTATTTAGTCTTATTTTTCCATCCTATAAATATAGTTGATGGAAATTCAATTGAATTAATTAAATATATTGAAGTATACTTTTTAAAACTTGGTCAGTAGCGTATGAATTTCTACACAAAGTTTCAACCTGGCATGAAATTTTATGGCCAAGGAACAAACTTGAAGAATGTAGCTTATAAAGGAAATGCTGACAGAACATGAACTATAGCTGTGCTGCTACAACTACACCAGCGTAAGGATGTTTAGGCTGCTGTGATTCAAAAGTGCAAATTGAGAGTAGGGTGGTGTAGTGGTATAGAACAGGAATACTATATGTTCTACTGAGACATTGATATATCCTGTTTAAAGCTGTGGAAAACATTACAATTTTAATCACTTTTTAGGTACAAATTAATGTTATAGCTGAATTTGTTAATGTATCCAGCCTATCAAAAAAAAAAAAAAATAATAATAGTGTGCTTTTCACAAGTTGTGTTACTGCGTTGGTGTTTTCAGTAAAATGGCTGATAATTTTGTATTTTATACGTAGAACTGAACTAACCTCTATACGTTGATTGTCACTGTAATAAAAGATGCTTAGCAATGCAAATAGTTCCAAGTTTGTTTCAAAAATGAATACGGAAACACCTCGAAGTGATGATCAGGCATTCCTTTTTATTTATATGAAGCTGCTTGTATGCCCTGTCAACTATTCACACAGATCCAGTTGCAGGATTGGAGCCTTCATTTGAATCTTTTGGCATCACAAACTAGGTATGGTTCAGCAGATCGGAAATTTGCCCTAGTTCTCGAATATTCTTGAAGACGAACAATGAAATTCTCTGGTTCAGTCTTAACTAAGCAGATGTGTGTTAGAAAAATGTTCACTCAAACCGTCTGAGTTGTGTAGAAAATACATATCCAGCTGTCCGCTAACCTTGCAGAGAGAAACAAGAAGGTAAAATTTGGTATGTTTCTGCATTCATATCTTCCTTTCAGGAATTTAAGTTTTGATGTGGGATTTTTATGAGCTTTTTTATACTTTTACCAAGTCTACGTATGGCTTTAAGTCCAGATGCGGTAATACAGACATCAGAATATTCCTTCTGTTGGACTGTGGGGTTGGCTTTTCTTTTCTGCTGGTGTATAATTCTGTGTGTGGTAGTATTTTCTTTTCTACCTGTGTGAATTGGTTTGTAGGAAGGAGAGTTTTAAATTGTATCTTATCATGTCTCTTCATATACATGGGTAGTACTCCCAATACTTACCTACCTTTTGAATAATTTTGTTGAAGTATTTAACAATCTGTGTGGGTTTGGTTTTAGGGGAGTTTTTTGTTTGTTTGTTTGTTTTTCTTGGAAAATGCTTAAAAGCTTAGTGTCTTACATTGCCAAATTAAGACTCAGTTTAGGGATCATATTTAAGGGAGTACTTAAAAACACGTGCTTCTTTGAATCCAACTTTAATAATGTCTTAAGACAATCGTGAAATTGCATTTGAACATTTTGCTTTATATTATTACCTTCTCTGTACATACAGATTTACATGAAAAACGTCCTTTTAGAATAATTGAATCCTTGAATAATTAATCTGGATTGTGCAGCAGTCCTCTAAAAAATGAAATTTACTTAAGCTTAATGTAAGCTTTGATTGATTTTAGTTGGGGAAAGTTTGAAAAAAGAGGTGATTTTTCAGGTGTCTTGTTTCTATAATGTTATACAAACTTTTAATTAGGACATACTGTATTAGTGATTTTGCAAATAGCCTGTGGTGATCTGCAGCTTTGACTATGAGATGATATGGACTGTGCTGTGTTCAGGTGGATGTGTAGTTGTAATCTCCCATAGCGACAGACCAGAACAGTTTGCTTAGGGAAGTTGTTTATTTGATGTTTGTCATCGTGGAAGTAGAATTCAAATATCAAGTGGAAGGAATGACATAACTCAAAAACTGACTGCCCCTTGTATTTTTGAAGTATTACATATTGATGTTGGGGACTTCCTGGTATTATCAGTGTTAGCATGGCAAAGTACTTAAACTAAGGGGTGTGATTACTTTTTTTTTTTTTTTTTTTGATACATTTTTGATTGTCTGTGTGTTGGGAAGGCTTGAGAGCACTTCCCTTGTTGAATCTTACACCATTTTTAATGAGAAAAACGTCAGAATACTCACAGAACTAGCTAGGAATAGAATCAGGTGTAATAAAAACAAACTGTAGGGGCTTGTTTTGAGTCTTGGTAGCATGCAGTTGTGGAAAATGGAAGTGAGAGGGGGCTGTAGTTCTGTTTTGTATGAATTACTTTAGCCATTTAAATTACGCACTTTGAATTTGACTTCTGAAGGTACCTGTTGCTCAGCAGGATTCTGTCTACTGAATCCATTATTTACTAAATATTTTCAAGCTAAATGGTATTTCTTAAAGTACTTGAAACAATAATGACCTGCAGCTAGCCTTACCGACTTCTTAAAATAATTCTGTTTTAGGGAAATCTCTTAACAAAAACAAAAAAAAGACAACTGAAGCTTTGCTCTGCTACAAAAAGGTACCACTGGTCCATTAGAGGGCTGGTCTTGAGAGAAATTTTAGTATCGAATTGTCCTGGTAGTACTTTTTTTTTCCTGTATCTCTTCATCATTTAATAATATTTTCAGTGATGTTATGTATTTGTCAGATATTTAAAGGTTATTGTCAGGAATGAAATGGAGAGTGTTTATTCACATTTTTGTAACTTGGTTATCTTACTTCTTATTTTTAAAGACCAAAACATAGTTGTTTTTACTGCTGTATTTTTCCATATATAAAAATACTTCCAAAATCCCAAATCAGTTTTTATTTGTTTTTAATTTAGAAACACAAATTCCTGTTTTTGAGGAAAATCGGCCCTTACCTGTATCTTTATCCATGTCTCAATACGTAGAGAAGTTCTCTTTCAGTTATGAGTAGTTAATAAAATAAGACCCCAATCCTGCGAAGACATAGGCAAGTACAGTATTTTATTTGAGTGCTCCAAAACTCATAGATAGAAAATTTCTGCTTAAATATGTTCACTGAAAATACAGAAAAAAAAAATGCCAGAAAACTAATTAAAGAAGATAGAATAATAAATACTGCTATGTTTATCACAGAATGTTGTGAAGCAATAAAAGGATGAATTTCAGAATAAAAGGATGAATTTATTTTACTAGTTTCCTGGCTCCTAAACCTTTCCCAGTCTTAGAATTATTGAGAATACTGAAAATTCCTACTGGAAATTCTGGCTTTCTTTTTAACAGTAATATTTTCCTGTTGTATTCTTTCAATAACTTTATCCTAAATTAATATAGCCTAACATGATTAGGCTTTTGGACATTAACCCAGTGCTTAGCAAACTATTAAATTTCAAGCCCTGTACGTAGTAGTTTTGCATGCTGGATTATAAACTAGTCTGTAGTCTTGTCTGTTGCACCCTGCTCTGCTTCATAATTAGTTGCTTGGTGAGGGAGGGGGGCCGGGGGAGGAGGGGATAACAAGAACAAAAACACGACGAAACAAAACCGAAGTGTTCTCAACTGATGATGTTAACATTGCTCTCTGTAAACCTGTAGCGTGGTTGATCTGTGGCAATGGCATTGGCATTGTGTACTGGAAGAGAAGGTGAAACAGTAACCGGTGCTTTCTATTCTAGTTAGAGGTTTGTGTTAAGCATGCTTTGAGAAAGCACAGCTAGAATTGGAGCTTTCTGCAGTTTGGAGCTGGCAAAGAGCATGCAACAGGGGATGCTGTTCACTACATTATGCCAACTTTTCCCGTTCTTGCATTTTATGTTCAATTTAAGACAATATTTTCTTTTTTTGTTGTTGCAAAAGACTACCATTGATGAAAGTTAGAACAAGCATCCCCTTTGAGCATCTCTCTTTCCTTTTATTATTTCTTACTTTATTAATTAAAAGGTGTTTTTAGGCTGCCTGGCTAGTAAGTCAAAGAACTCATCTAAGGCATCTAAACTCATCTAAACTATTTTATGAATATTTGGGTAACTTTTTAAAAATTTTTTTTACATATGCCTTTTTGCCTCTAGAAAGGGACCTTGCATTTTCATGATTTAGTATTTGAGCAGCTCAGTTCCTTTTCTTTTGTATCATTTAAAGTAATAATGTTTTCTTTAAGGCTGCATTATGTTACAGGCATCAGATGTAAAAATAAATAGAAACGTGACCATTCCTGACTGAAGAGAGATTGTAATGAAACAAGCTGAGATTAGATTAGTTCCATAGTTCTAGCATTGTCTGAAGTAAGTTAAATTCCACTCAGCTTTCTGTTTTTAGTAATAGCAGCTTGTAGCACTAGCTATACAAATATGGAGTAATACAAGGTTGTTGCACTTGACGTTTATACTTAAATTTAATATTTGTGACCTGAGTTCCAAGCTGGTAGTGGGGCTGGCTTATGTACATCAGTGCTAACATACAAATCTGAATGTGTAATGCCTTCCGTACTTGATTGTTGTTGAAGGTCATTAGAGAAGGTGTGTTATTTGAAATGATTTGTCTGATTGCTTACCTTGCCGTGGAGATTGTGGCAGTCTAAATCCAACAAGTAAAGTGTTCATCACTGTAATACATAATTGCTGTTCTATGCACAGTATATAGAACACACTGTTTACATCAGATTAGCTTTCAAGTCTTCTTGACCGTGCCTTGTACCATGTGGTGCTGTGTCAGTAGGACTTGTAATTTTAGGGGTACTGACCAGTTCATTCTGCTGCTAATTGTAGGTGAGCCCAAACTGAGGGTGCGAAAGAGAAGGAATGGTCATGAAACACCTGTACTGTGTATTGGGATGCTTCCTCTGGTTTTGTCAGTATAATTGGTATTTTTTCCTTTATGGTGCTTTCTGCTTTTGAAACGTACTTTACGAGGAAAGGGAAAAAGAACAAAAACTGTGTTAAAAGAAGAAATTTTTTGTAAGTGCAAGATCAGCAAAATAACATTGGGCATGAATTTCTTTAAAATACAGGGAAATTTTATTTTTTTCGGTGCACTGGTGATCTGTGTTATGGAACTGAGTAGGGAATTACCTAAAAATCATCGTGGCCTGTAACATAGTGCAGCTTTAATACAGTGGCTTATCCTTAACTTAAGTTCAGACTTCATTTCATGCTTCCCAGCCTTCTGTCAAAGTACTGTACTATAACTGCAACTGTACAAGCCCTGAAGTTAATGGTAAGACTTTTGGAATACTGTATCTGATCTCTGCCTTACAGCACAAGCAGCGCTGCCCTGTGCTGGAGGACCAGTTGGTGGATCTTGTGGTGTATGCCATGGAACGGTCTGAGACTGAAGAGAAGTTTGACGATGGTGGAACCAGTCAGCTTCTGTGGCAGCATCTCTCCAGCCAGCTCATTTTCTTTGTGCTCTTTCAGTTTGCAAGTTTTCCTCATATGGTCCTGTCACTCCATCAAAAGGTAAATTGTTTGTATCCCTCCCAGTTGGTAAGAGAGATTTAATAATAATTAAAATAAAAATAGAAATAATCCTCGCCCCTGCTACCTCTCCCAAGAAGTACCTTATGGGTAACGATCAATTCTTTTTATTATTGTGCCCTGTAGAAACAAGTCAAACTCTCAAGTTACGTTGTTGTTAGGTAGGTCTGTTTTCAGTTTATTCAGTTACAGGGATTATACAGGTATTATATTTCAACTCAAAAAGTGTTAGTAGCTAGAGCTGGGAGATAAACTGGCATAATTTATAAGGTCTGAGTACTGTACTGCTGCATCCAATATACATCAAAGCTTCTAGCAGAGCCAAAACAGCCTGTACTAAAGAAAGCTAAAGCTAACGAGAGCTAAAGAAACATGCCTTGTAAATGAATGCAAGAATTTTTAGTTTGTTTGTTTAACCAATCTAATCAGAGCGATTTAATCAAAGATCATTTGTCCAATTACAGTGACATTAGTAATTACAGTCTATAGTTATTGTTACTTCCTAATAGTAATATTGTTAAAAGTGATACACTTCCTTGTATTTACCGTCTCCTTTCTGAATCCTAAAGGTGCTGCTGCCAGTCTTCCATTTAAAAAGGCTAGAAAGGGTTACAGTAAGCCAGCAGCATCCTGAGCTCTCAGCTGGGAGAAATATGGTGTTCATGATACGAAGAGAGTGTTCTTTCTCCTCGCTATAAGATTAGTTTGTGGCTATTTAGATAAAATTTCTAGCGTGCTCCATCTTTGTGCATGGTTCTGTGTATATCCAAATTTCCTATATGTAGTATGTTTTACATGGGGAGGATACTTTTTTCCCTGCCCTTTTTGGTAGCCCTAAAATTCAGTTGTTTTCCTATGATGACTGTCAATGAACCTTTGGTAAAGCAAGTCAGTGTTATTAAAACAATAGGTTCTATGCCACAAAACTGTACAGATCTAAGCTGAAAATCAAGCTAGGTAAGAGTATAGGTTGATAGAGTATTTGTTATTGCTGTATCAGACAAACTAAACAAATTACAATAAAAAGATACTCAGGCAGGCCCAGAGAGTCCAGATGAAGCGAGTCCAAGTTATTTGGGTTCAGAAACTTTCTAAATAGTTAATATAAAACCTATGGCCTTCTACTATTGTTGTTGATATTCCTTTTGGCTACAAGGCCACAAGTGACAGCTTAAGGTCAACATTTAAGAGTTGCTGATTTTTTCAAAACAATGACACTGGAGAGCTAAATACATTTTAAATCCTACAGTTAACCTTTGTGGCCCTCACAGTCTGTTTCTCTGTTATGACTAATGCATCCGTTTGCCAGCTTTCTGAAAACACGACGTGTATTTCTATGATTCTATAATTTCTGTCTATGACCTGCTATTAAATGCCCAATAATCTCTGAAAATTGAAACTATTACAGCCTGCTTTTCTACTTTCATGGGAATCTTTACAGTGTTTTTTCTTCTGCATTCAGTATTTGTCTGTTACTGAGTGTTTTTGACAGTTGGCAGGCCGCGGTCTCATTAAAGGGAGAGACCATCTGATGTGGGTGCTACTGCAATTCATCTCTGGCAGTATCCAGAAGAACGCTCTGGCTGACTTCCTCCCCGTTATGAAGCTTTTTGACCTCCTTTATCCTGAGAAAGAAGTAAGTCTTGTCTATGAAATTGTTTGAATTTGTAATTATTATTCAACATGACAGTTCCATACATAGGTATTGCTATTGTTGTTGAGTTAGTGTTGCAGCAGTGTGCTGCATAGTTACAGAAGTTTTGAAATTAAATCAAAAAATTCAGTATTTCCTAGCTATATTTTTTCAATAGCCACACTTGGGCAGTGTTTCTGTAGTCAAAAGAAAAAACAAAACAAAAAAACCTCCTAACTCATGTTTTGCCTGAAATAGGTCAGACTAAGGTTTTGAGGAGGGGATTGTTTCCACACGCAGGATACTATTAAGGAATAATGTTATGGAATTTCATTGCTATGTCTGTCCTATAACAGAATAATATGTTATCAGACGATTCCAGGAGCAAGAAAATGAACATGACACTTTAAATTCATTTTGTATTAATGGTTCCTTCTGCGGCTGTAAATCAAATCTTAGTCACAGTTGGTGCATTCCTCTAGAATGAAGGTTCTTAAGACAGGGGAGTTAGAGGAAATATTTAAACTTCACCATGGCAGCATTTTTCTCAAAACATCTTCATTGTTTGCTCTTACAGTGCCTTTTATTTGAGGTCAGTAGATGCATTAGCACAAATGTGTGGCGTACCAAACTGATAAGGGTTAAGTGCAGCATTTTTTTCTCCTCCTAGGTTAGTTTTGACTGGCAGAAATTCTGTAGTACAATTTGTTGCATGACCTCACGGTGGCTTTTATCAGTATAAACTCTGAGAAGAGTGACAGGACTGGTTACTTTAATCTAGTTAATGGGCTTTGAGTTATGTTTGTTTCAAGTGTTTGTGGGCTTAGGGCATTTCTGAGCATTTTCTAAATGTTGTCAAAGGCCGTTGCTCTTAAGAGGGCCTGTCTTACTCTCTTCTTGATTATGCATTGCTGCCATCTCACTTGTGGTGCTGAGGCATTAGATAATTTGCTATATTTCAGAACAATTACTGAGGTCTAGTTGTGTTCCAGAGCTCTCGAATTAAAGTGATTGACGAGGAATAGAATTCGTCCTTTAAATATGTTGCTTGTGGTGTTGCGAGTGAAGAAGAAAATCTTAACCTTGAGAATACTGGCTGTCTAAGCTGGTTTTGTGTACATTAATACAACCAACATGTCACATTCACTTGTTCTTTCTGTAGTGTATTCCTGTACCTGACATTAACAAACCCCAGTCAACTCATGCTTTTGCAATGACCTGCATTTGGATTCATCTGAATCGGAAGGCCCATAGTGACAACTCCAAGTTACAGATTCCCATTCCTCATTCTCTTAAACTTCACCATGAGTGAGTTTTGTTTGTTTGTTTTGAGTGTGTGAGTTTGTTTTTGTTGTGTTTATTTTTGTGTGTGTGTGTGTGTGTGTGAAACTTTGATTTGTTTCTAGAGATAATGAAATAGGACCCTTCAGGTCTGTATTCAAAATGTATTCTGTGATGGAATGCTGATGGGGTAAGGGTTATCAAAGGATAAAAGCACTAAAATCTCAAAGTCAAAATACCTCATTAAAGAGTGCAATGCTGTTATACTTTAAAGGAAATTGTTTTATGTCTAAGAGTGATAAATCTTTTCTACCAATAGAGAATTGGAAAGCAAATTGACTACCTTGTTTTATTATGTTGTGGGTTGGAAAGTGTGTATAAGCAGTACACTGGGGTAAGTTTTGTCTGGAAAAGTGTGTTTTAAAGTGTAATTTTTCTCTTAAGGTGACAGAAAAAAATGTATCTTGAACTGTTTTTACTAAACGGTGAAACTAACTATGACATAAAATCTAGTTATTTGATGTGATGCAATTGATAAGTATTTTATTTTTTCATGCTATTTTATATTTGATTTTTGAGCTGTGGATATTGTGGCTCTAATGTTGGAATGTGTGTGTATTTTTCTTCTTGCTTCTTCCTACTTAATACATAATCTGTCTTTGGCATGCAGGTTTTTGCAACAGAGCTTAAGAAATAAGAGTTTACAGATGAATGACTACAAGATTGCCTTGTTGTGTAATGCTTATTCAACCAATTCAGAGTGTTTCACTTTACCAATGGGTGTCCTGGTAGAGACTATTTATGGCAATGGCAACATGAGGATATCTCTTCCAGGGACTAATTGCATGGCATCAGGGTCTATTACCCCATTGCCAATGAACCTCTTGGACTCACTCACAGTTCATGCAAAAATGAGGTACAGTATGCAATGAGTTGTCTTTTTTTTAACCTGTTAATGCTTATGTAATTATCATCAGGACAACTTTTCTGTGTCTGAAAATGTCACGTTTAGATTTGTTGACTTACATAATAAACTTCTTAACTTTCAAGTACTTGATTTTGATCAAAAAACATTTTCTTTCTTTCTTCAGTTTGATTCATAGCATAGCTACAAGGGTAATTAAGTTGGCTCATGCAAAATCTAGCGTGGCCTTGGCTCCTGCTCTCGTGGAAACCTACAGTCGCTTGTTGGTTTATATGGAAATAGAGTCCTTGGGCATCAAAGGCTTTATCAGTAAGAAAGTTTTTCTTCCCCCCTTCCATCTTTTAGTTCAGTAGCATTTTCTTTCAGTAGGAACTGGAGGCCATATCAAAATCTAACGATGCAACATCATGAATACATGTGTAAATTGTCTTAATATTAAAAAACAAACAAAGAAAAACTAATAGTTACCCTAGTGCTGCAGTAAATTTCAGATGAGAGTGCTGCAGTCCCTTTATATCATAACTTGTACTATCAGGACCTTCCTAGTCAAGCTGTCTTGTATAAAGAAAAATAAAAAGCCAAAAAAAAAGCTTAACGGAAAATCTTAAGTAAAGGTATGAAATTGTTCAGAAATGATATTTAATTTCACTTCATAAAATAATTCAGATGTCTGCTGTGTATGTTCAGCCACAAGATTATTGAGCTCTGCATGTTTACAGCCTCTTAAAGCAGTGCTTGCACATCTGCTGTTTGGAGATTCAAAAAAAAATCTGACTTGCAAATAAATATAATGATCTACAGTATACTCTGTAGTTGTTTTTTGAAGTGTAATCACTTAGAAAACTTAACTTTACAAACTCTTTTTCATAAGGTCAGCTCCTGCCAACAGTGTTCAAATCTCACGCATGGGGAATTTTGCACACTCTGCTAGAAATGTTTAGCTATCGCATGCATCACATCCAGCCTCATTACAGAGTCCAGCTGCTCAGCCATCTTCATTCCTTGGCTGCTGTGCCGCAGACTAATCAGAACCAGCTTCATCTGTGGTAAGTGATGGTTACCATGTTTAATCGTTATCTCCGATTGCTTCTTCAACCTGTGTTGAAAGTTGTGTAACAACTGTTTGAAATTGGATGCAAATACTTCCCAGTCTTACTTCTGTGAATGTGGTGTTTTGTGGAACCTCAGCAGGTCGTGTTTCAGAGATGCAGTTAGATGTTAGCAGTACTACTCTGCAGAGTTGCACGAGGCAGCCTCCCTCGCACAGACATGGCAGAAGTGTCACAGGTGTGATAGGTTCCTGTCACACAGTAATGTGCACCAGCACCATCATGTCAGGAAGTGTCAGAAAACTGTTGAACTTCTTGCACTGGAGGAAAAGTGCAATGCTTGCTTCTTGCAGTCACGGTGATTAATTTGTCTGCCTGAGGGGACTGTGCTTGCTTACTCCTGTAGAAGATGTGTAATTCCATTACAAGAATTAAATTTGTTCCATTTAATTCGTTAGTATAGTTTATTTTTAGTCAGATCAAAGAAATAACCTCATTCATCCTGCATCTGTAAAGGAGTTAGCAAAAAGCTGTGGTGGTTTTATGTGAATCTGAATGGATCAAAAAATGGCACGTCTTCCATCAGTATAATCACACAGTAAAACAATGGCTAATCTGCATACAGGAAAGATGGAATTAGTAGTTGAAGCTGTAGAGTTAAAGCTTTTCCCTAGGATTAACTGTGTATTGAGTTTAACTTACTGTTAAAGTGACATTTTAATTTTTGTATTTCTTAAAGGTTAAGCTGCAGACCGAGATACAGTTTGTATGCTGAATGCGGGGTTTATTTGTTTGGTTTTTTTGAAGTCCATTTATTGTTACAGAAGGATACTTCTAGGGGGGAGGCATGGAGGAAGAGAGAGCAACCTCATTATTATTGGTTCACATCAAGGAAATCTAATTGAACTTGGACTGAAAAATTAGTTTAAATTGCTCAGTTGCTTATTCTTTACTAAGAATGAAGAGAACAAGTGAAGATAAATTTCTCCTTCAGTCAAGACCTTTTTTTTTTTTTTTTTTATTCACCTGAGTACTGTTTTGTCTTGTTAGTTGGAAAATAAAAAACCTGATCGTTAATCAGACTGCATAAGCATGCATAGCATGTAACTAGATAGGAGTAAACTAATATATGGCTTTGGCATTTCAAAGACAATGCTGTAAAAGTCTCTTAAACTGCTTCAAACTATCTGGTGTGAAAAGCACTCTCAATTAGAGTGCTGGAAGATAAAGTGCTTCTCATTACTTCATTTCTTTAATAAGTGTGATTTACTGCTGTCTGCTTCAAGGTGATAGCTTTGCAATTTTCCATGCCTTATTCATGGTTTTTTGCTCTGTTCTTGCGTATATATGTATTTTTTTTCCATATATTACATGTTTAGATTAAGACATTCAAAAGATGACAGAAGGGGGAACTCTAAATTGGAGAAACTCAAGATTCTTTTTCAGGGGCTCTGTATCTGGAATTTTCACTAAATCAAAGTTTGAGAGCTTTATTTGAAAAGAAAGTACTTAAATGGTTGATGAGTTTATTAAACAGGGTGGGAGTGTGGCGGAGAATTTTGTCAGAAAGTTGAGAACATTACTTTCAAAACAGATGCTTCTGTATTATATGAAGCAGAAACTGGTGGAAGAGCATATATTTCTGGTATCTTAGAAGGAGTAGTATAAGCACTCTTTGCTAACTAGGCTGTTTTCTTCTTTCAGTGTTGAGAGTACTGCTCTAAGGCTGATCACAGCTTTGGGCAGCTCAGAAGTCCAACCACAGTTCACACGATTCCTCAGCGATCCCAAAACAGTTCTTTCAGCAGAATCAGAAGAACTCAACAGGGCTTTGATCTTAACTCTAGCAAGGGCAACACATGTGACAGGTAATAATGGTACTTCGAGATAAAATCTAACTGAATAGTAAAGTCAAGCTTCTTCTCTAAATACCATTTAACAGAATATCCCAGAAATGGTACGGTCAAAAACATTTAAAAAAAAAAAAAAGCATATTTTTTATTTTTTTTAATGAAAATAAAATTGTTTTTAGGGAAGGGGCTGCTATTTATAACAGAAATCAGATGTTAAGAGCTGTTTTTTATGCAGAGATATAGTGTGACCAGGTTCTTCTCTCTGTCTTGTTTTCCCTTTCATTATTAAATGTTTGGATTGATTAAATATGTGCCATTTAAGGAAAAAAAAATCACAGAATGTTGAGAACAAGTTATGTTGCTCATTCAGAAGCCACCACCTATATAGCTTACCTTTAAGACAAAGTAATGCATGTTTTGGATTCCCTTTCATGGGAAAGGGAAGGGGCAGAAGCTTTTCACTGGTATTTTAATATGTTATTAATTTGCAGTGACAGTGGTCAGGTTTTTGATAGCTTGGAGAGGGATATTTTCTCTAGCTCATTTGTTTAAATGGGAAAAGTACGGTTTAAATCTGGAGACTCGGTGGAGAATTAGAACAACTGATTTCACAAAAGCTGGTGGAGGAAATTTGAAAGGGAAAGGGTTTTGTTATTTTACCTTTGTTCAATCTTTAATGTTGAGTCAGCACTGGGGCTGGAGGAAGATGAGTTGTGTTTTTTTCCAGAGCTTAATTGAGAAAGGTACTGCTGAAGAATATTTAAAGCAATACAGAGTCGCATCTAGCAATTTTTCCATCGCTAATTTACTCAGGATTTTTTAAAATTAATTCTAATGACTTAATTAGCAAAAGCATGTCTTGCTGTCATTACAGGAAATTAAATACAAAATCTTAAAATCGCTTGCTTTATTTCTAGCTCAAAGCCTAAAAATAATTTCATTACTTTAAATAGCATAAAATATCTTGTTCTACAAAATATGTAAGATTCAGAAGAAGGGGGTAGGAGAAGTTTATCAAAAGGGGAAGCCTGTTGAACTAGCAGAGGCCTAATGCCTTTTACTACAGAAGAAATACATGTAAGAAATAATTATTTTCTGTGTGTGTATGAAATGCTAATGCCATCAATCCGTTTTCTAGACTTTTTCACAGGCTCTGATTCAATTCAGGGAACTTGGTGCAAGGATATATTGCAGACTATCATGAGTTTTACTCCGCATAACTGGGCATCACATACACTAAGCTGTTTTCCAGCTCCACTGCAGGTAATGGTTTCAAACTGATGATTTTATAAGTGGGAAATACTTATTCTCTTTGTCATTTGCTTGTTGGTGAGATTCTTCTCCTGTCCATATGCTCTTCATCTCAAGTCACTAAAAAAACAGCATGATTTTAATGCGGATCTTCAGAAATGTGTTAGCTTTTCCTGTACTCTAAGGCCAAGTTTGGCGAGCAGTTAGTACCAGTGCAAGGTAAATCAGATCTTTCAAAACAAAAAAAATAATGGAGAAGCTTCTTCTCTTGTGGCAATTTGTAATATGACTTATAGATAAAACAGTTGCTGTGGTGTCACGGTGAGGCAACAACCATGTCTGGTAGGTTTTTATTGTACAAGGAAGTAGAAACTTAAAACCTGCTAAATCACGTTAAGGTTGACCTGTGCAATGTTTTGTTTTAGGCTCTCAGTCACACCAAAATCTACTTTTATTTCAGGTATTCTTCAAACAGAATAATGTACCTCAGGAAAGCCGTTTTAACTTGAAGAAGAATGTGGAAGAAGAATATCGGAAGTGGAAGTCGATGACCAATGAGAATGGTATAATCACTCACTTTTCTGTGCAAGGTTCACCCCCGCTTTTCCTTTGTCTTCTATGGAAGATGCTGTTAGAGACGGATCACATTAATCAAATTGGCTACAGGTGAGCTTAAAAGCTGTGCAATTTCAAAGCTGTTACAACAATGTTTTCTGTTCTGAGGACATGGGCCCTGTGCATTACAGCTTGATTTGTACTTTTTTATTAATTTGGAGCATGGGGGGTAAAAAAAGAAGTGGAGCCTACATATTGGTATATAATAACAATTTTGCATTGTTTAAGGTTGAATACACCTCCTAGCTGATTTTTTTTTTTTCTATACAGTGGTCTGTATGTTCATCTTGGTAAGAGAGGTGTAGGCAAGGATGTGAGGTGTTGAATTCAGAAATTTACTTAGCCTTTATACACTAATAAAAGCTATATATAAAAATTAAGATGAAAATTATATACGTAGGTCTACAATTTTTTGGCTTGTTCTCTGTAGTAACAGCATCAGCTCTAGTCCTGAAAAGTAAGATTATTCTTTTTCAGTCATCATTAGGTCTGTTGAAACAATGAACATATATAATAGCATATGTTATTCATCCATGCAAACAGAAAATAGCAATATTTTAATGTTAAGGTTATATTAAAAGCACACAGAGCAGGAAAATAGAAATGTGTTGCAGAAGATCACGCAAAGAGTTGTGTAACTTTTTCGGTTATGTGCAGAAAAATGCATAACTAGAGCATGTATTCTGAGCAGAATGCTACAGGTAAGAACTGTTGAACTTGACGCATTTCTTCTATGCTAATGCGTCCGGATTTAGGAATTCCTTGCTTATGGGATGGGGCTTGTTTTGTTTTTATTTAATAAGGTAAGGTGGTGTTTTTGTTTTTGTTTTTTTTTTAAGCAAACATTTTTATAAAACCCACTCGTTCTTGTAAAATAGATCGGTTAAAAATGTATTAAGAATACTAACATTGATTGGTTGCTTTTATAATCTGTGCAAGTATCCTTGTTAGAGAGACTTCTTTTCTTCTTCCACAACAGAGTACTAGAAAGAATTGGGGCTAGAGCTCTAGTGGCACATGTCAGGACATTTGCAGATTTCTTGGTGTATGAATTCTCTACCTCAGCAGGAGGCCAGCAGCTTAATAAATGCATTGAGATTCTGAATGATATGGTATGGAAATACAACATTGTAACACTGGATAGACTGATACTGTGTTTGGTAAGTATTGCCTTAAAAGAAAGGATGTGAGAGGTTTCACAGAACTTGATCCTTGCATTCTTCGTCACATTTATGGGAGCAATCTTTTTAAAAAATGCATTGGTTTTATGTATTGACTATTTGCCAACCCCAAAATCAAGTAAAACAGTAGATTAGTTCTGTAAGCAACATAGAACTCAGTCATACAGTTCTCTGAATCTTCGGGGGAAGATTTTCTTGGTTATTTAACGGCAACCATTGAATTAATATTAATGTATGTTATTGTTGTTATGCTATGGTGTGGAAACAAACGTGAAGTCTTGTAGCCATTAGAGTTTTTCTATTTTTGCTTGGAACCCAACCTTTTTCATGTAGAAAAATAAGGGAGAAATAGCATTCTCTGACTTTCCAGGTTATTCTGTAAAATAAAGAAAAGCAGAATTTACCCAGAGGAAATTAAATTGGGTTTTAAAACTTTAGTCCAAGCATGTCAGTGGCCAGAAGTTTGAAGAAATTTTAGATTCGCTATCGTTAATTGGATAATTTCAAGAAGAGAATTGACAGCCTAAAGAGAACTAGAATTCACAGTAACATACTTTCACTGGGAATTTTTTGAGACTTTTTGCCTGTTGAATAGAAAATGTGATTGTTAGGTTCTGTCATCTCCTGTGAAAACTACCCCTATTGTGTGTCTTCACTCCAAAAATACAGTTGAGAGATCACGTGAATTTGTGTGTAAATCTACAAGTATGTAATGTGCAGTTCCATAGGCTAGCCAATGATTAAAGGTTCTAAAGCAGACACTGATATCAACTCTAATTCCACGTTTTCTGATCCTTTTTGTTTAAAGGCTATGCGTAGTCATGAAGGAAATGAAGCTCAAGTCTGTTACTTCATAATTCAGTTACTCTTACTCAAGCCTAACGATTTCAGAAACAGAGTGAGTGATTTTGTGAAGGAGAATTCCCCAGAGCACTGGCTGCAGAATGACTGGCATACTAAGCATATGAGTTATCACAAGGTATCAAAGCTAATAAAATCCTTTTGTTGTAATACTATGCTATGGAGTTCAGATCAGCTAAAAAGTCTTTTTTTCCTGTAAATTACAGGACAGTTCTGTAGGCTCTTGGAGTTAGTTGATAAGTATTAATTTATTTAGGCTAGTATTAAAAAAACAATGCTATGTTTATGTAATAATGTTAAAATTATAATGCAATGATATCTAAAGATGGAAGCATCTGAAGGGTTGGTTAGAAACTTGTTAATCTAAATCCAATAATTTTAAAAATTATTTAAAAAAAATAAAAATAATTAATTTTAATTATTTTAAAAATAATTAAAAATTTACTCAGAATAGATGTCCTGTGCATCAGGGAAAAGATATCTGTTCTCATATTCCCCATCCCTGCAGTGCTAGCACAGAGCCTGGTTATGGTGTCTTCGCTCCTATATCTCTTAGAGTCTGCATACCAAGCTCCCCTGGTGTTATGAATGCCTAAGGTTGCAGTTTCCCAGGGAGTAATTACATGCATATTATACATGTTATTAGTGTTCTGACTTAGTACGTAATGCAGAAACTTCTGGTAGTGCTGATTCCCCTAGATTTTCTCTTAAACCACTTGACAGGGAAAACACAGTCACTGCCTGCTTTCAGCTTTGCATTGGTTTCCTTAATGCTCCTTTATGCCCCTTCAAGTGGTGGTGAAACTTTGTATATTTTTTTTTCCTGAAGGAGTTGTATGTAGGAGTCATAACCACTATTTAATTTCACTCAGAGATAAATTTTCTTCAGTGAGATTTACGCTGGTAGCCTCTTATTACATTCATGTATGATGATAAGGGTTATGAAGTGTCTTTTTAAAGCAATGTCTATTCTGAATATTTAATGCAGTGCTTTTAAAGAAAGAGCTTTTAATTTTGTTGGATTTCTTCCCTTCAGAAATACCCTGAAAAGCTGTATTTTGAAGGCTTGGCAGAGCAAGTCAATCCCCCAGTTCAGATTCAGCCACAGTACCTACCAATTTATTTTGGAAATGTATGCCTGCGCTTTCTGCCAGTGTTTGACATTGTAATCCATAGATTTCTGGAACTGCTTCCAGTGTCTAAGTCACTAGAAACTTTATTGGATCATCTGGGAGGTTTATACAAATTTCATGGTAAGTTATCTGGGAATGCAGACTTTTTATTCCAATTGTGACAATTCTGTTCTTTCTCTTTCATTGCCTTCATTCATAATTTTGATCTGCTAGCACAGTGATGTTTAATCCTTTCCTATTCTGTGAGCCCTATGCACATTTCCATAAAGAAGTGTGTTCCCTGGTTAGTGTATTTCAGCCTACAAATAGTGAACTTGCTTTTATTCTGGTAGCTTTTGCTAGTGCATGCTTAACACCTTTCCCTTTCGCTCCCTCCTAGTAGTGAGTACTTGGACTTGTGTCTTAACAATCTTTCTGTTACCAACACTGAAACAGACAAAAATCAGAAACAAACAAAAATTCCTCCATCTATCTTTGTTTAAGGTGAAATAATTTAACCTGACTTTTTAATATGCTTTTTACTGCACTGTTACAGTAAGTTTTGTGTAGATGACATAGCTATGTTATGGCCAGACATTTTACAATATTCTTTTACTGTGATTTCATACCTGGAGTCTTCCTATTTAATACCTTTTATATGAAGAGGTGATTTAGTGGATTAGTGTCGGATAGATGATTATGTTAATATTGACGTTCTGTGATTGACCTCTACCCATCTCCCCACACATCAAAGTATAAATGGAAGACAAAAGAGAATCAATGTTGTATAGTGAAATAAAGAACATGAATCCATTCTAAATACGCTATTTTGAAATACTGCAATTTAGTCTTAGGGAACTCTTGATTTTAACTTTGCCACCAGAAATGTAACGCTGCATCCTGTTCACTTTTTCTTCTTGGCAGACCGTCCTGTGACTTACCTGTACAACACTCTTCACTATTACGAGAGGCATCTCAGAGAGCGCACAAACCTCAAGAGAAAGCTTGTTCATGCCATTATTGGCTCTCTCAAAGATAATCGCCCACTGGGCTGGTGTTTAAGTGATACTTATCTCAAATGTGCTATGAATGCCCGAGAAGATAATCCATGGATTCCTGATGACATTTACTATTGCAAACTCATTGGGAGACTAGTAGACAATATCCTTCTTAAACTGTGCATGAAATAAGCTGTGCCAGCATCTCCTAGCTTCATTTCATCAAAATGTAAAGTTCAATTTCCATCTGTTCAGCCTAAATTCATATTAGGTTACTTCAGCATATTTTAACTGTATGCATTTGTTTCTAAAGGTGTGAAGAATGTCAAAGCAGTAAACCAGTTAAGCAGATATAGAACTGACTGGAGATGATTAAATATGTATGTATATTCAGTGGTCCTTTTGACCAGTACAGAGCAATACCTTTTAATTACAAGCATTATTTAGAAGATGAAAACAAAGTTGTAATATGTTTCTTCAGTATTTCTTTCTTATTTTGTGTAGGGAGTGTGCTCTCCTAGTAAAAGCAGCTTGAAAAATATGGTGAAAATGATATAGACTACAACTTTATAAAAACTTCACTATTTATTCCATTATTTCAAAATACTTAGTGCATTCTAAATTGAATTGTAATTGTGTCATAAAATCAGCTTGACATAAAGCATGATTGTTTAAAGAACAATGTAGAACATAAGATCATTTTTTTTCTAGTGCCATTACCAGTATCACTAAGAAAATATGTTGTAAGCAGTGCCACATTTAGGCATGTATATAGCTGAATATATATAGGTGAAAGTCAGTGTACGTGCTGTTAGCTACTGCTGACAATCTGTTTTTTAGGTGGGAAGAACTAGAAATTATATCTTAAACACAAACCTAAATTTTCTTAATTGTTGCTTTTTCCTTGTTATGGTTATGATCGCAGTTGATTTAAATTCCTGTGGAAATAACTAGTGAACCCATGCAGCTATGTTCTAGAGAACAGTGCTAGACACCTTCTCTTTCTGGGTTAGCTTTGTGGAAGTTGGCCAGTTTTCTGGGTGTCGTGTCTCTTCCTTCACTTATCTTCCCAAACCTGCCTTTCCTTTGAGTAAACTTCTTCCAAGTTACACATAATCTATCTAAAGAAACCTAAAAATACATAAAACCCTGCTTTTATGCAAATGTCAACAGTGTGGTGGGAGATCTTTTCTGTGTGTAGCTCAGATGAGCTAGAATTCCTTGTGAAAGCAGAGTATTTTCAGACTAAGCAGGTGCTCACTTTGCATAAACTGTCACCCTGGAGTTCTGCTAGGAGATCATATACTGAAGCAAATTAATGGTTTCAGATTATGCAGAGTAGAAAATTCTTGTTATTTTCATCTTGTCATGGAAGCAGATGGTGAATGAGATGGTTGGTGTTGTTTTGTTCCACCTCTTAATCAGGGAAATTTATCCTCTGCATGACCATGTGTGTAATGCATCTGTAACTATGTATTTGTGCAATCTTCAGTGACTTGTATTGATGCTCTTGGCCAGATGTCTTATTTTTATGAACTGTGGTTATTTTATTAGTTCTCAGTAGCTTATCTTTCACTTCAACTCAACTATGTGTATGTGTCATATAGCTATATTTTTAAATACCATGCTGCTTACACAAATCTTTGTTGGGGAAGCTTTTTTTCCTTAATCATTGTCACCTATGGCAGGAAAATCACCTGGTCCGTTTCCAAATTGTGACTGGAGATTCAATGAGTTTCCAAACCCCGCTGCCCATGCTCTTCATGTTACCTGTGTTGAGCTCATGGCCTTGGCAGTTCCAGGAAAGGATGTGGGCAATGCACTGTTGAATGTTGTGCTGAAGAGGTACGTTGCATCTCTGAAACTGTTTTCTGTAATTTATTGAGATTGCTAAGGTAGTTTGTGATACTCGTTTTCATTGATTTTTATAATTTTTAAGTATAAATAATAACATTTTTAATTAGGTGTTTTTGGAGGACAAACAAAGCTATAGGGGTCAAGCAGAAAAATGGTGTGTTGGATTCCTGTACTGTTGTGGATTGTGTGTACTTCAGGAACCGTTGATTCAGCATGATGAAAAGATGGAGGGAAGACCTTGCACTAGCTAGCTAATGAATTATCCAGTGGGTTCAGCAGCACAAAGACTAGAAAAAGCCTGTTGTCCTTTCAGCTGGTGTTGGAGGAAAAAAGTTGATATGCAGAGAAAGGGACAGGAAGCCTTGGCAGGATTCCAGATCCTTGAGATGCTAGTGTAAAATCAGAGATACTTTAAAACGGTGTAGTGTACCAAGGCTGGCGTTCTGTAAGGATGCATTAAGCTTGACCCATAGTTCTGTTTCTTGATTCCTAGCTCAGTCACCATGAAAAGAACTAAAGTGAAAGGAAAGACCTAGTATTCTTTCAGTGACTCAGATGTCATCTTTGATAAGCAATGATAAACTGAAATGATTTTTTTTAGCCTTATTCAGCTTAGTAATGTATTATTGTTAGCTTTGTTTGTGGCATATGGAGGGAAATAGTCAACAAAGGGACAAGTAGCCTTTAAGCGCTCAAGTCTGTTTGTAGCAATCACAGTGTGATTACAGTATTTGAAGAAAACGTGATACAAAAGCAAAATCATGTCTGAATAAAATTTTGCTATTGGCATCGTAGTGGTATTAATATTGTCTGTTAGCTCTCCTACATAGCTGCATATCTTTGTATAGTTCTCTCAACTTCGTGAGAAATTTTCTTTGTATAAGTACACCTTGTTCTAGGTACGTGAAAAGCACAAACTGCAGTTGTGAATTTCTGAGACTGAGTTTTCTTTTTCTCTGTAGTCAGCCCCTGGTGCCAAGAGAGAATATCACAGCTTGGATGAATGCTATTGGACTAATTATCACAGCCTTACCAGTAAGTCGATATGTTGTACTTTTAAATAAAAAAAAAAATAATAATCTTTTTTCCATGTAAAGATTAGCATCTTCCTGGAACATGTTGTAATTTTTTTTTTTGTAGTTTGCAATGTGACAGCCAACATCTGTAGATTCTGCAGAGCCATTCTGAAGGCTACTTCCATGTTAGAAAAACATCTTTTTCTACTTACCCAGCATGGAAAAAGTGAACAGGCTTTCTGTTTTTTTATTTTGTTTTGAGTCGGGGGGAAAAAAGTGAATCACTCCTATTTAAAACATATTTAATTTCCACATCTATAATATTAATTATAGACTGGAGCTATGAAGATGAGAATTTTCATAAGACTTCTGATGCAAATCTAGTGTTTTTTATAAATGCTTACACTTGCACATCCTGTATCTCTTAAATCATGTAAATAAGATGTGCCTAAGACTGCAAAAGCAAGTATATGTGGTATTAGAGATCATGTTTCAGTAGAAATGTTGATCTCCTGAATATAAACGGTATCTGACCAGGAATGTCTGGATAATTTTGATCTTGTTTACATGTTGTTTATATGTGCAACAGTTATTTTCACGAGGACTTCTGTCCAGCAAAATGGTTCCTTTCCTTGGAAGAAAGACAACATTAATTATGTCCTTATTTTTATTTTTTTTTTGATACGTGTTTCTCCTGTTCCTTCTCCTTGCACCTTCATCTATATTCTCTGACATTTGTACCCTTCCTTTGTACCCTACTCAGAAAATTCTTGGTCTCTTTTAATCTGTGCCCTGTTTATTTTGGAGCTCTTTACATTAGCTTTCTAAATAACCAAGTTCGTAAGATACATCTTGATAATGCCACACCCTTTAATGTGTCACATCCACTAACAAAGATGTATTCTGTATTGTGCTTCTTAATTTTCAGGTTTGTCAGACGTATTTATAAACTGCCATGTAGTTGAAAGCATCTTAGAAATATGATAGTGGTAGAGAAAAGATGAGGAGCGTTATCTTAGATGGTGTTCCTTTCAGAAGGAATTCAGGCTTTTTGTTTTTCCAGGAGCCATACTGGATTGTTCTCCATGATCGCATTGTGAGTGTCATCAACAGTCCCAGCCTGACATCAGAGACAGAGTGGGTTGGTTACCCGTTCCAGCTGTTTGACTTCACAGCATGTCACCAGTCTTATTCTGAGATGGGTTGTAGCTACACTTTGGCTTTGGCACATGCTGTCTGGCATCATTCTAGCATTGGACAGCTGTCTCTTATTCCTAAGTAAGTGCTATGATACTTGATGATTTGTCTTACTCCATGCATATTGTAGATAACAAAGCTGTACTGGTAGTATTTATACAAGCACATATCTAGGGGGCAGCACCAAAACCCACCTGATAAATCTCAAGGTTTATTCCAGCTCCCTATTCCCCTGACATGACTCTTGTGTCTGTTAAGTTTCAGAGCTCTCATCTAGAGTGTGATTGCCTTTCATCTGCCTTTTTAAATTTTGATTAGCTTTTATGCTTTTGTTTGTTCCTTTCATGTTCAGCTTTTCTTAAAGGCACTGATTGTAGAGTAGTCCTAAAGCATCAACTGTAATTGGCAAGTGTGTCCTTTATTCTGGCAAGTACCCTATGGCTGCCAGCTGAGATGCTTTACTGACTGAAGGATGCAATAGTGGTCCAATTAGTCATTAAAGCAAGTAAAAAGTACCAGAAGTTGATGAGACTTTCCGCAGTGCTGTGTTAATGACAGAATTAGCAGATGTCATTTACAAATACCAAGTTGTAATATACTGGACAGAAAAGTGAAGGTAGCATGATGTATTCCTGTCAATCATTTGTGAGCGTTGATTTAAAATCGGTGTTAAAACTTCAGAGCAAAGCTTTCTCGCTGTATATGGCATTCTGCTAAGCTCAGGTGGGATTGTCTCCTTGAGACAAGGTTCTAGTCTCGTGATAATGTCTGGAAATGTTCTACACCTTCACTGAAATAGCTAGTATTTTCTGAAGTACATGGTAATTTCTAAAACGAAGACTCTGATCTGCGAGAGAGAATCCTATGTTTTAGTTAAAATTTGGGCTGGGGGAGAAAAAGTGCAATTCAAATAGGATGTATCTTAAAATGTTACAGGTTCCTCACAGAAGTGTTGATACCCATAGTGAAAACTGAGTTCCAGTTACTCTACGTTTACCATCTTGTCGGTCCTTTTCTTCAACGGTTCCAGCAGGAGAGGACACGATGCATGATAGAGGTAAAGTGTAGCTCTTGGATTACTTTATGCAGTGTATGGTATTTTTGCTTTTCAGTTACATTAAAGAGTAGAATGCGACAGAGATCTTTCTTATAAACATTTAGAATTGAATTCTATACAAATAAAATGGGTTTTAAGGATCTGAATTGCTGAGTTGCTATTCAGCTACCTTGTTAACTGAAACCCTGTCCATTTGGTTCAGGATGAAACACCCAGCACTTTTTTTTTTTTTAAGTGACGTTTGCTTTGGCTTTCAAATTGCATGCAAAATGTGCACCAGACTTAGTGTGTTTTTTTTAAAAAGCTTCTATGCGGGTTAAAGAAGGTAAGTAAGAACTATGTACTGTGAGAATGAGGGAGCACAAGCAGTTTCTTACACTGATATTATTGGGGGGAAGAAAGGGAGAAAAGAGATGGAGTTGGCCAGCTGCCAGATGACCTAAATAACTGCAGGTAGCAGAGTCCTTTAGAGAAAGACAAGCTAAACATGGGAAATGTGTCTTTACATATTTGTGCTGACAGCAAATATCTGCTAAGCCTGTATGGCAAGTATGCATCTCATCTCTTTCTAGAGTTTGATCAACATAATATAAAGGTTTACCACCACTACTAATTGTTTTTCATCCCAAATTACCCATGTCTATGCTGGGGATTTCAATTTAAATCTTCTTAGGTTCCTATTAGATCTACTGCTGCAATATTTTCCCTCATTTCGTAATAAACTGTTCAGTTTACATACATTGTTTTGTGAACAAGTCACAAAATGTAGGAAGGCATAAACAGTGAGCTTTGAACTGTTGTTCCTATATTTCTGGATGTATTGTGAATACAGGATACTGTAAGGAGCTGTATCGGTTGAATAATCATATCATAGTGTTTCTGTATATTTCTTTACATATTTCCTTCAGTTTTCCTACTGAGCTGTGCCATTTTCTGATTCTTTAAGTATATTTTAGAAGCATGAAACAAAAAAATACATACATCATCATCATTTAAAGGTTGGACTAGATGATCTTTGAGGTCTCTTCCAACCTAAATGATTCTGTGATCATTTGGGAATCCACAAATCATTTTTTTTTTTATTCTTTTCTCTTTTTTTTCTCATTTTCTTATAGCTACAATAAAAGTCACACCAATTTTTATTTTTTTTTTTCCATGAAATAGTCCTTAAGTACTGGAGGGCAATAGAAAATGCTGTTTAGGTGTGGAGCAGTATCTTTTTATAGGCTCCTGTGTAATACTGTAAATAGCTAGTAAATACTGCTTCGATGAGTTTATTCCTCCCTCAGGAAGGAAGGGTTTTGGTCTTTTTTTCTCTGCATTGAACCAAAATACAAGAAAAGATGGAAAGATGATAGCTTTTTATGTTTCTTAACATTCCCATACTACTACTTTTCCTTTGCAAGGAACTGATTTCAGTGTCAGAATATCATGATGAGTTACTCCCTTCAGAGTAGGCAGCAGCTGTTGTGTGACTAAAATGACAAGTCACAAAGTTCAGATTTCACATTACCATTTTTAAATGGTCAGTCTTACATAGGTTTGCACACAATGCCTCCTTTATTAAGTATACGGAAGCATTCTAGTTGTAGAGAATTCATCTCTCTGTGGAGAATGCTTAAACTATTAAAGTGCACTGTATGTATTTGCCAAAGACCTAGCTGTAGTCTAGGTACAAGCTAAAACAGTAATCTGTAGAGTCTTCTCTCTGGAAGACTCAAATACCTATAACAAGTTTAACACAAGATTTATTAGCATCTACTTTCTCAAGTTTTGTAGGCACTTATTCAAAGCATATTGCAGGCAGTGATGTTCAAGTATTAGTTATGTAACGTACCAAAATACCATCACTACTCTCGCTGAAAGTTAGCTTTGGAAAAAAGAATCATTTAGACAAGCGTAATGGGATTGGTTAGACTTGCCCATTTGTCTTTGCAAGAAATAAGCAGTTAGGAATCACAGGTACTTAAAAAGCAGTATATTTATTACACTGTTGAACTGTTTCTGTTCTAAATCACTTAAAAACCTGTTTTGATTTCGAGTGTTTTTTGTGTCTGTGGAGACAGATTGGAGTGGCATTTTATGAAATGCTCCTGAATGCTGATCAGTACAGCTCGCACCTGAACTACATGGATCCTATCTGTGATTTCTTGTATCATATGAAGTATATGTTTACAGGTGACAGTGTGAAAGACCAAGTAAGTAAACAGTCAATAATGATACTTAATTATCCTTTTTCCTTATGGCAAATTAATATTTTTAGGAGTGGTTTTTGTATGTAGCATTAAAAAATGCTTAATTGTTGACTGGGCTCTCTGTATGCAAACTGGGGAGTTGGTATATTTTTATACAGGTAAAACCTTTTAGACACGGTAGGCTGAGTATCTCAGATTTCTAGATTTTCTGTAGTGTGAAACTTCAGATTGCAGCTTGAAAACTTTTTAAGTACTATTATTAAATAACCAGTAGAAACAAAGCTGTCAAACAACCAAAAGTTTATATAGCTTTTTCCTCACTTCAGTCCATAGCTTTTAAGTTTTTCCTTAGTTTCTGATTCAGCTAATATAACTTGTCTTATGACAGAAACAAGAATGTAGCCATAGTTGGTGGAAAAGTAATTCAGCTAGTTTATTTTATAACGGTGTGGGCTTCCTTAAAGTGATTTGTGTTAATCATTTGCAAAGTGTTGCTGTACAGCTATTACACCAAGGAGCGGTGTAATAAGGTTAGTTGTCAGGAGAGGTCTGTAAGTTAACATGGTGAATAGAACGTTATGTGATTTACATGATTTACTGCATCTTTTTCCTTTTTTAGTTGTGCGTATGTAATGGTCAGGTACAGTGGTCAAAATACTTCTATTTTACCAAATGCATTTGCCTTTATTATTATTTATTATTATTATTTTATTTTACAGGTTGAGAAAATAATTTGTAATTTAAGACCAGCTTTGAAACTTCGGTTACGTTTCATAACGCACATCAGCAAAATGGAGCCAGCAGCTGTTCCACAGCAACCTCTTAGTAATGGCTCACCAGCACCACAGCCTAGCCAAGTGCCTGTTAATGTTGCTTTGCCAGTTACACAGTGAAGTGAAGTGTTAGGTCAGCCTTGGTGTGATGGTTTCCTTCTAGAAGTCAAGGTGAAGCATCATCTGATCTGCAATCTGGTATGCTGTGTAAAAGGAAAAGAGAACTGCGTGCAAATTTCTGCTTCATTTTCTTTTCCATAATGAAGTTGTCCAACTGTATACACACCAGTTTTCCTGCCTATTTATGTCAGACACTAAATAAGGTATATGTTACCTTTCCTTGAAAGCACTGAGTAAACTTTCTCTGCATGCAAGTACATGGATTTCTGAAGAGTTCATGGTATTCCTGCTCCCTAACCTGATCAGAGTCACCTGGATTTTTCCTTTTATTTGTCTATGAAATGAAAGGACACTCAACACATGTAGCCTGGTAGGAAAAACAGCCTTTATAAACTTGGCCTCTGCATTATTAGAAGTTTGTATTTTTTTGTCCAACAAAACTTAAATTATTCTCATCTTTTGGGCAGACAAAATAAGTTGTTATACAGAAAATCTCCTAGAAAAAAAGATTGCATCAGTTGCATTGGCTCAATTATTCTCAGTCTTTGGGAGGATGTTATGAGCTTTTGAAAATATCTGTAAATTTTATATGTACAGTTTACGTTCAACAAATGAGCAGTGGGTTTGATCTAGCATCAATTACTAGACTGTTAGATTACTACCCAGAGGCTGTCTAATGAATTTATTATGAAAGTCTGCACATTCAGTTAAAGCTATGCTGGTTGTTATTTTATCTTTCCTATTTGGGAAATGGTGTAATTTTTATCAGGTCAATCGTATGAATTTTATTAATATCGATATCTTATATTTTAGATTTGTATAATATTCGACTTTAAGTTTTTTCTGTGTACTGTGTTCTGAGAGTTTTGATAAGAGAATTGAAAGACTAAATGCCTTGTAAATACTCGTTTGTCAATTTTTTTTAATTAAAAACAAAACAACCAAAAAAAGCAACCTTTTATGACTGTAGTAGTAGTGTTTATTTGTTTTTCATAAATTTTGTGTTAAAAATAAGGATACCGTAGCAAGTATATTTCCATGGCCTAAGTTTATCAGCTTCACAATAGTACCAATTTCCACCCATTTCAGAGTCTGATTTCTTTCTCTGATGTATGCCTTTTTCTAAAAATGTGATAGTTATGAAAAGGAGTTGTTGACTCTATGAGTAGAAGTGTTTTTTGGTTGGTTGGTTATGAAGACTGTCAAAAAGGGACAGCAAACCTGCATTGCTGGAAACTGCCCTCATTTGGATTGTATGCTTGGATCCCAAATTCTGCTAAGTGTAATTTAAGTAAGAAAAAACTGTGAGTGCTTTTCAATTAATTTGTCTGATATAAAAACATGTTTGCTTATCACATGCTACATGTTTGGTCTAAAACATGTTGTGTTCCATTCCAGTCAAGTTATTTTCGTTTTGATAAAGAGGTGAACACAACTGGTCTCCAAAACTCCGGTGGGGACAATCCTATCCATAGAGGCATTCCCACAGGCTTTCACAGCAGATTCTGATGGTGGCTTTGAAAGCTGCTGTTGTCAGTGAAACAGTATTAATAGTGGTTCTCTTCCTAAACAATTTTTGGAGCACACAAACAAAGGCCTGCAGAACAGCAAGTTACCTGGCTATTCAGGTAGTCATGTTATGACTGAATTATCTTTAACACTGCAGGCATTTTCCTGAATTGTCTCACTTCATATTGAAATAGATTTTTAGCTTGATGTGGACTCTGAGTGTTCTTTTAAGTGTTTAAACCTCATCTGACTTTTATAGAGAATGTTTATTTAGGAGACTTGAGCGATGTATGTAGCTGGTTGAGTCAGTGGAGATTGTTCAAAAAAGTTTGCATTCCCTCTTTAACCACCAGAGGGAGACTTCTTCAGAAAATCTCATCGTTGTGTGTGTAATGCATCACGGCATCATGAATACTCAAATCTTCGGAGTTACCAACATTTTTATCCAAGATTTAACAACTTAGAAGCCATATTGTCCTCTTGTCCTAAATGTTTAAAATATGGTTTGTTTGTGTTTTTGGTGGTTTTTTTTTTTTGTAAACAAGTTTGCTTAAGGACTTGCTAGAGCTGTGGGATTCACAAAATCTTCCAAACACATCTAGAAGGCTTAAAGCTACATGCTTCTCCCTCTTAATTGATGTGATTGTACAGAGAGAACCTGGAAGAGGATTAATGAAATCAAAACAATAATACACGTTGTTATGATAAGAATAAAGGATTAGTTTTATTTTAAAGTCAATCACTTGATGCATGCAACTGTTACCAGAGTTGATAAGAGATTTGTGTATTTAAGCACATCAAAATGTAAGCAATAAGGGAGATCAGTATATTTGACTTGGATTTTAGCACTAAGACCGTTCAGATTATCTTAGTATTTGTGGGCTGTACCTGAAATTGTGCAATGTTTTCTGAAGGTGCACCAAAACAGGGTAAGATCACTGCAAATTTTTGCTCTGTTAGTTTACCTACCCCTCTGATTCTCCCTGAGATGGGTTTACCTCCATCATGCCTACTGCTGAGAGTAATCTTACAGTAGTGAGTCAACATTTGAATAAAATGATCATGCAGTAACCTGCAGTACCCTCTCCAGCTCCAAAAGGCGGTGAATGTTCTTGGTTTTCACTGTGCCTTTGTTCCAGCCCTCCTGTTTCTTCTGTATCAGCTGGTAGCTGTGGACAGAGAGACACTGTTTTGTTTCTGCATTCTTCTAAACATTTTAATCAAAAGCAAAATTTTACCTTCCCTTCCCATGTACTTACATTGTGTATAAGCTATTTATGTGCTCTTGTACAGTGTAGTGCTCTTCAGATCTGGCCCTTCCCCTCATTAGTTTCACTCAGGGATTGACGTGGGACTTGGTGATACGCATCTATTGTGAGATTTGATAGGAGTGAGTTGTTTTTAGGATAAATGGGCTCCTCCTAATTTATTTTTTTTCTCCTGAAATGTGTGGGGATATACTGTAATCAAGCTGCTGCTTTTTATTGGATTTGCCCCTATCAATGCTTCCTGGGAGCTTACACATGCCTATGGTGCTCTAAGCCCCCAGCTGTGAGGGGATCCTATTTGATTGCAGGCTCAGCTAAGTCAAGGTTCCCTGTCCATCAAGGAGAGCCATCCTTACAGTTACTGCCTCCCAATCGTGAGGGAAGGTCACAGACAGCAGCAACTTCACGATTCACAGACTTGCGTGCTCTAGGCAGAAGCGTTTCTGTGTCAAGTCTGACAAAAGCCAGAGATGCTGTTCATCTGTTCCCTTGAAAATGGAGCTCTAACTACTGCAGGTGACGGATTCAGCTTGATGCTTGTTTAGTCATGCTTCTTGGCACTTGGGGAGCGGCACCAAATAGGGCAGGTCTTTGCCTTTGGACAGCAGCTTCTCACCTGTCTTCTCAGCAGAAACCAGCCTTCCCTCACGTAGGGCAGAGGTGAAGCAAAGAGATTTGACGTTCTTTCCACCCACGGGAAAAAGCAAATGCACAAACAGCAGCAGCAGTCTTGGCTTCCTTGTCCTTGAGTCTATTGCAAAGTAATTATTTTACTTGGGTTTTTTAGACTGTTAATTTGCAGACCTTTGTATGACTAAAATTCCATTTATGCAGTTTTTGAGAAACTCATCCCCATGACATACAATACTAGTCAGCACCTCTTGGGCATCTTTGAAGGACAAAGCTTTCACAAAATAAGTCCTATCTCATGTTCATATTTATGATTTCTTTTTTCTTTTCCTTTTACAACGGTTGCATTTTACTGTAGGTCAGGTCATTCGCTTTAAAAGTGTGTACAGGCAGGGCTGTGCAGAGCAGGGATGCACGGCACCTTCCCAGGGCAGCTCAGGGCTCCTCCATCCCCCAGCTTTCTCCTCCCACACCCAGCAAACCACATGCTAAGGTGACCCCATCGTGAACCACTGAGCCATAAGTTCTTGGTTTTCTGCAGTTCCCATACTGGCATTTCTTTGACTTCTCCGTGCTCCAGCTCTCATTGCTGTTGATGAACATGGGACTTAATCTTTAAAGAGAACAGAAGAAATCACGTTAATCAAGAAAGTAAGATGTCTGTTCACTTATTTCTTAGTATTATTTTAAGAGGAAATCTAAAAAAACCCTTGGGAATTCTGGAAGAATGCACTGCAACATATTTGCCACGCAGCTTTGATAGATCTGTTTTTTTCCCCAGTCACTTGAACACAAGGGCATGCATAGGATTTTTGCCACTGGCAAAGGGATGCCACTGTGTCATTTTATTTTCCACAGCTGTGGCAACATTCCCACCTCCCAGCCTGCAAAGAGTTTGATGAAGCTTACTGATGGTGCTTTTGCGTGTTCCAGAGGCAGCTTGGGCCACTGCTTTCTTCCCTTGAAAATAAGCACTGCAGCCAAAATGAAAATAACAGGATGCTATAATTGCATTCTATTTTTCTCTTTGTATGTGAAGTCAATATTCAAGAAGATGTTGGCTTGATAACGTTTCTAGCCAGTGTGCAAGCAGAGCCTGCAGTACTGCAAGCTGTGAAACAGATTTTTACATACACGTTCCTCAGCTAGGCCTTATTTACATTAGAAACATATGTAAGAGTATGTAGTACATTCAAGCTGTTCTCACACGGAAGGCTTTTCCAGTGCAGTATCCCAAACCACGGGTACAGCCCTCACCATCGTTGTGTGAATGAAAAATAGAGACCACGCTTGAGCATGTGTCGTGGTGCTGGAGTGGCAAGCGGTGTCAACCTGTCAGAGAAAAGAAAGCCCTTTGAAACAGCTGGGACTCCATAAAAATCCAATTTATATGATCCATCAGAAAACTATTTCTTTTGCTCAGTTAGATGACAAGCTGACAAAGCTTGTTTTAAAGAACGTTTTCAATTTGCTTAATAAATTATAAAAGGAAACTTGCAAATAGCTTATTTCATTTGCAGTGACATAAATCCCAAACTGAT
This sequence comes from Netta rufina, assembly GCF_964035555.1. Classification (NCBI taxonomy): domain Eukaryota; kingdom Metazoa; phylum Chordata; class Aves; order Anseriformes; family Anatidae; genus Netta; species Netta rufina. Next base: position 83,386,386 of record NC_140125.1, on the reverse strand, counting down.
TTTTCAGTAGTGTTATGAATTATATAAAGTGATTTATAGGTTTCCTTGGCATCAGTTGTCTGTCTTTCTCCCTGAAATTAGACAAGCTAGAAGACAGGAAAGTAGGACAGCATTAAAAAAGGATTAGAATAAAACATTGCAGAGTGGGAGTATTTGGAACATTAAAATATGAAATGCTGGCAAACTACAAAGGAACGAGGGGCTAGTGGTTGAGGTCCAAGAAGGGACTGCAGGAATTCATATTTATTCTTCTCTGTCACGGCCTGCCCAAGTAACCTTAAACAAAACTCTGAGATTCACTCTGCTGTTAGCATCCATCAGTAAAATATAGCCAATAAGGCTTCTCTGCCTCCCTGTTGGGCTGTAGAGCACCCTTATGTACATGTGAGGGACAAACAGGGCTGGGGGATTGCCATGGGGGAATCACAGGAAAGATGATAAAAGAGCATCCTTTCCCACAAGCCTCGTCCTGTCTGCTTCATCTTCTGCAGGGTTCCCAAGCTCGTTTGGCTATTACACTGTTGCCTTTGTCACTGTCATCAGCAGCTGACCCAGTTTCTGTGCTTTACAGAAAAATTTCAATTGTTTGGTCAGCATCTGTAGGATCTGAATTAATAGTTTAATAATGCTCTGTGCTAAATCTATCCACAACTTGGGTATCTCAGGTAAAAATACAGAATTATTAAAGGCACAGGTGGATTTTGTTTCCACCAGAGAAAGAAGGGTAGATAATGATGTCTCAGGCAGACTCATAAGCATTCAAGGAGCAAAACCATTTTGATGCTATAAATCAGTTTTTTACAAGCTGTTCTACACACGTTTTGTTTATTCAAGTAGGTGATGCTTCCTGACAGAACCTCCTTCAGTCAGAGGAGCAGACGGTGCTTCTTTTACTCTGGAGTTGTTTGTCTTGGAAGGAAGGACATCTACAGAAGGAGGACAAAAAAAAAAAAATTAGAAAAGGTATGGGAAGCCTGCTGACAACCCCCCTACAGCCAAATGTTTAAATTTGTCCCTGCAGTAACTCAGTCAAGCCTCTCAATTTGACACTGTGAGAAAGCGTTAGTCCAGCAGAGAACTAGGACCTTGTTTGTAAGCAGAGCTGTGTCTTTTAACCAGGCCAGCGTGTCAGTGCATGTAGCTCCATGACACATCCATAACACATCTGGTGCCCCTCATTCAGCTTTTCCACCTTGCAGTGTGTTTTCTGCTTGCCTTTCCATGAGGTGGACCGGGGTGTTTTTAAGCTTTTCCACCTTATGAAGTGGTGAAGTAACGTCACAGCTGTGAAAGAGGAAAGCATTGGACCCTGTCGTTGTTTGCTTAGTTGTATATCCAGGTGTTTTTGCCACAAACAACAACCCCTGTGGCTGAGAGGAGTCTGGTGGGCAGGGCAGATGAGAGCAGTGCTTTGCTGTGAGCACGGGGGCTGTGGTTCAGCACCACTCCGCCTGAGAACAGGGCGATGGTGGCTGCTGCCACTGACCCACGCTCGAGTGCAGAGCTAGTTTCCTTTCCTATCCATACACTTCTGTGGATAATAAAAACAATACTTCTTGTTTTCTCATCTTAAATACATGATATAGAAGAAACACTACAGGGAAGGATTTCTCCCTCTGGACCTCAAAGGCACCAGTGGTACCAGAGGTACAAGTCTTCACCATGCACTGTGGTTTTGTTTGTTTTTCTGAGCAAGTATTTCCCAGCTAGGCCTGGGAAAAGAAAGCAAACTTAGGCACTTAGTTACCATTTCAAGAGTTAACACTGGTATACATGTATGCACCTTTCCTGTCTCCTTCCCCTTCCTTTTCACTTTCCCCTTCCCCCCTTTTTTTTTTTTTTTTTTTTTTCCTTCCTTTTTTTCCCAGGCATGCAAAAAACAGCATTCTACCAAGAAATGGGGAACCTGGGCTTTTACTGAGAAGTGTGTGTAAATCCAATTACTGCAGTTTTACCAATGCAGATGCTAAGCTTTCAGCAGTGTGCTTAACTTTGTGCACAGCAGCTAATCTCATTGCCTTCACCAGGCCAGATTAATATATCTCATTTGTGCACCTGTAATTGCGAAACAGAAGTGGTAGTCATATCAATGACAGTAAGCCATTTAGGCAGCTAGAGCTCATATTTTTCTCACATGCAAATATGCAAGACCACAGTGACCTGAAAAACCTCTCTTCTGATGGCGTGAAGTGGTACTTGACTTCCTCAGTGCTCACAAATCGCCGTCTCATCTTGCTGTTACCAGACCACTTGTTCCAGAACAAATATTGGTGGGACTTTGTTGTTTCAGAAACTCTGCTGCAGAGAAACCTTCTCATATCATGTTAGTCATCCTCTTCTTTTCCTTATCCCTCTTTTGTTGCAAACATATTCCTACCATTTGTCTCAGTATTCAGAAGGAAAAGATTGTTGGTCGAATGCAGCAGAGCCTGGGCAAGGTTACTGCTACCAGGTCTTACAACTTCAACTCTCATAAATTTTTGGGGTGTAGGGGTTGTCAGAAAACAGGGATTTATACTAGTATCACATCCTTTGTCATAATTACAGTGCTGCTACTTCAATAAAAGTTACTGACTTCCAAGGGAGCTGGCTTTTACGTCACCAAGAATAGTTAAAAAGACTGGAACTGGATGCATGCTCTGCTTCAGAATAGATCATCTTTCACAGTGCTGTGCCCTTGTCACATAAATGCTCAGCAGATGATAGATGGCATTTTAGTGCTGTTTTACTTCTGTATGTTCTGAAGATCATTCATCCAGGCACAGTGTTTGTGTTTACAGGGACTAGTGCTGTAGCCACAAGAAAGCTGTGCATTAAACACAGCACAGCCAGCTAGTCAAAAGAGGTGATTTTTCCACTGTATTTAGTTAAGGTATGGCCTCACTCTGAATATTGTGAGTGGTTCTGGGCTCCACGATATAGAACGGATGCTAAGATACTTGAAAGTGTCCAGGGGAGGGCAACAAAGCTGGTTACGGGGCTGGAAGGCATGTCCTGTGAGGAGAGCTTAAGGGCACTGGGTTTGTCCTCTGGAGAAGAGGAGGGCATGAGGCGACCTCATGGCTCTCTGCAGCTTCCCGAGGAGGGGAGGCACAGGGCAGGTGCTGGTCTCTGCTCCATGGTCACCAATGTCAGGGTGTGTGGCGATGGCACAGAGCTGTGCCAGGGGAGGGTCACACTGGGCCTGAGGGAAAATGTCTTTACCGTGAGGTGGTCACACGCTGGAACAGGCTTCCTAGGGAGGTGGTTGATGCCCCGTGCCTGTCAGTGTTCAAGAAGCATTTGGAATTACAGCCTCAATAATATGCTTTAGCTTCTGGTTAGCCCTGAAGCGGTCAGGTAGTTGGACTGGATGATCTTTTAGGTCCTTTCCAACTGAGATGTTCTCAGCTTCTAGACCTTGATGTGGTAGTGCACCAAAACCATTTGGAATTGATTTTAGCAGAGCAGAAGTGTTGCGAGGTATTCAGTAATATGCAAATTGTAATTTTGTGCATTAGAGTAAATATGAGAAAAACAAAACAAGGCCATGAAAGTAAAAAAATGCAAGTCTGGAGTTAACTCAAACAACTCATTTACAAAGGAGGAAAGTCAGAAAGCATGTATCAAACAGTAATAAGATTATGACACAAATGTGCACCTTACACTAAACATAAGAAAGTGTATCACATGCAAGATTTTATACTCATCAGTTGTTTTCTTGGTTTTATTATAGCAATAAAGAACAGTGATGTTCCTTCATTATTTGTCAGCTAGGGAAAGGCTATTATCATTTTTCCAACTCCTAAAACTCTGTGCCATAGCACAGTGGGAGATTCACAAGCTCTTTGATTAGGGCATAAATCACATGGAATAGAAAAAAAAGAAAAAAAAAAAGAAACAAGAAACAAGAAAAAGAAAAAAAGAAAGAAAAAAAAAGGAGAAAGAGAGAGAGAGAGAGAGAAAGAGAGAGAGAGAAAGAGAGAAAGGAAGGAAGGAAGGAAGGAAGGAAGGAAGGAAGGAAGGAAGGAAGGAAGGAAGGAAGGAAGGAAGGAAGGAAGGAAGGAAGGAAGGAAGGGAGGGAGGGAGGGAGGGAGGGAGGAGGGAAGGAAGGGAGGGAGGGAGGGAGGAAAAGAAGAGGAGAGGAGAGGAGAGGAGAGGAGAGGAGAGGAGAGGAGAGGAGAGGAGAGGAGAGGAGAGGAGAGGAGAGGAGAGGAGAGGAGAGGAGAGGAGAGGAGAGGAGAGGAGAGGAGAGGAGAGGAGAAAGGAGAAGAGAAGAAAGGAAAAGAAGTCTCTTTGTAAGTGTGGTTCCAAATGAGACAGAAAGGAAGGCAAGATGCACTCCCCTGTTTTCTTGCTATGCAGAGAAATTCCTTGATTTTGAGGATCTTGTGGTAATATAACAGGATACAAGAAGGCACCAGAACAGAAAAAGTTGGAAAGGTGCTTTTTTCCCCACTAACAGATGAAACAAAATCATATTTCTTAATGTGAGATTCTATCGAGGGAAAAAAAAAAAAAAAAGCTATAATCTTAGAAGTGTTGAGTTGAGAAGCACTGACATAATATTTAATAATTTAATATTTGAATTTAAATAATTTAATTTTTACATATTTAATATGCAATCTTAAATAATTCGAGGTGAGTCAATGATTTAATAATTACAGTTAAATATGAAATACTTTTAAAATATGCATTCCACAGTGTTGCTATGCAGAATAGCAGTACACGCAGATAACCATGTTTAGGTTTTATTTATGTTTTGAGATGTACTAATATTGGACTTGAGATGAAAAGATGAAGTTTGAGATGAAGTTTGAGAAGTTGAGATGAAGTTTTTCTCTCCTTCCTCTTGTCCAGGACTGCTATATGGTCTCTATAAAAACAGTAACTTGGAGCCAGAGCATAAGAAACAGTAAAATAAAACATCTTCCTTTCCTTAGCATAGCCTTTCCACATTCATAAGCAACAGTTCAGGAATATGATGTTTAAAGTTGCATTCATAGTATTCCTGTATAGTAGCAATTAAAGAATCCTTTCCAGTTCCTCTCTAAATCTATACATCATGTGCATACATTTACATAATCCTCGGTGCTATAGCATCCCTAGCTTCACTTTAGGTACATCCTCAGATGCACCTCAGAGAACTCTTGTTTATGTAGGTCAGTTTTGCTAGTACTCTCTGCTGCCCAGCATAAGAAGAGGAGAGAAGGAAACCAAGAGACCTGTTTTGGAAATGTCAAAATGCTTCATGTTAATGCTGTTGGACTAAAATGGGTTGATGCTTCATTCAAAACAACAGCTTTTGGTATAGAGAGGAAGCAAAATTAAGGGAAAAAAGATGAAAGGAGTTTAATTACACACAACATATTTTGTTTTAGTTGAATGAATCATCAAATTGTTTAGGTTGTTTTCATCTGCAAGGATAATGTTTGTTTTGGCTTGATTAAAGCTATTTGTTTCCAGGATTAGGGGAGGCCTCTTACTGTAGTCCTTACTGCCTACCTGTGGATTTAAACCCGTGCCTTTAAACCCCTGATTTAGTCTGACTCTGCGCCCTTTCTGAAACCCTTCAAAAAAGCCCAGATTTAGTCCCTGTCTCTTTGGACCCTGACACCTCTCTGCACTCCCTGCCTTCACCTTGACTCTTCCCATTAGTCTTGTGCCTTATCAGTGTGTTCCCTCCTGGGCCATGAACAATTGCAAATGTGGCAAGTGTCCTTGGGACAACCAACTGCTGATCTATGCAAGTGGAGAGCACACTGAAAACTTTATTTTACTAAATGTGTTTGCACAAAACTTTTTTTTTTTTTTTTTTTTTTTTTTTTTACAGTTGTTTCTGTTCATTTCCCTCATCAGAGCAAGGTCAATAACTCTTATGCCTGCCTAGTTTTCGTTATACTGCATTCTCTGTGATAGAGTGTTTTTTCAAAAGGGTCCTTTGTTTGGATTTTGGCAAAGAGAAACAAGACAGCAACAGCACTAAAAAGCAAACAAACAAACAAGAAAAAAAAAAAAAAAAAAAAAAAGAATAAGAAACTGCCTTATTTTAATCCTTGAATAATTTAGATCACAAACAGAACAAATTATGTCAATAAGCAGCTACCTCATGAGTGAAATAGATGTGAATTTTCTAGTTTGAATTCCTCAGCAGTCACGCTATCATAATCCAAAGACAGGAACGAACCTTTTATGTTATTGTCCTAATGATCACATTTTTTGTCTTAAATGAGAGAGAGGTTGATTGACTGCACCAGAGTCAGGTGGTGAAGAAAAGCTATAATGCTTTTACTGATGGATAGGAGCTGACACAAAATGCCTGGATAGTGTCATTCCCATTTGAACTGGAAAACCCAATCACTGAATGCACAGAGTTTACAGAGGCAGAATTTCACCTATTTGTTCATAAGATCCAGCAAAGGTAGATCAAGTGGAACTGTGAGTGTGAAAAGGTGTAACATGCTTGGGAAATAAAGCCTTAGTGACCCAAATTCTCCTGTAAATAATACATCTGAGTAAAAATAAAGGAATTGACAGGAAATGTGTCTCATACGACTCACATAGTAGCTGTTCTTTATAAAGGATATTTTTTCTTTCAACTATTCTAAAGCGACCCAGTAACTTGTAAGATTTACCTTGCTGCAGAAACCATATATATGTATTTTTAAAGGCCAGTCACAAGGTTCTGCTTGTTCCAGCAGCTCCACAGTGAACAAGACTTCTTGTTATTTTTTGTTTATTTGCAGGTTTTTGTTTTGGGCAAGATTTCATAAGTCGCCTTCTTTCCTGAAGACCTTTAATTCTCTAGTGCCTTCCGTTGAAAATACCACAAAATCTGGGAACTTTTATTGCATTAACTTTGTTTGGATCAGTGTCTGGGTGGTGAGACTGTTTTATGTTTTGTTAATGGTGCACATCTGAACAGCATCAAGTCTCATAGGATGACAATCACTTCACTGTGCAAGGCGTTGTGCTACAGATGGGAGGAGGTGGATGGTCTTGCACTAAGGCACTGGATGGATCAAAAGTCAGAGGACATGGCTTGCATTGTTTACTCTGTGAACCTGAGATCTTGTCTCATACACCTGTGTTCTACAAGGGTGTTTTCATGAACGATATTTTTCATGTTTGATCAGATACTGTATAGGGGCCATAAATAAAACTGAATAAAAAATGTGACTTCCACTAATTGTTTTAGCAAATTCAAGGGAATCTTCATATAATCTTTCCTAGTACCTTCTACTCAAATCCAACTGAAAATAATGGAAACATGAATTCAAGTTGACGATCTGATATTCTTCCTAAACTGAGAGGTTAGATTACCATTTTTTTTTATTTATTTATTTATTTTTCAGGAGAAACATTCAATGGTGTTGAACTTGGTTTATTTTCACTACATTTTTTTATCATTTTATTAACCAAATAGCATCTGTCTTCATCATTGTAAGGGCAGGTGTTCAGTAAAGACCCAGACTGAAGACTACTGAAGTTTATGCAAGTCATTTCATAGACTCTGAGAGGAGATACTGATTGAAATGAAAAATAACCTCAGAAATTTCTCTATCCTCCAGTCCAGTATCCTCACTCATAGACATTCTGTTTATTTCTTCAGTTTGAGGTCAACAAGAGGGAAATTTCAATGGGAGAAGACTTATTTGAAAAATCTAATATAAAGTGTCCAAAATACAGCAGCAGAGGATAAAAACAAAAATAAAATCTGGAACAACCAGTAATGAGCAGTATTCAGAATGGCAAATCTGCAGAGGCAAAGTGAACAGAATCTAAAATGAATGACACAGCCTGTTATAAGAAGCAGGATTCTTTTATGCTGGATTTACTTTTCTTATTTTAGGGATCGATTTTAAATGGCTCAGAAAATGCAACAAAAGGAAAATACCATGACAGGCAGTATTTATACCTGGTGGGCTTTGTGAGTACACTGGAAGTGCACTTCTCTGAAATTCCTGAGCACATATTACAAAGAGAAAATGATGATGGGTGTTTTCTCAAATTGTTTTGTTTATGGCCTCTTTTCAAAGGAACAAATTCCTTCCTCCCAGGCACTTCCCAGATCTCGGGTTGCAAATGGAATGATTCTTTCCCCAGACACCCCAAATGTCCCTCTTCCTTCTCCTTCAGCTATTCTTTTCCCTCAAAGGGCGTAGCACAGCATTTGGGGAACACCAGAACAGTGTTTTGGCTGCTATTTATTTGCACTTTCTCCTTCATGCTGAATGTCCCTGTACTTTCGGTGCTGAATCTGAGTCGCCTTTTGTCCTCTGCTTTCAATGATTTCTTGCCAGTCTATCTATAGAAGTAATAACAAGCAAAACAGATGGTTTTGTTTCAAATTCTCTGTCTACCCTGACAGTAAGACTAGGCAGTACCTGCAGGTTATCCCCACCATATTCTGCTAGATTAAGAAAATTTTCAAAATTGGCAGGTGCGTTATCCTGGCCTCTTATTATCTGAAACCGATGTTCTTCTATTCTGGATTCTTACATGAATATAAAGAACTGAAGCTCTTTACAAAATGTAAATTATTGTAAACATAAATATCTAAAATGTCATCAAAAACTGACAGTATCAAGATCAGGATCCCTAGTTCTAGCCATCAGTTTAACAATAACAATGTTTAAATGCACAATTCCTCAGAATTTTCTACAGTAACCTATTTCGTTGCATGCCCTATATAATCTTTAGATAAATTATTGAACTAAGTACATTACCTTTCTATTTTATAGGGGACTTGATTCATTTAGACTCCTTTCCAACTGTGTAACTGTTCCCCTTTGCACATGAGATGAATGCCGATGAATTTATTATTTATGGTGAACAAATATTAATAGTTCATGATGAATTTCGTATGGTGGTTGCAACAGAAAAGTTTCTATGTAAAAACAAAAAACCTACCTTGTGACATACCTTTTTCTGCAAATGCTTTTACTGCTTAACATTCACTGTGTGAATTATACTTGATGGATGATGACATTGGTTTCATTCTGCTTTGACACCAGCAGTGACTGCTAACACAGTGATTAACTAAAAGCAATGGCATCATTACTGAGTGAGTCATTAGCATCCACAGAGAAAAGCATTAATGAGGAGGGGAAAAAAAAAAAAAAAAAAAAACACACAAAACAACACACAATTGCTTAGAAAAAAGCACAAAGCACAAGATGGAGTATTTTAATTTGTTCAAAAATAGTTGCTGTTCCCCTGCCCCTATAATTAAGGTCTTATTAATTTAGGATGGGAATGGATAAGAGACACACATGAAGCTTTGTGTGTCTGCGTCAGATCAGTGAGGCCCATAGCCCTGAAGAGAGAGACCCGTGAATCACAAGCACCACAACCACTTCCAGAAGGAGAGGTTCCTTCATGGCACAGGCCGTGGGAGAAATGTGTATCAGCTTCCTCTGTATTGATGCTTACTTCTGTATCAGCTTTTTCCAGCATGCACATATGGACAATGTCAAAAACTGACAGTTTCATCAAGTCTGATATGATTTATTTTCAGTGGACTCCTAACAACAATAAATAACAGGCAGAAGATGCAAAATCCTACATCTCTTCAGGTCAATGGGGGAGTTTTTGCTATTAATTTAAGTATGTATGGGCATTCAACCACAACATAATGATAACCCAGCACCATTCTGAGTATATTTGTGTTGAAACTATGTCCAGAAAGTTCTCAGGCAAACAGACACTGAAATTAAGGATGAACCCAATGTATTGTAGTAAATGAGGTCTGTATCAGGCTCCAAGTCTGTGCCTGACAAAGGGAATTTTTTCTCAGAAAAATCTGAATTGACATCCTGAGATTCTCTGCAGGAACATTGTACAAAAGGGCAGAAATACAAAATTTCCTGATTAATTCCACTGAGCATATTTAAAGGAAACAAAGCATTGACCTTGTCTAGATCATTTGATTGGATGGGTGGACAGTAAAAATGACTTGCATTTCCAACACATCCAGAGAGAGATCACAACAATGAGGGAGCAAAGATTAAAGGCCCATGCCTGACAGGTTCTGTGTGTCTTGAATCACAGAGTCAGAAAATGACAGAATAATTTGGGTGGGAAGGGATGCCCCGAGGTCCCATCTGCTCTGCCCTCCTGCTCAGAGCATGTAGTCAGGGCTATTTCCAATCAGGTCTCCTGTGCCCACTGGGTTAACCTCTGTGGAAAGGCTCCTGTGAACATCAGTGGGATTGCACTTCAGCAGTTCAGGTTCACATTTAAGAAGCCTAAAATTCATCTAAATCCCTGGGACAAGAGTTTGCTATTGGCTCACTCTTCACTGCCAGGAAAACCTGATAGAAAATACTAGGCATGGGGATTTGGCTGAAAATAAGGTGTGGTTTAGGATTTTGGTCTTCTTGAGTCTAGGGCTTGTCATGGCCTGGCCTGTTCTGCTCAGTGTTAGTCCATGTATTTCATCAGCCAGAAATGGGAATGATTTGGCTAAAATCTCAAGATTTCTGCGTATTAACTGGCATGCTATGCAAGTTCACATGTTAAAATCTCAGCACTGAGGATGTATTGCAACATTTTTGAAGGTGAAACACAAAACAAAACCAAAAAAAAAAAAAAAAGGAAGAACAACAGAATAGCTGGAGGCTTGCATCTGTCAAACCCACTAGGTGTTTTGCATTCTGTTTACTAAACAACAGCTGTAGCCAAGCAGTTGGATGGCCCAACTATTTCTGCACTGATCTTGAATATAAATCCATTTTTGCTCAGAATTATATTCTAATTTAACACTTTAATACCAATTTCAAGATGATTTGGAGATAAGACTAAGCAGAGCTCTTTTTAAGGAATCTGGGCTTGGATATCAAAGGTGTTCTAGGTACTACTCGTGCAGACTAGCCAGGTGGGGCTTTAAAGCTTTAATTGCTAATGCCAGAACAATGCAGAATCCAAGTGTCACTCCAGTGGTTCAGGTCTGGGCCAACACAGCTGAAGTTGGGTGGCTGCTCCATTTGACTACAGCACCAACTGGGAGACCTCCATACTTCACTGTATAGAATAGGTGTGCCTTAGGATCTTCTTGATGCTAGTGTTATCATACATTAAAAGTAGTTAAGCACTCAGCAGGAGATTGGACCAGATGATCTCCGGAAGGCCCTACTAACCTAAATTTTTCTGCAATTCTGTGAATTGACAGGCTACATTTTAAGACTATTTTCCCTGCTCCCCAGCTGAGGTTTTATGTAACTCGTCATTGCAAAGGCTGGTGATTCAAGGTTGTTAAAGGAATAGTTTAGGTCAAACCCATCCTGAAGTTCTTCTGGTCTTTCATATCTTATCCAGACATGTGGCTCCCACAATCCTTTTGAAAAGCAGCAACATCATACTTTCAAGAACAGCTCTGTGTAAGAACCTAGCTAAGTGGAAGCACGTACCTACAAGTATTCCAGGTCAACAGGACATTGAAATGTCTAATTTTCAGTCATGCTTCTCTCTAGGCCATTTATTTCCTTATTAAATTCATAGGGATAATTTAATAACTAGTTTAATAAAATGCAGCAAGTAAGAAAGGTGACATCTAGACAAGCTAATGAATCTTATCATTCCTTACCCATGCAAAATGGTGCAGTTTGAACCACAAGGCTTGAGGAACCTTACACCAGCGTATCTCACAGCTATCTTATCCATTAGTCCTCTGGAGATGGAGTCTAATACCATGCAAACAGCAAAGAGAATAATACAAATCTTCCTGTCTCAGGTAAGCCCTCTAATAAGTGGTTAAGGCAGTGAAGAAGACAGTATCCTAACCATGGCACCAATTTCATTCTTCAGATATGTCAGGATGATGGATGCTCTCTACCAGCCCCAGCACGGCCCATACAAGGGAGGGAGTGACCTCCCTCAGAAGAAGACTTTGTGGGGCTTCAGTGCTGCAAGCAGGAACCTGAGGAGCTTACTGGAGGGAGCACCAATGCCCAGAAATTTGAAGAAGTTTGCAGGTCGAAATGATGCTTTTTAAGAACACATATTCTAGGGACAAGAGGGTAGCTAAATTGATCTGTGAAGTCAGTTTTCTTGTGTGGAATGGGCTCTCTTTTTAATATAAGTCAACAGATAAGTAAACAGAATATGAGCATTAAATTATACTGTATAACACATAGTGCTTCAAGGTGGAAAAGAATAATCTGTCTCATAGTCTTTAAAACTTGTGTAATCCTAGTTGAATCATATTTAAAATCTATTAATCATTTAATTGCATGTTTTTCTTTTAAATTGATGCATATTTTCCAACACGTTGTCATGTAGTACTTTTTAATGTTTTTGATATAAGAAAAAAAAGTTAAATACTAAAAGCAATTATTTTATAGAGTGAAAGAGAAGGAAAATGAAAGCAAAAACAGCTCATCACTTCTCTGCCTGGAAAGGAAAGTAGTTCAAACTGATTATCATTTTATCTGTAAGTGTTGCAGGCTTCTGGTTACTGTGAACCCTGGAAGCCCTGTGCATTAGCACTTCAGTTTAGCAAACAGAAGCCTTGCTGTTCTCTTTGTTTGGAAAGGTTTAGTTCAGAATTAACAAGCTGATAAAATACGTTGCTATAAATTTTTATAAGAATCTGTGACAGGTCACATCACTACGTTGTCATGGTGATGAGAAGTGCAGATGTCAAATGCAAACTAGAAAGTGGTATATATGATGGTCTGATTTTGAAAAAGATTTTATTAAAGCAGCTTTCAGGGGGCTCAGATGTTCTTTTTTTCCAACAGACTGCTTAGACTTCAGTAGCCAGAGGCCCAGTGCAGAGATGCAATGCAACCCTTGGTCTGCTGGCTTCAGTGGTCTGTGGACATGGCCATTGGGAAGGTACTGATGTGAGACAAATGCATTAGTTTTCTCTTTGCACAGTGACAAATTCCTCCTGGGGACTAAGGCCCTACAGCTGCTTGAAGTACATGTAAACTTAATGAGGATTATTTTTAGATGACTGTATTTGATGTATAGTAAATGGGGTGGTACTCTTAGTAAAATTTGCTTCTATCTGAAGTGTATTTTCTATCACTGCCATTGACCAGGTTTGTCTCTGCTATCTCCACTGCAGCCTGGCTATTTCTTTCCACTGTCCCCAACAAGGTAAAGGCAAACCCAATGCTGAGGAAGTAGAAAGAAAAGGGAAAGAAAGTGTCACATCATGTTGCATTGTAGGTTGGGGGGAAAAGCTGTGGTGTTCCAGCCTCTGGAACCAAGGCATCAGTCAGAATTTTTCAGGCCAGTCCTGAAAACAAATGCTTCCTTTTCAAAGTGAATACCATATATGTAAAGTGCATACCATACCACAATGTCTAACAGCACTATATTTAATTTTATGTTTTCCTTACAAATTACCTACCAGGTAATAACCAGGAGAAAGAAGGTTGCCTTCTAGTACTGAAACCAGCCTTCCCTCAGTCCACACAAGTCCCTCACATCTGAGATTACTCTGACCATGCTGCAGTAGCTATTACCCTGGCACATGAAAGTTTGTGGCAGAAAACACACAAACACATATGCATATATGTATACACATACTGCTGCAACCTATCAATAAGAATTAAAATTCTAATTTGCTCAACAAAAGCATAGAGTAAATACATGTATACTTCACATACAAGTTGCTGACAATGTAGTGTAAAAGTGGCAATTTAAAAAGCATCATTGTCTCTACTGAAGGCGAGGGAGACCAACTGCAGGTCAATAGTGGCATTGATCAGGAATGGACTCCATGACAAGGATGATAATATCAAAAGCATTCCTCCCTTTCTGTATGATTTTTTTCCAGGTTTTAGTATCTTCTGTTAGCTACTTTGTGTTTGCACCACAGAGGGATGTTTTTGATACATGTGTTTGACATAAGTTCTTTGTTTCCTTTGTCATGCTCTAAAACCAGTTCTGCCCAGCTAAGGCTGCATCCTTTCCATCAACTGTACTTGTCTGCTACTGAATTTTACTTATATCCCTGGGACCTCTGCTGTGATGCCCCTCAGGCCTCTCAAGGCCTCCATCATCACTATTTGCTTGTTCCCTTGGCAGCCAAGGCCTACAGATCTCCTGGTGACATTATGAGTTCACAGAGCAGTCCCTCCAGGGCCCTCTGAGCTGTCACCCCTGCTAAAACCCCTTACAGATCTGCTGGGCCTGAGGAGGAGCTTGGTCTGTATCAGTGCCGTGTGCATTAACAGAGCCTCTTACCTGCAGATTGTCTTGACTCACCTTCTCATGAACCACACGAGCTGACTGGATGTGGAGGAGGTCCAACTATGCCTATCACCAAAATCCAGGTAGGGCAGGACATCCTTCAGTTATGTTTAAGGACTGACATTGTATCTTTTATCTCATGCTCAACTTTGGAGCAGAAGCTGCAAAGTGCAGGCAGTAGATGGCTGTATGATTTATCCAGGTTTCCATCAGGAGGTTACATGCGTCTCTGCCTGTAATAATGGAGGGATAACTGCAAAGCTGGATTATTTCTTTACTTAAAAGGTTTTTCTTATGCAAATTCAATAAGCAGATTACTGAGAGGATACCTTTCATGTTTTCCCATCAAGCATTCAATTAGTTGAACTCGTACAGCTGCCTCACCCTTCTCTTGTGTGCAAACAGATTAAAAATACTAGTATTGCAGACAACAATCCTATGGAAATTTTATGCAAGACTTCATTCTCCCACCACCTTTTTTTTTTTTTTTTCCTGAACTTTGAAACTTGGTCCTTGTCAGGCTTCCAGCTCTTGCAGAAAGAAGCAGGTATGGTGACTGCTGGCTCTGGGGCCTAAGACGAAGGGGTGAGATAACCAGTTACTGCCCACCTTGGTCTGCTGGTAGAGGGGAAAAGTTTGGTAAGGAGCAGACATATGGTATGGGACAGTACCTAGCCTAACGCTTGGTGTCACAGGAGGGCTTTGGTGTCTGTGCCCACCCACAGAAAACAGGAAGCTGAAGCCAGACAAGCACCTGCTCTGACCCATGAAATATTTTCTTCTGAAACTTAGATGAAGATACTAATAACCACAGCCATGTTGATGGAAGTAACTAATCTATTTTGTAAGACTGCATCTAGAGCACCGTGTCCAGTTTTGGACCTCCCTATTACAGGAGAGATGTCAATACACTGGTCTCTAGAGAAAGGCCACCAAGAAAGGGTTGGACAGGAAGACATGAACATGTGGTGTCAGAGAGGCTGAGAGAAATGGGTTTGTTCAGCCAGGAGGAGATATGGCTTTGGGAGGAAATAATGATGGTCTTCATCAGCCTTATGTATTAGAAAAGGTCTACTCAGAGGTGCACAGTGAAAGGACAAGAGGCAACAAACACAAGATGCAACAAGAAAAATTGTGATTGGACATAAGGAGAAAAAAGTTTCACAGATCAGGCCCTGAGATCAGTGACAAAGATGCCGTGCACCGTTGATGCTCAGCTGGATGCAGCCCTCAGAAATCTGCTCTATTTCTGTGATTTGGAATTTAAATTGGAGGTATGAAGCAATGTTGCAACAAGAGAACCCAGGATTCCCCTGTGCAACATAATTGCCCAACAGATTTCTTACTTTGTTTTTCTGTTTAGATTTAGTGGCATTTTTTGTCCCTGTCCAGATATATCACATCCTCTTCCCTTGACATTAGCTGAAACATCTCCTACATCTAATGTCAGCGACAGCCACCATTACACTCCCCAGACTGAAGCACAGTTGGTATTTTGGGCTGCTCTCAGTGCAGTGTGGACACCACTCTAAGACCATCTTAGAGACACGTGGAGTCTGAGTATCGTTAGCTTGGCTTTTGAGTTTTGACCTGTTAGCATGAGCTGGCCTTTTGAGCTCCATCCTGCTGAGATTTCATCAGGGACTTTTTGCCCTGCCGAGATGAACCCCCAAGTGCAACATAAGCAGTTCTGCTCAGTTGGTTGTGTAAACAGAGTGTATTTCTGACATCACCAGATCTTGATGGGCATGTGTGTGGTTGAAAGAGAAAGAACAGAGTCAAGACCAGAGGGATTTACTTAAAATGCATTGATATTTTATTTATACTTTGAAGATCAGCTAGTAGTAAATGTCGAAATAATTTTAAGAGAGCTACAGTCATCAAAGTTTTGCACAGTTTCCAAACCCAGTTCTCTTTGGCTGAGAATGCATCTAATCAGACAGTGATTCAAACTGGTGCATTCTCACTGCAGACTTTTCTTTCCCCGACGATTATACTATTTTATGTGGGCCACAGATGTTCTGCCACAGCAAATAACATGAAGATCTGTGAGTTTCTTTTTCAGAGATGCTTTACCAAAAAAATGTGATTAACACTGATGATTCAAGAAAGGGTCGGAACATGTATTTCTCAACAGAAACGTCAGAGATAAAAAGAGAGTGGTTGAAAAGCACTTACAACAGACTATATGAATGAGGTACATGTTTGCATTAACCCATGTTGCTGTGAAAAAAAGTAAAAAAATAAAAAAGTAACAACAACAAAAAACGTGGCCTGAGCCTTCCCAGAATTCCATGGA
Source organism: Netta rufina (assembly GCF_964035555.1). NCBI lineage: Eukaryota > Metazoa > Chordata > Aves > Anseriformes > Anatidae > Netta > Netta rufina. Next base: position 83,369,900 of record NC_140125.1, on the reverse strand, counting down.
GATACCTGCAGGGGCAGCCTAGACTCATCCAGCTTGATGTTTGGACAGAAACTCAGTGACTGAAAATAATATTATTGAGCAGGTGCACCAAACGAAACTGAAAAGGGTTCTAGAGGTCAGAGTTAGTAAGAGGAAATCTCATACGTTAATTCAAGTATGTTAACCTCCTTCACATTATTTCCAGATAAATAGAAATATGACTCATTTCCAGATATCAAAAAAATAATAATAATAAAAGTGACTTGAATGACTTGATAGAATGGCAAAGGGAGTGTTCAAAAAGCAACTTGACTAGAAGTGCTCTGAGGACATTATTAAAAACATGGTTAGCTGACAATCTGAATTAATTTCTCTGTATACAGACTGACATATTGCTTCATCCAAATGCTACCTTTGGTAACCTGGCTCTTTGCCTAGCCATTTCAGATGACATTTGGTCAGAAGCCTTAGATGAAACAGTGATCACAGGGATTTCAGTTTAAATCATTTCACTGAGTAGAGGATAGTAGTAAAGGCTGTAATTATTCATCAGTTTTGGATGATACTCAGCTTCTGAAATCAAGGGAAACCTTCAACTGACAGTAACAGGCACTACTGTGGAATTAGGAGTGATGGGATGTGGCCTTCATTTTCTGTAATTGTCCCAGCTGCTACCACAATTACGATCATTATTCCATCCAGAGCTAATGCTCCTGATATGGAAGAAAAGGGGGGATGTTTGGCTAATCTGTTGCTGATGGTTTAAAAGTCGAGACTTCTTCAGATGTCACATGTTAGTTGCAGCTCTGGTACTTCTACTGCTAGGTGAAAATTAATATTGAATCTCTCATGTCTGCTAATGATCTGTGTGAAAGAGACTGTGTTCAAAGTTCATTCGGCAATGCATGTTGCATCCTTCTTTTAGGATTCAGTGCCACTGTTTGAGGGACTAACAGAAAGGAAAATGAAGATCTGCCAGTGGCCAGACTCTGGAAAGTGCAAGTGACTTTCACGGGTTTTAGTGGAAATTTAAAACAGCAAATCTTTTAACTTCTTGTGGCCTTTTGTTCTTAAGAAACAGCTTGAGTTTTGCACTCCATGAAAACACAAGCACAGGAAATCAATACTTAAATCAAGTATTCTACAATGAATAGTAACACCCATCTCACCCGTAATGAAGTGTTTCATGATTTATCAAAGACTTTTCTGTAATACATTGTATTCACTGTAGCAAGAAGCAGATCAGAGTCAAGCTCTTGGGCAAGTGTATGACCATCTTCATCTGTATACATTCTGATTTTGAAACACATAATTTAATAAGTTATTTCACTTTTACATGAAAATACTTTTTAAAAGGGCTATTAGTGAGAACCAACCCAGGTTACAGCTCTGCCACAACCATGTGTAGCACAAAAGGCTTTTGGTCTGTAAGAAATAGCTCAAAAATATTCATAGAGACTTACACAGAGGACAGGAGTAGAATTGCATGTTTGTTTGTATTATTTTTTTTAATTTGCCCTTTATTTTTATTTATTTTTTTCTATATATCCTCAGGGTTCAATTATGCTCCCCACTATATCGTCACAACATAACTATTCCCTACCTAATACAAGTTAGAGAATCACAGTATCATAGAATATTTGAAGTTAGGATGTCGTCTGGTCTGAAGCCCCTACTCAAGCAGGGCAAGTTAGAGCCCCATGCCCAGGACCATATACAGATGGCATTTAAACAGTCATATAGTAGACCCTGCACTTCAAGTGTGTCCTCACCAGTGCTGGGTAGAGGAGAAGGATTGCCTTCCTCTTCCTGCTGGCAACATTCTGCTTAATACAGCCCAGGATACCCCTGGCCTTCGTTGCTGCAAGGCCACATTGCTGGCTTATGCTCAGTTTGGTGTCTACCAGGATTTCCAGGTCCTTTTCTGACAGACTGCTTTACAGATGTGTGGCTCCCAGCATGTGCTAGTGATTGGGGTTATTCCTACCCATTTGTAGGACTCCACGCTTTACCTTGTTGAATTGCATGAGGTTCCTGTCAGCCTATTTCTCCAGTTTGATGAGGTCTCTCCAGATGGCCACATGACCCTTTGGCATACTTCATCCAGATCCTTAATGAAGATGTTCAACCAGTCTGGACATAAAGGCTGGTCTTTGAAGATAAGTGTGACTTCTGCTTTCCTCCAGTCCTCAAGCACTGCTCCCACTTGCAATAATCTTTCAATTATTATCAAGAGTGGTCTTGCAATGACATCAGCCAGCTCCCTTAATACCCTTGGGTGCATCTCATCAGGACTCGTGGACTTAGAATCATAGCATCATAGAATATCCTGAGCTAGAAGGGACACAAATAACAGAACCATTGAATCATTCAGGTTGGAAAAGACCTTCAAGATCATAACATCCAACCATCAACCTCACCTACCAGATCCCATCAACTAAGCCATGTTCCCTGGTACCACACCCATACAGCTCTTAAATATCTCTAGGAACAGGGACCTGACCAGTTCCCTGAGCAGCCTGTTACAATGCTTGACCACACTGTCTGTGAAGAAATTCTTCCTAATGACCAGTTTAAACCTCCCCTGGTGCAGCTTGAAGCCATTGCCTTGATCATCAAGTCCTACTCCTGGCTCCACACAAAACCACCCAAATATCAGCCCCTGTATCTGAGAGCATTGTCGAAATATTTCTTGAACTCTGGCAGACTTGGTGCCATGACCACCGCCCTGGGGAGCCTGTTCCAGTGCCTGACCACCTTCTGGGTGCAGAACCTTTCCTTAACACCCAGTATGACCCTCCCCTGCTCCTGTTAGTAAAAGGAACAACTGTAGCACTTGTCCTGGGTAGAGAGTCTTCCTGATCTTCAAAGCTGAAAGATTTTTCCCCTGTCATCCTCTATGGCTGGAGACTAGATATCATATGGTACTACAGAGCATTATTATTTCACATTTTACTCCTTTGTAAGGTTAGAAATTAACATTTAAATCTTATTTGATATATTGTATATCTTAGCTATCATGTTCCAAAACTGAGATTTCATGCTGATTTCTCTTTGCTGGTATCCATTAAAACACAGTGGTATATCTGCCAATTGGATGTCGTAAGAAAGTCCAAACTTCTTTTATTATTTGTAATGCACAGCTTTGTGCAAGGCTTACACATAGTGCGTGAAGAGGACAAAAGCTTGCTCTAAGGATTGGCTTGCTGGCTGAATGCAACCACCTCCTCCTACTTTGAAGTACTGTTGGGATGTGTTCATGGCAAAGTCACATTTCTTTACCAGATGGTGCTATCCCCTTTGCACATAAGACATTCCTGAAGATCTACATCTTTCAGAGTACTCAAAACACAATACGGCATTTAAAGATCCTTTCCTCACAAAGGGTATTTTTACTTCCCTAGAAGGAAAACAAATTATTTCTGGGATCACTTGTGCTGTTACCACCTTAGATTCAGCTCTCTTCTGTCACATTAAGTCATGACTTCACTTCACTTGCAAGTTCTGCAGAATGTGAAACCCACGAGGGCCCTCGCTGACAGTGCTGCCAGCAGCAAGGCCCTGCTGGTGCCTCTGAGGCCAGCACATTGCTGCCTCAGAGGCACACAGCAGGTCCTGCTGGTGCCTCTGAGGAGCACATTGCTGGCCTCAGAGGCACACAGCAGGGCTGTGTTGCCTCAGCTTGCCTTGTTTCCTCTGTGCCTGAGCACAGGCAGGGCTTTTGGAATCAGAATATAGGCTGTAAATCACTATGGGAAGAATCTGTGGGTCATTTCCTACCCAGACCAGCCAGGTTTCTAATTGTGGGGGACAGGTAGGAATGCAGGGTTTTCCACAATAAAAGATCTCACTTTATAAGGTATGATTTGGTGCATAAGCAGTCAGACTCCAATACAGACCAGGCTAACTGTGTATCCATGGCTTTGGTTGAGGCAAGTCAGTCTCAGAAAGATCTGTTTCCAGCTCAAATGACTGCTGTATGTTCAGCACAGGACCTAGGATGAGGTTTTGCATCCCCTGCAATCCTCAGAGCCACAAGTCAATTGAGTGAGATGCTGCATTGCCTCTCCATCCTGGATGATCTTGGGGCATGTCATCCTGCAACATCCATGGTGGTTCTAGCATAGTTATGATTTTCAGATCACTGGCAACCAAGGACAGTTTTGTAAATTCCTTCGTTGTAACAGAGGGATCCAGTTTCTTTAAGCCACTGTCAATGAGGAAAAGCAGCTGCAGCTAAATCAAGGTTTAAAAACAAAGCAGGTCACAACAGACTGGGAGGATGCTAAAGAAAATGTGGCCATTGCACCTATCAATTTCCATCTTCTGTCTATTCTGACCTAGCATACACTTCTGCCCACAAAGACTAATCACTGCCTTTTTCACAAAGAGATATAATAGTGAAGGCGTTTCCCTCCTTTTCAAAGCTTTTTTTTTGCTTTTTTTTTCCTCACAGTAAGCAAATCACTCACCTCACTGAATTCTTCCTGGCAATCACCTTTAAGAAGAGTAGCAACATTAGCAGTGACATGCCATATGTGTCTGTCTGCCTACTCTGTGGATACACATTTAACAACTTAAAAACAGTACCCATGAACAGGAAAGTGATCATCTCACTGTAAGAATTTCATTGCTGTGCTGTAACTTCACCTAGTCATATAGTGAAGGACAGCACTAACTGCTCAGAAACAGATGATCATTTCCTTTGGCTGTATGATCAGTTTTTCAATGCACTTGTCAGTGGAAGAGATGGGAAGTAATGCTGCAGAAGAAATTTCAAGACAGACCTACAGTACCTGTAAAAGAAGAACATATAATAGAGATATGAATGAGAAATATGCATATAATATTACCATATCAACTTCAGAGCTTCACAGTCCTCATATTTTGTTTAATGTTGATTTCATGTCTTCAGTTTACTATTTGCTTTCTCTAAAGTGAATGTTGTGAGCAAATTATTGCCTTTGTTCTAGCTGCTGTATTTTGAAGTACACGAAGACTTGTGTCATATCCTTTCTGCTTATTTATTTATTTATTTATTTATTTTAATTTTATTTTATATTTCACACTGCTCTTTGGTGGATTTTCTCCCATTGAGCAATAGCTTTTCTGAAGTACCAAAATTGGAATTGGTTCTGCAGTTGTGTCTCACCAGTGTTGAGTAAAGCAAAGGAATTGTATTAGGATAATATACTCAACACTCAACTTTTTAACATTCCAGAATGATGTTCCTTTCTTTTTTTTCCCTGGAATGATGATAACATTTTAACTTGTGGTTAGTCAGCTCTAGGATGATGTGCTTTCTGTTGGTCAGCTGCTAATCCAACGTTCCCTACCCAGTACTCAGGCAATTTCTTCCTTGTGTAGATTTTTTCACTTGTTAAACTGCATTTGTTTCTTTTATTCCAAAAGTATCTCCAATTTATTTAGTTCATATCAATTTTCTTCTTGTACTTCAGTGTGTTTCAGCTTTCCCAGTGTTGAAGTTGCTACCTCGATCCCATCATCTAGTCAGTAGTTTTACTCAGCCTGAAGCATGAAGAGCATTGGGGCACCTCATAGGTACCCAGAAGACTAACACAAGACTGAATTTTTAGGGGAAATAAATCTGCTTAACTTCCCATGAGTGAAGAAAGCTGGTGCAAATGCCAAAACAGAGAGGTTGGTTTCAGTGAATCAAAGGTATCCCATTCTGTGGAAACCAAAATATCACACGTGTGCCTTCCTAGTTTTTGAGTGAATCAACCAAGTGTCAGGTCTTTGGCCTACACCTTCTCTGAGGTGCAGTTGGGCTACTTGGCAAGTCCTAGGTTAGGAGCCGGTGGTCACTTCTAGCTATGAGTTTCAGCAGTGGTAACCACAAGAGTCCATCTCTGCTAAAGTTTCTCCTACTTGTATCAGCAAATGATTAAATGCGATACAGGGGCTTTCCAAAAGAATACAATGGTCTTCCAGGAGCGCAAAGCATACAGAGACTTGATATAAAGTTAAATATACTATCTTAAATAAACTCTCCACAAGAGCTCAGGCATGCTCACCCCATCTTCAAAGAGCAGGCTGCATTGCCAAGGGATGCTCCTCTTCTCCTGTGCTTTGTCCTAGCCTGGCCAGAGCCAACTATTGTTAGGTTAATTACTTTACCTGAGACCATATTTCTTTCTTTTTCCTGCTTGTTCTCCTCCACCTCTTCACATCCCCTGTGGAACTCAGTTCTAGGCATTCAGCCAAGTAATGTTGTAAAATTAGAGAAGAAAACAGAACCTCAAGTATATTCAGAGAAAAATGCTACATAGCTGTCAATCTGATACACAACATTTGCCACCTATGTGACTACCAATGGTTTATCGAGAGTTTGAATGTTTTGGGATTTGATAGACAAAAGGCTGTAGATGAGCCCAAGGAAATAAAGACAACTGATGAGCTACCAAAGGAATGGGAAGCTGAGACAACAAACTTTGCCTTCTTCTACCCTTGGCCTATGAAAATATTTCCTTCTTCTTCTCTGAAGCTCCAGTAAGAATTGCTGGGTCTACACCTGCACCAGCTGGAGAAGTTCCTTGTAATCTCGTAGACCTAAGCTATTCCAGAGTGTTATCTCATGAGCAGGAAATCTCCACCTTTCAATTCAGTGGCTTGTATTTATCACTATTCCCCAGAGATTAATGCGCAAGATGTAGCAGCCTGATAGTCACTGTTTTTACCAAAGGATGCATATATAGTGCAATGAAACAGTTTCATGTATCAATCATCATAGGTTGTACATTCTAGCACAGGTTATACATTCTTCTGCCTCCACATCTTTTTATTGAAAAACAAAACCAAAGCAAAACAAAAATCTCTTTTCACTGTCTCATGAAATATTTCTGTGTAGAACTGCCGCTTGTTCACTGATTTTACAGAAGGGCAAAGCAGGAGGGGTGTCTACATATGCATTATGACCTTCTGCAGATCACAACCCATAAAGATCACCGTTTTCTTCCAAGAAGCTCGGAGGCATGACCTGATACTTCAGTCTTTCAAAAATAAAATAATATGTGCCAAGCTGAGAGCTGGGGAGACCAGATGGTACCAGTGCCTAAAGGCACCTGCAATTGCAGGGATTCAAAACGTCCAGCGATCCTGCAAATAAGCAATGTGCCATAGTATACAGAATAATTTTGTCAATCTGATCTAGAGAAGAATGTGACACTAGAACAGTCGTGCAATAGTTTATAAGTAAGGACAGGTGTTGTGCATCAGCTCAGAGAGCTGGTCCACTCAAAGACTTTTCCTAATAAGTGCACATTTGCTGTCACTTTGCCAGTTGAGTTGCTGTGTGCAAGATGGACTATAGAAATGTGTGGTACCCAACAGGACATGACCAGGGAAATCACCGACAATTGCAGACAGCTCTGGAGAGGGTTGCTTCTCTGTCAAAAGTTGATAATTTCTTAATACTATTTTGTACTACGTTGATTTTAACAAAAAGAATAGAAATGATTCACCATGAATTTACCAACAAATAATTTTCCCCTTTCAAAATATGTTTGTGTTATGGTTGGTAGAATATTATGGACTTCATAGACAATATATATATGTGTGTGTGTGTATATATATACTTTTAAAAATATACAAATAAACAATAAAATTACTGATAATTTTAGGTTTCAGAAAATTCATTTATTGAGATTTTCTCTTGCTTGAAGTTTATTCTACCTTGGGTGAGAAGTGTGTTCTGATTTTATGGCAATCTTTGTGAAATGGAAAGTCCATTTATTATCCATCCTTGAACTGTCCAGCTGGCTTTATTCTTGGTTTGTCTATATAACTTAATCTGGTGTGTTTCTGTACCTGTAAAAGAAATTACATAAATTTTATTTCTGAAAGGTAGGATTTGGGTGTGGTTCTGCTGTTTGTTGCTGGTATGTTTTATATTTCCAAAGTTAATACAATTTATATCTGGGAATTCTTAAATTTCATTTAGAAATTACTTCCAGGAAAAGAAAGGAAAAAAAGTTTTATGATATCACACATTGACTCTTTAGCATAATAATTTGAATGAATCAGAAGTCACAATGCAAAGTTGGTGAAATGCTAAGTGTACCAGAAGCTACGGAAGCATGGAGGTGGGCTTTCTATGTGAATATACTGTCTTTGGCAATGGTTGTGTTATGGAGATTGACACTTTCCACCATGGAAATAATACATGCAAGCTAGATTTTTTAAATAAAATGACTGCATGTTAGTCGTTTTCCCAGAGCTCATAAAGCTGTGCTTTGTAAGTTAGCTAAGGTTTAGAAGGGGATCACTGATAGGGATAGATCTTTCAGAAACCAAATGAAAACAGAGAAATGACTTTGAGTTTCCTTGTAAAGCTAAAGGGCAATTTTGCTAAGCGACATGGTGGTTTGAATACGTAGTGTGCCTTGAGAGTAGAACTGAGCTTTCAGATTGTATTCCTATTTTTCCTTTGTAGCTCTTCTTTTCCCTTTGTATCTATTTTAGGAGTCTTGGAGTACAGTTCCCACCCTGTGACAGCAAAGGATTTTTTATACGGTGTAAGCTAGAACAGACTGCAGTGTAGGAGGATGGTGGATTGCTGTAGCCTCATATTACAAGCAAATTTAGCAAGTGCTTTAAAAAGCCAACACAAGAAATAACATCAAAAAGACCATGACCAAAAAAAAAAAGTCTAGAAATATAAACCTGAGGCTTATTTTATTCTAGGAGAAAGGGACTGGAGATGGGAAAAAGAGCACACTACAGTAAGAGGAAAGAAAGTCAACCTGAATGATTCGTTTCCTGGTTGACTCACTATCAATAGGATTTTGGATAATTTTTGACTATATACTTTGTTTATATTTTAATAAAGGATCTTTTATTTATTTTTACTACATCCTTTGTTTTTATTTTAAACTACTTTTTAAAGTTTAATGAGATAGATTAATGAGATAAATATATAGTTAATAATAGGAGCAAAAAGGTTTCAGATGTTCTTTCTGGCTACTGGGACTTAAAGGTTTGAGAGGTATGTAATCATTTCTTCTCCAAGATGTGAACCAGCCTATTGTTAATGCAGGTTAAGTAACTTACCCAGTGACCAGTAACTCTCCAGTAAGTGCTGGTTTGACAATAAACAACCTCTACCCACAGTACGGAAAAGAAAAGAAAAGAAAAGAAAACGTGCCTTGTGGTTCAGTAGATGGCGCTCTTCCCTTCTCCCGAGGTCGCAGCTCACGATGTTGACGCCCCAGGTGCTATACTTCAAAAGTGATTTAAAGCTACAGTTCTTCTGCCTCTTGGGCCACTACTGCTTGGTGTTTGTTTTGCCAAGATTTGATTATTAACCCCTTTTATCCAGGTCCAGGTCCATTTTCTCCTGTGCATTCCTAGAAGGCTTTACTAAAAAGGCAGAGGCATTTACTTCTTGTGTAAGGCAGAGTTGCTTGTTATATTTTAAACATATTTAATTTGGGAACATATTTCTGGTCACATGAAGAAGGAGATGACTGGGAACAGCCAGCATAGATTTACCAATGATAACTCATTGGTAAATGACTGCACAACCCAACTGCCTTGTAGGTGAAGTGAGAACAGTGAGGATTGACTTTAGCAAGACATTCAACTCTTATCTCCCACAATAGCCTTGCATCCAAATTAGAATGTGAATGTCTAGATGGACAGACACCTGTGTAAAAAAAGTTGCTGAATGATTGGGCTCAAATGGTAACATGTTATACCTTACCTGGAGACAGGTAACAAAGCTGATTGAGTGCACTTTCATCAACTTTGTAGATTAACTCATAGTGGGGGTGCACAACCCAATACCCTCAAGGGAAGGTCTGCCATTCAGAGGCATCTGGACAGGAGGGAGGAATGTGCTGACGGGAATACTATGAAATCCATCTGGGACAAATGCAAAGTCCTGCACCTGAGAAGAAAGAGCCCTTGGCAAAGATGTAGTCCAGGGACAGGATAGAAGCTCTGCAAGGAAGATCCTGGGGTCCTGGTAAACAGCAAAGTCAAAATGAGCCAACAGTACACTGTAGCATGAAAGGAGGTTGTGAGAAGGGCTTCTCTGTACTCCCTGAACCACCTCTAGATCAAGGCCCCTGACAAGAAGAATCCTCTGGGTACCTGTGAGGGTTGCTTGAGAGGAGGGATCTGAGCTGTTCCCAGCCATGCATAGTGGGAGCTAGAGAGAAAATAGAGACACATTGAAAATGTTTCTTCACTATTAGGACAGTTGTGCAGGGGCAGGGACTGCTGAGAGGCCAGAGGCTAGACCAGAGACCGCTGAGATCCCTGACAGCCCAAACAGTCCTGTGAAAGAATTTTACCATAATTTCCTGTTAAGTCACACTTCTCTTTAAAAATAGAAGCAAACCTGAAAGATTACTGTAGCTGTTGGTGACCTAACGTGGGATTCTATTTCAGCCTGTTTTAAAGAGGCAGGCGGTGCTTAGAGAAATGTGCACATGGTGGCCAGCAGCTGCTAGTACTGCCTGCTTGCTCTCTGCTGTGGGAGGAAGACTTTGGGGAGGCAGTTGGGCTGGTGACAAGGCCTGGCATGAGGGATGGGGACCCTGAGAGACCCTCATTGTTCACAGATTAGCCCTGGCTCCATTTACTTTGTTGTACTACTCAGAGAGGCTGGGATACACTAGCAAATTCATTATAAAGACAAAAGAGGGAGAAGTCATGGGAAGGAGAAAGATCAGTCTGGGCTGATGCCAACTTCAGTGGGAGACCTTGGGTTTTCCTTTGAGAAGCCATTCCATAGGACACAGCTGAAAGAAAAGCCATCAGAGAAATGGAAAATAGCTGCAAGATTATAAAATGCTAAAGGAAAGCTTCAACTGTGGGAAAAATAAATAAATAAATAATGCTGGTTGTTCTTTCATTTTCCATTTAAAACAAAAAGGGGGGGGTTGGAGGGACGGGACTAAAAAGGCTGTACCTTGTAATAAGGAAGGCATTATGCATATTCAGATTATGAGCAAAGTTTCATAATTATGGAGGATCAAGTCTGATAAAAGAAACCATAACTCCCTATCATTTTGTTATGAAGTAATATCATCTCTGTGTTCTCCAGACTAACAGATACTGCTCCATTGCACACGATGATGTCACTTCATAAAGATATGGATAGTTTAATAAGTACTAACTACTTATTTTATCACTACCGCTTATAAATTAAATCCGTGCTCATGCTTGTAGAGATATGTTTTGTTATCTTGATTTAAAGTTACTGAGAAAGACCGGCTCCTTTTACCCTCCCACAGGATTGCCTGGCTTGCTGCTGCTTTCTGCCACATCGTTTCTGCTAGCTGCAGCTACTCCCAGCTGGACCTGCAGAAATGTTTCTGACATGCGCTTGTCTTCTGTCACAATCTGTCTGGGTTTTGCACAACAGCCCAAGTGCAGGCCCCACCAGTCTGCACGGCAGAAAATGAGCCAGAAAACTTATGACAATCATTCTGGAGTTGCAAAAATAATAACAGAATGAGATATCTGACCTCCACTGTTGTGGTCACCCTGAGCAACAATGCTGCAATAGAGAAAAATCATGCTAAAGGTGGGACGCCTCCATCACCACTATAGTGGAGACAACAGATGCTGGTACTACCCCACCTCAGCCTCTAAAGACATATTTATAAACAGCACACCCTGAAGCCCCAGCTAGATTACAGGTCCAACTGTGTGGAAAGGTCAGTGAACCCCCTTTTTTGCAACAACACACACTCTTCTAGTAACACTTGGTAATTAAAAGAGCCACCATGTAAGAACAGATGTGGATCTAGTTTTTATAGGGACTAAAAAAGCCTGCCATAGATGCTGAAGTTCAGGCTCTGGGTTTCATCCTGTAAATAAGCAAGGATTCAGAGAGTGCTCAGAGCTGCAGATACATCTTTCTGCAAACTGGTTTTCTCATCTCTGTTTAGAGGTGAACGTTGGATGCAGTTCATAGTCTAGCAAAAATAGTAAAAATAGTCATCAAAATAAATATTCATGATGAGCTATTTCATACTCAAAACAAAATGCAGATTTGATTTTCAAAGGGTTCCTTAAATTAATCACTTTGTATTTTGATTTTCTCTTTGTCTGGTGTTTGACATGTGCTGTACCATTCTTTACTAGTTGGATTTAACTGAACAGGATTTTTAAGAGCTCTGACTAATCTTTATAGTAGGGAAAAATTTCTCCTCTGAGCAAGGGGAAAGCAGGCGGCACTAATTATCTCTAGCGTGGAATAACTCTGTGTCAAAGAAATCCAAGCTTTGAAATATATTTTCCTGTCAAAGCTTGACTCATTAATATGCTTATCACTTGTGTACATATTCAAAGCATGTGTCATATAATACAAATTTGAATGTGTCAGTGTCATGTGGATGAAATATACAATCCTTTTTTTTTTTTCTCTTCTTTTTAATTAAGAGACTTTTCAGAAATGTGTTTACCCTCTTCTGTGGTTGTGCATCTCTGCTTCTTGCCAAGCCAGCAAGTGGGGGAGGGTTTCCTGTGCAATGCAAGGTTCCTGTCTTTCCAACAAAAAAAAACTCAAGCAACCAGCATTTTTTCTGATCCTCAGCTCAAAGCTCAGTAAGGGCTGATGTTCATACACGTGGATAAAAAGTCATGACATTAACACATTTCCAGATTTTTTTTCCCTTGCTCTCCCTTTTTTGTTTGTTTGTTTGTTTTGCTTGTTTTTGTTTTGTTTTGTTTTGTTTTGTTTTTGGGGGGTGTGTGCATGCGTGTGTAAATGTTCAAGAATCAGACGATCAGAGACATAAACCATCTTGATTTCCATTCTTGACTAACCCTCCGTGTTTTCCTTAATCATGGAATGCTTTGGGTTGGAAGGGACCTTAAAGATCATGTAATTCCTGTGTATACTCATTCCCCTTTTTTTTGCCATTCAGGTCTGCGATCTGCTGTGAGCTGTGTGCACCTTCAGGCAGAGCCTTTGCTGTGGGCTGGACTAGCACATGCACAGTCCCTGTGGCAAAGCAGGAAACTTTGTCTTCCCCCAGGGCTCTGAATTACATCTCTTATTTCTCTCCCCACCCAAAACCAATATTTGCTGATGTAACTGAAGGATGTGACTGTGGCTCGCAAGCTGTCCTGTCCCTGGGTGGGCAGGCACGCATGTGTCCAACACGCTTACCACGAGTGCTGAAGGGTCTGATGCTCCGAAGGCCTTGGCAATAGGGGCATTTGGAAGGAGGTGTCCCTCATTCCTTCACATCTGTTATCAGGACTCCCACAGGCACAGCCTGAATAGCAAATACATAGGAAACTTTTTCCTCCACTACATAGAGGAGTGCACCCAGTCAGGCTCCTACCACATTCAGAAAGCTTTTGGGAAGGTGGGAGCCACTGAGTCCTGTCTGAGGGCTAAAAGAAATGTGCAGCCCTTCTTGATGCAGTTTCCCAAGCCTTGCAATCTGTTTGTTTTCCAGATGCAGAGATAGGTGCAGAAGGCTAGACATATGCCCACAGGACTACTGAGCTTTTGCACATGTGCTGGGGGCTAAAGACAAGGAAATTGAAATGTGACCTCCTGGTGACAAAATTGGTGTGGGGACCAGTGTGGCAGGAGCAAGGAAGAAGCTGCATGAAAACTGCTGCAGTAGGTACAGGATAAAAGATAACAGCACTACAGCAGTAGTTTACTCCCCTCTCCTCTGGCTTCTTACAGTGTTTTCTACAATCAATTGAAAATACTCTGGAGATGGGGCTTTTAACAAAAATGCACCAAGCTAGAGCACTTTATTTCACCATTACATACTCTCCCCAAGTTTTTATAATTTGGGCACTGTGAAGCAATTAATTACCGTGTTGAAGGCTGAAGGCTGTCTAGTTTGGACCTTCATTTCTGTAAACATATGACTTTTATTTTCTAACTTGCAGCTCCTTGGTTTTAGCCTTCACACTCCAGCTAAAATGTCCCTGGTGTGAAGGTTGACTGAAACCTTCCACTCTCCCCAGTGCCTGTCCATTTGTATTGCTTTCTGTGCAAGGCCCCAAACCCAAAGCAGAGTAATTGGTTGCCCTGACAACTTATTTCTAGTTTAGGTGTTTTCTTTTATTTATTTATTTATTTATTGCCTCATTTTTATTACAATTACAATTATTTGTTACTTATGAGAATACATATGTACTCTTTGCTCTACCTGCTGTCTGAACAGGTGTAATTTCTCTTTAGAGAACAGGGCTACACATTTTAAAGTAGGCACTATTAAAAAATATATTGGTGGCCATGGCAGACTGATGTCATAGCACCAATAGACATTTGTTGATTAGGTCAACCCCCTAATGGGTAGCCCACCTGACTGATGCACTTTGAAATGTTTTAGATGGCTAACATTAAAAACCAGGATAGCACTAACTTTAAAAGAATATGTATAAGAATATATATATAATATATATATATAATAATATATATGTATAAATATATATAAAAGAATATACATATATATATTCTGATTTAGCAAACTCTAAACCACTAACCAATAGGGGTTCATGTAGGAGTACTTTTCTTCCTCCATTCTTGGCTCTGAATATGCAATTTCTCAGACTGTTTGAAGTCAAAATCTTCTGCTGGTATCCAAGCTTTCAAAACAAAATAACATCATCATCATTATTATTTTCAGCTAGATAAATTAGTTACAAGGGACATACTAATACTTCTTTTTTCCCTCCCAGATTCCTGACTTTCCAGTAATAAGATGAATTTCACTGAACTTTTCAGTTGAGTTAGAGATTGACAAATCTCCTGTATGCTGAATATTTTTCACACTTACATTTGTCTTTTGCTTTCTAGCATTCAATAGTTCAGTGTTACTTTCTCTGAATTCCCTGGATATGCACAGAAAAAAAAAACTTTCTGCATTAAAAATAAACACCAGAAGTACAGGTCATAGTCTGAGAATGTTTCTATTATTTATGTTAAACGTGTACTGAACTGAGATCAGAGGAGTATTCTGCTGGTAACCCTCAAACTTTAGTCACCCACAACCAGCTCGAGGTCTGGTCTGAGTGCTCATGGCTGGTAGCACAAATCATTTGGGCTATTTCAAACAGTTACCCTAAGTAATGGGGAAATTAATAACTTAGAAAAGAGAGTACTGAGTCTGGGTTAATGAACAGCCATACCGAGCAGCATCCCTTAGAAGCAATGAAGTTTCTTGGGTCTATAGAAATGACAAAAATGTATTCCTTTATTCGTTATTGTTTTAATTTTTTTGAATCAATAAACCAACTGAGCAGAGCCAGTGTGCTGTTCTAGGCTTTTATTTCTAATTAGAATTAATGAATTGTCAAGAGAACAACACAGAAGAGTCACTGATTGAGTCATATACCAGATTCCTAAGCAAATAGGCTATTTGGTTTCCTTTGGGGAAGAGTTCAGCAGCATGTCATTCACAGAGGGTGTTACACAGACAGGTGACATGGATGATTTTGTTATGCAATATTTAATACTAAAAATGTTTCTTAAGGTGTAGTAAGAGCAGAAGTTGAAAACTATGCAATGTTACATTTCTTTTCAATTCAGAGACAGAAAATTTGTAACCATATAAGTTCATAATTTGAAACCTAGCAGTGATATGATTTGGTCAAGATGGATGTGTAACTTCTCCACAGAAACAAAAAAGAACACTATTTTAGAATATCCCAGGGAAAATTTGTTCTTGTGACTGTTAAGGTCATTTGAAGTTAAGGTCATTTTTATTGTTTTGTTTTTTGTTTTGTTTTGGATTGTTTATTTTATGTTTTTAAATACCCTGCAGCTTATGCACATCTTACAGAAACCAGTGCTGTGCCCTACTAAGTTAAACTGCTGATTCTCTAGAAAAAGCAAATGGTATTAGTAGCTGTCAGGAGGGGAGGACAGATAAGTGTGCTATCTGGAATTTCCACAGATCTTAACGCCAGACCAATTCTGTGGCACTGATTCAAAGGAAAATAATCCCATTGGAGTCAAAATGATTTTTTTAGTCAGTAAGGTCTAGTCAGTCTATTTTAGAAGTCTAAGTAACAAGCTTAATAGTCAAAAAGAAAAAAAAAAAAAAAAGGAAAAAGAAAGAAAAAAGAAAAAAGAAAAAAGAGAGACTTCAAAGACTTTGAAGTAATAATCAGTTCTATGCTTGTCATTGACAAAATCCTTGTAGGTGCAAAGGTGTCTTTAACTCTTTAACATATTTCATGACAAATTCCTGAAACAGAAGGATTGGAGCATGGGTGCAATAGAGGCACCAGAGACACTCGTGGTGAATGGAGTCAAATCCAGTTGGAGGCCAGTCACTAGTGGCATTCCCCAGGGCTCGGTGCTGGGGCCGGTCCTCTTTAATATCTTCATCAATGATCTGGATGAGGGCATTGAGTGCACCCTCAGTAAGTGTGCAGATGACACCAAGTTAGGTGCATGTGTCGATCTGCTTGAGGGTAGGAAGGCTCTGCAGGAGGATTTGGATAGGCTGGACCAATGGGCTGAGGTCAACTGTATGAAGTTCAACAAGGCCAAGTGCCGGGTCCTGAACCTGGGGCGCAATAACCCCAAGCAGAGCTACAGACTGGGAGAGGAATGGTTGGAAAGCTGCCTGGCGGAGAAGGACCTGGGAGTATTGGTTGATAGTTGGCTGAATATGAGCCAGCAGTGTGCTCAGGTGGCCAAGAAGGCCAACAGCATCCTGGCTTGTATAAGAAGCAGTGTGGCCAGCAGGGCTAGGGAAGTGATCGTCCCCCTGTACTCAGCTCTGGTGAGGCTGCACCTCGAGTACTGTGTTCAGTTTTGGGCCCCTCGCTACAAGAAGGACATGGAGGTGCTTGAGCGAGTCCAGAGAAGGGCGACAAAGCTGGTGAGGGGCCTGGAGAACAAGTCCTACGAGGAGTGGCTGAGGGAGCTGGGCTTGTTCAGCCTGGAGAAGAGGAGGCTCAGGGGTGACCTTATCGCTCTCTACAGGTACCTTAAAGGAGGCTGTAGTGAGATAGGGGTCGATCTGTTCTCCCATGTGCCTGGTGACAGGACGAGGGGGAATGGGCTAAAGTTGTGCCAGGGGAGTTTTAGGTTGGATGTTAGGAGGAACTTCTTTACTGAAAGGGTTGTTAGACATTGGAAAGGGCTGCCCAGGGAAGTGGTGGAGTCACCATCCCTGGAGGTCTTTAAAAGACGTTTAGATGTAGAATCACAGAATCACAGAATCACAGAATCACAGAATTTCTAGGTTGGAAGAGACCTCAAGATCATCGAGTCCAACCTCTGACCTAACGCTAACAGTCCCCACTAAACCATATCCCTAAGCTCTACATGGTCCATGCTCTACATGGAGGTCTTACAAGGAGGTCTCCAAGCTCTACATGGAGGTCTAACAGTCCTCCACTAAACCATATCCCTAAGCTCTACATAGAGCTTCCCTGGGCAGCCCATTCCAATGTCTAACAACATAGAGCTTAGGGATATGGTTTAGTGGAGGACTGTTAGCATTAGATCAGAGGTTGGACTCGATGATCTTGAGGTCTCTTCCAACCCAGAAATTCTGTGATTCTGTGAAACACCAAAGGTGTTTTCTATTCTTCATTTTAGGCTGGACCCCCAGACTGATGCAAAATAAGTTATCATCCAGCTTAAAAGTCCATCTCATTGCAGCAAAGATGAAAGGTTGTGTGGCAAGAAACCTGCTTTAGTTCCTATTTCGGTTGCTTACGGTTTGATCTTTTATATGCAGTTTTGCATCAGAGAAGAGTTGTGTTCACCATGAGTTGCTGACCATTAACTACATGGGTTTGGGTGCACAAATGTGTGCATTTCTTGAGAAGTGCAGCTGTTAGCTGATGCAATATTTTAAATTAAAAAATGGAAACCTCAATGAGGATTGTAGTTTTTGAACTGAGATTCTGAAAAGCCTTGATTTGTTTGGGTACAGAGCCATTCTTTTTATGTGTGTTTGATTATTTTATTTTTTATGTAAGTATATGGCACTGCTGTGTCCTAATGATTCTCACAGAAATTTTTGTGTTTGCTTTCTACTATATTTATTCTTCATCTTCCTTCTTCTTTGTATCTGTTGTTCTTTCATCTTTAGCTTTGCTGCTGTTGTTGTTACTGATAGGAAAATTTAGGAAGGGCACATTAATATGGTTCTTTATTGCAGATGCAAAGAAATACAAAGGAAAGGATCTTTATTGCAGATGCAAGAGGAAATATAAAAAGGACATGAACAATGTCTAAGAAATTCTCATATTGGGAAAGGAAAAGCAAGTAAAGTAAGAGAAAAATTCTCATTTTAAGGTGAAGGGATCTTAATAAAATAGGGCATACCATTGTAAGACACCATACAGTATTTTAAGTTAATTGTGTCTATTCTGAGATATCTCTAACCAAAAGCACTGACAGCACTCTCATCCCTTAGTACTTAAATGGCACTCTTACTCTTCGGCTATACAAGTTTAAAGCTGAAAGTATGTGTTTCCACTACATGTTATCTCCAACAAAAGCAAGACCTGGGTGCATTCATTACTCATGGCTGTACTATGAAATACCAAAATGATAGAGCCGTGAAAAGAGTTACTTTTTCAAGAAGGTAAAGGACAACATTGTCACAAGAATATACAGACAGGAACAAGCCATTTATAACCATGGCATGGAGACCAGATTTCTAAGCATTAAAGCTGTGAAGTGATGGTATGTCTTCCCACAGGAATACTGAGCATTTCTGGTGCTTCTTTTTTGGTGATTTAGTCTCTGAGTTTGGTGATATGATTTTTTGATTTTTCAGTCTTGAACTACACTACGAAACTTCAAAATAAATTCTCTCTCTCCTCCTCTCTCTATCTCTTTTGGAAAAATCTTTGAGCTTTAGAAGTTAAGTTTACATGGCAGGAATTTACCCAGAAATGTTCCCTGAATCCCTTCCTCTCCAAGAAGCAATGACTTGTTCTCCGCATGCAAACTCCTGCAAACAATTCCCTTTGAAGAACAGTCACAGAAGTGTCTGTGGGGCTGACTGTCTCCCAGCTCTGGCTGTAAATGCAGCTCAGTAAGGCTGTGTAAAGTGTAGTCATCTTCCTGTCTTGGAGCCTGCTGTCATCCACAAGGGACTGCAGAGCAGCTGAAAGTAATGGTGAGGATGGAGATCTCAAAGGATTTCACAGACTTTGCTTGTAATTCCTTAAACAAAAATTTTGCCGCGAGCAAGTCAATGCAATTTCCTTCTATCACGCTTCAGTCTGTCAAAAATTCATGACTGCACACCAGCAGCAGGTAGTATTTATGGATTTAACGATGTGATATGCGTTGATGTCTGGCACAGTGACACGCCCCAGAGTGCCCAGAAAGCTCTGACCAAAGGAGCATTCGGCCACATGCCAGCACCAGAGCGGGGCTCTCTCTGTTCTTTCTTTTCTCTCTGTTCTTTCTCAGTGGCAAGGAGCCACGTGCTAGCACAATGCCTTCATTGTCGAAATATAAAGAACAAAATGGGCATGTTTAGCCAGATCAGTAGTGGAACAAATCACTTGTACTTATCAGATTTCAAGGTCTTTTCTGGGAACAGAAATTTGGAGCCCTCCAAAACTCAAATGCAAACAAAACAAAACAAAACAAAACAAAAAAAAAAAACAGTAACATTCAGTCAAGTCAAAATTAAGAGAGATAGCTCCACATTTTGGTGGTGTCTAACTAGTTGCGGTCACAAACTCTTTTGTGTGATTACTTATTTTAGAGCTGGGTGACACACTGAGAGAGCTGAACTAGAGGAAAGCAATTCTCTTGCCACATACCTACCTGAAGTACTAATTCTTACTGACTAGAAACAGATTTCTCCCTTGTTAGAAGGGAAGGTATGAACTAAAGAAATGGGAATTTTAACCCAGGTCAAGAACAGTCCAATGTCTCCTCTACACCTTTTAGAATTACAGAATCACAGAATGATTGGGGTTGGAAGCGATCTTAAAGACCAACTAATTCCAGCCCCCCTGCCATGGTCAGGGACACCTCCCACCAGACCAGGATGCTCAAAGACCCATCCAACCTGGCCTTGAACACTCTGAGGGATAGGGCATCCACAGCTTCTTTTCATGGCAGAGAAGTTGATGTTTCTGGGTAATAACTTCCCAGGATATTTCTTCCCACTCCCAGCACTTGAGATACAATGCTGCTGTCACACCTGATTCAGGACTAAATCATGTCAAAACATGACACACATAAGAATAGGATGTATGTCCTTTACTGAAATTTTGCCTGCAAGTCACAGAGGAATGATAAACAGGGAATGGCTGACATGCATATCAGTCCTGAACATACCTAGGCTTAGAACAAAGCACTTCAGAAGAAGATCACCTGATGCATCTGCTGGGATCTGCGATTCAGTGACCTTGGCAGTCCTTCAGTCTTGTATTATTTCCAGGTCCCAGCAAACAGATGTCTGATTGTTACCAACCATCTTCTGTATCTCTAAGTAAACTAAGCTCTCTTTAAGCCATATGGGTCTAAGTAACCTATCTCTAAGCTTATACTTTTATTTCGGTTTGGTTTGGGTTTTGTCCCCTAAGTTTTTATAATATTGAGTTTGGTGCCAAAAAGACCTCACAATCAGGGAACATTCCTTGTTGAGTTCCAGAAATAATCTATTCATATCCATGGTCTGTCCAAGCAACATTTTGCTTTGCTTGGAGCATAGTTTATTTAGTGTAGGAAGTTCCCTAGAGTGAGTAGAATCAAGACTTCACCACCTACCTCTTAGAGTTGTCTTTCTGACCCTGCCTTTCCCAGCCCAACAACTCTCCTTTATGCTGATGGTCTCCAACACTTGTCTCATTAGGGCTTCCTTCCTTCCTTCCTCCAGAAATGGTTCTTTCTGAGTCAGCCAGCCAACCCCAACCCTGACTTTTGTCTTTATAGGTAAGCCAAAGCATCTTAAGTGCCTGACTCTGGTTTAGCAGGGAGAGATAGGAGACTTATTTTTTCTACTCCACCCCTAATAGCACTTGGTTACCTTAATGCAAACAGGCCACTGCATTTGGAGTGTATATTTTGGTATTAGCTGTAGTATTCTCAAAACAAACGAACAACTTTTGTGTAAGTTGTTCAGCTGAAGTTGCTCTTCAACTGATCAAAGAAATAATTAAAATAAACTATAAATTCTTTTCTGTTTTATTTATATTTTCTATAATTTTCTTATTGCTAGTTCTCTTTTACAATAACTCAATAAAATTTGTCCAGTGCAATTCACAGCTTCCCTTCAATATGCAAAAAATGTTGTGTTTGGATATTTAGGGCATAATCCCAGTCTCCATTGATGTATGCATGAAGAATGCCATTCCACTGGCTTCCTAATAATTGGGCTAGGTCCTGCAGGCAGCAACTCCCTCTGGCTGTGATGTCTGAAAGATACTTCTCATTCTTTTCCATACTGAAAAAAAAAAATAATAATAATCTTTACTGGCTATTCCCCTATACTAATTGGTTCCATTTTGCTACTTCCACAAAAATACATAAAGAATATGATTAAACCTGACAGATATTGTTTTCTTTGGTGACCTTCTCATTCCCAGCAGCCAGACAACCAGATAATGAAATTTATGAGTGGATTGTGATGCTGTCTACTATGTCCTGAAAGTCTTATTATTGATTTTTACAGGGCTTTGTAACATGTATATCTCAGTCAGACAGAAGGAGGCAGAGCCCTAAAAGCTGTTCCCTGTATGTTTGTAGATGTGCCTAAAAATACCATAAAGTACAAATCCAATCAAATAAATGTGGCCAAATGTAACTACAGTTCCATGATCCATTTCTTTTTCTACCTTTTTTTTCCTTAATGCTCTTCTACTGTGATTGGTAAAGTAGCACCAGTGGTATAAAACACTGGTTGTTAAATTGAAGATAAAAAAGAAATGTCATTTTGCATCTGCAGTGCAGTTAAATTCTTACTTGTTTTCTTCTAATGTGTGAAAGCTCATCTGTTACATATTTATTGATCCTTCATAATAAAAAGACATAAGTACACAAAACAGGTGTTGATTTCCCCATCTGTATTTGACCCTTTGGCAACGTTTTCCTCATTGCCACAGAAGTGCTGGGGCTGGAGGAAGCACTTAAGGAGGGCAGACAGACCATGTAAGACATTTGGTTTGATGGGGCAGCTCCATGCAGTACCAGTGCTTCCCTTCTGCTTTTATCACCTAGGAGTAGTAAAATGGGATGCCTGGGACAGTGATGGATCTAAAAGTTGAGTTGAATGACAAAGGCAGGGAGACTCACCATGGTTAATGCCTGAAAGCTAGGGGAAAAAATCTAACTGTGTAAGATTGCCCTTCAGACAGGTGGATATTTCATTATCCTTGTGCTGACTGAGGATAATGGTCCCCTCACAGCCAGAGGTAGTACAGCAGGTTTTGGAAGGAACTGAGGGCAGGAGGGCAATGTCCAAGCAAGGGCATGGGCTAAAGAGCAGGTGTTGAGAGGAAGGATATTCAGTGACTGTGATAAGACAGGCTCTGTTTCCATCCTGGGCTTTTGTGCTTGTCATGTTGTTATTGCCCATGGCAAAGTGGGTATCTGAGCTAAGGAGTGGGTCTAACTTCTTCAACTGCAGTGACAAATTCTGGTCCCTACTAACCTGATTCACGTTTGAACCAGTAACCCAGAGCTGAGAGGCTGCCTTGCTCATTAAAAATTCCCTGAGTGAGTTTCCTGACCCAGTTCCAAAACCACAGAGAAAGCTTTTTAAGTTGTTTTTTTTTGGAATTCATGTCATAAAAAATTCAGGCAACATATGGATTGTTTATTCATGTAGGGGATTTTAAATTGCTGCTTTATTAAAAAGAAAAGAAAAAAAAAAAAGCATCTGATATCCTCCACTGTCCTTGTTTTACAGCTATTCAGCAGCTATTAAAGGAGCAGGTGGAGAAGGAAAGGGGGAAACTGGGACAAGGTCTTGGGCATAACTGCAAGGATCCAACAAATCCCATTCTAGTGCCAAATTGTTTTAATGAAAAGGATGATTTTATTTTCTACTTGCCCGTGAAAGTAAAAAGGGCACATTTATTATTTCAGCTATTTTATTTCATTCTTGCTATATAAAGAACCTATCTCTATATATTTTGAATAAATAAGAAAAAAACAATTGCTCCCATACTTGCTTGTGCAGTATGTCCTTCATTTTAGAGTCACACTCACAACAGATGTCACCAGGGTCAGGTCCATTGAAGACACACCAGCTGTCCTGATTTGTACCAGCTATGGGTCTACTCCACACTTCGTTAATGAAAATGAACACAGGCTTGCAGATTCTCCAAAGCTATTGTTTCTGGCTTCAGACTCTATAGAAGCCCCCTCCCATTACAATTCTAATGCACATCAAAATCTTTTTGAGAAAACAGAAGGGAAAAATAGAAACATAGAATCATAGAATCATAGAATCACGGAATGGTTTGGGTTGGAAGGGACCTTAAAGACCACCTAATTCTACCCCCTCTGCCATGGGCAGGGACACCTCCCACCAGACCAGGATGCTCTAAGCCCCATCCAACCTGGCCTTGAACAACTCCAGGGATGGGGCATCCACAGCTTCTCTGGGCAACCTGTGCCAGGGCCTCACCACCTTCATAGTAAATGATTTATTCCCAATATCTATCCTAAATCTACAATTTTTAAGTTTAAAACAGTTACTCCTTGTCCTATCACTACACTCCCTGATGAAGAGTCCCTCCCA
The DNA here is from genome assembly GCF_964035555.1 of Netta rufina. NCBI lineage: Eukaryota > Metazoa > Chordata > Aves > Anseriformes > Anatidae > Netta > Netta rufina. The sequence goes on along the minus strand of NC_140125.1, from coordinate 83,346,225 downwards.
GTTTTCTTGAAGGCCCTTTTTATGTACTGGAAGGCCTCCCCAGTACCTTCTCTTCTCCAGGCTGAACAACCCCAACTCCTTTACCCTGTCATAATAGAAGTGCTCCAGCTCCTTGATCATCTTTGTGGCCCTCCTTGGGACTCATTTTAATTTGTACATGAAATAGAAAAGCAGCATTGTCACTTCAGACAAAACTCAAGCAGGCTCCAGCCTCTCTCCAGGCCTATCAGATGCTGCAAATTTCTTTGTGTAAAATCTGAGTAGCATTTGCACTTCTTGACAGAACATAGAGCAGTCTACTCAGGGTCTTGGTGCAAGGGAGGCAATGGACTAGATCCTTTGGTAGAGCTTCCCTTGCCTTCCACCTCCTCCCCTACATCTCCAGCCTGTGGGAACTGTGCAGCCACCAGACAACGGCTCCATTTGGTGTTCAAGAGAGAAAGTGTTAAACAGCATTTATGATGAGGAATGTATGGTGAAGGCTGGCACTTCTGAGGAGCCCATCTGACCACAGGAAGAAACAGCATTTACGGGTGCACACAGATAAATATATGGGACATTAAGAATAGTCACAGTAGCAACGGTATCATAGCCTTATGACCATCAACCTCCTCATATTTGAAGTGTTTTAAACTTCAAACCTCCTCATATATGAAGTGTTCCTGGCTTCTTCCCTGGATGGAAGAGTGCAAAACAGCAGAAGAGCCACACTAAAGACACTGGGGTCCTCCCGGCTGCTTGTGGGCAGGTCCTGCTCTGCACCGTACAGGGCCACCAGAGGCAGTGCTGCTGTGGAGGGACCTCCAACAACACACTCCTTGTGCTCCATCAGCCTCCCAGCACTCATTCCTACTGCTCTTCTGGCATTAGGCCAGTGGTTTCCCCATCTCATTTCCTTCTGAATAACTCTCTGAACTTGGAGGAGGAGATGTTTAGTTTCTAAATGCTTCAGTGTGGAAAAAATGCAGGACCTGTGCAGTGGACCAGAACCCACCACTTTCCAAGTTGAAAGGCTGATGCCCCATGAACTGATCTTGCATCTGAAATATTCTGGAAACAGTCTGACTGAGGTCATGTTATATTTTGGATAAGTATCTATTGCTGCACATGTGGAAAATAATAATTATAATAATAATCAGCCATATCTTGCCAATCTTCTCAAACAAGACAAATAGAACAGTTCATGACAATATAAGCCCGATAGCCTGAAATTAATCCCAGGTAAAATACTCTGCAGCTGATATGAGAGTCAACAAATAAAATAAAATAAAATAAAATAAAATAAAATAAAATAAAATAAAATAAAATAAAATAAAAGGAAGTGGTATATTTAATGGTGAACAGAGTGCAATTATGCAAAACTAACAAAGATTTTTTATCCATTCATAATGTTACAAGACTGATTGCAAAACCTAACTGGGGCTGTTGTCATAGACCCTGCAGGGTGCTTTATAAGGTACAGCATGGCATTTTGATTAAGAGGCAGAATGGATTAAAAACTGGCAGGTATGTCTCAAATTTTAATGTGGATTTCTGTTTTAATGGTTGGATTTCTACTGATTCCCACAGAGATCAATTTTTAACATTATGCCATATGAAATTGTTCCTTAACTGCCTAGAGAAATCTAATAGTTTTAAAATGTAGGGGAAAGTATCTGAAAGTAAATGAGATGCAAACAAACAGTAGGTATTTGAATGTGGAAGATATGTCTCTACAAAGGCTGTAAGTTAAGATCTGGGGAGGACTGCAGTAAGGTGGTCCTGCTGAACATGAGCTTCAAAATGATGATGACCACCTTATATTATCTTTGCTCTATCTCACTTTTAAAAGTACAAGGCAAAAGAAACAAAGCTTGTTTCATGCCTACAGGGAGGTTGCTGCTAAAATGTTTGTCTAGCCTGACACCTACAAATTCAAGGAAGATGCTGATGAAAATAGAGAGGATTAAGGAAATAAACAGACAAAAACAAACAAAAACAGAAATTATTTATGGGGTAGAAAATTCACCTCTTGAGAAAGAAATCAAGGTATTATTATTATTATTATTATTATTATTATTATTATTATTATTATTATTATTATTATTATGTTATGTTTGCCAGGAACCTGTACTCTTTTTTAAACATGGGGAACAAAGATTTGATAGTCAGTTTTCAAGCTATGAAACCATTAAAAGCTGGAAAATAGAGTTGGCCAAATGTATTTTTTTTTCTTGCTTTCCTAGGGATAGCAAAGTCTCTGCAACTGGGATGTCCCTCCATCTTTCAGTTCCTCCCTTTGTTTTTCCTCCTTCTCCACTACCAAGACAAGTTTAAAATATCTATAATATGCTTGCCCACTTATGACAAAAGTTGCTGGGGTGAGGCAGCTGCAATGGTGCTTTATGCTGTTGAGTGCAGGTGCCAGCTGGCCAGCTGGTACACACATGCAGCCTGGCCTGCCAGCCAGTCCAGATGAGGTTTTTCTGAAAGCCTGAGCAAGAGTAACAAAGACAGAATCAGAGCAGGCCTGTGGCTTGTGTATTATAGAAGGTCAGATGAGATGGCAGTGGCAGCAGTTCTGGTCTTACAGTCTCTGATTCCATGCCCACTTGACTCATAACAGAACAAAATAAAACAACAAAACCCCAGCAGCTTAAACTGTAGGATTGTCCAAGAAAAATAGCTGTGTCAGAGAAAAATGAGCAGATTAATTCCCCACTCCAGCTTTACGAGTGCCAGCTGGGTGTAGTTGTGTCCTGCTCTTGCTGCTCAGAGTTGTATGAGCAGGGCTGCCAGGGAAACACCAGGGAGGTGCCCACAGCGTTGTCTCTCCCCTGGCCGACTTTAACTGGCCAGGCTGGAAATGAGGCAGCAGCAGTTCTGGGTAGGCTGGTGTGGGACTGGAGCAGGAAGCTGTCAGCTCAGGTTCAGGCTAAGACAAAAGCTGTCCAGCTGTGTATGGTGTGGCACCACTGCTCATAAGGCAGTCTGTATCATCATCTTCTGAGTGAAACAATGGCTGAACCCTGGAGAATGTCAGGGTCATTTTGTGTGATGCATTTTCTAGAATGCCTTTTTGCGGGGGCATAATTCCTTTTCCTATAAATGTACAAAAAAAAAAAAAAAGGATAGATGTAAGGAACTTTGCAAGAAGTTGTCCGTTGCACTGGAAACAATGGGAATTTGCAGTGCCCCTGTGGGCCCAAGGTCTCTGGTGCAACCAGCCCAGCACCACCAGTGCAGGCTGCTGGGACCTCCTTAGCACTGAACCTGGGTACGGCCCAAATTCTCCATTTCAGCACTACAGTGCAATGCCGTAGCTGTTCTGCCATCTCAATACAATCCCAGTCCCTAAATACCTGGAGACCCAACACAGACAAGGCTTGTTTCAAAAACTAATCAGCCTACAGGGTGGGCCTCAAAAGAAGGCTCACAGGCCTGTGAGCCCCTGTCCTGACACTGCTTGCTTCTTCTTGCACTGCTCCTCTGCAGACACCAAAGGGAAGGGGCTGATGGCTGTTTCTGAAGAAACTGTAGCTTAAAAGGCCTCACAGCAGCCCAGAAAACAGAAGATAATGCAGAGTCCAGTTTCAGTGCAAGTAGAAGATGGTATTTACAGGGCTTGTTCCAGGGAATAAAGAATAAAGCTCTGGGGGATGGTGCAGAAAAGATCTCTAAACACTGACTAAGGTTTTAATAGCATTATATCTGACTGAATCAACACAGCCAGCCAATAGTGTTACAGACTTAAATATCACATTAATTTCTTTCATATCTTCCTCCCTATGGTCCTGACCTTTACTCTTTCATCTCTGCTACCTGCCTTCTGTGTTTTGTGTTTTCTTTTCCTATCCAAGTCTGTTCTGCCTTCCCTGCTCTATGCCCACACGTTCTCCAGAAGTAAATACCAGCTGCTCTTTGAAAGTTGAAGTGAAGGATTGGAAAAAAAAAAAAAAATCCGAAGCCAAATTTTCTGTAGTTGCTAAAAGGCACTAAACCTGACCCTGGAAACTCTCCGCTTTGAACTTCCAGGGCTCTCTTGTCAAAGATGTTGGCTGAGGAAAAACTTGTGCACGGAGAAGGAAAGGCTGGTGATATGCATGTTGCTCATAGTCGTGATGGCACCAGTTTCTCTGTGACTTCAACAGAGCAGAAGGCACTACTCAAGTTTTGCTCTGCTTTTCTCTGGGAGCCAGAAATTTTAAGACTTGCTTTGAAAGCAGTCATCCTTCTCTGTGGAAAGGACACATCTCTTTCTGCCCCAGGGGTGTGTTAATGAGGGATGGGACCAGGACTCCCAGGTCTTCGCCTGAGTTTGCTTCTGATTAGCTTTGTGGCCTAGGGAGAATTCCTTAACTCAAGCAATAGTGTCTGCAATGGGCCTCAGAAGGGCTTTGGAGAGGAGGCCTTAGTGGGAATTAAGCTACCCAGCATAAAGGGGTTTCTTTTCAGCTTGCAAACTCAGTAGGTATACCACTCTTAGCAAATCCTGTTAGAATTTAAAGATTCATGTACACAATTGGGATTTATTATTTAGTCAACAGTAAAGAAAAAAAAAATTAACAGGAATAAAACAGAATTTACAACTGTTATGCATAAAGCTGTATCAAACATGCTTGTTGCTTGGAGTTTAACCTACAAATGTGTCATGTTGTCCTCCCTTTCACTGCAGAACAAGAGCGTGGTGTCTTTATAGTGGTGAGATCTAGCATAAGAATAAAGCCTTTTTTTGCATTCATCTTCAATCACACTGATACAAACATGCAGAGGAGTCTGTAACTGTGCTTTAAGTGAAGAGCTAAGAAAACTGCCATGCATGTGTTTTTTTCCAGACTCCCAGGAGCAGTGAGTCAATCACAGCTGAATATGCATCGAAAGCCCTAGATAACCGTGTTGGAATTTCATTACAAGCACTGAGTAAAAATTGTGTGTATGTGCAGAAATTAGGTGCTAAATATAAAACACAATACAATATTTTTAATATTTTAAAACTGCTGGTAAATGCAAATGAGTTCCCCCACCAGTCTTCATTAGTATAAAAAGTGTCTAATTATTCTTCTGAATTTTTATTACTGTAATGGTTTGCTTTTCCATCTTCATTTCCTTTAATTACTTCAGTATTAAATGTAACATGAGTGATAGCAAAACGAGCTTTCCCTTCCCATCTGGAGGGCTCCCAGGGAGCATAGTCCCTGAGATGTGCCATGCATCAGTCCAAGAGAGTGAAGCTCCCCATGGGCTCCTCAGCCCTTGCGGGTGCTGCTCACTTGCTCTTCCCAAGCTGTGGTGCCGCAGCTCATCCCGTGCAGCTCTGCCCCCTCCTATGGTGGAGGCAGATGTGCAAAAACATGCAGTGGCAAAAAATGTGGTGGCATTAACCCAGCTCATGGCTCCACCAGAGGTGGTGGGAGGATGGAAAGTCATGAGAGTGAAAGGGCTGGCACTGCCTGCTGACTGCATAGGGCAGGCAGAGAGTCAGCTCCTTGCTCGGCTGCATGGAGCTCGGTTTGGAGGCTGCATGGTAGCTGCCCTGAGCTGTAAACAAACATACAGGGACTCCGAAATAGCCAGCCTTCCATGTTGCTTGGATGATTTTCTCTTTTTCTCCTTCCTTTGGTGCTAAGTACCATCCCTAAATAGATTAATGAACCAGAGCCCATAAACTTTGCTATTAATTTAGTTGAAAAACATGCCAGCTTGGCAAGCCAAGAGTATATGAACTAAATAAGTTATTTAGTTAGCAAGCCATGTGGATAAATAGATTTAGAATAAATAAATTCAGAATATATGTTATTCATTATGTTCTGTTCTTAGGTATTTCTCTTAGATCGCTGTCCACAGAGGTAACCGTACACACTACAGTTAACATTTTACATATTTAGGTATTTGTTTGTGTGTATATTGTTCTGGGGGAGAATATGTACAATTAGTTTCTAAGATACTAAGTATGCACCCACTATAGGTATTCTGCACACATTTTTCATCAAACAAATGCTTATTTTACGTGTTCCCAAAGCAAAAGTACCAGTCTTTGGCCTATGTTTTTGTTTGTTTGTTGTTGGTGTGTGTGTGTGTGTGTGTGTGTGTGTGTGTGTGCTTGAATAGCCTAAATAAATATATTGTGTTTGAAGGAATAAATAAAACTTGAGTTTATTGTTGTTGTTGTTAGTACAGAAAAGTAAAAACAAATTTCTCCTGTCTTTGTTCTTTTGAACTTTGGTATGGAATTTCAAATGTTGGTAAAGGTACTATTTGCTAACTTAGTGAGGACCGAGGCATGAAAAATACATCACTGCCATAATAAGAGTAACAGTAATAGAAATAATAAATAATAACAATAACAACAATAATAATATTGGTAAATAATGCAGAGAGGGCCAGGGCATCCTGAGGATCCCCTGCCAAGCAGTGAAGGATGCTGCATCTTGCTGCTAGGGGAGAACAACCGCTGTTGGATGGCTGCTCTGCAAGGGGAAGGGAGCCAGCAGCAGCTTGCTTTGCCAGGAATTCCTCCTGCAATTTTACCTTTGGGAGAAATACTTCACCTCTTACCGTTTCTTCAGTTTTTTTGGTTAATCTGAGTATATTCTTGAGAACCCACGGGGTTCATACCTTGGAATACCCATGTCCACAATACAACAATAAGCAAGGGTAGAAACCTTGCTCTGTCTTGGTACTTTCACAGACAGTAAGAGATCTGGGATTTTACCCTTCAACTTTTACATTTCAAAGTCTTGAGATTTTGAATCAAAGAGTAAAGAAACCACTGGCACTATTTTACAGCTTCATTATTTCATAATGATGCTTTCTTCTCATACTATATTAAGGACAAGTAATTGTCAGGGTCAGCTCAGACACCCATTACACTGTGCTGTACAGAAAATAACCCAGCACAAGCCACAGCTTTAATGGGGAAGCAAGCTCTCTGACTGCTTTCACATTGCTTGGCTGAATTTTCTGTTCTGAAATCTCATGAAGCTGATTTAAGGGTGGACTAGTGTCAGAAGAGGTATCTTTATCCTTCTCCAGTCACCTTTCAGTCTGCCACAAGCTTCATGTTGTTGCCATGTCCCTCAAACGGGTACCGGCATTCACATGGCCAGCAATGAGCTGGATCACACAATTTATCTGGGTCAAAGCTAATCTTTACTTTTCTAACTGCCACTGACAAGTTATTTTCAGCTGTTTGCTGGGCAAAGGTAGTGGTGGTGCAAAGGAAGCACTAAGAAGAGTCAGGAGAAGGTAGTGAGGTCTAGAGGACCAACTTTTTTAATAAAATCTTGATCACATATTGATTTTAATGACCAGGGGATGATAACACCCTTTCAGAGAGTGGCTTGCAATAGTTAGTGCTGTCAGAGGGCATTTCCTACCACCCTCTCCTCTGTTATATTTACTCCTGCAAAAAGCACTGTTCCATAGACAACCAAAACCACTATAAAATCATAGGGTCATTTTTTCTGCACTTTGCTGTTGTTGGGTTCTCAAATGAAGCACAGATGAGTAGGCAGTGAGGGAATTAAGGGAATGAAAGAAAAGATAAGGGAATTTCAAAATGGGTCTTTGACCTGCAAGACATTGATGAGAAGGGAATTTTTTCTTTAGTTTATGGAAATTGCATTCTGCTGCCTAGATAGAGATAACTCAGCAATGAAACTTCATTCTTGCTGAGCTTTTCTTTCCTTTAATCCCGCTGACTAGAAACAGTCTATTTTTGTACTGTAAGCATCATCTAGTTCCACTGAAAAGCCTTAATTTAATTTTTCTAGACAGGACTGAGAGATGTTTCTGTGGCTTCTATTATGAACAGAAGACAGCTAGGTAAAAACTGTTTCTTTCTCAAATTTAATATTGTAACTAAAGATTTAAGTCCTATGAAGTTGGGCAGCACATTTTTGATTCTCCTGCACCAGCTTGAGAGCGTCTCAAATGTGACTACTGCTTTCTGGCTTCAAAGAGAGAATAAGATGCATAAATTAGGCACTGAAGTTCATCTGTATTATTTTTATATTTTTTTTTTCTGCTGGGAAAGAGGGAATTAGAGAGGAGTAGAGTGAATTTCCATGTGGAGATTCATCTGTTAACAAAATCAGATTATAAATGAAAATTATAAATGAAATGTGTGCATGACAGCAGCAGTTGAGGAGTGCAACGTGGAGTGAAAAATACGCAAGAGTAGCTCATGAACTCGTGACAGCTTGCTTAATTTCACTGAAGTTGCTGGAATGGCACTCAGGTTTTTTTCCACCTGAAGAGCAAAAAAATGAAGAGCTTTCATCAGAAAGAGTGTGAAAATGTATTTCACAGAGACATAAATATTGGACTGATGGGTGTGAAAGAGGAAAAAAAAAAAAAAAAAGAAGTCTGCGGTTAGTTTTTCTCATTTGGGAGAGAATGACTGACATAGACTGACACACCACAGACCCCTAAATGGATCCCTTCAATATCACCATAGGAAAAGGTGGAGGAATTATTAACGGTGCTGGAAGAACCAGCAAGACAAAATGCTGCAACGCCGCAAGCAGCACTTCAAAACGGAGCCCTACTGCCATCGTCATCCGTACAAACAAAACTGAATTGGTTGTTTTTCCACTGCCACTGTGGATTTGAGAAGGCTCTGACCGTGACTCACTGATCTGCGGAGGCAGTCCCAGCAGCTGGGCTCTCCTCCCTGCAGCTCCTGCAGCATGAGCATGAGTCCCCCAGCTGAAAATGGCCTCTGCTCCCCCTGGTGAGACATTCATCAATTTTTAATCTCAGGTGCTAGCTAGAAGTTTCCTCAAGTGTCTTTCAAGTTTTGATGTGTGGCGTTTGTTGTTGGGTTTGTTTTTCCTGCATTCCTCACCCAGAGACAAGAAATCCCTTTCCAGCACCTGCTGCAGTTTCCAGGGGGTGTAAATCATGCATTTAATGACCCATTGCAGTGCCAGTTATGGATATCATGGACTTGCCAGCAGCAACTTGCATGCCTATTTATGTAACATTTGCTGTAAAATATGGAAGCTGCTCATGCCATCACAGGGGCCTCACAATTTGTGTTTGCTGCCAGGGCTGTTTCTGTGGGTGAGGAGGCAGAGCAGCCAGCCAGGAGCTCTGACCTGTACCCACACCACAGAGCAGGGAAAGCCTTACAGGGCAACTGAACCCAGCACAAAACAGCACCCTTAATTTAGGTCATTTGCAAACTTCCACATGCAACAAAACAGAAGGTGATACCTTGACTGGAAACAGAATGGCAGGGCCCCGGTGAGGACATGGGTTTCAGTCTCACATAAGCTTCTAGTGCAGGGCTGATGTTATGCACCTTACTGTAGGTGAGAGGCAGGATTTTAAGACCTCCCTTCCTTAGAAATTTTTGGTGGGCAGTTTAGGCCAGTGGTTTTTGATTGTGCACCCCTATCTGTAAGAAAAAAATAATTGACCATACATCCTCCACATATTTGTATTTATTTACTTATGAATTACATATATGTACCACTGTACTAATATATCATCAATAATATAAAACATGGACAAAACAAAGTAAAAAGGATGAGATAAAGGTGAAATAATAGCTACTGAAATTTTATTTATTAATGGTATAAAAAGTATTGTCTTCCTGTACTGCAATGGCTTGCCCACTTTGGGGACCACTGGGTTAGACACCCCCCCCTCCTCTGCATGTGCTTAAACCCTCTCTTGAAAACAATTTCTCCCCCTTCCCCACAAGAGGCCACGGGTGTGCATATGGCCGCCTTCTCCTCCCCACCAGCACAACTCGGCGCAGCTCTGTCTCTACTCAGCAGGTTGTCCCACTCCCGTTGTTATTCCTGACAAGAATACAGCAAACGCCTTTAGAAATCCCCAGCCATGGGCATCTCTGCTAACCACTCTAATGCTGCTTGTATCACAATCACTTAAGCAGCAGGTGCTGAGCTTTTAATTACATCCACAGTGTGTTCAGCCTGCACAACACAGATGTGTTATTTTTCTACTTGATATATCCATTGGCTCTACTTATTCTAAAAGCATTTGATTCAGAACACAGTGTGAGGTATACTCTTCTGACTTGTTGTATGACTAGTGTTAAGGCAATAACCTTGAGGTCCCAAAATACCAGACCTCTTCACTGTTCACTTTATCCTGAAGAAGCAGACCCCCATCTGCCTTCTGGAAACGCTTTCCACTTCTTACGGTAAGCCTAAGGCCGCCATTAGGCATAGCTCAATCACAGCCTGCCGAGAGCTTCCCCCAAATCAAGCAATCGAAAGGCCTAGGCTAGCATAAGCACATACCCTCACCATCCGTCCAGCCCTCAGAGGGAATGGTTTTGGCTGTCCTCCCAGCACCCCTCAGCAGGGTTGGACTGGGAACCAGCCCCTGCTCTGCAAGGAGAGCAAACACTTGGCTCTCAGCAACACTGGCTTTCTTTTTACATCACCTTGGAGCCTTCTGCAGCCTGTTCATCTCCTGACCCTAACCCTAACAACACATACCTCAAAGAGCCTGGACAGACCAGACACCTGATCACAGCCCAACTTGCACCCTTCTCTTTGCTTTTAGGGTTATTTTTTTGAGTAGCCTTCATGAGAAACCTGACCACAGCTATTCCCTCTGCAAGGTGGTAAAGGTGTTTCCCTCAGGCCTCTTCTGGGGCTGCTCCCAGCCCACCAGGCCCTGGAGGAGGCAGCCCTCATCATGGTTGGGGATGCAGTCTCCCATGTCCAGGTGGTGGGAAGCAGAGAGCTCATTTAGGTGCCAAAGGCTTTGCTTTTCTTTCTCAGCAGAGTTATGCTGAGTTAAGAATGGCAAAAAGCCCAGATTTTATTTTATTTTTTCATGAATTTCATATGACTCTGAATGCCACTAGGAATGTGGCTGATGGTTAACTGAGGGGGTTCGTTACATGCGCCCTTGGGTGGGTCTGTAGGCTGACATTCAGCTTAGGGCTAGAGCTTTGTCTGGTCTTTGAGTTAAGCAGCCCAGAGCTTCCTGCCTCCCAGCTGAGGGCCTTATTATGCAGGAGTTTGAGAGAGGAAGGCTGGCACAGCATGGATACAAAAGCTCTTTTCTCCCCTTCTGCAGACTGAATCCTGTGGAGTACCTCAAGAGTGGTCCTGTAACCAATCACAAATTTAGGGCTGAACCCCGTGGGGAACAGGGACTAATGGCCTCACCAAATTATCCACACCTGCACTCTTCATAGCTGTCCAGGTCCTCTAAAATCTAATATCTATGCTTACTGAAGTCTGCAGCACCTGAGGGGTTATGAAGGCAGCTGCCTTCAATTGCAGCCCATCTTTTCACTCTTCTATTCTCAAGTGTAATTCTCTGCCTTGATGGACTGAAGGGCAGGGTACTGATTAGTGCTGGAAAATCAATAGCCTCGAGAACTGAAGACAGTGCTGGAGTTTGGAGAAAATGGAGTTTACAGGAGGAAAGGAGCTGGCAAGCCAACATTTTTGTTCTCTCACTTTCTTGCTGGTCCTTCATGTGTTATTCAGGTTAGGGTTCTTTTAACTTGGAGCTAGGAAATCTGCATCGCTGGGAAAACAGACTGCTCCTGGACAGTGTCTGGTAGGGGCAGATTCACAGTGTTATTTGTGGGGGTCAGAAACCTTCATGTGCTGGAGCAGGGACCCATCCCTTCCTTTATTATTCCAGATTAGTCATAGAACTATTCATATTTTGCCCTAGAGTCAGGCAAACCTGGAAACATTACAGAACACGCAAGTCCTCTGTACATGACCTCTTTAAAGAAATTTCTGTACCAAGATGAAGCTAAAAGCTGTGTCACTCAGCCTATTAGAAAACAACAGGGCCAGGCAGGACCACCACCATTCATTCTGAGGTTCAGAAAACATGCATTGAAATGGTTTTCTGGGGAACAAAAATAATATTTTTTTTTCTCAGAAATAATTACAACAGGAAATAAAACTATAAAAAGAAAACTGTTGCCCTCTGGCAGATCTGTATTCTTTCAGTATCTTAGAATATCATTTATAGGAGAAGACATTTATATGATGAAGCAGTATGGTTAATTCCCTGCGTATTAGTTTCTTGGTCATGGTGGTAAGGTGATAAACTTTGTCACTCGTGCATAAGGGGCAGACATGTTTCAGTTTCTACATCTACCGGATTATGAGGTAGCAGTAAGAGAGTAAAACAGTTTCACAGCTTTTATGGTTGGCCGTATTTTAATAGCTGCATCAATGGTGTTTCTTTCCGGTTTCTAGCTGAAAATATCAAACTCCAAAATTCTCTCAGAATGTCCTGTTTGTCCTCTGCTGATAGCATTTTTATGGCACACGTTAATAATTCATGGGGAAAAAAAAAATAATCATGGTTAAAATTCTACTCCTAGCTGCCTAAAAGCAGCTTATTGACCTTTCTAAAGGCTTTTCTTTTCATCTTTTTATTGGCTTCTTCATATTATTATTTTTTTTTAATGTTGAGCCTCAGAGGTTCCTGATGCAAAGCACAGCTTCTTGTTTGTGTGACTGCGGATAACCTTGAAGTGCCCTGAGCCAACTGAAAATTCAGGAGGGAGAAAACAGAAACAGCAGATTGAATGGCAGCTCCTTCCTCAGGTGCACACAATTTGCCTGAACCAGCAAGTCAGGTAGTATGCAGTGGGGGATGCCCTGCTTTCAAGAATGTTTTATCATTTCCATTATGCAGAGGCATGCCATCAGAAAGAAGGATGAGCACTGACTGGGAATATTTTGAAGAAATGTCTTAACAATGGCATTTTACATGCAGAAATGTGCAAATACATCACATACTTCAATTTTTGCAATAGAGCTGTGAAGTAGCGGAATTTTCCTAGCTTAAACTAGGGTAAACTGAGGCACCAAAGAGCCTCCTTTCCTTACACTAAAGCCATTGCTCTGTCTCCCTTGTGCCAAATTCCAGTTTCTGGTCACCCATTCAGATGTCAAAAAGGCAAGTGGAAAAAGCAACTTGTAGCCCCACAAACAACATTCAACATCTTGGCTTTGACAACTGCCTCACACTGCCAGGCACATGGACTGATGCATTTTGAAACATCTGATGTGCTCCTGAAGTTGCAGCTCTAATCTCTGGGTCTTTTAAAGTAGCAGGATATCTGTGGCAGTACACACGGAGACAAAAGCACCAGAAATGTCTGTGCTTTGTTTTCTGAAAGATTTTATTTTTTTTTGGGGGGGGGGGAGGGAGGGATGGAGGGGGAAGGGAGGACCAGGCAGTGATAATTTGGAAGGTTTCCTTCCCTTGAACTGTGTTCCATATATCCTATGTAAGATCTAAGGTCATTTTAAACAGTGCATCCAGGAGTAATTGGGTTAATGATAAACAAGGATATCTCGCATCTTGTTCTCTTTTTTTTGCTCTGGTTTATGCCTTAAAATGGAATATGCCTGTATGGAAATGAAGCCCACCGACTTTATTATTATTATTATTATTATTTTCCTAGAAAACTTCTAACTCCACTTCCACATTATCATTGAGCTCTGTTATTGAATCTAGACTGCATTAAGCGAGAATTTACTGTAAAGCAATAGATATTCAGGTCTGGCTGGGTCTGGAGGAGGAAAATGTCCTGATGAGCCATTAACATCCATGGTGCCAGCAAAATTTACACTATCTGATGATCTGTCTTCTACATTCTGCTCTCAGCCCTGTTTTATCTCTTATATCTCTTATCCTTGCTTCCATTTCCCATGTTATTGAAGCCTGGCTTGGACAAGGTCCAGCTTTCCCCTGGTGGGAAGCCAGCTTTATTATCCTGGAGACACCAACACAGGCATCACGCTGGTGTCAATTCAAGGTTTGCATGCACTGAAGCATCTTCCACTGTTGCATTCATAACACATGGTGAGGGATGCCAGCTAACAAGGACCCTGCTGACCATGCTGGCTGCAAGCTGGTCACACCTGGAGATGTAAATAAGAGCCCTCTGTGTCTCCCCAGCCTATAGGTGCAGCCGGTTGTTTTCATTGCATTCAGCATTTCTCATTAAAAAAAAAATATCACACAGACACACTGCCCCAGGGAATTTGGTTTCATCTGTAAAACTGGGGATTAGCCCACCGTAAATACACCAGACCCAGCAGTCAAGCTAAATGCTGAAAGGCAACGCTGTGCTACCACAGCATTAATTCACCAGGCTCATCAGAATTTTAATCACAAGATCCAGGTGGGTTTTCTGAGCCACGGGATTATTAAAGTGCAGTGGGACTTCTGGTATCTATTGCCTTTACTCACTTTATTCAGGAAGCAAATATTCTGCAGCAACAATAGATTTATTTCCTACAGCTGCCAAACATTGCCAGCAATAGATACTACTAATGTTTCAGAGGAGGAGTTATTCCTCCTAGCCAGAGCATGTTGGATCACATCAGGGCCAAAGCTGGAATGGACATCACAGATCTGCAGCATGGAGTCCATCAAGGCGGAGGAGTAGATTATGATGTTAAGTAATCAAAAACCATGTCATGTTTTCTCGTGGCCTGGGAAAACATTTCCCAGTTCATTGTCAGGCAGCAGCACCCTCCCTTTGCACACAATCTGCGGGCTGATACCACTCAGTTTGGTGCAGGAGCCTAGAGCAGGCCATTGAACCAGGCAGGGTGCAGCTGGGGGTGCTGAGGGCAAATGGTATGCGACAATACAAAATTTTACCTAGCCCTCTTCAGAATCAGATCATCAATTAACCTGTTGTAGAGAGAGGCTGAGCATCCTCTGTTCTTGCAGATATTTTCAACTAGACTGCACACTATACACGGAACAACCTTATCTATGTTTTGCTGCTCCAGGGGCTCCTTCCACCCAAAATTGTTCTGTAATCCTATAGCTCAGGATAATTCATAGATAAGAGATAAGACAGATAATAGGTTACAGTCTCTATGGTTACAGATGCTGATGTGAACCCTGGAAGGTTACAGGGTTCTCCCTTTCAGGAGGAGCTGTCAGTCAACAACACAATTAAAAGGGAAACTTCACAGTACGGCTTTCTTAAAAGTCGTATTCCACACTGTGTGTTCCACTAAGAGAATGAGCTCCTGTTCACATCGTTTTATACATTTTTATACATTTTATGGCTCTTCACTGAGACACAATAGTGGGTACTATTATACCAGACTAAGTAAATGTGGACTAGTATTTTGCTGAGAAAACGGCACATCCCAAAGAAGCTGTGGAGCCTCCCTCCTTGGAGACCTTCAGAAGCCAACTGGACATGGTCCTGGGCACCCTGCTCTGGGTGTCCCTGCTTGAGCTGGGGGTTGGAGCAAGTGACACCCACAGGTCCCTTCCAGCCTCAGCCATTCTGTGATCCTGTGAAATCAGTGGTCTCAGCTTTTCAATTTAATAGAAAAATATTTTCTTAGGGGAAAATCAACAACTTTACTACATCTAATTAAGTGATAGCTGTGAACTGACTAGACTTCTCTCATTGGTTTTGACCAAAAATGTCATGATTTTCCTGCTGTATTACTAGTGACAGTTCATCGAATGGTTACAGAAGCAGCATGTCCCACCAGGTTCATGATTTTTAGTTATATGTTAAAGGCTGTATTACACACCCTACATATTTCAACCTGCCCATATTGTTCCTCTTTTTAGAATAACGTATGTACCGTTAGCCTCAGGGACTTTATAGAGCTGAAAACTTTCTATTGACCTTGCACAGAGAAAACCACTGTGAGTCGATTGCCTGACCATGGGCTGACCTGGCAGGCTGCACTGGACAGACATGGTGCTTTGGGTGTGTACAGGAATGAGCACCAGTAAGCCAAGACCTAGCAGCGGGCTTGTTGCTGCTTCTGAAACTCAAACAACCAATGACCAGGTAGCTGGTATATATGAGAAGCATTTTTTCCATCTAAGACATTTTCAGAAGTACATGCTGCACCTACTCACTTTGGTGGTAACATTTCTCACTCATCATCAAGAAGAGTGATGTCTGACCTGCCTAAAAACTTGTTGGGGGTGGGGACGGAAGCTTTCCTCTCCTGTTATGTTCCTGTAATTGAAGCATTTGCTTTCATACAGGTTTAATTTCATTTGTTTTTCTTTATTACACATTTTCTGAATGCCCCGGAATATAGCAAATGACCATAGTTTGTTTAGAAATAGAGATGCTGAAAATCAATTATTTTGTTACTGATCCAGAAATTCTAACCTCATCGTTGCCATCACATTCACCTGTCTTAGGTTTTAAAGTGGTGCAAGGCAAAGTCCATCGGAGCCATACGCAAAATCTTGCTGCTATCCTCAGCATCACACAATTTCTAAGAGGAGACAGCTGTTCTGTGAGAGGACATAGGCAAACAGTCACAGTGATGGTCCTTGCACAGAAGAGGAAAGAGATGCCAAAGCACAGCAACGTTGACTCAGCTTCCAGCAAATAGGAATGGGAAGGTGCAGCCAGCAGCAGAGACCAGCAGCCAGGAGGGTTGCTCAAGCATCCAGGCACTTTTATTTCCTACCAGACCTTTGAAATCATGCCTTGAGGCTTTCCTTTGTTACTTCCCACTTTCCCATGCTATCTGGAAGGCCCTCTGAGTTGTTCTGCAAGGTCTGTGGCAGCAGCAGCTTTTCAACCCCACCCCCCCAAAAAAACAAGGCAGAAAAGGGCAGAGGGGAAGGAAGAGGAATGAATGGTACAAAATCATTTGGTTAAAAAAAAAAAAAAAAAAAAAAAAAAAACCACTAAAAGAAAACAAAAACAAAAGTTGTTTTAAAATGTTTTCTCTGATCTGATCTGTTTAAAAAATAAAGGAGAGAGAGTTCATGTCCCTGTTTCTGCCTCTGGTTTTGTAATGCCTCCATGCATTACGGACGCCTCCATAGTGCCCGTGTCAATGGCATGTTTGCCTGTCTGAAGAACAAGGCAGGACAAAGCAAGTGAATGCCATGCCTTGGCATGTGCCTGCACTCCCAGTTTGTGTCAGACCATCAAATTGATTTCTTTTTATATGGACTTTTCTATTTAATTACTGTAGACAAAACTAAACTGACCTCGGTATATTTAGTATGCCAATGTAAGGCAGCATAATTGTCTTGAGACAAACTGATTAAAGAATAATCCGTAATTGTTTTTAATGAGGTTAGACCTGCTGCTGCTTTAGAAAATCCTACACTGATATTAAGTGTCTGTCGGGAAAAAAAATAAAAATTAAAAAAAATCTCCCTGTTTTACAGCTGGGCACAACCTGACACATGTTTCCAGGAGTTGAGGAATATTTGATCCCTGCCCCACATTACTTCATTGTGTGGGAACAGATTAAATGAAAAAGACAAGCAAACTTTTGTCATCACATTCCATTGCTCTTTTTATTGATCTGAACTTATTTTAGATTTTTTTATATTGTTTTTTTTTTTTTTTTTTTTTTTTTAAAGCTAAAACCTTGCTTACATTTCATTTCAGACAAAAAAAAAAAAAAAAAAAAAAAAAAATTGCAGAATTTGGAGCATTTTAAAGTGTGATTAAAAAAAAAAAAGAACTTAGACATGTTGATAAGACAAAGTTTTTAGGTAGAGTTAATATGTTATTGAATGAAGTAGCTTAGCTGGAGGAAAATAAGCTTTTGAATATATAAAACCTCTTCCTAGTCTTAGAAGAAACTGGAGATTTGGGGATTGTTTATTTTTGTTGGCATCTTTTGGAGATGCTTCCAGACTGCCTATTCTTCCTAAGATAGCTCAGCTTGAACATTCAGAAACTCATTTGAAAAACTGGGTTGTGGAAGTTGTAAAATAGGCAGAATAAAAAGGATTAGCCATATAAATAGTGTAGTTACTAAGACACAGTTAAGCTAAATTATATCTCCTTAAATTTCATGGTCCTTGTTAACTTCTGAAGGAGCTGGGCAAATATATCCAAGGGCAGACTTCAGTTTTTGAAGTGTAAATCAACTCCTCCCCATCCCAGTTGAAAGCTCTAGGGTACCCATTTGTAAAGCCTAGGAGTATTTTTCACATCTCTTTGGCAATATATTCCACAAATTGTGTCCGCAGTGACGGTGTTATTGCCTCTCGAGAGGCAATGCAGCCTCTCAGAGACCTGTGCACAGGAACCCTCCCTGAATGTTCACTCCTTTGAGGCTTGTGGTAAAACTGCAAGAAATTCACCTTGAATTTCAGTGGGATCTGCAAAAGGTGGGATGAAAATCATCTAGAAATATCCTTGTTGCCAAAGGGACTAATAAGGACCGTTTCGTTTGTAATTGCCACTTCATTAGACATGTAATGTGCTCATGCCTGAAGAATTTGAAGGAGCAATGCTGCAAATCCACTTGCAAGCACACTCATCTTTGCTCTCTTCCGCTAAATCTGCATGTTCTGACAACATTGCTGAGCAGCTGGAGGATTAATAAGCATTTCTCTGGTTTATTGGAAGAATTTTAACACCTCCACCACCAAATCTTTGTTCCTGAGCAGTCTGCACTTTAAACTGTGTGAATGAACATGCCCCAGCATTATAATAATTCTACTGCAGGAATTTAAAACCAAACTATTTCTGAACCTGGTGGAAGAAAAAGCTTTTAAAGGTTCTCTTAAGACTACTTGAAAACACAGAAGTGACTAAAAAGGCAAAGATGCATATTATTGCCTTCTACAGTGGGAAAAGGAATACCAAACAGCTGAGCTGGTCATACCTAAAGTCAGCTAGGGTCTACTTTTTTTCCAGTGGAACAGGAGCCAGTCTTTAGCACCTGCAATGAACTAAGCCCTTGAGGTCATGTATACTCAAAAGTTTAGCTTCTCCTTCCCTCTAGGTGCTCTCAGCTCACCCAGGGCTGCCAGCTGCTAGTGCCCAGCTCCCAGCTCTGTTCCTCCTCATCCATCGGCTTATAGCCAGTCTTCCTCCTGGAAGTCCAAACCAGCTTGAGAGTGGTGAGAGAGGGCTGAACCCACCAGGATAAGAAAAGCTTACTCCACAAAGCACAAACAGTGTTTTGCTGCACGAGTTGTTAGTATGGCAGGCATTTAGCAGCCAGCTCTACATGTCTGCTTGCAGATACTTGGAACAGCAGGGCATGCAGTACAGGGGGAAAAAGGATGTGAAGGAAGGAAGGAAGGAAGGAAGGAAGGAAGGAAGGAAGGAAGGAAGGAAGGAAGGAAGGAAGGAAGGAAGGAAGGAAGGAAGGAAGGAAGGAAGGAAGGAAGGAAGGAAGGAAGGAAGGAAGGAAGGAAAAGGAAGCATGGTTGCATTTTAATCTTATGAAAAAAAAGCTTTAAAAATTCACAGATTTGGATGAATACACAGTGTGTCACTGAGCTTTCCTTACTCATTAGCCTTGTTCAGACTAAAAGTGTTTCATATTTTCTCCCTGAATGAAACCCAGAATAACATTCTATGAATATGCTCCTAATAGCCAGGAAACATTAAAATAAAAATAGCATCCCCCTGAATGACTTTCAGGAAAGGAGGGTGTCCCTGCCCTGCTCCAGGAGTTAGGCAGCAAGGTTCAATTAGAAACCGATTAAAGCCTCAGGCGCTCATCTCTGCTGCGCCTGGTGTCAGCACATCGCAGCTCCCTGAGGCTGCAGCAGAGGAAGGGAGAAGTGAGCCGGGCTGGCTGATTTTGTCTCCCTGCAACCTAATTGCAAGGAAATGTTTTGGGAACACACAGCTGCTGTTACACATGGCGCTGGCCCGTATTTGAAAGCAGACAGAAATGCCCGCTTACCCATCCCCAGGATTTCTGTGTGGCTGTGGGAAGATGTGCTTTTCCTAACCCTGACACACAAACCCTCAGCAATTTATCCATCCATTTCAGTAAGGGTTCCCTGCACCCAGAGAGAAGTGTCACCCTAAATCTGCATGGCAGAGCAAATGTTTCTGCTCTGCATGTTAAGGCAGAGCTGCCACATGACCCCCCTGGCATCATTAGTCCTTTAATGAGGAGCAGTGACTGCTGAAGGTGCCGTGACAGCCAACATTTGGCCTTTTCTCTCCTTTGCACTTTGCCTGCTTTGAATTTTCCCTGTCACCAAGCTGCTTCAGCAACAGTGCCATCTTCCCAAAGCCTGTCTGGAAAAGACCCTCTCCAATGAAGGCATCCAGGTCCTGCCACTTGCAGAGGGAGGATATGACCAAGCCCAAACCTGCAGCCTCTTAGGGCTCATCTTGTGCAGCCAAAGCCCCTGTGGGTTCCCCTTGCTGGGTGGCCAGCGAGCCTCCTCAGAGGCAGCCCTGGCATCCGTCTGCACCCCATCTTCACCATGGGGAGGCTGCTTTTGTGGGAAAACAGCACTTGGAAGCAAGCAGGTTTGCCTCACCAAGCCAGGTGGAGGCCAAGATGACAGAGATGAAGGCAGTGAGACGTGGGCCTGGTTTCCTCCAGGCTGCTGAGCCCACTGCTACTCAGGAGACACAGAACAGGCACTGGCTGCATGCAAATTTAATTGTGAAGCCTTTTAATGGATTTAAATGGGTTTAGCTATTCCAAAGCAGCTTTCACACACACTTCTCAGCTGCAGAGTGAGCAGACCTCTGTGGAGAATTTGACTTCACACAAGCCAGCTTTGTTGGTTTGTTTATGCAAGGATCTAAGTATTTGGGGTGCTAAAGAAGCTTTAAAACATTACTGGCTGCAAAGCAAAAGAGCCCTTTCACCAGAGCGGGGCAGAAGCAGTAGCTGATCTGTCTGATAATAAAGGTTTATTCAAAATTAAATCAGACTTGCTTCAGGCTTATCACAAAGAGTGCTCTCCCCAGTCATCTAAATGCAAAGGAAGGCCTGTGCTCCAGGATAAAGATTCTGCACAGAAATTAAGCACCTTTTACGTGGAGGCAAAGGACAATTGAATCACAGCCTGCCCCAAGATCTTAAACCAGTTCAGTCCATTACCATTTTCAGCAATGACAACCGCTGCAGGGAAAAGGCATTTTGAATTGCAGCCACTGCCTAAAATGTGCCCATGCTGCTTAGTCCCTGTCAGAGGCTGCGCTTTATGCTGCCTGCTCCATCTTCTTCCCAGGATAGCATCTCACTGGGTTTACCTGAGAGGATTATGTTATCTCTGTGAAACACAAACAGCATTTTCATGCCAGGCTTATCGCTTGCAGCCATGCTGAGGCTGGCAGCTGCGCTGACCTTTGGTATGTTTATTATGGGTCATCACTTAGGCAGCGCTATAAATTTACATGGCACTTTACAAACATAAATACAGCATTGCTGTTCCAAGGAAGGCCCCTATCAGTTCCGAAAGGGCTGTGCCATGAGAACAGTTGGACCAAGGTTAATGAGCTATTGGAGCACAACCAGAGAGAAGCCACATGTGGAAGGACACAGATGACTTTGTTGACTTTATCACTGCAGAGCTCAAACTCTGCCTCGCTCACATGCTGCCACCAGGAATAAGAGCTTTCAGCAGAAAAACTCTCCAACATCGTCCAGCTGTATGCAGCCATGCTGACACCCTGCGACTCAGCCTGAGACACCCCTCATGGAGGGAAGAGCACCAGCTCTCGATCTGCTTTGTCTTTGGAGTAATTTCGGTGTAAAAGCTGCTTTGAGGCCCCAGTGCCTGTGTGTTCTGCCTCCGTGCCTTTCTCTGGAGCAGAACAAAAAGTGTCCTGTGCTGAGTCCTTTTCATCTCCTGTCTGGAGCTCTAGCACTTGCAGGGTTTTACTCCAGGTTTCAGAGAGTTGCAGTTTTGTTGTGAATATTGAACAAACTGTAGCGAACAATTACCTACAAATTGCCATCAGATGGATGTTGATTACAGTAAATAAGAACTGAAGAGATTGTACAGAAGTGACTTGAAAGCAGCAGAAATGAAGCTCATTTATGTTTCCTCAGCCTGCCTCCAGTAGCTTTGTTGCGCATACGCTACATTTGCTACCCTGATTGAAATACAAATTACTTTCTACGTGGGAAGGTCTGGTGAGAACTAAGAATACCCTCCATCTGCAGATTTGGGAACCTTGTAGTTAAAACGTGGTACTTAGCCAAAAAGTAGGTTGTCAAGCCAAGCAGCCCGACCTGAACAAGTGAAGGGGAAATACCTCAGTGAGGGGGAAACCTTAATTACAGGGTTTGTGCAGAGAGGGACCTTGGCCCCTGCCCCACCTCCCACCTCACACAGAGCTCTGCAGCGTGGACTGGGCAGGCACTGCCACAAGGGAGAGCAAGCAGAGGCTCCAGAAATGAGCCTCATATTCAGCCTGTGTAACCCCGCAGGCTGCCTTCTGCACCCTGCCCTTTCATAGCATCGCTCCTCCAGTGCTGCAGAGCTTTCCTTTGAGCTGAGAGCCATTAATGCATTTGTTTTCTTGGTTTCTTGCTCTGAAATTGTGGTCACACTGTAGGAGGTTGGTGAGGGAAGGAAACCAACCGGTGAAATCACCAACATGTGTCTTCTAAAGAGGATGAAAATTCATGTTTCCAAAGGAGAGGGGGAAAGGGGTTAAAAGGGCAGTGTCTCCCACTGCCAGCTCCCACCTGAGTGGTGAGAGATGTCTGGGAGGGAGTAAGTGGATGCTATTTAATATCTACAGTGCAGTAACTGAGAGAAGAGACAGCCCAGTGATGCTTTGCTCTGTGCTATGCCCCCAGTCAGCACCGGGAGAAATGTGAAGCTCTGCTCCTGAAGTGCACAGATTGCATTAAAAAAGCCGCATAACTAAAGTCCCTCCTTGAGAAAGTCCCTCGTGTCTTTTCTTCACCCAGATGCCACAAGTGGGTGGCATCTGGGTGCAGAACTCAACTTTTTTGTTCTGCCATGGATGTTCAGTTCGGAGCAGATCACTTGACTCTTGCAGCAAAGGAGTAGGACTTGCAGGGCATAATTGTGTTTTCAGGACATATTGTCTGTATTCTTCTGTCAATACAGCACCAGTAAGAGTCATAATATGTGGCAAGGACCAAAACAACAAGATTTTTCTCAGATTTTTCTCATTGTCTTTCTGCCTCTTGAAAACATTTTCAGCTTACCCTACGCAGTGGGCACAGAAAAATCAACACAATTAGAGAGTAATGGTGAGAGTCTAGGTCTGTTTAATTCAATACTCGCCCATTTGCAGAATAAAATGTTGTGTTTTTCCCCCTTTTGCCATTTCATTTTAAATGACCAATACAATAAATTCACAGTAATTAGACTCCATCATTTTGCATTCCTCTACAGCCTGGAACTAGAGGTGTAGCAAAGTCACACTGTGTGCCCAGCTTGGCCTGAGCACGGTGTAAGACACCCTTCTGGGGCACATTGCATCCATGCTGTGTGTGTGTGAGCCTGTATGTGGGTTATGACAGCTGTGCCTTTCCCTCTGGGATGAGGGCACACAGCAGAGGCTGTGTTTCCAGCTCCTGAGAGTGGTATTCTTTCTGTCAGAGCTCATGGTGGCATCTCATGGACTCTTCCAAATTGCTTTCCATCCTGCCCTCTCAGCAGCAGGGGTTCGCAAACAAAATCTCCCACAGACAAGCAACAGTCCCATGCCTGGGGACAGAGTTTCCCAACTCCTGTGGCTTCCCCAGGCCCTGCTCTGCCTTTCCCTTACCCTTCTCATTCACAGTTGTCTGCAGCCACCTCGTTGCTGAGGAGGAACAGTCCAAATGTGAGGAAATGCAACGCTGCAACAGACATCCTGGAGCTAAAGCACTCTGAAAGCTGTAGATGTGCCTTGACAAATGTTAATTCTTTTTACTGATAGCTCCAATTTAAAGTGACAGTTTTTAAAAGGTGTTTGAATTTGACTTTCAAAGTGTCCTGAAGCAGATTTTTTTTTTCATTTTGGGCCAATATGAATACAGAAGCAATGCAATGAACACGTACTTAAATCCTGACTCAGGCTCCAGAACATGATCAGAGTGGAAAGGAGCATATTAACAAAGCTGGAGATGCTTGCCTACAGACGTTCCTGCCTCTCTTCTGAGGGTGAACAGAAGATCTTCATGTATATGAATTATTTTTGGTTGGTTGATTTTTGTTATGCTCACTTTCCTAGACCATATGTGCCATGGGAATCTGTAGCTTGTGAAGGGAAGACTTGTGGACTCTTTCGGTAGAATCATTCCTCCTTCTTAGACTTAGGGAGAAGTAAGTAGAAGTCAAATGATGGCAGGATGGAGAGTTTTGTGCAGCAGAGCTTTCTTGTGCTGAATCAGTGAGCCAGCAGGGCATCAGGTGGAGTTAGCCAGGGATAGTAAGCCCTGTTTGTGCCAAACCCAGACTTCCCCTGACTATGGCAGCCACCCTTTTATAGGGAGTCTCTTGTCACCGTTTTTGTTTAGGGGATCAGCCTAATGTAATGCTGCTAATGACTTCATCTGAATATTTTTTTTTTGTGTGTATTTCATAGTTTTCAGGCATTAGGAAAAAGGTCCACCCACTCTGCATGCTGCACGTAAAAACTAGCACACTCTAAGAGAGGTATGTATTTGATGGAAATAAATGGTGTATTCAGAATTTAAGGGTTTCATTTAGTTTTGCAAATTATCATAATCATAGCTAACCCACACAAAGTATTCCTAAGGTGTTGTGACTGATGGGAACACATTAATATGTCATAATCCCAAGGTCAGAGCTCAAATCTGCAGTTTAATGGCTATCTTCAAAGAGCAGTACTTGGAAATGCTCTTTGGTTCTTGAAAAGCTTAAAAGGTGATCGGCGAGTTGTTTACTCATCCATAATTATTTAGATAAATATTTCAGAGTACATTACACTTCTGTGCTATCATTGCTGTCCCACAGCAGGTTACAAACATTGATCCTGGTATTGATTTCAGGAAATGCGGTTGAGACTTGATCAATCTAAAGGTATATCATTTTTTACCTGCAAAATATAAGGTTTGAAGACCAAATGCTCTTCACAATTAAATCTTCAAAATCCATTGAACATCAGGGTTATTGGATGACTTCAGCTTTGCAGCACATGGCTGCAGTGTCCAGGGAAAGGAGGTGGTTGGCAGATCCCAGAAAGGAAAAGTCTTGAAAGGAGAAGGGTCCAGTTTGAAGGACCAGGGCAGAAGCTGGATCTGGAGAGCTAAAAGACAGCCCAGTTAGGTAAGCAATAAGTAGATAGGTATTCTGGAGCTGGGAAGTGCCCTGTCCTATCAGTGGTGATGCAGCCTTCACAGGTACGTCACTGATACTGCTACAATATGGTCAAAGGGACCTGGGGTGGATGGGGACAAAGCCAGGGTGCTGGGCAATGCCCCCAAACTGCTCAGGATTCTGCAGGGTCCCAAAAACAACCTCGGATGATTTTTTTTATTATTTTTTTTCTTGGGTAGCACCCTCCTTCTGCATCACATCCAGCCAAATGTGCTCTGCCCAGGACAAGGGGGGAGATTCCTCGGCTCAGGATGACAGAAAATAGAGGACCCCTGGGCAGTCCTGTGGCATGGCACAGGGGCTGAGGCACTGAAAAACACGACAAGTGAAGGACATCCCACTTTTGCTCTGGGTACCATTAAAACCTCCCCATTCACACAAACTGCTGCTGGGAGAAGGTCATGTGCTTTAGAGACTGGAAATGCCGAGGACTGCATGGCCGTAACCCATCCAGCTGGATGCCATCACCTGCAAATTGCCTGGGGCATAGAAGTATTTCCAGTCACATCCCCCTGGGGCTCCGGGGACCAGCAAGCACTCAGTTTCTTGGGAACTATTCCCATTTCACTTTGCTCCTACGAGGCTCTGCAGAAAGGCGCAGGGGTGGTGGTGGCAGGCCTGCGTCCCAGGGCAGAGAAAGGCTGTGGCTCACACAGGACACACAGCTTCCCTGAATGAAGAACTTGTCCCCAAACTTGCTTGTGTCACTGCGGGCAGAGCCGTGGCAAAAGGGCCTTGTGCTGATGTCTCTTCTCTGAGCCTCCTGCTGCTTTAAACGTTGCTCTCTGATTTCCCCCTCCCCTGCTAAATGCTCAGTCCCTGTTACTGCCAGACGTGGCTGGTACACAAACGAGATGTAACAGGGCTCTTTCCAGACATCTACCCCATGCCTTCCACCAAAGTGGTTGTAGCATGACATGGACCCTGTTTGCAAAGGTGTTTTACCTGATGAAGGGCATCAGGCAGTAGTTTGGTCAATAATGGCAGCAGGAGAAGTTGTTTCTTCTGTTAGCTGGCACATGACAAACGTTGACAGAAGGGATGCTCAGCACCCCAGCACAAATCTGTGGGTTGGTGAACCACAGTTCTGTGTGTCTGTCTGCCTTTCTTACCTGAACCATGAAGCACAGAAGGCAAGAGAAGAAATCCATGCAAACAAACCTCGTGGGCCACTGTTAATTGCAGGGAAGCATGGGCAAAAGCCAGACATTAAGCATAAATCAACAGCATTTCCATATCAATGCTAAACTCTCAGTGATATACCAGCACGAAACTCATGAATTTCCATGCTGGAGCTTTGGACCTTAACAGGAGGACTGCTCTGTTGGACCAGGACAGAAACTTGGCTGAAATTTTCTGCCAGCATTCAGGAAAGGCCTTTGAAATGGTTAAGTTTTTCAGCTTTTCCATTTTATAATAAGAAGTGTAGTAATGAAAATTCAAATTTCAGGATCTGATATTTAATATCAAGAATCAATGTCAAGGCTTATTCTTTTATTATTATTGTTTATATATTTATTTATTCTTAAATAATGTCTGGCAGAAATTGAGTCATTCTGGCTGAAGGATTTGACACTGATGTAGTGGCTTGCTACCACCTCCAGTGACTTTTGGTCCAGTTCTGCACAGGCTGGGGGAAGTGAGGAAACAGAGAACATGGCAGTAAGCCCACTAGCAAGCCTTGCTAGCAAGCTCAACTCTCCCTTGTCCCTAAATTGTAGCACTCCTTTCCAAAAATATGTTGTGGGCCTCAGTCTTGCTTCTTACCTGAGAGACTTTTAAGGTCACTATGAGAGTTATGTGCCTCTATGCCTCATCAAAAACATTAAATGAATAGATCTGTAAAACAGCCTGAAGACCACGATGCTGTCAAACAACTACAGCCCTTTTGTTTGCTGGCAGTTACCATACAGGGATATACTACAGCTGCTCGTTGTCTCGTGAGGCGTCTGTAGTACCACACTGTGGCAACCACCAGCAGCTATTGTCCCCATGCTGGTGACCCCATCTCACAGCAGAGGCTGGCCGTGCCTGGCAGCTGCAGCACCTGCAGGACATGTTGGCAATGTCCCAGAGATACCAGCCTGTCTCCACCTGCAGTACTTGAGGGTGAGCCACCAAATGGGGCATACTAAAACATGTGTATGCTCCTTTAGCTCTTACGAGACCATTTGATAAGTAAATCACTCTTTTTTTCCACTCTTCTCATTCTTTCATCACCAAAAACCTGAAATGCCCAGTCTGTGGGGAGCAGCTGCTCCAGGGGGACATCGTGCCATGAAAGCAAGCTTAGGCCTGTATAAAAAATAATCAAGTGTTTTTTAGTGTATGGTAACAATCTCGTGTAACACCCTCTGGCTGCGATAAGACGGGTCAGGCCCAGCTCCAATGGCACTGCTCGAGTGCATGGTGGTGGAAGAATTTGCTCTGAGAGTGGAGATCCCAAAGTCATGGCTGCTGACACCCACAGTCTGTTAGGATGCTCTGTTTCCCAGTATAGACTGGCGACCAGCCACAGAGGGCATGCCATCACTCATTAACTAATACCAGCTAATGAATGCCTTCAGATACCTGAGGAAAGGTTCCCCCGGCCCAGCCCAGTATTCGGTTTAATAGGTGCTGGGAGGAAGGCAGGGAGGAGAAGTGGGTTACTGAGGGCCCAGAGTAAAAGAGCTTGCCAGGCCAGGTAAAACTGCTTGGGAGGTTGCTTTAAATAAAATCTTAAATGAACATGTTGCTTGAAGTGCCACTGGGCAAGATTAGCATCAAATATCATCAAAATGCCAAAGAAACAGTGAGAGAGTTTTGTTAAATAGTAAATAGCAACAGGAAATGTACCTTTCTCTATGCAGCAGGGAAGAAAGGGAACTGGTCAATAGCAGACTAATGAAAGTATTGAACAATTAAATTGCTTCTGGCATTACAAATGAGGGTTGTAGATAAGCGTACATCTAAAACTCAATTTACAAGGTTGGAAAAGTACTTGTGTAGCATACAAAGTGACATAAAATCACATTTAAGAGATTAAGAATATTTTAACCAAAGACACACAGCTAGAAAAACTTATGAAGATTTTATGCTTGTTTATGGATATTTTTATTGTTTTTCTGAGGAAAGTCAGATCATTCCAAGAAAAGAAATGCGAGTGCAGGCTTTCCCAAAAGAGCTTTCTGCCTCAGATATTCATTTCAGAAAAATAACTGATGCGAAACAGACTTTATAGAAATGCTTAGACTTTTGTTAATTGTTACTTTAAAAGTTTTGTCCTCAGTTCTCAGATGCTGCTGGGACTGGAAGTACAGCATTGTTGTTTCAAACTATTCCCGAAGTATTTTCAGCCCAAACTGAAACAGAAAACCCCAGTGAAGATAGGAAAAACTTTCTCCTAATCCTGCCACAAGCTTTAGGTCCTTGGTTAGTTGCATATCTAATCACCTGTTGTTAACTCTGGGCAGATTTTCCAGCATTACTTTATTTTGAACATTAAGACAACCACACCCTGTGAACCAGAATTGAAACATTTTTACTCTTACAAATGAGGTCCTGTATGTTGTGAGCTGTGTCTGAATATACAAGAAAATTTTTGCCTGTATAGATCTGTTTCTTTGTAAGTGTGGAAAGTGTAATCCTAAAAATACATATTCATGTGGGTTTATACTGATGTAGAATAAACTCCAGTCAATAAAATTACATTGACATATGCCAAAGATCTGCTCTAGTGCTAAGTTTTGTATTTGAAAATAAAAGCATAAATTAGATTCTTGCATCTGTTATTCTTGTCATATCCCTCAGAAAGTTGGTGGGACCTTGGGTCTGCTGTGGTTTAACCCAGCAAGCACAATGCCACACGGTGTGGGACATCCCTTTGGGCAGCCTGGGCCAGCTGTCCTGGCTGTGTCCCCTCCCAGCTCCTGGGGCACCCCCAGCCTCCTCACTGGCCGGGCAGCACCAGGAGCAGGAGAGGCCTCAGCTCTGTGCAAGCACTGCTCTGCACTACCTGAAACATCCCTCTGGTATCAGCACTGTGCTCTTCCTAAATTCAAAACACAGCACCATAACAGCTGCTATAAGAAAATTAGATCTATCACAGCTGACAGCAGGACAGGATCTTTCAACTTTTCTTTTTCTACTGTCAAAATGTCAGGCAGCGTTGCACTCCACTTAGTGGGTTCAGGAGCAAGCCGTAGGGGGAATCCTGGTTCTGTTTCTGGTGTTGCCAGAAGGCAAAGCACTATAACAGGCTCCTTGCAAAGACATAATGAGTTGCACATTAAGGAAATGGAATCTCTGGAGAAACAATCTAATATTTGAAGCTCAGTATTTTTTCTATATTACCTACAGTATTTTTGTAACTGTATTCTAGAGATCACTGCAACTAGGACACAATGATTACACCGCATCAAAAACATTTCCTGCCAGAAAAGTGGATTGAAGGTCCAGATGGTACAAAAATGGCTTGAGTATGACAGAAAATTGAATGCAGCTTTCTTTCAGAAGCCCAAAAATAATCTTTCTTTTATGAAACATTATTAAATATGTACCTTCTGTATGTGGGGGTTTTCTTTTTATTAAATTTCATTTCTCTCATCCTGATTTGCCACCCCTCAAATTGCCTAAGTCTAAATACAGTCAGGGGAAAGTGACTCTGGACCAAAGCTATTGTAAATGCTTGGATGATCCCTTTTCTTCTCTCTCACACAATGAAGTGCTGTCTGAGTTTTTTACCCTAACTTTTACCTGCATGAGTCTTTGCAAAGGGATGAAAGGGGAGGCCCACACAATTTGGCCTCCACTCATCTCTTTTATCTCACTAAAACCTTTCCATTAGAAGTATGTCTTATACTTGGTTAAGGACACTGGCAACAGGTGAATTCTGCATTTCCTGTTGAGCCATTATAAGTAATTAATATAAATGAAAGGTATGCTCATCTGCAGGTGGATGAGGTGGTGCTCATCTACAAGTGGTGAAATTTCCAGCATGGCACTGCTTTTCCTCTGAAATTTCCCACAGCAATGGTACAAAAAAAGACACTATGAAGCCCAGCTAACTGACCATGAATAATTTCTGCCTGACTCAATACTACAATGGTTTGAAATGACCAAGCTGTCAAATGCCATCTGCAACCTCTTTCTTAAAATTACCTCAGATCCCAAGGACTGGAAAACAGTAAATGCCATATCAATATTTAATATGACCTCCAGGGAAATTTAGAGAATTACAGGGAGATAAATTTGCCTTCTATGAGGAGCAGAATAGTGGAAACAATATTAAAAATTAGAATTAGTGCTTTTGTAGATAAATATGTTATAAAGGGAATGAATCAACATGACTTTTAGAGTAAAATCTGTTGGAGTTATTTGAAGATATCAAAAAACACACAGTTAAGGATGAGCTAATCACTAAATCACTTTAACAATGTGTCTCCTCAAAGAGCCTTAAAGAAACTAAACAATTTTGAGTATAAAATTTGTAAATAGAAAATGGAATAGCTGTATAATTCCATTAATGTTTGTAAGTGAACATAAGAACATGAGGAATTTGGAGATTTTTTTTTGCTGAATTAGTCACAGTAGTCAAAGTTAGGTCCAAAATGAGTTGTAAAAGGATTTTGTGAGAATGTCAGTGATAATGCAGTGGCTGATGAAATTCAATCCTGATAAATATAAATTAATGAATGGAGAAAAAACAACCCTAACTGAACTTTCATAATAATGGCACAATAATTTAGCTGTTACTACCCAGGAAAAACATCTTGGTGTCACTATGAATATTTCCTCTACTCAGCAGTGGTGAGGCCACAGATGGAGTCCAGTGGTGGACTCCCCCATGAGAGAAAGAGAAACATGGAGAGAGTCTAGCAAAGGACCATTGAGATGATCGAGGGCTGGGAGCAGCTCGCCTGTGAGGAGAGGCTGAGAGCTGGGACTGTTCAGCCTGGAGAAGAGGAGGCTCAGGGCAGATCTTATCAGTATCTATAAATACATGAGGTGCAAAGAGGATGAGGCCAGACTTTTCAGTGGTGCCCAGTGCCAGGACATGAGGCTATGGACAAAAACTGAAACATAGGAGGTTCTGTCTGAACATCAGGAAGCACTTCTGTACTGTGCAGGTGACGAAGCACTGGCACAGGTTGCCCAGAGAGGCTGTGGAGTCTCCTCCTTGGAAATCTCCAAAAGCTGCCTGGACGTGGTCCTGGGCACCCTGCTCTGGGTGTCCATGCTTGGAAGGGGTTGGACCAGATGGCCTCCAGAGGACCCCTCCAGCCTCAACTGTTCTGTGATTCTGTAGCTCATCGTAGCTCTCACATGGCAGCAGGGATGGCAGGCCCTTCTTGTCCGATTTGTTGCACAAACTGAAAGTACAGAGGGAGGGAATAGAGGAAGGAGAAGTCTTTTCTGGGCATGGAGCCCTCATCATTGATGTACTTGGGTATGCTCCTAAAGAGAAATAGCAATAGGTTACTTGTGTTAGTAAAGAGCTCTAAACTGAACTAAGTGGAAAGGGATGAAGGAGGATAATTCCCCATGCCAGTGGTGTGCCAGATACCACTGAAGCGTGAAAATCCCCTGAAGCTGTAGAAGAGGGATCTGCACATATTAACACCTTCAATGGGCTGTCCTGAATTTGCCAAGTCTATGATTATATTTTTACAGGTAATCTCTTTGCAGCTTGGCAGCAATGTTTTTCCAATAGATTTTCAAATTCATAGCACTTTCCAAAGTCCAAGAAGTCAGGGTAACAAAGCCCACAGCACTTACAGAGTGGCTGAATTAAAAGCCTAAATATTTTTGTATTTATTTGTAAAAAATATGTATTAAATAATTGAATATTTTAAAAGATGGAAATTGAACCTCCATACTTTGTTCTTCATTATTGCCTCTTTCAACATTTCAAATGAGCAGGATTTTAAGAACAGTCAGACCAATGGTCTAGTGTGTTAACATTGTGTCTCCGAGCCAGGCAGATACCCAGAAAGGAGTAGAAAAGGGGCAAGAACATGAGATAATCTTCTTCCACCAATATTCTCTCAACCTCCAACTAGTTTTACTGTTGGAGCTTTATTGAATAGGTTATGGTTTCCATGTCAATCCATGATGGATTTCCCTTCCAAGTACTCATCCAGTTGTTCCCTTGAGGCACATAAAGATTTTCCATTAACAAGAGCCTTTTGCAATAGATGCCATAAGTCAATTATCTGCTGCATGACAAACTCCTTATTTTTGTTTTGAGACTGTTTCCTGCCAGCTTCTGTTGATGCCCCTCACTACAACACAGTGTACAGAAAGGGTCTGTTGAAGCACCAAAGAATAATATATCCCCAGCCTGTTGCCATGTGTTTGAAAAGGACTAATTTAAAAGAATGTGAATGGGAAAGGCACGTAAGAGAAAAGGACTCTGAATAATACTTTCTGTCCAGTTAGCAGATTTGGTACATCAAGAAGAATTAGACTCTTCTGCTAGCTGTGATGATTCTGGGGGTTGAACACAATGATCTCTCGAGGTCCCGTCCAACCCCTACAATTCTGAGAAAGAAAGAAAGATATAGTGAAAAATAATAATATATAATAAAATAAATAAATGCTATGATAATAAAATAAATATAATATATATATAGTTTATATATTATAATTATATTATAATATAATAAATATATATTATTATAATATATATTATTTATATATTATAAAAATAATAATATATAATAAAATAAATAAATGCTATGATAATAAAATAAATGCTATTCCACCCTCAAACCAAGTTGAAAAACAAAAGTGCATCAGGCCTGAATTTCAATTACATTTATTTTTCATGTGACATTTCTCCTGACCTAATAGTGCAGTAAGAACATTTTCTGTCAAAGTACATCTGTATTTCCTGTAGCCAAAAACCTATCCTGTGTTAGCTATTTTGCCTAATATACTGCATTTGACCCTCAGGTCTAGTTGAAATCCATTTGACCCAAGAGAGTGTAAATTACCTAAACTGCTCACCTGTGAAAATGGCACCACATCCATTCCAGGCAGAATTACAGGACTACAGGACTGGTAGCAGTGGCCTCTCATCCAGGTGGCGAGGATTTACACTGTCCTGTTTGAAAAACAGAACTGTTCACCAGTTTGCTGCTAGAACTTCCTTGGTATCCCAACAGCTGAACATTTCTGATTCTGCATGGCAATAAAGACAGCCTTCAGTCTAAGTATTTAAATGCTTTGGCCAAGGCTTGCTATATGGTGCTAAGGACTGTGTTAAAATGTGCTTTGCCACTTCCTGTGCATGCTATATGTACACATCTACAGCATAAAGTAGTAGCATATATTCACAAACCAGGCCTCTCAGCATTTTGCAGCCCACCTTCAGTGAGAGCTGGGACAATACCAAATAATATTCAATTTGTTATTGTTAAATAGAGCTGGGTTTCTCTCTAGCTCTTTAATTCACTTATACCTCCAACTGCCTTTTGTTATTCTCTTAGATTTCTTCACTGCTCTTTGCAAATCATTTTCACTTTTGGTAATCAGACTCATAATCAAAGCCTCTAGTTCCAGACGCAAGCTCCCACTCACAAAATCCCTGAAAAGTTGATTGCTGGAAAATGGGAGGATCTGCCAGGGGAAGAAACACTCAGCTGCCACTACTTAAGCAGCTGCTCCTGGCTACTGTTAAAGGTGGATTTTTGCTTTAACTCAGTTATTACATTTGCATGAGTAAAGAATACAGGGAAAATTTCTGGTGTGAAATAATGCATTTGTTCATGTAAAATACAGTTTGATACGTGGAATACCTGCTAGGGCAGAGGATAGACTTTTTCTCATTTGGCTCTGGAAGTCTATCGGCAGGGAATCTATCAAAAATAGAGAAAAAATTATTTCCTTGAACAGACTCAAAATGTTACGCTTCTCTAATGTTATGTTTGTCACAGGAGCTGGGCTGACTATTCATGCATAATTTTGTGCCTAATGATCTTTGAGCCCTTAAAACAGCAATGTCACTTGGGGAACGCATTTATTAAAATGTTTGTGGGTTTACTTTTCCATGATTGAACTGCATTTAATCCAGAGTTTCAGAACAACAATTTAAAAAATGTTCACTAGGAATGTTCACAGGAAAGGAAGAACCTGATGGTGCTCACACATATTGGCATAACCCACTTGTCACACAGGTAACTTACATGACATGGGCTTCTACTGCTGCACTGGAAAGTGAAGGGAACACAAGTGATGATGTGAACCTAGTTTCCAATGTTGCCATGTGTTGAGTCTCAACAGAAACCATGAAGTGAGACTCTGTGGCCCATGCCTTCTGAACTATCCTAATGTACCCACTCATACCTTTAATGAAATGTCCGGATAGCAGCTAGCCCATTGCTAAGCCTTTCTCTCTCTTGCTTAAGAAATGGTTTCTTCCTAAAGCTTCTTAATTTACTTGTATGGTTTCTGGGGAGAGTGCTGGTAAGATACTAAGCTTCTTTAGTTCTGGGGCAGTGCAAGTCAGCCGAAGCAACATGTTCATCCTGGTCTGTGCCAGGTCTCTGCTGTGCCAGGTGTTTATTTTTAAACTGGTCTTATACAAACCCACAAATGCAAATATCACAGTCAGGGATGAATTACATAAAGCAGCTGAACATGAGCATTTCCATGACAGTGTGTAGCCCCCACTAGAGACTCTGCAATGTGATTCCTGGACAAAAGAAGGCACAAAGAAGGCTACATGCAATATGGGGTTTTATGTATGTGATCAACACCCATTCCTCAGGGTTTCTGGTTGATTTTGGCCACATGCCTTCTGTGCCATCGTGACTAACCTCCTGGGGCCAGCCACAGCAAAAGGAATCTTCCCTTTGGCAAAGGAGATGGGTTAAGAAAGTCCCTAAAGTTTTGGCAGAGCAAAGCGCTAAGGGATTTCTTCAAGGAATAATGATTAACAAATGTTAGCTAGCACTGCTCTGAAACCTCCTTTTCCTAATTCTTGCGAGGACCAGCTTGAGCCTGGAATATTAATAGTAACATTAATGCAGTCATGCATAAGCTAATGCAGTATTTGGGCAGAAATGTTTGCTGGTAGTGAGAAGGACTTTCATTACAGCCGCAGACCTGGCCACACCGCCAGCTGCTGTGTGGCTGCGGGTGTCCTGTAGGGTGGGAACAACAGGACGAAGGCCCCAAAGCACAGGCTGTGGGTGTCCCCTGACCCACGTGGCAGCAGCACGGCAAGGCCCAGCCGGCCTGGGGGTTGGTGCTGAGCCCCCAGGTGGGCCCTGAAGTGGATGTTGGTGGGGTAGGTTGTTCATCCAGCCTGCTAGAGCACATCGTTGCTTTTCCCCACAAAGATGGGAAACTCCCACACAAGGTCTTTTTATTTCCTCTTCATGACCCAGATGAGTTCATTGACTACAGTGAAGATCTTCACTTTGATCCCATGGCCTCTAGGCGCTGTTATTTCATCAGACCCCCCTACTGTAAATTATTAATTTACATAAATTATTAATTCATATCGGTGGTCCAGAAATGCTACACTAGGAAAAGAGCCAGAAGCTCGGTAGATAATTATGAAGGAGAATCCCCATAGTTACCACAGATGAAAGTGGTCTTCCAACAGTCTGAAATTACATGGGAGCAACAAGACAAAATGACACAAATTGATCTGTGAGTTCTCCATGCATTTTCCTGTGACTCACTAAATCCAGTAATGTCCAGTAATACGTTTAACCTCTGTTATTTTGAAACTAATAAATCCTCATATACTGAAAATGGAGAAGTGTCTAGTACATAACTGAATAAGCTCATTTCCAGTCTCTCAAAAAAGTGCATAACTTCATTTCCTACTTTTAATCTTTTAAGGTACAAGTTGACTGTCCTCTGTATTTCAGTTCCTTTCCTGTATTTCAAGAAAGATTATTACTGTCTCTACTCAGAAAATTCTAGAATACATATGTAAAGAAAATGTTAGATAATTTACAATAAATGCTACCTTGATGAGCAATCAATCTATTTCTACATGTATGCCAGATTTAATTCTAAAAACAGTTTCAGTTGTGTTTCCTTGATTAGCACATTAGAGATTTTTTATGGTTTTAGCTTAATGGAGCTTTTTGAGAGCTGTCCTGCACTTGAAGTTTTGACAGGGTTAAGGTATGAATATAATAAAATATATTTACTTAAAAATTAATCTGCTTTTTCCTTTTTGCACCTTTACTTTTGAAATTTCTTCCTTATCTTTGCAGTATTATTCATTTAGTACAGTGGTTTAGCCATTCTCTATATTGTTCCCTTTGTTAGCAATCGTTCTCTGCACCCAGGTGCAATGATGTAGCCCATTTTACAGCATAATGGTAAGGAGTCTTTTAATTTATCTAGTTATCCTATTTGCTTGATGATTCTGCCTGGTTGTGCAGTGACTGGTAACATAAATAGGTTTGCTGGTGTTACCTATCCAAGGAACAGACATTTAATTTCTTCTTGTATTCAGTGCTTCACAAGCATAACATGACACAACTAGAAGCTTGATGCTGCAGTCATCACACCCAGACACTTATAAACATTCAGTCATAAACATGCTCCTCGAGAAAGGAGATTTGTTTCCCACTCTGCTCTGTGCCATTGCTCTGCTGGCTGGGAGCATGGGCAGCCCAGGACTGTAAGATCATTCACAATTCGTTTCTGTAGCTCTCTGTGCACATTTAGGGATTTGACTACTTGGTCC
The DNA here is from genome assembly GCF_964035555.1 of Netta rufina. Lineage (NCBI taxonomy): Eukaryota > Metazoa > Chordata > Aves > Anseriformes > Anatidae > Netta > Netta rufina. Next base: position 83,309,510 of record NC_140125.1, on the reverse strand, counting down.
CCTTTGATTTCTAGACACAGAACTTCAGTGGACTTGCACAATGGCAAAAATTATTAGTAAAAGGAGTTTCAAATGTAAATTCTGTTTCTTTGCTTCCCCAGAGATCACTGCCTTGAGCTTGCAGATTCAATCTCAGACTGCTTTGTCTTGATTTAGCCACTATCCTGCAATATTTCATATATCACTTCACTCCAGCGCTCTGCCAGAGTAGTGTTTCACAGCAACATGATCATTCAGCCTTTCCTTTCTGATGTATTTGATTGGAAAATGTGAGTGGAAATTGTGACATTTGCCTATAACAGTGCCTCTGAGTGACAAACGCAGGTGTGCATCCTTTGACTGGCCAGATGCAGAGAACACTTTTCCTTTCACCAGTTATTCTTCCAAACATTTTGACTTATAAAACCTTTCTTACTCTGGCACCTACATTCTGATTTTACCAGTAGCTGACGGTATTTTTTCTTGATTTTGTTTTTCTGTTGCATTTTGGTTGTCTGAGATATGACTGAAGTAAAATCATGCCAGCACCTGTTTTTTTTCTTCTTTTCTTCTGAAGGTTTCAGTGTCTGAAGTTCTCTGTATGGCTGGGGAAAGAAAATAATTTAAAAAAAAAGATTCTGAAAGTGCTTTCTATGTGTTTTAATTCAAATTGCAATTTTCCTGGAAAAACAAACAAACAAACAAAAAAAAACAAAAAACAGAATCTCTAGACTCTATCCTGACCTCAAAACATCTCTGCCTTTCTTATCTGAAAGAAAAACTCCTTTTATTTCAAATAAGCTTCTGCTGAAATCTTCATGTGTCGTTTCTTAATCAACTCTTTTAACTACCCTAATTCTCCATTTTTGATTGGGATAATCCTTAATCACCATGAGAAAAAGGGGACTATTTTCCAATAATGAGGACAGACACTTGGAAGAAATAGTTCCACATCCTAGTCTCTGCTAAAGCATTTTGCATCCAAAAGTCGCTAAACAAAACAGAAACAGCAGTGGGAGCAGAGAGCAGACCCTAGCAGTCGAACTCCAGCCTACTGCTGTATCATTTACTTGCTTATCAATGCCAGCGTGCCCCCTTTGCTATGCCAGGAATGGCAGCCGTATCGCTTTTTGTTTTCCTAGGTACTGTTCTAATTATTGCTCCACTACGACTGTGTTTTACTTCTCAGCCTTGCTGTCTCTCAGGACTGATTTTCATTCTGTACAAATGTTCTCATTATAAAGACTTAACATGAGGAGAATATAAATGAGAGGATGAGTGCACACTAAGAACTTGCTTATACAGGAATTGTATTGATCAAAGGAGTGGCAGAGTAAAACACATGCCAGCATTAATGCGCTCCTGTTTGCAGCGTCCAAATAGTTTCCTTTCCCATAGGAGTGGCATGACTCCTAGCTTCTAAAAGCAGGTCAACTTGCTGGTTTTACTTAACTGAAATAGAAGGTGCAAATTGTTTCCTGTGATTATTATAGACCATTGTTGTATGGCTCCAAGGAGTTCTTTGCAAGCAAATGCAGTCTTCGCCAATCGCAGACAGCACGCTTTATCATTATGTGAAACCTTATGGAAGAACTGAAAGTCCAAAAGATGCTCACGTGTTAAGTTACTGGGTGAGCCCTGCTGGGAACAACTTTCACAAGGCTAGACGACACCACTTACTTCATCCGACTGGCCCCTGCCCGCATGGCTGAACCACCAGCCAGCTGGCTTCTGGCAGGGTGAGCTCCTCAGGAGCTGCTTTTGCCTGGTGGTTTTAGGCTGTCCCTGCTGATTCAGGATCAGACAGCAGTCACCTGTAGGTCAAGACTTTAGCAGACAGCTTTCTCTGCCCTCCCACAGCATCAGGAGTGGCTCTGCAAAGACAACTTCTTTGGGATTTTGGTGGCAGATTTCCCCTCTTCTTTCTGGAGAGAAACTGTAGAAAGCCATGCTGCCAGTTCAGACGCTCATTTGCTAAGGCTAAGACAACATGTCATTAAGAGTTGAACAGAGGCAGGGGAATTCATGGATATAAGGCTTGTTTGAAAAAGACTGTGTAAAACAAAACCCAGGTTAGGAGCAGAGTGAAGCCCCAGGTGTCTGGCAGCTGAGCTCCCTCTGTGGCCACAGGACACGCTCCTGGTTTCCACAGGACTGGCTCTGCCTCTGCAGGTGGTGTCGCATCTGCACTGGAAAATTTCTGGTTTACACTTAATTACACCAGCATATTCTCAGACATAACTGAATTTAAAATGCAAATTTCTGTTGAAGATCAACTTACAAGCTCAGCTGAGTGCGGTGACTTCGCTGATTCTCTTCTAGTTTTCCTGCTGGCTGGTTAATATACATGTAGGATATCCATCAAGACCTTTACAAAATCAGAATTCTAACAAGAAGACACGAGTTACATGTCTAGACTGACATAAAAATGAAATGGTATTGTTCTTGTCACTGGAATGAAGTAGGGCTGACACCCCTTGAGCCCTCACAGACTCACATGGCCTTTAGGTTAAAAAAGCACAGGTAGAGGTGTGTGGTTATAATCAGAAACTTCCATAAATACAGAACATGAGGTCTCTTAAATCCTAACTTCCAGATTGTATAACTTTGACATGAAGGTGCATCTTTACCATTGAAAGCAGCATAGTTATTTCAATAAGTCTATTGGTAGATACAGGGTATTATCTGAAGTGGATCCCAGTATCTGTGTATAAGTGGATCCCAGTATCTGTGTATCTGGATATGCAGTGCCTGAATCTGACCTTAAAAGTTCCAGTCCCTTTAGATTTATATCACCTTCAGTCAGCACAGAAACACTATTTAGTCTCCTTTTTACAAAGAGCTCATTGCACATTCATCTTTTGTTACTGTCTAGCTTGCAGACCAAGCATCCTTATGCCATGTTTACTTATGCTCATGGACATTGGTTTCTAAAACAACCTCTCTTCCCACGTAACAAGAATTAGCATCTTTATAGGGCAGGACTCGCACAGATTTCAGGAGCTGGAAGCAATGATACTTGTGGTCCCCTTCCAACTTGGGATCCTCTGATTTACTGATGTCTCGGTTTACTCTGTCAACCCCTAATCTCTGATGCACAGCTCAACAGTGCAGGCAAAGTATGCCATGGGCTGCTCAGGTATCAAAAGCACAGCTTCTGCAAATTTTGTGGTCTTCACCCAGAGCAAGTGTTGATATCAGACAGTTTCTTGGTGGGTCACAGCAGTTCCAGCTACAGTAGTATTGGAAGCTGTTTTGGAGCTGTCACAGACATCTCCACAACCAACAGCACAGAAATACTCTCGAGCACGAGCTAGAAGGTAGAACTGAAAACAGAACATGGACAAACTTGCACCATCTGCCAACGCTTTCCCAGAATAACCTGTGCATCACTACCTCAAGACATTCTCCAAAAGAAGAACTTAATTAAAAATCAGAATTATCTGAAAATTAGTTAGGAGTGTGAGGAAGGCAGCATATTTGTTCTGTCATATGCTGCTCAGAGCTTCACACCTTTCTATATTAGGTTCAGTCTCTGTGTATCCCTGTTCTTCAGTGCTCACCTCGCAGCTCCATACCAGAGATTTCTGCTTTAATGTGGCAAGCAGGCTCCACTGCCTAGTAGTAGTAGCCAAAAACAAGCAAACAAACAGAATCAAAACCAAACCAAAACAAAACCAGAGAGAGGGGAAGAAGGGCTGTTGTAAGAGCATGAATCTAGATGCAGGATTGTTTTGTTTTACCCTATTTTGAGCTCAATTTTGAGTAAATTAGTAGTGGCGCCTTGTCAAACCCAGAATTAAAGGCTATGGCTTGCATTTTCGAAGAAACAGTGCTTTAGAAACAAAAGCCCTGTTGATTTTCACAGGTCAAAACATCTGAAAATCAAGGGTGGGATTCAATTGCTTAAACAGGGACATCTAGTGTCTTCCTAGAGGCTCTGGGGGAGCCTCGAACCCGCAGCTCCTGATCGAGAAGAATGCAGGTCTCCTGTAGGGTTTGTTTGTCATTTTTCCCAGACCCATGCCACGATGGCAAATTCTGATTATTTATTTATCTATTTATTTACTTATTAAATTCTAGAGAAAATTTTAGACCATTTCTTAATTTTAATCTCGACTTTTGAGGTTGAAGATTGCATATGGACCTCAAGGAAGCTGTAGCTGTACTTCTTAGACCGAGACATCAGTCAGCCCAAACAACAGGTCAATTTCTAGAGAATGGTGAAGTTTTACCATTTAAAATTTTGCCTTGGGAACTTTTTGATGAAACTAGCACTTAAAATGGGCTGCCCAGGGAAGTCTGGAGGTGTTTAAAAGACGTTTAGATGTAGAGCTTAGTGATATGGTTTAGGAGGACTTGTTAGTGTTAGGTCAGAGGTTGGACTCGGTGATCTTGGAGGTCTCTTCCAACCTAGATGATTCTGTGATTCAAAGAAGAGAATGTAATTCCTGGTGGCTTTTTAAAATCCATACTGACTTGGGACTTATCTGCATGAATTTCTTCACATGATTTCAGCATCCAAGCTCTAGCTCAGTGTCTTGGCTCGAGACCCGCAGTCAGCATTGTGGGGGTGATTCATACAAGCAATGATCCTGTCAGTTTTGTTACTTGCAAAGTACCTCATTTTATTAAAAATCCATTTGGAGATGGGTGAAAACATACACAGAGTGCAAAGGAAGAAATACTTTATTGTGAGCATGGATTGAGAAATGTATGAGACATTTCAGAATATACTGCTATTTATCAAATGAGGGGAAAAAATGAACCATGAAGCATGAGATAAATGACCAGTGCTTGAGACCAATGAAGAATATGCACACAGCTGTTCTAACAGCACAAAACTGATACCAATCACAACATGTATTAAATAACTTTTATCATCAGCGGAAATTTAAAACAGTATTTATAAAAAGTTCAAATATTGGACCTATTCCTGCATTGTACATCCAAAGCTTCACTGAATCTTGTGGGTGTATGGAGGGAACAAGGACACCCCGCAGAGCAAACTGACACCCCACCCCAGGCTACCCAAGGTAGAGATGGAGGAGACATCAAAAACAGAAGACATAAAACACTGTTCTACAAAAATGAAAAGGCAAATATCATCCCGAGGAATATTACTATTTTCATGAGGCTTTAATTGCAGCATCCTGACTCCATTAAAGCCAACAAGAGTTTGACATTGAGATCAGTGGAGTCTGAATTTCATTCTGAAATTTAAAACATTCTTGTGTTAGTGTAAACATCAGCAGAAACAGCATATCAGCATCTATACATGTATTCAAGTGCTGTTTAAAAAAAATTAAAAATAGACAGTGCTAACCCAAAATGCCAATATGTATACAAAAGGCAGATAATTAAAAGAGCTTTTTTCAAATACACATTTTAAAGTATTTAAAAGCATCAATATTTTTAATATCGGTATATCACTGCTAGAGAAAGAATCTATGAGAAAAGTCTGAATTTTTCACAATGTTAAAGGAAGGGCACAGTGTTTGCTCAGCTTTTTTTGACGCCAGTAGTTTTCCACTTCGGAATCATGTTGTCTACCTGTATGCTCACGTGTTTTCAAAGCGGTGCTGAGGAGTAGTTGTATTTAATGATGAACTATACTCCTTCTGTGCAAGTACTTTAGTATACTCCTCATGAGCCATTTACACCAACTGTATTTTCAGTAAAAAAAAAATAAAATGAAAGATGAACAGAGATAGGAAAATTTCTTGAAGAAATGTTTTTCATCTTCTAACAACCCGGTGAGATCTCACATCACAGCAATTTACAATCATGCATTTGGAGATCCAGAGCTGATACAACTTTTCCATTTACTGTTGGAGTTGTGCCTGTCTTCAAACAGTTCTTTGCTAATTTTCATGCGGATCTCTGGACTGGATAACAGCTCCTTTATCTGATTCAGCCTGGATAACAGGGCCTGTGTTTCTCTGTGCAAAGCTTCCTTTACTAAGTCTGCTTCACGGTTCTTTCCTAGAGGGGAAGAACAATATAACGTTTTATAATAACTAATGTCACTTAGAATTATTAATGTACAGAGAAAAAGAGATCATATCTGTTTTGGACAGTATTCAGTGCTTTTTCCCATATTGATTTTTTATAAAAAGGTACTCTGACAAAAAAAAAAAATAATACAATTTGCATCAACAAATGTTACCAAAAAGTACAGAACAGTGTCACATTTAAGAGAAACTCCTGCTATATTACATACTGTGTAATAGTATCTGCGAGGAATATCTGTAGTGGTAATTTTTAGCCTGGGATGACTGCTGCTGACTACGAAACAGAATGTGCTCTCACATCCAGCGAGCAGCCCTGTGGCAGCGCCAAGCAGCACGGAGGGCATTGTTTCCACATATGGCGAGGCCCCTTCCGTGGCCATTCATTACAACCCAAAAGGCAAACACAGAGGGCTCAGTTTCTCTCCAGAAGCAAGGAAGGGGCTCTTGGTGAAGAGCCAGCGAAGACTGGAGCTGTCTGATTCACCATTCTTGCCTTTTTTCTGCAGTCCATCCCTCTCAGCATTCAACAGATTTTCAGCAACGCAAGCACTTGTTAGGCTCGTCGGCAGTGTCCTTCGGTTCAGAACAAACTTTTGATAAGAGACTCACAAAGCAGAGTGCCTGTCACCCAGCACCACTTAGCAAGTTTCAGCAGGGAGCCGGGACATGTTTCTGTGGTTATTCTCGGTGGGATATTTGCTCCCGGGCTTTTGCACAGTGCTCACTTGCTGCTGTCATTGTCGCTCTCATTCTTAGTGCCACTGGCTGCTTCCTCAGTTTTCACAGGGCTTCCATCAGTCTGTCTGGTTTTGTTTTGCGTTTCTTCTAAATATTGCTGTACAGCCTTGAGCACTGCGTTCTCCACCAGCCTTTTGCTGAGGCTCACCAGCTCTGCATCATCTGGCTCTGCTGCATGTTTTTCACCTATGTGTCACAACAGACAAGAGAAGGAATTCATTGCCACGGAAAGACAGCAGCCAAATGTAATTGTACCAGAAGCCTCTGGCTGAGCTGGACATCTAGATTTCAAGTTATTATCTGGATTTAAGACTGCCTTTTCCTGACTGTAAAAATGATTTCCCCCTCCACGAGCTCTAAATCAAGTGTTTCATGAGATGTACGCAGTAGATCAGACTAAAAATATTTCACTTCTTATCTTTATTGTAACACTCCTGTAAGCCACTGACTAACATTAGGAGCACTGAGTCAGCTTAGAAGAGTAAGAGACATCATTTCTTCTGGTCACCAATAAGCCATGCCATCTGGGCAAAGATGAGGGATATGACACACAATTTACATCTCAGTAAAATTCTGAAGTCTAGCTGCCCCTGTTTTGTGAGTTTGCTTAATAAAGCTGAAAGCTTCTACCTTACTTAACCATTGCTTATCATTCAAGAGCTTCTCATGGGGAAATAATGGTTAAAATACCCTAAGAGCAGGTTAAAAATTACTATTGTTATTTTAAATCAAAGCATCAAAGTTGGAAAACACATGTACTCCCAATCCCCCTTCAGTCTTCTGATTTGAAGTTCTGACACTGAAGGAATGCAAGTGCTGAGTCTATTCATAGGTATCCACTGATAAAAGCAAGAAGCCGGCGTTTCCCTGCTTTGTTAGGAATTCACAGGAGTAAACACACACAACTAAATAACTGTACACATAATAAGGGGTCCCGTATAACATTACATACGTTTTGAAATTGTACTTGTCCATGAATCATTTTCCTAAGGACTTACACAGCCTACTACAGCATCCTCCTTTTATGAACAACGTAACTGAGGAAAAGCATATTTCACTGTCCAATTTCCACCGGCCATATAATTTGTGCCTGCCACTTTGCAGTTTCTGGCACTAGGTAAGTAACTGTTTCTCCCCCTGTACATTTAAAGGCCATCTCTTTAATGGCCCTTTCTGGAATTCGCGTTCTGTAACCAGTAATAAGATGCTGCTTAGTCACACACATCTGGTGAAAGAGATACTATTGTATGTTCTCAGCACTAAGCTTTGTACTCTTCAATTATCTCAATTTGTTCTTTTTCATATATGTAAATTTATTCAAGTTTGCCAGCACATATAGATTATAGATATCAAAGACTTTTATTAGTCTTCCTGGGGGACTGGAGAACTTGTGAGCAATTTCACTGACAAAACATAGATCATATGGGGATTCAAGAGGGAGAGGTACGCAGAAGCCTTCATTTTCAGAGGCTGCGCCTTTATTAGCTATTAGCAAGAGCATCCTGCTCTGGAACAAGAGCAGGACCAAACTCCTCCAGTTCTGGGCCTCTGCAGTGCTGCTACTGTGGGATAGGAAGAACTGGGGTCTCCAGCTGAAGAGTGATCGGACTAGACCTGGACACAGCATTTCATTAGGTTTTGGAAAAAGCTGGGAAAAGCTCCTCCGAGCTTTTATGAGTTGACCCCACGGGCTCCCCTGAATGCAACCCTTTGATTCTAAACCTCCTTTGCTTTTGTTAAAGATACTCAGAACTGAAACAAGATGTTTTGGTTGACACTTTTTTTTTTTTTTTTCCTAGCAAATAAACAGACTAGCACCGTGCTTTCCAGTTAGGAGTTTCAGATTTCTCAGAATTGCCAGTGAATCACTGAAATTATTATTCACACAGCTCTAATGATCTGTCCAAGCAACTCCAAACAAAATCAATGGGAAATTGGTGCTCAGCAACTCCACCACCTGACCCTACTCAATATGCAGAATATGAGCAATCAGCACAGAGGCCTTCAGATACCACAAAACAGTTGTGATTGTGTTTGTTCACAATGCTGTTTTACTTTAGTACATTATGTATTATTATATTGTAAGTATGGACAGCGCTCTTCTTTCACAAGCATTTTCTGCATTCTTACAAAACAGTTGTCATTTCCACATACATAGCAAGTCCATATATATATTTATATATATATAAACGGCATTTAAAAACTTCATATTAAGTAGATGGTTCACTAATTTCTCAAGCATGAAAAAAAAAAATCTGTAATATCTAAAATGACCCTTCCAAAAGTACAGTTTATAAATTTAGAAAAGAGTTCTGTGGCTTTTATTTATTTCTAATATTTGAGACTTCCATGGCTCACCAGCAGTCTGTAGTACCTTGTAAGTCCATCCTGCATTCCAGCTGGGAGGACTTACACAGGACCTGACTGATGTGTGACTGCATGCACATCCTTACGTGAAGAGTAACCCTGGATTTATCTTCCAGTCACTTTTGTTACCTGGCACACAGGACTATATGATTCACTTATCATCTCTTTGTATGTTTAGACTCCCTAAATCGCACTTGTGTGTGTGCGTGCGCAATGCTGAGTTCATTGGCAAGGCAGTGTTGTACTGTAGTATCATCCCTATTCATGACCATTTACAAAACAAAATAGGTCAGGTTAAAAATAACAAGTATTGATCATCTATATTTATGAGAATATTTAAGGTATATGTCTTCTTCATGTATCTTTCTCCATGCTGCACCTGCTGCTTGCCTGCTTCTTATATGTATAACAGCTTTGCAGCAGGCTTCTTTGTGTAGATTGTCTTATATTACATGATTTATCTTAATATCAGTATGAAGTCATTGATGATAAGGAAGTTTTGGATTTAAAAGGGAGGTTTAAAAATTCAGAATTACTTTGTTTGTAAACTCTGTTCTGAAAACGGGAACAGTGCACCGTATTTGCATCTACAGTAGGCCTATTAGTATGGACCATGCCATTACTATAAAACTGTACTTTACTTTACCACTGTAAAAAAAAAAACTTCCACTGCCTTCTCCTGCATATGGCTTTGAACAAAAATAAATAAATGAAATAAAAATGAAAAATTAAATAAAGCTTCCATTTTGTTTATCCCAGAATTCTCTAATTTTCAGAAGATGGAAATAAATTAATATTCTGTGAATATATTTAAATTCATACATCCTTTTTTATTATTTGTAGAAACTAAAGCATACCTGTTGTCCTGAAATAACAACTTGTTGGTTTTTTGTTTGTTTGTTTCTTTATTGCTTTGTTTGTTGTTTTTTTTTCTCTTTCTCATAAGAGAACTACCAAGTGCACAGAATTATTTGAAAGGGGATTTATGATCCCACAACATGCTGTTATGGACACAAATGGGAGCCCTGCAACCAAATCCACATTTAGATTTAAATTCACTGTTGCATCTCCCTGCTAGACTAGGTTTACTCTCCAGTTCTACACTCCCTTATGTTTTTACAAGACTGATCTGGATTTTGAAATAATGCACTGGAACAAATCACCTTTGGTGGTCCTGGTACAGACTTTTCATGGTCCCGATACAGCCTGTTTTAGGCATCCTTGTTGTTTGGAGAGGCAGGACAGTTTATCCCTGTTTATATTACTAGTCTGCTTTTGTGAGATTTACCTTTTGTGACTTTGATTCTTTTGTGAAAGAGTCAACAGTACCTCCATTTTACAAGAAAAGCCAGTCTTACAGCCTTTTACCAGCTACATTCCAGGACAAACTTCGGCCGTCCTTGTCTCATGGCCTTAATATACTTGGTGGTTTTGTTTTTGCTTCCAACAACCTTTCATCACAAAAAATGCGGCAAATTATGAAGGAGACTGCTGGTATTTTAAATAGGTGAATAAGACCAGCTGGGAAGCCTGTTTTGTGAAAGCAGAGATCACAGGCAGTGCCCTGGGGACTACTGTGGTAACAGACACGCCTCTATCTCCCGTTTAGTTCATCAATTTTCTAATGTTCTCTTTGCAAAATCGAGAAATAAAAAGCCCACAAGAGACTTCAGCCATCTTTCAAAAAACTAAACATTAAGAAATTCCTTCTGAAAGGAAGAAATGCTAGAAAACTTATTTTTTCTACTTACACTGTACCTCTTGCTGACACCCAAACAGTGAGCTAAGTCACTGTTGTATACGTGCAAAGCTTTCAATTTCACCAAGACTCCCTTTCTGCAGGTGACCCCTCAGTGACTGAGAAGTCCACTCTAAGTCATAAAAACCACTAGCCATAAAATAATTTATTATTATCTCCTCTGTAGAGAGCGGAAGGCTTTGTTTGTGTGTAGTATGATGAGATCGGAAGGAAAGAGACACTATCCTAATTATTGGCACACTAAGAAACCTTCAGCAGATGTCTGTCATTTATTTCTGTCTATGATGGGGTTAGAGAAAACAGGGAAAGGCCAATAAAACCATTGCCAGATAGATTTCAGCCACGTGAATCCATGGAGCTTGTGACTTCAGTGGTTGTGCCTTTACCATGGCTCACTATCTCCATGTTATCAGGAAACGACTTAAGACTGAAGACATTATTTATACTCACAACACCCAGGCAGATGTAGGCTACCGCAAGGCTGCCATGCCCCGCTTCACCCCATCAGTACAATGTGTTCAACATTTTCTTTACTGAGGACTTTCATATAAATTTGATAGGCTATACATAGTAACAAAACTCTAGCATTAGAAAAATACCATCACCTTCATCCTGCCAAGACAGAGTCCGTAATAAACTGAATTACAAGCTACATCCAGTCAGCAGACCGTATACTTCTCCCTGTTGCAGCAGACTGTGAATCATCCAGCACAGTCAAGAACATGTAATGAACACAAACACGAGCATGTGCCCATATCTAATCAGCACAATAAGCATCAGCAGGAAAATCACAACCCTAAACAATTCCTTGTTAATTAGGAAAGACTTTCACAAAATGTCTCAGGCGGTCACTTAAGAAATTGGCACAAATAAAGCACTGAGAGGAAGGGTGAAATTATAATGATGTTATGACATTACGGTAAGGACATTTGCATTGCTGCATATTCCCATAAATGATGCTAAGCAGCATTAGTTTAGCTCATCTTGGACATCTGAAAACCCTTTTTTGTTTTTAAGTATATTGTTCTGTACATATAGGACTGCCTAACAGGGTAATATAAATAATCTCTTTAGGCAGAATTAATGGATTTCTAGTTTGCTGGATTTTTAATTTTTTTATTATTTGATTTGACCCATCATGGAATAAAGCCAACAAAAACATTAATTTCTAGTGAAGAGGAAATTCTTGTACCTATTCAGGGAATATGATGTTCTTGCCAGTTTCAGGCAGGACAGCAACAATACCTGCAGATGGCCTTGGATTTGGAGGCTTGGATAATTTGGAAAACTTTTGCTTTGTTTCAGACAAAACCCTTTGAAGCTCAGCGATCTAAGGTTTCTGAAACACCTCTAACTACAAGTGGAGAAACACAGAACATGCTCTGCTAAACCTAGTCATCCTCCTACGAGCACTGAGGGATGCAATGCCACAGACATGCGTCTTCCAAAACAAAAACAAACCTAAATCATAACTAAATAGAACTAAGTCTCTACCTCTCCTTATTTTCCTATTAAATGAGACCTGCTGACAGATAAATCTCCTGATTCCCCTAATGGAGTTTAAAATCTTATGAATTCATTAATTTTAAGCAAGTCTGTGTTATCGTTGCTATTACAGTAATGGCTGAAGGAAAGAAGGTTGCTTTAAACAGCTCTAAGCTTTACTCGACTTTCTCACTGACAGGCAGGTCGAGAAAACAGCCCAGGTCACAGTCACAAAAGTGGTTTTACACAACCACACATTGTGTGTGCTGACCACAGGAGAACTGAGCTCCCCGGATGGATTTATTCACCCCTCTTCACCATCCATAGCCATGTCCAGTGGCTTCATGCCAGACATGAAGGGAGTCGAGAGAGACCAGGCCTTCCTGTCCTCTCAGGAAGCATGGCTTGTCTAAAGCTCAACGTGGCACAGGTTAGGTCTTCAGCAGCCCTCAAGAAATGCTATGCACTGTGCAAACAGCATATGTTGCTCCCCCATCAACCAAGTTTGTCAGTGACCACAGACAGAGCTGGACGGTCCTGAAGGCTGAAAAATCACTCAGCCAGGTCACCAGGCTGCGTGGGGCGTAGGCCCAACACATGCAGCAACTGACACGGCACACACAGGTTTTGATTCCTGAAGACCCTGTTTTGGCTGGGACTTCTTAATGCTATCATAAAGTAGATTTAAATCAAACAAAAATCAACCTGTTCTTTCAGATATGATGGATGGATCTTACCAAGTGTCAAGCGAAGGTCAGCAAGCTGTTCCTGCATTGTTCAGCATGGGGCTGCTGCTCCTGAGCTCACACCAAGACTCCATACAAACTCATGCTATCAAACAGTCTCTCACATAATATCTCATTCCTCAGGAAAACCAATTTTGAATATATTTTGTAAATTATGGAGAGAAAAGGCAAATTTTAATCAACAAGCATTAACATTTCATTATTTCAATTACTGCAACATGAGTTGCGAAACAGCTGCATACTACTTGAACTGTAGAAGGAAGGTGAAATCTCGTCCAAAAAAACCATTTTGTAGATATAATTGCTATTAAAGAGAATGTCCAATAGTGTCCATAAAATACTTCAATTAATTGCAATTTTTATGGAAAATGCAATTTGCAAGATGGTTTTATCATCTCTTTAATCATAATTAGGATCTAAATCTAACAGAAGGCTAAAGGCAGTTCTTTTGGTAGGAGCATCTCACACAAGCTTGAACCGGCAATGTAACTACAACCCAACTATAATGTAACTACCACTACCACTACAAATTTCAGGTTGGAAATTAGGAGAAATTTCTTCTCAGAAAGAGTAGTCAGGCATTGGAACGGGCTGCCCAGGGAGGTGGTGGAGTCACCGTCCCTGGGGGTGTTTAAGGAAAGGTTGGACCTGGTGCTTAGGGACATGGTTTAGTGGGTGACATTGGTGGTAGGGCGATGGTTGGACCAGAAGATCTTGGAGGTCTTTTCCAACCTTAATGATTCTCTGATTCTATGAACCCAAAGTTGTCTAAAGAGATGAGTCTCACCCCTTTCCCACGATCTTGCATGAAGGAGCTGAACCCACTTCATCAGCTTCTTGGGCAAACCATGAAGTTATGTATTTTTGAATGTAAGAGTAGTACTGTTGCTGACTTTTGTTTCATATAAGTATTTCCTCAGCTTTAATTTCTCTCGAAGTCTAAATATACTCACTTGCAAGAACACAATCTTGATGTCAAATAAAAAAGAAATCTGGTATTTTAAGCAAAAATTTCAGACAAATGTTTGGTCATAAATTATTCTGTCATGGGGTTTTTGGTCATCTTAGCCATATGGTATCAGAGTGGCTGTTAGTTAAAGAGTTGTTAATAATAATGAAGGTACAACCACAGTTAATCTAATTCACAGGAATCTAAAAATTGTTGCTAGAGCACAGAGTAAAGAGAGACCACTTAAATCTACGGATGGAAAAAAATGGTTTACAGTTTACTGTGTCATAAACCTAAATTTAATGTAATCAATCCTTCATATAAAATAACCAGATTAGGGGACACGTATACACACACATACAAAAAACAGAATAAGGATACTAGAAGACAATACTTCTTTTTCTTTCCTATTTTATGTATGAATAACACACATATCTGAAGTTGATCAACCATCACTTAATCAAACATAACATTGTTCTGCAGTCTGTTAGAAATCAAGAATCATTGAGTCCTGATTATTTGTTTAAATCAGTGGGCCTTACTGTTCACATCCTTCCTATGTGGAAAATCAAATAGCTGTAAAATCACTTTCTTCATAAACAACACAAAACTTGTTAAGAACATAGCCAATATTTCTCTACCTAACAGCAACGCCACTTTCACAAGATTCCCTACAGCTTCAAAAATGCACTCCATCAGGAGAGTAACTCACTCTCTCCCCCATATTTCTACTTCCTCAAACTCAGTGAATCAAAGCCTATTGTACTAGCACTTCAGTGAAATCAAGTTGGAAAAATACCTCTGCAATGCCAAAAACTGAACTAACCATCACAACTTTTACCAGCTTACACTGTGCAACTGATTGCTGATTACCATGCCTTAGATTTGATTGTTCTATTCTCTTTCTGCTCCTTCTTTCATTCTCAGATTTTATATTTTTCTACTGACACGGCATTCCGAACTTTATTCTTTCATCCTTATCAACCTAATAATTGTAACTGTCCTATTCTTCTGGTCCTTTATTTCTATTAGGTTAAACAGCTCTCATTTGGAGTTTCGTCTTTGCCTCTTCCTCCCCTCTATTTTAAAGTAATATTTTTCCTTGGTCTTTTCTCAACTCAAGGTGAAGGAATAAAGGTTTGATATTCAAGCAAAAAATTTGTTGCGTTTCTCTTCACTACATTCAGAGCTAGCCTTGGAAACAAAAGTAGCATTTTTTCCTTACTCCAGCTAAATACCAGTGCATTTGATTCCATAGTTCCCTTTGCCTTTATATTTCCACACAGAAAAAGCTCCCCCACTTTATTTTTGGATAGAAGTGCCAAGAAAAGTTCAGTAGGATATGTAGAAAGGCAGAAGTTGGGCAACAGTTCCCCGTAAGAGCGGATCATATTTTTCATGGCTTTGAGATTTCCTGAGATGGGTAAACACACATTTCAGTCACACGGCACAATGCAATGCGGTGCCAACTCCAAGAATGCAAGCACATCTATACCTTGGGGGGTTATGTGAAGCGACCACATCGTAGTACCCAGAGCTCTTGAGAATTAGCCCCTAGCCTGGGTGCAGCACCACTTGGAGCCAGCTGTTCTGCTGCTGCTGTAGGACCTCACACTTGGATGCATCTTACCACATAACGGGTTTTTATCCGCAGTCTAATCCTCTAATCTCTTCCTATTTTACACCTTGTATAGAGATTATGGCTAAAAAAAGGATCAAGGGAATTAAATTCATCTTTCAGAGCAAAATGCTGAGCTTCATTTGGAACACAGTTAATATTACTGCTATTCACTTGCACTGGAGTGAGCATGACGGGCAATGTCCAGTGGCCTGGGCCCTTCGTCCTTACGATACCCGGCCTTCATTCGACATCTTCCAGCCCCACTATGAGAGAGAACGCACACAGTGGGGTCAGCATGAAGTAACATTTACTTCACTAAATTAGAGGATCGAGTGGTTTGAAATACGCACGCGCTGCATCTAATTTTACATTAACAAAAAGAAGATAACCCCACACTTCAGTTTGATCAATGGAACTCACCTCAGCCTCAGATTATGTTTAGAGGAACAACAAGAAAAACTTTCATGTTGTGCTGAAAAAAACTCTTGCATTCTATTACTGTTGTATATGTGAAAAGTAAAAGAGGAGCAGGGAGAAGAGAGGAAGAAAGAAACCTTTTTGATTGCGTTAGTCTATGCTGAGTGGTAATGGATTTTTAAGACAGCAAAAAATATTATGCATTTGCTGATTCTCCTCAGCCACAGTAAGTGCTGCAAAAAAACATGCCTGATATTTAATATGGCTTTGTTCAATCCTTGTGCTTTGTACTAAAGTGGAAAATTGAATAAAATGCCATTTAAAAAATTATTGCTATTATGTGAAACAGAATGAGTAACACAGTAATAGACCATGACAAAATACATTTCTCTTCTTAGCAAGAGGATACAAGTTCTCTAGCGAGAGTAAATGAATTATCTGTGCCTCAGTGTTTTAACTCACGGGAAACTAAGCAAGTGGCCAGGTGAACTTCACCTGAGATTGGCAGATATTCAGAGAGATAAGTCATCTGCAGGAAGACAAAGCTAATGGTGGATTTGGAGACTTTGTGGATTCGGATCCAGACAAGATACATAATAAAGTGCAAATTTTCTCTGTATCAACGTAAAATGGCAATTCCTAAGGTTCAGGAGGGCTCCAAGCAGGGGCATGAGCCTGACGAAGTTCAGCTGTGTGTGCTAATAGCTGAATTACAAGCCTAAAAGCATCAACAGTTGCAAAAGTTTGGCAGCCCCTAGAAGCATGCTGGCATGTTACACTTTTAGATTCTTAAGGCCCAGGGACTTAGTCTATATTCAAATGTTTCCTTTGGTGGAAGGTAACCAGATTTTAAATTATATTTATGGCATCTAGCCCATTATCCTTTTGTTAATTCAGGATAATTTCCTATCCCTTTCCCCAGTCTGACTTTCATAGCATAAGCAACCCCCCTCCAAGACCCCAAACTTCTCACTAAATCTCAGTCCCTTCTGTTAATCCTATAACTCAAGCTTTCAGAAACAGGAACAGCTTTACTCATGTCTCAGGAATAGCAAGAACAATTAGTAACATTACTTAACCAGTAATAATTAGCTGCTGAACACCGTGACAGTATGCTTTATTACAATAAATTATTACAATAATTTTCAACACACCTTATTTTCCATTTTGCCTGGTGTTTAGCAAATAATAGCAGACCAGTGTTATCTAAGGAAGAACCACTCACCGGACCAGGGACCTTCGTTTGCCTTGCTAACTTTATTTGTCTGCCTCGTTTGCTTTACTTGTCTGCATTCATCTGAAAATCTCAGTCCCAATACTGCAAGATGTAGAGACTGCTCTGCAGTCCAGCATCTGTCACTGTCAGGAAGCTTTTCCCAAAATACATACAAAATGTTCTCTCTTGTTCTTATTTTGCATGATGTAATAGAATTAATCCCATGATATCTTAACAGTCGCTTAATCATGTTAACCAGTTCCTCCTCCTGCCTTCTGGCTTTGTAGCTATTTTCTAAACTTCTACTCAAAAACCACATCGGCTGTAGCTCCATGGATCCTCAGCCATTTTCTGGAAGTGCAGCCTGGTCTCCTACAATGCTTTTGGAGCATCTTCTTCTGTAGAAGAAGCAACCCTTCCTCCAAACCTCTTCCACATTACCAGCCCTAACTCCGATAGCCCCAGCTGAACACAGCCTTCTCCGTGCAACACTGGCCATACCCTCCGCCACTCCTATTTTGCCTCTTGCACTTCCAGGACAAAAGTTACACTGATCTGTCTGGGGCAGACTTAATTGGCACCACACGCACATCATTTATGCTAACACGTAGGTCTGGTGATGCGCTATCTTGCTGGGAAGGGAGGGGGAAGAGAGAGCATTTGGTGTTTTTTTCTTTCCCACAGTTGAACCTTTCTTATGGATGAAACCTGGCTTCTCCCCTTTTTCAAAGGGATCAGGGTACAGCCTCCTGATCACTCCACGTCAGTAGGGAAATGTCAGGTGTGACAGTCCAATTATTTGTCCAGATTTCAGTTCCTAGAGATCTTTAATAAAACAAAATGAAATACCATATATAATTAAGAAGAAAAAAGTAATCTTTAAGAGACGCTGTGCAGACCTTCATTTTTTTTTTTTATTGTAATACTTTAAATGTTTCCAGAAGAAAGGTTAAAGCACGCCTGCCTGCTTCCAGGAATACCACTCTCCACTGGAAAACAAAGCACACAATTAGCAGGCATTAAGCATTTACAATCAAGGCAGTATAAGAGCAGAAAAAAGCACATTTAAAAAGTCAGGCTAGGAAGGAGGAGACAACTACTACATAGCAGGCATATAACACTTCCCCCCTCCCGAGTGAGGCTATTCTACTCCTGTAATACACGTTTCTCTCCGTATGTTACGATTTCTACACTGTGACTGGCTCCGCTCGGAGCCTACGGGGATGCGGTGCCGGTACGACCTGCCATAGAGCAACGCAACAGGTCCCAGTATGTGGGCACCCAAACTGGGGTGGCTGCTTGGCGCTACCAGAGCGGGGTTTGGAGCTCAGCATGTCACACTGCTCATCTGGCTGTAACACGGGTTTGCTCACGCATCACTTCAGAGCATCCAGCTAAGGTGGTTCCCTTTTGTCGTTTGGCAAGCTGTCTGTCGTTAAAGTAACGTGAAAGTAATCTCTGAAGCCCAGCACTTCATTCAGACACACGGGGCTATGCTGACACAGGTGAGCTACACAGAGCCGGTATCTGCTCTCTGGCAACGAGGCCAGTTAGCAGCAGACAGCTCAGGTCCACGCCACCCGCTCGTGCTCACCTCTGCAGCAGCACAGCTGCCTCCCAGCTGCCTGGGGGACTGGATTCAGGTTGATGCTCACTCCCAAACTGTTTCTAGGAACTATTTCTGAAAGCGATTTTCTCCAGGGAGGAACTGTACCAGGGTCCATAGTAACAGTTTACGAGCACAGGCAACCAAGAATATTAAACAAGAAGAGTTTCACAACGCAGTGCAGCAGCAGCTGGAGTAACACAAGTGACAGGGGACAGGATTTGGCTTGAGACTCCAATAAAACTGTGGGAACAACACAGCCAATTTCCTCTTCCACCACAATGAAATCCTCCTGCGGTACTTCTGATTTAATCTTCAGAAGTGAGGAAGCACAGAGGTAAGATTCATAACCCCTGAGACTTTCTGACACTTTCTACTTTTCAGGGCAGGTCTTACAGGACCTAAGAAAAACACGCTGCTCCTTCTATTGTTTGGCGAGCAGCAAGTAGCATGAGCTCTTTTTTTCAATTTGCGTAGTGAGTTTAGGGGCATCGTGCCAGAGCATACATAAAGCTCAGTAAACAGAGAAAGGAGTATATGAGAATATGAATATGAGAAACAGTACCGAGCAAGGGGACCTCCCTCAGATAGAGTAAGGATAATATTTGGATGCTGTTCTCATACGTTCACAGGGAATATAAGGCAGCTTTTAATAGTATCCATGATAGCAAGAGCCTCTAATTTACACTTCAGGAAATCAATAAAAGCATTAAGTTGTAGCCTTTGGTTTATTCAATAATACATTAGCGTGAAGCGAGCACAGTTCTTCTGAGAAGCTAGTCTCACCTTATCTTCCTTTTACTGCAGCAATGGTCTTACTAAGATTATCGTTAAGCCATCTTAACAGCTTAAAAGACAGAATATCTCATATCTAAGTGTGTACGTGGTAAATACAGAATACATCTTATCATAAGTACTCAGTGTGGATTGACCAGCATGCTTACAGAAGCATGAGAAATCCGATACACTGCTTCTCTGTGTAAATGAAACATCTGCATATGGGACAACTAGTGAAGTTACTCGCTCCAGCTCACCTAGAATATACTGGTATTTATTTACTTTGTCTGCTATCCTTTACACTCCCTTTCAAGCCCAAGACGATACGGGATAGCAGTAAACAAGCTGCTTAAGGGAACTGGTGTAAATGCAGAACATTTAAAGTGATCTTATTCTCCTTACGGGTTCACTCTCCTCTCCCTTGAAGAAATCACATTGGACGTCTCCTGCAACAGCCGCGTGAGCAGAACACCAGGCTTCTTCAAAGGGAGCCTGATTTTTTCTGCCCAGGGCTGAAAGAACAGTATTTCACCTGTCCTCCTCTTCTTGCTATGTTCTTATGAAGTAGATTCCAGATGAAGCTGGCCATTTGTTGGCTTGCCATACGAACCAGTCTCCCTGGAATTATTTATAGCAAGTCCCTTTTACATGGGCTCGCTGATATTCCCATCCATCTCGCCGCAGTCCTTGACTCCAGGGACTGCCAGCAGACTGTCACAGCCATGACAGTTGGCAGGCCAGGTCCTTGGTTGGTATAAATCAGCACTATTCTTGCTTACAGCTGCTAAGGATTTCACTTGACATTTCACTACCGCTTTATTCACGCCCCAGATAATCTGTCTCACTTTCATGGTTTTACTTGCATGTTTAGCAAATATCCTTAAACACTTAACTTGCTTCTAATTAAATACTCCAGCTGAAGTATCCTCTTAGACAGCCTCCAAGCACTGCAGTACCTAAACTGTATATTATCAAAATTATTATTTTTAAATGAATATATTCATTTATATTTAATATAATATAAATTTTTAATATAAATTTAATGGTTTATATTATATATAAACCATTATTAACTAACTGGGAATTTTAATGTACACCGGAAAATTATCTGAGATTTTATCACTAGTAGAAAGCAATCATTTTTATTATACAGAATAAGTTTTTGGGCAAAAGCAGTGTAAATTCTTATTTATGTAACCCTGCAAATTGACAAATAATAGTTAACTGGATATCTCCCCTTTACAAAATAGAAAAGGGCCATTACAGTAGAGAGAGATTCATCTCCATTCAAGTTTTTGTTCTAACTTCATGTTGGAGATTTACAACACACAAATTAATTGCAGTCAAAAGATTTTGCCCCATGAGAGATGGTATTCACCATTCTTTGGTCTGTGTTGTTTTGGTCCTTTGAAGCAAGCAGCAGCATAATTTGGAATATTAAATGCAATTATCAGCTAAAATCTGCCACTGCAGCTGTTGGCCAACAGAAGTGCCCAGGGCCGTTTGAATTCTCTTGCAGCAGAACTCCTTCATACTGCAAGCCATCTTAAAGCTTCCTTCTCCCAAGACTGACACACTGCATATTTGGATATAGTCTTGGACCTTCCCTCCTGCCTCCCAACAGGGCAAGGAAATGACCCACTGTGGATGGTATTCAAACTGCTGTCTATACAACCGAAGAAATTTAAGGCTTATTTCCACATCTACAGAAGCTTCATGCTGCACCAAAGATTCGCAAATCGATTTAATTGAAGGAGCACCAGTGTGCTCAGTAAAGAGATCAAGAATACTTTTCTTCTGGAATCTGCTCTTTCATTCGTGCAGTTCTTTGAATGAAATACCTACTGGAGACAACAAATAAAACATCTGCTTAATGTCACTGTTAGAAATTTCTCCACATAAGCAAGTTTCCAGTGCATTACCTCTCCACATGGACTGCCTGACCTTGTAGAGAAGTGTGCTAAAAAGTTACTTGCTCATAAATTTTAAACTAGTGATCAAATGCAAGAAAACACGTCACGGAAATAATTCGTGGCATAAACCTGCAGTAAAATAAATATTAAGGAAGGCCTTTCGCCTTGACAGAGAATTTGTTTTTCTGTTCTTTATAGTGTTATACCTACAATGGGAGCAACACTGAATGACAGTGATCATGGTCTCTTACTGTGTTTTGTTTCTGCCCAGAAAGAGTTGTACAGCCACAGTATAACAAACAGTACATTTTTCTCAACCCACTCAATCACTGCTGGACTGACGAGTGCACTGACGAGTTCCAGCAGTGGTGACCTTTGTATCGGCTGACTGAGACCATAGGCTCAATTCCCATAATCAGCAAAGAAGCCTTCAGCCGTAAACAAAACAATTTTAATCTTGTCTCTCATCTTTACTCAATGAAAAAACCTGGAACTGAGTTATCTGCTGCAGCACTAACATGACAGAACAGTGAAGAATTTGCTCTTGTATAATTAGATTATTTTACCTAAAAATCCATCAACGGTTCACAGAATGCCCTTCACTGCAGGAATGTGGTATAAACTTGCATCAGCCACCTCATTTTCTTCCATGGCTCTTAGCAGTCCCAGATGGGCATTAACTATCATTTCTTTCTCAGTAAACTTATATCTCAGAGAATTACCATTTGGCAGATCAGAAGAGGATAGGGAAGGATACAGGTATGAAGATAACCTTTCTGTGAAATGTAAGTTTGATAAACCTTACAGCACCTTGCAAGTCAGCCACGCGATGAAGAGTACTGCATTTTGTCTTGCTGGGCAACAACTATGAGGCAACACAGCTAGGAAGGATGACAAGAGGGAGATACATAGTCTATATACCTCTCACGGAGATTTGCCCCTCCAGCTATTCTTGTTGCCGTTCCCAAAAAGCATCAGGACTACAATCAGGTGCATTCCGGTTGTTCTCTCCCTCCAATTCCCATTTCTTGTCTATTCAGTTTAATATTTGATCCACAAGTATCAGCAGATCAATCTGCACAGACGCAAAGCTTAATATTTTAGACAGCACAATCCCTCTAATTGTGCCAAGGGAGTACAGTTTTATTTAAACCTTATCTCAATATAAATATTATTAAGAGTCTGTTGAGAAAGACACCATAACCAAACTGTTCTGGTCAATGCTCCCAGCGTCGTCTGCTGGCAGCATTATTGTGTCTGTATGTGTACACAAGGGATCGAGGCTGCTCAGCACTTTGCAAGACTGAGCCCCTATATTTCTGAAGCAATATACAGATACTTTTTACTTGATCCAGTCCTACACTGGAAGAAGTTACGGTGCCGAGCTGCTTCTTACCATCATCTGTCCTCTGGGTTTTGTAGAATTCCTTAACACACTTCAATCAAAATTTGCTGGGTTAGTTTTGCTTAATGAAGAAGTGTTGAACCTCCCTGAGGTGATTTTGCCTTAAAGGAGAGCTCACATAACCTGCTCTGCTGTGGACTGGTATGCACAGCATATGTCACCAGGGTATGGTCTGATGAAGGTGGCAAAAATAACCATGCGGGATCAGTAAACTCTTAGGCCAGTACTTCTGAATCGAGAAGAGGATGGGGTTTTATGGCCTTGGAGCCATTATTGCCTTGCTTACCTAACAATTGCCAGCCTAACAACTTTGTCAATATCAACATTAAATTGTTTTGTTAATTAGCGCTGTGCACGACCACGTATTTCTCACTGGAGTTCTCTAGGAAAGAAGGAAGGTTCTTCCTTCCCACCAGCCCACATCAGAGCACTGGCAGGGTTATCACAAGTGGGGCCAGTTTTCAACTCTATAGTCTCATCAGAGAGCTGGGCATGCCAAGTATCACACAATTCCCATATACGGGGCCAAGATGAATACAGGCGTAGCAAAGGGGAGAGCAAAAGACATAATTATCTTACACCCCTCTCTGTCAGTCATTTAAGCAGAGTTTCGAAGCCTAACACAGCTGTGGAGGTACTCACAGTTAATTAACTGTAGCATGCACAGAGATGGGCTTGGCCTCAATATGGAAATCAAACATGATTTCAACACTACAGGAGGAATCTGTGCAAACATAGCTGCAAAATATTGTGCATCATCCAAAAGCCAAAAATGTCCTCATTTTTTCCACCTACTCAAAGTGATGGTTTGGCGATTATGCTTGTCATAAAATGGACATTAACCTATTTATTTACCCTTAGATGCTTAAGCTGATGGTCAGTGCTGGTACAACACCAGCCAGGAACAAACTGCCCACAAGTTAAATCCAGGAGGGAAATTTTAAAAGGGCCTAAACCACCATCAGAGACATTTTCTGCAGCAGGCTCCCAGTGGGGTCAGTGGAAGAAAGAAAATAACCAATATATTGCAGTAACAGTGTGCTGCACTCAGGGACCTCTGCACTTCTCATCTTGCTACAGGGTCACAAATCACTGGAGGCTGGTTCTCTGCCAACATACTTCTTGAAAATGGGATCCTTAAGTTTTTTCATCAGGCTCTTCTGAACTTTCTTCTCAGTGTGATCAGGAAGAAATGCACCTGTCCTACCATGAAAGCAGTCACGTACACCAATTAGCTTGTCCTGGTCTTCCACTTGCCTCAACTAAAACAAAGTGAAATCTCTTCCTACCTTCTCACAGGTAATTCTTCACGTCCTTTAATACAAACAGGTTTGGTTAAAGGCATCACTGAAGTTTCTCAGTATTCAGCAGAAACAGATCACTGTGGTCCAAAGCACTTCCACATAAGGTCCTAAGCTCCACGTACATCTTCATTTTGCACATAAGTACGTGCTACATAAAAGTTTAGACTTTAAACTGATTCTACAATTTTGTGCATTCTAGAGCTTATTAGCTTGGACTTTTTTAGATTATGTACCAGGGAACTCCCTGTCTTTGTTTGTGCTTCTTTTCAGAAAAAAAAAAAGCAGTTCTGCCGTGTCTCTACATAAATTCTATAATAAACACTGCTACTTTCCTCCATCAGTAACATAACTTAATAGCAAGGCAATCACATTTGACTTGACTCATCTCCAGAATTTCCAGTTGCAATTCATTTTACATAAAACATCCTGACAGAAAGGTGGCAGAGATCCCAACATCTGCAGTCTAATACATTATAGAACAAGATAGGCTGCTGTATCCTTGTGGAACAGGAAAATGTAGCCTGGTTTTAAAAATTATAGACTTCTGTGCTTCAGAATTCCTTATACCCAAATAAAAATTGTAACAAAAATTGAAGAATTTCATTTCTTTCCATAGGATACAAATGTTTATAGGACTTAACATTTGACTTCTTTATCTTTATATTAAACATAAAGGGAGAAATATTTTCTTTTTTCAATTAAAAGTCAAATACACCCAAAATGACTACAGATCAGACAGCGGAGGAAATACAGCAATATGTTAACAACTTGTAGGACTATTTAATAAAAGCAGTAAGTAATTTTAATTTAATAAATACCATGTAGAGACATTTCAATTTCAAGGAGGCTTACATAAAGGCATATGGGTATATCTAAGGGTCACTGTAAGAACACCCCAATTTCATAGTCACCATTATTTTTATTCTTTTTACTTCAAGATGACTATATTCTTCCATTTTTTAAGCCATAAATGCTTGGATGTGTGTGTGTGTGTGTTCATTTTTATTTTTATTTTATTTCCTAAATCTATCTCATCCTATTTGAAAGCCTGTTCTTTTATCATCTCCTCCAGGACAACCTGGTAAGTTGAACTTAACAGTTAACTAACTCCCCTATTTTATCTCCCAGATTTTCTCTAAATCTCTGTTTTCTCTTCATCTTCACTGGTACCTACAACTCCCCCACTACTGCAACCTTAATTTGGCATTAATGTACAAAATGGTTGCACTAATGAATGAGGGACTATTTTCTAAGCCGATGTCAGTCCCAAGAATGGACAAACAAGCAGACACATACTGATGCTTCACACACATAAATGACAGCTTTGGCTGTCATCAAGCCCTGGTTAAGGCTTATTGCCTCAGTTTTTAAACCGAGCATCACTGGTCGCAGGAAGGATTTGTGAAACTTTGACCTTTGATATACTTTGACAAGTATTGAACATGCAGTTTTGGAGAGGACCACCAAATCCTAAAGGAACTACTGATGCCCCATTTGTCAGCCCCATATTTCTTTACATTGCAACAAGGTCTGTGGGATTGCTGTTGCTTGTGCCTCTTTTTCCCCAGAAGAAAATGGAAGCAACATTAGCAGCCTCCTCATGGGCTTTGTGGTGGGAAGAAGACAAACAACAGCTAGCGATTATTCCAGTTGTCATTCTGAGGAATGCATCTTTCCTTCAGACTATTTGGTTCTTCATCCACATCCTGCACTGCTTTGTCTGCACATACCTTGTGTATGAGTGAAGAAACAAAACTGCCCGGGGAGATTAGCAACACCGTAAAGAACAGAGGCACTGGAGAATGGAGCGTGTGTAGGGCTTACCAAGCTCAGCTGATGAGTGGGTGTTTTCACATACAGAGAAGAAGATGGGAAAAGGGTAGTATCTTTCTGATACCAGAATGGGTATCACTTGGAGCAGCTAGGAATTAAAATCCCAGAAAACAGAAGTGAAAATGACACACAATCTGCTGGATAGGGACCTATCAGTATTGGAAACTAGTTCGACAGCTTGGCAAGCACACCAGGACTGTTTAACAACAGGGACTGACTTACTGTTTGTGGTAGGCAAACCTGTCCTGTCTCTCATGACGGAAGGCCAGACAATGGCTCTGTTATGTGGATATTGTACAAACACAAAATAATTGAGGTTAACCTCCAACAAATTGTAAGTTTAACCAAGTCATTGACTTACAAATGTAACTTTCAGGATTTTCAGAATTAGTTCAAGAGCTAAATAAAATGGTTGCGTTTTGTTCACTGTCCTCTCATTTAGCCTGAAAAAAGGATCCCTGGTTTGATGCATTTTGGCAATTCTTGGTGAGGCTGGAAGAGCAAGATGGGGACTGAGTTTCGCTCACCTGGCTGTGTGTTTGAGTTTCCCTTGCTCCTGGCCACATGGTACACAGCCCCAGTCCCTGCCTTCATTATCTCCCCAACAATTTACATGTATTATATTCGATCTGCACCATAAGTAATATTGTACAGTAGTTATGAAATAATAAATTAAGTGCTTAATCTCATTAAATCAAAACACATAAGAGTGCTCAAATTGCTCTGCTCTCAAGTTGTTCTTCTCTTAGAGTGCAAACACATTTCATGTGCTACTTTGCTATGACCAACCTTATTTCACATACAAAATTACTGTTCAGACAGTAAGTGATATGCTCAATATTTAACAGCCTTTTTCAAACAAAAATTTCATGCCACTACAAGATCCAAATCCTTCATTTCCTGTCTGGAGCCAAGTAGAAAATGGGCTAAGATGTACATAGATAAAATGCAGTGTAACAATGATCATTTTGGAAAATATTTTCTTTCATGCCACATTAAAGGGTGTCACACCAGGAAATTAAAAAAGAAACAAACCCAAACTTCAGACCAAAAATAAGCTTCCAATAAGATCATTTCAAAACACAGAAGTATATGCTACATATGTTTTTGTGTAACATACGTAATCCTGATGATATTTACAGCCCCCACAGTGCTGGATGTTTTATATGTTGTGTGTGTTTAGGAGTATGTAGTGTGTATTAAATACACACACATAATGAAGCAACTTCTCAGCATGTACCAAAGATAAGACTTCAAATAGAATTCAAGGTATGTAAGGAACAACTGTATTAAAAACAGTGAATTGGCACCTTTGGCTTCACACATTTACTGTAGTTAATTTCTAATTGCACATCAGAGCATGGAAGAAGAGAGGAAGAAAACCTCACACATTTAGCACTGACACAATCAAATCAATACCAAGGCTAACTGATTATCATACTGATAATCAGTTATGATTATGTATGATAATACATAATATAATATAATATATGATATATGATATAATATATGATAATGCCAGATTATCATACAGCAAATTCCTCCACGGCCACAGAAATATCAAAAACTGTTAGCCTATACATATATTTCATAACACATTTTTGGAATTCACACTCTTTCAATAAGTCTCTTCTTATGTATAAAAAGCCAAATTTTGAAATCCCCACTGATTTCTTTGAGATGTAACATTGTTAAATGAGGGCAGAAATAACATGTGTTTGGGTTCTGCTTTGTTGTATAAAGCAACTCACTTCTACCCTCATAATTTCCATCTAAAAGAAAATTCTTCACAAATTTTATCAAAATGTATGTAATTTCTAGAATGATTATATCCATTCACAAATATAACTTCAAATTTATAGAAATTTGAGGATCTCTTGCACAGGATCAGGATAGTGACATGAAAAATGACTCAATTTATGTACCTAAAAGTTAAGAAAAACTAGTTAAGTCACCACTTATTTAAAAAGGGTTGCCTGTTAAAAGAATCAACATCGGATGCATAGATGAATATATAGGAAGGCAGTGCTTGGAGATGCTGAATCAGGCGTCTGCATCCCTACAGAGAGCCTACCAGCGTTAGAGTGGTTAAAAGATCATCCACTGAGACAGCTGCCAAGAATAGGCTGTGAAGGTCCTAAATGTGTAAGTTACAACAGCTTCTACTTAGGCTTTACTTGTATCTCTGTCCCACAACCAGTGATGAGGACAGGTGTTTCTTTCCTTCCTTCCCTGAACAATGCCCCAGCTCTTTGCTCCCCAGGGACGTTCTGTGAATTGATTTCTCTGAAGTGTGCCAGGAAAATTGCCCATTTAGCACTCGGTAAAACAAAATGTGTTTGTTGGCGTGACTAATAAGGTTCTTCACAAAACAGGCGTTTACGCTGTAAAGCGGAAGATAGTATAGATACCAGAAGTTTACATAAATTCAAGAGGTGACTGGAAAAAAATTAACTTTCAAAAACTAGAATGCCTCCCCACTTCAGGAGGCCTCCAGCCACCTGAGCACTTGAGCTGGACTTCTGGAAAAAAAACCTGGTGATTGCCCTTTTCTCGTGGTCTTATTAGACACACCATGCCTGTGATGCTGGGTAGAGGGGTCTTTAATCTGGGCCAGAACTGCCTTTCTTAAAATCTTACTACAACCATGAAGCTTGGCTAAGTGTTTTCCCAAGATAGCATATGTATTTGGAGAGACTGGGTATGAAATACACACTACGTGTGAATGTGAATGCCTTACTGAGTAGTAAACTCACAGTGATATCACGATTGGCATTTGCCAGCTTGTTTAACCTGAGGAACATCAGCTGAAACACACCTATGGAAAGACAGCAATGTTTGGGCACTTTCATCTTCACCGTGACTGAAGTGAGTAGCGTGGTGAGCTGCTGTTTCCTGCAAACGCCTGCTTTTATTTAAAGCGGGGGCAATAAAATATCCAGGTTCACTTCCTAGCACAGTCAGTTTAAAGGCCATCGTGATAATATGACAGGAAGACAACAAATGGACGTACAAGTCATTCCCTTCTGCCTGCCCACGTGTGGCACGGCAGGCTCTGGGAAGCTGCGGGACAAGTGAGTTGGCACCAGCAGCTCCAGGGAAGGAAGGCTCTTGCTCTTTTCTTCTCACATTTCACCCGACCGTGCTGGACTGAGGAAAAAGCTAAGCATCCACCATCCTCATCAAATATTTCCTGTACCTTCCCCTTTTTAAGGTGTTTCGTGCAGTGTGACATCCCCCAAACGATGTGTTCGACTACAAGCAGTGTCAAGTCATGCTACGCTACGTGCTATATTCGCTGTATGTTACGCGCACTCACAGGAGCACATAGGGAAAATCCTGGTACGTGACAGGTGATGCCAGAGGAAAAGTCAAAAGGCAGCAAAGTGAAAGGACTGAGAGAAGCCGGATGCAGCAGGCTCAATCACCCTTGTATCTTTTGTTCTGTGTCAACAGAGCTGTCCTAAAGAACAATTTGTGTTTGCTGTCTGTCCCCGCCTCTGCTGCGTATTAGAAATGAGGTGCACAAAAAGCCATTCTGTACTGACTATGCGATGAAACAAACTTTGGAAATATATTCCTAGCCATTTTCCCCAAGCCAAATTTGTAACATTTATCCTCCTATCATGACCTGTAAAGGAAAAACATTTTAAAACAGCCAACTCTTTTCTTCAGGCTGACTTCTAGATTTATTGCATTATTGGTGTGTACATTTATTTTAATTAATGATATGAACTCTAATTTTATTTATGCCTAGACAGCTTCCTGAGTAACAAGAATAAAATATAAGCCGGATCCACAGAACTTGATTTGCTAGCCTATAGCTAATGAATTATGAGAGTTCAGTTCAAACTGATTTCAGAAACAACGTGACCGAAATTTGGCTGCATTTTCTAGAAGAAAGGTTGAAAAATATTTCAGTTGGTAGCAAGTTGAGAGTAAGCATTTTATTGTGTAACCCAAGTTCGGGCACACATCAGTTTCAGCAGAGAAATTAACAGAAACAACAAACCCTGCCAAGGCAGCTCGCTCGACTCGGAGCAGCGAAGGACGAAGCAATGAGACCCGCTTCCTCTAATGCAACTTGGACGTACTCGACCAAAAGCAAAACCAGGGAGATACGCTTGCTACTCCCTCCAGACACTAGCAGGTGAATGAATTTGTAAAAGTGCCACTATTCCCTCATCTGGTCAGCTTCAAACACCACAACCGAACAACACCCAAAATGCACGAGGACCTGAGGATTTCCCTCACCGGCTGTCAGCACCGCTGCCACCAGCCACCTCCCTCCTACCTGGTGCTCGCCGCCCTGCCTATGCCACCGGCCCCCAAACCTCTTCACCTCTTACTCTGAACCTCGCTTGTCCAGCCCTTGTGAGAAAGCAGGATTAAAGTATTCACTCCGGCTACTGCTGCTTACGGAAAGGGACCGCCGGGATGCTGGTGAAATCAGGCATAATTAATAATAAGCTGTATTACAAAGAAATCTTCATCTACTCGGTGGAAATATTGCTCGATCCGTCTCCACCTATTCCCATCACGTCTCTAAAAGCAGTCAGTTAATCTTCAAGATAGCAAAACCAACAAACCCCCCAGAAACGCACCCCGGGCACGCCAGCCTGCCTTCCTCAGCCGCAAACTCCCCGGCGCGGCGGCACACCCGGTGGAGGCGCAGGGCAGCGCCGAGCCGCCACACTCACCGATCTTCTCCTCTCCTCTGGAGAAGGGGAAGCAGCACAGCTGCCCCATGGCACCCGCCGCCCGCCCCCGAGCACAGCGCGGCCAGCACCGAGCCGGGACCCGCTCACGCTGCTCCCGCAGCCGGCGGCCGCGGCGAGGCGAGGCGAGGCGGGGCGGGGCGGAGCGGGGCGGGCGGCGAGGCGGGGCGCGGGCGGCTCCCAGCGGGGACTGACCCGGCACCACCGGCCCCTGTCACACCGGCCCCTGTCACACCGGCCCCTGTCACACCAGCCCCTGTCACACCGGCCCCATACACACCGGCCCCATACACACCGGCCCCGGTCACACCAGCCCCGGTTACACCGGCCCCGGTCCCGGCGCTGCAGCCCAGCCCGGTTTGGCTCGGCTCGGCTCGCTGGAAGCCTTGCCCGCCCCGCCTGTCCTCGCCGGCAGCCAGCTGAGCCCCCAGGCGACTGCCCTGCGTGCCCTTGTCCCGCGTTGAGGAGCTTAAAATAGCCGGGCACAACTTGGCTGCCTTCAGCGAGTCGCCCGGAGGGTGGCCCGGTGCCCCCGGGGCACAGCTCCCTTCCTGCACCTCAGGCGGGTGGGCTGAGAGAGGGGCGAATGGTGGCTGAGGGACCTTCTACAGGGGCCCTGCTTCTCCCCTCCTCAGCTGAGGTGCTGGAGGCTGCCACCCCAAAACACACAGGTCAGTAGGGCTGCCCACATGCCAGGCAAAGCCAAGGCTTCGGCTCCTCTCCCAGCACGGCCTGTATAGCAGCAGGGGCCAGGACAGGGCACCGAGTGGACACCTGGAGCTTGGGCTCCGCTGTGGTAGCAAAAAAAACAGTGAGATTTTAGGTTGCAAAATGTCAAAATGCTATGTCAACGTCAGTAAAGACTGCATCTGGGATTAAAGATGAAAAATAATCAAAGACAGTAGTACTAGTCCCACCATGAACCAACATGTTAATTAATCACAGGAACATAAGCAATAAAACACATAAATAAGACTGGAAGTTTGGTGTATACAGGGAGGATAGGATGGTAAATGAGAGCATCCTGCATAGCCCCCATACAGTCTGTTTGTGCAAAGTATGTTAATAAAACCAAATGTAAAGATGTGTATTTTGCTTAAGTATTCTTGTGCTCACCCGAATTAAAAATGCCTGGCCTCCTACTTGTTTTGTCTTGTAGTTCACTGAATTTTTAATGGCATTAGACAAACACCACTGGGATGCTCACAGGCTATTAGCTATCACAGCATCCTTGCGGGACAAGCAGATTGCGAATATCCCCGCTTTCACTGGAAATGGCTGTCATCACAGACTATTTTGCAGGCAGCAAACACTACAGGTGAGGTACACAGCTGAGAAGTAACTCGTTGGTGTCCACTGAAATCATCACGCTGACAACTGACCCATGGCAAGCCTTTCAGGACAACTGTGGATACCCCACGTCTCTTACAAGTTCAGCTCATGCTGCAATTTTCCCTTCACCACAGGAATTAAAAATAAATAAATTTCTCTTCTATCTGTGTATTTCCATTATCATGTAAGTATTTAAAATTTTGAAAATTCTACATCTGTTTAATTTAGCAGAAATTTGCCAACAACTTTAGAAGTTATTGTAATGGCCAGTTAACACCAGCACACGTACAGAATGAAAGCATGACCCCACAAGCTATCATTAGGAAACCTGGCTAATAATTAAGGAGCGCAGGTATACATAGGAATCGTGAAATTGCAGTCTAGAAAATCCACACACAGTTTCCTGCCCAGGTTACCCAGAAAAATCATGGTGTTCTACTGAAAGATCATCTGAGTGCACTGGAAAAGCATTCTTCCACGACTGCACTCACTCTGCTTTTCAGTATATTTTCCTCTATTCAGAATGTAAAACGAAAGTCCAGAAGAAGCCAAAGCTACAAATATTTTCAATTAGAAGACCTAATCTTGCAGACATTCTCCCTTAATACTTGCAGTCACTGACACACTATGTCCCCATTGAATATAACAGCGAACCTACAACATCTATGAATATAACAGAGAACCTACAACATCTAATATTAATATGTGGGATGGATGAAGCATGCACTTGCATTTATTATCACTCCAATAAACTAATTTATTAGAACTAAATGACATTTTTAAAATTATTTATATTCTGAAGACTAACATTTACACTTGTAAGAAGAACCCATTTACCACAAAATGAGAGTTTGAATTCTGCTACTACTACCCAGCACCTTTTAAGGGTTCTAGTTAGCATGAGACACTTCCCAGAAAAGCAGTAATTTAATCAGTGGCAGAAACTCCCACAAAAATGTCTAGTGCTTCATATTCAAAGCACTATTTGATTCATGAACTTACATATTTATTTTCCCAGACGTAAAAATCTCAGACTGGAGAATCCTATCAATATTTCATACTCCTTATAGAGATATGTCAGCTTATTTGAGAACATGTGTGACATATTTAAAGCAAATGTTTGTAGGGCATTGTTCCATATGAAAAATGGATTGTCCTTAAGCTAAGTACAACTCCAAAACTAAAATGCATTAAAATAAGGTTGCCAGCTTGTCATTTTTGTATTGTTTTCTATCACTACTCTGTTATTAGTAGTAATTAAATCATCTACTGCTTTAAAAATTATTCTCTTACAGTAGTAGAAACAAAAAATCAGGACAGTATACGTTTTAATAATAACTATAAAAATTAGTAAGTTCTATATTCATAGGATTTTTTTTTTAGCTGTGCAGTTCCCTCATTTGAGGAGATTCTGTCAGCCTAATCAAGACCAAAAAGAAAGGAATATGACCCACATTCTACTAGATGAGTGAATTAAACATGAATACTACAGGGTATACATGAAGCCAGTCATCAAAGCATAGAGAGACTATTTCTAAGAGTCAGCGGTATCTTCCATCCTTTTCAGAATGAAAACAAGAACACAGGCAATATTTTATAAAGGAAAATAAATGTTCTCCATCAGCAAAAGTTAAAAAAATCAGAAGTGTTCAAGTAATACACAAAACAATAACATACATTTTTCACTTTTATGTAGGCACAATCCCCATACATGTACGTCACACCTATGCTACATGAGCAGAAAACTCCCAGTGCTGTCATATTTTGGAAAACATGTTATACAAAGCAGCTTATGAAGCATAAAGTCCTGTTGCACTCAAAACCAAGCATCCTCTATTAAAATGTAACAACCATAGCTTTCTGTAGTCATCTCTTTCTAAGCAGTCCTGGCAATTCGCGGTTATCAGGTTGACAGTATCCTACTAAGCAATTTTGGAACAGTCCCAACCAGTGAGAGATCTCTTTCAAACATCCACAAGCCATCTTTTAGCCAAACCTAACAAAGCACATATGCACAAATGCAGATAAAGAGAAGAAACAGAGGATTCAAGAAGGGCACTGGGCAGATCAGTGTATTTGCTCTAACGTGCAAGAGACCATGTGCAGGGACCATGAAGTCAGTGGATACCTTCACAGGTGGCTATGGCCCAACTTAAGTATTTGAATATGTATTCACTCACAAAAATGGGACTAATCACATTTTCATTCTTTGCTGGCTCAAGGCCTCCAGTCACTCTGTTTTGATACCTCTTGAAATTTTGGTGAGACACATGAAGTACATTTTGATGGAAGTTATGGCACAGCAGCAAAGCTTTCAGCTGTTACAGGCACGAGTCTGACTGGATATATAACTACAGCCACCCAAGCTGTATGAGGCCTAAACAGCCACAGTATTACTAAAGGTGAACAAGCCCTAAGATATGCTGGTATGTATTTTGCTGGGAGACAGAGAAGCGTGAGGGTTCCTTGGGTCTGTAGCTGAGGTGTGGCATTTTTCCGGGGAAGGAACGGCAAGGTACTGTCCCTTATCAAGGATAACTGTCCTTTATCAAGGATAACTCAGACTAACCAAGTTAAACCTGTACAAAACCTCCAAGTAGAACTACTGGCCTCACCCCAGGCCAGTTTCAAATCTTGGAAAGTGTCTCTTTCCAGAGCAGACAGAGACTAAAATAAACTTAAAGGTAAGCAGAGAGAATTTCAGCCTTCTTTATGATCCGGAATACTGTTGCGTTGATCCAGAAGGAACCTAGCAAAGCTTTTTCTTGGATGATGCTTGTGGTGCAGATTATGGAAAAAGTGGGTGAGGAAGAAAAGCTGATTTGCATTTGAACTTAAAATTATTTCTGCACTCAGAACCTAAGCTGTTTCCAAGCCTGTGCATCTATATATATGTGTGTGTGTGTATAAATATATATATGCACACACACACCCCACAGTGCAGAAAACAGTGTTATCACTCTAAGTGTTGTTTTGGGAGTACCTACCAATTCAGAATTACAATCTCCGTCAAGAAGAGAGAACAGAAATAAATGAGGGAAGCCTTTGCAACTACATACCTTCTGTTGGACTGCCTGAAATGCAAACATCTTACTGTGCTCGACAGTGCAGACTATGCTCTCGTTTCTTTTCAATACTTGGTCTATAATGCATTGTTTAATTCTATCGGATTTTCCACTGTGTCCTTCTGAAAACAATTCCAATTGATTTTTCATGGAGAAAAAAAATAAATGACTACACTAAATTCATTTTAAAGTATTTGATTTTCTTATTCCTATGGTTTAAGAACATCCCTAGAAACATCTACAGCAGGGGAAAAGAGATACTGAGTTGACATTTGCATTTTAAAATAGAAGTGCCTATTTTAGCTTTGCCTTTTTAAAGCACATTAAAATACTTAAGGGGAGTCTCACCACTAATTTGTGTTTTACAACACTGCCTTCTAGAGAGAGAATCTTGCTCTTTTTCACTGTAAATTACTCCTTCTCGTACTTCCACTTGCTGAACATACTGTACCTTTTCAGCAAAGGCTGGGAAGTCAGCCACTGATATGCCTGCCTTCTATTTTAAGTGCAACCTCAAGGCAAGGCTCAAGACCAAATGTGCCAACTGTCCAGATTGCTTACCCTCAGGAATGCATTCAGAGCCATATTTAGTATAAATCAAACAGCACCTCTGGGTGAAAACCCCAAATACATTCAAGCTCTGCAGAGTACTCATAGCACCCTTCTTTGCAGTGGTGTCTAGGTAAGTATCCTACCTGCTTTGGCGGTGATTTTGCCTCACTGAGAGTGGGTTTATGAGATGGACTTCCTAGAGAATGCCAGCACACAAGAACGTGAGCCCCTGGACATAGGAGATGTGCATGTAAGCACCAAGAGTGCAACCATGTGAAAAGCAGGGGCAAGGCAAACCTGACACTTGAGGGTCTTCCCAAGGCTCACCTTACAAGCCCAAGCCTCTGAGATCTACCAAGTGTTCATTTCATTCAAAACCCCTATTGTTTCCACTTGGGTGCTGAGATGCTTATGTTTGTATCTTGATCATGCTGCATCTTTAAATAATAACTAAGAAATGGCGCAGTAACTTAATAATGAGATTTATTTTTGTTCCTGCTGGTGTGGAAAAGACAAAAATTAAGGAACATATAAAAGCAGGAGGGGGAACTGAAGGCTACTTAATTATTGTCTTATATTAATTACTGTATTTTTGTGGGGAAAAAAACTCTCCAAAAACACAAAAAGAAACTGAACCTATTAGCTCGATAAAAGTTACTAAATGCCATGTGAAGCGAGTGAAATCGAATTCAGGGCAAAAATGCTGGTACTTATATACTTTTTCCTTCTAAAATGTCAAAGGTGATTTGAACAGTTGAGGATAATGAGGCTTGAAAAGAGTTATGTTCCTAGCATGGCAATCTCACAATGCTGCACGTAGTTGGAGACAGCTATCGCTGTCCGCTAATGGTTTACTGAGAGTTAACCTGACTGTGAGGATACTAAAAAAGTTCTAAGGAGAAAGTAAAACTGTTCCTTTACATTTAACTTATATAGTAAAATAGCAGATTTTTTTTTTATGTGTATGGAAATGAAACAAGGAAAAAAAATCAGTAGAAAGATGCTAATGACTATGTTCAGATATCTGAATTGATACTTTCATTTCCAACAGATTATCTCTACGTTGTTTGCATTTTTTAAGAGGACTTTTTTTTTTTTCCCCTAATATTATTCTGAATATTTACTTTACTTTCCTGATTACATTTAGCCTTTTTAAATGCTTATTTTAATGAACAGGAAAACCTGGCTACCAAATTGCCAGTACTTACCATACTTCCATTCAACTCCGTTGGAACATGCCAACCTCTTACATTAAAAATAAAATGCAACATGAACAGTGAGATATTTTTTTGCAATGTGCATATGTTACCAATCACAAAATGTTAGAAGTTGGCTTCTGGAACACTACTGTGCTCAGCCTAGAAGAACAAGTCGTGTTAAAAAAAAAAATCAGAATGCATTTTCCACTAGAACACGCAAACCGAAAAAAAAATAAATTTAAATAGCAAGTACTAATTTTTTTCCCTTCAAAGTTTGTGAAGAAAGGAGAAAATAAAATGCTGACATTGCACAACAGTTTTGTGTATTCAACCCACTGTTAGTATCTCTGACCCTTGTCATTCTGTTCAGTGCTAGCATCCTATCGCTGGTGCATTGCTTGCTATTCATTACTGCTCTTCTGGGTATGAAGAATTCTTCTGGGATTTGGAACATGCTTAAATAGGCTCACTGAATAAGCCCAAAACTTAGCTGGCTTGCTAAGGTTGCACAGAACAGCCATGATTTCAGCCCCCACTCCATTCCTGTTGCAACACCTGTGTGTATTGCAACTTCTTCCTAGTCTCCTACATTTCGAGCTCCAAAGCACAGATGTGTTAATTTTCTGAGAATATTACAAAGCTCATTTGCTCTCCCTTGTTAAAGCAGCTGATAAGAATGCAAGACAGCATGGGGTTGAGAGTTAATGTAATACTGTCCGTAAAATTTTCAGTAATTCAAAAGGTACTTGACAGTGCAACAGGAGGAGATTCCTTAAATGTGTATTTTTGCAGTCGGAAGAAAAAGTCAATGCTGAATAGACAGCTGCACTATGCTCTTAGAAGTTGTGGAAATCAGTACTAATATGTTATTTCTGCTAACTTTCTGGAGAGAACAAAGACCCAGCATTTTAGGTCATTTTTCAACCTTTTGCTATATTTTTCCTGTACATCAGTGATAATGTGGTGTTTGGTGCAGTGCAACTAATAACACTTAGCTCTAGAGAACAGAAATGAAGAGACCAATGATAGTTACTCTGATAAGAGCTATGTTCTCAAGATTGTATCAAAGGCTTTTCATGATTCATGGGAGGAAAAACAGGGAAGCAGCACCAAGTCACCAAAGCAATCCATGTAAAATGTATTAAAAAACCCCGCAGTTCATACAATGAGGTTTTGATGTTGTCAGCTGATACCACTTGCTTGGCTTCTGCACCTTAATATGGTTCACTGAAATCTACCTGTGCACTGTAAATTAGCTTAGTAACCTGTACTGCTAAGCAAGGAACACACCTCAACCAATCTGTTTGTTTAGACTGTAAAGAAAAACATATTCTGAAAGAAAGAGATTAACCCTTGATTCCCCCTCCTTTGAAATATCTAACACATTTCACCTTGTAACTGTCCAGAAATGAAATCTCAAGATCTGAATATATCCTTAAATACATATATATCCTTTTTTTTTTTTTTTTTTTTTTTTTTCACAGCCAACAGGCCTTCAAAACAGTCAAACACAGTGGGATGAAGGTCTGTGAAGAAAGATGGATGCCATGACCAGTGACTGAATTGAGTACAGAAAATCCTCAGTTTCGGGTGCCTCACTGGTGCATACATACAGAACTTGCAGGAAGGGAGTCTGACAACAAGAATTGATGCCCAGAGGAATTGCAGTGTCCTCTACTCTGATGAGATGAGAAAGCAGCTTAGTCTTCCCAGCAATTAATCGTCCACCATTGGCAAGGCTTTGACCACTGCCTGCAGGTGAGATGTCCTTGTGCCATGCCGGTACCACGCACCTGTGGGGTTCCACAGGAGCACTGTCCTTTCAGACTGCCTAAATTCACTCAGCTCCCCGAAGAGCCAAGCAGGCTTAGAGCCCATGCTGTAAATGAGCTGAGATTGGATTATGGAACCATCCCTGGCTTTATACATCACACAGCTTCAGCAGCTACTTTTTTCAGAAATTCAGCAGTCTCCATGTAGATTTTTGAAGAGAAATCGCATATGGAGACTTCAGGCTGCCTTCCTGAATTGTTTTTATCTGATTTATGTACAGCTCTGGAGCTCCCATCTGGAGGCATAATGTAACTTCAGGCAATATCTATAAAGTTAAGCCCAAATCTATACCAGCTAAAACTGGTACTTGGAGTAAAATCTTCCGCAGGTGGCCAATACACAAAACTCTACCCTGAGTACAGCAGTGAAATCAAACCTATTCCGGGAACAACTTTACTCCCAGTCCTTTCTAAAAAGACAGAAATGGGGCAATAGACAATATTTCAAGATCTAGCCCACATATTTTAGAATACTTTAAACATTATTTCAGCAGTCATCTGTTGCGTATAATTTTAAAAGCTGTTGCTTTCCTTTTATGACTTTTTCTCCCTCTTTTATTTAAAACTATGAAAAGGGAGAGGAAAACAGCATGGAATTAAAATATCTGCTCTCACAAGCAGGTGCAAAATATGCATTCATTACTACTAGATCTTTGCAGGAAGTCTACTGAAAACTGAATTTCTCATTTGCAGGTGACCCCTAAGTGTAAGAGACTCCAAAGCCTCTCTGGGCACTCTGTGCCACTGCTCTGTTACCCTCACAGGAAAGCACCGCCTGATGCTCAGATTGAACCTCCTGTGTTCCAGTTTGTGACCACAGCCTCTTGTCCTGCCACTGGGCACCACAGAAAAGAGCCTGGCCCCATCCTCTGCATCCTCCCTTGAGGTATTTATAGGCATTGATAAGATCCCTCCTGAGCCTCCTCTTCTCTAGGCTGAACAGTCCCAGCTCTCTCAGCCTGTCCTCACATGAGGGGTGCTCCAGGTCCTTCATCATCTTGGTGGCCCTCCTTTGAACTCTTTTCAGTTTATTCCTCCCATATACTCTTCACAGAAAAACTTGTGTAACAAAAATGATGCCCTGCTCCAATGTTAAGAGAAACTTCTGCTGGAATCCAGCCATTCCTTTGCTACAGATCATCAGCCTCAGTTTAATACTGCATGAAACAAATAGTTACACTTGGTTTTCTGTTTTCCATTGGAGATGAGATAAAACATTAGAGTTCATTAAAATAATGTAAACCTAATTACACTACTTACTCGAGAGACTCAAGTGTTAACAGAATGTACTGACAGACTTAAAATCAAAATACATATATTTTCAAACAAATTCAATCCTGTAAATTATTCTGTAAATCATTACATGTAAGCATGTTGACAACAATTAATCTGAATGCTATTTATACCTGGAGAAAGTAAAAAGGAAAGAACAAGTCCATTAAGTCCAGCACTTGTCCATTAAGATTTTCTATCACATCTCTACCAAATGATGCAGAAGTGTTATCTAATTAATATCAGGCTGTTAATACAGAAAGATCATAATCTGAAAAGAGAAATCTATGGAGTCAAAAGTAAGCCCCAAGCTAGGAGTGATTTACTAGAAGATTCTCAAAAAGCCTCATCTGGCACCACACCTGTAAAAATTTCTTGTATCTTCATGTAGAAACATGCTTATTGTTTTTGAATCTGGTTTTAAGATTTATGAGGAAAGTGCATTCTAGAATTTTAGTTTCTTATATGAACACCTGCTCTATTTGTGTAAAAATTAAAGCATTTTGAGAAAAATATTTTAATTCTTAAAAAAAAAGAATTCAAGAACTGGGGTTTCTGACTGAGATCCCTGCACAAACAAGTAAATGAGTGAACATTCCTACACATTTCTTCACTCCAAGGACACGGTGGTATTTATAAAGATTTTCAAAAAAGGAATGGGATTCAGCATTTGCAATCAGAACAAGGAGATGATACAATACCTGTTATGTGAAATAACAAATTCTTTCTCCCTTCCTCAACATATTGAAAATATTTTTTTACAAAATGAAGTCATGTATAAACAGCCTTTAAAAGAAGTAAAATGGTTCCTTTTATTCTGGATTTTTTGTGTACTGTACAAACTAAAACTGCATTTACCTCCTAGAGAAGGCAAAGAGAGATTTGTTTTCATCCTTGGCAACAAAAATTATGTAGTGGAAATCAGTGG
Source organism: Netta rufina (assembly GCF_964035555.1). Classification (NCBI taxonomy): domain Eukaryota; kingdom Metazoa; phylum Chordata; class Aves; order Anseriformes; family Anatidae; genus Netta; species Netta rufina. The sequence continues at coordinate 83,268,483 of NC_140125.1, read as the reverse complement.
TTATACACCTTAGGTATTTGCTTTTATTTTTAAATTGCTGTTCTACCCAAGTTGATAAAATGGGATTTATATATTTATTTTAATTATAACGCTGAACATGAACTTTTCATTTATGTGCTAATGAAGCTTTTATGTAAGGATGCAATAGTTTGAAAAAGCTATTTTCATAGCTGGAAAAATAAGATCACATACAAAAGATAATAACATGCAATAATTAAAGATGCTCCTTTAAATGGACATTCCTAAAAACGTCAGTATAGGAGACTTTCCTAGCTGTTTCCAAGTAAAAGAACATTTCAATGAATCACGTACTAACAACACATGCGAAAAAGAACATCTGGGCTGTACTCAGTGCAAAGCCTATACATAGTGGGGAATCTGTACTTTGCAACTGGAAGGCAGCAGCTTTGATATATGTCAAGGTGATAACAATCCCAGTCAAAGACTGTGCAAAATGTATTTATTCAACATGATACACCTATCAAATGCACTTTTCAGTCGGGTAGACAAAAAAGACTGGACTAGTAGTACAAATTTGTTTAGAGAACAGCCCTTAGACTCTAGGGAGCCTTAGACCCTACGAGAGAGTCTGTAGAGAGAATTGTTACTACAATTGCACTAACAGCACAACATTTTTAATATAATTGCACTGGTAGACCATTACATTTGAATTTGTGTGCCTCTATGTAAATTTACATTGAAAAATGTATGTGTGACAGAATGCAAACCCTTGCCGATTCTGCTGTTACATTAATCAATAAAGACTGAAGTGTTCAAATAAAAAAAAATGTTAGAATAGCTACAGTTACAAAAGGTGAATTTATTAAATATAAACAGCTGACTAATTCTATGTGTTTAAGAGTTACAACTCATCTAGACTCTAGACAAAAGGAATACTAACTAGCATCTCATCTTTCAGAAATATTTTGTACTTGACTATTGCACTCCACTTTAACTGTTACCTTGAAATCTATCCTAAAACACAATATTTTCCCAAAATATTCTTTTTTCTTTAGAATTTCATTATGTATATCTCACCACCGCTAGCCCTGAAGTCCCAAAATGATGTGGAAAAAAAGAACTGAAAGTGATTGGAGAGTTTAGAATTGAACGGACAGATGAAAAATCAGAAATAACTCAAGTTTTAAAAACTCTTAGCCCTTTCTCCTCATAAACAACTTCAATAATTGCAGCATCACTCTGTAAATTGGTAATATACATCAAAAATTAAAGCCCAATACTACAGAAAAGCAGTAAAAATACAGATGGCTCTTTATCAGGAAAGTATTTACAAATTTAAAAATAGTAAGGCATTAGTATTTACATACCTGTATTTCAAATTATGAAGTGAGGTTTACATTTAAATATGTTTGTCATACTTATACAGAAGGAATTGTAGTATAATATTTTAAACACCATTTGGAAAACAGTATACCTGTATGATCTTCATAATTAATGTAACTATCCCGAGAATATATCTAGCCTAAGTACACTCAAACCAATACAGACAGTGAATTATTAAGATTATCGAGGTGTTCTCTGTATTTCTCAAAAGAAAAAATATACATGAGAAGCTCTGACTAGATAACTGCAAAACAACTGGACGATGCCAATGATGCAAAACATGATGCAAATAGCTAAGCCAGATTATGGATGGTAACTGAGAGATCTGGAGATTAGCATCTATACGTCTTGGGTAACGTCAGGAAAGGAAGTTACAAACTACAGTAAATAGAATTCATCAGTAATAAAGATCACAAAGAATTCAGTGTATGCTTCTAAAAGAGTATATCCATGAGAAACAGCTATTCTTGCCATGTAAAGTAATTATTGCTTTCACTTGCTTTCATGTGCTTATATTATCATATCTTAACAATCATGTCATTTTGTTTTGTTCTTTAATATTATATTAACTCTTCCTAGTATATTTTTTCACCAAAGCATGGTTATATCTCTCTTGAAAAAGAAAAAAAGCTATAAAAAGCAAAGGTTCCATCCTGAAAATGTCTTCACAATGATCCAATACAACTTCAATACAGTACTAAAATAGCATTTATAATATTAAATATACTCTAACAAGCCTCCTTTTCTGCCAAGGATTGCATATGTCCTAATCAAGTGACGTTAAGTTTTAACATGCAATGTTTTGTGTTTCTGATATGATAGATAGTAATGGAGAAGGAAAAGCATAAGGCTTGCCTGCATTTGAAAGACAGAATAGATTAACAATGGTTGGGAATTTTAAAGCACTAGGAGCCATTTCTGAATAATTCCATATGTGAACACTCTTACTTTGGAATAAGAGTGCTTTGTTCCTGTTCAGCTTGACCCACTTTCCAAGTGTATTTAATGAGGAACAGTTTTATGTGTAAAGAAGCCTTTTGTTTATTCTCTTGATTAAAGCTATGAAGTTCAGTATCTAGGGTTTCTGATTCAAAACAACTTAAACATTTTTAAAAAATTAACAAGCTATGGAAACAGTGACTAGGTATTAAAATGCATTTCCACTGTTTCCCTAAATAAGTCATTTTGAATTTAGAAGGTTATTTAAACAGTCTTCGGTCAGAAATTACTTTTTGCTGTAATTGGTAGGCTGTGCACGGTTAGTCTGAACTCTTTAAAACAAATCTGCTTTTTGTAAAACACAAAGTTAGCACAGATTATTAAAGCTTATTGAGCCAGAGGCTCAACTGGAGTGCCTCAGCACTTCAGAAATCAAGGTATTTACCTAAGATAAAATAAAACCACGCCCTTCAGAGAGGACAGGAGGAGCTCACCCTTCCCGTACTCAGAGCTGAGGCAGACCAGGTGAGCAGACCCTGTGGTGACAACTCACACTGTCACGCTCAGCGCTGTGCCGACCTTGCTCACCCAGACAACCTGCTCACAATGCAAGCAGTGTGAATTCACACCGACTCGGAAAATACCGTGTAGACATGGTTAGGAACATAAAAAATTGGAAGCCTAACTTTAGGTGGCTGTAAGTATGTATGACCTAGGCCTGGTACCACAGCTTTGGTCACTTAAGTCTCTTGAGTTATGGATATTTGTGTACAAATTAGTACATAGTTAAACACTATAGCATCAGCCCAAAGTCCACAGCCAGCACTTGAGAAGCAGGAAGGACATCTTGAGGCACTGTCATCTCTTCATAATCTTGATTGTTCTTTGTCTGTTGCACAGCAAATGCAAGCAGAGCACCTAAAACCACTCAAGTGAAATCAGATAGCTTATGTCTTCAGTGGTTAACTCACTTAATCTTGCAGTGGTACAGATGAGGAAAGTTCACAAAGCATGAAAGGCTGTGTAAAGTTATTTCTTACGCATTGCGAAGACAGGCTGAGAGAGTTGGGGTTGCTCAGCCTAGAGAAGAAAAGGCCCAGGGGAGACATTGCAGTGGCCTTCCAGTGCCTAAAGGGGGCCTACAGGAAAGATCAGGAGGGACTCTTTGTCAGGGAGTGTAATGGTAGGATAAGGGGTAATGGCTTTAAACTAAAAAAGGGTAGATTTAGATTAGGCATTAGGACGAAGTTCTTTACTCTGAGGCCCTGGCACAGGCTGCCCAGAGGAGCTGTGGATGCCCCATCCCTGGAGGTGTTCAAGGCCAGGCTGGATGGGGCTTTGGGCAACCTGGTCTGGTGGGAGGTGTCCCTGCCCATGGCAGGGGGGTGGAACAGGATGGTCTGTAAGGTCCCTTCCAACCCAAACCATTCTGTGTACAACAAAGCAATGTTTATGTTGCTCCTTCCCAGAAATTCTATGTGGTGCATGACTAACAGCCTCCAGCCGTTCATACCCAACAGATCTGTGTAACCCTCCTATGAAGAGGGATGTTTCAGATTTCACTCCTGTCATTACTCAGATCTTAAATGTTTGATAAAAATGTACTATGCCTTCTGCAGGGTCTGTGATTGTTCTTTCTGATGGGTTTGAGAACAGATTAAAACTTCACATGATTTGGCAGACTACTCTTAAGACTATAGTGGTATGTTTCAGCTTGTGATTGCTGTGATTTTGCAATGGAAAGTGCTGTTACAGTCTACTACTTCCATAAGAAACAGTGCATTGCTGCTTTCTAGGAATTAAAAAATGATGCTATACACCACATTAACCTTTAACTTCTTTAAAACCAGTCACATTTTATCTTGAAATTATCTCCACTGGAAAAAAACTGTTTGATTGTTTGTTGTTTGTTTTTTTTTTTTTTATTATTATTATTAATTTTAGGGGCTTCAAAAATATTTTTAATACAGTCTAAAATAAGAAAGTGCTGGAAATGAAACTATCATCTGTGTCTATTCATTGCTGAGTAGTGTTCTGAAAAGACAAACGTGAATTGTAGTAATAAGCAAAACAAAGCACTTTTATTTAACAACTAAACTTTTATGTCATGGCTTGTATTATCCTGAAGTACTGATCTGGACTGATCTGTAACCATGTTTTATTTTAGAGCAAGCATAGCAGAATCTCTCCATGTAATAATGCTGCACACTGTGTAAACTCTTCAGATCTATATAAACCATCAACAACTGAAAAATACTGACGTTATAACAATGGAATAATGTTTTTCCTTTCTGTCCATGTCCTTTGAACTACTGAAAAACACTTCTCACGAGTACTGCAGAAGAGCATAATTAAATTATGGTAAATCAAACATAGCTTCCTTTTGATGTTACGACAATAAAATAGAGTGCATAAAATAAGTATCAAGAAGAGCAACATTCTAGCTTGGAAAATTTTAATAATAAAAAATAATTAAGTTCTACTGATCTATTCAATGAAAGAATACCAAATAATTAATATGCTCCTCACCACTTTGGCAGTCTTTTTTTTAATATATGCAATGAACATATCTTGACATTAATGCGTTACTTATTTTCAAAGTATTTTAAATATATTAAAATTAGGAATAAATTACTTGTTTGGAAGCCAAAGTCTGCTTGAGGAAAAATGTCTTTCAAGCAGAAATACTTAATGCACCAAAAAAAGATGCTGGATGATATTAAATTGTACTTTACAGCATGGGCAAAAAATTCAATGTTTGTTTTATATAGCTGACAGAATTTTCACTCACAAGTCACATTCTTACTGATCTGAAATACGCTTTTGTGTTTTCCTTCAGATTTACTTCACCAATTTTATCCCACTGTCTGCACTTATTTTTGAAAGTCATTTGTGGAAAATATTTTCATTTAGTTTCAACTATTGATAACAGCACTGGCATGAAAACACATCACTATTCAAACATCTTTTTGCTGAAAAATAAAAAGATAAATATCAGCATTTAGTCTTTAAATAGCCCTCTAATTACAATATGGTATTCTTAAAAGAAAAATGCAAAAACTACCTTGTACAAAGCAAATAATACATACCCCATAATCACTGAATCACAAATTGCAATCACGGAAGGTGATGAGAAAGTTTTCCTTACCATCAGTATTAAGAGATGCATGATTGAATACAAAGCATGCTTCTTTCTTGAAAATTCATTGTCACTTTCCAATGAAAAGCTTCTAACACATTTGCCAACATTAAAGCTCAAAGTCGTGGATATTAGAAGTTGCCCTCAAAACAACTGAATATTACTATGAAATGAAAATTTCCACTTTCAAGTCATATTTACATTGGTTATTTTAACTTCAATCAACTTGTTCTCCTTTGTATCTACACAGAATTTTCCATTGTAACTTCTAAGTTACAATGGTATTATTAAACTGGTATTAAAAAACTAAAATAAAAATGCTCTATCATGAAGAAAAATACTGTACCGATGGTTAATGTTTCAATAACAAAATTACCAAGTACAGAAGAAACTGTCCAGTGTACTGATACAAGATGAGCTGTACCACTAGAGCTAAAGAGAACATCTATCAAGTTTTAATGTAAGACCAGAGAGAAGGAAGCAATAGGGGACCACTCTATCCTCAGAAGTCAATACAAGATACTTGATTTGTGTATGAAACCACTGGATCACCATTTTCTATCCACCTTAAATAGAGTCTGACTTCTACATTATAAACTAAAATATGAGTGTTTCTCTGCCGCGTTTAAAGGATCACTTTTATGAGTCAGTATTAGACCACATTATGCTGTTAAGAATTAGTGCTTTGGGGAAAGACTACAGATTAACCCACAATACCTGTTGCTTTGTATGTAAGGCAAAGAGTTATTTAGCATACTATATGCACAAAATTGCAGCGGCTGTGGAAAAACTCATCACAAACAGTGAATGAATTGCTAATTACAAATGTTAAGAAATAGCCCCTGGTAAGCTGCCCAAGACATTTTATCCATAAGCAGTATGACTATCGTTTTTAATTAAAATTTAGGATGAGTGTCATAGGTATGCAAGAAACGCAAGAGTGGTTAATCACAGCCATATAGAGTAGAGAAGTTAGAAGCTAGCCTTTAAACACATTATCACGAAAAGAAAAATTAAGAAGTGAATTTAACAGGCATATTTGGAATTTACAGAAGAAGCAGAAATAAGAACAGATATCAGATAAGTTCAAAGAATGATTCATTTTAGAAGTAATTCAATGCCATGCAGGCATGGATAGCAAAAGAAACATGAGAGAAGCATATTTTTGGAGCATGTAGAATCTGGATGATCAAAACAGCATTTACTTCGTTACTACTGCTGCTTCCTATGTGAGAAAATGTTTAATTGCTATACGAGTAAAATCAGTCACAGTCAGGTCAAACCATCTGTAGACAGGGAAGTAGGACAGTATGTAAAGCAGACAAATGCCAGTCTTTCTTTTCATTTGACCCAGTGCTGCTTTAAAAAGATGTCAGACAAATTGGGAAGAATTCATATTGCACACTGTATTTGAACTCATTTCTTCCTTGATGAAGGTGAGGTATCACCATCCTTCTTGCATGACACTGCATTTTTTTAAAACAGCAAACCAAGGGATGTTGACAATCTCTCCCAGCTGTCCATTGGCCACCAATTCTTTCATTTTAAGTCTACTATTTCTTTTCAGTATTACTTTGAGTTCAAAAAGTGATGTTATCATATCTATTTCCTGTATCCAGTACAGATGTGTTTCCTCCTTTGTAATTCCTTTCTTCTTGGTCAGTATTCCCAAAATCTATTCCTGGCAAGTTTATCCACAAAATAGAGAGCTCTTCTATAAGCTGCCAGCAGGAGCATCTTGTTCCTTGTTTGAGACGGGAGTGCTGAGTAGCTGCCTGGCTAGAACCATAAAATGTAATGTGGAAGCATAAACTGCAACACTAAATCCTAAATCAAGGCTATTAAAAAGTTACTTAAATGACTCAGATGGCCTAACAGCAGAGATCTGCAAGAATATTTTTTGCTTGTAACACATTCCATTCGTATGGTTATTGCCCTACCTCAGAAACATGAAGCTTGCAAATATAATGCATCCTTTCGTTGAGAATCTACGCATTTCTATATAAAAAAATAACAAGCAAACTAATTAACAAATATTAACAACCGTTCACGTAATATATCTGAGATTCTAATCTTGCCTATCTTAGACACTTCTTAGATCTTGCCTGTCATACACGCATATTTTAGGATGGGATGAATGACTGTCTGCAGGTGTCTCCCATTTCAGAGAGACTTTCAGAAGGTTCCTGGATGATGAAGTTAGACATAACTTGTACGTGGCTCCATAGAAATGTAGACTGACACACCGATGTTCTGCTACTTAAAACCCATCTGTATGAGTTATTATTTGAGGAGCAAGAAACATTAACTTTTACCATATTTTTACGCTTTCATTCAGATAAATTAGATGTTTGTGGTCTGGTATTTTGATTTCTAGATTGCTACTGCTAGATTGCAAGGATTAAGGGGAACCATAATAGCACTTCAACCTCCAACCTGGCACATGGGAAGTCTCATATTTAACCTTCTCCATACCAGCCATGCAGGAGAAACTTAACGCAGTTTACAGGCTGAATACAGCTTAGCGTCTGACAACTTTCCTTAATGTGCATATAATTTGATTTTACATTATATTACTATAAACACATTTTCTTTAAAACAGATTTGTATAAAAATCTTAATACATGGATCCAGAAAATATTTAAGAGGGGTACATAATGTCAAAGGCATGTTTAACATAAGAAGATGTATATAATGTTCCCTTTGAGGGTCTACTGAACATCTTTACTGTGACATAAAGAACTCATTCATCATTCAGGTGAAAGCGTATATATTGAGAAGCTCAACATATTCTAGCATTCACTGCTATTTGGGATTCAAGGTGACATACAACAGCTGCCATGAGGTGGGTGGTCTAAAGGACTTTTTGTCAGCTTGCTGATTTATTTGCTTTAAAGAACAAACTGATTTCTGCTTTGAGAATGAAGCTTCTCCCCATTGTCACTGTCAAGTCAAATTTTAACTCCTGAATACATACCCTGTGGGGCTGACATGCAGATGGAGAGAAATCTTTTGGTGCAGATGTCTGTAGGCTCTGCTGAAGATAGTGGATGTTTCTCTGTAACATGCTGTCAAAGCTTATTTACCTGCTGTGCGTATTGTTGCAGCTCAGCAGGTGTTTCACCTCTGTCTTTATCTATATCGAGCTTTTGTGCTTCCTATACTTTTAAACATGTTTTTAAAATGTCTAGCTACCAAGCTGATACGTGTTGTGGCACTTAGCAATGGTAGTACATAGATCTTCATTGTGCATGGATTTCTGTTTCTCTTCTAACATTACATCTGATCCCTTTTTAGATCTTCTCATTGTATTAGATGCATAACCCTGAAATGTGGCCCAAACTCCAGGTAACAAAAAGTAAATACTGATGTTACATTTTCTCTGCACTTCAAGGAAAAAAAAAAAGACAAGTGCTTGAGTGCCATGTGCATGTAGAAAGAACCAGAGCTGGATACAGCTCTTGTCTGTATAAAGTAGATTTCAAATTCTATTGTTTCTGATGTATTAATAAAACTGGGTTAACTCTCCCCATTTTAATGCCCTAATTGTCTATAGTTACTAAAACCCCTGTTCATGGAACATTTTAAAATATTTTATATATTGGGTTTTTTAAAAAAAAACAATTCTCCTTCTCTGAAATTAAACTAGAAGTCATTTAAACTCTGTTCCAATATAGATGTTTTCCCTCTCCTTTTGGCTTTAGATAAGTATATATTAATGTATTCAAAACCAGAAAAACAAGATGCATATATTTTAGCAAGATGCATCCACATTCATGTAAGGTTGAGGGAGGCGAGGATAATGAAGCTACACTTTCTTAATGTGGTGTCAGTGAAGAACATCTATTCAAATATTCTTGGCTTGAGAAAACCAGATGTAGTACTAATGTAAAAATAATTCAGAGAATTTTGCTCAGACTGTGAAGATGACAATTCCCATAAATTGTTTAGGCATTGTCACAACACCACTCAGTCAAAGCCAAACAAGCATCTGATTCTTGCTTTGAATACCAGTTGATTGACTGCTGTTACCAACCATTTAATGGGACTCAAAAGACAGATGAAAGACTATCTCATTTTAGCATTCTGAAATGTCAGTAACAAGAAAAGTTCAAGAAGAGAGATTTAAACAAATGTTTCAAAAACACATTGTCAATATCTACCAAATATACTACTAAACATCTTTATTTGTAATGAGTATTTGCCAAATTCATTAATCAGATACAGATTCTAAAACAAGTGTATTTGTGAATAGCTGAGCCTTAATTTCATCCAAATTAAAATATATATATATATGATGTTAAATCATCTTGTAATTTCTCTAAGCATTTGGATGCACACAAATACCTAACTGAATGTACAAATGTGTACAGAAAACGTCGTATATATATATATATATACACAGAGAGATATAAATATGGGACATACATAACACACGGCAATAAATATTATATACAGAGAGAGAGATGTATAAATAAATCTCTTTTTGGTTTTGACTGATCTGGATTTTGCAATATTGTCACAAATTTAAATAGCCATCCTACAATTTTTTTTCCTCTGTACTGCAGGCAACTACTTTCTATTTGTTTTGTAACAGTATACCTCTTCTAAATAAAGGGGGCCTAAGTGCAAACAAAATCATTAACAGGAAATCATATTCAGCATTTACAAAGTGCCTGAAATGCTGAAATTCTTGTATAAGTATTTAATAATAAATCCTCAAAACAGTCCTCTCAAAAACAGTAATATCCCACCAGTAATACCGTGGGAACAAGGACTACAAGGGGGACCACAAGGAGGAGCAAGGCACCACAAGACACAAAGCAAGCTGTCACCAAAGCCCCACATGGAGTCCTGGTAATTAGAGTCACCTTTTAATAGCAGTGCTTATGCAAAGCTGGTCCAAACTACAGAAATACAGAGTTGGTAGTAGTTGCTCATTAACACTTTTTGTCTCCACTACAGTATTAGTTTTGACACAGCATTAAGAATGAAACAATTCAGGTGCTGAACGAAGAGTGCCTGAAAAACAGTAGATGAGGCACGTGAACCCGGTACAGTTTTTATGATGATGAGAGAACAGTATTTGCTAAGCAAAAATGGAGTATAATGTATTGATCCCATCAGTTATAAGCCTTAGAAAATTGGATCTTTCCATCAAAATTAGCTCTACCAGAAAAGGTATCTGGATCAGCAGTTTTCCTTTTATTTTATGCTCATCATGCCTTTAAGGGTTTTGCAGAATTTGGGGGTGGACACAGCACTTCTGTAAAGTTTTCCTCTTTTTTTTCAGATTTCTTTGTCCTTAAGGATGCATCTTCAAAACCAATAGATGTTTTCATCTTTTTAAGATTTTTTAGTCCTTAAGGATGTTATCTTCATAACAAATTGTTGTTTTCATCTGTTTAAAGATTTCTTAGTTTTCAAGGGTGAAGACGTGTCTTTCTATTAAATTGTCTGCACAAGAAAAGACTCCAGTGAAGATGTTTCTATTCAACTAGTTGGGATGGCAACGGTCTTGGAAAACTTCCCTAATGTTGCGTGTTTTGTTCTTTCTTTCTGAGGATACGATCGTTCCTTGGTCATTAATATTTTCATTAATAAGGTTAGTATGCTTTGGAGTAGGAAAGGTTAGATCCACTGAATGATTGCTTGTTGAAATGATTTATGGTGAATTTTTGTTATGAATATTTCTGTTTATTAGCAGAGATCTGGAAAATGTTGCAAAGTATATGAGAAGAAATGCATCATGGTCTTTAAGTATTTTATTGTTGAGGCTCCCTGTAAAAAGATTTTTTATATTTCTTTCTTTTTGTCAGAGAATCCATACAAGAACAGATGTTTTCTTTTCCCTTGAGTATGAGTTAAGACTTTGATTTATTCAGATTTATTAAGACCGTCCATATTCTTTTTGAAATGGAACTATTGCTCATTGACAACATGCACAACAGAGTTCTGAATCTCGATTTTTAAGGAAAAAAGACAAAGTTAAGAGTTCACATGAACTTTTGGCATGAATGTCAGTATCGCATGTCTTCCAACACCACTGCATTCAACCTCTGACACAAATTCAGGAAAAAAATGCCCAAAACATAAAAATCAAGCTGTACTCAGTACAAATAAGAAAAAATACCAACTGACCTCCTGAGACCATGACCTATTCCTTGCTATAAACCTCTTTTAAGACTCAACATCTAACATGGCACATATAAAGAACCAGACAAATTAGTAAAGTAAAAAATAAAATTAATGTAAAAAAGCTCTTATTTTGCAGTATTACTACTTGCCTGTCTTCCCATGTCATCTGGTTTCTTAAAGATCCCCAAGGTGAATACTATCTTTCAAGATATTCCCAACACATCGCACAATACATTCCTAGGTTTAAAGGGCTGGCTGCATTAAGAAAAATCCTCAACATTCCTGAGTTACTTCATTGAAGAATCTTACAACTCTTGTTGTAAATACAACTAACCCCAACTCCAAGCTCCACTATCATCTAGTGAGAGCTAACCACCCTGGAGAGGTGGTTAATTAATTATACAGCAATTATCCCATAATCTCGGTGCACAGACTTTCCATGCACACCAACTGAAGTGCCAGTTGTATACAAATGGCAAAAATAAGAAGACAAGCCTAGAACAATCACCAGGATGTGAAACTTCTGTTCAGATAAAGCAGAAGGACACAAATGTAACTTCTAGCATTGCAATGATCTAGGCAAGGTATTTTGTACAATGTTTGAAGTGTTGATGATACTCTGAACAGTTATCATTAAATCTGTTGTACCTTGAAATTTTCTCTATATAGGAATACAGTCTGAGTAAGGTCACATCTTTGCCAAACCACACACTTCATTTAGCTTTAATAATCGAAAACTACTGCATCTAATCTTACTTAGTCACACAGGCTATCTTTATAATCAACAGAGAGAATTGCCTAACATCCACCGCAGAAAAAATGACTTTTCAGGCATATAATTTACAGGCATGATTGATACAGGAAGAAAATGAAGATGTACTTACCAAGAAAAACAGAGGACTCACAGTAGTAGTAGCCATTGGGTTGCTTTTTTTTCAACATGGAGCAAAGATCTAAGCGATGAAGGACTTCATCTCCAAAATACTGGTTTTTAAAATCTTCATATAGGCTTGCGTCAATTTTTTTCACCTTTCAATATCAACAGAAAATTCAATCAGGCATTCTGCTAGGAGACTGAATTTTCACATTTAATTCCTATAGTTTTTGTTTTAACCAGAGTTATAATTAGAATGGGAAATTGCTTCAAAATGCAAAAAGAATACTGAAACAACATTGTGCCAAATCTTCTGTCTCAGTTAAGCAGTTATCTGGTGCAGAACTTAAACATGGAAATAGAAGTGTCATTACGCCTCCTGTCTACTCATCCCTCTTCAATCCTGTGTACAGCTGTGTACAACACTATAACTGCTTTAACTTCAAGTAGCTTGCAAGAGTCTTCATGGAACACGTAACTGGAAATAATTCTCTGTCAGCACCGGGCATGTAATTACACAGAGGAATCTCAAATGTTTGTCAAGGAAAGTTTTCTGTGTTTTTAAAATCACCAAACAGGAAAACATGTTTCTGTATAACCAACACGAGGCTTTTTATGTCAGCAAATCCAAAAACTTACTTATATTTCTGAACTTTACCTATCAAAAAGACTGACTCAATTCTAATGATAAATATTAATGATTCATAATATCAGCAGTAATAATAGTGTTTTAGCAGTTTAATGCTCCTCATTCCATCATGTTTTCAATAAAAATTATGATCTCTGTAGAAACTATATTTTCTCCTTCAGTGTACTTCAACATAATGGCAGTTCCTCTTTAAAAATTGCTACAGTGTGCTAAGGGATGTAAGCAAGGGCCGCAGCCTGCAGCACCTCCACCCAGGGCTCCCTCCAGCCCAGATGCTAGAGCCAGCCCAGTGCCCCGGGGACGCGGGGTCTCTGGTGGGGACATGGGGTCTCTGGTGGATGTGCCAGCTGCTCTCCTCTTTGCAGGTGCGAACAGTAGAGAAGCTGGGCACGTGGCCCTGAGACACAGGTACAAGCACTGAGGACGTGGATATGTCTGATCACACACATCGCCACAGACAAGGCACTGCCACAGACAGCCCCCAGGGACAGGGCTGAGAGCACACAGACCCCCACCCACCCCAGCGCCTGGCACAGAGATCCCACTGGCTCCAGCCGTTGACACTCCAGGCCCGAGATGCCCAAAGAGCCAGTCTGACTCCAAATCCACCCACACCAGACCCCAGTATCTGGTACCTTGTCCTTGTACCATGTGCACAGTATTGGGAGAGAAAAGAAAGAGAGATGGTTAAGAGGCTTTGTAAGAAGACAGAACAGTCTGCAGTGGTCAGCCAAAGGGCTAAAGTCAGACAAGCTCCATTTTACACACAACTGGCCACCTTTACAACACCCTCTGTCTGTTCCTCTTTTGTTCCTCCTTGATCTCCCCCCACTGTTCATTGCCCCATCAGTTTGCAGTCCCGCTGACCTGCAAACTGGTCAGCGGGACTGCAAACACCCTGCACCCTCAAGTTTATGTCCCCAACAGTTGCAAAGGTATGGTTTTGCCTGCAGTTTCCTGATAGATCGTTAATTAGTGAGACGGATAACGTTTGTTTCTTGTTTTTGTCCCTGTTGGGTTTGTCTGACAGCTCTGTGACTCCATATATTCGGTATACATCTTTCCTTATTGTCCCATTTGACAAGGCCCTCGACCAGATGACGCTACAGAAATAAGCATTCCTACACTCTTCAGAACCCTAGCAATCAGTGTGACTGACCAGTTTTTGCCCCCACTATATCTCCCAGTTGTATGACAGGGAGGTTTGTGTCTCTATATGCTGCTGTCTGTGGCTTCCCCCTTCTTTTATTATCCCCTTCTGCACTGGAAAGGTCCTCAACCAGGCGCCATAAAGTAGACATACGCTTTCCCCTTGCACATACCCTTACTCTACCTCAGTTGATCTCAGCATTACATTTAATCATTTCTGGTGATGCTTCACAATTAGTCACATGCAATATGTGCTCAGTGGTGGTATTTCTACTGAGCTTTTACTTAGATAAAATTCAGAAGCACTATGCTTGAGTAACGACCTACACAGCTGGTTCTCTTTCCCCTGAACTCTAATTTAGTAGAGGTCAAAAACCATCTTTCCAGTTCCTTAATGTCTGAAATGATGACATCTAGTGGTGGATGTTTTTCATTTAGGGTAAATAATCACACTGGAAGACTCCATAGTCATTTTTATTTAAAATATGATATTCTGTGGCTAGATTGGTTTCTACGTACTAAAGTTATTTTGAAATTAAATCATCAGTTGGTGCTCTCTGGCTGACAGCTCTCTGAAATGCATTTAGACATCAATTAGTAATAAAAAAGACCCTTTCAGACAGGAGAACACTTGTCAAAATGTGAAGCCTTGAATACTCATCAAAAAAAAATGAAGAAAAGATTAAGATAACCTATATATGCTACAATGAATAATAGCATTCACACAAGGCAGGGAACTTGCTTGTCAAAAACAGATCGGTCATGTGTGAATCAAATATTGAATGGTCCAAAGTGAGTTAGTTATGTTTCTGATGCACTACAGAAAGACATTTGGAAAAGCAGCCAAAGGAAAACTGAGTTTGGAGCAATTTATGGAGCACTGCTTGCAATGGTTGCAATGAGATGCAGATGGTGAAAGAAATGATTAAACAACACAGGTGCATGGGAGAGTTCATTTATTTGAAAGTGTCTGCAGCAGTGGGGAAGAAAGTGAAGAGCTATTCCCATCTGGGAAAGCTGTAGATGCTGCTTACAGAGAGATGCTGTACTTGGGTGCTGGATGAGGAGGAGGAGGATGCCTGTGGAGGGACGGGCCTGTGCAAATGGGCCTGCGGAAGGCCAGGCTGCCTCTGTGGCAGTCACTGGCAGAGGCAGGCCATGGGGAGAGGGCTCGGCCCAGAGCGTGTCTCCCTCCTGACAGGATCAGGAGCCAAGCTCCAGTCTGGGGAAGGAAGGGGAGAAAAGGGGGTGAGATCAGAGTTTTGGACTTCATGAAGTAGCAGCAGCTGAGAGGAGCTGCCCATTTGTGAGTGAGGAGGGTGAGTACTGGGCAGGGAGAGGGCTGGAGCCAGGGAGCTGACGGTGACTTTGGCCTTCATAGGGGCAAACTGGTGAGCGTACTTTACTGTACTGATGGGTATTTGGGCACACATATAGTAAAGCTGCATCTCTGAAAGACTGGATACAAATCAGAGAGTTGCTGAGGCTGGGCAGGACCTGTGGAAATCCCCCAGTCCACTCCAAGCTCAAAGCAGGATCGCTTGCAGCAGCTGGGCCGTGTCCAGTCAGGGTCTGAGTATCTCCAAAGCTGTACACCCCACAACCTCTCCGACAACCTGTTCCAGTGTTTGATCACCCTCACAGTGAAAGTTTGTTTGTTTTTTCATGTTTTAGTGGCATTTCCTGTACTTTTTGTGTCTACTGCCTCTGCCTGTCAGTGAGTATCACTGAGGAGGATCTGGCTCTGCCTTCTGCACTCCCCCCATCAGGTATTTATACGCTGTGGTAAGAGCCCTCTCCAGGCTAAACAATCCCAGATCTGTTGGCATCTCACATGTGAATTGCTTCAGTACCTTAACCATCAGCACATGGCTGACAGCAAGTTTTTACCTTCTACAGTTATTTCTATAGTTTATTATGGAAACGAGTTATACAGCAGGCTATTAGATACCTGCTGGGATTACATATTAGATATGAGATTAGATTAATTACAATCTACACAACCTGAAGGTAGATGGGATTTACTATGAGCTTTCAAGCTCTGTACCTGAAGGTGGTTTGGAGTTTCTCCATCTATTGGCTTGTAACAGCAAGTCAGTAGCAGAAGGGTTCAAACAGCATTATGAGGAGTTTGAAGGGTGTGATAGTACCAAAAGATACTAAGAAAAAATATAAACTTAGTTACAAGTTACAGCTTGCTTAGAATCAAGATGCATCTGTAGATATTGGCTGCATCCTTTCACTGGAACTGTTAACATCTGTCTTTAATTGCTGGTAGCACATTACTTTCTCCACGGTTGGGAGAATGAGTGTTAACTTGCTGTTGTCAATTACAGTTAGTTCCCAGGACTGCTAGGATGAGTCGTGAATAAAAATTTTCTTCACCAACAGAATGAGTTCGACATCAACCACAAGCTGTCCCTTGCCGTCACTGCTTGTGCCCGAACAAGAGGACCAGGAGTGTTCTGAGACGCATATGTCTGTTCTGTGGTACGCAGGGCAGTTTGCAGTTACTTACTATGATACAGAAGACTGCTCAGTTTACTTCATGCCTGACACACCTGATAATGAAGACCTTGACCTACTGCAAAAAGTAATTGAGGAAGTTCATCCTCAATGCATAGTGACAAGTGCAAAACAGGACCAGAATATTGCCAAATTCCTGGCTGACCTAACAGCTAGTGATAGTGATAAAGATGTGGAAAAACCAGAAATTGTCTTGTTTCCTAACACAGACTTTGGTCTAGAAGTCAGCAAACAACGAATCCTATCTAGGCAATTTCCATTCATCCCATCCCATATGACTGCAACAGAGAAAATTCTCTACTTGTCCTCGGTCATCCCTTTTGAAAGCCCACTTGTTATACGAGCTCTAGGGGGGCTCCTTAAGTTCCTAGACAGGAGAAGGGTTGGAATTGAGCTAGAAGAAAGCAGTGTTGTCGTTCCTATTTTGGCCTTTAAAAAGTTTGTGCTGTCAGATACCGTGAATATGGACCAAGACGCTTACTGTGTCCTACAGATATTTAAAAGTGATATCCATCCTTCTGTGTACAAGCTGTCTAGTGGATTAAAAGAAGGATTCAGTTTATATGGAATTTTAAACCGCTGCAGGTGCAAATGGGGAGAAAAACTACTGAAGCTGTGGCTTACACGACCTACTCGGAACTTGACAGAGCTGAACAAACGGCTGGATGTTATCCACTTCTTCCTGCTGGCTCAGAACCATGAAACAGTCCTCACCCTTCAAGATTGTCTCAGGAATATAAAAAACGTGCCTCTTATTCTAAAAAGAATGACTCTTTCCCATACAAAAGTTAGTGACTGGCAGGCTCTCTATAAGACACTGTACAGTGCAGTGTGCCTAAGAGACACGTGCCGTTCTCTGCCCACTAACATCGAACTCTTTCAGACTATTTCACGTGTCTTCACTGATGACCTGCACTACATCGCCAGTCTCATCAGCAAAGTGGTGGACTTTGAAGGCAGCATCTCAGAGAACCGCTTCACTGTTAGACCTAATGTGGATCCCACCATTGATGAAAAGAAACGAAGGCTCATGGGACTGTCAGACTTCCTTACAGAAGTGGCACGGAAAGAACTGGAAACCTTGGACGACCATATTCCTTCCTGCTGTGTGATCTACATTCCTCTGATTGGGTTCCTTCTCTCCATTCCACGGCTACCAACTATGGTGGAGAAGAGTGACTTTGAAATTGAAGGCTTGGACTTCATGTTTTTGTCAGAGGATAAACTGCACTACAGAAGTGCGAGGACTAAGGAGCTAGACAGCCTGCTGGGTGACTTGCACTGTGAGATAAGAGACCAGGAAACACTAATTATGCACCAGCTGCAGACAAAGATCTTGGAGAAGTCTGATGTGCTTAGCAGCGTGATCGAGTACACTGCACACCTTGACGTGCTGCTGGCTTTGGCAGTGATGGCTCGGGAGAACTCCTACTGCCGGCCGCGCTTTACTCACCGCCACGGCTTCCACATCAAGGAAGGGAGACACCCGCTCATGGAACTATGCGCAAAGACTTTTGTGGCCAATCCTGTGAACAGCGGTGAGGCTGCCAGGCGAATAAAGATCATCACAGGGCCCAACTCATCTGGAAAGAGCGTCTACTTAAAGCAAGTAGGTCTTATAATATTTATGGCTCTGATTGGCAGTTATGTCCCTGCAGCCGAGGCAGAGATTGGAGCAATTGACGGGATTTACACAAGAATCCACAGCAGGGAATCTGTTTCTGTAGGGCTCTCCACTTTCATGATTGATCTTAACCAGGTTGCCAAGGCAGTGAACAATGCTACAGAGAGATCCTTGGTGCTTATTGATGAGTTTGGTAAAGGGACCAACACACTGGATGGGCTGTCCCTTCTGGCTGCCGTGCTGAGGTACTGGATCAATCAAGGAACCCGCTGTCCGCAGGTCTTTGTCTCCACGAATTTTCACAGTTTGATGCAGCTAGAACTCCTGCCTGCCTCACCTCTGCTGGAGTACCTGACCATGGAGACCCACCAAGATGGAGACGAGTTGGTATTTTTCTATCAGATCAAACAAGGCGTGTCCACTGTCAGTCATGCTGCCAACATCGCTGCATTAGCTGGAATGCCAGCCAAAATTATTGAAAGAGGAGTGGAAGTATCGGAACTGATTCGCAATGGAAAAGCTATCAAACGTATCGATCATCCTTCAAAAGGAGACCAGATGGAAAAATGCAAGTCTGTTGTGGACAAGTTTCTTTGCCTAGACCTTGATGACCCCAATCTGGACTTAGAAGAGTTCATGCGTAAAGAGGTGCTGCCTTCTGCAGCCTCAGTTCTGTAACACATGTAAAAGCATGAATTACATGGTATCCACCATGTTTAGCAGGACAGTTCAGTAATTTAAGCAATGATGACAATGACTAACACCTTACAATACATTTCACTTGTAAAAAAATGTCTGTAGTGTACGTCCTTTCTTATTGTTTAAAAAAAAAAAGTATTGGAGATGTGTATATATCTTGGATATCTCTGCAATATGGTGTATGATATGAAAACAAGAAGGCTGAACAAAGAGAATTCAAGAACCTCTTCCACCTGTTGGATTATACAGTTTGTGCTTTTTGAGCCCCTTTTGTTAGATCCCCAGACTGAAAAAAATACTGTAGAAAAATCACAAAGTATTTCTGCTGGTCTCAAGAGACTGTATAAGCAAAGTGTTTATTGTTTTGTGTTTGTGTCAAAGGGATTGTTTCAGCTATTTTAAGATCAGCATCAAAAGATTACAAATAAGTGCCTCAGACTCCCAGATCAGCAAGTAATAGTTGGCACAATACAAACCTCTGAAGTAAAGGCTGATGAATGGAAATATAGAGAGGAATTTAATGAGCTCTGTGGCTTTTTCTTACGCTTTTCTTAAAACAGCATTTCTGTCTAAAATGCCAGAGATCCCAAGAGTTGCTATAAAAAGAATACTGGAAGTCAGAATCAGCAGGGACTGATTACAGGGGAAGCACTTTGGTTTTACTGCGAATAACTCTCTTCTCTTCAGGTCCTATATTACTATCTATAGGACTTGTAGGACTATTGTAAGACTACTATCTATACTGTATGAGTATAAATAAAAACAAAATTACAAGTCTAGGAAATGGAAAACTATACTAAGGACGTAAAACAGGAACTGACATTTTATAGTCTATTTTAAAGTATTGAGTAAAAGTTATGGTTAAGGGAATAATACCAGAGCCATAGCATTCCCCTTCACTTCTGTCAGTGCACATGATCTTTACTGAACACAGCGTTTGATGAATTAGTATGCCAAAAATATTCAGGAACAAATTAATGAAGCAGCAGACATGATATCTAAGTACCACAGAAGTAATAACCTTCCCTGCAATGGGATAAGTGCCTGAGATTCCTTATCTAAGAGTAAGACAGAAGAGACATTAGATTTCTAACCAACTGCCAAAACTTGCTATAACTGCTCACAATATGGCCCATAAAAGACATCAGCAGATATATTACATCTCTCTTCACTTGTATCAGATTTCAAGAACCAAAAATATTAATGTCACATACAGTGAGAGAAAAAATACATGAGGAAAAAATAATTATCTTCATACTATCAGTATTAAGCATCTTATTTGCTTGGTATGTTTCACTGAAGATAGCAAAAAGACGAATGTGTCCACCAAAAAATGTGAATTCAGAAACACTGCTTTGGTTTTGATTCAGTGCAGAATTTCTTCCTTTATGATGTGCTTTAGTATTACAAAATAAGTAGCTTTTGTTATCTCTAATGAAACTAGGATAGTGACAAAGGTTTAACATAATTCACATTAAAAACACATGAGTAAATGACTGAATCATGCAGTTCCTGCTATTTTCGGCACAATCGTAATAATACCGTCTGCAAGATACTATCTAACATATTGGCAATATTACTGTTGAAGTTGAACGGTAGCAGAGTACAGGCCATGCACAACTCTTAGAAGTGTTTTAAATACAAAAGGATTTTTCTCACTGATATATTTGACTAATTATACATGCAGCACTCTAAATATGTACTATATATTAAATATGATAAATATTCATACAAGATATTTTTTGAATACCTCCTTGTCAGCCTCTGCCTAGGCTAAGGATACACTGCTTATTGACCAAGTAGATGCCACCTGAGCAGTGTAGCTGTCAGTCATCCACTTACAAAATCCACTTCACCCTATCTGCAGTTCTGGCAGCACTATGCATCAAAGGATCTCAGAATGTCATACAGCATGTATCAAATGTGCCTCACACCACTCCCTGAAATAAACAGCAGTCTGGGTGAGTGAAAAACAGAGGGGTTGTGACTGACCTCCAGCAACATAGCAGGCTCATAGGGGAAGCAGGAATAGGAATGTTTTCTTTAAGTGGAAAACTCCAATTGCTTCTTTCACTGTTTCATTAGGTTCTTTGTACAGAAGATAATGAACCAATCCAAGATTCTTATCATCCAGTCAAGTGTGGAAACAGCTAAGCACATGCAAGTAAATTATCTCCCTTTATCTCCTTCCACAAGGACACCCACAGGCACACTGTGCCTTCTTAATTTTCAGTGGCAAGTGGGGAAGTTTTCCGTGGCAATTGAGATTTTGGAACTGTCAAATTGAGTTGTGAGTTGCTCCCACTTCTGAGCAGTTAAGATGGCTCTTTAACCTGAAAAGCTAAGAGTACTCAGCCCTTTTCCTCACCCACATTATCTGAAATTTTTACCCTTTATTAATTTATATTTCCAAGGATTTTTTTTCCATTTATCATTTTTCTATTTTTAGCTTAATGCTGTGCCTTCAAAGTAGAAAGCTGTTTTCTTTTATTAATTCTGAATTCTCACACTCTTTTCTTTCTAAATACCAGTATCAACTACAGAAAGTTAAAATCTTTTTCAGAACATATGCATCTCTAAATGTGTTTATCTATATTAAGCATTGAAAAAGTTTTAATTTTTTTCCAAAAGGAAACGTTGGTGGAACTCAGATGTCATTATTGGGAGGGTGTCTTAAGGTATTGTTTCAAATTAGAAAACACACATTTTAAAAATATTAAAACAGTTATGAAGCTGTAGCTGTGAACTGCAGTCAACTAACTCATTCTATTTGCTCTTTTACATGTGTTTTCATTCAAACTTCATCTACCATTTCTTGTTTTTCCATCCCCATTTCTTGTTTTTCATACTGTTGAATGATCTGAGAATGCAACTAAATGTTTCGTTAAAATGTTTTACAAAATAGTTATACCTTTTGTGCTTCAGGCTTGTTTCAGTAAATCCATGAAACTGTCTTACTGAATGCATAGGCACAATGCAACTAGAAATAATGGTTATGATGTTTATGACAGACAGTGGATTGACAGAGAAAAACTCCTGTTAAAATAATTTACAGATTTTTAATATATAATATCTTTCCAAACAGTTTATCTTTTGAGTACTATATGCATTATCCAGTATTGTGGAGGACTAAAGAAGATGATTTGGAATGACACTGACCTGGTTCTGTCAGTAGCCATGAATATCAGAACACAGAAAATATCTATCCTGAGCAATAGTTCATGAAAGGTAGATCAACATTAAAATAATAAAAAACAGCTATTAAAAAAGAAAAAAAAAGCACCCTAGTTATCTGAGAGGTTTTAAAAAAACAGTTAAATTAATATTCTAGAAGAGCTGTACTTGTAAAAGCAATTGTTAATACAAGCAAAAGCTTATTTGAACTTACAATTTTGAGAGCTATAACATACCACCTACAACCTGTGGACAAGTCCTTATTTCTGTTTCAGAGCAGATATGTGTTATGTCCTTGAAGTTTCTTGATGTATCTCAGAACTCATTCCATTCTTCCAAATGATTTCACAATTAAAATTTACATCTTTAATTAAAATTTACATCTTTAAATTTTAGAGTTCTTTTATTATAATGAAAATTTTAAAGTATTTATCTTTAATGGTTGCTAACTCAACTTAAAATATTTATACTACGTGCTTTAGTTCTTATTTTTAAAAAAATATTTATTTTGAAAATTATTTTCCTGGTCAATATCAAAGGGTCACATAAAACATTCTATGCAGTGTCAGCAAAGAAATTTTATGGAGATATACCTTATGGTCAATACTATATTACTGATAAACCAGTGTGAAATAAAACCCTAGATATACTAGTATTGAGTCTATGTACTTCTCATTAAAGTTACTGTAACTTGTTTGTATTTGTCTTTTTCTTGTCAAAAAAGCTAATAAATGCTCAAGAAATACTATATCTGCAAGAAAGAATATAAATGCTGTGTTTCATCACTACCCTGGAATTCACCAAAGCATATTCAATCGAGAGAAGTGACAGTCTGCATATTATGCATCATCTAAATACAAATTCTACTGTTCGTTTGCTTACTTTCTCTCATACAGTAACAAAACAACACTATTCAAACAAACTGCATACAAACAGTGTGATACCATTTATAAATATATAATCTATACCCTAATACTAATTCTGTAATTTTGAGCAAGTACTTACATCCTTTGGCTTTGCGTAGTTTTACAGAAGAGACCATGACTTTACTGTATTGAGAACGTCAAGTTTACTAACCTGCAGTGCAGTACAGTACAGGACTACTGCTTACACAGTAGATGTACTAATGTTTGTTTTTTTTTCTAAAGTATCAGTATTTTAAAGTCTTACCTCTTCAGCTGGTTACAAAGACATAATAACTATGATGCTACAGCATAAGCAACTCCAGTGTTTGTCTCCGAATTAAACTTTCTAGATTGCTGCTGAGCTATGTGAAATGTGAGCTCACCTCCTTACGTAGCTGCGTTGATTTTGACAACTTCATGAAAGTCAGATGGGGTTTAAAAGCTCTTCCTTCTCCTGCCAAGATGCCTTTTTCTTGAAATATCTTCTTCATAGTCTCTGAAGAGAGAAGGAAAATATAGAGGAACTCAGACACTAGATGATAGAATGCTTAAAATGTGCAACTGTAGAATGAGTCACAGCCACACCACATTAAAAGCAAAAACAAAAAAACAACCATGAGTACTATCAGGCAAAGAGATTTCTAGTTAGCTTCAAAGGTGCATATTATTCCATATGAAAATATTCTTGCATTTGCAGTTAATATGGGTCACAAATTTGGCTTTATTAAAATAATGGCAATTAAAAAGCTGTTCATGCTGTCTGCTTTTGCTATCAAATTACGAAATTCAAAATAAAATGGTTCTGGAGTTACTCTCACTGAAAAAATTTTGCAAACTTCAGGAAAACTGAGTATATAATGGAAATTTCCCTCTTCAAAAACCCTGTTCTGTGGCAAGCTCTACTCTGTATTTGGGTAATCTCCCAGTTAGACCAAAGGAAATCTGAAATTGGAAGCTATAAAATCTGGTGCTGAGCTGCCATTTACATGGCAGAGTTTGAGGACACATCAAGTATACTGAAGTTGGATGATTTTCTTATGCTTTTCTTAAGCTTCACTTGCCTTTGAAGCTCACTTCCTATTTTTAAAGTACACTTTTACCTATCTTCAGCAAAGGCCTAAGCAACTCTACTGCATAGACATAGCTTACTATTTTGCAGCTTATTTACCCTATACAATATTTCATTTCTTGGAAGTAAGTTTTAGTGTCATTTTTGAACTATGTTTCATTTTTTAACTGAAATACTTTACACGAAAAGTATCTGTTGTAATTTTGAAATGTTTTTGATAAAATTTAACAAAACCTGTGGCAAAAATAATAATGGTAAATAGACTATCTCTGTTACTGAGAAACAGAAAAACTGCATTTTTTTTTCCTTCTTTGCAAATACAACTTACACTGTTCTCTGGCTCTAAGTCTAGTTGACTCACACTGTCCTTGAGCTAAATTCAGAATAGGGAAAAAAATCAATCCTATCACATGAATTTAATCAACCCTTGCTATAATGATGTGTTTGCATTAAAGTGTATTACTTTTTGGCTGGATATTTCAGCTGTAACAGGAAGAACCAGTGCATTATTCTCTCGGCTGGAAGGAAATGCATTACACTGGGAAGTGAACAGCAAAGATGGGTGAAAAAAATAGGGATGGCCC
Organism: Netta rufina; assembly: GCF_964035555.1. Lineage (NCBI taxonomy): Eukaryota > Metazoa > Chordata > Aves > Anseriformes > Anatidae > Netta > Netta rufina. The sequence goes on along the minus strand of NC_140125.1, from coordinate 83,243,670 downwards.
AAGGAAGAGGAATTCAGGCATATAAAGCTGGTTAGCCTAAGTCTGCCAGCTCATGCTCGTGTAACACATCGTTCCAGAGTCCCTACTTGTACCTTGTTTTTCATTGCTTCAGTGAGGTACTTGTGAGGTAGTTGGAAATCACAAGTAAGAAAGATTTTACAGGCTTGTGCATTACTTCACAAAAAAAAAAAAGTTCTAAAAGAACCTCAGAGTGTTCTCCTTAGGCCCGGAGATCAAAATTCACTTCTTGTTCTCTGCTGCGTATGATTTATAAACCTAGGCTCCACAGTCTATGCAGCTGAGGCTGGGATTTTGAAAGATGCCAAGGAAATCAAAGACCCAAACAGCACTTCCTAGAGAAGCCCACTTGAAGATTCTCTTTCAAGTTTCGTTCTCCACTTAAAAGATGCCGATGCAACTTAAAAAGAAGAAGAAGAAAAAAAAAAGTATACCCTTTTTTTTCTACCTCAGAAGAAGCTGAAAAGTCAGTAGGATTAAAAACCATGAAGCATCTAGACAATGGTAACAGGGTCACACTACCATCACAAACACTGAAAGTGACCTACTAGAAGATAAAATTTTGCCTTTTACCAGTAGAGCAGAATATATAATGCATCAAAACCATTTTGCCTCTCTCTCCTGCCAAACAACAGAAGTCTTAAAACAGTAAAGCTGATACACTTCAATTGAAAAGAGACAAAAAGTTACAGAGAACTCATGAAGCTCTTTCAGTCCTTCCTTGAAGCTAGTATTTCTAGCTAGTTTTCTCTGCTGTGAAACTGAACAGCTGAACAGAAGAGAATTTGGTTGTAGGACAATGTGAATTGTCAGCACTGAAACCACCTTCTTCCATAGCTACATAAATTCAGGCAAATCCACAATACACTGTTCAAAGCACAAGTAACAACATATGCTATAAACAGTCACTTGCCTCCGAGCTAGTCAGTGCACTTAGACTTGTTTTCAGTCTCTTGTTTTTATTTTCCACTCATTTATCATCTACATTTATTTCTTGCAGTTTTTACTATACTACCTAGTAATATACAACAATCTAGGAGTCAATGGAGTAAACAAACGTTTTTTTATTACAAGTTTTGTGATAAACATTGAGAAAACAGAGATGAAGAAGAGCACCAACATTTATTTTTTAAGCGCATGGTTTCAAATTCAGCTGCAAGATCTCTCTCTCTGCAGGACAAATGTATACACGGCATGTAACACAGAAGAAGGTGGAGGTGTGATGCAGCCCAAGAGACGAGGCTCAAAACTGACCTAGACTTCATTTACACAAATGAAACAAACCTGTTGTGTTATAATGGATGTCATTATGCTTTCCTCTGGTTTTATTCCTCTATTTACAATATAGGGTTATATAAAAGAGCATATGTGTGCGTATATATACATATGCATATAATAAGGAAACACAGAATGGTTGAGGTGGGAAGGGACATCTGGAGGCCATCTGGTCCAAATCACCTGAGCAAGGTGCCCAGGACCACATCCAGGCAGCTTTTGAAGATCTCCCAGGAGGGAAACTTCACAGCCTCTCCGGGCAACCTGTGCCAGTGCTCAGTAAAGAAGTGTTTCCTGATGTTCAGCCCAAGCCTCCCATGTTTCAGTTTGTGCCCATTTCCTTCCTTCCTCCCCTCCCTCCCTCTCTCTCCATATCTACATATATATGTATATGCAGGCATAACTTACAACACACAGGCATCTGTAGATCTGTGGATCCACAGATACCTAGATCTATATATCTAGATCTACTGTATACCTGTAGCTATAGGTACATGTCTATACGTAAATACAGCTTACCTACTTGTTTATTTTGTGCCTGCAAGAAACATTTCTAAATTTGCACTAAATCCCCACTAAACTATTGTGGAGCTGCGCACACAAATGCTGTTGAACAACAGATTAACATATCAAAAGAGAAGACTATAAAGAAATGTTTGCTGCTTCTTCAAATTGAGATACAGAAGTTCAAATCAAGTCATTTAGTAATGCTGTGCATGTATTTCTATGCTTCAGATGGTCTGCTTATTTTCTGATGTTGGTAGCTGAGTAAATGCTGAATAAAGTGTTACATTTACTTAAAACTGAAATGATGTGTAACAAACCCATTTTCTGGTCCCTTTCTTTCATTCCCTTAACAGCATCATTTGGGGACTCATTGACTTTGATGTTCCAGCAAAGGATTAGTCTTATAAAAAAAAAAAGTTCATGCTACCCTCTGATACTCTTGATCTAACGAATTGTAGGTTTTTTTCCTCCTAAAAAGCTCAATTCTTTCTGCCAGCATGTCTTATGGCCAGCATGCTTTATCTCTCACCTCTGCAATTAAGATTTCTAGTGGTGAAGATCCACATCTAGGGGTCTCCCCCTAACTCCTTTAAGAAAGAGCTCAGTGTCAGACCAGTGGTTTGCCCCCACACATCTGATCATGGGATTTTAAGCACGGCAGTTTCAACAGGGTAGAACGATCCGATGGTAATCCTATGGTATACAATATGTGTTACAGCTGGACAGTAGGGCCCCTACACTTCATGTTGCTGAACCACAACCACACGGCCTGGGTATCTTCACTTTGTGATAAATAAACCAGTAACTACCAGTATTCCCCTCCTCAAAGATAATGAAAATAGAAAGAAATATGAAGGGATGGGTGGGATGGTGGTGGTGGGCTCAGGGAAGAAACAAAGGGAAATGTTATCCTGAGACTACAGGAAGGGTAAAAGATAATGCAATGCTATTAATATCCATGCAGTCCTTTAAAGAGGTGGTGACAAGGAGGGTTTTAAAAGAACAGGGGAAGGAAGCATGGATATTGTGGGCCAGAGAAGGTTTATGGGACAGCATGAAAGTCAATTTGAAAACTGAGCAACTATATGAAGGTTAAACTCTGTGATGGAGATTGCCCAAACTGGAGTAAATGAGAGAGGCCAGTTATAAGAATGATAGACTGGTCTTAACAGATAAGGATCAGCCATCCTTACACCAGATTTCAACGTTACTAGCTGGACTGGAAAACAAAACAGAATCTGTGTTTTCCCTTATTAGTTTCAGGCTGACCGATGTTTGCAGCTTCAAAGTACACCCTTGAAAAATTAAGGCTATTTTTGCATTCTCAATGACTTCCTGGAACAAATTTTTGGACAGCTTTCAGAGCATCTTTCATGCAATTTGAAGTACTCTGCAACACCATTTTGTACGTTATTTTTATAATGTCAAAATTACTGAATGTCATCTGCATCTCTTACATTGGATGTGGCTGAATCCATTAGACGACTGTTTTCCCATAATTAGACTTGAAATGTGATATATTACAGAATGAAGCTTGCTCAGAACAGCTATATACTGGAAAGGCCCAAAATTTAAACAGCTAGATCAATACAGAATGATTCATAGAAGAGCTGCATATTGAGCAATGTTCCATAAGTAAGTAGCAAGTAGCTTTATCTTCCAAGATTTCATTAAATATGAAAAACTACTATGTACACACTTTTTTTCTAGTCTATTAATTTTTGCTCATACGTCAATTAAAAGATTTAGAATTTAGAAACAGCATTTTGTCTCTTTACTGAAAGATTTCTGACTATACGCTCAAAGCGGAAGACAGAGAGGAAGCTAAGCATAGCTAACTTCCAATCGTAACTTCAGCATGTCAAGTCATGTTAAAATTGTTAAGTTCTTCGGTTGTTTGTTTGCATTTAAGAGTATAGAGTGTTGGTTACCAATTGGCAGAAATTTGTTTTTTTTATAAAGAAGCTTTTTAGTTATCCTTACTTTTTGTAATAGTACTGAGCATAACAAAGTACAAAGCCTCACAAGGCCCAACATGTAAGCCAACGAAGAAATTTAAACCAACCACTTCAGATGGTAAGATTTATCACAACCTCATCAATAAATCATGAGACGTAAGTACCAAGTGATAAAATAAATTACTTCAGAAATCACGTTATCCTTGGAATATATAGTCAAACACTGCACCAAGCACCACGCTCTCAACTGCCTTACTGCTAAGACCCTTAACAGGGTCAGGAAGGATTGCGTTAGACTGACGAGTGACCCTAGCTATTGTCAGACAAGAGCTATTGACTCTTGAGCAGCTCAGCAATAGTTGATCTCTGGTGGAAAAATACGGTGGTTAAACCAGGGTCAGTAACTACCTGATGTGCTTTTGTCTCCAAGGTGTAAGAAAAAGAAAGACCTTGTTTCTCTGTATGAAAAGGGCTATTTTTACTCCCCATCATCCCTAGAGTTTCTCCTCAAATATTCATTCAGCTTTGCACTGTGCCAGAAGGCAAACCACAGTCAAGATGATTCCCAGTGTTTCTTCATGGTTACTTGGTTATATATTGTTTAGGCTTTTCTATAGTGAGTTGTCACCATACATACCATACCACTATCACGTATCAGCAAGCTACATGGTTCTTTCAACCACATATCATCAATATGTGTGGGTTGTTCTCTTTCACCCCATTGTCACACAGAAGCATAGATTAAAAACGTGCTCATTCATAAGGTAGGATCCAAGGAGCACCTGGACCAAGCAATCCACACTGTGCACAGATGCCAATAAATAAGGTAGGCCTTACAAGACAGTGATAGTGTGAAGGCTGAAAGTGATAGACTGAAATAGAAACTTACATCAGATTTCTTGATAAAACTCAGTTCTCCTAAGGGCTTTAAGTCATCTCAATACTTCCTAAATGTTTGTCACCATCACAAAAGTAGGTGAACATCGCTTCTTTTAACTCACAAAAACATATTGTATTGCTTCATTTTAATAAGATGTTTATCACAGTGACTGTTATTCTGTGTTTGGTAGTGCTCTACATAAAATAATGTGAATGAAAACCCAAAAAGCATTTGCTGTCTTTGTTTTCAAAGGACCGTGGGACTCAACATTTTCAGCATTAAAGAACCAGCGTGGAGATCACTAAAAGGTATTTTAGAGGAATGAAGGTAATGAACACAGTGAACAGCACATCCAGTTCATTAAACTATCGAGCAGTGCTCAGCAGCCTTTACCAGATAATTGTCTGTGTTCAGACAACATCAGAGGGATGTTAACAATCAAAACCACCTCACAATAAATGAAAAAGGAGAAATTAACGTGCAGATTCAGAGCAATGCACATGGCTAGTTTGTTTCATGTATTTTACAGTTACAGTGACAATAAAAGTCACCATGAGGTTAAGGTGCAAAGATAAGAAACCATGACAAACTAAAGATATTTCAATCTCTCTCGTACATAAATAAATTTCTTCAATTTTACATCATATGACATGACTTAAGAGTAACTGACAAGAAGCAAAATTCATTTATCTTAGCTTCAGCCATCTGGAACTGAAGTGAACCAAATTAACCAAATTAAACTATTTCTCTAGGGTCTCACCCTAAAACAGATGCTAAATATTGCGGTTACATAATCTTTAAAGAAGTGCATAAACCCCCATCCTTGCCAAAACAGGCTGCTTCTCTCTAGCCCCATGCCAGCCACCACTCCTGTTCTTTGTGCTGACAGTCATGCACCTCTTCAGTAAACTGCAGTGGGGAACCAAATAGGTTAAAATTACCTGGCAAAGGACAAATGGTTAATTTAACCACATCTGAATTCGCTGTGTGGTGGCAGAAATCCCCAGCACAACAGGGATAAAGGCTGCTTTGGTATGGTGGCAATGCCAACTTACGCTTGCGTAAAGCTGTAATGTATTTAAAGCAACTGATAGGCAGTGTGACTTGCTCTCCATTTCTCCCTCTAGTAGCAACTGTTAAGAAAACCAATTTAGAGAGATTAGAGTAAATGTCAGTTTTAGAAAAGTTAGAGGAAGTGACTACTTGTCTTCCTTCTGTAATTCTAATTAAAATATTTAATCCAACAAATCAATATTTACTAAAAAAAAGGGATCAAAAGCAAACGAAATGGTTATCCACATAAACAGAAGAGTAACTTGTTCGTGGAATGCAGGCTCCCTCTAATGGTCAGAGCATAAACTCCATCGTTCATTCATATAACCAACACTGCAAAGCCTATGGTTAAAAAAAGGAAACGGGATTCACCTACTCACTTTATCAGCTTCAAAGAGCATTTTTAATGTAATTATAAAAATGAAAATTTAAGCTGAAGAATTTGTTATATTTCTCAAATTCACTTAGTATTTCAAATATTCCATGGTGTAGAAAAGCACAAGAAATTATTTATTAAATCACTGTATGCGTAGCTTTTAGCTCAGGATTTCTATGAAGTCTTGGACAAAAATTGATGATAATACTTCTCAAACTTCTGACTTAACACTTTAGAACTAATTGTGTTATTTCTGGTAGATAATTACAGGATGCTGTTAATGGTATATGGAATAATGGAATAAATGCTATATATATATGGAATAAAATAATGGAATAAATGCTAAGGAATAAATAGCAAATTACAACAGAAGATCCATATTAACCCTGTTTTTCCTTAATTTTTGTCTCTGGCAAACTTGCATTTACATTGGTACTACCAGACATGCACTTATCATTATAATATTTTGATACTGATAATGTCTGGATATGATAAATTTCCATGTAATTTATGGAACTAAGTGGTATCTTACAGAAAGCTGATTTGAACTTAATACATTTTCTCTTGTACCAATATTTTTCTTTCAACATCTTCACAGAAGACAAAATAACAGGTTAAGTCAGAATTCACTTTAGAGTGCAAGAGAAGCTATATATAACTTTGAAGTTGCAGAACAGTGATTCTGTAATAAACTAAAATTAGTTCTTCCCAAAAATCAAACCAACTACAGGAGCAATCTCTCTTTACTGCTCCACAGACAACAACAAAATGATTAATAACCTACAAGCAATATTGTATATTTTTTAATTTCTGTAAGCTTCAGTTTTAAAACTACAGTTTTCCAGGGACACCAGTTGTATCACAGACAAGCTGTACTAGAAGAGAGAATAAATTTTCAACAATTAGTTTACGTCAAACATACATACACGTATAGCATCACAGCAGTAGGCTGTGAGCAGCACTCGTCATACAGATCCTGGTATCAGCAGCCCAGCAGCAAAGAGTTTCTGATATTGTCTCTGGCAGCTGTGCCCATAAAATCACGTACTCGGGATACAACCACAAAGCAGGAATGCTAGGCATATTTTTGACAGAATACATGAAATGTATTACAAAAAACAAACTAAGTGGTACATTTTTGCTGATGTGCTTCTTTACATTAGAATGTATTTATTATTTTAAGTACAGTCCAGAAAGTACTACAAGTACTACAAGCAGAGCAGTGCACCAAAATATAATCTCTAATATACAAGGAAAACAACTGTAGATGAAATATGCGATCATTTTTATTGGACTCATTTTGCTGACAACATAAGAATTAAAAAACTCCATTGCTGGACCTGTGCAACCTGTTAGATGAAGCATCCAATATATCCAAACCAGCAAAGGGTAATATCAGTCCCAGAAGTTAAAATAATAAAAAAAATACTCATCCACTCCTTTCAATGGCTATGATATGAGCCAAAGGTCAACAACTATGACTGGAATACATTGAGTGTATTAGAGAGGGAAAGAGCATATTCCAAAAATAGGCCATGCTCAAACAAAAGAAATCAAAGCCAAGAAATTGTAGAAAAACATCAAAGAAAAAACATTCCCATTATAAATTCTGTCAATAAGCTGTGTCAGGATTTCTCTTTATATTTCAGATCTTGAAAGCATCGCAAAGACTTGAAAAACAACACCAAGATCACAAAATTCCAGCTAAACACAAACTCAGAAAATACGCGGAACATACTCAGATTTAATTCAAGACATTGTGTTCTGGACATTCTGAACTCAAAAACATGCAAGAGTACAACAGAGCACAGTTTTTGATAGTAGAGCACAATTTTATCACTTGTACATAAAAGCTCACACAGGTGAGCCCAAGAATCAATCCAGATCAAACAAAATGCATGCCACAAGTAGATAAAAATGCTAAAAAAGAGAAAAAATATTTAAGTAATTGTAAACTGCTGTATGAAGGTTAGGAAATGAGATTTTTAATAACAAAGGGAGATGGGGGAGACAATGGTTCTAAGATTAGAGTCTAAAGCAGAAAGTGTGATGTCTAGAAATGATGGTTCAAAAGAAGGCCAAGCTAAGAAAAGTGGCATGAAAAACATACAGAGAAGACAACAAAAGAGGAACTAATACAGGAGGAGAAAAATTGAAGCTGGTATATCACAGAATCAAACGTGGATTTATGCTTCTTAAAGCCCTCTATAAGCTGTATAATCACGTCCAGGAGAAAAATGACAAGAAAATTCAGATTTTCCGTAGTCATAAAGAAAGGCTGTGTTAGGTGTTTCCAAGGTGTTTCCACTTCAGAAAGAGAGAAGCAGAGCACTCACACTGTGATAAGACAATTCATACAAAAAAGTCATATACTATGTGCAGCATGAAGCTGAATGAACAAATGAACATTCACTAAAGTAAGAGCTTCCAAGTAGAAAGAGAATTAAAGCTTACCAGAATTTTTAAAACTCCACCAACTTATCTTCAAAGTGTTATAAAAATGATACATTAGAAATTCTTTCATAAGTATGTGAAATTGTACCATCAGATCTCTGGTTCCTTAGATTTGAAAGAAAACCATTGATATTTTCCTTTCATGCCATCTACAAAACCATAATGTTAAATGGAGACAAATAATAATTTCATTTACTGTACTTGCAACTTTCTGTGCAAGTACTAAAAACTCTTCCTGGCAGCCAAAAAAAGGATACCTCAGCTCTAGCCTCCATATGGTGTGTTACTATATTTTGAAAGTTCCACAATTCTTATTTTTATTTTTTTTTAAAGGCAAGACAATTCTTGCTGCTTGTGAAGGATCATGTAAAATGTCACTGTGCCTCAAGGAATTTAGTCTTTTTTTCAAAAAACAGTTATTTAGCACAATTGTGAATTCATACTTTTTTTTTTAGTAGCTGTATGCTTAGTGTCTGTATAGTCAACCAGAAAACGCTGGACAGTAAGAAAAGTGGGTTCATTACATTATTAGATGCTTTGTGATTTGCCTCATATGTAAGCCTATTGTTTTGTTACAACAATGTCAATACAAAATTACTGTTTGCTGTAAATGTTAGGGAAAGTTCATTAAGCTCTTTTCTGACAGTAAGTAGTTCTACTATATTGTGTAAGTGCTACAAAACTCAACCATGAAATGTAACAGACGAAGAACCCACAAACCAGGATTGCCTTTTTTCCAGCTCAGGAAAATTCTATGTGTAACAAGACACAGACTTCTCATTCAGCTTCTACTATGTCTCTACCTTGCTCTCTGATTCTCCATAGTAATAGGGATAATATTTTAGACAATCACAATCTGCCAGCCTAAAATTCCCTGAACTCTGCCCATAGCATCTGATTTCATTTCATTCACGTCTAATGGCTCATCTAAAGGCAGAGGAAGGATGATTATAATGCATTTCCCTTCTTATCATACCTAGTTGGTTACTATTGGAAGTGCAAAATTGAAAAATACCTTTTTTATAATACATCTATCCTCCACTGACCACAAGAAGATCCTAATTTCCAATGGCATTTTTACTTTTTTCCTAACTTGTGGATGTGATGGAAAAAAATGTATACATCATTATTTAAATTTTGCAGGATTTTAAAAACACTCAGATCAACACTGTTATAATTCCATCATCTTTTCCAAAATACACTACCCATAGTAGGAGTTTTGGCCACTAGAGGACTGTCTGCTAATGCTTTGTAAAAACTGCTTGCAAAGTAAATGTGCTGTAATTAGCCCTCTAAGTGCATCATTATGCTAAAGGAACTATATGTGTGATACATTTGGGAGATGGGGGGACCCTAATGACTCCCATTTGCCTCATCAGTTTTGAAAAGTTCACAGAGATTCCTTTATTTCATATTATTTACTATTCTAAATTGCACTACCTTGAAGTAACAAGCCCTTTCCTGCAAAGTACTCTGTGTGGGGTGCCTTCACTTATCAATTAAATTGCTTATCCTCGCCTGGCTACACAGTAGTAAATGACAAACAGCAGTTACAGTCTTGTGAGCTACAGGATCAAAATTACTCTTGGCCACAGATTTGGTTCTGTGGTGTAATGGGCAGCACTCTGGACTTTGAATCCAGTGATCTGAGTTCAAGTCTCAGCAGAACCTATGGGGATGTTTCCCTTTGCCCAGGGAAGTGGTTCAGTCAACACCCCTGGAGGTCTTCTTTAAAACTGGTCTTTCCACTAATTTAACATGCAACTAAGCTAACTTTTGAAAGCTTTTTGAAAACTTTTGAAACTTGTATAATCTTTGATATCCAGTGATTATAAACCTGAAAACTTTTTCCTGGCTTCAGTATCAACATAAAGCTGAATTTGCTTTCACAAAATATAGGCTACCTGTTATGAAATAATACTAGCACTTCCATGAAAGCATCAAAAGAGATTCTGGAATCGGCAGCAATTGAGAAGTTACAGTTCTGACAGCCAGTAAAGAAGTGTTAGGAAAGAATATGATAAGTCATATCCATTTAACACTTTCAGCCATTTCATTTTACCATTTTCTTCTGGTAATGTTCAGCTCCTTACCCTGTTTCAGAATTAAATCTGAATGAAACATACATCATTACATAGGTCAACAAACTAAAAGACAGTCCTAAGGCAAGAAACACTCCATTCAGTTGTCAAAAGTAAGCACTGAAATAAGAAACATTTTTACTAAAGAGCAATGTTAAATGAAAACAGTAAGATACAGCTGTAGTTCTAATATAAGCAAAGAAAGTTCACCAATGAGTACTGACAGTTATACTTTACTAAGAAAACATAGGTTTGCTTGTTTGCTGAATTTGACTGTACCATGAGTTCATCCACTGCGAAGGACCTTCAACATTGAAAATCTGAAAAATTTTCAATGTTGAAGTTGAAATCTGACCTCATCTTTTACCAAATATTCTGATAAAAATCTGTTTAACTATATACTAAGTATATAATCTAAGTGATTTACTATATACTATAATATATAGTAAATCACTTAGAACAATGTCTTTGTTTCCTGTAGCCAGAAGATGTTTAGCTGAGTCCAGCAACTTCAGTTATTTTAGAATTATTAATAATTCACTATAAATTCCTTAAAATCAAAAGTCAGTGACTAACAGAAACCATTCATCTCCTTTCATAAGAAGTACTGAAAGGGAACTCAGCTTATACGTGAACTCTCACTGTTCATAAAGCAGCATACACACAGTAATCACCTTTAAAAGAAAGGTAAAGACAAACTCAAAGACAAGGATGAGGAAGCGCATCTTCCAAATGACTGAAAAAATACTTGGTACATTAAATCCCTAAAATAATTATGGTATTATTTGACAACCAAAGCCTCTCTGGAACTGTAAGTAGTGCTCAATTCCTACTATAATAAATATTAAAAATACTTCTCTATCAAACATTGCTTAAAGTAAGAAGGCATCGCCCAATAACAACACAAGCAATTTATTTAGTAAGCTGGAAAGCTCTCTCACACTCTTCTCTTCAACGTCTCTTCAAAATGTAAGTTAAAAAATACTAAACATTATGGAAATGCACTTCAGAAATTAACCTAGTGAACTGCTAGATAAAGCACTGTATTAACGAAGACTTTCTCCATTTTTTTCTCTGTACTGGACTGCACAAGATGTAGCGTGACAACAGTAGTCTTTGCTGTTCCGCAAAATGCCTGATATGGGTTATTGCACTATTAAAAAATGGTGTGACCTCACATTCCACAGAACACAAAAGATGATTCATCAATACTGAAAAACTCTTTTAAAGAGTCTTTTCAAAGAATAGCTGGAATTACTGGAATAGTTTTAAAGGACACTGGTGAATTACAGACAGTACTGTTTACTGATAATTTTTCTTTAATATCTGTAAACAACATAATTTAAGTACAGCCTTGTAAACAGATAAAAAAAACTCCACTGTACCTTGGTTTGATCTAAATACTTTCTACTGTTACTCAGCTGATATTTATATGCCTTTTAATTTATATATTCCTACTGACTTGAGAACTATATTTTGGATGTATTTTACCTGACTGGCAAATGAAGCAGCCTTAGCTCCACTGCTAAGACAGAACTGAGAGTTAGTGCACATGCAGGTGGTGCAAATACATCACAGAATCATAGAATCACAGACTGGCTTGGGTTGGAAGGGACCTTAAAGACCACTCAGTTCTCATCCCCCTCCCATGGGCAGGGACACCTTCCACTAGACCAGGTTGCCCAAAGCCCCATCCAGCCTGGCCTTGAGCACTTCCAGGGATGGGGCAGCCACAGCTTCTCTGGATGACCTGTTCTCACATTTCGTACCACCCTCAGAGTAAAGGATTTCTTCCTAATATCTAATCTAAATCTATCCTTTTTAGTTTAAAGACATTACTCCTTGTCCTCCCATTACACTCCCTGACAAAGAGTCCCTCCTGTAGGCCCCCTTTAAGCACTGGAAAGCCACTGTAATGTCTCCCCTGGGCCTCTTCATCTTTAGGCTGAGCAACCCCAGCTCTCTGAGCCTGTCTTCACAATGTGTAAGAAATAACTTTTTTTTACCTGCTATTTCTGTAAGTACAGCTGTATGATCATTTTCTGTCAACTTCACAAATCCAACTTCATTTTTGAAATGATCAATTCCTTGAAAAGACAAGTCCACAGTTTTTCCTTTTAGGAGATCTTCTACAAAATCCTTGCTGTCTGAAAGAGCATCAACTGCTCTGTCAAGAAGAAAGAAAACACCTGTGTGAAAGTCAAATATTAATGTTTACATTTCTATTAATCCTTCTATACATAAGTCTCAGAAAGCTCTGTTAGTATTAATTTATTAGCTACTCAGGTACTTTTGCACTACTCCCTATCAATGCAGTCAGTACCGTTCTCATCATTTTATAATGGTAAACTGGTTCATATGCCCTGCTGTAAAAACATGGAAACTACAAGGCAGACTTAGCAGCAGGTACAATTCCTTGAAAGAATTTATCTCAATTCTCAACGTGACTAGATAATAAGATGACAATATTTCTATTACTCTGTGCATCCCATTTAAGTAAGACTCTAATTCAGAAGCATTTGGGTTTTCCATTCTGAAAGTAGCCTACTTTTGTTCTTCTCCTGACATTGCAATGGGACACTCTAAGATGCTGCTTCATTCAAACCTGCTACAGAATATTACTTATTACTGTAAACAGAAGTTAGTGACATTTTATATGTAATGTATATATATATATATAATGATAAAATTAGATGTAATTAGATGTAAATTACTATTAAGCTCATTGAGAGCTATCAGGAAAAGACATACTAAATTAATGCTTACTTTCTTTAAGGGAGAAGTAGTGCGCACATATAATCTACATGTAATTTAAGAAACTGTAGCAAGCCTGGTAACCTGTTAATAATCATTTTAATTAGCCCCATTAAGTACATGTACTTGTTTTGAAATGATTCATGAGAAAAAAAATGTATATATATATATATTCTTAGTGTCTTCTAAAAATCTCTTGCATGCTCCAAGTTTTTAGTTCTACTCAGTGAAAACTAAATTTAAACTGCTCACTAAACCAATGTTGACTTTATCAACGCTAGATGGCAGTAAAAGGTTAAAAAAATCTCAAGAGTTTATTTTATTCTCTCTACAGTAACTGGATGAAAGCTATCACCATGATTTCTGAAATCTATTTTTTAAGCCTGTACACATACAAACAGCTCTACTCACTTTTCCATTATGTTTAACAAGACAGAGTCTGGATGGGAACCATACAGTTAATTGAAATCAAGACCAGATTAAGAAAGCATCTCTGATTGATATAGTTCTCCTGAGTTTTTTATTATGACTTTAAGCTACAAACTGGAAGTATTTTAGCTCCTGTATGATCACTTTCAGCAACAATGCTATTACTTGTTCCTTGGCAAAGGTATTTATTTTTAAGCATTATCTCTGCCACCTTCATCACCTTAAGACAAGATTGTTCTGAATGCCTTCCATGTCTGCTATACTTCAAGGCTTTTTAAAAACACCATCTAATACTGATTATACCTGTCAGATTATTTCACAGATTATTGTTTCTGTATTTATTTACTGACACGAACCTGAAAATCATTCCAAAACAGATACAGATATTACTAATAAACAGTATCAAAGACTTCAGTGGGCTTTTAAGTACTAAATCATGCCCTAAAATCCCTCTCCGGACTTTTTACATCTGAGAACTGGTACACAGACAGCCATGGAAAGCTCTGGTCCCCAACTGAATACAGACTTGTATTTCCATACTGTAGGGTGTGCTGCAGAACTCACTGACCAGCCCAATTCCAGTTGATGAGGTCTATGAAAGGTCAACTCAAACAGAGCAGTGTGTTTTCAGTTTAGCACTGCTGTCGCTAAAGATTTAGTTCTACTTTTTTTTTTTTAATAATCTTTAAATACACTAAATTATTTTTTTTAAATTGCTGTCATCTCTATTGAGAATATTTTGTATTTTTCTTTTCCATCTATCATTTTATAACAACTGACGATTGCTTTGTAAGAATAAAGCACAAAGGACAAACGTTTCCGCTGAATTCAACAGCAATGAACACAACAGTGGTATTTTCTTCTTATTCCATACCAAATAGTACTTACAATGCCAAACAGTAATTACACTCAGTGCAACTACCCCACAAACATAACAAAAGAGCTTACATGCATTTTGCTCCAAACTGGAAAAATAATAATAAAAAAGGCAGTATGTTCTCAGTGTATACAAACAAGGGTTACAGAAGCAGTGCTTCTCGTTTTCTATACTGTTCTAATGTAAACATTATAGCATTTGTTTGGTGTAATTCTTTTCAGGAATTTCTGAACTGTTAGTTTAGAATTCAATAGCTTTCATATTTATAATAAAAAGGTTAGATTCACAGTCTTTGACAAGTTACAAAAGGAACTTTAAGCTATAGTCTGTTAATAAAGGCACTTACTGTGAAGGCTGGTATCCTAATTTCCAATACCAGATCCCAAGTATGCTACGAATGCATTTGACATTAAAGTAAATAGATAAAAGACATGCTGTTAGCATGGACTACAACTGCTTTGCTTGAAGGGAGTGCTGTCATGACTCTTTTTTGCTTGTTTTCTTTATGTTATTTTAAACCTCACATTCTTGATTTCATACAGTCTTATAAAAACAGTTGTAACGTGTCCTCATGAAGGCTAGACTACAGCCCATGAGTTAGAAAATTCCCATGCAAATTGTAGGTCTGGATTCCCTTAGAAGGAGAAACCTAAAATGCAGATCTTCTATTTCCAAGGCAAAAGCTGTATGTACTAAAACATCATACAAAGAGCTTTGTGCTGAACTGAGTATTATGTTTAGAACATTCTTATCATGTGTTTGGACTTCAAATAGCGTTCAACTCATTTCTTTTCTATACAGACAGAAGTACTATTGTGCATATAGAGTAGAAAAACTGTAGATATCTAAGTAACTTAACACATCCAAACTTTTGGATCTGTGAACTCTTAGACATCGAGTTCACTAGTTGCCCTTTGTTTGAGAGACTACTGTCATCTGAAATTACTCACAGGTTCTTCTGCTAGTCTGGATCTTGATTTAATTCCATTAATGTAGTATCGAAAATTGGTGATGCAAGGAAAAGAAAATTCAAGTTTTAACTCTTCAAGTACTTACAGAATATTAAGCAGAAAACATCAGTTATGAGAAAAATAAGAATTCCATATAATAGAAATGCAACCTAGAATACCTGAGGATAGCTGAGCTAGACACCTGTAGTAGGCACCTGGCCAGGAAAGGGGTGAATCCCTGGGGAAGCTGCTGCTGACTAGAAGACAGCTCCTGCATGCCTGGACTGTGGAGTTCTGCTGGGAGAGGCAGAGAAGAACTCCATAAGTAAGTGCCCAGGTGGCAGCTGAACAGAGAGAGCTGCAAAGGATGTTGCTGAGAATACTGAACTTGGCAATATTCATTTTGATACAGAATTCATGACTCCAGTCATGAGGAGGCATACTTGCCTTTGAGGTATCCTCTCATACTGCCTTCTTCAGAAGTTCATACTTAAAACCCTTAAAAAAAAAAAAAGTGCTCACACAGTTGGTGATTGTTCTCTACGATTTTCAGGGGCTACCAAAGTTCACTCATCAACCAGAGAAGGAGGAAGCTTGTGTGCCAACTCTAGGAGACAAAAGAACGTGGAGAGGAGAGGGAGCCCAGCAAATCTAGAATCCTTTCCTCTCGTTTCGATTCCCTGCTCCCGGCTGTCTGTGTCTCCCTTCAGAGCAGTGTTGGAGGAAGAAGCCAACAGATTTGTAACCTCACAGAAGAGGTGACAGCATAGATCCCTCAAGGATTCAATATTACAACATTCAGGGAAACGTGTGAAAAACAAGCTGGGCAATTGATTTAGATACATTGATATCATTATTTTTAGGTGTGATAAATGTTTTCAGCCAAAATACCTTCTACTAATTGTTCTCACATTCCGCCTTGGATTCTGGCTTTCCTATGAGCAACCTGTACTTCAATAGCAAAACCTTCTGGGGGAAAAATGATTCAATGCACACACTTATTATATACATCATTTTGTAACTGTGTGACCAAAACGCAAGCAATGTCTCACTGTACTTGTTCATTATTTGATCTATGTAATTCAGTATATGGACTGCATGTCTTCTAATACTGCAGAGAAAACGACTACAATATATAGATCATGGAAGTCCCCTGAAATAACTCATCTTGGGTAGATGAATAAGTAACGTTTTTCTTTCACAAAACTACAATATAAGGACTTTTGATTCATTACTAATTCTCTTCAAAATTGATACATAAGCAATGGAGGATTCCCAGATGTCTGTATAACGCCAGCAGGCCATTTATCAGTATTTTAATTAACACTGTTACAGGTACCCAAGTGTTTGTCATCTCCATCCTGCAATTACAACGTACACATACAGAGAGACATGACATATGTAGGCTACTGGGCACCGCATCTCAATAGCAACTGCCAGGAAAGTCTGTGTGAAGTAGGACTATGAAACACAAAGGATGTTTTCAAGTCAAACGTACAGCTAGACACACAAACTATTATTCTAAAGGTTCATAAATGATAGCTGTATGGACTTAAAAGTCTGAATTTCTTCATATTAACCATGGAACTTGTACTTTAAAGTAGGCTTGTCAGAGAGCTATACAGCATGTGATAGACAGTAAAAGCCATCCAAGAACTGCACTTTTTATAAAGCAAATAGTCACATTTGACACTTATACATGGTATCATCACGTAACACATAGCCCTTTCCATGACTGTTAGAACTTTTATATGAGCAAAAACTCAGCTATTTCACTGAAGCAATATAAAAATTATACTTTTGATAAGGCCTAATGAACTCTGTTTTAAAAATGTACTTATAGTTTGAGTATAATAAATTCATTTAGAGGCATTAAAAGCCAACTGCATGAGGCATTACCTTGCAGCTAAGGCTTATTTCATTGAAGTCTTTCAGTGAAAGTTACTAATTTGGCCTATAGTATCTGCTGAGCTACAAAATTCTGAAAGCTTCTCTGTTGATCTGCTCAACATCCCCTACAACAAAACATTGTTTTGAAATAACTACTTTAGCAAACATGAGATTTGTGCATGCAAGTTCAGCACACAGTTATGAAAAATGTAAGGAAGCAAAAAGAGTACTTTGTGCAGAATTTATGACATACCATAAATTAGGAAAATGGCTGATATTAAGATTAGCAGCTTAAGACATGAATTAAATGCTCAGTAACCCTAGTAATTTAGGGATGACAAAAAACAAGCATCAGTTACCCCTCCTAGTCTTTTTATTAACTCCTCCAACAAAACTACTTTTATACATTTAACACCAAAATACCTACATGCCAATTTCTTCTTCTCCAGATAAATGCATCACCAACATGGTGACGTGCAGTGAGGCACAGCGAACCATTGCTTTGGAAAGCCTATGATCCTTTTGTATTATTGCATCTTGGACGGCCCGAATACCGTCAGTAATCTGGAAAGACAGACAGGCACAGAAACAGCAGTTAGCAATTACTGCATCCCATAATGCAAGTGAACACAAAAGCGCACAAACTGAAGTCAAATGTTTATGTAGAAATCATCCTAGCAGAAGGAAGTTTTATCCTCTGATAAAGCTGTGCTAATTGGCCTGAGTAAACTCATAGTGGGTACAAATGCAGTGATTAACAAGTAGCAGGACACTTCCCATCACATCTTAACAGGAGCTAGGTTCCATAAAATGATAAATTCCCGGAACAGATTAAAATCATCCAATTTTACACTGCCAGTAGTCCAGATCAGAGGCTTCTTTAGGGAGCTTCTCTACTGTCTGCTAAACATGTATACTGCTATGTGCAGACAAGTGTCTGAAAAGATAAAGGGGCCTTTACAGTATCAGGCAAAAAAGGAACAGGCAAATAGTCAGTAAGCTATTTGTGGAGATTTACAATTCTGATTATACTGTCCAAAAGATTGTATAATTTATATAATCTCTTCAAACGTTTTAATTAATCTCTGTAATACAGTTCTAACACCACCAGTCTTTTTCTATAAAAGTGTTTGGTTCACATTTTTCTTCAATTAAATTTATTTGTATAGTTATATATGCTTTACAAATTGTATTCAACTTGCTTACTGTGCCTGCAGTTATAATACTTGTATTATAGTAATTTTTTTAAAAAAACTTCAAGAACGCTTGAGTATATTAGTAGAAATTAAATCAAATCCAGTAACCTTGACCACATGACAAAATGAGTTATTTCTAAATGATGATAAGCAAAGATATTACAGACAAATTAGCTTTGGGGTATATAGTCTAAAAGAAGCACGTAGAAAACTTGAATCTGATTTTTATTTGAAACCCATTGGTGAATGCTTAATGAATATACTGTATATATTAATTTTTATAACACGCTGAGTAGCTGTTAGGCTAAAATAAAAAGCTACAATTTAGTTACTCTGCTGATGATAATTAACACACAAATTTCCATAAAAAGTACACTATAATGGGAGTGGTCAGTACTTCTGTGACCCACGTCCTTATGATGAGGTTTGCCATGCAGGAGTTTTACCTAATATATCTAGTACCACTTTATTTATTTATTTAAGGTAAAGCACCATATAAATAAAAACTAGTTATAGCTGAAGAGGACCAACTCCAGGAAGGGTGGAGAGAAGGAAATGAAACTCACTTGCCAGAAGTAATATGGCATCTACAACTCAGACATGTCTTTAGTAGTGTGAGACACATGAAGAAAATTGCACCAGCACTCTGATTATAACTCTTGTTATAATATAAGACCATTTCCTTCATAGTCAGAACTTATCATAAATATGTGATGCTTCTATCGTAGTCTCAGATGCAGGAGAAACATAATCCGTGTTTACACAAGAAACTGGTAAACACAATCCCTGATAGCTACAGTGTATCGACTGCATAATTATTTAAGTTTATAAACTAAAGCAAATGCAGTTACCCCAGTAAATTAAAAAAAAATGAAATGCTCTATCATAACAATTACAGTTTCGTTCCATTTTCAACTATTTTTGACTAGTCTTTCTAAATTTAATTCGTACCTGAGAGCTGGCAAAGAAAAAAAAAAGATACGTGTAAGCATACACGCCCTTCAGAATACATTAGACAGGTTTGGAGCTGTGTTATCACAGTGATAAAACCATATCCTTGCTCAGAAAAAGATCAGCGCTACTCAGCATTCAGTTATTCAGCCAACACTCCACTTTCCCTCGCCCATACAGTTCCCTTCAGTAGTACTTCCAAATCCCTTCCTACTCATTTCCTAAACTCCCTGCACTACCCCCAAGTCCCTCCTATAGCTCAGTTTTAGCTCAGGCAAGAAAGAACACATGCTGTGGCTGATTTTCAGTTATCAGGGGTTGACTGCCTAAAAAATATGCATATTTTTATTCATCATCTGTCAGATCTCAAAGAGCAGGTAATTGCCATACTCACACTGCAGCCTGTAACACACGCACATTCTTTCAAAGCTCTCTTTTCACCACCACAAATTCCACAAAACACCGTAGAAAATTAGTACCTCTGACAGGTTAAAACCTAATGAATAACGCACCTTTGGAAGAAGATTAATTCCAAAGATGGACAGTTAGCAGGTCCAGAGACAAGCTGTTGTTGAACCCAGCAGAGAAATGTGCTGCCTTCTTGATAACAGCAAAATAGAAGGACGAGTGATCGTGTTCTCTGGCTGGAGCAACAACATTCTGTATGATAGATGTTGAGGTTGTACAGAGAGAAGGGATAAAAGAACTTTTCAAATCCATTTTTGTGAATTCAGCAATTTATTTTTAGTGTGTTTTCCCAGAACTCATGTGATCAAAATTTAACACAACAGCTAGAGCTTAGCCATGCTGCCACTACTTCAGACTGATGCTGTTCTCTTCGGTAAATCGAATGTGCATTTAACAGCTGAGAGCACTGAATTTTAATCAAGCTAGCCAGGACTCTTCCTGAATCTCAGTAATATCTAGTTATAGCCCATGCATGAATGAAAACTTTATATTGTTTTTACTTGCTATTTACATTGCCTTATGAAATTTTATGTTAAATTTCAACTGCTGTCATGCTGACAACAACTTCATCTAATCTGAGATTTCCTAACTTCCATATCCATTTCCAAAAAGAAACGGCTGAGGGCAGATCATACTCAATAATTCTCCTCTCAGATTATTTATAAAATTTCCCCCTAAATAAGGACTCAAATAGTAATTTCAAGGTATCCTCTCCCATTCCCTGGGATATGTTATTCTGAAGAGTAATAAAATAACGATTCTGCTTACTGCAAGAACACTACTGGGAAGTGATTACTGTGAGCTTTAAAGATTTAACAGATTAATTGAAATTATAATCAAGACTGGAAGAGCCCGAAAGACTAACCTGCCAAGTGATAACATTCAAGTATTCTTACAGAACTAATAAAACATTAAATATAAATCCCAAATTAATGGAATACCTCATTTTACTTCTGAAGATTTGGAACATGATTAAAATGAAAGCAAGGAAAATGTTTAATTTTCAACAGGAACAGTTCATTAAATGTTCCAGAAATATTCCTTACTACAAAATGTTTCTCTGTGTAAAGCCTAAAAGCCTATATAAAACATGAAGAAAGAGTACTAACGCCTAAAACAATTCACCGGAGTAAAATTAGATCCTCACAAAGGAAAGACCCCTCCTTCCTAACTGAAATGCTACTAGTAATTACCAGATCCCCTCTGGCTATCAAGAAGCCAGGTGTCTTAAGTCTACGTTTTGGCTAATGTTGCCTATACAAATTCCAACGTGTATTTTCTACTTTCATAACAACTCTACATCTGAGGCAAGTATAAACAAAACTTTTTAGCAAAGTCTTGGAATTTCTAAAATGCTCTGAGATTTAGAGTTGTTTCTTTACCTTTGTAAACAATACAGGGCATATAAAAGTGGATGTTTAGTTAAGATTTTTTCTACTCAGCCACCAATTCAACATAACAATTGTGAGCAGCAATTCTCAAAGATCAGATTATGTAACCTTTGCATTAATTGTTGCTGTTAAATCATGGAAGAGACAGAAAGAAAAGCCACTTCAGACCAAGATGGCATAAAAGATATTTGTGTCAGGCTATTCCTGATCTATTCTGAAGACGAAGAATAGAGCCTCTGCAATCTCTTCTTCACACAGTGCTTTTTGAAGCATCGAAGACTGCATCGTAACTTTCAAATCTATATTGTATCTTTTTAATTTCAGATTATCTCAATCTTTGACTTTCTCTGAAAACACTACAGATGTAGAATGAGTTAAAGGTCACCTGAAAGATATAGCTTCTGATATTAAAATATAAATCTAAAATTGGAAATGGTGGTAAACTGTTGTTTTTAACTTTTTAAACATAATACACCTACTTTCCTTGCTGAAGAAACTCAATACCAAAGCTGTATCAGACACATCCCACAGCACATAAAAACATCATCTTTGTTCACTGTTAGGTTAAATGAGACAACATATGCCAACTATAGGAAAATACATGTTCTTTAAAAGTCCACTGCACTTCTTGAATCCATTTGAACAGCTTGTCACTAAAACAACAGCTTGTTTGAATTTTAAATAAGATCATCTATTTTACTGGAAACTTTTTAAACTACAAAATGCCTTGTTAAAACAACAACAGATCCAAATTTAAATTCTTACCTATAAGGAGAGCTAAAAATAATGCAGAGTTTTTCCCTATTAAATGAAATGTCTCTTTTCCTTATTCTAAATGAAACACCAAATATGTAATACTGGAAAAGTGCAAAGGGGAAATTTAAGCCAGCTTCAATTAAAACAGTATGAAACCCATACAACTGAATAAAAAGATAAATATAAACCTCTCTTCTTACAAACACATGTAGCTGTTGAAGTAATTCTGGTTATACCAAATTACTATCATAAAGAACATCACCTCTGGATTAGTAATTGGAATAGAAATGAAATAATTTGGCTGATACTGTTTTTTCTTTTTCTTATTTCTCTCACTGCCTTCTGGAATTTCCTTTCCAGTAGTCCTCTTTCTTTTCTTTTCCTTATTTACTTCGGAGGTGGCATGCACTGAAAAGAAAAAAAGAATTAAAAAGATCAGCATACGGACAAATCGGAACAAAGATACAAATAATATCATGCCTACAGGAGCTGCCTTCAGTCAACTGACTGAAGCATCTGATCTGCCCGTGCACTGAACTGTCTGATTGGGATCCTACTCCAACTTGAATTAACACAGTCACCCAGGTGGAATACCATACTTGAAATAAAAGCCTGTATATCCAAGCAGGGCTCATCAACTGCTAACACAGCTTCCAAGCTACTCCCATGTTTTGTCAGCTCACTGCAATGGACTTGGCCTGCAACTCTCCACACATGAAAATGGACATGACTTCAAAACCAGGTAATACACAGGATTATTAAAGGAAAAGATTGCAGTAGACTAGGACTGGCCAACCTATAGTTCATAGAACGAACCCTGCCCAGAAGAAAATTTAATCCAAACAAGACCTACTGTCTGGCTCCTTTCCCGAAGGCTCCTTCCAACAGGAAGAAAAGCGCATGTCCTCAGTTCTCTCTGTACCATAAATCACTTCCCTCCCAGCTTACTTCCTCAAGACTTTGCAGACCCTCTCCCACCACATGGAGGTATACACATCCACAAGCTGACCAGACTGCAGTCATGCACTGTCCGCTGACAGGTGCACTTATTTATAGCCATGTGCTGAGAACACAGGCGTTGCAAGACAGCTCTTCCAACCATCAGCTGGAAGCCATCAATTGAAAAGTTCATATGTAGTAATGCAAATAGACATACAAGATGTCTTTATTCTGCAACTAAATCTTGAAACAGATCATAAAATAGTACATTTTTAATACGCTCATGTACCTACAGGATTGCCTACCAACAACGGATACACCAGGCTTGATACTGCTTGCAGGAGCTCTACCACCCCTTGCACAGAGCCCACCCATGAGCTCCAACAGGCAGAACCAAGAAACACATGTGGAACAGAAACACAATTTCTGTTTAGATTTACTTACGAGCAAATTCATCTTCAATATCTGTGTTGGCAAACGGCATTTCTGCCATCAGAGAGTCTACTGATTCAGCAGATGGACATGGCTTTTTTCTCTGTTGTGTTGCTTTTTTAATCTCGGCAAAGATTTTCTTCTTTTCCTGTACATTTTCCAGCCCATCTGTAATATATTTTAAGACACTGGGTCTGAGTTTTCAATACAAACAGCCAAGTGGCATTATACACAAGCAATATAAAATTTATAAATTTCTCTATTTACCAGCATTTCCTTGTCAACATATCAGCAAAAGGACTTCAACACTCGATGTGGAATAGCATAAAAAGTGAATTTAGCTTTCTACGTTTAGTAACTTGTTCTTGTTCAGTACTGAGTAAATGCAATTATGTGCAAAGAGGACAGTTATGACCAAGTATAAAACAGTAAGCCTTTACGTATCATGTGAAGTTCACTCTAGATAACAGCAATGGCATATGAAATTGAATGCAGATGAACACTGGCAAATGACCTGCAGTGTAAACACACTGCAAATAAGGCATGGAGGAGCACAAAGGGAATCCTACAGTTCCACATAAAACAAAGAACTCTCAGCTGACTACATCATGCAAGAATGAGATGATTATTCTATTCCTGCATCTCCCACACAGCATTAACATGTTATAGACAGCAACAATTTCAACCTGTTCTAGAAACTAATGACATTTAAGAAGGAATCACTACAAATCTAAATTCATCTTGCATGTATAAACATGAATCTCAGAGAAATACCACAATGACAGAAGGAACTCCACTAAAAAGTTTTCAAAAAGGCCTTTTTCCCCCCAAGAGTACTAATTATGCACAGTCATTTCCCTATACTTGTTTCATATTTCTTCATCAGTAAATGCTAATAGCTGCGTACTAAGCTATACCGTAAGAAGATAAAAATCAAAATCTCCTCTAGCAACAGAAAATGTGCACGTAACCAAACATCCAGCAATATTCTTCTGGGACAAGTCCACAATGGGATTACTGTAGTGGAAGAAGCCTTATGTCAGAATTGCAGTTTATCCCAGGACAGCTCATTACTACAGACAACACGCTTTCAAAGCTCCTCTTGTGACCAGTGCAGATAGCCCAAATCTGGCCCAAGGGGGAAATTTGGCAGCAGAAGTGTGTATTATTTTCTTGTGCCCTGCAAAGCTGCACTATCTGTGTAAAATCAATGGTACAGACCCAGCCTGGGCTATTAGAGCCCTATAGAGTGGGTTTTGTTTTTTTGTGTGCGTGTATCACTCTATGCTAGGGATGATAAGTAAAAGAACAAGTTGGTTCAATGCTAATTCACTCCAGCCTGAAGTAGGGAGGCATAAATCACTCCGTGGTTGTGATCTGACACCTAACTTTGTGCCAGAGGCTGAGTAAAAAGAAGCAAGCTATTTAGACTGGTTGTTTGTACCCCCTGTAGACACTACAAACTATGTGCCACAAAGAGATGTTAAAGCAATCATAAATTTATTACTTAACATATAAAGTGTACACAACAGAGGTTATTGCTGGTGATCCACCAGCACACAGAAAACAACGTATTATCCTTCAAAGAGATCACGAACTGAAGGAAAAGACAAAAATCCATGAAACTGACAACCAGGGCAGAGAAGTTATCAAGATCCCTGGCACAACACGCTGAAGACAGCAGCAACAGAGTCCGAGAAGTGTGTTCCGGTCTCTAAAACAAGGTGAAAACAGAACTTTTAGGGATTCCTGACTTAATGCAGGTCATCTGAGACCTAGGCAACCCAAGAAGTAGGAGCGCCTTGATCACCACGCTACTGCAGGAGAAACTCTTTTTTAATTGCAAGTTTAATGACATCGCCTGGGTTTTATAAACGAGCAGGAACCTGCATGATCCTATATGTGTCTTTAAGTGGTTCCTGATCTTCACGAGCCATCTGTTCCAGCAGGAAACAGCGATAAGGACAAGGAAGATCCCCCTAGCTCGTACAGGGAAGCACGCCCAGCGGGGCGCCCTAAGGCACGTTTCATTACTTCCCACCCGCACCCCGGAGCCCGGGGGAGGATCAGGCCCGGAGCTGCCCGGGAGCCCCCCGGTCCCGTTACAGGGACGGCGCCGGGGTGCCGACCCCAGCCCAGCCCAGCCCAGTCCGGCCGCCTCCCTCCCTCCCTCCCTCCCTCCCCCTCCGGCCGCCTCCTCACCGTGCTCCCGGGGGGGGGACCCGCCGGGGGTGCCCCCGCCGCCCGCCGCTGCCGCCGCCGGGAGCAGCGCCATGGGCCGCGGCGGGGCGAGCAGGGCGCGGGGCCGCGGCGCGGGGCGCAGCGCGGGGAGCAGGCGGCGCAGCAGCCGCTGCATGCCCGGCGGGGAGCCCCGCTGCGGGACGGCCGGGGCACGGAGCACGGGGCACGGCGCTGCCCCGGGACTACAGCCCCCGGCGTGCCCCGCGCACGGAGCCCCGCGTGCGGCATGGCGGGAGGGGCGGGGTGGGCCGCCATGGCGGTGCTCCCGCTCTCGACGCTGTCCCGCCCAGGGGGTGGCCCTCATGGCGGTGTTGAGGGGGCGGAGGGTTCTCCGCTCGAGTTTTGAGTGTGTGTTCTGCCCTATGGTCTGCCTGCAGCTTGAACTCTGTGGTGTGCTGTTGTCCAGCTGCCCTGTACGCAGTGAAGGCATCCAGATAGCGTGTCCTGATACGAGATGTACATTGGTTGTTGTGTATATCTCGTATATATTACATACATCTCATATATACCACATACATCTCATATATTCCACACACCTCATATATGTCACGTACATCCCATATACATGTATGTCATGTACATCCCATATATGCCACGTACATCTCATATATGTCACCTACATCCCATATACATGTATGTCATGTACATCCCATGTATGTCACGTACATCCCATATATGTTACGTATCTCATGACATACATCTCATGTATGTTATGTCCATTTGTTGTTTTCACTCTGTTTTACCAACAATTCTCAGCTAAACAGGACGCCTGTAACTCCACGGGAGTGCTTGGAGCTGACTACTCCTCAGACTCCTCAAAATAATCATTTGTATCTTGGGACCACCAGAGAAATTTTATACCACCCAAAGCTCTAGTTTTCATCCTTTTAGCTGCGGTCCAGGGAAAAACATCATCTTCCTTGAAACATCCATTCTTTATGCAGTCACCCAGTCTCCTAACGTAGCTCTGGCCCACCCTTCCCATTGGCAATAATGCTTCTACTGTGGCTGTACAATCTCCTATTGGGAATCAACCTCTTGGGTGTACACGAGAGGCTGTTTCTCCGAGGCGAGGAATGCAAGACACTATTTTCCTGCTTAAATAAAGACTTTGTGCCCTTTGGAAGCCAAACGCTGTCACTACATTCTGTGGGCGAAGCCAAGCCAAATCTCGCCTTCTGTTTTTGCGGATCAGCCTGTGCATATAGACCAGATCTGAAGGAGCTGATTGTTTATCCATATATACAAATTCTTACTTTCGCTTTTAAAGGGAGTAGGATTGGAGGGGAAAAAAAGAGAAAAAAAAAAAAAAAAAAGGCGCCTGCATTAGGGAGGAAGCTGCAAAGCTGCATGCATTCTGGATGTTCAAACCTGAGAGACTAGGGAAAATTAAATGAGTTTCTGTATTTGGCTTGTCTGTGCCTTCCCTTTCTGGGAGATAAAGTTTGTTTGGAAATACTTTACAACCTTTTTGACCCATCTCATGCTGTGTTTGCCCTCAATGTCTTTCACACTGTTTTCATGGGGCCTGTGGAAACCAAAGAGTGGATGCAACACAGAAATCCAAGTTTGGTGGAATCACAGAGGAGCTTTAGGATAAGACTGCTGGCAGTTTTTCTCACTGTATGTGTTTCAAGCTAAATATCAGCTATCGTTAGGAGGCTAACTATATAAGTGGTCATCTCTTCCTAGCTGGTTATCATTGTTAAATATATATATATATATACTTAAAGGTTTGATTCCATGGAGTTAATGATGAAATACTGGGAGAAAATCTATTGTTATTAAGTGTCTGTAAAAATGCAATGTAAAACACAGTTTTGAACCTGAAATTGTTCCCAGTCAATTCGTGAGATGTTTTGCTGAAATCTTCAGCAACCAAACTCTAGAAGGAATATTTCTGTTTGTACAGTGGACAGGGGAGTCTAATGTAATACTAGATAAGTGAGCATTTAATGGTCTCTATAACACTTGAAAGTGCAACACATTTTTACATTTTTGGTAGACCTAAAATTGTATGTAACCAATGCCACTAGCCTAGTACTGATACATGGATATATTCTTTAGGTTCATGAGGTGCCTGAATATACAGGATAAGGGGAAGTAAGAAATTAAAAATGCATTAGCTGGATCTGATAAGATTAGCTGATATCACAAATTGACCCTTTAAGTCCTAAAAGTGGTTGGAAGCAGAATGTTCAGCTGAGGACTAGAAGGCTGAGAAGTTCTGATCTTCCTGCCTGCCCAAATACTGTGCAAGTTACGTAGTGGTCACTGACCTGGTGCCTGTCTGAAGCAAGCCAATGTGTGTTTTTTTTTTCTGTTTATTTGTTTTTGTTTTTTGTTTGTTTGGTTGGTTGGTTGGTTGGTTTTTGGTTTTTGTTTTTGTTAATACTTAGGTTTGGGCTAATGCCAAAGCATTATCAGTTTCCTGTGGCCTTGTCTTTCGTAGAGTTTCTGATTAACCTCTCAGTGGTACAGTTATCCCTTTGAAGAGAAAAAAAAAAAAAATCAGAGCTCTCACGTAATGACAGCTGAGTGGCATTAACAGAAAGAGGAAGAACAGGCAGCTCTACAAATGGATTTGCCTATACAACCACCCTTCCCACGCCTGTTAGCCTCTCACCTGACTGCCTCTTAGTCCATCACCTAATTTCAGTCAAATTTAGTACAAAGTAGGAGGTACGATATTCCCACGCCTTTCCTGAAGATGAGTGGTTTGGGGGAAAAGAGAGATTCATGTAGCTCTCAAAGGAGGGAATGAAGAAACAGTGCTGTGTTTTTTCATGCTTTCCCATGAAATGGTGGCAGCTGGCCATGAATACTGGTCAGCTCATTAAATGATAGGTCACAGCACATACTATCGACACATATTATCTCTTATCTTAGTCAAGCAAGAGATATGGGGGAGCTGTGACAATTCAGGACATGGCTCACTTGTGGGAGGTTAGGAAGTAAAGGAGCAGAAACGGGACATGCTACAGGGAGGCCTAAATATTGAAAGAGGATATTGGGATATTGTGTAGGATGTGGGAGGGAGTTGACGGTATTGTAATGGGAGGGCATGGAGACTATAGGGGAAGCTTGGATTATTGTGATAAGAAGGGAGGACATAACTGATATGAAACAAGCCTTCATTACGGCCACTGCTGATAGAACAACTTGTTTTCTCACAAGTGAAGAAACATAGACCATGATCTGATAGTAATAAGAGACTTACTACAGGAACAATGAAAAGCATGTGTTGCAAAACTACAGATACTACTAAATGAAAGGTAGACAAAAAGAGACAGGGTTAAAGTAATCTAATGCAAAGATCAAAAAGCGAATAGGCTCGGGCTTCTACAAGAAATGGTATACAAGGAAAAAGAGTACAAAGATGCCATCAGTTGTACTTAACAAATAGAAACTACATTGGATTGACATCTAATGTGAATATGGATATTAATGTGGAGAGTATTAACATGTAGGGATACTAGCATGATCTGTTGACACGGGAGTTCGTGTACATTGCAGCAGGAGGGAACACAAAAGGGAATCAGCTGAAAAATGAACTCATTGTGCAGAGCAGCGATTACTCACTTGCTACCCTCTGGATTTTGACCCGTTGTGAGAGACACTGGCTAAAGATCAGCCCAGACACCCATGTGCTATTAATGCCAACATGTCGTTTCAGACCTTTCCAGGATCCTCTGGGCTTTTATGATGACAGGACTCTCTTTGAGGATACTGTTGGGCAGAGAGAGGATTCACCTAACAAACTGGGGCATGGACATCTTTGCCAACAGGCTTGCCAGCCTCGTAAGGAGGACTTTAAGCTAGGTTACTGAAGGATGGAAACCTCAGCTAGAAGACAGTGTTCCAGATGCACCAGCAGAGAGGTAGCAGTGGATGGTGGGAGAGCGCATGCAGGACAGGGCAGCAGCAGAGGCTGTCCCTGCCTGCCTGAGAGAGCAGCGTGCTTGCAGTGCTGGCACACAGACAGACCAACACCTGGGGGGACCTCAGCCGGCGAGAGAAGTGGGACAGCAGGTGCTTCCTGAAGCAAACAAGGACAAACGTAAAATCCTGCATCGAGGACAGATGATTTTGGCAAAAGCGTCTGGATGCACTTCTGCACTAATACAGCCCTTGACATTTTCTGCTAACTATGACCCTGCACTGGGCGTTACTATTTGGGTGTAATTTCTAGCCTGAACTCCTTCAGCCAGATTGTCTTGCTGTAGTAAATTTCTGAAAGTAGCCGTGCTTTATGGCTTTAGTTTTATACAAAATTGCTTTACAACTTCAACCACACTCTTTTTCAGTGTAAAAATAAGACTTAAGGCATTGTACTCACCTTCACATCTTCCCAGCTTTCTTTCAGCATAGCTCCGAAGAGCCAGAAAAGAGGAAATCTTTCTGAAATCCTTCAGGGCTTTGCAATAACAAAAGCAGCAGGAAGAATATCTCCAAGAGGCAAAAATAAATTTGTGTAAGATGTCCCCTTTTAGGAGCTGACTAAAATACTTTTAAAATTTTGCTTCATTGAAGCAGACTGAAATGATGCAGAGCCATATTTGCAGTGAAATATATACCCCTTAAGGCAAATGGAAGAGGAGATGTACCTTTGAGAGAGCTAAGACTTAACTACAATATTAGTCATACTGAGTGCAGGGAGACTGGCTCAGGACATGCCTAACCTCACAAGCACATAGGTATCTTGCAGATCTCTTTCTGTGTGATTCTACCACATTGCTCTTGATTCACTTATAAATTGCTTTCTTTCAAGGATAGGGGAGAAAGGTGGAGATGTAAGGAAAGCAAATAGCACCCATTAAGGGGCTACCAGTTGTTGAGATAGGATGAAAATAAATCCTGGTTGTCCTCGTGATTTCTACTGCTCTTATTCATTTGCCCTGCAATTGGTATCTAGTTGGCTAGTTTTAATGTTTCCTTAAAATACTTGAAGCAGCAGGAGCAGAACATGCTTTCCTAATCTACTTATTCTTTCTCTCCTCATCACAAATAATTCACCAGAAGTCATTCTCATAGGTAAAATTTCATTCTGCAGCAGAGCTATCATCCTTCTAGTGCTAACAAAACAAATCTTCCCTGTGTTGCTCCAGCATCAGGTTAAAAAAAAACTATTGATTTCTTTACCTTTGTCTCAGAAGCACAAATGCCATCACACAATTAGATATACATAACTTCATTTTCCAAGATACGGGGTAACCAGAACACAAATAATATTATGGACTACTTCTGTTAGATCATATTTTATGCTGTGAGCAGATGGCTTTCTTTTTATTAAATATTTATACTTGCACAAACAGAAAATATAAAACAGAAAATACATAAAACAGAAAATAACTATAAAACAGAAAATAACTTTAAATGATTTTGATAAACAGTCTTGTTTCTCTTATTCTTGACATGTATCATTCACATTTAAGAAAAAAAATTGTCTTCTGGAGACCATTAACAAAGACAGTCTGCAAAATGAAGACACCATTCAATGTGACAGGAAACCTCCAGAGATATGCAACATGAGAGACTGTATATTGAAATAAAAACACATTTCTCTTTTAGGGTCTTCAGTAAACCCACTGGACTTTTTAGCTCCAGAGGTCAAGTTAAGTTTGATCTGAAATCTCCAGCTTCCTGGAGTTGCTCTTATTTTCTGACTGAAATAGAAACTTTAAAATGTATGTGGGGAGAAAGTGGCTTATTTGAAAAAGAAGACACTGCCTGCAATTAAAAAAAAAAATAAATGTTTGATTTTAAATGGAGTGAATATTGACAACTACATGCAGAAGTCATGCAGCTGAGACACTGGATCCTGCATTCCTTGAGCAAAAGACACTTTACTGGGAGCCTTAAGCAAGTAAAGAATGCAGTTCTGAATCCAAAATGCATAGTATTCCAGATGTGGGTGGGGGAAATACGTATTTACTGACTAAACTGAAAAAATCTTGATACTCAGCTGCCTATTTGTTGTGTTTCTTGCTCTCTTCTCCCCTCTTGCTTTTCTGTCTCTCCCTTCAGCCACAAAAATTTTTCTTGTAGCCCTGTCTTCCTTGCCTTCTCAAGCTCCAGATATTACACAATCATCCCATGTGTTTGTCACCACTGTGCAGGCTTTGCGTGGTGTTGGATCTTTTTTCCTCTCTTTATCTGTGGACTCTTTGTAACGTTACGATGTCTGTGGAATAGGGGCAGTATATTTCATGTATGTTCACAGAACACACAGCCCAGTCAAAAACATAAATAAATCTAAGCTCTTTATTGCCAGAACATAGTGCAGTCCTTCCTGATGTGAAGATCATCACTCTGATCCCACAGGCATTTCTGGTGCGTGCCTGTCTGTCTTCCTAGGAACAGCTGAGCCATTAATGTGTGAGCATTACCAGCGTTTCAGCCAGTTCATCGTTTAGTCTAAGATATGAACGTATTTGCCCTAGGACTCTCCAGTGGCTAATAAAGACAGAAGCTCCTCCAGAAGAAAATTTTAATTCTCTTAAGTAAGAATTGTTCTAGAGACACTTTTCTCCCTCCGTGGATAGCAGAGATGGCCAGGACAACTAGGCTTGTGTCCTGCTGAGGCACATCAGTTGGAAGGCGCAGTTTGGGTGAAATGAATCCAGGCCTCAATTTTGTGATAGTCTCTTTTAGAACGAGCAAAATGCTCTGTGCTTTGGCCCAGTATTTCAGCCTCTGGCAAAGCCAGAGCTCTTGGAGCCCAGACAATTAAATTCAACATCAACTCTCTAACTGGAAACACTCATGTCAAAACAACATTTCTTAGATGTGACACTAACCCTCATCCATCTGGAAGAACCTGATGAGAACTATTGCTAATGTTGTGAAGCCCAAGTGCTCAGAAAACTTCACACAGTGTAGGCTTTGGGGCTCGGCCAAGTCAGAGCCTACCTAGGAAGAAATAATTGAGTAGTGTTGTTTTATGTTTCATGTGAATTTTGAAATTGGTTTACCCCTGGTGCGGCTGGGCCTAGCTGCACAAAAAAAATGTCACCCACGGCTTTCACATCAGCAGTCTCTTAAGATGTCTGTTTGTGTTTAACCAGAAGTATAAAACAAAAACAACACAAAACAAAACAAAACCAGCAATGTTCAAAATACCTTTCCTGTGAGCTATTCAGGGAAATAGTAACTTACTGTCGGAAAGAGAAGAGGGTCCCTGACCTACAAAGAAATTTGAGGACCCAGCTCTCACGTTGTTTTAGCTGCCACTCACACTTGGGACGATGTGATCTGGCATCCAGTTTCTGTCACTGACCTCCCTTGCAGTTACTGGGTGTATTGCTCCGTGGGTGATCGCCATCTCTTTGCTGACGGTGGAGTTTCCTGATCCTCTTCTGGAGGCTCAAGGTTTTAATGTATCAAGCCACAAAGGTGAAGCGATTTAAAGCTCCCTTGTTTACAATCATTATTGTAACTTACCTTACATGAGACACTTCTCTGGCATTATGCAAAAGTCTGAAAAAACATTTAAGAAAACAAGTACAATTAAACAAAAATACCTCAATGCATTCTGGTTAATGGGAAAATAAACTGATTTTAATTCTTCAGGCTTGCACATTCCTTTGTCTCTTTGTTCAATCCTGCAACCTTTGCTGAGAAACTTTGAAATCCCATTCGCCATACAGTAGCACTAAATATTCTTTGAGATGTGAAAGAGAGGAAAACATCACATTTCTGCTGTTAAATCTGACATTCAGTCCAGATTGGAGCAGTGTTTTCAGCATGCCTATGGCCAAGATCAGACTGAGGTCATTTTGTCAGGCATACAGTCTTACCCCATAAGCCAGTGCTGTGCCCTTCAGCATGTATCTGTGAAAAGGGGTTAACAGCTGTTTAATACAGTTAGCATGAATTGAGGAGAGGGTGAGGAAAAGTGTCTCCTCAGGGCTCCAGAAGAACTGTTGTTCATGTAGTCCGATCTCAACAGCTATTTGGTTTTATCACAAGAACTTGTACCCATGAAGGACAGAGAGGAAAAAAAAAAAAAAAAAAAAAAAAGATTTTAACCAGTTTCTGGATGATTTTCATTTTAAGAGTGGAATTTGCCAGACTTGCTTCTATACAAAAAAATCAATCTACATCTTACAAATCACGGAAAGTAGCTTATACATCTGTTTTGCATATGGAAAGGCGGGAGCTCAGGCGTACATTGAAATGTACCCTCACAAGAACTCTACCTTTGGTGGAGAGCCAGAGAAACAATGACATCTGACACATAATTCATGCTCAGTTCAACAGATTTCCTCATCAGATACACTTGCATTCAGTTTTGACCAAATGCTATGATGACTTCCCATGTAACACAGCATTACAGTGTGACTGCTCTCTCTCCTAATTTTCACTGGTTCCTTAAAACTTTGTCATCATTTTGAGCAAAACAGACAAGCATCAAAACTGCAAATAGGAAAACTGGAAATAGGAAGATTGAAAATAGCAAACAAATAATACTATGGGACGCACAGTTGTCTTTCTGCTGCGTCTTGGCACAACCTCCCACCATCAGGCCATTCAGAGGACTGCAAGGCTCATCGGGCCTAAATGTTACTTGGGAAGACAACGGCCGTCACTCTGAAAGTCCCCCCACTCCTCCTTCTTTCCCCCAGCTTTTCTTGCTGGGCATGACATCACGTGGTGGGGAACATCCCTTTGGGCAGTCGGGGGCTGCTGTCCTGGCTGTGTCCCCTCCCCACCTCCTGTGCACTCCCAGCCTCCTTGCTGGTGGGGCAGTGAGGAGCAGCAGAGGCCTCGGGTCTGTGTAAGCAACAAATAAAACATCCATATGTTATCAACACTGTTTGTCATCACAAATCCAATACATAGCACCATATGAGCTACTATTAATAAATATAACTCTATCCCAGGCAAAACCACTACAAACAGTACCTACAATCCTAAGAATAGCAGTCCTCACACTGTAGCTGGCTGAGGCATGTCAGCTGCATGGAGACCTTCAAAAAGGGTGAAATCTGACTTGGGAAAATGTTGCTTCATTCTTTCAGGATAGTTCAGAAGGCGATGGTGGGATCCCCCACTTGAGGGGCATTCAGTGAAAGAAGTCATGTTTTCCTGCAGTGTAATAAGACCTGTTCCTGCATTTGAGAGGAGCAGGATCAGAGCAGAACAAGGGAAAAAAGGAAGAAGAAGAAGAAGAAGAAAAAGAAGAAGAAGAAGAAGAAAAAAAAAAAATGTTTTGCCAAAGGAAAAGTTGAGTTGCACTTCTGTTGAATCTACGTGTTGGTCTAGAGCAGATGTTACCAATTATGTGCTCTACTTGGAGGACTCCAGAGACTCATGGGAAGTACCACTAATGACAGCTGACTTGCCATATCCATCTCATCAGAATGATAATTTGGGAGTTTTCAGAGCAAGAGAGAGCAACTAGATACATCCCACTGACTTCCTACGAGAATTGGCAACCTCAGGGGTCTGTGTCCCTTTGATAGTAAGTCAGTATGTACTTGCCTTCCTAGACGCTATGTGTTTTACCATTCAGCTCTAGGCTCAGTTAATATGCTGTTTACACTTGCCATCTGAATTCTTCTAAAATTGCATGTTGTGCAGTCCAGTTCTGCTTTACAGCTGAAGCTGTTTTCACCCAAGTCTCAAATGACCCAAGTCCCTACTTCTCTGGCCATATGAAATCTTACCTTTTTTTTTTTTTTTTTTTTTTTTTTTGACAACATTGACTCACAAGTCTCCCCTTTTTCAGCATTACCTCTGGAGGATTTGTCTTACTCCTCCATACCTTTCTGTATACCCTTCAGACAACCTTCTTTCATCTAAAGCACAAGCTACTATTTTTATCATTATTACACTTCCCCCTCACACACACACACAAACAAACTCCCCCCCCACACACACACCCCACACCCCCACAGTCTTTTGCTCCTTCATGTGTGTTTTCTTCCATTCAAATTAAGATCTCAGCCTCTCTTTGACATCAGCCTGTGGATGTCTGGCTTTCAGCCCATGTGCAACGTCATTAAACAGAGTTCTTCCTCCCTCTCCATACTCTATTTTTCTCAGTCACCAGGGACCACAGTTTCCTGCCTGACAATTCCTATCAAGCAGGCATTATGTTTGTCTCAGACCTCCGTCTCAAAGCTTTCATGTCAGTCTGTGTTTTAAGATGTGTTATACAGAAATCAGGCTTTTATCTAAGACAGGATCTTGTCAATGTACCTTGCAATGCTTACTGTTTAAATTCTTGCCCAGATTGTCACCTTATGTCTCAGTAGTGAAACATCTTTTCTGTAGCCTTGATGAACACAGTTTAATTCCCCTATGTAGTCACTTAGAAAGTCTTTGGAAAGTTATTTTTTCTAGAATTTCAAGTTTGACAATGTCACCCATCTTTACATTCCTCCACAACTTACTTGTCTGTATTTTAGCAAATAAGACTTAGGTGTCATGACTTTCACTCCTTAGGGCTGATGCCTGCCATAATTATCCTTTATTTAATACTGAAAAGGTTGATTTCTTTTCCTGAAAGGATTGCAGCTTAACTTCTGAACAGGAGCTATCAGTAATGCCTGCATAGCTTGAGAGAAATGCAGTCCAGATCTTAACAACTGGCCTTGGGAGCTGCATGGCTGGGTTTCCATGGTTGTACATCTGGATGAGTGTATTGTGCTTCCTAGCTGGGTAAATAGCCCAAAGAGAGTACTGCACTAATGAATTTGTTCTGCTTCCAGTGCCATGTTTACTCAATGAGAAGCTGCTCAAATAACTGTGAACATCACTACATAGTACTGCGCAGACATATTACCCATGATCTTTTGTATGCTCCCTCTTACATTTGGAAAAACTTCACTGTTAGCACCAGCAAAACTGCTTTGCTGTTCTCCTTTAAACTGTTATTTGCTATCGATGTTGCCAGAAAAAAAAAAATCCTAAACAACAACAACAATAATCCTTACAACTGCTGAGCTAGTAATACTAAGTCAATCTTCTAAGCTCTTTAACGCTTGTCTTACAGCTCTTGTATATATCCCAGTCTATCTCAGATGGAGGTTGTCTGGTTTAAAAATAAAATAAAAACACCTAAATTTTGTCACATTAAAGAGCAAGACAGGAAAACTTCTCATGTGATAGGTACTATCAGTTCATGCCTTGACAGAAGAGGTAATATTCCTTTGTAAATCTTTATTTTAAAATCTTGTTTTAATTACTAGTGCACAACTTCAAAGAGAACCTGTAAGAATTCCAGTAAATTACTTGTCACAAAATACCCATCTTTCTGCAAATACCTATTCCTGAATGTTTTAAAATATTATTACCAGAAAAGTTTACTTTCCTGTAGCTATATTTCCTAATGCTAATTTCTGTGTGAATTCTTACATCCTAGACTGTTACAATTTATGCAGTTTAATTACATGAGGTGGCACATGAGATGACATCTATGTTGTTGGAAATCAGGATCTAAAGCTATAATAAAATATGTACCAGAAAGCATTATCTAGGGAATGATAAAGTCCTTTATATTTTATTTAAATTTGCTTTTTTGAAAGTGACATTTTTATATGCTTTCCCTGACTTCTACTATATAAAAAAGAAAATGTGTATATTGCCTCTCTGCTGTGATGACACTGGAATACTTAATTAGTCCTTTGCATGCCAAAGGGGTATATGCTTACAGTGATTTTGCTGGACACAGATTTTTTTGTTTGGTTCTCTTCTTGCTGGCAAAGGGTGGCTGAATCCCCCCGCTTCTTGCTTAGCAGCTACTCTGAACTAGCACACTGAACGCGGTCGGTAGCTTTTGGAATAGCAGGGCAATTGCTGCCAAAAATACTGTCCCCTTAGGATCAGAAAAAAACACTGTTGCTGCTGTGTTCCTGCTCTCAGGCATATACTGTACTTGTCTGACAATAAGTAAACGTTTAGCACAAATACATTTAACTGAGTTAGCAACAGTTTCTTGACTGTGTTGAAATACCTGGTTATAAACCAGAAGACAAAAGGACTAAATAAGTTGTTTGGAAAATGTATTTTTCTATATTGTGCTAGTCTTTGCATGACTTGTTACCAAGTTTTCACTGCAGGGCTTGCTCTGCCCTCTTTTCTCAGGGAAAATTAAATTTTCTTCATGAGCAGGTCCTGTACGTTATGAACCAGCACATGGAAGGTCATTAGGAACTGGACAAACACTGAGTGCAGAGGCTGATGACTGTTTTTCTCTCTCCTTGTATATCCTGCCAGCACGCAGTTGTTTTACTGGGTATCTGAATTTCATATTTTTAATGCTGCCATACCATTTACATTTCTAGTTTTCTTATCTGTCTGCACTGTTAATATAACTTTTTTTGGAAAACAGGTCACAATCTGTATTAACTGACACTGATTAAAAAAAAAATATCACCATGGAAGTTTAAATACTTGCATAATAAAGTTGCCTAACCTATGAATGTAAAAGTAGACACTGTAAAATTAACAGTAGTTTGTACCCTAACTCATTTCTGAAAAGATCACGACAATTAAGTCCAGAGCATTTTTAATTTTGTCTTTTGGTCCTTTAGAAATCCTTTTTCCATAGTTATGATTGGAATTTGTAATGGCAGGGGAGATACTACCCACAGATAATTTTTCACAGGTTTTGCTGCTACCCTAGCACAGAGTCACAGCTTTTGGAGTTCAGTCAGTGCCAAGATGCAGAATTCATTGGATATTTTACTCCTGATGTCGGTAGGGCCTGGATTCTTGCCCTTGCCCTGTGGCTGCACAAGATGAAATTCTATCCTCTCGGCAGCAGAAGACAAACTTTCTAGTATCTTCCATCAGGACAGAATTTCACACTTCAGGGGTAACTCAAAATTACTTTCCCGTTGGTAGCAGACCCAGTGTAAGACTCCTGTCCTAGCTCCTTTTCCCACTGCAGCTGTGCACATTTGTCCCTGCGCCACTAAAGTAGAATGAGAACATTGGAATCATTTGGATTAGCAATACCTTACATAGTTTGATTTATTACTATTTATTTAGTCCTGCTCATTTTAGCGAGCCACTAACTTTATTCCCCAGACAGCTCTGTTCCACAACTGATGCAGATGCAAAGCACAGTGCAGATCTGATCAGATCAGGAGCAGGCCTGTCAAACAGAGCAGATCAAATTGACTTGACTGGAGCTGGCTTTGCTGCCAAAAATCTACAGCCTTCACGTGTAAAGTAGCTTATACACAATGTGAAAAATGCCACGTTCTTCTCATGGTACATGGAGAAGAAAGAGAGGTGGACATTTTGGATAAGGAGATGGTGCTTGTTAGTTTTTCACTTATGACATTCCTTGTCTACCCTGGACTACATCAGAGAACTGTGGATGTTCTGAGGTCAAAAGAGCTGAGAACACACAAAATATAAAAAGCACACTGGAAGCAGTTTGATAGCCTAGTTTTCTAAGTCTCCCATGACTGTGCTGTCAGCCATTGCCCTTTAGCTTTTGAAGTCAGTGACCAACTTCAGCCATTTGTGCAAGAGGACAGTGATCTTAAAGACAATTAACGTTTTACAGTCTTTGGGGGGGAAAAAAAAAAAAAAAAAAAAAAAAAAAAAAAAAGGCAACCGCAGTTGGCTAGAGAAGAAAGGAAAATAACTTTAGCAGAGGGAAAGGTAGGCAGAAGTCAGCCCCGCTGTGTTCCCCAGGTTAGCCACAGCCCGTGCCCCTCCATGGAGGTCAGTGTCCCAGGGAGCAGGGCTGAGGCCACCACAGCAGAGAGGCAGGTTTAAGGAGCACGACACAGATCTTTACCAAACTAGACTCTGTTACCTGTGCTGCTCAGCAAAGTGTTTGCTGTGCCCCCATTAACAGCTACTGAGCTCATCTGACAAAGTCAAGGATGAAAGCTCACTAGCTCAGAATTCTCCGGCAATGCCAAGAAACCGTTCACTTTTCATTATAGGGTAAAAATAAAACACTTGAAAAAGAAATAAAGAAATTACTTCCTAAATAGCTAGAAGGAAACAGGAGAAAATAGTTCCATTCTTTCTGCTTCCCTGCTCAGCGGATATGGGGCTCCCAATCCCCTGGAGCACAACACCTATGAATGGATGGAAGGCGATATACCATTTCTAATTGCCTCCTTATTTTGCACTTCTGCAAAACATACACATTCAGAAGCCTAAAGCTGGGCTTGCGCAGGGAAAACCTAGGTGTTCTTAGGACTGAATTCCCCACACTCCATCCTCTCTCTGTGCTGGTTCCCTTTTTTTTTTCTTTCTGACTTTTGAATCTGCCCTGATGCCCTCATCTGACACAGCAACTACATCGGGGAGAGAGAAAACAGGATAGGCTTTCACTTTTGTCTGGCAGCACAGGCTTGCATTCTGTGCTTCGGAGGTTTTCAGAGGCTCTTTATTCCATGTAATGTTCCTGGAGTGGAGAAGCGTATCTTTTGTTCTTCCTTATAAAGGGATATTTTTATACACAAAGATATACAGTACACTGAATTACAAGAGTTTTTATGTATTGGATTGTAAGGCTTTAACACAGAAATTTGTAGTGATTCTTTAATTTAGCCTTATCCAAAGCATTTAACTTCAAAACCTTAAAAGTACAGATGAATCAAAGCCTCAAAATCCATCCAACACATCAACTAATTGTAGTGACATCAGAAACAGAACGAGACTCTTAATTTAAACAGATTTCACTCTTAGCATGTTAAACATGCTGCCTGCGTGTATGTGCTAAGCTGTATTATCTTGGTATGCATACGTATGGCTGTATATACTTGCAAGTAATTAAGCTGAAGGAGGACAGGCATGTAGTTTCTTTGCAAATAGAAATAATTATTTTATGATTAAGCATCTCTCTTGTTGTTTCAAACAAAGCTTCCATGTTTGTTTTTTGTTTTTGTTTTTGTTTTTGTTTTTGTTTTTTTTTTTGCTGTGAAACACTATGTCCAAAGTGATGAGGCATGTATAAGTCTTCTGATTCCTTTAATATCGTTTCCATGTTAGATAGCCAGATGGTGGGGAGCGATAATACGCTGTACTAATCACTTAGGAAGTCTACAGAGTGGTGCTTTGAGATTTAGACCCACAGTTACTGCCATCACTCTTTTGATGGGAAGCAGCAGATACTATTCCAACCAACTGAGGGTTTTAAAATATATCAACACTGAACAAATTATCTAAACAGGAAAAGGACTGATAAATACCATTCAGTGCTAATGAAGAGAGGGTTTTGTCCAAAGGAAATAATACATTTTTTACAGTTATCAGAGATCAGCTTATGCAATAATATATATACACATCTAAATAAATATTTTTGCTTCTTTGTAATCATGACAAAAAGGAGAGAGATGAGCACAGCTGAGTTACTCAACAAAGAAAAAGGGAGCCTAAGAAGCAGACTAATTATCTTAATGAGTTTCTTAGTGTTTGATTTTTAATTCCATATCGATTTTCTGCCAAATTTAAGATTTTCTTATTCCAAGAGATGCATCAGTGGAAGCTTTTTTCCTATAGTAATGTCCATTTGCGTACTGGAATATTTTGTGGGGTGTTACTATAACTTAAAAACAGTTGGTTTTCTTTCTGAACAATGCACTGCTAATCTGTTCAACACGTTTTACAGAAATGGAATGTCAAATGTGCCCGTTCCTAATGTCACAGACTTTTTCATATGTTTTATTTCTGTAATTTCTACATAGGAAAAAAAAAAAAAAAAGAGAGAGAGAGAGAAAAAAAGAGAGAGAAAAAAAAAAAAAGAGGAAAAAAAAAAGAAAAAAAAAAAAGAAAAAAATGTTTGTTTCTCTGTGAATTATACTTTTATTTTTAAGCCTTTTTTGAGAAGCCACAATGCAGGCTCCACTCCAGGCTGGCAATCAAGGCTCTGTTAGAAGAGACGGAGGCAGCACTAATCACCACTCAAATATGATAAGCAAGCAGACTAAACATGTAAACAAGTGCTATGGTGAGTGTTTTGTTTTGATAGCACCGATTGTCATTTCAGTAGAAGAACAAACAACCCACTTCAGCCTCTCTGGCTTATTAATTGTAGAACACTTCAAACAGCAATGACAACACCAAATCACAGTCAGCAGAAAGGTTCATAAGCTCTTTCTTAGAACTGGGATATTCTAGCAGCAATTTTCAAACAGCAGCAACGTTTTACTTCAATCTTAGGGTAAAATGAGCATCTTCATTGTCCTAATATTTGTACAGCATTGTACTAACAATGAAAAGATGGTCCACCTCATAGACTTTACTTATTTAGGATTATTTTTTCAGCACTACTGAACCAATGTTTGCTCAGCATTTTTGTAAAATTAGGGTGTTTAACAGTTGAGAACAGAAAACTGCACCTATAGTCATCGTTTTAAAAATAATAATCACCTTTTTAATTCAATGTGTATTCTTCTTACTATGCTCAGTAGAAATAGGTTAATCTTTTGTATGCCACTATTGAATTGCTAATTTTAATAAGCTTTTTCTCTTATCCTAAATCACTTACTCTGCATTATAGCATGTATCATTGTAGATTCATTAGTTACATTACCATGCAATGTGGTATTTCATGATGCTGCCCAGTCAGCCTGAAGCCAGAAGGCTTGATTTTAACCTTGAATGACTTCATGGAGTTATTCCTAATATACACTAGTATACTGAAAAACAACACTGGGTCGCAAATTGTATGAAGCCAGCACTCAGCACATACTACTGTTACAGCATGCATTTGTGAATTAGATATGAGAAATAAACAAACTGTTCAGGATTTTCTTAAAAATGAGAATGGTGCATGCACATGGCACTGAAGAACATGTAAACAAATTGTGGAAAAGAACAGATGTGTACTGTTTAGACACACAGGCAACTTGCCTCAGGGAAGTTTGGATTATTGAGTTTACATGTCAAGGATACATACGTAGTCTGTTCACATTTATATCACAAAAGATTCTGTGTGTGTTGTGTGAAGAGAGTTCCTGCTACGCCTCTTGAAGAAGTATGTGATTTCTTAGAATATACCCCAGTCATACATACAGACAATTTATAGTTTGGTTTGGGTGAATATTTGCTTAGACATACCAGTAAATGCTGCATCCAGTACAAAATTCAATAGGCTACTTATTTAGAGTCACAAATTACAGAAGCCTCTCCAAGATTGCTTGAAGTCAACAGAAAAAAAATGCTTCAACAAGCATATCAACTTCAATAGGTGTTACTGCGTTTGGTTCCACGGGTGCATCATCCCAGTACTAAAACTTGTTGTGGTCCTGGATCTATTTTGTATTTGTAAAGTCAGCTTCCCATGGCAGTCGTGCACCACAAAACAAGCAACTGATGGAGTGGGAAGGGGGGGAGATAGGGGTAGGTAAAATCTCCAGGCACCCTGATGGCAGTAATCCAGATATTCACAGAGCACACAACCCATCTGTGTGACGTAGCATCCTGCCTTCATTTACAGCACTTCAGATACCTGTAATCAATAAGTAAATTATTTTTTTAAAAAGAAGAAAATTACAAGTTCATCCATATCAGAAAAGAAAGGCCTTGTTTTTGGTTCTAAGTCTGAATATGAAGTATGGTGCGTAGAGTATAGCAAGCCGCTTGAGTACCCAGAGAAGTGAATAACCTGTTGTATAGGAATTGCAGCAATTTGTCAGTAGTGAAATTAGTGTTACTGCTGAAGACTGTACTGCAGGGACTGGCAGTTCACTGTCACATGAATTCCTCTTCCCTATGACTCAGGCTTGCACCTTCTCACTAGCTTCAGAGTCCTCCCTACTCCTTGTCCCTGCTACCTGCCATG
This sequence comes from Netta rufina, assembly GCF_964035555.1. Taxonomy (NCBI): domain Eukaryota; kingdom Metazoa; phylum Chordata; class Aves; order Anseriformes; family Anatidae; genus Netta; species Netta rufina. Next base: position 83,200,027 of record NC_140125.1, on the reverse strand, counting down.
TGTTTTAGCACTGACAGAGTGGGAATCAAATACAGCGTTGGCAAATCAGACTGTGAAAAGGTGAGCGAGCAGAGGCTGCAGGTGGGAGAGGTGATCCTGAGTGAGGTACAAGTTTTAATAGGAGCAGTGTTTCACATGGGGTGCCCTGCCTGGGCCCTGGAGGAGTGGATCACTCCTCCCCAGGTCTTGCACTTCCATGGCTCCAATCCTTCCTAAAGAGCTGGAGAACATTGTTCAGTGCTGCTGGCCTCACCTAGGTCTGACTGCAGCTCCGATTTTGCATTTGCATTGGTGCTTTCCCATAGTGGCTATGTCCATGAGACTGTATACCATGGAGAACGGGAGGAGAATGGGCAATATCATGGTGGTAGGTAGGGAGGAGAGCCAACAAACCATGACATTACAGGAACTCAGTGGGTCCTGTAAATTGCTCCTCCTTTTCAACTAATCATGACCACTTGTTAACAGAGCCACGCTTGCCAGAAGATTACTGGTAGACCTTACAAAAAGAGGGAGACTGAAGTCTGCAGGAGAAGAGACACAAAGACTGTCAAGCCTCCTGTAGGAGAGAGCCTTACTGGTTTTGTTCAGAGAGGGAGAATACCTAACCTTGCTAGGCTGGTGCCAAGGAACTGGAAAAAGAATGTGGGATAAAGGCGAATCCAGGCAAACTCCCTGTGAGGGACTGCCAGGGTACAAAGCAAGAGATGAATGTGCCATGAGGCATTTAGCCTTCCTCTGCAAGCTTGTGAAAAACCTTGGCAATAAGGTACGCATGCAGTATGCTGTCTAGAACTCTAAAGTAGACAAAAGTTATTTATAATTATTTTCTATACTTACGCTTTTTATACCTGTACTAAATAAGGCTGCCAGTACTTGAGATTACAGGCTGATGGATTAAATTCCATAGGCTGTGCAAACAGTGCATAATATGCTATATGATATAGCAGAACTTCACTAATCCACAATAATGCAGGGCAGCCCCAGCACAGATTAGCAGGGTTGGTGGATTAGGGACCAGGAGGGCATTCGAGGGGAAGTCACTCACCGCAGAGCCGTATCTCGCTGTGGGCTCACCTACTCCCTCGGTAGTGGGGAGAATCTGCGCAAGGAGCTGCCAGTGGTTCTGCTGCTCTGCCTGCCTCCAAAGAGCATTACCAGTGACATTGATGTTGCTATCACTTCTCTTTCAAAAGCTGCAGTAGGCCTTCTCTGATCATAGACTTGCGCTCATGGTCTCCCTGGAATTGGTACCTAGTACATCCCTGCTGTACAGATGCATTAAATCAGTTTAAAGTGAGGAGACTCGGTGCTTGTGGAAAGGGCAAGGAGCTCTGCCCAGCCATAAGCACAGCCTGAACAGATGCATGGGGCTGCGTGTGTGAGGCAGACCTTCAGTGCAAGAGGTGGTTCCTGACACTCCGGGGAAAACAGTAGAGAGGTTAAAAAGCATGTTTTGTGACTATTAGCCTTTGATTTTATACAGAAAGTCTGTTTAAACTCACATGATGATTAACAACACTGACTAATTCACGTGCATCTAAAACTGCAGAAAGGGTAACCACATCTTCCACTACTGACTCAACTAGACACGTCAGTTTTTAACAGCAAAGGATGCTTTCACTTGTAGAAAACTTTAGTAATGCTAAAAGTCTTATCAATAACAATCAAAGGCAGTAGCATGATAAAATATCAGTACGGTAACCATTCTAATTAAACACTATAAATACGTGTTACATTAAAGAACTTGGAACTGAATAACCAGGCCCAGTATTCATATTAGTTGTCATTTCTTCCTTTCAAGAAACAAAATGAATAGTCTATACTGAAAAAAGAAGAGTGTGAAGTCTTTGACTTTAGGTCAAGCAAATTTGAATTTTGCTGAAAATTCAGATATTCATTATTTTTGATACAAACATAACAAATGTTGCAGCAAGATCATGACTATACATGGTAGGGTTTTTTTAAACCGAAGAATGACCTGAGGCAAACACTTGAGATAGATGATGTTGAAGAGATTAGCTCTCTGTGATGCACATTTTTCCCTCAGCACTCTGTAGGTTCAAACAATGAGTCTGTGCATGTTGAGTATATTGACCTTTGTGAATACAGTACTTGAAAAATGGTAACAGATTTCTTTGAAAATCAATGCCAATTGTGAAGCTGTTTGTTATTCACTTTTTATTCTTGAGTACAATTTAAAGAAAAAATCATATATGTGAAATTGAAAAATCAAACTCTTTAAAAATGGAATATTTTTTCCATTATTCCTGGGAACAGCAAAATGTAAAGGAGTTGTATGTTATAACAGGATGTCTCTCAAACATATCTGCATATAATTCAGCACAGGTCAATAAAGCTTCTATCATTAATCCTGTTCTTTTGGTAAAAAACAGAACAAAACAAAACAAACAACAACAAAAAAAAAAAGCACTGCATGAAAGTTTAATGATACAGACAAATGCACATATAGAAGCAGGAAAAAAAAAAAAGTTAATTTGCTTGTTCAACTTATTTTTATCTAAGCTCTCACAAGTAAGGGAATGCTTTGTCCTGCTTGGCCATTTTTCAATAAAAAAATATAAAATTCAGGCCCCAGTGGTGTCAAGAGAGGTTGTTTCTTAGTGATGAAGTGGAGCCAGGATTTGACTTTTGTTTCTTTTACAACAATTAGTGTCTTATGTGGAACAACAAGAATTAGAGACATTGATGTAAGTAACAATTTTTTCTTTAAAATACATTTTTCTGACACCTTTGCTGGCAATAGTGCACATGACCTTTTCTCAGGGAGTTTCCTATCAAGGTGTCTAGGGCTAGCTGGCTGCACAGGAAACCTCTTGTGGGCAAAACTAGCTTCTAGCTCCGCAAACAGACAAAAAAATATGAACTATGTACCTAAAGGTCTGCAGCACTGTGAGGTCTTAGCAGCCCTGGGCCAATCAATACAAATGTTAAAACCCAGTTATAGGGTAACTTGTCAACAACCGGGTTCCCCAAATCCGCTGTGGTTGTAATACAGATGGGACCCTACAAGCTATTCAAAGAAAACATTGCAGAAGCTGCTTGCCATTTCACGATTGCATTAGCACCATTATTTACCACCTAATCGATGCTGTGATTGACAACTTTGCAAATCAGATTAGCTTTCAGTCTGTGTGTAAGAGCAGCATGGCTAGGCATGGAAAATTTTGCGGGCCCCGATTTATGGCAGATGAACAAGAGTTGAAGATATAAAACAGTAAGTGGGTGATATTGCAAATTAGCTCTAACAAAAAGCCAGAATATGTTCAAACGGCCCCCAGGATTTATTCACGACTAGCCCCGCATCCCTCCTGCGCTGCCTGCATGCAGCGAGGGGAAGTTCCCACCCAATGACATCATGGCCTGTCTTTGGCCACAGCCAGCTACATATTTTTAAAGGAGTCCTGTTTGTTTCATAACTGAACTCTTCACCTTTTGATTATATGTTTTGTTGGGGGGGGTAAAGGGAAAAAGCCTGCTAGTAAATGGACTTAACTTGGCGTTCACAGGCTCAGACTTGGGTGGGCTGCGTTCCCTCCTCTGGGCACACCCTACCTGAACCCGTGTGTGTTAAATCACTTGACTGCTTCACCCCTAACGCTTGGGACACATCCTGGGAAGAAAGTTCAGAGATGCTGGAAGTGTGTGCTTACAGAAACACACAGAACTGTAGAAAAATATGTGCATAAACTATGGGAGGAGCACCGAGACTGCACCAAGAAAAAGGCAGTAACTTGGAAGAAAAAAAATCTCTTAGTTGTGGTGAAGTGTCACTAAATACACAGAACATGCTGTGATTCCAGTGGCATGTTTTGATGGAAAACAAAACAAAACAAAAACAACAACAAAAACCAACAACAAAAAATCTTGCTAACCAAGAAACTTTACATTATTTTCACAAACAAACTCCAACCTGAATTTTCTTTGTCATCTGCTACAAATGCACTCCCTATTAATTAGCCCTATGAAAAGCTTACACAAATGTGGGACAGTCGTCACATTGTGAGGACTACAATGCAGGAGGAGCCGGGTTGCCCTACTAATACTAGTGAAAAAAAAAAGGAAAAAAAAAAAAAAGGATATTTCCAGAAATATCTGGATCTTTATCACAATAGAGTGAGATATTGATAAGCTTGAACTATTGGAGAAGTGCTATGTCATGACCAAGTGAAGTGGACTCACTACAGCTACAGAAACACAGCCTCGCAGTGTTTTCTGTAGTAGCAATCTCCAAGATGGGATCTGCAGGCAATTTTCTAATGGTCTGTAGATAATTGATAGGATGCATAATGCTGCCTCCTTGCTTCCAGATATTATGAGGAGTAGCCAGGAAAAGAAAAGTCGGGAATATTGTCTAAGCACTTGGAACAGGACAGAAACATGTATCTTAACAGCCTCTTGTATGCACTGTTCTCCCCCTGCAAGTGAAGGCCAGAACCACAGCTGCAATGGTTAGGAGTGACTCAGTATCTTCTTATGGTTACTTTTCCATTGGAGCAGTTATGTGGTTGTCCCTGCTTGTTCCACAAATGAAATGGGAGGTGACCCACACCAAAATACTCTGTGGCTTGGGAAATCTTGCTGCAGAAGATCCTCAGCACACATCCTGAAGAAGAGTAGCAGAGAGAAAGCAAAAAGTTTTTATTATTATTATTATATGTATATATGTATTTAACTTTAGCTCTCAGGAAACAGGTAAGTGGTTGGGTAAGGTATCAAATTTGTGTTTTTCCGTCTTTACTATAATTGTGAGGAGAAGAAATGTAGAGGTACTACTGCTGTTTGCTTTTTTTTTTTTTTTTTTTTTTTTTTTTTTTACATGGTGTTTTTTTGTTTCTTTGATTGGTTTGCTTTTTTTTTAAAGAGGGATAGAATTTGATTTTGAGCTGTTTTTAACTTTTTTGGAAAGTTTCGTAAACTTTGCAGAAAGATAAAGCCAGTGAGTTATAGAAACTTAAAACATTTTAGAAAGCAATAGGAAATGTAAAGAAATATTCTACTCAAAACTCTTGCAGGGACTTGGCTTTATTCCTGCACAAATATTGATATGTGTACTCTGATTTGTTTCTTTGTTGGAATAATGAGGCCAAGACTCCTGTGAAGAGTTGTGGGTTTAACATGCAACTCATCCAATTAACGTCACTTTCTGCCCTTGCGTGATGTCATGTTGCACTACGCTCTTTTGAAAGCATTCTTTGTCTTCCTAGCATAGGATGCGGATCACAAGAACTTTCTTAAAGACTCCTGGGGAGTCCGTTCCTATGAGGTGATTTACACTGAGTTATAATTAGCCTCATTTTTTTCAAATTTAGTTGAGTGGTAAGGTTGCCCACAGCTTGGTCACAGATTCTTTAACTCGACAATTTTAGGAATAGGTATGATAGGTACTACGCTGGTGACATCAATTTCTGAGCCTATTTGGTACAGCTCTCATGGGGCTCCAATATAAATAAAAAATCAGACTTTCCAGCATACATTTTTTCCAAGATACCATTTATCAGCCGCATTACATTTTCCTTCAGTTGTAATAATTATCCATAGCTTTTGTCAGCAAAGTGAGAGCTCTCTCACTCGCTCTGAAATTGCAAAGTCAAATCAAGAAAATCTTTACCCTCAGGAGGAGAACAGATTAGCATGGTCTGCACGCTTTTACAGCAAAGTACTCTTAAAGCAGGAGTGGAGATCAGAGGCCGTACAGGCACACAGAGATCTCCTGATGAGGCAATAGCAGCTATGCACATCCCTGCACAGAGAACACAGAGGCTGCTTCCTTCTGTTACCTTAATGAGATAGCTGTGGGACGTATAGAAGTCAGAACATTATTATTGTTAACGCACGTATATCTATTTCATCTAATCCTTTCCACGTGAACATTGAAGTCTCATGCAGGCAGCATTTTTTCCAACTCTCTTTTATGTTCAGCTCCTTTCTTCTCCAGCGTAGGACCGAGCTGGCTGTTTTGCCCTCTTTGTGCAGTGATCATTCACTCATGCCAAATGCCTTTCACTTTATGGCTTTACAACTAATAGCTGCAGCTAGTGTGTATGTGCCAAATGGATCTATCACGGCTTTTCATGTTCTGAAGACAGGCTCTCTCCAGCCAGAGTCCAGAAGTTTTCAGAAGTACTTAAAAAAATTAGGTACAATTAGAAACATTTTAGAACTGTGAGGTGTTAACAGAGATTGTATTTGAACTGAGAATTATCAGCTTTGCCATAGAAACTCCAGATTGGCAGCAATATTTTTACTGAACTACAAAAAACACACATCCCTTGCTTTTATTATTTTATTTATTTATTTATTTTCTGGAGTTCCCTTTGTTTGTAATGGTTCAGCTGTGAAATAATTCTTTTCTTTCTTAATGTTTTTTTTCTCCTCTACTTCATTACCACACGAAAATGTTTCAACTACATTTCTTTTGGCGTAGCTGATCCCGAGGCCCGGTTTGCCTGCCAGGTTGGATCTTTCTGCGTGTTGTGGATGTTTGCTTGCAGAACAAAATCTAGGTCTTCAGCGACACTTACCACTTACCCATGCCAATATTTGTTATCCGCTTCACTACCCAGTCTGTAGCAATGCCAAGCAGCAACATCAAGAGAACACAGGCTTTTCACATCAGCAGTCACTTTGAACTGTTACTTGGCTTTTTTACCGTTTGGGGGAATTCATGTCGTGGGGTTGATTTTGACACTTAACAACACTGCTGAATCAAACAAATGGGAAGTCTAGAGATAAAAGACAAATATCACCTACGGGTACCAATTTCACTGACAACATTCAGTTGAGCAAAGGGTTTAAATTAATTGTATTTAGCTTGCATCACACGTTGCTCATCTTCTGGATTCTTATTTTATTTTATTTTATTTTATTTTATTTTATTTTATTTTATTTTATTTTATTTTATTTTATTTTATTTTATTTTATTTTATTTTATTTTTCATTTAACACTCGTAACTAACAATTTCTACTGCAGTAAAAGACACAGAGTCCCTTATGCTGTGCCAGAGATAAAAGTAAGCTTTTTTTCCTTAATGGTAGGGTCTGACATTCAACGTCTCCCTTGACAGAGGCAACATGTCCTAACTTGAGGACAGTCCTCAAGGCAGGGTAGCAGTAACCAAAAAGAATCCTAGCAATTCAGAAGGTGCACTCGCAGCAGTGAGTCCTTTAACCAGTCGTGTCTGCAAGATTGGAATCTTAATCACTTCAAAACCCTTCAATTATATTTATCGGTTTCCAATCATCATGTAAGAACTGTCAGGGTGGGATTATTGCATTTGTCCCTCCTGTCAGCACCACGGCTGGGGAGTAAGAAAAGTCGTGCCTTCACACTAGAACAATATAATCTGTCTCTTGTTTTGGGCTCTATCTGATGTGTCAAAATCTGAGGCCAGAGTTAATCTACTGCACTGTTCTACTGCCAGAAACACAAAGCAAGAATCACACGTTTGGAAGTGACATTCCTTGACCAGCAATCAAACGCAGTGGCAACATCCACTCCTGTGATGTTGACGCATGCTTTTCACATCACTTTGTGAGCGCACATAGATTGTGTAACCCTGAGACACTGCACACACCTCGCGTTGCTGCGCACACAAACCCTCCTGTGCCAATAGGTCTAAAAGTCTGTCCATGAAGAGCGGCTTCATCAAGAATGCAGGTTTACCACAGTAAAGTTTCAAGTACAATGAACTTCTTCTCCTAGAGCATATTTTGTGTGTGGTAGCACGTTTTCTATTAATCATGGAAGATATTTTCACCCGCTTTTCCAGTTCCTTGGAACCTTTCTGAATGCCGGCAAACATGCCACAAAACTGACCTCTGGATTAAAAAAAGGCAAGAGAGAGACTTCCCTTCCAGAGAGCTGCCTTCTAGAAACTTATTCCCATTTATAAGAAAACTTTGTGGAACAAGGAGCGATACACTTTTTCAGGACCAATCACTCAGTTTTATTCATTTAAAACCACTGAATAATGGTGGTGCTGAATAATCAAATTTAAAATAATTAAAAATCAACAGTAGTTACATTATCATCCTAGGAATAGATTATGCAATTTTACTGCTAGTATGTTTACTTGCTTCAGCCATTACTTGGAATATTTTTTCATTTGTTCCTTCTTCAAAATCTCTAAAATGGAGAAATCCCTACATACAACTAAGGCAACGTGACTATTTTTCCTTATGTTCTGTTTTCTTTTGACATCTTAAAGTTTATAATTGGAAATGAATATTTTTTCCTCATTTATTTTCCCTTGTAACAGATGCTGCTGATGGCTGTGCCGCCAGGCTAATGTGAAGTCTTTGCAGGACAAACATTATAAAGGAGAAGTTAAATTAATATCATGAAGGTAAAGCTGAAAAGCCTGCTGGCAAGAGTTGAGCAAACAGCCTTTTTACTACAGAGCTCTCATCTGTACAAACAGCAGCTCCAATGTGAGGTTCAGAATTTGCTGTTTGCATTCAGCTGTATTGCTGCCGTCTTTATTTCTGTTAAATGGTGCTTTGGTTGTATCAGCACTTCCAAGAAATTTTGCATACTGAATGCAACAACAGAGTGCTCTTTTCACTGCAGCACCTACACAAAATTTAGATAAAAACTCAGAAGAGTGGAGAGAGGGTAGTGGAGAATATTTAAGATGGTATTACTGACATTTCTCTGGTGCTAGAACTGCAGCAATACATCTAAAAGTTAGCAGCCCAGGAAAATGACCACCTGTCACGTAGATGGAATGACATTTGACTACCCAGATGTTTCATTACTGTGCTTATGAAATTGCCTACATCCTCTACTCCTTAGGCCATACACATCCCATAATAAAAGAGCAGACACTGAAAATTGTATTCCATTTTTTCTATGCTTTAAATAAAATCAACATGGTTTTTAAAACCAATGAAGCTGCCAGGCTATTTACTTTCCTAAACTTATGCACCAGAGAAGAAGGGAAGTTTGTTATAAGGCAGCAGATTTTTCCAGAAACAAACGGCCTAAAACCAGCGTGAGAATAAACATCAGAGTACATAAACCTCTCTGGGGGGTGTTCCTGACTGGGCTTCTCAAGAGCAGTGTCTGAGGCTGTCTGAGGAAAGCAGCAAAAAGAGGCAAGTCAGAAGCTGTTTCTTTTACAGTCTTCCTGAATTTTCTAATCTGGGCGAATTTCACTACAGGCATTTCCATTAGTTTTAGCAGCACTGGGAACCGTACTGAAAATGAGATCGTTGCAGGCACAGCTGTTTTTAGTCCTGTGCCAATTAAACTTGCTCAGGCCAATGGTATTAAACACTGGCAGCCAAACAATTGCTAGCAATAGCGAGAAAAAGCAAACTGGATCATGGAAACTCAGGTAGCCTTAGAAGGCTGCACAGACCAAGAGTCTCCAATTGCATCTGTAAATTAAGCCTCCAAAGGTAGCAGTTGCTGTTTTTATGACGGCACCTGAAGCTGCTGAGCTGCTGTGTTACTTTCTTGAGGAACTGGACCATATTCTGCTGTCATTCCTTCATGCTCAGAGATATTAAAGCACGTCAGGAACAGGTTAGAGAAGATCACATATACAGTTTTGGAGACCATTCTGAATACTAAAAGCCTTTAGGAGCGCAAACCTAATCCAGCTGGTGCTATGGTAATTTCAGCACCTGCCATATCAAAGAAAGAACCACAGTGATTGATTCTCTTGAAAAGTTATGCTTCGTCCCCTCTTTGAAAGAGTCAAAGGCTTTTTCAAATTCTGTTTCTGAGCGTGGACCCAGAGATATTGAAAAATCTGAATTTAGCTTTATTTCAATTGTACACTATAATGAAATATGAAGATTACAACATCAAGCATCACACCTAGTAAATGCCAGAATTCACATTGCTTGTGCACACGCATTATAATCCACTCTTTAATTATCGGTCCCTAACCTCTTCCACTGTGTGTGGAACAGCGCTGACTGAAGCACAGACACCCCATACTGCTTCCTCTCTGATCATCAGTGGCTCACTGCTCCTCTGTGTGCTCACATTAATTTCCTTTAATAGCAGTCCCATGAGCTGTGGGGTTGCTTTTACTTCTGAAGCACCAAGGTTAAAGACAGGGTGCTCATCAGTCCTAGGTGTCTAATTGATTTCTCCATCTTAAGCATTGCAAAATGCCCAGAATTTTTATGGTACATTGCCCATCGACTTAATTTTCAGTAAGCTACTCTAAATGAGATCCTGGCATCCTACAACTGTCATTGTGAAGACAAATCCCTTTGCACAGTATGATTCAGGCGATGCGGCGCACAGCACCACACAGAAATCTCCAATAAAGTTGAGTTATGGGGAGTTCTTAGCAGTCCTTAAAACAACTTAGCTTAGGGATATGGTTTAGTGGGGACTGTTAGTGTTAGGTCAGAGGTTGGACTCGATGATCTTGAGGTCTCTTCCAACCTAGACATTCTGTGATTCTGTGATTCTGTGAACACTCGGCAGCCTTAGCCGTGGTCCTGCTTTCCCTTCCCATCTAATTCTAGTTTCCCCAGAAATGCCATGGGGATGACACAGAAAATGGCTCGTATTTCTGCCCGGCTCTCCCCAGACCAGGGCATCTATCCTGTGCACCACAGAGGCAGCCCCTGCCCCTGCCCCGCCCCGCCCCGCCCCGCCCCGTCCCTCAGCGGCTTGCAGCCGTTGGGATGGGGCGCGGGATGCTGGGCGGGGCATCTCCCATGATTGACGGTCCCCGCAGCCAATAGAAGCAAGGCGCAGGGCGCGGGGCGGCCCCTCCGGCGAGTAGGCGCGGCGGAGGCGTGGCGGGAGGCGTGGCGCGGGCGCTGATTGGCCGGGGGGCGGGGCGCGCGGGGTTTTCTCCCGGGCTGCGCCGCCGGCCGCGGCTGGGGGGGACTCTGCGCGGCAGCGCGAGCGTTGGGCGGCCGTTGGGCCGGCAGGTAACGGCTGCGCGCGGCGGGGGCGCCTCGGTGAGGCGCGGGGGCGGCGGGAGGGGGGCGCTGCCCGCTCCCCGCCCCTCCCCGAGCCGCCGGCCCGGCCCGGCCGGGCGCTGTCAGAGCCGGGGGAGCAGCGGGGACGGCAGGGGGCGGCAGCGGCCCCGGGGAAGCGCGTCCGGAGCGGCGGGGAGGGGGTGCGCCCAAGGACTCGCCCCTCTGCGCGCAGGGGCCGGCTGGAGGGGCGCGGGGGGGTTAGGGACGGGAGTGTGGGGGTGGAGGTGGGGGGCTGCGGGGTGCTGGTCGCCTGCCCCGGGGCACGGGGAGTCGGGCTGTGAGGCTGGGGGGGCTGGGGGCTGCTTGTGGGTGATCCCCGAGAAGGAGCCGGTGTGCGGGGCTGTCAGCCGGGTGGTTGCGGGTTCCAGCAACGGGTTCCGAAATGGGCACTGGCAGGGAGCAGTTAGCAGCCGGCAAGGGAGGAAATTCAGGGCGAGGCGCTTTGATATCAGTGACGGCGAGCAAACAGCTCACTTAGGATTCTCTTTCTGCTTATAAAGCTGTCCGAGACCCATTTTTAATTAAAAATGTGTAATTTATAGCTTTTTCATTGACACGTAGTGCTTTATTGCCTTGTTTTCCTGCCTGCTAGCATGTGTGCTACCAACCAGAGTGTGAGTACCATGCTACAAGCACGTAGTCCTCCAAAGCCTAGCCTTCAGCAAGCTCTCAAAAACTTCCAGACCTGGAGGGTTTGAAATGATAAAATGCTGCTTCACTTTGTGGCTATTTACTATTAAAGTTGCTCTCTTTGGCGTGATATTTTAAAGTTTCGAATGGGAGATGGACGCGGCCCTTAAGCCAGCCTGTTGCAGAGCGGGCGCTGTGTGGTGCCATCCTCCGTTACTCCAGAATGGCCCCAGAAGGGTGCTCGGCTGAGGGGCTCTGTTTCACTCACTGCTCTCCCCCTCTCCAACAAGTTTGTTTCTGCTTACCGTGCTGTTTTCTGTCTGGTGTTAACCTCTATGGTGAGAAGCTGAGCTGCTTTCTCTTGCTTGAATTGCAGCGTTCTGCTGAGTTTGATTCCTTTTGAGCCTAGAATAGACCTTCCCTTCCTGGTTCTCAGAGGCTGTGGGTCTCTGTTTACATCAACAGCTTGTACCCGTGGCAGAGGAGTTTGTGCTGTAGTAACTTCACTTAGAAAGGTCTAGGCGAGACTTTCAAAAGTATGTGTTGTGTGTATGCATGCTGGAAGTGAAGAGGAGTGCAAACTTAAGATATGGAATAGACTTAGAGGCTTCATTTCTTTGGAAATACACATTTTGTTCCACCTCTAATTTCATAAGTCTCCGGCAACTGCAGTTAATCCATAAGAAATTTCTACTTTATTACCACTTCTTCTTGATGTGGCTTTAAAAGTAGGTGCAAATAAATATGGCTCTTTGTAGCCAGTCTGACCTGTTGATGTCTTCCTGGGGACAAGCTATGGAGAGGGTGGTCAGGCACTGGCACAGGCTCCCCACAGCAGTGGTCACGGCACTGAGCCTGACAGAGTTCAAGAAGTGTTTGGACAACGCTCTTGGAAAAGTGATTGGATTTTTTGGGTGGTCCTTTTGGGATCCAGGAGTTGGACTCGATCCTCGTGGATCCCTTCCAACTCAGATGCTCTATGAATACTGTGGAGTTAAATTGTTCTTATTCAGGGGGATAACCTGGAGAGTGATTGTATTACTGTATTCAATATGGTGTGAATCATTTAGTGATTGTGGTAGATATAGACAAAACATGCATTTTTCATGTGGCCCATTCCTGAGTCATACCTTTAAGGATGATGAGCACAGGTCATGGGGAAGAACAGAAAAGCATTCTGGGAACATTTGAAGACTTTCAAAGGTGGTTTTGTGGGTTGTTGCTGATAGTCATTTAAGTGTAAGCTCTTTGTAAGGCATTGTTTTTTAAAAAAATCAAACTAGTTTTTTAAATGGCATATAAGATATATGACAAAACAATATAATCTTTCTACTCTGAATTTGGTGCTTATGGGATTACTTTTTGAATTCTGCATTCACTTGTGGCATCGAACTTCTGCAATGTGATAATATTGTAAGAAAAATTGGAAAGATTTTAAAGTATTACAAGAACTGGGAAGCATGTCTCAGTACAGAAGATTGATTTATTCAAGTGTTAATAGGGGACGGAACAAAATAAAAGACTGATAGACACAGCTAGTAGTGGCTATGAAAGGATTCACTATCTAGAAAGAGAATCTAAACAGCTTATGCTCCTTACAGTTATGTCTATAGTATACAGTATTCCTCTATTAAGAGAGGACAAGTTTTCTACATTTCAGTTTATAGCTTTAGATTTCAGTAGGGCAGAACTGTTATCAAAGGTTGTGTATAGTGTATTCACTACCGTTAGGTATTTTAAAAGTTAGGTTTAATACTTCCTGAGAAAGATGTACCAATTCAAATGGTGGTTTCATTCTGGAAGTGATCTTATGTTGTTGAGGGTAGATGAGGAGGGGGAAGGTGGGTTTTTGTCTCACTACAAGCAGAATGAACCCAGAAAAAGCTATACTGGAAAACTGCTCATTGTATGCTTGCACAATTGCCTGACATAAAAAAAAAAAAAGGGGGGGATGGAAGCAAGAAAAGGGGATGTGGGAATGTGTGATTATGTTATAGCCTGGATTATACAAGAAGTCAAATTGCATTGTAAGGGGTTATTTCCATCTTTCTAGATAGAAGGTGTCTCTTCTTGATGTCAAGAGTTAGACTTTATTATTAATTGCCACACTCATACATTTTTGAAAACAGATACAATGACAGTTCAAGTTGAGTTACCGTTTTTAACCCTCTTAGTATTTACAGGGATGTTAACATCTTAGTTATTTCTCATTTAAGCACAACTTCACTTTTCTGGTTTTCTAAATCACTTAGTTGGTGTAATTTGACTACAAATCTAATTCCAGATTCTCTTACAGATAAAGAAGATATTGGGCTGTTATCCAGTTGTCATAGTTGATTGTACTTTGCCAGTCTTCAAGGCTTTTATTGGAGTTAAAGGTAACTTGTAACTTTTTAGTTTCTTTTGTTTTTAATATGAGAAAATTCACTATAGGAATTTTCTAAATAGCAGATGTTCTGTGTTCTTTTTCAAGTTCTTATAAATGTTTTTGCTGTTAATGTGATAAATTTACATGGTTAAATGTAGCAACTTTGTAATATTTCACAGACAAGAACATATTAATGATACAGTAAGTACTTTGACTTTTAGCAAACCTTAATTTCTTAATTATGACATATGTCTAAACTGCTGCGTGAATATTATTTTACTCATGACTGCTTTCCGCCTTAGAGTTCATCATTTCTTGAGAACTTTGTAAAGATTTACAGGCTATGTGAACACTGTATCAACAGGGTATTGATTAATTACTATAGACTAACCTAAAAACTGTTTCTCTAGTGAGAGGCAAAAAGCATGTTCTGTGTGTAGCAGCTTTTTCCTAGTTATGGAGGAAAGCTGGGTCTGGATCTGTTCTCGTTCTTATCAGAGTAGATGACTAGATTGTAGGTAATCTTTGAGGTCTTGTAAAGGGTAGTTTCAGATGCCTACCTTTTGATCTGCATTTCATGAGTTCCTTTGGTGGTGGCACGAGAGTTGGTGGCTGGGCTAGAGTATGAGATGCTCTGAAGGCCTGACCTCTGTTAAGTTGGTCTCTTCCATAGAACACTGATTGTCTGTCTCTGAATGTTCTCAGAAGCAGGTAGTATTTTTTAATGTTGGTTTCTTTGTGTGTTTTTGTATTTTTTTTCTGTGAAGATAAGATAGCACTGCTGTTCATCTGTGTAGTGCCTTCATTAACAGTAGCTTGGCTCTTCAGAGACCTTGTGCATTGCAGGAGGATCTTTGTAAAACTGCAGACTTCGGACAGTGTCCAGGAGCCTAACCACAAGTGTTTTACTTGATCTAATACCTACCATGGTGCTGATACTCTTCTGTGTCTGTTTCCTCCCTGGATGCTTTCAGAAGGGTGTGATATAGCTTGTCTTTGATTTGCCTAACGGTTATTAAGTGATGCAGCCTATGTGCTCAGTAAAGTCAATTATTGTTAGACTTTGGCATTGAATAGTAAAATAGGGTTAGCTAAGGACAGTTTGAAAGGAACTATGAATTGCCTTGCTGCTCTAGGTTTGAATCTTCTCTTCTAACATTGTCTGTGTGGTTTTCTGTTTGCAAAGCACTATTTCTAGAGAAATGTTCTGTAGGAAAAGATGCTCAGTTACCAGAAAATAAAAATAGTCTCCAAAAGAGAAGTTTGGACTCTCTGAAAGATCAGTTTCAGCTTAAATTGCTTGCACTGATGACAAAGCAGAGTTTAACCAAATATTTATTGTTGAAATTATCCTGTAATTAGTAGTGTTGTACAGCTAAATGTAACACCAGATTTTACTGTAAATTACTGCTATCCTGTTTCTGTGGCTTGGGAAGTATAGAGTGTAAATGCGGTATTCTTTTTAGTGGCCTGCATAAGAATTTGACTACAACATCTTAAGAACATAGTTTTTGTATTTTTAATAACATTCTTCAGTGCATATTTAAAATGCATGATGTGATCTCTTACCACAATGGAAAAATGGAAGATTAGAACAGCTTTTTCTTATTTGAAATGCTCTGTTATCCTGTATATGCGATTTAAAGTATATATTCTTATTGCAAGTTTTCGAATTGGATCATAGGCGGGGCTTTAAATTCTGACTGTTGAATCAGCATGTATACTACTTCTGAAAATCAAAACAAAATTCAAAAGTGATTATAAATATGAACAGTGGGGTTCACATTTGTTCAGACATTTTTATTGCTTTCTGTTACTCAATATTAATAAAATATTTTAGAATATATGGACTTTATCCTGCAAAAATTAAAAACACAATACAAGACCACTTCAGTGTGAAGATCTCAGTTTAGGATCTGAAAGTTCTTTTTCAATTTCTGAATACAGCACTTTCTACTTTGCAGACCCTATTTGGAAATGAAAATTTTCTTCCTTTGTTGAAAGTAGCTCTTTTTTTGTACTTTTATTCCCTGTTCTGTTACCTCCTTTTGCAGCTGTACTAAGTTAATACTGTAACTGCTGCTCTTCTCCCATCAATCTAATGAAAGTGTGGCAAAATAGTAAGCCTGTATATTATTCATTTTCTTGACTGTTTTTCTTGTATGGCTTTTTGAGTACTCTTCTTGGTAGGATGTTGCATTATCAGACCATGAATCCGAAGCAAATCATGTCTGGAGGGGGTGGGGTTGGAACCACAAAGAATGTCTCAGTATAAACTTTTTATTTCAGGCAGCATTTGGTGTTAAGGCTGCTTTGTCCCCTCTCTAGTCAATGCTTCTGTATTGCAGTAATCTTTGACAAGAGGTTATCTACATAATGGTGAGAGGCAGCTGCTCAGGTCAAGCCTGAGGTTGCTACGTATCAATGTTACTACTCCCTTTTTTACAAATAAGCACAGAATCATAGAATGGTTTGGGTTGGAAGTGACCCTTACAGATCATCTAGTTCCAACCCCGCTGCCATGGGCAGGGACACCTCCCACCAGACCAGGTTGCCCATAGCCCCATCCAGCCTGGCCTTGAACACCTCCAGGGATGGGGCACCCACAGCTCCTCTGGGCAGCCTGTGCCAGGGCCTCACCATCCTCTGAGTGAAGAATTTCCTCCTAACATCCAATCTAAACCTACTCTCTTCTACTTCATAGCCATAACCCTTGTCCACACTCCCTGACAAAGTTCCTCCCCTTGTTTCTTGTAGGTCCCCTTTAGGCACTGAACGGCCTCTATAAGGTCTTCCCAGAGCCTCTTCTCTGGGCTGAACAACCCCACCTCCCTCAGCCTTTCCTCATAGGAGAGGTGCTCCAGCCCTTGAATAATCTTTGTGGAGGCTGAGGCAACAAAGATATTGCAAGTGTTTAATATTAAAAATAGTATTAAACCTCTTGTGGATCTCATGCTAATTAACTAAAGCTGTTGGACTTACTTTCACGCTATTTGTTCTTTGCTTAAGGATGTGTTTTACAGAAAGCAGCTAATGTTTATGGAGGTGTTTAAGAACTGTACACTGATGGTTTGCTGTTACTTTTCTTTCCTCGTGCCTGAGTATGATGTACTTTTTTTGATGAGTATGATGTACTCTAACTTTTTTCCCCAAATTTGTTCAAACATTGGCGCTTTTTTTAATTGAAGGAAGATGCACGCTTCTGAGACTGAAATCCATACTCAGTCTTCACCTAGTAATTCTTTTCAGGAGAAAAGGTGAAATAAACATCTAGCCATATTAAAACATTTTTTGTTACGTTTGATCTTAGTGTAGTACCATCCCAGAAACTCAGATGTTATTTATGGCATTTATTCATGTTGACCTTTGGCTAACTTGATCTAGTGTGTGGCATCCCAGTTTATAGCAGAGGGGTTGAAGTTAGATAATTTTTAAGGTCTCTTCCAATGGTGGCCATTGTATGATTTAACTTCCATGGGATAACTTCAGAATGGAATAATGACCTAAAATACAGACTGAATACTTGTGAGAAAATATTGGGGGTAGGGAGGAGTTTACAGTATTACCAGCACTTTGTTCTTGCACTGTAGCAACAATGAAACTCTACAGAAGTGAACCTGGGAGCACTTCAATCCTGTGTTGTAGATGAGAAAATGCTTGGAAAAAAAGGTGTGTTTTCCATAAAAATGCTCTGTAAAATGACTTAGTGTTATGGATTTGTGTTCAAAAACTTCATCCAAATACAAAATGAAATCTTAAAATGAAACATGTTAGTAAACCACAGTGCTCTGACTTGGGGAGAGTATGCATATGATGTATTGAATTAAGCAAGTTTTAAGCAGCCATATATAACAGATACAACTTTCAGCTTCTTGAATTGGATGATCTGGTGGGGCTGAAGCCAGAAAGGTATTTACCACTGCACTCCTGTAAACCCATGCACTTCTTATAGCAAGAGATACATAACCCCACGTTTTACTTTCATCCTTAGACCATGCAAGCTCAGTTATCCTGACAGAAAACTTCAGTCTCAAATAGAGACTAGGTATTAAATGTGGGACAAATCTTTCTGAAGGAAAAGTTCGTGCAATTCTAGCTCTGATACAATAGGATGCCAGAGCGTGCATTACTTCTGGTCTCCATATGTATCATGGAGTTCTGTTTTGTGTGTATTCTGTGCATATATTCTGACCTTTGGTTATGTAAAGAAGGTAAAAGCAGAGGCTTTTTGAGGGGGAAGAATGCTGTCTTATCAGCTGATCTTTATTTTTTTTTTTTCCTGACTGAAGCTTTGTTTCAGATAACTCAGGAAGCATGTCTGTAGGTATGTGTTGGTAAAATGATCGTATAGTTATGATAGCAAGTCAAATTAAAAGAACCTAATATACATGTTCTTGGAGATCTTATTCAATGCAACTTTTTTTCTTTAAAAAACAAAAACACCAAGCAACCAAAAAAAAAAAAAAACCAAAAAACAGCTTCATCTGGAGCAGTCAGCACTGTAGAGTTAAGTGATGGCTAGAGCTGTTCTTGGCTACTGGCTTCTAGCAGATGCTGTTCTTGAGATTCACTTTTTTAAACTTTGCAAGAAATATCAGGGCTCAGGGTTTCAGGAAGTTGTTGGTCATTCGAGGAAAAACTGTAGTGGAAAGAGTTGTCATCTAGATGTAGGGTAGACAAATTACTTGCATTTCAGAGTGAACAGGCATCTAACAAAAGTAATTTGGTTAAGGGATTGTATATTATTGCATATTTCATGGTTTGTTATTAGAAGAGATGCTTGTATTCAAGAACTTACAGGTAGTCTGGTTGGTGTGAAGTTAGTGTTGATTTAAAAACTTTTTATAGAAGATAAATAGGAGGCTTTATACAGACTTTTTTAATACTTTGCATGTTCATGTTGGAGGTCAATTCCTTGCTCTGACTGTATTCTTTCAATATTAGACTGTGCTTTTGATGAGCTATCACTTGAAAGCTGGAGTTGCAGTATTTTGAGCAATGATAAAAGTTGGAGCAGGGCTCAAGTATTCGTGTGTCACTGCACAGTATATGAAGAAGTTATTCCAATTTTTATAATAGGCAAAATGCTTTGTTTTAACCATCACAAGATGGTTTAAGGCAGTACTGAGAAACATATTGATGTCCTCATGTGTTGTTTTATTGTTTCTAACTTTACTAAATACATAAATATTTATATTTACATTAAGGATTCATTGTATTCTTCAATGTGCATTTTGCTTGTTTTTTAATGGCCTCTGCTGTGTGTGTTCTTGGAAGTTCTCTATTTCACTATGAATTCACTTTGAATTAGTTTGCCTCTTTCAGAGAACTTACTAGTAGAAAATGTATTTTCTTTTAAATTTTAGTGTCCCTGGATTATTTTAATAGGTAATTAGTTGAGCTGTAACTTAGAGCAGTAGGCACCTAGATTTTATTTAGAGGAACATACTGCTTTATCTGCCTTTTGAACTAAACTTTGTGTTAGGTAGTACTTTATTGCCCATGTTTTCTGCAGCTTGTTAAATCTTGTTTGTTCTTACCTCACCCTCGTTTCCAGTATAAACTGCAATAAAGAATATCCCTTTTACTTGGGGAAACAAAGTTTTTCTTGGGTATGGAGTTCTTTATTATTATTATTGAGAAGACAGCTTCTGTTAACTAGTTTCAGGTTCTTCCTCAATAATGTTTGATCCAGTTACCTCACAGTCTATATCTGCTGAGCATCTGTTGGAATCAGGGGCAGCACTGTGTTGTGATGGCATTAGCCCGCTGTCAGATGGGATACTTCCAGGAATTAAAGTGCCACCTTGATTTGAGGGAGAGGGCTTCTATATACTGAAGCATTGTTAGGATGTTCCATGATAGATATGACTCATTGTCTAATAGTGTTACACAGATACGAAAATGTCTGATTTTGTGCATTTGTGTTTTTGCCAAATGTATTCAGTTATGGGGGGATACTCTGGCAACTCAAGAATGTCACTGGTACTTGAGTAATCGTGTGGAAATTCTCTTATCAAGTTTCTTGGTGTTGTAAAGATTTGAGTAACTTTCCCACATGAGCAATGCTTGGTTTCTCTACAAAGTTGAAAAGTTCTGCAGTATATGTCTCTTTTGTGAAAGGTAGGAGAAACAGAATTATGAAATAATTTTACCTGTCAATGCAAAGCTTCTTAAGTACTAAATATTCTTATTAGAAAAGCAACATGCTGCTCTAATGGAAATCTTACCTATCATCTTTTTAGTTGCTTGTTTCCTAATGTTTTTAGAGTATTAGCAGTTACCTAATTTATGTAAAATCAACCATGTTTTACCATGGATTTTTAAGGCTTAGTTATAATTGTTTCTACTTTTCAGTAGTGTAAAGTAGAATCGTGGATTATTTTTTTAAAGCATATTTTTGCTGAGCTTTATCAGTCTGAGATGATACATGAACTGTGATGGTACAGAGGGGAAAAGTGTGCTCCTATGTAGGAGTGAATTGGAGATGGAGATACTTGAGACATTCTTGACTACGATTTGTTATTCCTTTGTCTGCTGTGTTAAGCTTAAAGAATAGCGTGCCTCTTGTGAAACTTTGTTCATATCTGTCTCGCATGTGCAAATATTTGAACAGCAAGTTTGGCTACTAACAGATGTAATTTTTTTTCCTCAATACTAAATTTGAGCTTTTTACAGTAGTGATATCTGTGTCCATAGGTAGGTATGGTAGTTTTGAACTGTTTGTCCTACCATGGGCCCTTGAAAATAAGAGGGAGAGACCTTTAAAGTAGGAGGATGAGTATCTGTAGTCTGTATGGAGGTTAAGCCAGAAGGCATAAAGCAGCTGATTTTTTTTTTTTATTTACAGCAGTAGATGTACTCCTTTGAGCTGGATTTCTTTTCTCACCCCTCCATTTCAATTTATCCTTAAAAGGTGTATTTCCTTGTTTTCTCTCCCCTTCATTCTTTCAGTGCAAGGCCTTCATAATGTTCTTCCCACTTCACTGCCATTTGTGTTCTCCCCTTGAATTAGCTCTGAAGTAACACTACTGTTGTTTGCAAAGGCCTGAGCTACTGGAGAATTGAAGACGGCTTTTTCTCTGCTAGTCCTAGCTAAAGAAACATTTGTAGTGAATTGAGAGTGGTCTGATGTAAAGGTGGGCGTAACTTTGTCTCTGCTGAGAGCAGTAAAAAGTTACCTGACCCACAGCTGGGATTTTTAAGTGCTACACTCTTCAAGTATGAAAGGCTTCTTGTTTCTTTATTTGAAGGTGAATGCACTTAGGTCTCTAGCTGGACTTGTAACAGCCAGCTCAGAATTATTTGTTTAAGAATGGACAACATAACTATTGCTGCAAATGAGATGATCTAAAATAGGCCTTATATCATCAGGATTACAATTTAAAGGCTCTTCTTTTGTAATATCAAATTAAGCTGAATGTGCTCCAACCTAGTGCTTCTCACCTTTTGTTTTGAAAAGAATTATTCCTTTTATTGTGCTAGAGGAAAGGGAGATGTGTTATCATTTGAGGTATGTCCTCCTTTCCATTTAATGACCTATCTCTGTGTTTGAAAAGTACTGCCATAGGCTATGCTTCTTTCTCAAGAGTAAGCAGTTGTTCACATGACAAAACTGCCTTTGATGCTGATACCCCGAAGGGCTGGTAATTCTGCAAAGGGCTAAAATATTCTGATAGAGGTTTCTCAGATATTCGGTGCTTTTCAACCAAAAGAGCATGTGTACTATATCCAGTTCTCAAGATTCGGTTGTAGTTACTTGTTTCAACCTATTGTATGCTTTGTTTTCTATTACTCTTCAAAACACTCCTACAGATTTTAGTGTGCAAGTTTGATCTTTCTGTTTGGTTCCTCAAAATGTGTCTTCAAATTCTCAGCTTGCTGCTGCATAGGGAGAGGTGATAGTAAGAAGTAATTAACGCATACTCAAATACAAGCTCCCCAGCTTTGACTTCCACTAGTTTTCCATTTCTGATTCCCAAATTAAAGAAGGCGTAACTTCTGGGGTAGAAGATAGGAATAGGAGGAATCTAAAGTTGCATGATGCCTCCCTCCCCTGTTCTCTAGTCACTTATGTCTTCTGTTCTGCAGTCTTTACTTAATTGTACTTTTTCCACTTCTAGCATAAAAGCTGGAACTCTGTCTTTAGATAGTAGTCTTTGTGGCTGTTTGCTTAGCATCATAGCACAAATAGTGATATTCAAAGGTATGACTAGCAGCTACTTTTTGAATAGCATAACTCAGAAAAAGTTGGAAGTCAAAGGGACTTACAGTCTGATGTACTGCAATGACTGCATTATTGTGGTTTTCTGCTCACAAGACAGTTGAGTCAGCAAGCAATGTATGATCTGATGATGCTTTTTTTCCTGTAGATAGTTTTATTTCCTCTTCTTATGTAGGGTATTTTGACTGTTAAACATTTAACTCTGTCTATAAAGCTAAGACATCCTGATGTCTTTGCTGACTGTTGCTGCTGACTTAAAGAATGTGTAAGAAATGCAGGAATATTAACTAGAACTAATTTCTTCCTCTTCTTATCATATGTTTCAGCTGTTTGACTTCTCAGTTCAAGAAAGTTCTTTCATCAAATGGTTTTAGTGACTTACTGAAATCCCTACCAGCAATTCACATGAGGATGTTGAAATACAGTAGTTGGCAGACAGGTAGAAAGTAGCCTTTTGGGGAGGGTAGTGAAAATTGATTCTTTCTTCCTCCCCCCCAAATGCTAAGATGAAAGCATTAAGAGATTTCTGAAGGTGTTTTATTTTGTGATATGTTTTGTTATGTTTTTGTGATATATTTTGAAGTGGTTTTATGACTATATCTGTTTTGTTTTTTTCTGTAGCTTACATGAGTGTTAGGAGAGTAGGGTGTCATTAAATATGAGGTATCTCCTGACCTTTCAGAAAAGGTTGAGATGCCATTATGAGAGTCCTAAATCAGATCTGCTGAGTTCTTGTAATAAGATGCCAAAGACGCTTTCCTTTTTTTCTCTTTCCCTTAGAAAGTCAAGAGAACTGTAACTTGATTTACTCTTTTGTTTCTTCTCCCTTTAAATCAAGAAAATGAATTCAGTAATGTGTTCTATACAGGCTGCAAATGAACTCCTCTGAAGTGTTTTATGATAGAAACAGCTCTAACATAGCCTACTGAACTTTGTATGTTCAAGAGAAAGATAGGTGAAAGTTGGTATAGTCAGTCAGTCTTCTAAGTGAGACCGAAGTGCTTTGGACACAGGCAGAGGTGTATGTTCACATGTAGACAAAACTATTATTGCAGCTTTAAAATGGCTCATTTGTTCTCAGATTAGATGCAGATGGGGTACCCAGCTGTGAGTAAAGGTCACCTTTTGATTCAGGACATGATATTTTCTTGTTTCCATGCACAGTGGTTATGATCTCTGCTTCCTGTCTAACATGTCGCCATGCCCAATAAAGTAAACTGCAACAAATTCTGTTGCCCTTGTGATAGTGTGAGGATGGGAAATGATGCCATGGGTTATTTGTAACCTGATGAATTGCTGCTGCTAAAATACCAGAAGGACTGTCTGAAGTTGTCTTCTCAGGTTTGTCAGCTGCAGTGTTTGAGGTACATTGATAATCGGTGTGAACTAAGTCAGTTGGAGTACTTGAAAAAAAACATCACAAATACTTGACCAAAATGATCAAACTGTCAATTTGGGGAACAGTTGTTTTTTATATATCTTCCTGTAGTACCAGTTCAAATGCCTGCAGCAGTCAGAGCTTCACAGCCCTTTGTTTTTGCTTCTATGGTCAGCTGTCTGTATATTTCTGAGTTCAGAAGATTTGGGGTTAAAGGCATGAATCAGTTTGTATCTTGAGTGTAACAGTGGCAGGGAGACAAGAAAACCAGAAGGCAAAACTTGCGAGTCATTCAAGCTGAATAAACTGGGTTAGAGACCCTATCTATTTAATATCTAATGTCAAAGTTGGCTTATGTTGCTAGATTTGTTTCTGCTAACTTCTTTTCAGCAACTTTCTAATAAATTTAGTTGTGTGAAAAACAATCTGATGATGGTTGGTATCATGGTCTTAATTTGATTAGATTCTTAACTTATTTGAAGTAGGGATTCTAATTTTTTTTTGTTTCTGAACTTCACATATTCTTTCTGCTTCCCTTGGAGAACAGATCAGTTATTTTATTTGTGCCAGGAAATTATAGAATCATTGAAGCTGGAAGAGACCTATGGAGATCATCCTGTCCAATCCCCCTGTTCAAGGTATCAAAGTAGGGTCATGGAAACTTGTCCAGTCAGATTTCAAATGTTTCTGAGGATAGAAACTGCACAGTTTCTCTAGACAACCTATTCCCAGTGCTTGACCTTTAGAATTCTAAACAAAAAAAAAAAGGGGGGGAGGGATTCATCTCCTTCCCTATTTAAGTAGAATCTTAGAATCTTGAATTTTGATTTGTGCCCACTATTGCTATTTCACTAGGTACCACTGATCCTGACTGTTTTCTTGGCTACCCCCATCAGGTGTTAATACACTGTGGTAAGGTTCCCAGCCTTTGAACAGTCTCATTCCCAGGCTAAACAATTGCACCTTTCTTGACCTCTCCTCGTATGCCAGATGCTGCAGGCCTTTAAGTATCTTTGCTGGACATGCTTCAGTAAATCCATGTCTCCTCTGTACAGAGGACCCTAAAACTGGATGAACCTGTGAACCGTGCATGATGCCAGAATTCAATATACAGTGAATTCATTGGTGTATGTTAGAATGAGAGAGGGTCCTACAACTTTGTTTAATGCTCTGCCATGTGTGGTCCGTGTATATTTTGCCAGTGATTACTTTGGCACTCCTCCTAAGAATATAGAGTACATATTTGGTTCTAAAGTCCAGCTTCCAGGCTTGTATAAGGTATTTCAGATGGTAGCAATAGGGTAAGGGAGGATTAGTCAAAAGAGTCAATAAGGAAAATGGGTTTTGCCCTAAGTGTGTGTATGTATGTGTATGTTTGTACATACGTATAAAATTTATCTAGCGTGTGATTTCGAAGTCCGTAGTTAAAAGTAAAAAGTTATGTGATTTAGTTTCTAAAACGAAGGTAAGAGATTTTGTCTGTTTTGTTTCACTTTGATCACTATTTGTACAGATACGTCCTGAGGAGATGTCAGGTGGAGCTTAAGCTCTGTTTGTAAAGTACAGTTGCTAGACTAGGCAGTTATGGACTGGAAGACAGAAGTTAATGTTTCCAGTTTCAGCTGGGATTTCTGAAGTACTTCAGCAGGTTTTGTTGTGTTTTTTTTTTTTTTACTTTCAATTAAATTGTTTGTGTTTTTTTTTCTTTTGCTTCGAGAATGGTTAATACTTTTGCTAAAACTGACTACTTGTGAGCTGTGTTTTGCTGTCAGGCAGAATCTCACTGCTGTGCAAACTCTACATTGTTGACTTTTGTTCCAAAAAACACGTCAACTGTTTTGCTATATCCTTTTGTAAGCTTTTAAGTTCACTCAGCTGAATATATCTTATTTAGCAACTGAAATCTGTGACAGCTTGTAATGACTAAAAGGTCTTATTTCCTCCTTTTTTTTTTCTTTTCAAATAGGAAAAGATGTTAAGTAGCAGAAGGATGTTAGGGAAAACACAGTCATGATCATTACCTTAGTAACACTTAAGCTGAGCATATTTCAGTATGTGGACAACTGTTTGAGTACCATGACTCCAGTACAAAACCCATAGTCCTTCACCGGTATTCCTTTACTGTTTCAGACCAGGAGAGAGCCTAGTAGTAGACCACAAAGTAGAGGGGGCCAGGCAGCAACTGGGGCCACATCCACCAAACAAACTTAACAGTCAAGTGTGTTTCCAAGTGTTTCATGAATACTGGGAGACAGACTCTTTACGTTTCAAAGCCTATCCTGGTGGTCATCATCCAAATTGGTAAGAAAATATGAAATATGATTGATCAAGTGAAGCTGAGTACTCCATGCAGAGAACTAACGGTACTTCTAAGTGTGGAAGCTATGCTGTTTCTTTTTCTCTGACTTTAAGCATGTGGGAAAGAAGATAGCTCCTAAGCAAAGGGAAAAGGAAATTGTCTCATATTTATTAAATCCTTTTCCCATCAGGAAGTTTGCATCAGGATTATATGTTTGGCAAGCTAGAGTACATATTTTGGCACATACTTTTCTCTTTGTAACTTTAACAGCCTGCCAACATTGCAGGCAACACTAGCAGCGGTCTGTGTCCCAGACAGTTTTGATTATAAATCCCAGTGCCTGCAGCAGGGGAGAAAGCTCCATGGGGATGGGTATTATTTGGTCTCTTTGGCTTCTTTTCCCTTTCTAGTGCAATGGGGAAAGAGGGTTGCAAATAGCTGGAGAAGGCAAAAAGATGATTACAGTGGCAATCATGTGCTCTGCATCCTAGTTGAATATCCGGTGAATATTTACCTAAATTTGAGAACATTCCAAGCTAGTTGTGATGGAACCAATGATCTGCAATCAAATTGGAGCTGAAAAATACTCTACAAGCCATTGTTTGAGTGCACATGGCGCACCCAAGCATTCCAGAAGCTTTGTACACAGTCTTTCCTTGCTTATCAAATGCAAGCTTGATCCTTATTCTCTATTTTTTAAGCATATGGTTAATCTTTTTCTAAGGTTTCTATGGGGCCAAATGTAGTGTTACGAATTTTAGTCCTCAGTGACCGGGTGCCTAGTGATAACTGCCACTTGACATCACATTTGACAAGAACAGGGATGAAAATGCAGTCAAGCATAGCTATGTTTTCTGTTATGACTGTGTGATAGTGATGAGCATGCTATTAAAATAGCTTAGGTATTTTAAAGGAAGTAAAACTTCTGAAGTGTGAAGAAAAGCAAATGAAGAGAGTAGCTACACCTGCTTAGGAAAGCTTCTGATGGAAAGACTGGATGTCTTCGGGGAGCTGAATTCCTCTTTTATGCACAATTTTTTAGAAACTCCAAAATATAAATACATTTAATAAGGCTTTAGCTATGTGGATAATTGGTATAAAGACAGCTTATTTTATATAAACTCATATATTTGAGTAGCTAAAGTGTTATATAAGATACTCAAACTGTAGAAGTAAGCTTGTTCTTCTAAATCATTGGACTAGAATACTGAAGTTTTACAAGAATATTCCATTTACAGAACTGTATTTTATGATAAAATTCATCTGAAATTTTACAACAGTTTTCTATTTACACATTTTTATCATTCTGTGGAATGAAGTGTGTGAGGTCACAGAACTGCATATATCTTTACAACTTCTGGTTTTAAACACTTTTTTTAAAACTTGCTTTAAAATGTCTGATTACATCTTTAGTATTAAAGGGAACATATATTTTAGGTTGATTGTTTGGAGTAGTGGAGACAAATGTGTAAGGAACACTTTGAATAGCTCCTTTGACTGGATTTTATGGAGCAGTTGCATGTATTCTGTTTTCGATTAAAATGTGGTGTGTTTTTAAGGCAGATTTTTTATTTAAAGACAGTAATTTTCCTCAAATAATGAGGGGGTATTTAGGATGAACTGTATCTTGAAGTGAAATGAAAACTTGTCTACTGATGTCCTTCTTAATTTTATATCAGGTATATATTGTGCTATATCTTTTTTTCTGGCATGTAAATTCCAGTTTTCATACCTGTGTGAAGTGCCTGACAATAACAAATTGTTGGTGCTCTTAGTTCAATTTTATCACACCTGTCAGTCTGCATTTTGATCCAAAATGTTGCTTTAAGTTTGTAATAAAGAAAACCGTAGCTGCAAGGAGGAAAAACTCTGATTACTGTGCACATAGAAGCTACTTTCCATCATGCAAAAGAATTGGATTAACAGAACAATGTATTTGTTTTTCTTTGGAGGGAGCACTGAAGTGCTGCCAATAAGACTCTTGAAATAACTGCATAGTCTTCCGTAGACTCAATTATATCTACTAAATGCAAAGTGTTTTATATCTTATAAGAGTTGAGGGATTGAATAGTTCATTGTGAAGATGAAGTCTTTTTTTTTCTTTTCATCTGTTGTGAAGTCTGAAAATTGACTTTGTAACATTGCTATGTTTTTGCTGCTCTCTGAAGATATTCATAAGCCTAGAGTTTCTTTGTATAGAGAGATGAGAAGTGGATTACCAAACCCAGTACCACAGCTTGTAAAACTTGTTCTTTACCTCTAGGTATCTCCCTTGAGTCAAGAATCCTGCATCTTATTCCTGAGGACTTGGTATTTCACAAGAGATTGTAGTTATAGGTAAGACAAAAAATACACTACTATGATATAGTTAAGACAAGTAGTACAGTTAATTCTGATAAATTGATATTAATTAGCAGAAAAGGGCTTTTTCTTAATGCTGTAAATGCAATAGAGGCTAAATCTGCAAAAACAACTAAAAGGCTTGGTTGCTTGTTACAATTCTTTTGGCATCAGTTCTCACTTAAGCTTCTGTAGCTATACACACCTTCCCTGTCTTTCCCTTCCCTTCTACTACAAAAGAGACTGCGGCATTATTGTTCTCCACATGTCCTAAGACAGATGTTGCCCCTTCTCTATTTTAGTTAGTAGTTTAGGTGTCTTTTCCCTAAACCTGATATGTGAAATATTATATTTTAGGCATCAGCTGAGGAGACCCTTTTTAATATAAAATAGTAATGAATGTAGGCAGCCTTACTAGATAGCAACCTAACATCACTCCTCATTTAATTCAAACCATATTTGCTAAATTTTAACTTGGTTAAGAATGGGTGCAGTAATGTGCACTGCAATGAAAAGATGAATGAAAGCATTTTCTTGTATTTTTTCCCCTAGAGGTGGTGCTAATGCTGAATTGGTTGGATATCATAGTTTGAAATTTAGTCCCATCCTATCTACTAGTGCTATTTACACCTGCTTGGTAGTCCTGAATTAAAGTAACAATGTGTTGCTTTAACAAGGCACAAAAATAAGTTTTTGCAATTACAATTGAAAATACTTTGCCTATGACATAATTGTCATACTTAACCTTGAAAGCATTTGCTTTTTGTCTTTATGCATTTGAAGACCATTGAAACAGATACTTTGCTTTTACTGTTGAATTTATAAAGTATATGCAGACATGTTTTTTCCCCCTTGTATAGTTAAGAAATCATACTGTTAGGGCTGTTTAGATGAGTGGTAATAAGCTTTTGTAGTCATGCAACTTTGTTTCTTTTGCAAGTACGTGATAAAGTTAGGTAGCCTCTTTGTCCAATAATTATTTTCAAGTTATACCTTTGAATATATGTATTTCTTTACCTTTGTAGAAGGATGAAGTCTTTCATTTCCACAAACTAAAAGTGATATGGTGATCCTTGAAAACTAAACACTCATTATACTAATGCTTAAGAAAAAAATCACATGGATTTTCATGGGGGGATGATCGTATTTCAGGCTTTCAGTGTTTTCTCCTACTCTGTTGTGTAACTGAGGATTTTTTTTACAATTATTTTTAAGCTGTAAACAAAAACAAAATGTCAGACTAAATAGACGTTTTTTCTTTTTAAACTCATGGCCATAAACCATTCTCCTTAGTTTCCATTGAATATCTGGATATGTCTTTCCAATAATCTTGAGTAGAGTTCCAGCAAGGCTAGAAATAAACCAGACTTCTGAATGTGACAGCTACTGGCTTGTAGAATTTATTAGTATTTAATTTTTACTGGTGTACAGTGTTGTTAGTTGAAGTACCTGTGCTCTTAATTAGGAAAGTGGGAAAAAAGTCCTGTTTTGTCCTCAAACCTGGTATTCATATCTTCTGAATTATCTGGGTTTCTAGACACCAGTGTTTAACTGGGAGTACTCTTGTTCTTGTTTCCCTCCCTTTTGTGATACTAAACTGTTACGATCTTCTACTTGAAGGGAAAATCCACATTCTCGTTCATTTTCATTTGTACAGTGGTCTTGCTGGCTGTAAAAACATCACTTTCCAAAGTGGCATACAGTTGTCTTTTACATTCCTTTTACTGATCTCAAATGAAAAAAATGGCAATACTGCATACTGACCTCTGGATTTTGTGGCATGATAGCTGACCATAGCAGTAAGTGGGGAGGGTACTCTTATTTTTTTTGTTGAAAGAAGAAGATATCAGATTTAATGGGTAACACTTCCTAGAACATGAATATGCCAATTAAGAGTGAAATGTTAGAATATAAAATGCCGTCAACACCTTAAAATCACCATAAATAGCAAGTCAAATGAATAGCCTTTGAATTTTAGTCAACATATGAAGTCTTTTCTTCCTACAGGTGCTAAGTCACCTCTGTCCTTAGTTTGGAGTTTGGTTTCGATCAGTTTAGTTTACCCTATGTAAGGGTAATGTAAGCTGTCATACACTGAATCTTCATGTTAATCCACAACCAAGATAGGCTTTATTACTAGAAAACGACATTAGTCATCTAGATAGCATGCAAATATTTTAGTCTTCAGTCCAGAATATCTAGTGCACCTGTTATTTACCTGAGGAAACACAGGTGACAATCTAAAGAAGCTGGTAGCCTGTTAGGAACAGATCTGTAGCACACTTGAAAGTTGTTCTTTTATTTCTTTAATAGTCAGTCGTTCATAAGAGTGTAGATTTCTACAACAGGTTGCTGTTAAGATAGTTTATAAATCCTGTGTAGCTTCTTTGGCTGGGAGAAACTAGTGCTTGTGAATACTGTGAATGGTAATAGGGAGAGTTTATTTTTCTGTCTTCCTTATGATTATCAATAACTCAGGTGCTTTAAAAGTATGTGCATGAAGGTAATGTTTTGTGTAAATTGTGAAGCTATTAATGACTGACAGGTTATGGAGAATAGCTTTCAAACGCTTAAGAATGAGCCTCTGGCTGAGGAGACTGTCAATTTACAGAACTGCTGATACCAAGAGCAATACTGAAGATGTCAAAAGTGCAGATGTTATACAATAACTTTTAAAATACATGTAGCCTGAGTCTGTGTAGAATACAGGCAGCTGATGGCAGCCATTCAGTCAAGTGAAGCATAGCTCTAAACAGACAGCTGTAAAGGGATGAAGAATTTACAGGGCAGGTTTGTATAGTAATCCCAAGCCAAACACGGAGGAATGCCTCCTGAGGCAATTCAGGAGGTTCCAGTGAGATACTTCACATTGAATTTAGCTGTAACTGGAAACAAACTTTTTTTTTTCAGTAGTAGTAGTGTACTGACTTTTTTCCCTTTTCTCCCCTCTCTCAGTGAAAAGTAAAGTTTACCTTAAATGCCTAAAGTAAACTCATCTGAGAGCTGATAAGAATGACTATACCGAAGTCTGTCAGACAGCTGCTCGTTCTTTTTACCTTATGTTAAAACTGTGGGCAAAGTAATAACTTTATTTTTTTTTGAAAAGTGAAAGTATAGACCAAGGCTGCCTTTGTTTTATGCTTTTCTTGAGCATCTTTATCTTGGCATTTAATTTGTACGTTGGAGGGCCCGTAAGGTCAGTGAAGTCACAGCCTAGAACAGGAGCAGATTCTCTGGGTGGAGGTTCTGGCCCTGATGTGCTTTGGCATGAGGGCTGCTTAAATGGCCCAGGGTGCTGCGACTGAGCGAGGCTTGTACCCCACTCTGCCTGTGCATCTTGCCCCATCCTGTACTTGTATTTATTATGATAGCAGTGGGTTAAGCAGTGGCATATCTTTGCAATAGCTCTGAATTGCGAGAGGCAGAGGCAAGCTAGAAAAACTTGGTTCTTGCAGTATCCTCATCTGTTTCTGGTTGAGACTGGGCAGGTTTATGGTAGGCTGATACAGGTTGGAAAATGGAGCACAGAGGAACCAGGAGCACACTATGAAGGCAGCAGGACAAGAGTCACTGTGCAGTGAGGCTCTTGAGGTCACTGGGACTTCTGAACTAAGGGAGAAAGGACGGAACTGAGAGCTGTTGCTGTGGTACAAATGAATGGGACTGGAAAAAGTTACATCTTGTCAGTACTGCCGAGTCCCTAAATTGCTCTCTGTCCTCTGCTGCGTATCTCTGTGTGCTGTTCTGTCCTTGAACTTGAAAATGAATTGAATCACTAATGGTCTTACAAAGTCACATGACTGATGCCTCTTAATAGACAAATCGTGAAAATCTAAGTATCAGCTGCATTTGAAAGTGTCTTTGTGATTTGCTTTTGAAAAATATGTTTATAGTAATGATATCGTGCATCTCTTCAGAGAAGCTCACTTTTCTTTAAATAAGCCTCCTTTTAATTCTTTGGTATATCAAAATCCTAGAAATAAGAGAAAAAGTTGGAGGAATATTGAAAGCTTTGTTTCAATAGTGTGTACAAAACGTACCGCTAAGGTAATTTGAGAAATGTGGTGCTTGATCTGTGATACTGCTCTAGCTTGCTGTTGGAATCGGATGAACTAACCAGACCAGTAAATCCACTGTGCAGAAAACAGTATTCTGGAAAATCCTCCTTCAACAAATACTTTATAAATCAAATATGTTAACTAGCATGGAACTCTTTGAAAAAACTGTGGAAGCAAAATAACTTATTTAATGAAGCAAAATAACTTGTTTAATACCAGAATGAAGATGGATGTATCTCAATAACAGGAAAACCTTTTACTACTAAAAATTCCACTCATCAAATTTGCAGTTTTCCTAGTATTGCTTGAGGCCCTAAATGTTCATCTTTAAAAAACAGTTTTCTACTTGTTCTATAGTTCAACCATTTGAAGAGAACTTATTAGTATTTTTTGTGCATGATGTATTACTAGGATGTAAACCTTGAGGTGGCCCTGACAATACAGTCAAAAGTGATCAAATGCATCCCGTTTCATGCATGTGGTGCCATAAAAAAATTCTCACTTTTAGCCATACCGCATATCTCAAACTTTAATTATATACTGACAGTATATTAAAAAGGCAGACTAAGGTTAGGGATATTGCAGATTTGGTCTCTGTGAAGTAAGGTGCTGTGTGATCCAAGGTAGAATACCATTTCCTTGAGTAATTTACTTCCGTGGAATAACTTTTTCACTGCCTTGTGGAGTCCAATGCAAATGTTTGCATTGCACTGGTCAATTAGAATTTTGAAAAGTAGAATAGGAGACTCTCATTTGTGAAAACGAAGTTCTAGTCAAATTATTTTCTTTCCTTTACTGTCAGTATTCCTTCAGTTATTTTGAAAATTTCAGAACTACGCGGTATGTTAAATAGAACAGACCCATTTCAGTGTCCAACAGGTAAAACCAGAATTGTTTATAGTTGTCTAGGACCACCTTAAAGTAGCACTGCTGTTGAAGCAGCAGTACACTTCTGTGCCCTTTGAGTTCACACCAAAACCTCTGTATGGCTGAGAATCTAGGAGTTGCACATCCCTTCTCAGAGGGAGAGGGAGGCTTCAGCAGTGCCAAATGGGTGGGAGAGTGCTGAGTGCAGTGGATCCTCATGGACCCACTCTGCTACTGCTGAGTATCAGGGTGATGCTGTGATGCCCTGTGACTAGCTGGGATTCAGATGGCTGTGTTTGACCCTCTGATAGCATGGTAAATAATACATTCAGAAAGATTCAGATACATTCAAACTCCTTGGCTCCCAGAAGATGCATGGCTGTGACCATGTTGCTGCTCAAGCAGTACAGTGGAGTTAGACTTCTGTTCTTATAAGAATGTTTCTCTGTAGGCTTGAGTGCAAGACATTTCTGAAGAACAACGTTAAAATTAGGATTTAATTCTGTAACCTGAGAAATCTGTAGAAGTCAAAACTGCCATTTTGTGGTAATTTATAGATAATATATATTTAACATCTGTATAAGGGGTATATAGTGAGGTATAAAGACTCATTGCTGGTATTTCTTTCCAACATAAAACCATTTCTAGATCAGGGATCTTTTGCAAGGGTGCAAAACGAAGGATTATTCTATTTTTATTAGAGGCTCTGTTTTTGTAGATAAATCTGATAGCTTAGTTTTGTGGATTATTGCTGCTTGATTTTATTTGTCTGGCTTTCTTTGCATTGCTTTGTCCTGTTCAAAACTTCCATCTATTAGTCTACAAGTGGCAGAACTGCTCTTTCAGTTCATGAGTCTCAAATGTTTCTGAATTAGAGGCTCTAGCCATAGCAAAGGCTTAGTGTATTTGCTAGTGTTGGGTTATTGAGGCACTAGTGTGTCTGACCTAATTGGATAGTAAATTCCAGCTTTTGTTCTCAGCCTTTTCTGAGTTCTCAGCAGACTTTAAAATTGAATACTGCTTGAAAAATTACTTCTCATTGTTGAACTTTCCAAAGGAGTCAGTAGTAACCTTTGAAGCCTGAAAAGGTTTCCTGTAAAGTATCGGCTTGAATTCAAGTGACTTCATATAGTGGTGTAACTGCTCTATTGCATTAAAATTTTGACACCTAAAGATCGGACATTATGGTGATTTGTAGTTATACCCATCTTTTTGCTTTGTCAGTCTTTTTCACTTGGAAAAAAAGGAAGTATGTAATTTTCAGTTAATGGGAAAAAGTCATATTTCATGATACTGAACATGTCTAGAGGATGAATTAAATGTAAAATGGGAGAATTGGCATGATGCTATTGATACCAGTTTTTATGCATATATACTTTGTTAGACATGTCAGGTACACTGAATTTATTGTGGAAGCCACTGATTAACTTTCATTGTGAAAGTTGCTACATTCAAAGCAGGTTTTCTTCACGTAGCCACAACTCTACTCCAAGACAACAGCTGCCCTGTATGTTAGGCCTACTAATTAACTGGATCGTGTTGTATTAAGCCTCCTCTTGGAGTATTAATTATACTCTAACTCATATTTTCACCTTATTGGACTAAAGATTTGTCCGGGAATATTTTCTGGCCACATTCTGTGCGTTGTGAGAATTGCATTGCTGTTTTTGTCCAGTAAATTGTAGAATAAAGCTTAATACAAACCAGAGAGCATTCCAAATTGTTAGCATCTGCAATTTTTCTCCACAGAAATATGTGGGGCTTTGGCAGAATGTGCAGTGAAATTTGCCATGTCTCTGTCCTGGCGGCTCCCTCCAGTAGGCTCGATGCCGGAAAAAATTAGCCCTGCCTGGCCCGATCCCCCGCTCCGCTGCAGAACGCGTCTGCCCCGGAGCCGATCGCCTCGGCAAATGGCGGTCCTCTTTAATATCTTCATCGATGATCTGGACGAGGGCACCGAGTGCACCCTCAGTAAGTTCGCAGATGACACCAAGTTAGGTGCGTGTGTCGATCTGCTTGAGGGTAGGAAAGCTCTGCAGGAGGATCTGGATAGGCTGCACCGATGGGCTGAGGTCAACTGCATGAAGTTCAACAAGGCCAAGTGCCGGGTCCTGCACCTGGGGCGCAATAACCCCAAGCAGAGCTACAGACTGGGAGAGGAATGGTTGGAGAGCTGCCAGGCGGAGAAGGACCTGGGAGTGATGGTGGATAGTCAGCTGAATATGGGCCAGCAGTGTGCTCAGGTGGCCAAGAAGGCCAACGGCATCCTGGCTTGTATCAGGAACAGCGTGACCAGCAGGGCGAGGGAGGTGATCATCCCCCTGTACTCAGCTCTGGTGAGGCCGCACCTCGAGTACTGTGTTCAGTTTTGGGCCCCTCGCTACAAGAAGGACATCGAGGTGCTTGAGCGGGTGCAGAGAAGGGCGACGAAGCTGGTGAGGGGCCTGGAGAACAAGTCCTACGAGGAGCGGCTGAGGGAGCTGGGCTTGTTCAGCCTGGAGAAGAGGAGGCTCAGGGGTGACCTTATCGCTCTTTTTAGGTACCTCAAGGGAGGCTGTAGTGAGGTGGGGGTTGGCCTGTTCTCCCACGTGCCTGGTGACAGGACGAGGGGGAATGGGCTTAAGTTGAGCCAGGGGAGTTTTAGGTTAGATGTTAGGAAGAACTTCTTCACTGAAAGGGTTGTTAGACATTGGAACAGGCTGCCCAGGGAAGTGGTGGAGTCACCATCCCTGGAAGTCTTCAAAAGACGTTTAGATGTAGAGCTTAGGGATATGGTTTAGTGGAGGGCTGTTAGCGTTAGGTTGGAGGTTGGACTCGATGACCTTGAGGTCTCTTCCAACCTAGAAATTCTGTGTTGTGCTGTACCCTATAGCATCAAAGCGCTGCCAGGAGGATGGATGGGTTTGTTCTGTAGCTTGCCAAGGATCCTCAGTGGCTGAGTGCTCTTCACTTAGATTTTTTTTGAACTTAGTGGCAGACCACTTCTAGATTTAGCTGCATGTCCTGACTGAAAATGTTAATGCTGGAAGTTAGAGCTTTTTTATCCTTTTTTTTTTTTTTTTTTTTAACTGCAAGGAGTAATGTATTGTACAGGTGTTTTGCATGCACAAAAAGAGGCAGGATTCAACG
This sequence comes from Netta rufina, assembly GCF_964035555.1. Lineage (NCBI taxonomy): Eukaryota > Metazoa > Chordata > Aves > Anseriformes > Anatidae > Netta > Netta rufina. Next base: position 83,163,754 of record NC_140125.1, on the reverse strand, counting down.
ATTTACTGTATGTGAAGTATTACTTTTCTTCAGCAATTATCAGATGAAAATTCCTACAGAGTTCAAGGATTTATGATAGTCTGAACGACTTCCTGTCTAATCTTTGCTAAAATAGGAATTTTTATGAAATCTCATGTAGGAGGGTATTTCCTGTGTAACCATGGGCTGGATGAGACAGCACTATAATATACATACGTGTGTGTGCAAACACACGTTTTAATTAAAAAGTGCGTGCACATTTCTGTTGTGTATGTATCTTACAGAAATCTTCAGTCTGTTGGCATCTACTCATACATGAAGTTGATTTTTGGATTAGCAAAGTCTGGTTCGCTTAGTACTATGTCATAGCCACTATTGATACTGCTCGCATGATTTCCTTAACTTGATTGTGTAGGTAGGGCTTGTTAAGTGCACGCACGTGTACCTGTCCGGCTTGCTCTTTGTCACCTTCTGACAGTTACATAGCCTTACAGCTCCAAGCCTTACTGTAGCTTCAGCTTTTCCAAACAACTCCTACATTTCCAATGACAGCTATGCTTTCGGTGTCTCAATGAATAGCTGTGCTGCTTGGATTGGATAACCTGTGTCCTGTGAGTTACTATGGAGATACCAAGATGACACTTTCTTCCATTAGCACATGATTTGAAGGATATAGTAACAATAATTGTAACTGTAATTTGATGTTAAAACTTGAAGTTGTAATTAGCCTACTGTCTGTGTAAGCATGTGTTGAACAGTAGGACTGTGGCTTAAAGGCCTTCCTTTATTTCTACTGTGAGAATGACATGAAAGACTGAGAGACTTCTAGATTCAGCCTGTGGATGATGGGAGTAAAGCAACTTGCTTGTGAACAAACTTTCCAGCAGCTCTGTAATGGATCTCTCGTGGCTGATGCATGTGACTGTTGCTCATAAATTGACCATGCCTGAGTGCACTGATGATAAAATAAATGAGTGGATTATTTTTTCACAATAGCCTATTATGACTGACAGTGATTAAATTATGAAAGATTGCAGAACACATTCTTTGAGTGGCTACAAATAAAGTTGTCTGTTCAAAGCAGCAGAGAAAGTACATTGTGTTTTTGTGTTCCTATTCTGAAAGTAAAACGATGCATGCAGGAGATGCTGAGCAGTAGTGACAGCAGTGGAAGTTGACAGAGGGCTGGTTTCAGTTTTGGTGAGAGTAAGGATGTTTAAATTGTTACCTCTTGGAGTTTGAATAAGTTCCTGGGTCATCAATTATTTAAGTAAGCACATCACCTGTTTCAAGATCTTTGCAAGTGCCATTGTAAGGTGAGTTTGTTTTTTCATCTTCTTCTTGGAAAATGGCCCAAAATCTCAATCATGTGTTGCATGGAAAAACATTCTATTTCTGGACTGAGTATATTACACAAATTTACACTCATTTGTTTTTGTATCAGAATTTCTCAAGTTGTTTACAACTTCTTCCCACTGTTGGTGCTGTACAGTGTTACTGTATGGTTTGTGGGGAGGGGAGGACATGTGGAGAGGAGGATTGCTCATCCAGTGCTCTGGGAACTCTGAGCTAAGGTGTTATTTTGTGCAATAGAACTTGTATTTTAGTTTGGTTACAACATATGATCTACTCAATACTTCTTCTGTGGTGGTAGCTAGTAGAAAACTAACTCTTCTTGACTGATAGGTTACTAGAGGCTTTTTTTTTTTTTTAACTACAGAATATGACAATTCTTTGTTTAACGACCACAGTTTTTACAGTAACCTATACTGTTCTTTAACAGCTAATGCTTTGTCAATAAATAAAGTTGGACTTGCCAGTAAAACTTCTCTACAGATCTTGACTGGTGAAGTCAAATAATGAATGGTTCTGAAGAACCTGACCACACTGTAATTTTGTTACATAAGCAGCAAAATGTGAACTCTTGCAAAATGTCTGCATATACTCCTTCTGTGAATGCTGCTAGCCAAAGGTTAGCCTGGTCCACCTAGTAAGTATCTCTCGGCATAATATTCAGTATTGCCATATGTAATCATCTTTGTGGTTTCCTACAGCAGACGCATGACAGCTACCATTTATTCTTTACCTCTAGATTTTTATTCTTGTTTGTCCTGTTTCATAAGTTCCATGGCAAAAGGAGTTCTGCAAAAAGTAGAGAAATACTGTACTCTGTTACTACTGAGTATCGTATGAGCTAGGGAGTAGATGTTTAGTTGGTTGATACAGTGCACCTAGAGTATCATTGCTGGTACAGATATGACTTAAGTTGTCTTCTCAATAAGCATTTGTAAATGCCTGTCTGTCTTTTGCATGTGTTTTTCTTCTACCACGTCTGCTTTTTTAACCTAGGAAGTGGAGAGAGGTGTCTTGTACAGACTGATACCAGATGTCTCTTCTAAAATGATTTTTTCTAATGTATAGCTCTATGCTAAATTCAGATTTGTCCAAATTAAGCGGCTCACGAAAGTATACAATACAAAACAATACTGCTGGTTGCTACGTGGGGTCTGGCACAGCATGCTGTGTGCTGGCTTCTGAGTGCCAGCCTTTGTCCCCTGGTGAGAGTTGGCCTTTCAATTCCTGTAGCAAAAACGAAGCAAGAGGTGGGCTGTGTGTACATTGCTACCCTTCCCATTTGTCAAATTCCTTAAAAGTAGTACATGTGGTGTTCTGTGTTTTTTTTTTTTTCTTTTTTTTACCTTGTTCTCCAGCAAAGTGCTGGAGCAGAGCTCTATGTGTGGAGGGACTGCCAGCATTGTGAAGGGCTGAGTTGGAGTCAGTATCTCAAGATACTGCAATAGGTAACATAAACACAGGAAGGGTGTAGTAAGGAGAAAGGAAGATTCACCTTGACTAATACCTCATTGTCTAAAATGTTTAATGTTACTGATCTGATGGTCTTGAAATACATTTGGATACAGCTGTTGGGAAGGTTTATATTGTATTGTGCATCCCTAGTAAATAGGGAACATATAGTGGCCTGCACTGTGCAGAGCACTAGAACAGCTAGGTTGGTTCTTCTAGCTGTAACTGTGAGTTGGGGAAAAAAAAAGGGAGTAGGGGAGAAACCTTGATGGGTGTTGCAAGTTGAGAAAAAACCAGCTCGTAACAAAGGGTTGTTTGGTAGTATTCAAAGTGAGTTCGTCCTATACAAAGGGAGTTGCTTGTTAATGAAGTTCATGGGCAAGGTGGAACTACCTTACACTCTTTGAAATATTCATGGACAAAACCATTCCTGTTTTACTTATGTGGTATTCAGCTACAGACTTGCTATGAAAAGTTTCTTTAGAGGGCATAATATTCTGAAATAGCAAAATCCAATGAGTTTTTGCATGCAGGGCATGAACTAGGAAATAAGAGTAAAAAGTTGTTGAAACTGTGCCCTGCTCACTGAGACAGTTTCAGAACTGAGAATCTGGTTTAGTTGGTCATAATTTTTTCTTACATACTTAGTACATCAAGAGTATGTACATGACTTAAGTATGAGAAGTAATTCCTGTATTTAAGGAAAAAAAAAAACCTATGTTGCTGCTAAGTTTGTTACATTTATCCAAGCTATGAATAGCGTAATATGAACAGTGCAATGTATACTAGAGCCCTGTTCTGTTAAAAGTTTGGGTTAGAATGAGATTTGATAAATTCTGATCCCTATAGGACACATTACTGTATGAGTTCTGGTGTGTGTAATTTGCGATTGGTGATACCTAGGATAAAGCTGGGGAGGGTGTGTTATGTATATATAGTGGGGCTCTGCTCGTTCGTGCTGGAAGCAAATCTGTTGGCTCACTAATGGCATGTTCTACTTAAATCTTGAGTAAAAATATTCTTTCTTCCTAGAGTTAGTCTTACTGCCTGTTTGCCGATTGCATGTTTGTAATTTCACAAAGTTAAGGATCACAGTTGTGTAAGGGGAAAAATATTTGTCAGAGAACCTCTTTCCAGTGGCCATGTCTACACTATTTTTGGATGTTTTTAGAATGTGCTTTTCCATAGTCCAAAACTGCAGCTGCTATCGATGTTATTTCAGCCAATTCACCTAGCTACAAAAATACTGCAACTTAAGCTACCCGCTTCAAAATGTAACTTTGATATCATTCTGATAGTTTTTCCTCTTACCTGCTATCTTCTGAAGTATTTTGGATGTATACAGAGGAATATTTGCTGCTTTGAGATGTTGGAGAAGGGCTATGAGAACATTTTTTAAAGAAAATATTTTAAAGAAATCTTTTGATAAGAAATACTTGATTTTAAGTTATTTTCAGCAATAGCATTATTTGAGATATGTTTAGAGCAATGAAGTATGTCAAGAATTGCTACTGTTCATTAGGTACTAATCCACATATGAGTTAAGTTGTGTGTTCCAAGAAGCATTGTGGATTATGATACAGAATCTTCTGCCGTAAGCTGTTCAGAGTTGGGTTTGGGAACTAAATACTTGTGAAGTATTGATGTGAATATCAGATATTTGGGCACAAAACTTAAATTCAGAAGTGATAGCTCAAAATTCTGTTGGTATATCTGTACTAGTAAAACAAATCCCATGTCAAGCTTTCACTAATCCTGGTAGAAACTATAATGCTACATCTTCTTACCCTTCCAAATACTGTGACCTTCTGTTGGGGCAATGCCAAAGCAGTAGAGAACCAATGGAATTGCCTGATGGATGTGCAAGAGACTAGGCAGTAGAAGGGAAAAGAACTTGCTGCTTTGTTCACTGTAAATGACAGTATATTAAAATGCCATGTGTTGACAGTTTAAAAACATACTGAAAAGCAGAGAGAAAACTAAAAGCTGTTACATAATAGTTCTTAAGGATTTTGACCTGTTGAGTTTATCAAAACTAGTTTATCAACAGGAGATTGAGGTGAGAAGATCTAATACATGAGTACTAAACAGGGGAAAAATACTGTGGACCTATGGACCGCCTCCTTCCTGAAAAGGAGCATTGTCCTCAGTCTGGTAAGAAGCTGGGTCTGACACAATTAAGAAACAATGACCAACTTTTTAATTTAGTGAGGACTGTTACTTCTGAAATCAGATTTGAGGATAGTGATATATTCTCAGCACATCATGTCTGTAATCAAAATAGGTATATTTCAAAAATTTTATCTCAGTGATGTGGTATTCTATACTGTGCTTTGAAAAACAAATTTCAACTTTCAAATTTCAATCTAAATAGCATGATGCATAATAACAAGTGATGTTCAATAAGTCATTTTTCTTTAAGGGAAATAAAGCATCCAAAATTAAGGTATACAATAATCTCAGTATGCATGAAAAACTTTTTGATTATCACAAAAGAAATAGCAAATGCAATATTAATGTTGCATTGTACTGAAATGAATCTATTTTATCTACTGAACAAAAGGAAGTTCATGATTTTTCTCAAGAAGCATCAAACATTTATATGCAGGCATATATATATGTTTGATAGAACTCTATTGCCAACTGACTGAAATCAGGGAACAGATATTTATATATTTTTAATAGTCTTACCTCTCAACCAGCCTGTGTGCTTGGTCAGTCCTGAGGAATAATGCCCTTCCATAGAATGTGCTGGCTGTAAAGATACCAAGTCTTTTGTCTCCCTTATTGATGAATGTGCTCAATGAATACAGGCTGCAGGGCAAGCAGCTTAAAAGTAAGGTGTGTAATGTATTGTAATACCTTTTGTAGTTCTTTAAGTTAAGAAACACCGCAATAAATTCTGTTTCAGTCAATAAAGTAGTCTTGTTCTATTTAGAACATAAAGTTGGCTTCCAACCTTGAGGCTCTTGTTGCTTTGCTATGCATTGAACTCCAGGTTTTGGTGCTTATCCTTATCAAGGCATGGGAGGGATGGTGGGGAGAAAAGTATTCATGAAAGATCAGACAGAATACTTCGGAAGGGTCCCAGACTTCTTAAATGACAACCTTGAACGTTTTTAGAAAGTGGCAAGTGGCTTTATGGAATTTTATGGTCATTTCATTAATAAGCTTGGAGATTATAATTTAAAACTAGCTGTCAGATCTGTTTGAGGGTCTGCCACTAAAGCAAACTAAAAGAGTTTAAAAAACAGTGATAGCTATTTCTTTACAAAATTACTTTTTTTTTTTTCCTAAACAGCACGTGTAAATATTAGCCTTTTTCCCATCAACTTAGTTTTTAAATATTAAGAAGCTTCTCTTGGATCAGTGTCAACAAAGCACTCAAAACTAGAGGAAGAAAAACTTGTTCCAGCACAGCTTCTTAAAATTTGTTTGCATTCCTCTTATTCTTGCTGAGTTTCCTGGAGGGATTAAACACTAAGATGTGGAAATATTACAGCTTCCAAGAGACTTCAGTATTCTTTTTTTCACAGGCCCATGATACTAGTGAAAAGACAAATGGTATCTCTCCTTTTGCAGTTTTTCTTTTGAGAATTGATTTTTGTTCCTGCCTGGCTTATTTTCTCTTACTGAAGGATATAGTAAGGATTAGACAGAGCCAATTCATAAGATAGAGTCATGGTCAAAAGCGAGAGAGAAAGAATGTGATGATACCACCTCTGTATGAGGTCTGCAAACAAAGTCAGCTCTGAGTGGAGTAATGCAGAATATATATTTTTCCTGAAACTTCTAAAATCACTCTTTGAACTGGAAATATTTTTCCTCAAATAAAGGTAGTCTTCAATTAGTATGAAGATGAGGGATATTCTTTGCCGGGCATGAGCAGATTGCAGCTCTCTGTGTGTCTTATCTTGTAGACAGATTAACATAGCCTGTGCAGCACAGCATGCTGCTTAAAACCTGGCTCAGATTGAGCAGTCATAAAATGGATTGGTGACTTACGCTGGTCATCCCATCTATGACAGTTAAAAGGAGGTCACTGACAACGTCAACAGAGTGTAGAATCCTTTTCTTCTAGATAAGCTTTGTTGTTGCCTTTGGTGTTTGTTTTTTTTTTGGCAGGCAGATTCTTTCAGAAGCATTAAGTCCTTCCATTTTCTTCTCTGCTCATCAGGGGTTGTTCTGGAGGAGATTTCCTATGAAAGTAGCTCTGGTTTTTGCCCATGATCTCTTCAGTTCTGGAGTGTGGAGGTCTTTGTAGAAAATAATATCAATCCATGTATTTTCAGAACAAGAGACGTGGTTGGGAGTTCAGAGCAGAAAAATCTGTTGATTTATACCATTCTCAGATTTGAGTATCTCTGTTTTAAGAGAATTTGTCATTTTCTTCCAATTATTGGGCACATTGAGAAGGCTAACTGGAACATGTCATGATACACAGAAAAGAAAACTGAATTCCCTTTGCTTCAGCCTCCCTGGAAATCTGATAGATTAGCTATACTGGTTTCCAGTTGCTTTGGGTAGAAACAAAATCCCTGTACTAGACAGTAGTATAACTCTGTTTAAAAAAAAAATTAGCTGTGGAAATTCTTTCTGTATTTCTGAAGCTCTGATTCATATTAAGTATTTGGCTGTGATACAAGTTGTGATTAGTTGTACAACTTTCAAGTACTGTATATGGATTTAACTGTGAGTTAGCAAATAAAAGCATTCAGGTAATTTCACAAACAGCTCATTTTGCTTGTTTTCTTATGAATACAATTCAAAAGCAAAATGAAGATTGCATATTGAATCAGCTATTTTCTTATTGTTCAGGTGAGATGATCTAAACTGCTTGGATGAAACCCAGGCTTCTGATATGGTTTGGCATCATGGCTTTTTAGCAAAGTTTATGGAATTAAGAGCAGAAGAATGCTTAATTGATAATTAGGAAGATTCTAAAAAAAGTAAATAAGATTAAGTGAAGGTACAAGAGAGGAGGGAGAAGAAAAGAAGATGAAAGAGGTGTTCATACACAAAACTAAAATGAAGCAAGAAAGATCTGTTTTGCAAATTGTGAAGCCCAGACCTCACAGTTTAAAACAGCCTTGTTTCTATGTTTTGGGAATTTTAGGGAATCTGTTTCCCATTACTTGACTGTGGAATGCTGTGCTCCAACACAATTATTTTCATCATTTCCTTCTAAGCGTCTCTATCATATGGCTATATATATTTATCTTTTTAGGAGGCTCATCTATGCATCTTAGCACAGAGTAACACAAGCTAGTAATAATACTTATTCAGAGTAAATTATATAAATAACTTCTCAAATATCCAAGACTTGGAAATCTTTTTGGATACATTGGCATACTTTACGCTTTATGTCAACTTTGGTATTATATTTTGGTTCCTATAACCTACAGGGAATGAGAAAATATTTTGCCTCTTCAGCAAGTCAACACTGATTTAGAAGTTGCACCCAAGCATGCTATATTTTATATTAGTATATATTAAAAGGAAGACCTTTTTCCTCTGCTTCTCTTTTCCAATAAGCTTATGTTAATCTGCACAATTGTTAGCTTGAGAGTTGCAGTATATTTTATAGATGTATGCAGTCTAAAATCTATTATCCTTTGTCAGAAAAGACAATGCAACATTGTTTTAATTGACTAGGAAACACAGGAAAACTGCATATTAATTTTGCCTCAAGTACTGAATTGTGTAAATGTAGTCATGACGATCAATGAAATTGCAGGGAATCTCTTGATGATGGTAGTACCTCATGAAAGGAATTTGCCAGAACAATTCATTTTTTCACTTGATGTAGCTGAGAATCTGGTTCATTTGTGCGTAACCCAGGTGAATTTCTATTCTAGTGTATTCTAATATATAGTTAAATAATGGTGTCTGTCTCTTAGATGTGAATTTGACCTCCAGTTTCTAGTGATGTCATACAAGCATGAATTAGCTTGGCTTGTTCAACAGGATAATGTTATGTCGTGCCCCTCATGAGAACAAGCTTTTAGGTTGTATAATTGTCATTTCAGTGGAAACTGAGCTGGGAATCCCTCTGCTCCAGGTTAGAACTTCAGAACAGAGTAGTTCACTTGGAAGGGACCTACAAGTTGGACCTAGAGTCCAACTGCCTGACTACTTCAGGGCTAAGCACAAGTTAAAGGATGTTATTGAAGGCATTATCCACATGCCTCTTGAACGCTGACAGACATGGGCTTCAATCACCTCCCTCGGAAGCCTGTCCCAGTGTTTGACCACCCTCATGGTAAGAATAAAGCTACGGTAAAGAATTTTTTCCTTTCTTGTCTGAACCTCGCCTAGTACAGCTTTGTGCCGTTCCCATGCAATGTATCATTGGCACCAGGAGGAAGAGACCAGCACCTCCCTCTCCATGTCACCTCCTGAGAAAATTGCAGAGAGCAATGAGGTAGCCTTTAAGCCTCCTTTTCTCCAAACTAGACAACTGAAATATCCTTAGCCTTTCCTCACAGGTCATGTCTTCCAACCCTGTAATAAGCTTTGTTGTGTCTTCTGGATGCTTTCAGATATCTTGACATTATTGTATTTTGGAGTCCAGAACTGTGGAGACAAGTATTTAAGGTGAGGTGGCATCAACTGCTAAATACAGCGACAGAATTGCCTCTTCTGACCTGTCTGTGCCTGTGCTTAATGTACCCTAAAACACTGTTTGCCCTCTTGGCTGCCAAGGCACACTGCTGGCTCGTGTTGAGCTTGCTGTCAACCAGCACACTCAGGTTGCTTTCTGCTGAGATGTTCACCAGCTGCTTGTCTCTCAGTCATGTGTCTGGCATTACTCTGTCCCAGATACAACACCCAGCAGTTACCTTTGTTGAATTTCGTGCCACTGATGGTTGCCCAATGCTCCAATGCCTTTTGATCCTTCTGCAATGCTTCTTGTCCCTTCAGGGAGTCAACAGCACCTTCCAGTTTAGTGTCATCAGCAAACTTCCTAAAGATGTGTTCCACTCCTGCATCCAGATCATCTATAAAAATGTAGAATGGATCTGGCCCTAAAACTGGGCCCTGGGGAGCACTGTTAGCGACTGCCTGCCAGCCAGATATAGCTCCATTCACTACAACGTTACGAGCTCTGCTGTCAGCCAGTTCATCACCCAGTGTAACGTGTACCGCTTTATATCATGGTTGGACAACTGATCTAGAAGGGGCAGTGAGGGATGATATCAAAGACCTTACTAAAATCCAAAAATGACGTCTGCTGCCTTTCCTTCATCCACCAGGTGGTTGATCTTATCATAGAAGGAGACTGTTTTACTAAGGCAGGACTTCCCTTCATGAACCCATGTTGACTATGCCAAATAATAGCTTTTATTCTTTAATAAATAATACCTTTCAGTATTCCTCGGGGTAATTTTAGTTCCTTGGAAAATGTATGCAGAAGACTGAGATTAAGACAAATAAGTCTGTAGTTCCCTAGGTCTTTTCCCTACCTGTTTTGTAGATGATAACACTGGTAACACTGGCTAGCTTCTAGTCCAGTAGGCACCTCCACAGACTCCTATGACCTTTGATAAATTGTTGTGGGGGTCCAGCTATAATGTCATCTAACTTCAGTACTTTGGGGTGAATCCCATCAGGCCCCGTGGATTTATAAATATTCAGCTGATTGCTTACAATTTTGGTGACCACAAATGAAAAGTCACCATTGCCACAGTTATGGTCCTCCAACAAAAGACTGGGTAACCCAAGATCTGTCATAATGGTAAAAAAAAAAAAAAAAAAAAAAAAGTAAAAATGGCATTAAATGCTGTTTCTGCATCCTTACTTGTTAGGTGACCATCACTAAATATCAGTCCAATGTTTTCCTTAGACCTCTTCTGGCTGTTAACATGCTTAAAGCCTTTTTCTGTTGTTTGACACCATCTCTGTCAGCTCAAGGTGAGCTTTAGGTTTTCTTTTCTCCCTACAAATGCAAACTGCAGCTCTGTGTTCTCCCTGTAAAGCCAGACCTTGCTTATATTTTCTTTGTCTAAGTTCCAAGAGGTATTCCCTGTCCAGCAAAAAGGTTTGTTTCATAACTACTCGTAGTTTCCTTGACTTCCATGTAACCCAGTACTGACATTTTATATATCTAACACAATATTTCTGTATGCCTAGATCTAATAATGTAAACATTCCAAATACTTGTCTCCCCTTTTTCTGTACTGGGTTGGGAAGTATTGCTATCGTGTGAGGAAAACTATACTTCTGTAGACTGTCACCCTTAAATTCTTGGATTGAAGTTACCTCACAGGGAACATCTGGAAGTACTTGATAGGATGTAAGGGAGGAGACCTTGAGACATTTCATTTTGGTTCTACTGCTAGCCTAGTGAATGTCTCATGTATCAGTTTCTCCTCAGCGTGCCCATGTTTCTCTATCTGTAAAATTAATTTTTGCCAAAGTCTTTTTATAGATTAATGAATTTTATAATTACCACAAAATGTTTAGCTAGTGTCTTTAGATATCTATTTTAGATCGGTTTTCAATCTTTGAGCTTTTCAACAAAAAGTAAATGAGAATTCATGACCATATATCAGCTTTTAAAAACAGGAAGAAGGTTGTTCTTTAGGAACTGGAGAGCTGAAGATGCAGTTAAATTATTGAAATGTTACACATCAAATCTTGTTATTGAATGGAATTTAAACACTTATGTCCATATCTATATGCCTTGAAAAAAAAAAGTAAACTAATCAAAATTCTGTCAGCTCAGAGGTTTGGGAGTATAGTAGCCCTATTTTCTTCCAGAAAGTGCTGGTTTTCACTTAATCCATTAGACAATACAAAGCAAGCATTCACTGTTTAAAAACAAATGTCATTACAAGTGTAGTTTAAGGAGCACTCTATTTAAACTTTACACCAGTGGAACAGGTCTTGAGACTTGTCATGAAAATAAGATACCGGGGCGGGGGGGAGGGTAAGTTCGTGATTTCTTTTTGTAAGATTGTATTGCCACTTATGAGGTTGCATAGGAAAGATTTTTAGGCTCCTGAAAACAAATTGTTCTGTGGAAACTCATAAGGGCAGAAATCTTACAAATTCTCTTTTCCTACTCTTTTAGCTGTTCAGTGGCCCTAACTCTTTTTTTGTGCTAATGCAGGTTTTACTAGGCAATTTTTTATATGTGGGGGTGAAATCACCATTGCTATATCCACTGTGGCTGTTCACTCCAGAAGTTGGAGACCTGCACTTGGCGATGTGTTCTGTCCAGTAGTCTCTACAGTGTAATTTCAGCCTTATTTGGTGTCTTCCTCCCCTACCCCCTTTCTGGCCTCACTGAAGTTTTTTGGCTATTACACAAATCATGACCTTTTTTCCTGTTTTGTCTTCAGTGCCTGTTTCCTGTTTTCTTTCCCTCCCCCACCCCATTTTTTACTCTTGGCTCTATCTCCAGTGTTGTCTTAGCTTTGTCTCTTACCATTTACGTATTTTTCCCAATTATTTTTTTGTTGAGAATTGAGAGCTATAATATCACTTCTTCCCTTTGCTGTGTGTTTGTATTCGTAGTTGCTGCTGAATGCATGTTGAGCACTAATTTGTGTCATTCCTACAGTTTCCCAAAAGTCAAATCTATCACAATGTAGTTCCAAAGCTGTGAAAAATGTTTCTCTTATCTTTACATAAGTATAGATGAACATGTTTTCTAAGTGATCAGTTTCTTTTATTTGTTGACAATCGTATGCATCAGACTTCTTAGATGTGTATGTCCCAGACTCATCTGCACCTGAGTTCCCGTTCTTGGTCTTAGACATTGCTCTTTGGGATTTATTGCTCTAGTGGTCTTGATTTGAGAGAATGTGATGTTCTCACGATTTTATGCAAGTGTCTGAGGCTCTTGTCCGTTTTGTTAGCATATACCAATTTTCCATTTCTCATTACTCTATATTTCTCAAGGCATTTTAGAAGTGAATCCATAGTTAAGGAAAGGCTAGATAAGATGCAGGATATCTACAACTGTAAGCTTAAATATGGTCTTGGATGCAGGATAAGCATACCCGTAGAGAATAGCGGTACACTTATATATGCTTTCAAACACTTGTTCTGTCAGCACCTAAACTGTTGAGCCTATAAAGAGGAAAAGAAACCCACAAACCTGTGCCGACTGGGAGTTTCATTCAAACAAGTACGTCTTTTTGGCATGTAGCTCAGAATGTCTTGCTATGTTTTTGTAATAAAACTATTATCTAATAAGTGCTGTCAGCTCGGGTTTGTGTATGCCTACAATTGTTTCTAAGCTTTCAAGTTTTCTTGCTGTATAGAATGTGGACTGAAAATGTGGCCCAAGAAAGCTGAATAAAGCCTCTACTTAATTTGTTCTGAAAGCTTCTTGTAATAGCATGCCATCTGTATCTGTACATGTTCATTAAAAAGCTTTTCTGCAGTGGGTGAGTCTGTTTTGGTAAACTGTACTTTGTGATGTGTATTTATATGGGAATGCCATTGCAAGTCACCAGCTTTTTTTCCTTGTCTGCAGGACAGTTCTGTATACTCCTCCCCATCCTTTCCTTGGTGTTCACAAATGAATTATTCTTTTAAATCTTTATCTGTCTTCTTACCCTAACACTTCAAAAAAAAAAAAAAAAAAAAAAAAGCCACTTTGTTTAAATAGTTGCTCCCTTGAGGCTTTCCTGCATATCCTGTTATCTGTTTTATATTACAATCTTTCATGCTGGGAATGTCCTTCCAAAAAGCACAAAACAGCTAAAGCACTTAGATGACTAACAAAATATGTTAAGTGCTAAAGTCCAGGCTCAAAACCACCCCGATTAGCATAAAGCTCTCTTGCAGTTTTTGTTAGTGTTATTAGACTTATTTCTGAATTTTAGAGCATCATTTTACTTTATGTAGCCCAGAGACATTGCAGTAGTTGAAATATTGTTAATGGTGAAGCAGTTGCCACAAGAAGTGGGAACCTTTTACAAAACTGCTGATATTTTCACTCCGCTAATCAAATACCAGCATTCAGAAGAGCCTATGGGAACGATGAAGTTTTGGCTGCCAATTTTATTTGCTCAGCTAAGAGGTATTTCTCTTTCTTTCCTTCACTGGTTTTTGTTGCTTGGGGTTGGAAACATTATTTTCCCCCAGGAGCAGTAGATACATGCTTTCCTGAAGAGCAGTATTATCTGTATTTTCAATACTTTGTTATATACTGCAGTCAATACAAGCATCTAAGAGAAAGCTTGCAGTGTCCCACTTTAAATGTATCATTTTAGGTGCATTATAGCTGTTCAGGGAAAAAGAACGCTGAGCAGATCAGCCCTGATCTTTCAAGAGAATAACTGTTCCAGGAGCAGCTAGCTTGTGCTAGCTGCAAAATAGAAATCAAAATGTCAGCACAAGACATCTTGGATGGCTTAACTTTGAGGTTTGATGAAGATAGGATAGCTGGGGAGGGGATATGGGAACAGCATTTACTCAGTGCAGCAGCGATTGTGAATCATTTTAAACTATCCTGTTTGTCTTTATTTTTGATTTGCTATACTATTGATAGGCTAGGTTTATTTCCTTGGATGTGTGTCAATATCTCTGAAGGTCTGTCGAGAGTTAAATCACATATTGGCAACAGCATAGCCAGCAGAGAGCTGCAGCTTACCTGTGGAGATCTAGGATTATTTCACTGTATAGTTTGAGGCTTTGTACTTATTTGGAGTTTGGATTAAGATTGCTTAAGGTTAATTGCCAGGGATGCCAAGTGTAAAACAAGTATTTGAAACTGGCTACTTCCTTCCTATTGGTAGGAAATGGTGGTAGTATCAGTTTTGTATTTCAATTTGCATCCTGATTTGGGGGGGAAAATTAGATAATTTTACACTATTTAAAATCATTTATAATTTTAATGTCACTTTTCCAAGTTCTTATTTCCCTCAGTTTAACAATACCGATAGAGGTTTACACATTTCTGGCTTGCCAAAGAGAGCTGTTATTTCTATAGTGCACATATTTGACAACAGAAAAAATCTTGAAGCGTATGTTAAAGCTGAAATATAGAACTGATGCTGCTACCTCAGAAAAGGCCCTTCTGTGGTGATGCTTACACCCTGAAGCTTTGTAAATGCTTGTTCGTTGAACTTGGGTCTTGTACATGGCAGAGCAGACTGCCTTAATGTGTTCTTGGTTGGTTTCTGCCATTGCTTATAAGCTGAATAACCAGAAATAAAAAGCTAACAAGCATTTTTAACATGATCTCAGTAACGTCTGCATCTTTGATGCTCAACCTTGACATATTGGTGAAATAAAGACAATGGCTGTATCTGTTTATGAAAGTTGTGCACAAATGTTCTGCTTGTAAGGTCTGTCAGTAGCATTAAACCAAAAGCACAGGTTGGTCACTTGTCAATTCTTTTTCCTGAGCTTGAATTCTGGTATTATGGCTATTTCCCTTTTTTCTGTGCTTTTATATGTTTCCTCAACATGTGAGACAGTAATAATTCTCTATATGACTTCCACTAAAGAGGAAATAGATACTTGTCAAAACAATTGTGCATGTCTGGGATTCCAGCATCCAGAAGCTTTATTATTCTGGGGCCTCTCAGTTTGCTGGGGGGTGGGAGGGGAAGTCTTGGGTCCTAGTACATCATTTTTCAACCTGAGTTGGCAAGTGCTTTGATCAACTATGTTATTGTGAGTGCCCTGAAAGCATACTTTATGCAAGAGTAGGCTTAATGTCACACGTATAAAATGAAACTGTTTTTAATCTTGCTGATTCATTGCAAATGCAAAGAATAAAAGTTGAAAATTAAAAATTTGTCATGGCATCTAGAGAGAAATCATCTCTAAATCAGAACAAGCTAGAATAATTTACAGAACCTAAATGGATTTTTTTTCAATTTTCTTTAATCAGAATTGGGAAAAGTGAAATATTGCCCGTGCTTCAGTGGAATTGTGGCACTGTCACAGAAACAAAGCCCTTTGGTACGGGATGGGGTTGAAGGAAGGATATGGAGCCAGCAGAGAAAGCATTGCTCAGAACAAATGATCACTTACTACTGTCTTTAATCTTTAAAATTGTGGTTCCCATGAGGGGTTAATGTGAACAGTCAAAAACCACTGTAAACTTGCAACTTTGATTTCTAAGATAGGGAGAGATTTTTTTCTCAAACTGTTGCTTTTAGTTTGTTGGACAGACAACAGGAAAACAGAGCTGTCTCTTGACCCATGTGCGTTTTCTGGCTGCTGGAATGAAAAGATTTGGAACTAAATCCTGGTTTTCCACTGAACGTGCCCTTCTCTAGCAGTGTCAGGGCTTGGGTGGGGTCACTCTTGTTCAATAAAGCTTTTCAAAAGTGTTGGATTCTCATCAGCTTGCAACTTTTTTTTTTTCAGCACTGGGGAACAGCACAAAGCTAACTTGATAAGCAGACTGTATATGTGTGTATGTACTCTGGCAGAGAGATTGCTTGATTTGAATTAAGTTGCTTTCTGAGACTTCTTAGACTTGATACATCAAAATGTCTGTAGATTGTAACGGCAGAATTGATAGACTCCTGTTGTCTCTGCATGGGAAATGGATAACATCAGCATAGGTGAAAGGTTGTATATTTGCTTAAATTTAATCCCAAAGATGTTCTGATGTTGGCTTCAGAACTTGGCTTTGTGTAGCACTTGGAATGTAGTTATGTTCTGGTTTTATTGAAAACTTTCCTGTTGTTATGAGCTTTGCATATTGTATGGATGCTGTGACACAAATGATGCAGTCTTCAAAGATTTTTATTCCATTTGGGAAGCAACACTTTTCTAAATGTTTTATTATATGTTTTTAGGGCACTAGGTGCTGTCAGTGGACAAATTTTATCAAAATAGTGCTTAAAGAATTTTCATTTGCGTGTTCCATAGTAGCATCTTTCCCTTCTGAGGAGTTATACCCCTTAAACCAAATTATCCTTTAAAATGAATGCTATTAAGATGTATGTGTATTGCAGTAAACGACTTATCCACTAGAAAAAAATGATGTTCTGCAAAAGGTTCCTTATGAAAAGCTAGGAGCACTTAAATGGTAGGGAACAGATATGTACTGTTGAGTTGCTTTAACTGGAAAAAAGATACTGAAGAAGTCATAAAAACAGTTGGGTTGGAAGGGACCTTAAAGACCATCTAGTTCCACCCCCCTGCCATGGGCAGGGACACCTCCCACCAGACCAGGTTGCCCAGGGCCCCATCCTGCCTGGCCTTGAACACCTCCAGGGATGGGGCAACCCGTGCCAGTGCCTCACCACCCTCCGAGTGAAGGATTTCCTCAGTCATATTCACTGATTCCCTCTTGACTTTACGAAGAGGATTTGAAGTAGCTTTAAGTTGTTTCCTAGAAATTTGTCAACATAAGTTTTATTGTGAAAGTCTATCTAGACTGCAGGTACTCACTGTTCAGTTTTTGGCAGAGGTAACTTTCTCTGTCGCATTTCACTTATTATCTATATCTTTGTTTTTGTCTTCAGAATAACTCTAATACCATATTTATATCATAGATTCAGAAGTATTTCTTAAGGTCACATCTTCTGTAAGGAGTAATCAGTTTTTTTCTTGGTATTTTGTGTGTTGCAAGAAATGATAACACGCTTGGAATATTTTTCTCATGCTACAAATCTTAGTTCTACAGGCTTAATGTTTATGTTGGGATAAAAAATGTTTTCCTGGCAATACACATAGGCTACTATATTTAGAAGCATTGTATGCTTGCAGATACTCAGCTGTGTGGTGGCGTAGATGTGAACGTGAAGGCTAACAAAAATACCTGGTCTTTCGAATAGTGACTTTGCTTATGATGATCATTCCCGTTAACTCTGGGGCTGCTAGCCATCATGCATGTGCCAGGATGTCTTTGGAGACTGGCTTTTATAGATCTAATAACCTTGGGAAGGTGCTGGTTTGTGCCTTTTCTGATCTTGAAGATGAGTGTGGAGGCTATATGTATGTAATTAGACACACATGCTCACGTGTCCTTAGATATATGATAATTTTTTAGTATCACAGAGTAGTAATTCAGTGTCTGGTCCTGAAGTCATATATATTTTTAATAAATCATGTTAACACTTGTGGGAAAACATACATTTACATGTACTTGCTGTAACTTGAACTATGCTTCACACTGAAATATTGTTGCTGTTTTCAGTTTGGTCTTTGAATTGTGCTGGGGATTTTTAGAACTATTATGGCACCATCTGCTGACCAATGTCAAGACTGGCAATGACAGTTTGCTCACCTGGCTGCTACACTGAATATCCACTGCCGGTGAGGAATTCAGAGGCAGTTTGTGCAGAATCATAAGAAAGGGCAATTTTTAGCTGTCTCGTGTTTGGGATAAATATTTTTTATCAGGAAATACTATTGCAAAGGGCGGATGATAACACAGCTTTATTTGTCCTGTCATCTGGACTATTGCAGATGGCTTTTCAGAATAGCTATGAAGCTTTAAAAGAAATCTTTTTTTTTTTTGTCTAAATGCAGTAAAGGATTGTTCTTGTTACTCTGCCCTTTAGTACTTTATCTTCTGAGTTTGCAGAGAAGAGATTTGACAGCATTAGATCAGTTTAGGCTCCAGCTCTGGTGGTCTTGTCATAACATGGGAAACTGCTTGACTCTGACTTGATTGTTGCTTAAGTTTAAAAAGATTTAAGTTTAATAAAAAAAAAAAAAAAGGAAGAAAACTTGTGTTCTCTGGTAGTCAATTCACTTCTTGAAGTTCAAGAACTTCTTCAATCTTAAATTACGTACATGGATTAACACAATGACCAACAAGTGCAAAATCTGCTGAGACTTCTCCTTTTACAGATGTCAGTAAGCCTGCCACTGGAGTGTCTGCCTACGGTTTCTTCTCTGTTTCTCACTCTTGCTGCAGGATTCTTACGCTCATTCAAGTTTGTCATTTCGAAATCAAGTCTTGTGAATGGTTTAATGCCACCTTGCAATATGAAGAAGGGGAGATGAGGACAAATTATTTGTCCTGCTGTAGATGTTTAGAGGGCCTAAGAAATTAAGAAGGGGAGAAAATACTTGATGTGATTGTTCTGTTTAGTAGGAGCAAACCTGAGTTTATGATGCCTTCTTGGAGACAGGAGAGCAAGAAAAGATAAAAATTAAAGCTTCAGACCTGTCAGTTTTAAGCCTAAATGAGTTTGTTTTTGTCTATCTTCTGAGAGAAATGTTGCTTGCTTCTGTTTTGTTTTTCTGATACATTACTAGCTGTTACATTGCAGGGCTGGATGAGACTTATAGAAACCCTTTTTAGCTACTTTCTTAGAGATGCATGGGGAAAAAAAAAGTCATCTGTAACAATGAAACCTCTAATTTGATTTTACTAAGCAGAGTGGATCATTCTGGGATTATTCTTTGATCAGCAGATGCTTGGACTTTTTCTCTCAGGAAAATTAATCTGTATTAGTCATTTTGATTTGGAAAATAAGCTTGTATGGTATTTTATTGAGATTGATACCTGCCACTAGGAAAGAACAGCAACAGTTGAGTTCTCTGTAAGATCTGAGGACATAAGCAAAATGCAACACGGCTAGTAGCAACTTCCAAACTGGCATACTAATACATGGTTTTAAATAGCAAATTCTCAACAGCTAGTCAAATGGAAACCTCCCTTTCAGAGGCTTATTAACTCTGAGAAATAGTATAATACATAAATGTTAAAACTTTAATGCTGTTTATGAAGAATGTTAGATAAAACACGAAGGACTTTTGAAGGAAATGGCTACATAACTAATATTTAAGCTTTAATTATATTCAGAAATTGCCAATGCAGCAGTAGATACACTACCTTTTAATTTCCTTATTACTGAATGCTTTTGTTTGTTACTTTAATAGCCTTCACTATCTAAAACAAGGAAACACCTACCACGTGTAGCTAGACTTTTGGTCTTGAGATGCTTGCTTAGTATGAATTTGCCTATAGATATTTCAAGGCTCCTGTGTCTTCTAAGATAATCATCAAGTTTGCTTCCTTTAGCTGAATGTTGTCCATCCACTTTTGCCAGAAGGGCTTCTCTTGTGTGTTTGGGTATCTGTTTCAGGCATCTAGTACCTTCTGTATCTCTTTTTTTCCTGTATTTGGGAATGGTCTAGATTAAGTGGTATTATTTCTGACTACTCATGAATGTGCTTTGGAAGTTTGGAGGTAATTTGTTTTCATACCTTCTTGTGATCTCTACTGGTTTCTAATCAACTTCAAGTGCAGTTTAAGCTGTCACCTCCTGACTAATGGCAGGGACTGATAGCAGTTGATTTTAATGCAGAGATTTCAAGTTATGAAGTTGATTGTAACTAATCTGCTAATCTCAAGGCCAAACA
The DNA here is from genome assembly GCF_964035555.1 of Netta rufina. Classification (NCBI taxonomy): domain Eukaryota; kingdom Metazoa; phylum Chordata; class Aves; order Anseriformes; family Anatidae; genus Netta; species Netta rufina. The sequence continues at coordinate 83,143,666 of NC_140125.1, read as the reverse complement.
AGTATACCATTAATTTAAAAAGAATTGTTTGAAGAAAGTTGTAAATAATCAGTGACTTCTGATAGAATCCAGCAACTTTAAACTTTTATTGTTGGACCCTTGGGGCTTATTTTTGCTGGTCCACTTCAATAAATTTGAAAGTGTAATGTGATTACTTTCTCTAAGTATCAAAGCAGCAAAATCTAGTGATACACATTAGTGTGGTTGGGGGGATATGAAAAATCAGCTAGAATTAACTAACAATCAACAAATAACGTTGCTATTAAAGATTACTAGTTCATGTCTAATTATAGTATTAATTGTTTTTAATTTGATCCCTTGTTGAGCATTACTACAAATTACTGCAAATAATATAAGAATCAGTAAAAAGGGGTGATGCTACATAACTATTTTTCTTGATGCCTTTTTTTTTTTTTAGCATAAGCTGTGACAATGACAACTGAAGTTGGCTCAGAAACTGAAGTAAAGAAAGATCCTGAGCAGGTGGGACCAGACAAAGCCAAGGACAAGCCTGAAGAAGCATCAGAGACTGTAGAAAATGAGAAGTCTGGGAAAACGTCCTCTGAAGAAGCTCAAGATTCTTCCTCTGTCCCAGCACCAGCTAGCCATAGTAGCCCAAGTAGCCAGAAGAAGGAAAAAGATTCATCTGAAAGCAAGGGTATTTCTCGCTTCCTTCCTCCCTGGCTTAAGAAACAAAAATCCTATACGCTGGCAGAGCCCAAAGATGAGGCCAAGAAAAGAGCAGCAGGGGAAGAACAAGTAGTTGAAGAAAGTGAATGCCATCCACCAGAGGGGATGGCTCAGCCAAAAAGGATTTTAGAAGTTGTGGCTGAGAATAATGCTAAAGCAGATGACAAAGAAGAAAAACACTCTGTTAGTAGTGCTGAAACACAGGTATGTGTGAGGCTACTGATCGCTTTGGAGCGATTCCAAGGGGACTTGGTTGATTTGTGTAATTCATGTAAGGCTTTGTTGGCATCATCATGGAAAGATAGCAGTTATTATCTGGCATTTTGTGCAATTGGATTGATACAGTTATGAGTAATGTAGCTGACTTAAATAGTTCCTGCTCTGTGGCACTATTTATTTATTTATTTTTGACTAAAGTTGTTTCAGCTGTGACTTGAGTGTAACCTTATCATTTGGCGTAGTCAAAAGGGATAGCGAACTGTGCTATTGAGGTAGAAATGAGCAGGGATAAGAGGAGAAGCTTCTTAACCAGCTTTGCCTCTGAAGCCATTGTATTGCACAAATACCTCCTTAGGGACTTAGTCTGTTTGTTATCTGTTGTAGAGTCCTTAGATGTTAAATTCTGTGTTATAATTTTGTTGTGGTTCCGCTTGAGTGGAAGCCAACTTTGTAACTATGATTGTAGCTACTGCTCTTACTGATTTGCTCTGGAGATTGATGCTGAGTTCCAAAGCAAATGTCACATTCTGCAGTGCTCTCAAGTCTCGCTCTTTTTTTTTCTGATGTGCAAAGTTGCACATCAGGTCTTAAAACTCAAGCCTCGTGTTCTAGGGCCACAACGATGATTAAGGGCATGGAGAATCATCTCATAGGAGGAGATGTTGAGAGAGCTGGCACACTCCAGCCTGGAGAAGAGGAGAGTCTGGGGGAATCTTATCAATGTGTATAAATACGTGAAGGGAGGGAATGAAAAAGGAGGAGTCAGACTCTTCTCATTGGCATGCAGTGAAATGACAAATAGTCATGACGAAAAGGCAGTGGGGACAAATAAAGAACTCCAATTTGGCGCACGCATCTTTTTTTCTCCAATATCTGGTCTGCAATGGAAGATCTTAATGTTTACCTTACAGAGGTAAGCATTAATCTTAACCTTACAGAGGTTATTGTACTTCAATTATGTGCATAAATTACATCGAAACTTAATGTCTTTTTTAGTGGCTTATAAAAGAAATGAACAGGGTAAAAACATCTAAATGCGGGACTTTGAGTTATTTAACAGAATTGTTTGACTGTGTTTTATATAGCCTGCCAAAGAAGATGGTAAAGAAACAGAAGTAGAAAAGGTTGCAGAGGAAAAGGAAGAAAAACAAGAAAAAGAAAAAAGGGAGACAAAAGAAGTGCAGACAGCTGAAGTTATTTCCCAAAAATCTCCCAAGAAAATTAAAACTGTGCAGAGTAAAGTGGTTCTCTTGGATGGCACGGAATACACCTGCGATCTAGAGGTAAGGCATCAATTCTTTATGTACAACCTTAATAGAGAAGAAAAAACCTTTCATTGCATTGACAGTTTAACAAGTACGTTATTGTATATCTAATGAGCTGATTACAAAGTTACATTCCCATTACTGTCATTAAGGCTCAGATAACTCTTCATTTTAAAATTCCATCTCTAAGTATATAACCTTAAAAATGCACTGTGAGGTACACAAAGATAAAATGCAATAAAGAAAACTGTTCAAAGGTGCTTTCTCTTGCAGCTTAAACCTTTTTTTCCTGCAAAAGATAAAGGTAGTGTCACATATATTAATACAAGTTGTCTTGAGATAATTAACTTCATTTAAAAATAATCTCAGCTGGAGATGCACACTTTTAAGTTTGCTTCAAAACAAAATTCTGTTACAGTTACAAAATCCATGTTACAAAAATACAATTAATATTTTTCCTCAAAATTTCATCAAATCTACCATTCATTTTTGGTGTGCTGGTGCTCATGACTAAGTCTTAATGAAGTTCTTTTTTTTTCCAGCTTATTCCTTAACTTTTTACTTACAGAGTAGCGAATGAATTATAGGTACTGTTGATGAATTATTAGGTGTCAGTTTCAAACAAAGATTCACATTTTACATGTAACATGGATTCTGGAAAATGCATTTTTATGAGACTTAAAGCTTCCATGGCTTCAAAAAGGGATTAGATAAATATTTGTAGGAAAAATCTGTAAGGAGATGTTAAACAGAAAGGCACTTGGGCTCAGGAAACCCTAGAGCTGAGGATTCTAGAGATGTAGGGACAATATAGGGCTTTCTTGTGTCATGTTTCTACTTTCAAGTTTCCCCTGGCCTTCTGTTAGATAAAGTACTTGTCTAGAGTACTTTTTGTTAGAGTTTTATTTTGAGAATTGGTGTGTGAGGCAGTAAGTAGACCTACCTGATCAGCAGATTACTTCAGGTGATTCTAAGAGTAGCTCCTGGAATGTCTCTTGTTGACTCTGGGGTGTACAGTATTGTGCACCCCTGCATTGTGTGAATAGGTCACAGGCTTATCCCTGACCCAATGAATTAAAGCCACCATAATTAACATATAAAGAAACAAAGTAAATTTAATGTGTTTGCCTGCTGTTGTGTCTGAGCAAGCCCTTGTTCTAGTAGGACTAGTATTAGGCAAGATGATGCTTAGTCAAGTTAGCATAATTCTTTGAAAGGAGGTTTTTAAATTTTTTTTCTGCTTACTGTCGTGTCCCCAGTCTGCCGGATGCCTATTTCTAATTTCTCTACCTGCTTTTTGCTTTGTGTCAGTCTCAGTGTCTCCCTTGCAGTACTGCTATAGTAGTACTGTGGGCCTGAGCTGTGTTGCAATATCCTCGCTAGGTAGGAGATGCTCAGCAGACTTGTGGCTGCTTCCCATACAGGAAAGAGAACACAGCTTCTGTTTGCTAGGTGTTCGCTGCCTACTGGCATTGATAAATCAGCATACAAATTATCCAAAACAATTCTTATAGCTTAAATTAGATGAGAAAGTGTCACTTGTATTGATAATGCAACCTAAAGCTCTGTTTCAGTGGTTTAGTATTATGCATGAAAGTTCCTATGTGCACAGACAACAACAAAAAAAAACAAATTATGAATGTGTTGAATGTGTTATGAGTGCAATTGGAAAACAAAAATCCCCTGGTTAGGGTGACATGGGAAATTTCTTTGTTGGAAGCTCTGTCATCAAGAATTGATTGATAACTTTTTTGCAACCTTCTTAGTAAAGGTAAAAGAACCAGGTATTTACTCCAGGACATAATGTGAAGTAGCTTGTAAGATTAGCTTTCATTTACCCATTGAAGTGTTTTTTTCTAGTTTCCTGTTATAATCTTTAAACCGATGGACATGATATCCAGGGGTACTTAAAGATCAATTAAAAGTAAATGTTAGGAGGGCACTGCAATCTTCTCCCTCACCTGACCTCTAATTTTAAAGACTTCTGAGGGAAGCCCAGTTTATTCTGACTTATATAAATGTGCTATTAAAACATTACTCTATATACTGAATTTGCAAGATCTTAGCAGGGTGCAGAAGGCTAGGATCAGTGAGATTTCTGAAGAATTAATAATGAGATTGTTTATGGAAATTCATGAGATTATACTGTTATCAAAACTGATTTTCAGAATAGCATAGAAATGTAGTTTGAGCAGATACTACATAAAGTTTCTGGATATTATTTCTAAAGCTGAATGTTGAGGACATGGAGAAGCATGTTTTATTGCCTGTTCTCTATCTTGATAGGACAAGGAAACAATTTTTAAAACCCTGCATGAAGTCAAATATGAAGAAATCTGATTTTAACACTTTCAGAACTGTCATGGTGGCTTAAGTTTTTTTTCATTACTCATTACTTTATTTCATTACTTTTTCTTCAAATGTATATTCAGGTAGCTCAGAAATGCTTATTCATTGTTTGACAATATGGAATACTCCCTGGGATTACTTGGCTGTAGTTTGCTAGAGTTTCTAAAGAGTGTATTTTATAGTTGGTAGTGGTGCAAACTTTCTGGAGCCTTCATTTGTCAAGCAGGTCCTATTCCTGATGTTAAAACCAAACAGTTTCAGTGTATGTTTCTTCAAGTACAATATTTCAGCTGTCCAGGGGTTTCTACCTGATGGTCTCAAATGTATACCACTTCACCATAAGCTAAGTCCAGCTGTGGAAAAGCAATAGCGAAACCATCGTTGCTGTTAGTTGTCTAAGTGCTTTTTGAGCTGTGTCAGCAGAAGAAAAGGTTTTATCACAATAAACAAAGCACGAACACGAAAAATACTCTACAGAATAATTGTTCTCCAGAACAAATTGTGTAGGGTTTTGCATACCAATGTTCTGAAGTTGCAGGAATTCTGTCTCTAAAAGCTCTTGAAAAATGTTTATCCATATGTTTGTATTTATAGGCAGATAGGGTGTGTGTGTGTATATATTACATTTTTCAACAGATTTCTAAAAGTAAATACAGAAAATTGACACAGATGGTGTAATAACTGCAGAGTTCTTCTTTTGCTTCCACTGAAGCCAGGATGTTTAAGTCTGTTTAAATCTGAATGGTCTCTGTACCAATTGAAGACTATGAATTTGATCATCCTGGGCTTTTTCACCAGCCAAAAATGAGACTTAATGCATAATGTGATGAGGTCCATCACGATATGTTTAAAATGGTAAACAAGATTTCTAATGACTTTCTAATTCACTTTCACAACTGAAAAAATATTAATTTGCATATTAATCTTAATCTTGTTTCCTAATTATTGTAATAAATATTTGCTATAAGAACAGAAGTAAAGATCAAGGAGGGTGGGGGGAATGGCAAAGTGGAATAGGAACAACCTGGTTTCTATATTCATTTGAATCATGTTTTACAGGACATGAGGACTGCTGACTGCAATTTTACAAAATATTTTTCTTAAATACAAATAATTTTTATACTTGACTACTGTACCAAAACATTAAAATTCTCAGAAAACGGCTTCAACTTATAACTGAAACTTCAATTTCCACTCTCTGTGGTAGATCTTATTAGATGAGTTTCTGCTACAGATCTTTTCTTTAGTCTTCTAATGTTTTGTGTTTGAGTGAATGATGGTTCGTTTCCGCTTTACAGAGTAACAGTGTGTAATCATACAAGATTTAAAAAGCAAGTAAAAAAAACTCTGCAGTCTAAATACAAACTGCAAAGTTCAGTTTGCATTTGTTGTTTCTTTATTAAATCAAATTTCAGGATGATTTTCAGAGTTAGGACATTCTATATGCCTCTTCTATTTCTTGCTCTGTACTGTACACAAACTTTATTATATTTTATTGTTAGAGATGTTTCTATAAATATATTTACTTGCTAAAAGGGAAATAAAACTGGAAAAGCACCTTGCTTTTGCTACTCTTGTTTCACAGTCAGAAACCTGTCTTTTTCTAATTGACATCTCTTCATAAGTGCATTGCTAGTATGACGATTAACAATCGGGCTTAAGCTAGCTTGTAGTTGGTGATGCAACTGGGAGAAGCGGCTGATACATCAGAGGAGCTGTGATCAGAGGGACCTGGACAGTCTCTAGGACTGGGCAAAGAGGGATCTCAGTACAGGAAATGCAGAGTCCTGCACCTGAGAGGAGTAACTATGGGCTGACTGGCTGGAAAGCAGCTCTGCAGAGAGAGCCATGGGGCAAGGGGCACTGACAGGCCCAGTGGGCAAGGGGCACTGACAGGCTCCTGGACTTGCAGCAGGAAGAACTTTGTTCAAAAGAAGGTGGTCCTTCCCCTCTGACCGAGTTCTCTAATTGTGCTATAGAAAATGCCAAAAACATTAGGGTACTTGGTGGGAAAAGACTCAGCAACCGTATGGGTTTGTATCACAGTAAGTTGAGTTAATGATACTTTTAAAAAGCTCTGTCATCTCCCATTGATTAGTTTGTCCCTTTATAGTTTTTTCTGGTGTATTTGAATGGAAAAATATCATGGCTTTTTATATACATATAAAAATACACGTATACAAGTGATCGCTTATATACGTATACAAGTGATAATTCCTTTTCAAAGGATGAGAAAAGCGAAAGGCATCAGCTGTGCATAAAGATTGTCTAAGGAAAAGCTATGTTCTCAGCTAAATGAATATTATTGCTTGTCCTGTGACCTCCTATGGGAGAAAAAGCAAGGTTGAATTTTCAATTCTTTTTATTTGCAAGAAAAAAAGTCCAGACTTCATCTTTTTGTTTCCGCCTAGACAATATCTATTACTCACAGTATTTGAAGAAATATGCTTTCCAGTTCAAAGTCTATGCGTTTTGCTGCATCTATGGCTTTGATTTCCACGTAGCCTTCTTACTTCTGTTATTCTATACGTGTACTTGAGTTCCATCCTTCTCTATGAACTTGGTAAATTCAGAAGTGGAAACTCTTGAGTTTTCTCACTTGGGACTCCCAAGAATGCACATATTAGATGTGATATGTGGGGATGAGTGGGAAATAAATTCATCTATTCCAGGTCTCGGTTACAGAGAAAGGAACTCAAATCCTCTTTTTGTGATGCTAGAGACCTGGAAGTTCTGAATCTGGAATCTGCATCCCTTAAAAGTTTTCATAGAGTTTTGTGATACCATAATTTGGAGAGAATAATGAAGAAGCCCAGAAACTCTTAAGTTTTGTTTTCAGCCTGTTGCATAGTTACCTGTTATGATTAGCTGCATAACATGCTATATGAGATGCCTTTATGCCTCTATTAGCTTACACTTCTTATAGCGGCTGGTATTATTATTTCAGCTTGTTAGACTATAACCCATAAGTAATGGCAAATTGCAAAGATATTCCTTCAAAGATTATGTCCAGTATTGAAGTATTTAACACTTGAATGGTTGAGACTGACACATCTGTCACTTTCTCCAAATGCTTCTTAAATTACTTTATGCGTGGAAGATTTAATTATATGCTGCAGAAATGTTATTTCTGTATAACGTGTATTTATGTGACATGAAGGATACATTGAGAGATTTCTGAGTAAACAAAATCCTAATGACTTCTGTTTCTGCATTTAAATGCTTATGAAAACTAATTTCCGTATGTCATCTCTCTGTGTTATGTCATTTGCTGGTGAGTACCACAGAATAGAAACTGATAGCAGGTGCTCTGTTAGAAAATGTTAGCTGCCTCTGTGTTAAAGCTAACTTATGTTTGAAATTGCTTATGGAGAGGGATGAAGGGAATGGTTCACTTACAGCAAATCAGCATATTTTTACTATGATACAAAGACTTCTTTGCAAAGGACTGTATAATTTGATTCTGTTACATCATAGTTCAGAATTTATCACAAAGTGTTGCTCTTGGAGTACACATTTGTACCCTTCATATTTCTTTGCCACTTTGTATGCTTTGTGTATTGATAATTGCTGTAAGATTTTTATTTGCAGCTGCATAGTGTTTAACTAGGGAGTTATTTCTTTTGGCTTGTTTTTGCATGTCTTTCCCATTGCCCAGGGCATACCTGACATGGTAGACGTTTGGCTTCTAACATAAAGCATGTCTCAGATATTTCTTTTATTGAAGGTTACTTTGTAAATTAATTTATCACCTTTGAGAATTATCTGTTTGTTCTTTTGCCCTTGGAACTCTTTATTTTGCCTTAGTAGATCTTCTGACTGGTGTCAACTTGCCAGTCTGAACTTAGTTAAGTCAATAATTCTTTCTATAAAAAACTTCTTAAGCAGATATTTCAGCTTCTTTGGTGACACTTTCCTTCAATTTTTTTCTTTCTATATTCTTTTATTATTCTGCTTCTTCAGATGCAAAATGGAAAGACCTGGTTTATAGCCTGTTTATTCAGTATAGCTTCTGGAAATTGGCTTGTCTGAATGCCAGTTCTGACAACCTTTAAGGCTGCTGTCCTCCAGAAAAGTTGGTGTAATGAAGCTGAGCTTTGTAGCAAGTGAAAACTATTCCTCAGTTCGTTTAAACTTCATACTCTTACTCTTGTGGTGCTTCGTGGTCTTTGATTTTGCCAAAACTGAACAGTAGTTAATTCTAATGCCAGTGTCTCTGGTATTTGTTTGGAGAAATTAAAAACTCTAGGTGGGACCAATGTTCTAGTATTACAAACATTGATACCAGCAACTCTTCAAACTTGCTTAATTTGGGGGAACTAGGAAAGTTTTGTAAGGAAGCAAAGCAACCTCCATTGAAAGGTTATATTTAAGTCCTTTAACTTTTAGTCTAAAGCATATGAAATTGCTTATTAGGTTCCATGTTAATAAAATAGGTTGGTTTTCTGCGTCCTGTAACTTGAAAGTAAAAGTGTCCAAAGGTACTTATCTCTAGGACTAGGAAATTCATGTAATATATAAGGGAATAATATTCTGTGGAAGCATTTCACTAAACAGAATGAGTTGTCTACACAGTATGTGCATGCGTAGAGAACATGAGCAATTTATTCAATTTATTTTAACCTTAAAACTATCGTAGCTTTTAAGGATATCTTCCATGTGTCCTCAGATTCTTCACAGGAACCTGTAAATGACTAGAGGAAGAAAGGTAAAAACTATTGTTTGAGTAGTTTTGGAGGAACATGAATTAAAACAATTTTCACAGGTTGTGAACTGCTAGTAACTTTCAGTTACCTTTTATGGCTTTCTTTCAAGTGAATTAAGTTCACTCACAGGAATGGCAACATGTAAGTGGGACAGAGACTTGTGAAAGCATGTGGGGATAAAAGATGTGGAGTTTGTCAAAAGTTCTAAATCACTGAATCACTGTACTTGAAATGACAAACATTCACTGTCACAGGTTCATGACTCAGTAGTGTAATATTTGTGGGAAGTAACAGCAGTTTAATAGCTTGAGTGAGCAGACTGGAATGCTCAAGATGAATTTTTAGGATGCAAATATTATTTATTTTTAGCATAGTGCAGATTATATAATTTTGATGAACTCCTTTCCTGATAATTGATGTCTATAAGAGCAGGTGTAAGTTCTCATTCTCTTACAGTGGTCTGAGTGTTCGTCTTGCTTTGAGGAGGAAGCTATTTTTGAAGCTTTTTTTCTTTTTCTGTGGTTTCTTACTTGTAAGGAAACTTTTGTTATATTTGGGATCTGTGATAAAGGCTTGTTCAGATTTTCTTCTGTAAATGTAATCTTGGTTTTAGTAAAGGATAACAGTTCTACTTTCAAAAAAGAAAAGCTATCTGTATAATAACTGCTAGTTAAAAGCAAATGTAGATCATATTGGGTTTGTTTACTGCATTCAATCAGCGGTCTAATTAAATATTTATAACAAAAGGCATTTAAAGGATGCCAGCACTGACCACATTTTATGCACGTATGAGCAACTGAAATACATTGGAGATGACAGAAGGGTCCTATGGTTACTTAGTTTGCTTATACAAAATAAAATTGTGTTTGCTTAATGTACAGTTAAGATATTTTTTTAACCCTGAATTAAGGGAAGTATGATTGAATTTGATATGGATCAGATGTTCAATTGTAGTTGGGCTTTTATTTGCAAATCTTTATTTTTTTGACTGTTCAGATGTGTAGACTAGTGTTTGGGTAAACTTAAGTGATCTGCTGAAAGTACGAACTTTTTCTTACACAGAAAAAGTAAAACAGGGATGACATAAAATTTCACACATTTTGAAAACTTTGGTCCAGATTCAAGAGACACTACTAAAAGTAATGTTTTTGAGTGAAGTTGTCTCAAAGCCAAAGGAGAGATGTGCCTTGTGTGGAGATCAGTCATTAGTATGGCCTTTCAGGGCTGGCTGCCTTGGCACAGGTCCTCCTGTCTTGCTGAGGAGAGAGTATGGCCGCGGGGACACCTGGCCTGCTGGGAGCTCAGCCCACCACACTGGCTTTTATGAAGCTGAAGAGGAGGCTGTTGAGCAAACTGGTTACTTCAAACTGCTAGGGGAAGGAGTTACCTGTATTTCTGAAGAGTAAAACCTGTGAGAGTACTGACCAGGCTTAAGATTCCCAGCTCCCTTTTTCAACTGATTTGGACTTTTAAGCCCCACTGACTCTCCGTGATGCTTTGGCAACTAATTGTGCTCATTTTATAAATGTGTCGTTTGAAAGTTTTCTGATTTTCAAGACTGTAATGTCTGCTGAACAATGCAGTCTTGAAGAATCAGAGGTTTGGATTGTTGGAGAATAAAAAAACAATGCTTTCAGTATTTGCTCTGTGCATACCTTTTCTCCCCCTTCCCTCCCTTCCCAGCCTTTAACATTTTGTACAGTGCAATGGGGCTGCAGTGAGAGGCACGCTTGAGGCACTTGTCAGAGCTCTGTCACTGTCTGCGGGACACAATAACTGCAGTGTTGCCAGGGCCTACACAGAGGCATTTGATGGCGTTTCTTTGGAATTGCAGCAGTGTGTGGCATCTACTGAAATCTGTGGGATAAGCAAATGCAGGAATTCCTCTGAGCTGCCAGGCCTCGGAAAATACCATGTTGTGGCCTTGCTGGTAAATGCCACAAATAGCAGAACAGTCATGTAGGGCTCGGTTCAAAAGGCGAGACTGCGTGCTGTTCATGTTCAGATGTTCCACCAACAGGCTGTGTTTTAACTGTGGAAAGAAATTCTGATGTTCCCCACCCCTGGTGATGTATTGCAAGCCAAATGCTCTAAAATGTTTTGCCTCTTGTCAGCAGTCATCTCCAGTACAATTTTTCCCTAAAATCTGGCACACAGAAACAAATCATAGGCCTGTTTTTCATTACTAGCAATAGGAAGACAGGATAACCATGTTTATGTTCCCTGTTACTGGTGCGGGAAGGAAAGATAGAACTTCAGGACTAATTGCAACTTACTTAAGCTATATTATTCAGAGCTGCAAAAAGCAGCCTTTTTAGGAGTGTGCTAAAACTTTTGTTTTTCATCGCTATTGTAAAATAGCACACTACAATATTGAAACTAATCTCAAATAAAATGATTTTCTTTTTTGTTACTACAATAGATTTTTTTGAAGGGATTAACTTCTTTAAGACTTGGTTTTGTTTTAAGACGTTGGTTTCTTTGACTTGCCCCTCAGAATCTCTGCAATGTTGACAGACCAATTTGTGCTCTGCTTATGCTTGTATGGTGTTCCTACTGGCCTGATCACCTACTTTTAGTGGTCTGCTTCATCTTTTTTTGTTCCTTGAAGATAACATGCTTTGGTTTTCATAGAGCTATAGAATGGTTTGGGTTGGAAGGGACCTTAAAAACTAGCTAGTTCCCACCCCCCTACCATAGGCAGGGACACCTCCCAGTAGGCCAGGTTGCTCAAAGCCCCATCCAGCCTGGCCTTTAGGTAAAACTATAGACCTATAGAAAACGATTTCAGGACTATTTAGCTGCAATTAAAGGTGTGCAATACTTAAGTAAAAAATGGTAATGAATTTTTCTTGTACATGCAAGTCAACTTCTCTGAATTGGGAAAAAAAAAGTCTTTATTTTTAACTGTGATATGTATAGCTTGAAAATATGATAAATAGAATATCATAAGAAAGCTGACAGCTTTATAATCTTTTTTTATTGGTACTTTTAATTTTCCTGACTAATCCCATCTAATTACAGTACCTGTTGTGCAGCCTGTTTCATCAGCTGAATATGTTCATAAAATTAAATGTTTACTGATAGTAATTTTCTTTTTTTTTTTTTCTTTTTTTCAGAAAAGAGCAAAAGGCCAAATATTGTTTGACAAAGTGTGTGAGCATCTCAATTTACTGGAAAAGGACTATTTTGGGCTGTTGTTCTATGAGAATTCAGATCAGAAGGTAAGTCTGTATTAGGCCTTTTGCTTTTCCCCTACATTGCTACTGACTTAAATAGTTTGGTACTGTGTGCAAGATACTGATGTGTATGTTAAGATAACAAAGTTTCCATTTATTACTTCAGCGTGTGAAATATTTAAAATATACACAGTTCTGGAAAAATTAATTGAATAGTTCCTAGACTTTGTTTTGGAATGGTAAAATAGTATGCCATACCTGCCAGTGAAGATAGGAAACTTTAACTAATATCATTCCCTTAATCTGCCAGACTCCCCACAGTTTAATTTGTAACCCTCTTAAAAATACAAAGACAAACAAAACTGATGATAAATAATGCAAACAAATCTATCTTTAATCTGGCTTTCTAAAAATTTTACTCTTTTCTCACGTGTGCTTAATAATGCTTTGACAAGGAGCATGAAGGACATGTTGTCCGTAAGTCTGTAATTATTAGGCCTTAATTGTTTATTTTCCTCTTAATTTTAAGTTAAACAGGTCATTTGAAAAGGTGAGACTGGGGCTAGCCTCTCACCAGCATTGGATGCTAGCTTTAGTAATGAAGAGGTGTTTTGGTATGACTACATTCAAATAAGATCTCTTCAGTACCTTTTGGTATCATATTTTGTAATCTTTTACACTTCTTTGTACATGGTGAGCACATCTAGATTGAGTGGAGGAAAAAATTTAAATCAGCTGTTGGTATTCATTCTACTAATTACTAAGAGCCAATTAGCTTCTCCCAGCATCTGAATGTTTGTGTCTAGTTATGGACTAGTTGTCACTGTGTCCACTAACTAAAGATAAGCGTGCAGACATCTTCTCCATCATAACGAACAAACTAATAATTGCGAATTGAAATGAAAAAATGTAATTCTTATGATTTTGATCTCAATCTGTTTTTGAGTCAGGAAGCATCATTACATGAGTATACTATGCTCGTATACTCGAAATACTATATACTTGTATATACGCATTATACTTAGTGAAGACTTTCTTGCTTTTTTCATGTTTTCTCATTCCACTTCTACACTTGAAATGAAGTCTAATGCAGTGATCTGAATAAATTTGACTTTGACAACTTCTATTCAAATACAATTGTTTCCTAGACTTCCTTGCTTTGCTTTCACCTTTTGTGAAGTAAAGAGCAGAATACTTGATTCCTCTCAGTTAAAGATTTCTATGCATAAAATGGGCTTGATGTATTTTTACTACTTGGATATTGTATTTTTGATCATGATTTATAAAGCATTTATAGAAATTGGACCTTGTTCAGTGTAACAATGAAGAGCATCCAAGTTGATCCTCTGAGTAATATCATAATCTAATTTATTTTTTGTTGTTGTCATTTACAGTCCCTTTGTGCTACTCAGTATTCTTGGCAATACGTGAGTGTACACACAGAGTAAAACAACATAGGACAGTCTCCTCACTGACAGGAGAGGAAATACATAATAGCAGATGTGGGATCCTTGAATTATACCAGGAAACAGCACATTTGAATAGATCTTAAGGGGTGGAATTGGGGAGCCTTCAGCTTTTTAAAGTAAAGCAGGGAAGTTTGGATTGGTGCAGAGTATGTCAATCTTCTCTTTTCTCAGTCACCTCTAGTTGGACTAACGGATTTTTTGGTATTCCTCAATCATGTGAATGGAGGAACAGAGTGTCGTACCTTAAAAAGAGCCTGTCTCTCTTCTATATATGAGGTTTTGTGTATATATTTCCATTTATCAGTGATCCCTGCCTATATTGTAGCTACCATACAAAGTTTAAGGCACAGAGAATGATGTGAAATTATTTGTCCAAATTAGCTAAGCTTTCAGTGAATCTAAAATATTTAAGCTTTTTCTGGCTTCCTTAGAAACTCTTGTCAACCAATGGATTTCTTGAAAAGATCTTCAGTTGATGAAAGAACTCTAGGTGGTCTTTAGCCACTTGGTTTGCAAACAGATATTGAGCAGAGTTGAACTACTTAATTCCCCGGATTACTCACTCAGACATTTTTCAAAGTCTGAGAGGGAAGAGGAAAGAAAATTCAGTTTTGGACTGGCAAAAGGAGGTACTTTTACCTAAATATCCCAATTTGAGTTTGTTTTATGATCTTTGAATCAGCATTTGATGCTTGTTCAGCAGCGATTGTCTGTTTTACCCATTACTGTTCATTTGTAAGCCTTTCATTTTAATTTGATTACCAAAGCTGTTAGAGCAGTTCTTGTCTTGTGCAATTGGCCTGTATTTTACAAACTTAGGTACATGTGCAAGATGATGACTATTGTATTCTTTATTAGTGCTTTAATTGACACTTCTAAAACTACTGATCGTGTGGTTTTGCTTTCTTTCCTCAACAATTACCATTTTATGATCACTAGGTTGGAGATAAGGGAATCTGTGGTGATGTACAAAAGGCTAAGGAAGACAAAAGGTTGTATAATAACTTATAGCAAAAAAAAAATAAAAAATCCCCCCACCCCCAAAAACATAGGTGACCCATTCCATCTCCTGATGTGTAACTGTTGTGGATGTGGGGCTCTGCCGCAGCTCTAAGTTGTAATTGCCAGATGAGCGGGGAATACCCAGGTTTCCAAAAACGATTTTGAAAGCCTGGGCTTCAGCATGAGAGAGTTGAGCCCCCCCAACACCCAACTGCCATTTCCTTCATGCTTGTAAATATGAAATTGTATAGCTACACAGAATGGGATCAGTAAGATAGATGTATGGATTTTTGTTATTAAATGTACCTTTTCATACATGGATGAAGACCTTTTATATTGTTTGTAGAATGTTAAATACTTGTGGTATGTCTTTCTAATAGATCCTGTGCTTCTGTCTTAGCACTTTCACATACATCTCAACTTGCTTTAATTCTTTTCTAAGAAAAAAACATTTAACATCTCATGTATTGATTTAATTAATGGATGGGGATGAGGATGCTGATCAGTTGTGTTCAGCAATATCTGCTACAGAAAGCCTTGGAGCTTTTGCTGGTTTTAGGGGCTGGCCTTCTCGTTTGTTCACCTCACTGTATCAAGTTTGAATTCTTTTTTCATCTCAGTACCAGTTACTTCTGATACATTTTTTTCCAGTTATAACTATTGCCACTTGATTGAAATGGAACAAATCTCTGACCTCCATCCCAGTCAGTACTAAATGCTGAATGATGTGTTTTCTCATTCTTATGCAGTCATCACAGCCACTCATTTAGGAGCCAGCTGTTGAGCTAGACAGCAGCTGTGGGGTGTGGAAACTCAATGCCAGGCACTCTTTTGAATTAGAGCTGCTCCCTAATGCACCATTGGGGTACCATTGGAGGAGGAGTCCCATTAACTTCTCTCTATGGGTGTTCTGTGCAGCTGGGAGAGATGTTATGTTTTCATATCAGACCAATTTTTGTTAGCTTTCATAGACATTTTAAAGCTATTTAGGTAAAGTTATGCATTAATGATTTTTTTTGTGGCTTTACAAATGTTATATTTATTAGTTGAAAGTTTGGTTAGTGATTTTATTGCATTACGCCCTCAAAAGTTCATGAATGCTTGATTCATGCTGTAATTGGTCTGCAAAAGTGTTAGAAAGCTTGTGCTCTTATGTTCTGGGCACCAGCTGGAAATGCTGCTTTCCTGGATTTGTACAAAATACTTCTGTGCTGGTAGAGAACATTTTGTTGTTCTTTGACAATTCATTACTTTGTCTTATCTATAACCTTACCATTCATAAATTAAACAAATAGATTTTTGCCTACTGGAGCAACGTAGCATGCATACACTTTGTCTTTTGTGTTGAAAGACAAACCTGCCTATTCTGTGCTGAGGTCTATTTCAGGGTAGATTCTTCAATAGTGTTTGTTTTACTTGTAACAAAAGGCACAGATGCAAACCCTCCCCCCTCCCCCCCCCAAAAAAAAATAAAAATAAAAATTGCACATATAAAATGGAATACAAACATCTGATTTTATTTGATGGAACAGTAATGAAAGTTGGTGATGAAATCTGCTTCCAATAAGCCTGCTGCAGGTTTGGAAAATCAGAAAATGAGCTGTACTGAAAACAGTTTAATTTAAAGAAATGAATTCCTTTTTTAAAAAAATATTATTCTCATTTTGCAACATATTCTGTTTTGTATGGTTCTTCTACTTTGTAAAAGTAGTTAAAAGTGCTTTATAGCACTGAAAATAACATACTCATGCATCCTAGTTTTCTGCTGTAATTGTCACACTATATAATTGTTACTTTATACTACTTTTTGTCTAAAATTTAAGAGTTTAAGATAGTTTTAGTCCTCTTTGTAATCAGAGGAATATGGCTTTGTATCATTTGGGAATGGAGTTAATACCAAATCTGAAAAACAAGGATGATAACTAGCTGAAATGAAGCTGAAAGTCTCTGCTAAAATTTTTGAAGACTTCTCATGCCTTCCAAGGCCTGTCCTTGTCAAGAGTCTTCCAGCAGGTAGTATTTTTTTTTCTGATTTAAACAAAATGAATTTTATCCAGATTCTTTGGGAGGATTTTTTTCTTCCTTTATAACAATGTTATAGACTGTGTATCTCTGGAATCATCATAACAGTTATGAGATGTAGAGGTTGCAGGTTTCTTAAAGCAAGAAATTTGGAATTTGTGTTCCTGAGATGAACTTAATTTTGAGTTGGAAAGTCTGCAGTAAAGACTGATTTATATGGTTGTGGAAAACAATTATTGGTTTCTACAGTTTGTCATCATAGACTGAATGGTGAGTCACAGTGTACTCAATACCTGGTACTTGGCTAGGTTGGGCAAGAAAAACTGACAGATGCATCCTTAGCAACATTTGTTCTGGCACTGAGGTCCCTGCTGACCTTGAGGTCCCTGCTGTTACCTGCAGGGGACTGTTGAAATGCAATTGTTGACCTTGACCTTGCAAGTTAGTTGCTAGCTCCTCATTACTCTGCACACTTCTGCTAATGAAACATACTAAGTTTGGCTGACAGACTGGCTGTGTGTGCATATGTGTGTATGTGTGTGTTCATGTATATGTTTGTGTCTGTCTGTTTATGGGAAATAAACGTTCAAATGCTGTAAAAAATAAATGTTCAGTAACTGCAGTTAAAAGGCTTATATTTCTAGTCTCTTACTTGATCTGCTTTGTAATGTCTATGGGTAAAATTTGTAAACAGGTTTGTTTGAATTACAGATGAATGCATTACTGATTTCTCATTCTCAATTTTCAAAGTTATGTTTTTAGATGATCAGTCACAAAAAAAGTCTTTGTTACTTATGCAATAGTAATTGAAATGCTATAAGCTAACTTAATAGGTAGTACAAAATAGAGCAAAATATTCTTGGTGTTGAACGTTTAATAGTGAACCACCTATATGGAAATTTTTTTTTATTTGCATTGCCTAAAATAGAGCAAAGCTTATAGTTTTGAACCTTGTGTATCAGCATTAACATCATACAAGTTAATAGAGAAACTTGCTTTGGGGAAGCTCTGAAAAAAAAAAATGAAATTTGATTATTTTTTTCCAAGCACCTTTGAATGTTATCAGAGATGAAATATATGTAATTTAAGACAAGTAACAGGAATAGTAGATCTCTAGAGATTAAGAGAAATCTCATCTTGATGACTTTATATGGGTGTGTAAGTGCTGGCATGTAGAGATGACGTAGTTGCTCATGAAGTCTGCTTATGCCAATAAAAGGAAAGAGACAATTGTATTTGTCAGATGTAATGTACTAGTCAAGACTATCCAATTTACAAAATTACAGGGCATAAATAGTCTAAAGCAATAAGACAAGCCATGAAGGCAGTGGCATTACACAGTATCATTTATGTGCATAGATGGGGAGACTTGCTAGCAAATCACAAGTTCAATTTTAGAAATTTCTGAGAAATTTTAAAGTAGAACAGAAGTCTAAACAATATGGACTTCAACTGCATTGTATGAAATTATCTTCTCTCTGAAATTATTTTAAATGTTTATTTTTTTCAGAACTGGTTAGATCCTTCAAAGGAAATTAAGAGACAAATTCGAAGTAAGTACTTATTTATTTGGATGCAATGTTCCTTTTTTCTGCTCACACAAACTTTCTTCCTAAACTCAGTGGTCTGGATGTTGATTTAATTGCTTACACCATTAAAAAATTTGTATCTGATGATGACATTCAGCCTTAGAACAAAAAGCAAAGCTTCTATTTCTGTCCACTGTCCAATAAGGAGAGAAAGGATCACTCAGACTTCTGCTGTAGAAGTTAATGACTGTAGTGGCTGCTGACCCAATTTTTTCTGTATTGCATTTGACTAATCAGTTAACATCTTTTGCATTCCAAAACAGTAGATGTTATTCAAATTTTGATGCTGATATTTGGGTTATGAGATGGAAAAAGTTAACTTGCAGAAATGGTCGTGGTTGTTGCTGTAAGGCTTTCAAACTACAAAATAAGAATCAGTATGTCTTACAGAAGGTGCATATTTTTTAAACTGATTACTCCAGCACCATTTCAACAATGGAAATGGATTAGATAGCTTGGAACCTCATACGACTCCCTGGAACATTTGACTGGGAGTCGTTCCCAGTCAAGCCGTTCATATCTTTCTGCTTCCCTGATAAAGTATACACAGAATAACTTATTTTACTCTGTTTCCATAAAAGTCTGTTAAGTACTTCACTTGGCATGTAGCTTTTGTAGTAGACAGGAGCAAATGGTGAGTATATTCAGGAAATACTCTTTGAGTTCAAATGTCTCAAAATATGTAGCCACTATGAAAGGCTAGACAACTTTTAACTGACACTCTTCTCATTGTTTTATGTGCTTGGGGCCAATATGATTTCCTTTTAATGTTTTTGTTGGTGTTTTTTTTTTTTTGGTAGAAACATTATTTTTAAGCAGCTGACAGGAAATGTAAGTGGGGGGAGAATGCAAATTTTATGAAGAGGTGATAAGACTTGCATGTCTACATTTCCAACGCAACAAGAATGTTACTTAAACTGACTTTGATCTCTTTTGGGGCATGTGATCCAGTGGGAGTACTTGCAATAAAGAACAGCATTGTGATAACTACAGCGGTTAACAAGAGGTTTCTTTACTATTTCTAACTTCTTTGTAAGGCAACGCTTGCATTTTCCAAAAATGGTAGTGGTGTTAATTCTGTTTCCTTTAGACCTTTCCTAATTGGTGAAATCCTTTACTGTGTTGAGGAAGGTGTATTTTTCATTTCCAATGAAGAAATTAAAGTTACAGAAGCTTCATTGATGACTTTTTTGATCTAATATGCTGTTGTATAAACAAACTAGTCCAATTAAAATGGTGAATGTATTTGCATGCTTATGCAATTGCAGAAGCCATCTGCAATTGTCCTTTTAATAATGGAAAAATTGCAATACTTATTCCATAGAAATGTGAGGTCTTCAGTTAATATATATATATTAGTAGTCAAAATATGTGGTTAATGGCTGGTTTGAAGATTTTAATATTTGACAAAAGACCGAGGACTTTGTACTTTCCATGTTACTGTCTTCAGTAGTCATCTGCATGCTATAGAGCATCATTTACAAGTATGATGAATCTGAAATGCAAGGATTGTCCTGATATTTTTTTTGGATGCACTACATAATTTTATTATCTGTGTAGTATGTACTCCAAAAATATTTTAAGGGAATCTGATTTTTCATACAACATGAAGACCTGTTTCTATATTGGAGATCAAGTCCAGTTTCTTCAATTAAGCATCACAATTGAAATTTTTTCTCTGATCTGTAGCATTTCTGAGTCCATAGGCATACTGCATGAAGTAAACAACCAAGTGAACGCCATTTCGAAGGTTTCTACGATGAAACTTGCTTACACTGATTTGCAAGTAATGAACACACTGTTAGTTGTGTTCTTTGTAATCACTGTATTAAAATTTCCAGTTATTGGAATGTACTGTGAAAGCAAATTTTCTCTCCCAACTATGTGGGTATTGCGTAATGAGGTTTTTCTTTGTTTCAGGCTTAGTTCTAGTCAAGAATAGATATCTTATGTACAAAAGAATATTCAGTTAAAAATATATTTAAGATATCTGTAAAACCTACTAGCCCATTCAGAATGAGGAAACTCATTTCCTTTTCTCATGTATAGCAAAAACTGAAGCACTAACATGCTGGATGAGCATGTGTGGACAAATACATCGATCTGAACACTCAAAGGTGTTGAATTTGGAAGTGGAGTTCAGCATGTCAGTTTTCAACTTAATATTTGTAATAATCTCTCTTACATGTGAGCAGTACCAATACTCCACATATGGGGCACTTGTGTACCACCCTGGGGAAGATGAAAATAGAATCCTGTAGTCTCCAGCAAGTCATGGTCTGCATCAGGCTGTCTGTTGCTGAGATTCAGGGTCCCCAGGCTTTGTGATCTGTCATTTATTCACACTGTCCTTTGGCTGGGCAATTATATTGGACTTCAGCAATTACCCATATACCAATGTTGCTGTAGCTAATGAACTTGGTCCACAAATTACTCTCTCCTTTCTCAAGGCTATGAAGGTGGCAAAAAACTTGTTTGGCTTCACTCAGCCTGATCTCTTCAGGCAAATTAATTCATGACCTTTTTTAAACTCATGTAATTGGATATCCACTGGCATATGATAAAACCTCTAATTACTTCAATTACGGACAGGTATGACATTTCTGTCGCTAGCTTGGAAACTGATACATCCAAAGTGGATTCAGACTTTCACAAAACTTAGAGCTTCAGCCCTTGCATATAGTGAAGGGACAAACAGTAGCCACTGACTTTGGAAAAGCCAAATCCCAGATTTCATGGAGGGTATGGTGTTTTACCTTCATATGAAACTTAATATGAGGTTTTTTATCTATGCAAGATGTGGTACATGCAGTTTGTATATAGCACATTCAATTCAGTTTTGAGTTTTTTCTGAACTCATTCTCAGTGTAACAGAATTGAATAAGCCACATAAAGCTGATTTTTACTGTAGTATTAATTGCCATTGAAGATCAATCTCTTGTCTTCAGTTTAAATGTTCACAGTTATATTGTGGACAAAGATTAGAGATGTGAATATGTAAACAATCTGGCTTTTGTCATGAGAGTACTTAGCCGGAAACATTTTTAGGAACTTATTGCTGTACCCAGAATGTGATCTAATTTCACCTAAGGTAACAACACTAACAACACTTGTCTTCTGAACCTATGGGCAATTTCAGGAGGTGAGGCATTGCATTCTGAAATAGGAACCTAAGAGGTGAACCAAACCAGTTTTTGTAAATGCCTAAATGCTGAAAGAGCTGGTGGACGTCATCGCGGAACCTCTCTCAATTATTTTTTAACGATCCTGGGAATTTGGAGAGGTCCCAGTAGACTGGAAGCTGGCAAATGCTGTGCCGATTTTCAAGAAGGGTCAGAAAGAAGACCCTAGCAATTACAGGCCTGTCAGTCTCACGTCAGTGCCTGGTAAAATCATGGAGAAGATGGTTCTCGAACTTATTGAGGCGCACCTGGGGGACAAAGCAGTCATTGGTCCCAGCCAGCATGGGTTTGTGAAGGGTAGGTCCTACCTAACTAACCTGATTTCCTTTTATGATAAGATCACCCGTATGGTGGACCAAGGGAAACCAGCTGATGTGATTTTTTTTGGACTTCAGCAAGGCTTTTGACACGGTTTCCCATAGGATCCTACTGGACAAAATGTCCACCATACAGCTAAATAAAAACATCATACGATGGGTGAGCAATTGGCTAACGGGCAGGGCCCAAAGGGTTATGGTAAATGGGGCTGCGTCAGGCTGGCGGGCGGTCACCAGTGGGGTCCCTCAAGGCTCCATTTTAGGGCCGGTACTTTTCAATATTTTTATAAACGATCTGGATGTAGGAATAGAAGGTATTTTGAGCAAGTTTGCTGATGACACCAAACTTGGAGGAGTTGTGGACTCGAATGAGGGTGGAAAGGCCTTACAGAGGGATCTGGACAGGTTGGAGAGCTGGGCGATCACCAACCGCATGAAGTTCAATAAGAGCAAGTGCTGGGTCCTGCACCTGGGACGGGGAAACCCTGGCTGCATGTACAGACTGGGCGATGAGACGCTGGAGAGCAGCCTAGAAGAGAGGGATCTGGGGGTCGTGGTAGACAGCAAGTTGAATATGAGCCAGCAGTGTGCCCTGGCAGCCAGGAGGGCCAACCGTGTCCTGGGGTGCATCAAGCACGGCATCGCTAGTAGGTCAAGGGAGGTGATTGTCCCGCTCTACTCTGCGCTGGTGCGGCCTCACCTCGAGTACTGTGTGCAGTTCTGGGCACCACAGTATAAAAAGGACATGAAACTGTTGGAAAGTGTCCAGAGGAGGGCTACGAAGATGGTGAAAGGCCTGGAGGGGAAGACGTACGAAGAACGGCTGAGGTCACTTGGCCTGTTCAGCCTGGAGAAGAGGAGGCTGAGGGGAGACCTCATCACAGTCTACAACTTCCTCGTAAGGGGGTGTCAAGAGGCAGGAGACCTTTTCTCCATTAACACCAGTGACAGGACCCGCGGGAACAGGGTTAAGCTGAGGCAGGGGAAATTTAGGCTTGACATCAGGAGGGGGTTCTTCACAGAGAGGGTGGTTGCACACTGGAACAGGCTCCCCAGGGAAGTGGTCACTGCACCGAGCCTGTCTGAATTTAAGAAGAGATTGGACTGTGAACTTAGGCACATGGTCTGAACTTTTGGGTAGACCTGTGCGGTGTCAAGAGTTGGACTTGATGATCCTTAAGGGTCCCTTCCAACTCAGGATATTCTATGATTCTATTTTCCTTCATTACAGATGCATAAATTTCAGCAGTCAAGGGTTGAATGAAACCCTGTCTACTAGCATCAAAAGAGATAAGCCATTGTGATACAGAAGTTGTTTTCCTTTTAGAAAGGAATGATTAGCTTGAAGACAAACTTGGCTTGCTTTTCCCTTGTTTCAGTTTAACTGTTGAGGGGAGTGAGGGAAATTCCCTGTAATATTCTGGAAGTAGATTAGAACAGATACAATAATACAGCTACAATATTTAAGGTAGCTGGTGGCAAATCTTGGGCTTTAAATTTTGCTCTTTATTCATGTTGAAGATTGTTCTCAACATCTTTATTGTTTATGGGCATCCAGTCATTCACACTGGGGAACTTTAAAATAGACAAATGTGTTACTGAGCTTGTCCTTGAGACACGTGTAGCCAACAATTAAAGTAGTTCTGGGAATACCATGAAGTTGAAACAGAATTTTGACATTCTTGGTTCTGTAGCATATTCTGCAGTGAAAGTTAAACGTTTGAACTGCTCAGGAAAGAGGATAAGAAAAGATGATATGATTAAATGTGTGTATTTTCACAGTAGACCAAATGGTGATAAATTAATAAATAAAATTCTGTGAGAACAGTATATGAATTTAGAATTTTGCAACACTGTGTACTACCACACTTTACACTTTGTACTTAGTGTGAAGGGAAGTTAGAATTCATTAAGGAAAAGGATTTCATTTTAAATACACAGCTCTGATTTTATTGCCAATAAAACATGGTAAGCTCAGGTTAAAAAAGTGTATATATACGTGTATGCAAGGTCACTTTAAAGAAATAGATATAATAAAATAAGCTAAATAACTATATATGTGTAAAACTTGTAGCTAACTTTGAAGCTTATCACACTAGAATCTAGTAGTGAAGACCAATAAGCACTGTGCTCAGGGAAGAGTTGTCCTGTGGAAGTGTTCCTACATGTCTGCTAGCCATAAAACATGTCTGCTAGCCATAAAAATTGTTTTGCAGTTTAGAGATGTCTGAGTTTCTGAGCTGCATCTTGTTGGTCCAAAAAGCTTTGGCTGCACTCTGGTTTTGTTAATGCAACTTTGAAAATGTGGGCTAGTTGTACAGCTGCTATATTGCTCTGATTCCTTGGAAGGTAATTTAAGCTATATTATAGAAATAATTTTCTTATCTTTATGGGGCATTGGACATCTGCCTGTGACTAGGACAGATGAACTGCTCACACAGTACCCTGAAAATGTTAGCTGAGAGACAGGAATCACAAGTAAAAGCTATAAATGCCTTCACTAGACTAAAAACTCACTGATTTCCAGTGTGAATGGGATGAATCATGTTAATTGTATGTTGTTAGCTGGTTAGTTATTGCATTCTTTTTCTCAAAGAATGTGCCTAAAGCTGCCACAGAAGCATTTTTGAGGTAACAAACTCTCTAGAAAAGAATTTGACATTTCTGTAGCACATACTATAAACATTAAGACAGAGAGCCTTATCAGGAACAGAATGCTAAAT
This sequence comes from Netta rufina, assembly GCF_964035555.1. Classification (NCBI taxonomy): domain Eukaryota; kingdom Metazoa; phylum Chordata; class Aves; order Anseriformes; family Anatidae; genus Netta; species Netta rufina. The sequence goes on along the minus strand of NC_140125.1, from coordinate 83,118,954 downwards.
ATCACTTTAATATCAGATTTTTTTTGTTTTTGCTGTGAATTCAAAGTGCCAGTTATAGCACGCGTTTTTGTGTGAAGACAGTTGTTTGTGTGCCTCTGTTATGTGGCTACAAACAGTATGCTGTATTGAAGTATAAATATAGCCTGGATAGTACGCTTACTGGTCTATGTTCCGAGGATAAATGTGTTTTCAGTAATCAGGTAAAATATCAGGTCATCAGCTGTCCAGAAATTACTTAGTAGCAAGTCAACTACAACACTTTTTCTATGGATTAGTTATAGGAATTAGTATGAACATACGATTTTTTTTTTATGTAGTCTGTAGATTCAGAGGATTTGTGCTCTTTATAGCTTTTAGAAGATTTTTTCTTTTTTTTTCTTTTCCAGCAGTGTCTAGGTCTCCTTGTTACAGAGCTTTCTGAAAGCTAACAGTAAAAATGCTGACAAAAAAAGAAACAGGTTAAGGCCAAATTCATCTGATTAGTTGAATTGTAGTCTTAGACCAGGAAAAATTCCTTCACATCAGGAAACTTTGCTCCATGCCAGGATAACATTGTCTGGTTGCTACCTGTGAGGAAGGACACATCTTCCTTTCATCTTTCCTGCTCCAACCTCCTCCACAGCCCCTGTTAACATAACTCTCCCTAAACACTGTTTGCATAGGTATTTTTGGCCCAATTGCATCTTGTCATCAGTTTGGTTTACTTAATATTAGCATTAAATGACGCTAATATCCTTGAAAACAGATCAGTCCACTTTCATCATTTATTCCAGATTTAATTCTGTTTATTCATAGTATATGTATAAATCATTGTTAGAAATGTAAATTCTCTTCATTCTGTCTTGCATTAGATAGCAATAGATAATGGAATGAGGCGTATCTTAGTTAAATCAGTGCTATGTGTACATCAGATAAATTAGGCTTTCTCATTCAAGGAGATGTGCCTTATTTTGTAAGCCAAGCTTTCATTGTCCTAGCAAATAATTAACTGGGAACATGTAGATATATTAAATCCCTGCACTCCCTAAAGGAAAGAGTGACTTAGCAGCCAGGGAGGATGAGGTTCACAGTTACGCAGACTTACGCAGAAGTTAAAATGCTACAGTGAATAGTCACGTCTGAAAATATGAAGTAATTTTTGAAATGTTGAAGTACATATTTTGACACAAAGCATCTTTTCATTTCTAACAGCTGTGAACTTATTATTCCTTTACTTTTAGGAAAACAACCTTAAGCAAAATATTAGCACCTGCAGCATAATTTTGGAAATGGCATTTTGGTCATTTATTTTTTTAAATAGACAATTTTTCTGAAGCATGATTTATCTGAGTATGGCAGCTTTTTAAAATCTTATTTAAGGTTCAAAAGTAATTGTTAACAAGGCTTATAGAATAATTACCTCTTTTTTACCAATGGTTATTTTTAAGTCTTTCACCAAAAGTATTAGTTGCCTTAAGAGAAAAGGGTGGGAGGAAGACAAACATACTAGTTAATTTTACTGATAATAACTTCTATTTCTTATCTTTCATCGTTATTTTTGGCAAATCTACATTGTAGCTTTACCGTCCTTACGTCTGGCAAGATATGATAAAGCCCAACTGCTTTGAAGCAGCATACAAAAACAAACAATTCAGTTCTTTTTCTGGATTTCTATTTTAGGATTTTCTTTTGTGTGTCTGCATTACACTAAATGAAATGTTTGAACTCGGAAACTTCTACTTATGTTAAATTGTTTTTACTTTCCAATTAACATACTTCTCTTGCACATAGTATTATAACAGCAACATTCTTAGAATGGATTTTCATTATTTAAGTGACTTAAATGTTCAAGATTTGAAAGCTGTTTTAGAACTAGAGCTATGATTAAAAGCAGAATTTTATGCTTTGTCAAACTATTTATCTAGTTTAAGTGCTTTTGTATTTAAGATAGGCAATTACAATTTTCACATGTGAATTTAAAAAAATATAATTGCTATTATAGCTAAAGGTATTATTGTTTAAGAAAAATTATTTTAAAGGAGAAATGGCTAATATTTTTGTCTTCCGTGCATTCAGTATGAATATGAATAGTTTACTTATTGTCTTCGTATGCAATACAGACTTCATATTGACATCTCAAGTTCATAGTTACTGTACAGTCTTTCAAACTACAATCAGTTTAAACAGGGAGATCACTAGCCTTGAAAGAGTTGGAAATAAATGCAGATTTAGTGCGAACAGCTATTTATATTTGAACACATAATATCTGGTTATATATTATGGTAGTTTTCAAATTAAAACTTCTGATGTTTACATAGCTTACTGTTAACATTTTAAAAATTAGTTTTTAACATGTTACATTTTTCTTTCACTCTGTTCATTCTGTGTATACCTGATAATGGAAAATAATGTATGGTTCTTACTAATATACTCTAAAAAGAGAAAGAACTTTCCAATATTTTCAAGGTTTCAGTGATCTAAAATTTATACAACTGCCTTATTTTCTTTAGTAAAGTTCTTTGCTTGCTTGCTTCAACAGTTTTGAGATTACCAATCAGATGTTTTCCATATTTAGGTTTACCTTGGCTGTTCACCTTTAATGTGAAATTTTATCCTCCGGATCCTTCACAACTGACTGAAGACATCACTAGGTATGTACAGTTCATAATTTTAAACTTAAAAATTATTGCTATTTAATCAAAATAGGCTTCATAAGTTTCTGGATGCCAGAACAGGTTCTATTACTGTAGAATTCTCATATCAACTACTTTTTGGAGTATAGACACAAACTTGTCCCTTGGCATGGAAGGCATCTTGAGGAAGCAGGAGTACCTAGCAGGGTATTTCTCAAAAAGAACAAGAGGCCTTTGTTTCTTCAGAAAGAAAAATTTAATGATAAGTTGAGATATAATATGAGGAGAATGCAGGAGGGGGAGATGAGATCATGTACGAAGGAAGACAGTGGTTTATTTTTGGGCTGTTGCTTTATTATAGAGTACATGAGGGTATGGGAGTGTTGTTTTGGAGAGCAAAGCTTAAGGGACATAAGGTAATTCAGTTACCTAAGATTGTTGAAAATGTAGCTTTTCTAGTTTTAGTAAAACCATAAAACATGTAAATAATTATGTTGCTTAGATGGCAATGGAATAAGATCTAATGAGATGTAAGAACTAAGTACTTTCTAAGCACCTAAAATACAGCATTGTAAGACTAACATAAGCAGTGTAGGCAATTGGCTCACTTTGTCAGGAGTTATGGCAAACCTAAGCACTTTGTTTTAATTTCGAGTTGGTTAATTCTGGTGAGGTGGGATATGTCATTACATACTGCATTTAATCAGTTCTCTACACAAAATAAGATAGCTATGTGAGTCTGTAGTTGATATATTACTACAAATAAGCTAAGACACTTAGTATGCAGTGTTTTTCAACTGTCTGTTTAGTTTGAAAGTTTTCAGTGTCAATTGCCATTTGAATTGCGTGTTCAACTGGTAAAGCGTTTTTATGATTATAGCTTAAAGTGAAATTCATTAAAATTTGAACTTGTAAAACTTCTTTTTTTAATTAAATATCTGTGCTAGGGCATGATGTCCCCTGATTGTTAACTTGTTATATTTGGTAGAAGACTATGTGCAGTACTAGAAATAGTAAATTCTAATATATACATGGTTTAAGGAAGGCAGTTATGGTTTCAGTAATGATACAGATTTCTTCTGTTACATTACTTGATGAGCTAATGACTGTGGAAGTGAAATCAATTTACTATGTAATAATGACCTTCAAAATAAGGTGTAACAAATTATTACTGTATTGGATTACTTTAAAAATGTTTATGATCACATGTATCAGAGAAATTCTGCTTTATCTTATATATATATATATATATATATATATATATATATATATATATATTTTAATTGGTAACTCTTCATCTGTTCACGTTTTTCATCCCATTCCCCCTCCTTTTCTTTGTCTTGCAGATATTTCTTGTGCCTACAGCTTCGCCAGGATATTGCTTCTGGTCGACTGCCATGTTCTTTTGTGACTCACGCCCTCCTTGGTTCATATATCCTGCAGGCTGAAATGGGTGATCATGACCCAGAGGAGCACCACGGTGACTACATCAGTGAATTCCAATTTGCACCCAATCAAACTCAAGAAATGGAGGAGAAAGTAGCTGAGCTACACAAAACACACAGGTCTGTCAGATAGAGCATGATGAAATTAAATCATGCTGTCATGTTCATTACCGTTTCTCTTAAGAGCTTATAAACTGCTAAACTGAGGCCTTTTGTTGTTCTGTAAGTCTTTTGCTATGTAACAGGAGCTTCTTAATCCCATGTGTTTCAAAATGTCGATTTGAAAATAATAGCTTCACTAAGATATCAGAAGAGATCATTTGGAGAAAATATTTTATCCAAGCATATGAATTAGTTGTCCAATTCATGACAATGTAGACCTAAAAAATATTTTGGAAGAGTGAATATGGAAACCTAAATTAAAGTAATATAACTGCTCTGAAAGAACAGTTCTGCTTTACATTGAAAATGCTAGTGATACCGTACAAACTGACATTTTTCTGTGTCTGAATTGCAGGATTCCCGTTTTGATTCTTTGTTCTTTGGACAATAAACTCAAGGTTTGTTTTTTGGTTTTAGGGGCTTGACTCCAGCACAGGCGGATTCCCAGTTCCTAGAAAATGCTAAGAGACTTTCCATGTATGGAGTGGATTTACATCATGCCAAGGTATCAGGGTTTGATTTGGTTTTCAAATAGTGCTTGGTATTGAAGAGAGTAGTGTATGCTTGATTTGAAAGTGTTTGGATCCTCAGTGCTTTCATATGAGCCTTTTATCTCATGATAACTACTCAGTTAACAGCTTTGACATTCTTAAAATCTATTTTGAGTTTTATTTAATGCGTAGACATAAGTGCATCCTAGAAAGAATATTCTAGAATATTTTAAGTAGATTTTAAGCATCTGGTCTTTGGATCAAAGAATATGTAATTATTTCTGAAATTCCCCAAGAGTTAGAAATGATGAGTATGGGTGGGAAGAGGTCTTGGGGGGGGGGGGGGGGGGAGGGTGCTTTTCAGAGGCTTTTCTTTTTCATCCCTTTAGATGAGTCAAATCAAAACTGCATTTCTATTAGGATTTTTAATGTAAAAATCCAACAAGCCAACTAACCCTCGCTCCCCTTTCAGTCCCTCCCGGAAATCCAGAGCCTCAAATGATGAGGAAAATTAATGCATTGTAAGCGTATCAGTCCTATATATATAAAGAAGAAAACCAAGACTTTAAAATACTGGAGATGGACTCCTACAGAAATTTTATGCACTTACATTTGCAATTTTCCACAGACTACTTCTTGTGTTCTCTTAGAAACACTTGAAAGAAATATGCTTACATTTTTATTCATGTACATTAAATATGTCTGGAATATTTATTCATTTTCTAATATTCATTTTCTAATACAAGTGCAGTATGGCAGTTCACTTGGTCTGAAGCACTTCAAGGAACTTGCATACTTAAGAGTTTTATTGAGCTTTCCTTTGCCATAGTGAAGTATCTGAAAGAACTGCTGTTTGCCAGGGTCCACTTGCAGCTAATTGTTATGCCAGTGAAGCAACACTTAATGACAGTGTTGGCATTTGATGTAGTTGATTTGTTTTTTGTGAGGACATGTTATGCCATATTACTCTGCAGCAGTACAGTATATCCAGGCCTTATCAGTAAGTGTTTGGTTATGTAGCTTGCTGAACTGGCATCAAATGCTGTCAGTAGCACAGAATGCTAAGAAACCTTGTGTGACAGCACTTTGATTGAAATGATTATGCTGATATTTCAGCCAGCTATCCATTGCTTCCTGTATCTTCTTTGGAATAGTAGGTGAATGTAAAAGATCACTGTCACCAACTTGCTCTGACTTTCTTGTTGAAGAGATCTGTTCTTACTTTCACTTCTTTTAGTATTAGAAATCAAATCATCAGTACACCCACCGTACTTCTCATAGTTGTTGACTTTGTCCTTTTGACAGAATACCTAAATTTCCCAGAACTGTGGTAAGTGCAGATAGAGGAGTGCCAAATTACTGGAGTCCAAATCCTTTGTTATAAAATTGTTACACTTGGTTATTTCTTCTTTAACAATCTCAATGTCACGGTCTTTCAAGTTTTAATATGAAATGAGTCCCATTTGCCTTCTTCCCTCAAGGTTTGCCTGAGATAATTACTTGTTTGGAATGTTAATAAAATGATTTTTATGGAATTGTCTCATACACGATAGGATTCTGAAGGTGTGGATATCATGCTGGGTGTATGTGCTAATGGACTGCTCATTTACAAAGATAGACTCCGGATCAACCGCTTTGCTTGGCCAAAAATTCTGAAGATTTCCTATAAGCGAAGTAATTTCTACATCAAAATCAGACCAGCAGAAGTAAGTAATACCTTTGTCTTGCCTTTTTTGTCTGATTATTTCTATCCAGCAACAGGAAAAACAGCCTCAGTTTTTACTAGGCATCCTGGAAGGCTTATGTTGGATTCGAGCAGAATTTAAGAGGGTTTTATTTTTCTCATCAGATTCTACCGCTTGTATTAAACACTTCTGATGATTAATGAATGTGACTCCAGCACTTTTTTTTGGAGGGGAAAAGTAATAGATGCAATGCTGTAACTTATATTTAGTGCAGGTAAAGCTAGTTACACTGGCCACGTTTTTACAAAATTGCAGCCCCTAGGGAGAGTCAGCCTCTCTTCCTCTGTGGATATAATTGTTCACTAAATGTCAATGCCGCTAGTTTTATGGATGTAACCAAAGACCTGAGTTGTCCTGTAGAGAGCTCTAACTTCCTGTTAGCTGCTGCAGAAATATCGAATTCACCTTTTTTCACTTACCGTTGTAAGTTTATGGGAGTCAACGAAGGAGGGAGGTTTACATTTTGAGCACATTTTAACTGGAAATTCTTTGTAGAAAACAAAATGATGAACTCTTTAAAGTATATCCTAAAATGTTTAGGGTAGCTTTTGCTGTGTGAATAAATAAAGTAAAATATGTTAATGACCTTTCAGAGCTAAATGGAGGAAAAGGTTTGAATTTATTCCTGAATTATTCTAGGCAAGATATGTACTGTCTGCTAATCTCAAATTGAAATCCATTAAAACTTTAAATGGCAAGTCACCTTCCCACAGCCTTGTATAAAAGCAGACTACTTTATGCTGATACAAAATCAGCTGTAGTGCTTATAAATAATAGGCAAGTTTTAAAGATATATTTTTAAATCTATCTTAGTTTTAGTTCCCAGGTCTCTTAAGTGACCAAAAACAAATTAGCCTCTACACAATCTTATAAAGCTAACTCATAATTTCTCAAAGCATCTATTTTGTTTGCACACACTTAAAAGTTCACAGAGCAATTCCCAGACCCTGTTTTGTTGAAAAGGGATTTATTAAAGTACGGAACACTATCAGTTTGAAATCACTATAGTATTTTAGTGTAAATAGACTTCACATGAAATGACAGGAGCTGTGTTTAGCTTAAGTCTAATTGGCAGTAATGCAATACTTACATTGTACTTTTGTAACTTCTGGAAAACGTATGTATAAACAGATATATTTTTGCTAAAAAAAAAAAAAAAAAAAAGATATTTAATGAAATGGATTGGTAAGAGTGACACTGCAAAGTGGATTTCAAACTGGTATTGAATCCAAGGAAGATGTGCAGCACGACCTGCAGTACAATTTTTTCATTCAGTTTAAAAGTGTATTGGGCTGCTAGTCAGAAAATTAGCAAGGAATGCTGATGTATTTTTGGATTTCTCAGAAGAGTTATTAGTAAAGATAGGAAGTGATAATGTGTTTATTACCTGTCATGACTAGTCCTCCCAGTATAATTATATTAAAAGGCTAGAAACTGGTATTTTTGAAGTCTTACAAACTCTTATGACAGGAGAATTACTGCTTCTTACAGTAATGGAATTATCTGAACTCTGCCTTCCAGTTAATAGCTACGTTAAGGAAATGGGTTAATTTATTTGTGGATTCTTTCCAGCTGGAACAGTTTGAGAGCACTATTGGGTTCAAACTGCCAAACCACCGGGCTGCTAAAAGGTTATGGAAGGTTTGTGTGGAGCACCATACTTTCTTCAGGTAAATGATAATTCTCTTTCCCCAATTTTGCCAGGTATGCTCATATCTTTGAAAGGATATGAGGAAAGTTGAGAAGGTTTATCCCCTCTTTTCCCCTACTTCCTCCCTGTATTAACACCTCTTAGACAGAAGACATCCTATGAGTCACTGACACGGAATTACTAGTTCTGAAGGTCTAAAGTACAAATAAGTGTCATTTAAACTTTCAGCATGCTACCAGTATGAAACTAAACTAGTAATCATACATAGTATTTACTGATAGATCTACTTTTCAAAATGACAATCTAGAGAGCCAATAGACAAAATAAGCTGTGGGTTTGACAGTTAATCTTCATTCACTGCAGTTTTTTCAGTATCTTTTGCTGTTGAAGCTAAATGCTTACAGCTGAATTTTTGCTTGTTTATAAACTGGACTGAATTCACAGTCCATTCTTCAAAGAACAGCATGCTATTTATTTATGTAATAAACCCTAACTTAGAATCACAGAATATCCCAAGCTAGAAGGGACCCACAAGGATCATTGAGTTGAACTCTTTGAGTCCCCTAAGGACCACACAAAAAATTGGACCATGTGTCTGAGAGTATTGTCCTTTCATAGAAGCGCTTAGAATTTTCTCTGCATTTTTTCTCAGTAATTGCCAAATGCACAATTCTGAATCAATTATTGAAACTACGGTCTATTTGTCAATGACTACTTCAACAATAGAGTTGTTTCTTTCTACTTCCAGCATTGAAAAGTAATTTGAAAAATCTTTTTTTTTTTTTTTTTTATAATAGCACAATCTCCATGAAGGAGTGCATGTACTCATGCAGCCTCAGGAGTAATAGATTTAGGTTGAATCTCTCATGCATTGAATAGTCCTCAAATCTAGGTTTCTCACTGTAAAAAGGGCATGTAAAGGATTAAGCTTTCTCCTTCAGTAGGAGAACTCCTTACTAGACTTCTTAGTTAAGTTTATTAACCTAAATAGCTCATCATTCTATATTTCTTCAAAAGTTGAAGTCTGCTTTGGCTGGTGCTGTCTGTTACCACAAATGGCATACAGTTCTTTTCTGCAATGGAAAGAACGTTAATGCTCTTCAAATAAATCATGCAGTGGCCTGCATGAACTGTATTTCCTATTTTTACAATAATAAAATGGACCTAAATGGAGAAGAAAATCTTACGGAAGTCAAAAATACTAAACTGAGAAATACCATTTTCAAATATAAAAGTTCTTAGGAGTATTAATATGTATCAGATAATCTTACTACAGAAATTCTGACATAATAAAATTAATTGGATTTCATTCCAATCAGAAGTGGCTTTTCCTAATCAGGCATGACATGATGACAAGAATTATGTAACACATACTTCAACCATTCTGTAAAATCCATATACTCCACTGATGTCATCAGATAGAAAATCCTCAAAACCTTTCATCCTGATTTAAAAACAGTAAAATAAATCCAGCTCTGTTTGTCTCCAAAGATAAACAGCAGAAGCAATTGCTACAGTGCAAGCTACAGTTTTTTTCATTTCATGTGTATTGCTTGTGTATACCACAGTAAATTGTATTAAATCTAGATTTACGTTTTTGGTTTCCAGACCTCCCAGCATGCCCTATATAACATTTTAAGATTCCTTGTATTATTCTTTTTTCCAGTATTTCAGTTTTTTCAAATAATAAATGCATTAAGATCCACCTTCTTTTTAAATTATGGGAAATTCATTGAGCATGTGAAGTTATTTATAGAAATTTGAAATGAACTATACTGAAAATGACAACTAAAAGGCACTGGATTTGTTTGTATCAGCTCAGCCTTACAGAATTCCAGTAATGTTTTATTACATTTATAATACATTATAAATGTATGTACATATACATTTATATTACAGTTACGTTAATCTTTTGAGATAAGCTTAGTTTGCAACTTTAGACCTTATCCAAAACATGTTTATAATTCTACTTTATGATGTTTTATTTGAACTTTTCAAGATAGTTTTAGTGTCCCCAGTATGTCTTAAAATGACGCAAACATACTCTTTAGTTACTTTTATGTAATTAAACTTGTAATACCTAAATAAATAAATAAATCAAATGCCCTTAATCAGGAAGTAACTATTTATCTCGTGTTTTCCACATTCAAAGATTAAAAGTTTTTCTCAGCAGGGTGGAAAACAAAAATGGCAGTCAATGCTGTAGCTTTGCCAAGACTGGGAAATAAAGAACAGAAGGAACCTTGGAAAAACACTCTTAGCCTTTTTCCTCATAATACAGAATATATTCTCTTTTGGAAATAATGTGGAGAAATATATTTGTGACAAAGATTGCATAAGGCTGTTTTATAGAAGCAAGAAAAGTGAAACTCCAGATCCTTGTGACTTTGTTATATATGGCCTTAGTGCAGAGGGGTAGACTAGTCTGTCCTGAGAATTGTTTTCTTTTAAAATATGTTGGAACCCATTAGGATTCAGGTGCATGCATTTGCATTGTAGGCATGTGTGATCAGATCCCTCTGGCTAGCACCCTGGCAAAGATATAAACTTCCTTCCTCTCTTAGAGAAAATGGTAGCCTTCTACCTCTTACCATTCTTTTTTGCAAAGTATCTGCAAACCCCCCAGTTTTGCTGAAATATCTTTAAAATGACTGTCAGTTTTCAGAACCCACTATTGGAAACTGTCTAAATGTATTCTGGATCTGATTCCACTGTCACAGATGTTCCCTGTGCAAATGGTTCAAAAGAATAGAACAAAGTCAGCATCCTGTCTTTCTGGCACATCTGTGCCATCATAAATACAATAGGCATGGTAGTTGTTGGTTCTGCTTGAAAGAAGCTGATGTTCGGAGAGAGAATAGGACACGGATACCCCATGCTGGATAAGCGTGTATTTGCAGCACTATGTTGATTCAGGGGAAACATCGAATACCTTTCTAGAGAAACTGAGGCTGGGAAGAGTTCTTACAGTGATGACTGTTGATCCATCAACAAGGATGGTACTGGGGGATACAGTACCCTCTGTGTTGAAGTTAATGGCTCAGGCTTCAAAAGTAGAAAGTATAAGCAGTGAAGGTATAGATTAAGAACTTGAGGTCTTCATAATGAAATACAGGGAGGTTTAGAGGAACATCCCTTAAATTCATGTGGTGTCAAAAACTCGTAGAAAATTGCAGGATATCTCGTAGCAACTCTGCCAAACTGTTACTAGGAATTTCTCTGACATTGACTCCAACACTTAAGAACAAAGGTATAAACATACACATCCAACATTAATACTACTCATAACTGAATCTTTTTTTCACTCTTTTCATGATACGCCTTTTTTCCCCACTCTCCTTACGTACAGCAAGCATCAATTTACACAAATCTATAAACCGCAAAGTAAATACAGTGGGGTTTGAATCTAGCTTATTAAACTTCTTAGTGTTGAGTGACAGTTCTATATCCATTTGAGCCTTCCCCCCCCTCCTTCATTCAGCCTGCTATGCAGCTTTGGGACACCATTCCCTCCCTAACTGTGAGGAGTAGCAGCTGCCATATTGGTACCTCTGAATATGCAGTGTGTATGGTTTCCCCTACAAGTAATGTTCTAAGGAGAAAGATCTGAGAGGTATGCCACATAAACCTGAACTTGCCTCAGCTATTCAGAAAAAAACACCATTTAACCTAGATAGTATGAGAAGATCAAGATTTTGCGTAGTTATACCGTGGAAAACATGATGATTATCAGCAGCACTTCAACTCTAAATGCAAATACTAAATAATACTCTTTGTTTTAGAAGTTCTTCTCAGATTTTGATAAAATCACTACTTGAAATGCACAAATCATGCCTAGTGAACTAAAGCTGCAATATAATAAGTACTGTTAAAAGTACCTCATTACATAGAAAAAATAAAGCCTTTACAATTGACTTTACCCATGTTTGCTTTTTAGACTTCTATCACCAGAACAGCCTCCAAAAGCAAAGTTTCTAACCTTGGGTTCTAAGTTTCGCTACAGCGGACGTACACAAGCACAGACACGACAGGCTAGCAACCTCATAGACAGACCAGCTCCGTACTTTGAACGCACTTCAAGCAAACGTGTTTCCAGAAGTCTTGATGGAGGTATGAAATATGACACATTTTTCCAGTGTTTAATTATATTGTGTTGTCACTCTGATCTGAGTGACATTTAAAATTGTTGACATTGTGAATGCCTAAAATATCAATTGACAAGTTTGTCAATTTCTGTTTCTGATGGATTGAGTGAAGAGTAGTTACTTCTGTTACTTATATCAATAACATACTATATCAATTTTTTGGTTAAGCAGTAAGTTAAGGTACTGCCTAAATTGTATGGTACTGCAGTGAAAATATGGAGGATTCTAAATTGGACATATGTTTCAATACTCCAATCTGTTTTACTAGATAGGCTAAAGTTGCACCAGGGGAGTTTTAGGTTGGATGTTAGGAAGAACTTCTTTACTGAAAGGGTTGTTAGACATTGGAACGGGCTGCCCAGGGAAGTGATGGAGTCACCATCCCTGGAAGTCTTTAAAAGACGTTTAGATGTAGAGCTTAGGGATATGGTTTAGTGGGGACTGTTAGTGTTAGGTCAGAGGTTGGACTCGATGATCTTGAGGTCTCTTCCAACCTAGAAATTCTGTGATTCTGTGTGATTCTGTGATTATATGCTGTTGATTAGAATTGTATGGTCAGTAGCATTTTTGGGACCCTGGATTGGCCTGGGTGTGTCTCTCTGTGCCAAAGTAGAAAAGGCAGAGCAAGTACTTCCTTTTGGTTTTGTATGATTTTATTCAGTGTATTGCCATTCTGGTGTGCTTCTTAGTTACTTCTGTGTTCAGCCCACAAGCTTTCTGTTCCGCTTGTACGAATATCTAAAATGTGTGGCTATTGATATTTGGTCTCTGACTAAACAAAAATACCTTCTGATTTTCTTTAATGGAAACAGACAAAACAGACATACTTTGCAAAGGCAAATATATTATTAGTAGGACGTGCAAGAGACATAGAAGCACATGCTTTACTCTAAATTACTTCTGAAAGATACAACATTTAAAAAATATTTATAAAAATGAGTTTGACTTAAATTCAGGCATACACAACTTTACTAGGATAAAAGTGAACTGTAACAATGATGTGAGTTTAGCTACAATTAAGCTGTTAACTTTGCCTATTTTCTCCAGAAATGTATTACACAGAATATTTTTACTTTTCCAAATCTTCATTCTCCCGTACTGGGGCAAATGAGCAAAGGACTCTTATTTGGGAAACCTACAGTTTGTTACCATCTGGAGGCCTAAGCAAAAATAAGAGGGAAAAGTGTGTGCTCTATTAGCTTGCGATGAGTAGCTAGCTTCTGATGAGTCCTTGTAGAAACCAAAAGACACTACATCAGTACAAACTGTCTGATTCAGTTTGTTTAATTTGCCTAGAAACAATTGCCCAACTCTAGGGATTGCTTCAGCAAGTCTTTCAGGGGATTTTTTGTGCTGTAATTTTTTTTAAACTATCATGCAAAATCAAGTCCTGTTCTTCCTTCAAGCAGTAGTCCAGATATAGGTCATTCATTGAGTGTATATTTGAAACTAGAGAAATCCTGGAAAGTGTATACTGAATCCCTGCCTCTTCTTTCTGGACACCAGCGTGTCCAGTACCACTGTTCCTCCCAAGTATCTGCAATTGAGTACTTCATCTCTCTGAGTTAGTCTTAATACCCTCACTGCACCTCTGCTTGAGGGACCTCAGCATGCTGGAGAAATGGGCTGAAAGAAACAATAATGAAATTCAGTAAATATAAATGCAGAGTCCTGCATCTGAGGTGGAATTATACCATAAACCACTATATGCTGCAGGAGCGACTGCTTTGAAAGCAGCTTTGCAGAAAAAGATCTGGGGGCTCCCAGTGGACAAGCTGAATGTGAGAAAGCAGTGTGTGCTTATAGCAAAGAAGACCAGCTGTCTATTGAACTGTATTAGCAAGAGCATGGCCAGCCCATTAAAAGTAACAATTGCTTACCTCTATTCAGCACATTGTGAGACCAAATGTGTAGTTCTGTGTCCACCATTGGGCTCTCCAGTACAGGATGGGCATTGATGTACTGCAGTGAGCCCAGTGAAGGGCTACCAAGCTGATCGGAGAGCTGGGGGCACGTGGTATACGTGGTATATGTGGAGAGGCTGAGAGACATATAGTCCTTCAGCTTTAGGAAAAGGGTGTGGGGAAATATCCCTGTTGACATACAGGGAAGGTACAGAAAAGATGAAACCAGACTCTTCTCAGAGGTGCCCAGCAATAATACAATGGGGAGTGGATGCAAGTTGGAGACACAAGAAATTTCAGTTAGAAATATTTATTTGTTGAAATATTTATTTTCAAATACTTTGGAAATGCTCACAAGTCCCTGAGCAACCTGGTCTAATTAGACCTGCTTTGAACAGGGGGGAGGTCAGACTAGTTGAACTCCAGGTGTTTTTTCCAACCTAAATTATTTTGTGATTTGTTAAGTTACTCTTGCCCTTGTGGAACTTGAGAGACATATGCCCAGGAAGTGCTCTATTTGCCATCCAAGAAGGGATCAGAAGCTTAAGCTGCAGACTTGCTAATTAGAGAGTCCCTGAAAGCATAACGTTCAAAATTGAACATTTGCCATTAGGAGGCCTTGGCTTCTCAGCAGTTTAACTGAGAGCCTCTGATGTGGATCTGGCTGAGACTGTTATCAAAAACCATATTCCTCAAAGATTCTCAAAGAAAAGCCTTTTTGAACTTTCTGTGCTTTGGCTTTGTAAAGTTCAGACTTCAGGGGCATATGAACGTTCTACAGAAGATTGCTAAACAAATGAAGTTTATATCAAAGTTATACTTAGTAAGGCTGCTTAACTTAATGAACTCTCCTGTACTCCATTCCTACTATTTTGACCAAGCCAGCCATCCTTATTTGGAAAAGAAAAAAAAAAAGCCATCCTGCTCTGAGCTGAATCAAATAAGAGGGGATATCCTGGTTTTGGGCAGGATAGAATTAATTTTCTTCCTAGTAGCTGGTATGGTGCTGTTTTGGACTTAGAAACAGAATAATGTTGACAACACACCAATGTTTTAATTGTTGCAGAGTAGTGCTTCCACTAAACTAAGGACTTGTCAGCTTCTCACACTGTCCTGTCAGTGGGTCACCAGTGGGTGCAGCAGGAGCTGGGAGGGGACAGACCCAGGACAGCTGGCCCAAAGTGGTCAAAGGGATTTTCTGTACCATATGGCATCATGCTCAGAAAATGTACGGTGTGGCTGGCTGGGATGGGAGGTACTGGCTGCGCAGGGACAGGCTGGGTATTGCAGGCAGGGATAGCGGGTGGTGTGCATCACTTGCTTTTTACATATTATTTATTTTTCTGTCATATTATGTCATATGTCTTTATCTCAATCCACAAGTTGTTTTTTTTCCTCCTGATTCCCTTCCCCATCCCAGAGAGAGATGGGGTAGGGTGAGCGAATAGCTGTGTGGTGATTTGCTGCCTGCTGGGTTAAACCACAACAGGGGAAAAAACAAACACCATTCACTCTCTTGTTTGATTACATTGCAGGAATATATTGAATATATATACATGAATTTTCCCCTTCTGTTTTTTGCAGGCATGTAGGGAGGAAAGGTCTTACTTTCATTAAGCTGTTGTTCCTGCAGTACTAAAAAACGTGAAAAATGCTAAGATTCCACAACAAAAATACTGTGACAGCAATATGCATAGATATTTCTATGTTGTATTAACACGGTCCTTTCAGTATGGTGAATCTCCACAGACACTTATTTCTATGTTTTGTTATAGTGATTAACACAGTCCCAAGAACAGTATCTTTAAATTGCTATCTATGAGTAATTAGGAACTTGATAATTAAATACCTACTTGATTTTGATATTTTTTTTCCCCCTTGCATAGTAAGCACACATTATGCGACAAGGGGACATCGCTGTTCACATCAGTGCAGTAAGAACCATAGACTTCGTGTAAAGCCAAGAAGCTGGAAACTATTGTGTCACCAGTAACTAGCCTGTATTCCTCATTGCTGACATCACTATAAAATCATTTTGTTAAGTCTTGAAAACAAAACGTTCTAACTTATTTCCAATTAACCCAAATCATTTGATTCCCTACTAGCTCCTATGGGTATCTCAGACCAAAGCCTGCTAAGAGACTTCCCTACTACAGGAAGGCTGTCTGCAGGAGATAAAATCATTGACCTTGAAGCTGCTGGGCAGGGCAAGTTGAAAGAAGGTGGGAGAGAAGATGATGTAAGCCCGCTCAAAACTCCACAATTAGAGTTGACTCAGGATGGAAAGGTATGGCTTTCTTTCACACCAAGATTATTTGTTCATGTGGCGTGTGTGCATGTGTGGTTATGTAGTGCCTATCACTTCTAAGCATCTCACAAAACTCCATATTAAATATTTGAACAAAACTGTCAAGTATTTTGTGTAGGTTTAACATGAGTGTCTATAAGGAAAAGTGAAGGCAACCTGAGTTTCTGGGCTTCTTTTAGTGCTATAAATATAACTTGAAATTTCAGGAAGCTTGACTGAGTTCTGGAAAAATGTTTCTAAGGGCAAATGGTACTTTATTCAATTCCTTGGTTTGTTTAGACCTAAAAATTGTTAGTGTATCCACAATTGTATATGTTATATGAATCTGGGTGTAATGACTGCTTTTAAGTAATTATAAGTGACAATCTTCTTGTTTTAGTAGTAACTACAGAATTATTTCATCCTTTAAACACTCCAATGTTGATGTATAGATTTATATGGAAAGTTGAGTATTTTGGTCTGTTTCTTGCCAACAACCATTTACTTGTGTGTTGGAGTTACTGTGGAAGTAGATCAAAAATTTGAACATAGGTCATGTAGGATTTAATGTAAAAATTTCCTTCCAGAGTGTTGCCTAAAACCTCGGAGTTATGTGATACAATCTGCTGCTCCTCTTTCTGTGATATCACTTCTTTTTTTCTGGCAGTTCGTCAGAAATTTCTTCCATATTTAAAAAGTAATTTTGTTTTCATGCATTTTTGGAAGTTAGCCAGCCTTTTGATTCCTAGGGTGAAGTTTGGACTGGTGAGTTTAGCCATGTATCTTACATGTTCCCACTACATTCCCACTACATAGGAAGGGAACAAATATGGTGCCATTTTTGTTGTTGTTTGCTAGGTAGCTGAAATGATTTTGAATTAGTCAAGGAAAAGGCACACACAGATCTTTCTGATGGGAGAAAAATAGTTAAATTACCATGTTTTGACTTTGGGCTTGGTAAAATGATGTTTCTCCCTTGTTTCCAAAGTGGCAGTATCTTTTAATCAAGAAAAGGGAGGGAAAAAAAAAACATAGTATTTTGGGAAGTTGTTCCATGGAGCTGATCAGTAAGGTTTTGTTACACATGCCAACTCTGAACAGCTTTCTTTTCCCCCTAAAGCTCTCTTTAAGTCTTAGAGAAAATGGTTACAAACCTGAGAATCAGTGCCAGCTTGTCTTTCATGTACTGCACTGTCCCCTGACCTTTCTGCCAAAGCTTTCAATGTCTGTCTGCTTCCATCTGCTGTAAGTGACTATTACAGTTCCAAAGTGCACAGTTCTTTACAGCAGGAGAACAAAACGTTCATAATGGGTTTGGTTTCATAATCCATAAAATAAACAAGTTGACTGTTTGTAAAATACAAAGGGATTTCTATTTTTATCTGGCATTTCTATTGCATTAGTAGAGCTATCCCAAAGTAAAAAAAAAAATAAAAAAAATAAAAAAATAATAATCACTAACGAATATTTTTTTTCTTTCTCCTTCTTTTTGTGCCTACAAACTTGCATTTTGTTGTGCTTTCGTTTTCCACTGTGCACAGAATTTGTTTCTTTGGCTCACTCACATACACCCACCATCGCTACCCATCCATTCTGTGTCATCCCATCTCACAAACCTGTCACCTATCCCTGAGATGGACATGCTTTCAGATATTTCAGAGGAAGATCCCCTAGGGGAGCCCGTCCTTACCATTCCGGACATCTTGGAGTGTAATTCCATGAGAGAAACACCAGATCATAATAAAAATAGAATAGGCTCACCAAATAAAAACTTTGAATCTATGAGAGCTCCTGCTAGTCAAGTCCCCCCTGCTGTGGAGGGAAAAATCTTAAAAAGTGACTACAAAAACACTGAGTTGTGTGTCTCATTCAGCTTTATCAAATGCTTTTCTTTCAGTTTCCGCTCGCTGCTTGATGAGGATGGTTATATTAGTTTTCCTAGCCTTCCTGATGTTTGCATCTCTTTCCTCCCACCTGGCCTTCAGCACTATGTTCCTATAACCTCTCCTTCCTTCATCCCCTCTTTTCTCCTTATCTTTGTACTGCTTCTCTCTGCTTTCCAGTCTATTCCTCTTTCACTCACATTTTCCCTTCCTCTCGCTCTGTCCCTCTGCTACCTGGAGCCTAAGCCGACTTCATTTAGTGCCTCTTATGACAATGACCTGAATGACAAAGCAGAGGAAGAGGAGGTGTGTAATTCTGTTGCTTAAATGTTGACACTGCATAGCTAGTATGCTAGCTCTCCAAGAGGCTTCCTCAGTTTTACGCGCTGACAGGGATATGTGTATGTACGTGCCTGTATAAACTAAGTAGGCACACACACAAACATGTATCTATTTTTCTGACTTCTCTTGTTTGTGAAAAACTGCCATTAGGGGATTTTTAGGCAATAGATAGCTGGGGTTTTCTTGTTCGTTTGTTTTCCTGAATTCATACAGCATGCATAATTTCATTATATTCTAATGATACTGAGCTACGTATAGCGTAGCTTGTAGTTCAGTTCAAAATATTAAGGAGCACATAAAACTGAATACTGGAATTGCTATTATTAGGTAGTCATTATTAGGTAGTAACAGCAAAAATTTGTGCTATTTGCACTATCAGTTTGTGTGTTAAAATGCATGTCTCCTGAGTGCATTGATTTTGTAATGCGCATCTCAGAGGTTCTGTTAAGATATGGAAAGTGAAGTTCCTTAAAGCTGAATTAAAAAAAAAAAAAAAAAGTCAATGCTTAAAAATCAGCTTCTTGTTGTTCTAGATTTCAGACGTTTCTGCCCTACAAAAGGGTTTGCTCAGTTGAGTCTAAAATATTAAGTGCTTTCAGTAATCTCTAGCAGTATTTAAGGTGGAGACTGATTTGATTCATTAGCTGGGATTGTTGGTTTTGTCTGACTAATCACCAAAGTCTGAACTTTGTTTGAAATACGCTTTTAAAATTGCTGTACAGGAGCCTCTTTCACACTAATGCATTGCTCTGATCATCTGGAATAGTTTACAAAATGCTTCCTGTCCCTATATTTGCTGTGCATGTTAGAGCAACAACATCATGCTAGAAAAAGGTGGCTTATTTTGATCTTCAAAGGAAAGATAAAAATATTATAGAACCAAAAAAGGGGAGGGCTTGTTCAATGTCACACTTAATAAAGTTGTTTAAACTGATTAAATCAATACAATGTATATATTAAAAACATGCTAAATATGACATCATTAAAAACACGAATCTAAGTTTTATAATGTAAAACAAGACTAAAGACTTTCTTTTGTGACATAAATCAATCCATTCATAAAATAAACTTGCAGAAAATAGAATCACGTGAAAGCGAGAAACGAATAAATATATGGTATATACGATGGTATTTATGCATTCACACAATAGAAAATGCAACCGTACATGCAGTACGTAAACCACTCTTCAGATGTATGGACTTGCACAGGGTTGACTTTTCCTAAGATGAGCAGTTGGTATTTGTACGTTTGGGAAGGCGAAGTGGTGCTTTGCTTTTTAAAGAATGCCTTTCCGTAAGCTGTTCAGAATACTTGTAGGCAATGAAGGTCAGCTATCATTTCCAAGAGAGTTCATTCCAGTTTGAGGTAGAATATATTAACCTATAAGAGGGGAGTGGAGAGGCTCAAATAATCAAAACATAACAATTACGACAGATTGTAAATACATTTAGGTGTGTGAGTTGAATCCTAGACTGTTTAACCAAAATAAATCATGTATTAAATTCCATTTTACCATCAACTTGTTGCAGGTGTTAAAGACTTGTTACCATAGAAATTATACATCATCTTTTTCCATTACACATTCTTAAATATCCATCTGAGATAACACTGAAAAGTAGAGCAATGGAGGGACATAGTGTGAAACTTCCATTTTTCATGCCACATGCCAAATATTACTTCAGCCATTCTCCAACAACATAGGTGAAGGAAGACCCAAGTCGCTTAATAATTTCAACCTTTGGGGCCGAAACGGGAAAGGTCTGTAAATATAGCACGCTTTGCATCATTTACAAAGAGATGAAGCCTCTTATTCTGTAATGTTATGTTTATTGATAATTTGTAATGTTCTTACATTGGAGGAACCTGAAGAGGTGAAAGCTCAGCAGAAGGTGCATGGTGTTTTTTTTTGTTTGTTTAGTTTGCAATCAAATCTGGCTGTAGCTGACTGCCTAGTTAGCACCCTAACTACATTTCATTTCTATGGGTTTTTCTCTAAATACTGCCTTTCCACTGTATTGTTTTATTTCCTGTATTTGTCTGATTTTTTTTAATTTATTTTTCATATTTTCTTACTGGTACATTTTATGTTCATTTTGATTTGAATTTATTTTTTTGTGTGACTTAATTTCGCAGAGCAATTCCTTGAGAGTAGACGGGGAAAATATTTATGTCAGACATAGCAATTTAATGTTGGAGGTTTGTATATAATATAAGAAACACTTTCCCTTTTCACGGGCTGCCAAGTTGCATGGGATGGGAGGTCACCTGCAGGCTGTGATGAACACAGTGCATGACATGCATGGGGAAAACCAGCTTGGAAATGTTGCATGTTCTGATTCTAGTTTGAGTTTTTAAAAGTTTTAGAAAACAAAACAAAACCCTCCGCTTGAATATTGAATGTGTATTTTTGCTAGATGCTTTAAACGTGGCAACTGGGAATAATAGCCCTATTTAGATATATCAAACACATTAGACCCATTCATCATCCTAAACAGGTGTGTTTTTTTATACATTGCTATTTCAAGTGTGTATCTTCTGTTGAGCAGGGTTTCTGGTTTTCACCAATTTAATTAACTTTTATTAGATGTGTTACCTGAATGAACATAAGGCACAAGCAGTGGTAGAAGTATGGAAAAACTAATTCTGGTGCTGACATGCAAGGATTTTTTAGGAGCTTTGAGAAACATATGTAAGGATCAGATCTTTAAAGTGAAAACTTAAAAATGTTTTTGTTTGCTTTTTTCCATTTTTTAAAAATGGAAGCATTTCTTGCTCCCTAAAAGTTTGTTCTTATTGACGATGAGCAAAAGCAAAGAGCTTTGAACAGTACTTTAATGTGTAGTGCTATTATTTGTCACTGAAGTAGAGATTTTTATTTTAAGAATTTCCATATAGTCTGTAAATCTGGAGTAATCTGTAGATATAATCGGTATCATAACTTATCATTAATAACACAAGCTAGTAACTGAAGAAAATACAGAGAATCCTACTGATGTCTTTAACTTAATTCATCCAAATGGGGCTATAAATAATTCCTTTTGTCACAAACTCTCTTTAAAAAAATCATTGTTTTTGTTTGGTAATAAGGTGGTGTATGGATCACAGTAATCAAAACTAATACTTTTTTTTTTTTTTGGCTTTTTGCAGCTTTTGATAACTATTCAAACTTTGCTTGTGTATAACTTACTAAAGCATTGTAAGTGTACATTGCGTAACTTTGCTGTGATCAAGTCCAGGAAATGTGCCTTGTGTCAAGCCAAAGCAGTTTTTAAAACTGTGATATGAGAATCGTCACTAGCTTCAGTTGTATAATGGAATATCCTTTATATAATGCTTCAGTTTACTCTAAAAAACACATTTTAGGGGGACATATTTAGTATCCCTTGCTTATTAATCCTAATTTAAAAGTGAAACATTGGTCCTGTAAAAATATTAACCTAGTGAATTGCCAGAAGGTGGTAAGGTTCTTAATGTGCGAAGTGCATATCTGAAGATTCACAGAATTAAGAAATATTTGCTGCACCAATAACAGCTGGTGTTGAATATACAAATTCAAAGACATCAGAAATTAAGTTTGTATTGGTTTGGAATTTTTTCTGACTTGACAAGGGTTTTTTTTGATCCAAATTGCTCTCTCTTAGCCTCAGTAGGTCATAATAAAATAGAATTTGACATTGATGGTCTGGTGTCCCCTTTGGTGCTTGCCTAAAAAGGTAAAAAAGATAAAAAGAAAACACCTCTTTAAGAAAACAACTCTTTGATAATTATATGCACGAAACCCACTCATACTTGACAGCTGCATCTGTGGTCAGATTGCCAAATGTGGAAAAGACTGATAACAGTCTTTGTCTTTAAATCTGATTTTTCCAATATGTCTAGGCCTATGTGATAGGCACAGTGAGGCACTCTGAAGTGAACCAGGTGTTAGTTGCTCGCATACTTGGCCCTGTGGTATTGTCCTCACAGAAATAAGTATTTTTCATGGAGCTTGTAGCATTAACAGAGGTGCATTTTCATAATGCTCCTTATGTTATCTTTCTTACAGCTGCCTTCAGTAATGTAACTTTTGCAATATCAAAAATATCTGCTTAGAAATGAGATGAAAATTGCTTAGAGTTCAGCCCGAAAGCACACAATCATTGGAAATGACTAGCCTTTTGAATCAGCAATAGTTTTGTATTTTGGATGAAATTAGTTCTCTGTTAAATAACCATACACAGCATTATCTTTCCTTAGCATTAAAATCTGGTAGTAGTAGTAGTGTATTAGTGGCCACAAACAAAACCTTATGGTCTTAAACTTCTGGATTTTAAGGTGCTCCAAAGAAGGCTAGCTCTCTAAACACAAGGCACTTTCCTTGATTTGGTTCTTTTTTCTTTTAAACTGTTAAGTTTGCCTTTGTTGTCGTGTTTTGTCCTACTTTGTTTTACGTTGCGGGTTGCTAGGACCTGGATAAGACCCAGGATGACTTACTGAAACACCAGGCTAGCATTAGTGAGCTCAAGCGCAATTTCATGGAATCCACACCTGAACCACGCCCAAATGAGTGGGAAAAGCGGCGTATCACACCTCTGTCCCTACAGACACAAGGGGTATGTCACTGCAGACGCTTGTCCGCATGCATTTTCATACAACCCTGTAGACAATAGAGTAAATGCATGTTATCCTTTACATCAAATCTTTGTTTGGCTAATGTAATATTTGTTTATACTAGGTATACATTAACTTTTTAACACTTCTATTGGACCTGGCTTTAAATAATGTGTGGGATTTTGTTTTCCTACAACAGTTGGACTAGAATCACTAGAAAAAGTTGGAAGAACTGGCAACATTTTGCTGTTTTAAGGACAGCTTAAATTTCACTGATTTACACAGATGTATGGAGTTAATTTTTCAGTGACAGTAAAACGTCTCACTCATTGTGTCTCCTTAACTCTTCTTAGCAGCCTCTACATAAACAGCTGTCTGACCTGTGTCATTTGTGAAGGACTTTACACAATCATTTAATTTACAGCGTTGACTTCCTCAGGACGTATTTAGTGTATTCATTAAAATGTACTCACCTTAATCTATAAAAGTCTGTAAAAATGAATTTACCTGTTTTTTCTCTATACTTCCTTTGTGACTGAACCTTGAAGCAGTAGTTTGGAAAACAGTTTTCCAAAAATATCATCCTAAATATTTGTCGGGAAAAAAAAAAACACACAAAATACCCAAATAAATTGCTCTGGCTGTTCTTAAACTTTTAATTTTGTTACTTCATATGTTTCTTTTGTAGAGTAGAACAGCAAATCAATCCTCAAAAGCAATTAGTTTATCTTCTATCATTATCCTCTTCTTTCACTGCTATACCTACCCCTCCCCACTGCAACAAAATTATTCCTCTTATCTTTCAGTATTACATTAATATCTCTGTAGTGATATATGCATAGGTACAAATTTTCAAATATCTGAGATGCATTGTCTTGCTCAATAGTTACAAATACCTTTTTGGTTAAAACAGGCATTTATATAAAAACGTAACTTAATTTTTGTTTGTGTGCATTTTCTACATTGATTTTTTTTGTGTTGAAGTTGAGGCACTTTGAAATAGCGTTCTTTTATCCTTGATTTTTTTCCCCTCACCTAGTATGTTGTGTTGTTTTCAAATGGTTTAGTTTTATGTTGATGTGTACTGTGTATCTGTCTCATTGCTTGTTGATTTACACTGGTTTTACAAAATGAAAACCAAATAGAAAAAAGGAGACCACATTTTCCAAGTGAAAACACTGCCTGGGAAGGAGAAGCAATGGACTGCAATGCCACGGATTGCTGGAACAAAACCAGAGGAAATTGATAAGGTGGCTGCCCTGAAATCTACTGCCTTCTTGCTGCATCTGCTGTGGGCTAGCTGGGGCACTTCTTTCTTTTTCTATTTTTTTCTTCCTGATGTCAGTACTGAAAGGAGAAGTTTGAGTTGTAAAGCAAGATTTATACATATGAATGCCAACAGCGTTCTGCTTAAACGCTAAACTGGCCGTGAAGTTCTGAATGGCTCCTGTTTGAAAAAGAACACTTTTTTGGTGGAAAATTACTGCATTTTACGTGATTTGGATGACAGCAAAACATGTATTTCCATTTGAGATGGAATTGTTTGTGGTTATCTAACACTTCATACAAAAACTCTTGTTTCACATATTTACTATGTAATCAGTACTCAAATTAATAGTGCTGTAAAATGCAACCAGGTTCCAAGTACCTCCATGCTTCTGTACCTCATCTTTTACCCTGGAAAAGGGGGGAGTTTTCCTCCCTCCTAAACTGCTTAACATCTATGCAGTGAAAAAGCACAATATAATTAGTGGGACTTAGCAGTAGGATAGTGATGTGCAGCAATTGTGATGTTGCTTTTTTACATTTCTTTTGGACTATTTTCTACCACCTAGGTAAAACAGATTGTAAAGCTGGAAGTCCTATTTCAGTAACATTTATAAAAGCAGTTTGGTATACAGCATATTTTGATCCCAAATTATTCATTGACAAGAAGTTTGGGGTTGAGTTCTTTGTTACCCCCAATTTTAAACTTCCTGGTACTGTTAGACATTTCTCAGCCCTATTCCTGGGAGGTATGTTTTCCTGCTTATCTTTAATGATAGCTGGACAGTAGATAAGAATAAAGCAAGGACACCACTGCTAATATTCTATCTTTTTCTTCCTGCTTTTGCTCCAGTGCAAAATAATTGCAAATAAGTCATTCTCTGTGTATAAGAAATGCTACTTTGGATATAACTCATTTGTACCACTGTACTCCCACAAATGCACAGCATCTGTGACTTAATTGCGATGCATTGATATATATGTCACAAAACATATGGGCTACCTTATGAAGTTATGGTTATCTAGAATCATCACTTTTTAATCCCCATGCCCAGCCTCCTCTGCTTACAAACAGTATTTCATGTCAGAGTATGTGCCCATGTGCTAGAAGACTGTTTGCCAGGAAGTTAAGCATCTTCAGAGGCTAATGCATTGTTGTAAATACAGTAGTTGATTCAAGAGTGCCAATTCTATCTATACATTTAGTAATTTGTACTAAATGTCTCACCAGGGAACAGGGGCTACATTATGAAGCAAATTGCAATTGTTGTTTTCCTTTTAAAAGATTAGAAGACCTAAAAATGTGGTAAAACACAAGAAGATGAAGGCATGTGCCTGTCTTTAATTCTTATACTTCTGTGGAGATAGATTCATACAGTCTGACCACATACAAAAATAAAAGATGTTTTTTCTTTACTGCCTTGAGTGGTTAGAAAACACATGGTGCCAGAGTATGGTAGAAGGAGCATCATGATCATAGGTTTTTTGATGCAAGCTATTAATAGATTAACATTACTGGGTGCAATGAACTAGGGAAATAAAGTGGGGATGAGGAGTAATACATTGCCCTGGTGGATATCAAATGTTGCATAAGGGAAGATTTAATCAACTTCATTCCCATAAAATTTTCTTAGCCACCTTTGGAATACACTTTAAATTTTTACTGTAGGTGGGAAAAAAAAAGTTGAAGCTATTTTTCTATTCCTTTTCTGTTCTTCTGCGTGCCATATGTGTAGTACTGTATGCACAGTAGCATGGTGTAACTTATATAAGTGTTTACATTCTACATTGCTAGTGCACATTAAGTCCACCCTACAGCAGTTATCTGCATGGCATTTTGGCTTTTCTCTGACGTGCTTCTCTACCTTGATTGTCTGTGTTCCCATTTTCTAAGATAGAAGTGTACGTTATTTAATGTGGGCAAAATGTATGTTGCGTCCATGTTAGGTATCTGTTGCATTATTGGCTTTGTATTTTAACTTTTTCTACATGCAAGAGCGTGTGGAGGGAAAACTGAAATGAAGAAAAACTTTGCTTTTTCAAAGGCTTGTACCCATATGAATCTTAAAAGCTTGTTTTAATATATAGATCCATAGTACTACAGAAAATAGATCCAGCTATAAACCCAATTTATGCTTCAAAGCGATGTACCTTGTATGTATTTTTGAGTAAGTTTTCCCACTAGAATGGGAAAGGCTTTTGAAAGCATTGTTTAATCAATGCACATTTGCTCAGTTTGTTTCTTTTAAGCATTTGAAAGCAGCCTTTAAAAGGTCTAATGCAGAAATTCCTCTTAGCGTTGTGGGTGTGTTGTTCAAAGCCGATGTACCTGGGTACCTGAAGCTCCAGAAATGGGAATTAGAAGGTGCTAAGAGCAGTAAATACAGGACTGCTCAGGCAAACTGTTCTGGTTCGGAAATCTGTGGAAATGAGAAATGTTTTTAATGTTTATAGTGGGAAATGAAGAGCAAAAATATGTATGAGAGCATGCCTGTGTGTTGCCATGTTCTGCCCGCAGCTGGAGCACCTGCGGTGCCTCCTGTGCTTGTGTGGGATTCTCCGAAGCAAGTCCTGTTCTCTGTCGTGTCCTCTCGCATGCCTGCCCTGTCCTCCGTAGGTTCTGCCGCTCTGTCCGCCGCTGGCTAATTCTTTCCTTTCCCTTCTCTAACCGTCTAGAGCCTAGAAGAAGAGATAACGTCCATTTTATTTAGCCAAGAGGGCTTTCGCTCCGGCCCAGCCCGGCCCTTCGCCGCAGCCCGCGCGGGGCCAGCAGAGGGCGCTGCGGGGGAAGAGACCGAGACCGGCTCCGACACCGCCGCCTCGGCACCGGCACCGGGCCCGGCCCCGGCCCAGCCCGCCCCGCCGCCGCCCCAGGTGCCTGCCCCGTCCCGTCCTTCCCCGCATGAAACTTAACCGTGCCGGGGGGCTGCACCCCGCTGCCCGGGGGGTGCGGAGGAGATGCAGCTGAGGAGCTTCGTGCTCCCCTCGCTGCGCTTTGGAGCAGCAGTGGGCTGGTGTTGGAGCATCGCCAGGCACTCTTGTAGGTGCTGTGCTCCTGAAAAACCGTACAAGCTAGGATTAAGTCACAGATGGTGTGTTGATTTTGTCTTCTGCTGCCTGAACTCGAATTTACATTTCTAAAAATACATGAGATCAAAAAACTGCGTAACGGTGGGCTTTCAGGTATATCCATCATAAATCATTTTGCTGCGGAACAAATACTAATACAGTTGCCTTAATCTCATAATTTGAATCCTAATGGGATCATCTTGGTAGTCGTATACTGCTATTTTGACAAGCCTCATACAAGCCTCAACAGTCTCCCTCCCAAAGGTGAACTAATAAAATCTTACAGCAAAAGGTTTTTTGTGTTAATGATAAACCTATAGTGGAATGCAACTTTTTTTTTTTTTTTTTTTTTTACTTACCCATAATATTATGATGTTACTTATTCCTAATTTAAGAGGAAATTCTTCACTTCACGTGGTGAGGCCCTGGCACAGGTTGCCCAGAGGAGCTGTGGATGCTCCATCCCTGGAGGTGTTCAAGGCCAGGCTGGACGGGGCTTTGGGCAACCTGGTCTAGTGGGAGGTGTCCCTGCCCATGGCAGGGAGGTTGGAACAGGATCTTAATGGTTTTTAAGGTCCCTTCCAACCTGAGCCGTTCTATGATTCTAATTCCAAATTCAACTGAGATAAGTAATTGCCTCACTAGCATCACTGACCTGTCATTCATACTTTTATTTTTAGTCTTTCATAATTAAATTCTTATCTGCAATAATAACATGCATAATTCTTACTTATGTTTGAGTGATATATTTCAAAGAAGTAGAAGGAAACGGGTATAGTTCTATGTGAGTCTTACACTGAGTACACAGTACCTGTCTAGTGTCGTCTATATATGTTCCTAAAGCTTGCTTGGAGAATGTTATACTATTGAAAGGGGTTATGCATTGATTTTTGTTCTCTGATTGCTTTTTGTTTCACAGAGACATGCTTCCAGAACAGAAGGGCCTTGCACTGGAGTCAGCGATGCTGATAAGGTTCTACTGATTTTTCCATAGTTAAATTTGGCTCTAACTCTTAAAATCCATCTTCATTCTTTTCTTCCTTTTTCAGCTAACCATCACAACCATCTATTGTCTTCTATATGACATGAACCAGCCATCAGCTTATTTTGTTTCCATCATTTTCATTTATTCATATGCTCTACTTTTGTTTTTCCTCATCCATGTTTTTTGTGCAGAGTTCACATGAGACTCTGGACATAGTGGAGGAGAAGAAGCAGGCAGAGGTTGGGATAGAAGAAACACTAGTCGTAGACGAAACCGACAAAGGGAAAATGCAAGTTGCAGCTGATGCTGGGGAAACATGTAAGGTGGAGCACCTATCGAAAAAGGACTCTTCTTCATTGCCATCATATAGTAGCAGCAGCAGTAGTAGTGAGAGTGAGGATGAAGAGGTGGGAGAATACCAACCACATCATAGGGCTATTGAGGAAGTCATCAGGGAAGAACAGGAGGAAGAAGAAGATGTGAAAAGGAGAGAACTTGAAGAAAAAATACAGCATGTGGAAGACACACCACAAAGCAGTAAACCAATTGTACCAGTTGAGAGCATGCAAGTTACAGCTGAAGATTCGGTCCAGGAAAACGCAATTATCATACCTACAGAGGAAAAGAATTTGTCAGAGGAAATCAAGGAAGACTTAGGTGAAGAAAAGGAGGAAGAACAGCTCAAACTCAATGGAGATGTGTCTCATGTTGACATTGACGTTGCACCAGAAATAATTTGTTGTTCTGAGGTAAATGGTAGAACAGTTTGACAACTAGATTAAGCAGAGATATTTCTTTGGGTGAGAATGTGCCTGCCTTTCTTCTTCTCCTATTCTTCCAGCCCTTCTGGCATCCAACAAGATTCAGATCATTTGGAAGGGGAAACCACTGATGAGCAGTGAAACTGTCTTGTTCAGTTATGGTTTCTTGCTTTTTGCTATAACTGGATGAGAATCACCAGTAAAGCAAACCTTCTGAAGACTGCCATCTCCTTTTTATCTCCCCCTTATTTTATACACATTTACATAACATATTTATTATTTATGTTTCTAATGTTTTAAGTCCTGTCTTGTCTTTTTGTCAATTGTTTTTGACACTTTGATGGCTTGTAATTGGAAACCTATTGGCAATTGGAGTTAGAAAACACCTACTGCAATTTTTGTTCTTTTTAACACATTATTTGCTGCTTTTCTTATCTTTGTTTCCTTTTGAAGAAATGTTACAAATGTATAGACTAGACTTAGTATATGTATGTGTGTATTTGTGTATGTGTATATGTGTATTCATATATATCTCACAATCTTACTGGGGAGTCTTATAGTGCAATAGATTTTTAGGGAAGTATGGGTTGGTTACAGTCACAATCGACTGTTTTAAGCCAACAAAGGTTGAATGGTTTGTTATTGCGTAAACTTTATAAAGAATCAGAAGAGAAAAATGCAGTGCAGGAATGCATGTCTTTGCAAAGTGGACATGATCTGCTGAATTTTTTGAACAGTTGGATATTTTTTTTCCTACTTGTCTTATGGTAGTGACTTTTTGTTCAATTAAACCCAAACAACTTTATTTTGTTGTATTCTGCTTGCAGAGTTCCAGGTGTTCTGATTAATGATGTGAAAAAATCAGTTTACAAGACCTTTAGAAGCAGGCACCCACATTTCCTAAAGCATAGCCTGTTTGGAGGGAGGGCAAAAGGGCCTCTGTGTGCAACAGTATTTGAGGGAGGGAAAGGATTTTTTTTCCCCACTAGGATTTCCCCTGCTTAAAATCCAATTGTAAAATTTGTTTTTCTGTTCCAGCAGTAGTGCACGTTCAAAAGTTAGTTTTGCGTTATTCTTGGAATTTCTTGGACTTATTTGCAATTTGACTAAGTAATTCTAATATGAATATCATTAATCTTGGAAATATCTATCTGAACTAGCTATCAGTTTCTTGTTTGATGGAACTTTACACAAACTAAGATTCTTTCTACTGATGCTCTTTTTTACATTTTAAATACCTATGTTGAAACTTGGTTGTAGCGATTACCTTCTGTGATATTTTCTGTTGGTGAAACACAGAACTTTGGCAAAGCTTGTTAGGAGACAGTTTTTTCCGATTGTGGATGTGTGTGGGTAGAGGGCTGGTTTATTAGTCGTCATTTCATGGTGCTTTTTACATGCATTTCAACTGGAGAAAACAGTCTAATACTTACCTTATTCTTATGCTTTTCACATGTCTTTGATTTTACTTTCTAGCTCCACTTTACAAACTTTCCTCTTATGTCTTTTGAGCTGATTGTCTGTTTCTTGCACCATAGCCTCCAGTAGTGAAAACAGAGATGGTAACCATTTCAGACGCCACACAGAGAACTGAAATCTCCACAAAAGAAGTTCCAATTGTTCAAACAGAAACTAAAACCATCACGTATGAATCTCCACAGGTACAATGGCAGGGTGATTTGTTATATTAAAGTTGGGCTTTATTCCAGTAATTTGTAGCCTCAAATGTGTAATGTCCAAGAAGTGCTTTTCAAAAACCTCTACTTCTTGTAGCAGCTAAGATTATACTTTGGCTATGAATTAGCTAAGTGAAATGTGTATAGACAAAGCAATATTACTCCTAAGGTTCTGAAAGTCTTTTTTGATAAAAATAATTTAGTTGCTTTAAATATATAAGTTGTATTTAGGTTTGGAAACTTGGTTAAAATCATCTCATTAAAGCACTTAACTTTGATCATAAATTTTCCACAAGAATGAACTGTAACGGTTTACTGAGTCTATGTGATGTTGTGAACTTGGATGACTTCTACTTAAATTTCAGTTCTAACTTTTCCATTTAAACTAAATAATAAGTATGTGTTTAGTAATAAGACTTGCTTTGACTCCTATGAAAACACAGCTTTTAAATACCAAAATACAAAAATGCTATTTTTCATCTTACAGTTTGATGGCAGTGCTGATGGCAGTGCTGGTGTGTTGCTGAGTGCACAGACAATTACATCAGAGTCAATTTCTACTACCACAACTACACACATCACCAAGGTAAAATGGATAATCTCTCTCTGAAGTTTTTTTAATTAAAAAAGGGCAAAAAAAAGTCCAAGTCTTATGTGAAGTCTCTAATACCTATACATGTATATCTGCTAAATTATTGAAGAAAGCTGACTTCAAGTGGATTGGATTCATTCTAGGTACATGTGAATTCATTCTAAGTACATGTAAAAGTTGATTTTTCTGCATACAGTTTTTGAGCAGGAATATCTGGGGACAGGATGGGAAAAGGTAGATAATGTGATTAGTTTTTTTCATCTTTCTTGTTGGTCTTATTTCTGTGCTTGGCAAGGAGAACATATCTATGTTTTTTGTTTCAGTTCTGTCTTTGCTTGCTGGTATCTTAGAGAATCTTTGTTAACATTGCTGATGTGCCTGAGGTCAACTGGAGCCCTGCTTATGGTGTCTCCTATAAGGATGTAATGAAACAATGTTTTCTCAGATTCTGTGTTGACCTTCCTTTATGCCATTAGGTTTAGAATGTGTTTAAAAACAGATCATACCACTACATTACTTTCCAAGCATATTTTAGTGCTGAAGCATGTGCTCTGCATTCCATGCTTGAAAATAAAAGGAAAACTCAATGTTATCAGGGCATCACATTTATTTTGGTCTTGTGTAATGTTTAATGCCAGAGTATGTTAGAACTACTGAAGTGTTGTTTTTATTCATCATTTATGTAAATATCAAATTTTTGGAGTGCCCTGACAACAAAGTTTCCAGCTCTTGTCTTTAAACTCTTAAAATGCCTTTTTCAAGGTTACAGAAAGCACTGTTTACAGTGAAGCAAAAGGGAAGAAGGAAATGTAAAGTGTTAGTTAAGGATTTTTTTTCTTCCCAAAACAAGATGTTTCACATCATCAGAGAATGGAACAATAACCTGTTGCTGACTGTATAAATTAAGCAACCAGATATACTTAATATAGAAAGTTGTATTCATGGAATGACACTGGATGGGTAATGTTGGAAATTTATCAGATGAAAGCTGCATAAAATAAAATCAGCTCTGAATTTACAATGAGTACATTTCTTTAGATGGAATAGCAACCAGGTTCTTTTCAGTCTCTTGATCCCTTTTGCATTCATTAAGTCATCACTGTTTTAAGAAAAAACTTTATTCAAAAAATTGAGATATCATGGATATAAATTTATTTTAAAATAGAAATTTCCATGTCAAGTCCACATGTGAATGCTTCTTTTTGGAGGGAAACATTAAAGAAAATAGCTTCATTCTTGTCTTCTCAATTATGACGGCGATGACCGTAACACAGTAGATCCTTATATTTTTGTAGACTGCTTATTGTTGATGAAGAGGCTTTGTGAGCTTTCTAAATCAACTTCATATTTTACATCCCAAACTGTTTTAGATAAAGGTGCCTGTCAAAATAGATTTAATTTTCAAATGGTGTTCTTGACGGGATTCTATTGCATCTTTTCTAATAACGGCCAGTGGATCTTGAGAAGTACTTTATTTTTTTTCTATTATGCAGATTCATTTAAAAAAAAAAAAAACACCACCATACAATTTTATTTCTGTGAAAATTTTTGTGTGCTAAAATTAGACTGAGAAATTAAGAATCAAAGCATTAAATTATTTCCATCAACAATGTGAAATATGTTGAAAACTTGACACTATGGTATGTGAGTTGAGGAGGGAAAAAAAAGATTGTGCTTGTATTTGATGGTATGGGATTATTTAGTGAGTATTTCTCATTAGAAGCCTATGCTGAATAGATTGAAATCAAAGACAAGACTCCTGGAATTTTCCTTGTTGCTAGATTTATATCGTGGAAGAGCCTGGAATTCCTGTTAGTCTGCATATCAAGGTCTGTTCAGACCTGGGCTCCAATAGCAGGAGGAATTCTCCATTACTCATTTTTTAATCAAGCGTAGAGTGTGACTAACTGCATAACTGAAAAAGGATACTTGGCACCAAGAATACTTACTAACTGTAGTCCAGTGACAGAAATTTACGTGCTTCAGTGCTGTACTGGAAAGCTTACGGCCATATAAAATAATTACACAAAGTTGTGTGGGTTTTTTTTGTGCCATCTATAGATGGTAAAAGGTGGGGTATCAGAAACAAGAATTGAGAAGCGAATTGTCATTACTGGAGATGGAGACATTGACCATGATGAGGTGAGTATGTAAGCTGTTAATACTTAAAGTGTGTTATCAATAGTCCAATGAGTTATAGAAGATTTTTCAAAAACCTTGAAGTAGGACAAAGGTGGAGAACAGAAGGATGTAGAAAGATCCTAAGACTGTTGACTTCAGCAAATTTGTTAAAGTATGGTATTTAGCGCATAGAGAGCCTTTAGAATAAAACTGAGAGTTATAAGCATTTTCAACTTCACATTATAAATCATGTGAATAGATTTCTTACTATTTTTCACAGGGATTGCTTCTTTTGGAAGAGACACACCTAGTTTAGTGCTGCTTTTGCCATTTGGGAGGAAAAGCATTACTAAATCAATTTTGATACATTAATCTAGACAGATGGGAGTCTACTGCTTTGGGTCAGCAACATCTAAATGCAGAGGTCATCTTGACTGAAAGCTTTGAAATATGCTAAGACAAAAACTGAATGTGAAAAATAGATTTTGACTTGTATTTATGAAGTTCTATACAACAAAAATAATTGTTGATCAGCTGTAATCTTAAATTAGTACCTTTGATCTCTATCAGCGCCAAGGTGGTTGGTTATATTTTGATACCTTAGTGACGAAGGTTAAAATTGCTTCTACCTGCCCAATTAAGAAAGGTGAATTCAAGAAGTACACAGAAAAATACATTGAGAAAGCACTATTATCTGTTCTTTGTAGTGATGATCACACTTTTTTTTTTAATCTAAAAAACTATAGTGACAAAGTCAATCAACAGTCACTGCATAATATAAATAGAAAAGCCTACCTTACTAATAAAGATGCAGTGAATCCAGTTCTAACTTTATGGAAGCTACACAACTCGTCAGGGTTTAATTTAGCTTCTTAGTGTAATACAGTGAGAGCTTTCAGGGAATTTAATTTCAGATTTTGATCTGCTGCTAGAAAGTGGTTCTTGACAAGTTCAATCTCTTCTTGAAACTTATAATTAAATGACGAGGTTGTTCAACATTAGGCATAGCTCTTGTCTGCCTTTACACATGCTCAGTGCACTTGGGACATCAGAAAAGGTCACATAATACCTTTAGCGTACAAGACAATGCTTTAGTAAAAACCATTCTCCAAGTCCTTCTTTGTTTTGAGATAAATGATTAGTGAAGTAGAAAATGAAATTATTAATTAAAATAAATCACTGAACTTCAAAGCAGTGAGCAGCTCTTAACAGATTTAAGAAAATTCTACCATAACTTCTTCATTTGATATGGAGCTCTACAGAAGCACAAACTATATGATGGGTGTTCACTCTTGTCTTTTTGCTCCCTACATCGCTAAAACAGTTTTTCAATAGGAGAAAAATATTTTAATTTTGAATTTCAGAATTCAAGTGCTTTTAACACGTGCAATTTAGAGATTAGAGGCCTCTGTTTTTTCATTGTTAATCATTTGATGATCAATACTGGTTATTATATCTCAATAGCCACTATCTTTTAAATCCTCACACTACGTAGCTTACATTTGCCCCATTATAGAATTCAAACCAATAAAAAATTATAATGAGTAAACATTACATGAGTAAACACCAGTATTTTACCAAGGCATACGATGTGTTCCCCTGTATGTGTTTCCTTAGTAGGACATCCTTGTTTTATCTTTATTTGTCAAATCTGTTACACAAATTCTAATTCTTCCAGTATAAAGTACTTTTCATCTTCTGGGGTAAGCTAGAAAAGTTACAAGGTGACTTTAAGGTTATTTGCTACTTTGGAAATGTCGATACCTTTTTGAAGCCTTTCTTACAGTGTCATGGTTTTTTGTTTTGTTTCTTTTGTGTTTTTTTTTTCTAAGCCCTCTCAAGCTCAGGAACATAGACTTCTGAATATTTATTATCAAAACTGCCAATGCTACATACCTATTCCCTGGCCCTTTATTAATGCCCCCTTTTTTTTTTTTTTTTTTTTTTTTTTTTTTTTTTTTTACTGTTGTTGAGTTACATAATTTAAATATGGTTGCAGGCCCTGGCACAGGCAATCAAAGAAGCCAAAGAACAACACCCTGACATGTCTGTCACAAGAGTAGTGGTGCACAAAGAAACTGAACTTGCTGAGGAAGATGAAGACTAAAATCAAAAATGTCCTCAAGCAAATATTTCAGGTAAACTTATGTAATGATAAACTTATGCTACTTTTCCTATCAGTAGTTTCTGTTGCATTCTGTAATAAAAGGCTTGCAAAAATATGGGAGATCTTTTGGTATATGTTATCACAAAATAATGAATTGAAATAGGCACTAATAGAAGATTGTTAGTATTGAGTAGTAACAGAATTGGTAATAGACGATTTTTAGGTTCTCATTTCAGATGGAAAATTATTGTACATTCTTTAGTTTTAGAACAATTGGATTTCTATCTGGATTTCTATCTGGACACTTTTTTTTGTTGATAAAGGTCCAAAAAAAAAAAATCCCATTCTTACTGAAAATCAGCAATCTGTTCTATATGCAGCTATCCAGTGGCGTAAAACTAAAAGCTAAGCTTAAATAGGGAAAATGCATTTTTCCTTATTGATGTTTGACTTACATGAAAAAACAATACTAGGAAATTGGTGGTAAGGGTAATTTGATATATCTCAAGGTTCATTAAAATAAATAAATAAATAAAACCTCAGAACAGGTGGTTTGGGCTGTGTCTTAAGTATGAATGAGATCAATATAAAAACTTCCTTCACTGATGAATCTAATACTTGTCATTACCAATAATTGTACTTTTATTGGATGCTTTGAGTTTTATTACATTAAAGGATTTACTTTAGGAAACAAAAATTATATATGAAGTACTACCTGAAATTTATTTCTACTTGAGCAGTATAATCCAGGTCTTGACCATCTAGTAACCTCAAACTATTACCAAAAACCTGTGACAGTCAATATAAACCAGAATGGCCCAGGTCAGATTAAAAAAAAAAAAAAGTATATATTTTTATGTTTAAAAAAAGTTGCTGTGTTGATTGACAGAATCTACAGTGCCACAAAACAGCTCAGAATTTAGATATTCAAAAGGAAATTATTTTTGTTGCTACTAGTAAAATTTATAGGAATAATAATTTTAAAAGTACTGCTGTTCTTGAAATATTCACCGGAAAGATCACAAAGGACACTGAATAAAGTGCTGTCATAATTGATATAGGCTAATATGAAGCCTGATATCAGCTTTGGTGTTTGAAGCTTCACGTTTCTTCAGCTTGTCATGCTGGCTGATGTCCTGAAACTGAAGCTTCAATATTTTCAAACTTGATTGTTTTGTTGACTGTAGATTCAGCTTCAAGGAAAATATATTGATTGTAAAGGTTAAATAACAACAGGAGAGATTTAAAAATAAGTGAAGTTTTAAACAGTGATGTTTTAAACCTTCTTTTTGGAGACTTCTTTTTCTACTGATGGATCTCAGTATTTGGCTAGCCAAGGTATTATTGGCTGCTATCAAGTGGGAAAACTTTTGTTAGTGTAGAGTTTGATGTAAAAAAATCATCTGAAGAAATGAAAATCATCTTTATCATGAAGAAAATTATCTTGTATTATTTTACAGCAGTTAATGGTCTCAATTCTTATTTCCTCGGTAATGTGTAGAATGGTTGTGGCCCCTCCAGGTCTTTTGTGTGCAGGCGTACCCAAGTATTGAATGAGAGGGTTCCAGTTGCTTTTCCTGGCCTCACACAGATTGTGCTAGAATTAAGAGTTTACTTTTTTAATTCATAAATTACCTTTTGGTTGACTCTCCTTTGAGAGCTTGCTGAGAAACTGGAGCCTTTAAGTCAGAATGGAGCTATGTTTGAGCTGCCCTCTGAAAATTTTTTCAGTGTTAGTCAGGTTATTGTGTGTTTGAAAAAGGAAGGAATAAGTTTTGCTCGTAACTTATACAAACTAAAACCAATATGGATCAGATTTGGAAGTGCTAGGTCAACGCTCCTTCTCTTGGATGTTAATGTTATAAACTGGAAATAACAAAGGGCTGTCTTTGGTGGAGGTAGCAGAGTTCTGACATTTTAAAAATATATTTTAAAAAGTTGCAGGCACTCTCAGACAACTTCAGCTGTCAGTAACTTAAAACACAGTGCTGTACCTCCAACCCTTTGTTTGCATGTGCTGTATATGTAAAAGCGATTTAGACAGGAAAGATTTATTTTATAAAGCAATAGGCTGAAGGGCCACAGAACTGGTGTGTGTGTGTAATGGAATTTATTGGGGGAGGGGATAGGAGCATGTGTTTGTTTTGTTGAGGTTTTTTGTTTGCTTTATTGGGGGTCAAGGAGATGTTTGCTTGTGGGGGAGGAGGGATGGGAACAAGTCAGCAAAAATGAAGAACTGTGCAGGAATCTCTGTGTTAACTTTTTTCTGACGTTCAACTGGATTTGTCTTGTAGCTTTGTTGCTTAGTGACACTGAAAACAGGTATAGCACATATGCTCCAGATTTATTTTGAAAACACAGGAGAGGATGTGCACCTGCACTAACTGTGAGATAGGAATGTTATAGGAATGTTACTTGTGTTCCAGAGGAGCTTGGAAAAATCCACACCACTTCTGAGAGAGCTGTTAGTTTGTAGCAAAGGAGAATGCCCTTGTTTTAGGTAACTTCACTAGCCCCTTGGTACACAGCAACACTAAGCATGCACACTCATACCATCCTTCTCGTATTTTCAGGATTTAGAGAAGGATCTGAGGTAGAAAGACACACTTAGAAAGCAGAACAAATCGTTTTGATTTGTAAGGATTTGCTGTTATAGTGTGTGCTATCATTGAAATACTCATTTACTATTGTTAAGCGTGCATTTAAAGGTCTTGGGAGCCGAGTTTGGTTCTTTTGTTATATTTGTGCAGAACATGACAGTTTCTTCATACTATCTCAGTCCAGAAAAGTATGTTTCGAATCAGTGCTCAGCGTAATCTGTCCCATGTAAGTAACTGTAACATCTTTCTTGGAGGGACTCTGACATAGGAGGAAGAAAATCTTGGCAGGTTTGCACCATGTTTCTACATTAGTGACTAACTGCAAA
This sequence comes from Netta rufina, assembly GCF_964035555.1. Taxonomy (NCBI): domain Eukaryota; kingdom Metazoa; phylum Chordata; class Aves; order Anseriformes; family Anatidae; genus Netta; species Netta rufina. Next base: position 83,080,193 of record NC_140125.1, on the reverse strand, counting down.
ATTGATTCTTTCATCAAATATTCTACTACTTGGTTAAAAAAAAAAAAAAGTAATTCTTTCCATCTGAGGGTGTATTTTGCTTTTTTTTAGAAATATATACATTGTATATATATACATTGTAGAATGGTGTTTGCAATATATTGGAAGGCATTATTTTTGTCTGGGTTTGCTTTACAGTTCTTAAACTAAAATGCTTATTAGAAAGTGAAAGAGGACCACGTTACTCTTGTATTTGAGATGTGGTGACTGAGCAATGCCTTTTATTTAAAACAGGAACAAATTCAGTTGCCCAGATATAGGCCACGTGAAATGTCTTGAATATCTGTCTGTCTGCAACATGGACCATCTGGAGACCTGTGCCCTCCTGTGGCACCAACTGAAAGCCATGTGCCTGTAGAAATGTCTCTAGATGGTTGTGTTTAGGCAATAGCAATGCACAATGAATTTGGATTATTTGTTTCTGAGGTGATGAAAGCTCTGCCCTGACCACAACTATGGCAGTGTTTTTTTATGTATCTTTGCTTTCCCTAAATGAAAGGGAAAGATGCTGTACTCTGATTCTCAGGGATTATTAACTGAGCAATTATCTTCATTTCTTGTTATGCACTAGACTATGGTTCAGTAAACTGTGCAGGAGGTGACTATTTAAAACACCATGAGAATTTTGGGGAGGGAAAAATATACTAAAGCAGGAAAAGCGTTGATAGAAACTGAATTGCTGTTTACCTCAGGATTGAAGGAGACTTAGTTCATACAACACTTTTTTTGTGAAATAACCCTCCCTCAAAATAACTGATATCGTTTTAAAAAAAAAAATCGTCTTGAATCTGATGATGTGACATTCACACAGCATCTGCTATGAATGCTTATGTAATCTTCCCCCTCCGTTTTCTTCCAGAAATGAAAATGATACTGACCATGTTCATAACCATGAAGAACTGTGATCATTCCAAGTCATCACTACTCAACCGAATTCACCGAGCCTAGCAATGATGACCAGATGTTTAAGACTGAAATGCCAATACCAAACTCCATGTTAACATCTTTGGTCTATATTCCCTTACAATCTTTCTTGTTTATTTTTTATAACCACTTCTTAACAAACTTAGACTTTTTAAAATGAAGTTTTAGAGGGCAAGATCTTCTTTTTCACAAATATTTGCATTTTTGAAGCTGATTCTTGGTTATATGAAAGTGAACACAAAAGAAGTCTGGAAGGTATTGTTCACTGGAGCAGGTAGTTATTGTGCAAAAAGGGGGATCTTAACTAATTTAGATATAGTTTTTTTTTTCCAAATATTTCAAACGAAATCTTTCTGGAATAATTTACATTTTTGCAGATTATTCAGGTAAATATATAGTATCACATAACAAAGATTTTTATAAAAATACAACATTTCCTAAAATTTGAAAAAAAATATTTTTCTTTGGATAAATTTTATACTGATATCTACTGTAACTCTTTCTGTTCTAAGGTTCTCCTCTCTGTGGGGCAGAGATGATGCGGTAGTCTGTAGAGGAGGAGGAGTTACAAAGAAAATTCTTCTGACTGAGCACTGTGTTCTTTTTGCACTTTGGTGCCAATGCTCATCTTTTTGTAGACATTTTGCGGTCTGCAACATTCCAGATAAGGAAAGAAGGAATAACAAAATATCTTTCTCTTCTTCCAACAAGAGATGATCTAGGCAGCTTAAAACCTTAGTGCTTTTTTTTTTTTTTTTTTGTTACTGTGTCCGAACTTCAACACTTCCATTGTTTGAACACACCTGTAGAATGCTTGCTTTCTATTAAACCTCACTGCCTACATGTTAGAACTGACATTTCTGCTATTGAGAAGGTATATGTTTCAGATGCTTTGTCTAATGGCTAATGCAGGTTTCTGGGATACTGAGTAAAAAGTGCGTGATGGATTCCATTCATAAAGTAATGAGACAGTACCATCATTTGAAACTGCCATTTAAGACTGAGAAAACCTGTTAATTATTTTGGATTTTATTTTTTTGTTGTTCTTTGGGGGTTGTTTGTTTTGGGGTTTGTTTTGGTTTTGTTTTGCTGTTGACTCTGTGTATAGTTAAAATGCCAAATTAGATTTATAGCAGCTTGAAGTTGTATTAAGTGTTATTTTTGCTTTCTGTAATTCTATTATAAAATAAAGTTGTTTATTCTCTGTATGACTATTGGCACTCAGACATAAATTTGATAATACTTAAAATGAGCAAATCAATTTTGAGAAATGCAGCTGTAGGAGCCACAGGACCTTGAGAATTTGGGAGTAGTACAAATAGTCCCCAGAGTTACCTGAAGGGTGGTACAATTATTGGTTGTCTTCTAATATATTAGTGTGTTTTTTAGGTGTCTTGCAATAAGCATCCTGTTTTCTGTGGTTCAGAGAAGAAGAAATCTTAAAGACTCCAAAAAATGATTTGGACAGTACTACACAAGTTAAAATGCCCCAGTTGACAAGTCATTCTACGGAGTTCATTGAGTTAGAGGTACTATGATTTTAAAGTAACAAATCATACTACCTCTCAGTACATTTCTTTCTCACTTCTGAGTGATGTATTTTTGGTGCTGTTCTCAGTTTAGATTGCTGCCATCTGTCAGCATGCTTGGTTAACAGAAATTCCTTTTAGTTTTGGCTTTGCATAATTTGGACACTGTAATACAACAGTAACCAAGATGTTCGTTTATATGCATACAGGTGTTCTTAATTACATCCCACATTAGCCTGAAAAATACCAGATTTTTTTTAAAAAAAAAAAAAAAAGAACCCCACCCAACCTAATAACCTAAAATAACTACTACAATGCTGTGCATGAGCAAGGAGGTGGTCAAGAAAGTCGTAAATCTTGGATACATAAGAGAAGGTCATAATGGAGATGTATTCATTTAAGGGGATGATTTTATGGATTTACATAAGTGTGTAAGAAAAAGCTCTACGAAGAGGCATTTTTGATATTGTGTGGTATTAGTTACAGAACTTGTTGGGTGTGAAGAAAGTAAATTCCTTACTGAGTTGGATCTTTGATTTGTTAGGCACTAGATCGATTCTGTTTTTTATTGCAATTGTATTTAATCCTTAAAACTGCAAATATAATATTTTTGAAAACAATGACTTTCACTGAGAGATGTATTTCTTCAAATCCTAATCAGAACCTTATATTGAAGGAAAATTTATACTTTCAGCTCAGCACAGCTTGTGCATAGCTTGTGCATAGGTATCGCTTTAATGGATTAAACATGTGCTAATTAAACAGCCTTTGTCATGCAGAAAAACTTAGTCCCCAAGTGTGATTAGTCCTAAAAGTAGCCGAGTTTTAGAGATTCTGGTTGAAATTATTCACCTGTTCTAGAATATTGTGCAATTTTGAGTTTTCATTGTTACTTTTTTATATATCTATAGCAAAAACTGCAAAATGCAACAAATTGTTCTCGAGACATTTCACAAGTTGACTTTACAATACTTACACAATTAACTTCAAACACAATTACAGACCCATTTAATGAAAATCTGGAGAAGGTATTTGAGTGATTGTGCTTAAATGCTGTTTGAGAGCAGTGAGTCGTGGATCCTATATAAAAATACTTAATGCATCTTTCTTTTCTATCCTGATCACCTGAGGGTTCATAATGCTGGAGTTGTTCAGATTGCTTCCTTGATTAAGGCTTCATAAAGGACAAGCAAGCAACTCTGGAGACAGTTGGTTTTAAGAAGAAAAAGAAAAACGTATTGGTCAGATCTATAAGCAACTGCAGTACAAAGCGTTTCTTGAAATATGGACGTTCTACTGGACAACTCAGACTGAATGGCAACTTTTAGGTTGTCCACTGAAATCAGGTAGATAGAATAAGATAAATGAAATATTATGACAGAAGTCAGAGTTTGTGAAATTTGATAGAGGCCAGAGTGACAATTAGCTGTACCCTTGGCCAGGAAGCAGTGGCAGCTTCTTAGCTTTTTACAATGTTTACAATGGAATTGGGCTACTTGGAGGAGCTGGTATCCCATGTGGTTGACCTGATTACACCTCTAGAAGGTTTGAAACTGTTTTGATTTTCAGGCTGCTTTGCTGTGGTTTTGTTTAATTTTGCTTTTTTTTTTTTTTTCTTACACTGCACTTGGGAAAACATACTTGGATTATTAATATTAGTACAAGTTACAATTGTTAACAGTGCTACTAATGACTACAGTGTTAATTTATTTAATTTATGCTGTTAGCATGAAGGAACTCCAAAGATTTTGGAGGTAAGTACATATGAATGGCTGCACTGGACCAGGCTAAATGACTAACACTCTCAGAAGTGTTAGTCATTTGCTGCTTCTGACGTAGGCTACTGACCCAGGCTACTGATCGTTGCCTGGGGATGCGTATAAAACAGAGTAAGTACTGTACTAGAAAGTAGTACTACCTCAAATACTCTCACAGCTTTCAGCAATTTTCAAAGGCTTATATTTATCTTCCTCAGATTTATTCTTACACATTTGCTATTTGCTTTTTAAAAACCTTTTGTTCTATAGTGTTATTTAAATTTATATTTTTTCCTTGTCCAAGGAACAACATAAGATATATGTTTTTAATGCCAGTAGCATGAAAACAGATGTTTCTTGGCACTATTCAGTAACAGAACTAAAAACAGCAAGGTCTGAGGATTTTCATGACATGATACAGAGTCCTGAATGTCAGATTGTCCTGCACATTAGCAATTACAGCTCAATAAGCAGTTATGGCAAAGGCACCCAGTGTTTTTCTGTTATAATTCTTATCTAATACCTACATTGTATTCTACTCGGTAGCTGTAATACTATTTTACAGTACAGAAGTCTTTAAGAGTGATTAAAAAAATAACATTTTAGATCTCTATTCTCAGACATTTCGTGAAATAACATTAATGCTAGGTTGTAGTAAGGCTTGTTAAACTTTACTTCTATATTTTTACATGTGGTCCAGGCGAGTCTTTCCATGGATGGTGGAGGAATGGGTGTTCGAAATTGAGGGAGTTAGAATGGAGTGGAAAGGGGAACAATTACTGTAACTTATGACCAATATCCAAAATCACGGATTTTTCTACTGGCAGCGTGTTTCTTAAATGTAAAAAGTCAATACTGCTTAGAATGGAAATACACAGATTGATGAAGAACTTGATCTCTAAGAGTATCCTAATGCAGAAGACAGTGAGCAATCTCTATTTCTAAATGTCCCTTACATTCCTTACATCGTAAGTGTGATCTTGCTCTGCCAAAGATAAATGTCATAAATATTTCAGGAGTTCTTAAACTATTGGGCAGAGGCATTGAAGAAGGACACCAACCAGAATATGGTTCTTAATATTCGTCCAGATGCTGAAAAAACCAGGACTGTTCCTGACCCAAACAATTTACAGTCCGAGTGAGATCTCCAGAGTGGTTTGTGTGCTCAGTCAGGCCTATGAATTGCTTCTACCTGACTGATCACGATTCTCTGCCAAGAAAGACACCGAGTGAGTGTTACAGCAAGGACCAGTCCCCAAAAGCTGGAGGGTTTGCTCTCTGCTTGAAGCTGTGATCATTTCTGGTTGTTTTCTGTTTGTGTGAGACAACTGTAGGCAGAGGTAGATTTAGATTTTAGAGTGTTTCTTTCCTTTTGCTCTCTGAAATGCAATTGTATGTGTTGTTAACCAAATGAAATTTGTGGTATGAGGTCTGTAAGAACAAAAAGACTGCATACTTTGCTCTTACTGCAAAGAACAAGTTTATGGAAAGAATAAAGTCAGAAGAAAACCATCTTAAACTTTTTGACTACAGGATATGGGAAAAACACTTCTGATGTGATACTACAATGTTCAGGTAGGACATCTTGAAACACCCAGAGAGTGATAATGAGCACCTGGTGCAAGTTGCCAGCTGAGGGTGGGAAACCCAACAATCACACTGCAGATTCCTCTGGCAGATGACCAAGATCAGCTTGTTTCTACTGTTTTTGTTCTTCCATGCTTCGCTGTGTTTCTTTTACAAGTTGCCTCCTTTGAAGTCAAAGTCCAAGTATCTTTCCTGTATTTAACTTCTGCTGTTCATATCAATGCTATGGCTTCTGCATAAATGCCTGTTTGTTTTCTGGAACCTTCTGCTGATTTCAAATGGAAGGAACTACAAAGTGCTTTGCACTTTTCAAGCATAGTTAATTAAACAGAAGTTAGAGACTACTAGATCTAACTAGAGGTACTTACATTTCAGCATCCTACCCTTTACTTTAAAAATGCAGAGGTAGCTCTTTCTAAGTAACAAATAATTGGCTCTTCACCTGTTCAATGCAATGAATCTATTATTTGCACAGATATATGTGTGGAAAAAGTTATACATTTTAAAAATAGGATAGTATTAAAATGTGATGGAGAACTGTTACGTATAGTAAAGGTAATTGATGTTTGACTCCTTTCTTCTCATAGCATTTAGTAAATTACACTGTTTCTTCTGGCCTCATTAATATTTACAAAATGATTCAAAGGAGTTCTCAGAAGGCTGTGAAACCTACAGTTCTGCGAAAACACAGATAACTCATACAAAGCACATTACCCACCATGCAAGAACATAGTGGATAACAACAACCAACTGCAAGGAGAGGTAATTGCAGACAGTAATTGCTAGCAGGTAGGAACAGTCATGTCCCATAGTTATCAGGGACAGTAAGTACAGTCACTTCTTGTTCTTCATCAGTTTCGGCTTAAATTTGAATTAGAAATGGAAGATAAAAGGCAAGAGTATTTTTGAACAGTTTGAGTTGTATTTTTGTGGGCCTCAGCCAATCAGAAATATACTTAAACCTGTACATCTACAGCTAACTGGGGAGGGGGAGATTGTGTGACAAGACACATCCATACTTAAGGGCTTTTTATTTGAAAAATCATCTGTTTATTCAAGGATTGTCCTCAATCTAAAATAACCATTTGGAAAAACATTGATTGCAATTTTCCATGGTTTCAAAATTTGGCAGGTCAATCAGCAAAGTCCTTTTGTTTCCCATCAACATTATATTTTGTTTCCAAACTCTATGGGAAGTATACTTCAGAAAACCTACACTCTTTCCCAAAGTATACATGTAATGAAAATAAGTCAGTTCCCCCTCATCACCCTTCTCAATTTCTAGATGTCACTGCTTGATATGAACCTGCTATTTTTGCATCTTCAATTTAATAAGACTGCCTGCCTTGTATGCGCAGCTCAGCTCTCTCAGGAGCTTGTTATATAGTTTTCTGCCTTGTAGGCTAGCGAAGGACTAGTGAGCAAGGTGCTTTCTCTCCCACCAAATCCTGCGTTATGTAAACAAACTGATACAGTACATTGCAGGAGGTCTCTGGTGTCTGATGAGGGGAATAAAGTACTGCTCACCTGGCCTCATGGGACAGAGCAAAACTGCTACAAGGCCTTTTTGAATGGCAGCAGCTGTTTTGTTTGTACAGCGCGGCACTTGCTTCTCTCCATTTTGTTCTCCTCCGTGGTATTTATCTACAGCTGGTTATTTTTAAACCTGCAGAGCTGAGCACTGGTTGTAAGCTTGCTTCCTGAGACATGAGACTCCCTTAAATGTCATTCAGTTCCTGCATTTGTTCACTTTTTTCCCAGATCTCCCCAGCTTCTGCCGCTCCATGCGATAATCCAGGAGGGTGTTTCTGGGGTCATGCAGCATGGCCAGTTCCTTGTCAACTGGAAGATAAACCAAGCAACAGAAACATACATAAGAATGTGCAACTTTGAGGTGGTGAATTTTTATATAGAAAAGGAGCTGGTGCTTATTAGTATGATTTTTATTAAACTGAAGGCACATGAGTGGTGCAATATTATCAGTTTCCATATGTTTTTAGAAAATCATCTCAGTGTGACAGAGGTCCCCCGCTCATGCCCAGTGAAGCCCTGATACAAACTCCGCTGTTATCAGCAGAAATGCCCTATCCTCATTACCTCTACCAGCTACCAGCTTTCAATCAGAATAAAATTCCTCAACAACTGCAAAGAGAGCATAGAATCATAGACTAGTTTGGGTTGGAAGAGACCCACAATGCTTGCTCCACACAGAAACACACACACACACACACACACACAGACACACAGACACACACACAGACACACACACAGACACACAGACACACACACACACACACAGACACACACACAGACACACAAAAAAAAAAAAAAAAAACACAGATCCTGTGTCTGAGAGTGGTGTCCAAATACTTGTGTATTCTGTCAGGTCCAATGCTGTGACTGCTGCCCGCTGGGTGCGGAACCTTTCCCTAACCCCCAGCCTGACCCTCCCCTGTCCCAGCTCCATGCCATTCCCTCAGGTCCTGTCGCTGTCCCCAGAGAGCAGAGCTCAGCGCCTGCCCCTCTGCTCCCCTTGTGAGGGAGCTGCAGGCTGCCATGAGGCCTCCCCTCAGCCTGCTCTGCTCGGGGCTGAACAAACCAAGACACCTCAGCTGCTCCTTATGTCTTGCCCTCCAGACCCTTTGTCATCTTTGTAGCATTCCTTTAGACACTCTTAAATAGTTTTATGTCTTTCTTAAACTGTGGTGCCCAAAACTACTTGCAGTACTCGAGGTGAGGCTGCACCAGCAGCAGTGCAGCAGGAATTAGTGTTTATTAAAAATTCACTTTGTTTTACTGTGGCAATGCCATGACAGCCATCATCCCTGTGCTGCCTGTGGTATAAACAGAATGGGAACATAAGCCTGCGTCTTAGACATTTAGACATTGGAACGGGCTCCCCAGGGAAGTGGTGGAGTCACCATCCCTGGAAGTCTTTAAAAGACGTTTAGATGTAGAGCTTAGGGATATGGTTTAGTGGGGATTGTTAGCGTTAGGTCAGAGGTTGGACTCGATGATCTTGAGGTCTCTTCCAACCTAGAAATTCTGTGATTCTGTGATTAAAAACAGAAGATGCATCAGAGTCATCAGAGGCTTGGAGAACATTTGAAGAGAGATGGGGAAATGGAGGGGGGGAAAAAGGTGAGAAGAAAAAAAAAAGTCTAGTTAGGTAAAAAAAAAAAAAAAAAAAAAGTAAGACATTAGAGTCCCTTGTCATTGTCAGTTGTTCAGCGGAAAGTCCTGTGGTTTCATGTGTTACTTTTAGGTTTATTTTTAAGAAACCCTGAGATAATACTGAAGTGGGTTTTGATATAAATATATGGACTTTTTCTCTTGCTTTATAGAGAAAAATGAAGAGTGCTTATTTGACAATGAAACAAGGCAGCCTTGCTTGTAGTAACGCAAATTTGTATTATTTATTTTTAATGGGATCTAAGGATTTTTATTTTTTGGGGGGAGGAGGAGTGGCTGACATGCCAGAAGGCTGTGCTGCTATTCGGCAAGACCTGGACCGGCTGGAGAGATGGGCAGGAAGAAAACGAATGAGATTTAATAAGAGCAAGTGTAGAGTCCTGCACCTGGGAAGGAACAACCCGAAGTATCGGTACAGGCTGGGGGACAACCTGCTGGAGAGGAGCTCTGAGGAGAAGGACCTGGGGGGTCCTGGTGGACGACAGGTTGACCATGAGCCAGCACTGTGCCCTTGTGGCCAAGAGGGCCAATGGGATCCTGGCGTGCATTAAAAGGAGCGTGGCCAGCAGGTCAAGGGAGGTGATCCAACCCCTCTACTCTGCCCTGGTCAGGCCTCACCTGGAGTACTGTGTCCAGTTCTGGGATCCCCGGTACAAGGAAGACAGAGATCTCCTGGGAAGAGTCCAGCAGAGGGCCACAAAGATGATACGGGGCCTGGAGCATCTTCCCTATGAGGAAAGGCCGAGACCTGGGTCTGTTCAGCCTAGAGAAGAGAAGACTGAGAGGGGATCTCCTCAATGTATATAAATATCTGAGGGGTGGGCAACAGAAGGATGTAGCCAACCTCTTCTCAGAGGTTTGTGGGGATAGGACAAGGGGCAATGGCTGCAAGGTAGAGCACAGGAAGTTCCGCACTGACATGCGAAAGAACTTCTTCACCGTGAGGGTGACAGAGCATTGGGACAGGCTGCCTAGGGAGGTTGTGGAGTCTCCTTCTCTGGAGATATTCAAGGCCTGTCTGGACACCTACCTGCGCAGCCTGCTCTGAGGAACCTGCTTTGGCAGGGGGGTTGGACCCGATGATCTTTCGAGGTCCCTTCCAACCCCTACAGTTCTGTGATTCTGTGAAATAGGTACCCAGGGCCTAGTGAATTTCTACGGCTTTGTTGAGAGTGACTGTTAGCACTTAAAGGAGTCTGTTCCCAGGCTTATTTTTTAGTTACAGGGCTTATTTTTTAGTTACAGGCTTATTTTTTAGTTCTCCCCCACATCAAGTGAAGGTAAGGGCTTGGAGTTAGAGGTGGGACAGTGATGTCCAAAGTCTTAGACAATAATGAATTTGCCACCCTCCTTAGAACCCCACCCAGGACACTTCTGCTGTGGAAATGGAGAATTTCCTTCCATGGGGCCCTGGAAAGTCAGGGTTTTCCTGTAGTTTATCCTTCTCAGCTAGGAAAGAGAGAAGTAAGGAAGCAATATTCCTTTGACAAATTCCCCTGCCATCCAGATCATCCACCTCTCAAAAAATTGATTGCTAGTCTTAGAAAATTTAGGAAATTATTACTTAAACTCCTTACAAATCCAAAGCTATAGCCCAGTCTGTTTCAGTGGTTGATCATGCAGCATAAACATGAATGTCTGTGTTTTTTTTTTCAGGTGGGTTCTTTTGGTTTAATGAAAGTATTTTCTGAGCCTTAGCAAAATACCCATACCCTTGCATACCCTTGGGATCTGTAGCCCACCTCCTTTTCCTGTTTTGCTCAGTGTTAGCTGGAATAGAAAAGCAAGAGAAACACCATGTAAAAATGAGTTCACTAGTATTATTTCATTCAGTTAGACAGCTGGTACTTATCACAGATGGACACTGATTATTTGCTGAAAGAGAGAACTCCTGTTTTTATCCAAAGACTAATGCAACAATTCCATTAGCTTTTATTCTGTTTTTCCTAAGACAATCTTTCTGAAAGTGATAGAGCTCTCAATGCTCAGGTTTCCTTCTCCCTCATAGATACTGAATTGTATGATGTTTTGGCACCAAACCGTTTTTTGTTGTTTGCCAGTGTGTGAAAAACTGTCAGCAGTTATAAATTATCCTCGGAGAGAGGTGAAGGCTGAGCTGAGTTAGTCATGCAGAGCAGGCTTTCCTAGTTGATTAATTCAGCATCTGAAAAGCACATCTTCAACAGGAAATGTCTGAGTTTTAGCAGCCTGGAGGTAGCTTGTGGTGTACACTTGTATGCAAATACCCTTCCTCCTTGTGAAAGCCTCAGTTCTAGATGCCTGGAGATATTATGCAAAATAAGAAATTAATTCATTCTACATTTGGCGATATTGTGGCCTTTCCTACATTTAGAACTGTGGTATATTGCCCAATTTTCAAGTTTTCAGAAGATATATTCAGAACAGAACAAGTTTAAGGAATGTACAACTTGCAGTGCTTGATCTGGCACTGAGGCAAGGCTTCTTCCCTAACTTTGCACTGGTTGGGTAAATGTAGCTGTTTGCTGTTGGGTCAGCTCTGGGCAAATGTCTTGGTTTCCCTGCAGAGCCCTGCAGTCAGGATTGTCCTAGCCAAGTCTGCTTTTGAGATCATGGGTGAGCTGTTGGAGATGAAACCTGTAGTACAGTGCATTTGTCTCTCATGGGATTTGCAAGCTATACCAAGAAACATGTTGAAGTTTACTGAGGAAACCTAGGTTATCGTTTTATCTTCTCCAGCACTCCTTAAAAAGAAAAGATCAAAAGGCAGCTAATTTCAGGAACAAGCTTAGCCAAGGTCTGCAAGAGTGGGTTTTGGAAGGGCTGAAGTAAAAAACAGGATAAAAATTGATATGAATGCACTCTGGGACAGGCCTTGGCAGTTTTTGTTTAAGTTTGGAGGCTTAAAATGAGAGCAGCATGTCTCTGAGCAGTCTCAGACTACATCTCAGACTCAGCCGCAACTCAAACCTGGAAGGCATGAAGACCATCCCATTAAAATAGGGTGGTCTGATGTACAGGGATTCCTTTCCTGAAAGGAATCCCCTGCCTACTACAGCCATAGCCCTGTGCCTTTGTACAGGACGTGTCAGATCCTTTGAGGAGCCTAGTTTGCAACACTGGTGTAAGGTTTGTGTCACTTGCTGCGCATTCACCTGGGTGGGCAGGCTGCTTCTCCTTCTGCTTTTACTCCAAAGATAGATTTCGGAAGCAAATATAAGCTGATCTTAACATAGAAAAGTTAAAATGGCAAATATATATTCACGTACCAAGTAAGAGTAAATACATACCTTCAAAAGAACACAGAGGCACGCTCAGCAGCCAGCTATTGTGGGGCATAGCTGCTGTCAGCTTCATGCTGAAGACTCACACAGAGAAAAACAATCTTTGCTCTAGCCACCCTATTCTTTTTCTCCATTTGGTTGTCTTTTTGTAGGTAAAACTACGGAATTTTCAGTGAGGATTCAATCTGAATTCCAAACATATTTTTATAATATTTTTTTTCAAATCAGAAAATGGCTTAAAATGCAGTACAGCTTCAGAAAAGTAGGATCGTTGTTCTCTTCAGTTTAATTAAGGGTACAAGCCTGACAGCAGGCTGTTGAGTGAGGAGTTTTGTCTGCCTACCCACTCTTTCTGCCTGAATTGTGACTCACCTTCTGATAGTTGGATCCTGAAATAGGTGATGAGCATCAGCAGGAATAAAGCCACAGACATGAAGATCCAGCCAAAGAGAATGCAGCCAGGTAGCTCCCTTACAAACACTGAAATAATGTAAGTTACACTCATTTCTTCTGCAGCAGCTTTGCTGAATAAGTTTCTTCAGATCTCTAAGTGTGGAGCTGATTTATCCTGCTTTCTTCCTTTTTTTTTTTTTTTTCTTTTTTTTTTTTTTTCTCTCTGCATCAACATTCTGCCCTTTGCTCAGACTATTATCACTTTTTGGACTTTGGCTTGTTTGTATAGGCCCGTGATTCCTAATAGGATTGGAGTTCACTCGTAAAGTTACTCAACCACGGAGTTTAAAAGTGCTTATTCAAGTAGTGTAGGGCTCTGAAACCTTTGGATATGTCGGGCTGGGCACAATATGTAAAGCTGCTGCCTTTTGAGCAATATGGGCTCTATTGTCTGCTAATATACAGGTCATTCTGAATAATAAGCATACTCCTAGATAAATTACTGATTTTATAATAGGCCTAAATTGTTCACTCAAGGTGAAGACCCTGTTATACATACATGTTGAAACACAGGCATACACGTACTTCTCTGTTCTGAAGTTTTCAAAACAAACCACTGCAGCAGGCACAAGTGAGAGAATGGTGTTGTAGCAACAGCATTTTTTTCCAAAAAGTAGCTGCTGAACAGCAAAATTCAGGAAAGAGTCTTTTTTAGAAAAATCAGAAATATTTTATTCTCAGAGACGTACATGCCAAGGAATTTAAGAACCTTTTAAGTATTCAAGTAAGTAACTGGGTTTGGGGTGTTGACCGTGTTCAGTTTTTCCCCATCTGGTCACCAGTCCATAGCAGAACTATTTATAGGATGCACTGGTAGGTTTAAAAAGAAGACTAGCCATAATATATCCCTTCCTTACACTTTCAGGTGTCTAAAAACGTTGGCACAGTATACGTGGCATCTTGACTTCACCTGGAGACAATGCAGAGTCTTGCCATTTGACCTGCCCGTATGCTTGAATCCCAGCAGAGACGTGCTTCAAGTTGTCAGAGATCGGGTTAGCCTGCCTGAACCTCCAACCTGTGGACTATCGCATCTGATGCCTAATGAAGGAAGGCACCAGCTAACATTAAGCATTATGGTTTTGTGGCGTTAGCAGGTTGTTATGACACGGACAAAAAAATCTGGCCCATTTTAAGAGCATTTGTTTAATACCTACCAAATTTGAAATTGGACTGTGAGCTCAAAATGGAAACTACCATTTTAATAGCAATTTTTTCTGAATGCCCAGCAGTGATTTAGAAGATTTGACTAATTAGGCAGGTGGATAGGCTGGAGTTAATGGAAAATGCACTGGATTTGTAGTAAACAAATGTGTCGTGTCACTTGTAATGAACAAGTTATTTCTATGTTCACTTTGTATTCTTTATCTACTGTGTTCAAAAGGCAACCAATCTCACCTAACAATTAGTTTCTAGTTTTATTTGAGCTGTAGCATATCTGGCATGAGATTGTCCCTTTGTGACAAACAGTGATGGAGATTATCATATTTGCAGACAAATTCATGGTTACGTTATTCATCTGCTGTTTTGATTAGTAGAACAAATGGAGTGTGCATTATTTCCTTCTTATATTCATTTGGCTTCAACTTCTAACCATTACATCTGATTCTGGCTCTTCCCACTAGATGTTTGACCTCATTCATAAAGTGGTTTATGATCTATGATGAAAAGCATGGATTAAAAGTCAGGTGGTGAGGTTATTAATATTATTATAGGGCAATCTGTTGCCAGGTAATTCCCTCCCTGCATAGATACATTCAGCTATGATCAATAAATTCCTTAAAGTCTTATTTTACATGAAGTTAACTCAGATTTTTTTTAGACTATTTTGTATGTTAGTGTGCCAGTCTGCAAAACAGTTGCAACATTTTGATGAACCCACTTCTGGATCCTTTTAAAAAGTCATCCCTAAATGATATTCTTAATAATAATAATAATTCTCGAGCAATCAGAAAGTTTTGGCTGAATGAGTGAAGTCTGTGACCTACTTCAAAGAGCTATGGCATTGCAGAAGGAGCCCAGGGAGTATTTCTCTTTGACACCTGTGCATGACTCACAGTGAAGTTAACAGAAACCACATACCCTTACAGAAGGGCAAAGAAGTTACTTGGATTTTTTAAGTTGTTTTCTCCTTGTGTGCTTGAGAGATTAGTGCTTTCTACCAAATGAGAGACGCAGAGGATGATGGAGCGTGTTGTTACTGTGCTTGTCACACCTGATGGTCCTGGGGCTGGACAGATGATAGACTGCAGAGCAGACAGCTTTTGGCTGGTTAATCTGTCCCTAGGAAGAATGAGGAAGTTCTCAGCCTTCCACATATGTACAAACTCTTTGTCAAATGACAGCTATCACCTCTGATCATAACAGTTATGGGAGGAACAAAACTTTGCCAGTGGGAAACAAGCACGTGAAACAAGCTTCCATACTGAGGCAGGACAAATGCAGATAGAAACCAGATCACATGTATTTTTACAATGAGGGCAGTTCATTTTCTACCTCAGGTTGTAGCAGGATTTCAGTCATTAGCAACTCTAAAATCTGGACCAGATGACTTCTTAAGATACAGGCTATAGCCAAAAACAGAGTGGATTTGGGCAAGCCAGCAGCACAGCAGAGGTTGGACTAGCTAATTGCAAGCAATCTGTCAGACTGCCTGTGAAGGTCACAGCAGTAAAATTCACACCTCTGCTGTCAGCTGCCTCTGCCCTGCTAATGGACAGAAACCCTCTGTGTGTAAAGCCACGTGTTCCCTGGCAGTGGCAGCAAAAGCTCCACTGCTGCCATGGCAGCGCTGCTTCACCCAGCTGGGCTTTCCACCTGGGCAAATCCCATGCTGGAGTGGGAAATGCCCTGTGTGGCTTTGCTGGGTTTAAATATGAATGCATTCGCCTACCAGTCAGAGGATAACTGGAAAAAAACAGCCCAGGCATGGATTAGTTAGGCAGGAACATATGGTTTCCTTGATGACTAAGTGCATTTTGGAAAATAGACAGGTTCATGAGCATTGCTATAATGTCCCTCACCTCCCACAAGTCTGAAAGAAGCAACTGATTGCTCGTCACCCTGCTGGTGCTCCCAGCCCTGCAGCGCTGGAAAGCTCAACCTCTGGCTCACGGGAAATCCTGCCATTTCAAAATTCTCTTTTTGGCTTGAATCAGAACAAAAATTTAATTTCCTGTGAAATGGAATTTAGGGAACATTAATTTTAAAGCCACTAGAAGTCCTATTTCATCTGTGTCATTCTGATTATTTACAAAAAAAATGAACACATTGAATTAATTCAAACTTTAAATGACTCCCGTCTCCAAAAACCTGCCAAATAACATTAAACGTAATGAACATCACATCTACCTTGTTTGAAGAAATGACTTCAGTTTCTCATCTTTGGAGGAGTGTGCATGTGTTAATCAACACTTCCTTGTTGAATATTTTGATTTAATCACAGTTTCCAGTGGAAAGCATTCTCTTAAAACTTCTATATAGCTTTCCTCAGGAATATATAAAGGCAGTGTAATACCCACTGGAGCCCAGGGGAAGGAGTAAGTTTTGCCTGTGAAGGCTCAAGTACAGTAAACAAAAGAAAGTAGTTATTGCAGGTGTCTGAGAGCCTTTTGGACAGCAACCAAAATGTTCATGTTCACTGAGGAAAAACGGCCAACACACGTCAGCCAAGTGATGGCCAAACTTGAGGAGCTGAGATTGCTCTTTCCCAGGGAACACACTAAAAAGACTGATGCAAAACTGAGACTTGGCACCTTAAAAAATAAATAAATAAATAAATAAAGTTAAAATTAAAAAAAAAAAAAAATAAAGGGGCTTTAGTTTCTTGGCCTATCAAGCCAAAAAGTTCCCTGAAAAGTATATTAAATTTAAATTTTAATGCTAAATGAGCATTTGGATCTCATCTTGCTCCTGTATCTTGTTGTAACATCAAAACCCTCTTCAGCCTAAGTTCAATCAGGTAGCTTGGTACCTTTATCATTACAGGAATTTCACTTCTTTCCACATGCTTTGTAGGATCCAATAAATTGTTTGTTTAAGGCTGATTTTCCCCAAAATGTCTAGCCTTGATTTTAAAACATCGGTGGAAGGAGAATCGTCTGCCCCTTCCCATAGCTTGTTCCTGGTTTAAAATGCCAGCCTCGCATCATGCTCAGAGCTGGTCACGCTTCCACTTCTGGCTGCTCGTCCCAGTTGCCCGTGCCTCAGTGGGTAGGGAGATTTGGGGACATGGTATCTTTTCCCTGTGAAAGTAGTTATGCCCTGTGGTGTCACTTCTCAATCTCTCTTCTGTTAAACTGAACACACTGATCTTTAAATTCTTTATAGTACGATTTTTTTTTTTTTTCATCAGTCCTTGAAATGTCCTTGCAGCTCCCTCTGTATGCTCTCTGATTTTTAAAGTTACCTTTTGCAACGTGAACATATCAAAGGCTTCAATCTCTCTCACCTGAGATGCTCAAGCATAAAATCAGGCCTTTACTCCTACATGCAGCTCTGCTGTTGGCTCACCAGAAGGGATTATTGGTCACAGCTGCTGGAGCAGTTTGGCGGCAGTGCTGTGCTGTTTACCTGCTCTGCATCTCCATCCTCCAGGATCCGGTCCTCCAGTCAGTGGGGATGACCTCTTCATTGTATGTAAGTGTGTAAGGCTTGGCTTTGGACATGTGACAATGCTTTTTCTTGTAACAAACCTAGTTTCTCACAAATAATCCAGATCATACAGCCTAACCCGCTTTGTTCTCCTTTCCACTTAGCACTGAGCCTTTGTGGCCATCTGCACGGTTTAGGTGTGGGGACTTTACATCTATTTTGTTTTTTCTCTTCCTCCTACTTCATCTATTTCCACTTTGTGTCTCCACATTTTCTGATTGAGTTCCCTGCCTGGGCACCCATGAAGGGATGCTGGCACAGCCTGTAAGTCGTGCAGAGCTGGGCGAGCACCCGTTGAGCCCCTTCCCAAAGCGAAGCGGTTGTGCTGCCAAATGCCTTAATGGTAGCCTCGCTCAGAGCACTGCACACAGCAAATTCCCCGTGGATATGACTGCAGCAATTCCTAATTCATTACTCCTGTGCGTTATTGATACAGAAAAGTGATTACCTTTGAATGAGCACATTGTGTGTTACTAATCCAAGCGCCTTAGGAAATCTAAGTATATTGAAGCTGTGGTTGCCTTTATCAAACAAACTTGTAATCTCATTAACAAAGTAACAGTTATTTTGCATAAACCATGCTAAGTAGCTTATTTATATTCCAATTCTCTATCTGTTTCAACAATCTTTTCATTCTTCCTGCCTTGCGTTTATTTTTCCTACCTATAACTAGGCCAGATCATTTGAATGTTGGCATGACGATAATGGGTTTCTAGTCTCCTGGATATTATGCTTGAGATTTATGAAAAATTAGCATCAGAGAAATAAAGACCTGCTTGGCCAGCTTCTAGTTCTCTTCCAGGATTCCTGCTTGTCAAAGTGTTTCTGTCCGATACAGGTTATTTCAGTTTCTGTTTTGTTACTGATCCTCCTGTATAGCTGAATATTAACTACCATTGCAAAATCATCTGGCAGTGGTACCAGTGCATGAGACTTCTTTCCAATTACAAACCAAAATATTTACTGAGTAGTAGTACTTTCTATCCATTATTTTTTAAACCATCTGGATATGGCCTCTTTATAACAACTTGGAAAGAATGAAAAAAAAAATTGTTCCTAGTCCCTTGACCACAGCCTTTTCCACGGCAAAAGGAGCTGGTAGTGCCATTTTTCTGTCTTTATGGCTCAAGATGTACTGATTGCAATCTTTTCTTTTTCTTCTCTTTTTCTTCTTTCTTGCTTGAGAGGGCAGAAAAAGCAGTTCTACCTCCTGCCTTTCCCATTTAACCAGTAAGGACTGTTGTTCAAGTTATGCTTCTCCTTGTCTGGCAAAAGGACCTTACAAAGAGTCAGTAAATGTTTCCTTAAGAGCTTTTATTCAGGTTAATTTCATCTGTGTCTGTGTTCTTGCTGCCCGCACGGCTCACCTCTAACAGGACTTGACCCTGATCTCTGCCCTGTGAACAGCTGCCCTTGGCCAGTGTGCTGTTTTTTCCCCTGTCCCCAGCACAACCCAGTCTGACGCAATGGCTCCATACAGCTGAATCCCATTTCTGGTAAAGGACCAGAGATCTCCAGAAAACATATACTTTGTCTTCTCTGCCCAAGACTTCAAGCAGCAGTGTATTAAATGAAAGGGTGTGTGTACCTTTCTAAACAAGCACTGCAAAATAAACCCAACCTCTTTCCACCCCATCTCTTGGTTGGCTCACAGCTGCCTCCTGGTGTGCCCTTCTTCTTGATTAGCAAAGGGGAAATCAGTGTAACATGTAGACCGTGCAGATAACTGTGTGGTAAAAAGCTGTTCTGCTCTGATATTCCGGAAAGGCGGAGCAAGGTCGTAGTGGGAACAGTTGTGAGGTGGTAGCATGGTGTTGTCTCTGTCTTACCCATGACCCCCGTCCCCTGCTGCGCTCGCAGTTTGCTGCATTAGCACTTGCTCACTGACAGGTCATTTTTCACCCAGCAACATACAAAGCAATGTGCTTGACAAAATGTACATCGAGAAACTGGGCCAGATGCAGCATTTATCTGGTGGCCCAGTTTGTAATTGATCCTGAAACTGCAAGTTAAGGAGTCTGTATCTGCTAAATAGCAGAGCAAAAACTAAGTTGATTTTTTTTTTTTTTAACCTGCCTGATTTCAAATGTGCTATGCTATTTATTGCCTCTTGGTTAGCTAATGCTTTCTGATATTACTTTGCAACATCACTGCTGCCCTGGTACTGCTATAGCTCAATGCACTTTTCTTCTCCCTCCTCCCCAAAGTAGAAACAGACAGAGAGCAGGCTCCAGGTGTGCTCTGCAAGACCAAAAGTCTTAAAGTTACTCATTAAAAGTGTGACAGGCATTTTATGCATGTTTTCGCGTTTCTTTGCAGCCAAACAGCAAGAAGATGCATTACTGGTTAAACAGAGGTGAGCTCTGGCTTCATCAGAAACTTATCAGGGTACGACATAATGCAACCTCACTGAAAATAATTCATGGTGAAGCGGATACTAGGGTGGGTAAGTCAGCAGTGCTGGAGAGCAGTGTACGGGGGTGTGTGCAGCTACCTCCTCTGTCAGTGGGTCTGCAAGGAAAGAAAAGCTCTGAGAGAGAAATTTTCAGCTTATCCACTACTGTTAGCAAAAGCCATGGTTAGTTTAACGCGTTTTGTCAGTTATCTAGTACTTGATTAATGTGACATGAAATAAAATGGCATGAGCACATATCACTCTCTGTTAGGAGTTCCCAGTGAATGCTAATTAATTTATCATTCCACTTTCCATGCTGTACATTTACACAGTAATGAGCTGTAGCCATCTGCTGGCATGAAATGATCCTTTTTTTTTGTTTTTTTCCTTCCTTCTCTCTCCCCAGAAAGGAGAAGGGCAAACAGCCCTTCATGTTTTTCCTGACAGTGTAGCATATCCAGAAGACCTTACGCTTAACCCTGACACTGGCATCAACAAATGCTAATTTACACAGCAGACTTTCTGCAACTATGTAAGACCAAGGAAAGAGTTTTGAAGCTTGTGCTTCTTTATGATTTAAGCTAGTTACTGTGAGCATTTTGCCTTGGGGAAGTTCATGTAGTGTTTAAACAGAACAGTACTTTTTCTTGAATGAGGAATCCACCGTAAGGGTTTTTTCACTCAGAGTGATAAGGTAAATACAATTCATCTTTGCCAGAAATCTGCCCTATAGGCAGCCGCTTCTCTAGCATGAATGTGCAAGTGCACAGAGCTGTGACAGTGGCATAAGGGCACTGCAAACTGATAAAACAGAAAAAAAGGGGAAATAATTCAGACAAATGTTTCCTGTTTGAAAAAGGTGCTGCTGCTTTGAAAATATGTAACTGCAATTTTCCAATTTCTCAGATTGTGGGTCCTATTCATATGGAAGATGCTGATGGGCCTTGCATGAGCTGATCTATATAAGAGCACATATACCTGTAGTGAGGACCAGACTATATAGCTGGTTTGTATATGTACTTCAAGATGCTGATTGAGTCTGAAGGATGAGTGAGGGGAAATGAGATCTTTTTTTGCTTTAAATTGCAATTAAAAGTTTAATGACTGAGGAGTAGAGGATGGTGAGAACATAGTTTGCTTATCTTGTAAAATCTGAAGCTCAAAAGTGCTCTTTTTTCCTTCCTTTTCAATGTTATTTAAGACTTGGATTAAGCAATAACCCAATGGTGATATAAGCATTCATTTGTGATAAAAGGGCGAAGCAATTTGGGTTTGACTAGAAACTGAGACTGCGTTTCAAAATCTATTGTGAAAACCTTTTGTTGAATTGCAATTGATTTTTTGGTAAATCAAAATGTTCAGTAAAAGAATGTTTTTACTACAAAATTACACTCCACCTCTATTTTAGTTCTTTTTCTTTCCCTTCATGACCTCTCTCTGTTAACAACCTGGATGCTCAGACATTGACTTTTGCAGGTCGAGAAGAAAACACAAAAACTGCCCTTAAAATATTTGTTTAGCCACTTCAGAAGTTTGTAATAGAATATGTCCCCTTGTGCAAGCTATGCTTTCTCTTCAAAACCAGATTGTATTTACCCAGGAATTGAGTAATCCTATTCCTGTATTCTTTTATTAGAGTTTCTAATAATTTGCCTAGTGCAGACATCAGATTTACCAGTTCTTTACTCTGGAGTTCCCAAGGTCCATCTTAAAAATCAGTGTGTTTCTTGTGCCATCAAGCCCTGAGGTACCAAGGCAGTTTTAAATGAAGTTGCCCACCGGTGTTGAAACCTCACCTATTTCATCATTGATTTCTTCAAGAACTTCTCAGGGGATAATGGTGATACATTAGTGCTTGTTTTAACATTTTTTTCAGTAACTTCTGCAGCCACTTAAACTTCTAGGCATTTGCTGCCCCACTATTCTCCACCAAAGAGTTCCAGAACAAGAATCTCCCCAGCTTCTCCCACAGTGAATATATATAAAAGGAATTCATTTTGCTTCTACACAGTACCTTGGCCCAGGCTTGCCCTTCTAAAAGATGTCTGATCTTTGTTTAAAAAGTACCTTGAGTACTTTGACTCCTTGGAGGAACAGAAGTCACAAATGTCAGGAAGATCAAACAGAAAGGATGGGCAGGAAGAGCTGCAGGTGTGTTTAATGTACTAAGACTCTAACACACTGTGCTATCAAATAAACTTCAGTTCATATGGATTGAAAGGGTATGAACTCAGAGTTCATTCTCTGGCTGCTCTCTGGGATTGTGTGAACAGGCAAATTTTTATCTGTCCTGTCAACATGAGGTGGTTAATCGCTCTTCTGGTGCTCATATGCCTGGGTAGTAATCACAGAGCAGTTGTGCATTCAGAGCCTGCTCTACACAGTGACATTTTCTTGTGCATATGTGTATGCATGCATGGATCCAAAGACTATAATTTATCTGTCTTGAGTGTGGGGACAGTTTTATTGTTTATACCAACAGAAACAACACGGCATCTGCAGATCTACAATCATCTGTAATTATTGTTGTAGCATGTGTCTTCTCTTGTAGATTAAAATGCATGCAAAAAATTAGTGAAAAATACACATTTTAAAGTTTTCTGATTCATTTTCTTCCATCTCCTCTACAAATATCTCTCCCACACAGTTTCTTCCAGTCCTGCTGCTTTTATCTTGGTAGCATTATCTGTTTTCGCTTATCGTTAGTCGCATGACAGCAACCTGCTGATTTTTCAATGGCTTCCAACAGCATTTATTATCTAGCCCTCTTCTTCAATCAGTAGATCTCAGAAGCACAGTGTACTCAGGGGTACTCAGATAATGGGTTACAATCAACGACATTACAGAGATGTGTTCTCCTATCTTTCTGTAATACTTATTTGTGCATTTGGCAGAGAGTCATAATACCAACATTTGAAGTTGTAATGGGGTTTTCTATCTAAGGGTCCCCAAGCGCTTTACAAAGCACTGATAGATTCACTCTCCTAGATGTGCTGGGGACTCCAGTGACTCCTGGGAGCACTGGGATTAGCAGTTCCCATTTTACAGCCATGGAAGTAGGATTTTACCTTGTCTTAATAAATCTGTAGTAAGAAAACAGCTTCTTTATTTTCTAAGATTTTCCCAAGGTTCCCTTGATGGAAGACAGACAGGACACCAGGAGCTGGCAGATTTCCTTGGAGCTGCCTGGAGGCAGAGGTGAATCCCACGTAATGAGAGTGACAGGGTAACTTACTGCCTTTTTACTTGGTCATGGCTAAATAATAAAGAAATTTCTCCCATATCACAAATCAGTGTGGAAAAGGTGGGATGGCACATTGACCAGAAAGTAACAGGGGTGTAGTTTAGTCGGACTGTTTGTCAGAGTATGGAAGAAGCATAAAAAGGAGAGAGAAGGCAAGCTGAGGAGATAGAGCAGAAGTCTTTGTGACTCAGGCCTGAGAGAAATTGTGTTAATGGCAGTGCTGGATACTGAGAAGTTGGAAAAGCAATGAAATGTTTTGTTATCATTTGATTACTAAACAGAATAGTGTCTCTCAGACATAAATAGACAGTCCTCTCCCTAATTCACTTCTTTAAATAACACTGTAGGTCCGGTGTGTTCACTACCAGCTGGAGTGGAACAGAGGCAAAAGAGCAGCATCTACAGGCCCCTGGTAAAAGCGAGCAAGGAATATGTATGTTGCTTCAGTTAAGCTAACTTCTTGCTTGCTAGGAGTAAGAAAACTGAGTCTGAACACTAGTAGTTTAAAGGATTAATAGTAAAAATAATGCAAGGGCACTACTCTACATTAGGTATTGGCAGCATTCCAGTACAATTTAGGGAAATTTACCTAAATACCCAGTCTTCCGTCAAAGGTTAACAAAACCAAGTTAACATTGTCATGCAAAGAAAGAAAAAAAAGTTGAAGTAATTTTCCTTTTTAAAAGTTCGCAGAGTACTGAGAAACTTTCAGGCTGGAAGTGTATTTGATATGAAAATTTTACTTGGAAAACTTAGGCTTATTTTAACATGCTCATAGAAGGTGATACCTTGTTGATGGCTTGTCTCACCGAATATGGCATACTCTTTGTTTGTAAATGTATTATTTGGGCTGAGGCAAAAAGGAAGGACTCTTTCCCCCATTGCATTGACCCTTTTTATGCAAGTAACTGCTGAAGGAAAGCTGAGAAGGTAACTTGTTTCATTTGGACGTCTGCTTGTTTCACTTGGTGAATTATTGTTTTTTTCTCTGCCAAAACACATTTCTTCATTTAATTCCCCCTCCTGCAGGGCCTTGTGGCTTTCTCACTCGGTGCCGCTGCATTTGATGATCATTTAGGTACAGTCTCTGGACAGCTATAATTCTCACCTTAAGCATTGTTGTCAGTGTTTGTGAGTTTTATTAAGAAATCAAAGAAACAGAGCAGGAAAAGTTTTCAGAAAGCTATCTAAACAACGCCTCTCCTCTGAGACAGGGTCATGGACACCTGCGTTTCTTAAACACATCAAAATAGCTTATCTGTAAAACCCTCTGGCACTGATGTTCCCATATCCTCCTGAGGGTTCACCTTCCTGGATTACAGTGTAATAAGTGGTATGCTGTGACTTTCCTACTATCTAGCCTAAATTTCTTTATTTCTCCTAGCCTTTCTTTCTTATAGCCTTACTACAAACTCACTGAATTATTGCTCTACCCTTCAACAACACTCAATTGCTATATTTTTTGACATACTCTATAACTTTTCAGCCTCCTTAATGCCTCCTCCTTTCATTCCAGTTTTAAAGAAGTGATTTTTTTTTTTTTGCCATTTTTATACCTCATCTTTTAATTTTTTCTCTGAATTCTACCCAGTATTTCTATATGTTTCTGAACATGAGCTGCTTCAACTCCGCCTGAAGGCCTCAAGCCCTGTCCAGAGTACAGAAATGCTCTGTCATACAGTATACGTCTCGGCCTGGTCAGAACTGTTCATTTAATAAGGGGTCTGTCTGCCTGCCACTTCTGGCAAGTGTCGGCCTTCGAAAGAAATAAGCCTTGTAGTGGAAAAGTGGCTAAGAAGGAGAACATGTGGGTTGATCCTACGAAAGTGAAGTGTCCTGGATACTAAGGAACTACTGTAGAGGGACTTGAACTGTCCAGGAAATTAAGTCAGGAAGCAACAAAAGAGGGTGGCTCTATCTTCAGAAAAGGCTCAGAAAGGGGACGTGTCTTAGTAACTGGGTTGTCCCATGCAAAATGGAAGAAAAACAGTATCTTCAAGAAGAAGACATGTAGGAGACAGCTTAAGGAAATGTCAGAAGTCTTACAGAAGGCCAGACTTTTATATAAGAGGAGTCTTGCTGGGACTGGTAGGTCTAGGTTTTTCTACAACTCTTTGAGAAGGAGTTCCTCTAGAAGAATTCCTATAGAGAGAAACAAGTGAAGAACTATGAAAAAAATATATTATTTGGGAGAAATCTCATGGAGTTGTGCGTGTGTTGGAGTGAAAATAACAGATGGGAAAAGGTGGGAGAAGAGCCAAGCACATTGTCACTACCCCCAATAACTGAAGGAAGGGTCATGCTGGTGACTTTCAGAGGATCGGTGATTGGGTGGTTGTTTGTTTGTTGTTTTGTTTTGTTTTGCTTTGCTTTGTTTTTGTTCTGTTTTGTTTTGTTTTTTTTTTTTTTAGCAGTCTCTTTTTACTTTCTTTCAGTTTTCAGCCACACATACACACACAAACAGACACAAACACCATGCTGGGCCACAGCTTTGCTGTTCCCCATTTTGTATGTGTACTTTTGAGTTTTGCTTCCTAGCATGGTCCTTTGTACTTTTAATTTTATCATCTTCAGACTAGTCCCCAATTTTTCAAATACCAGGACAGTCATTTCTTCCTTTACATGAGACTTGTCATCTTTTCAGAGAAAGAGATGAAAAGATTTCTCACAGCTTGCTCCTGACAAATGTGATATTGTTGAGGAAGGACCTGCTTCCAGAGGTGGAAACTCTGCAGTGACATCAGTCAAAATGGTGGAGCATAACCTTTCTGGATAAGAAGCTAGTAACTTTTATCCACTCTTATCTTTGGACAGATGCAGTTTTGACACCCTTTTTCTGCTTAATTTCTTGTCAGACACATACACTAGCTGAACTACAACCATTTTCTGAAGATGTTAGCTAGCCCATAGACATTAATGGGTAATTTTTCTATTACCTTAATTGGCCAGAACCCTAACTGACTGCAGCCAAGAGCAGCTGAAAGCATGTTTCCATGCCAGCAGGAAAGAATAATTACTCCCAGCAAATATTATATCCTGGCAGTTGCAACTGACATCCTCTGAACCCTGTAGCTCAAGTCTATTTTATCCTGTATTGATTCAGTTAACAGTTATTTTATCTTGCAGTAACTGAGGTGGATATAAAGCTATGCTGTCCATGGTGTTAAATTACATAAATG
This sequence comes from Netta rufina, assembly GCF_964035555.1. Lineage (NCBI taxonomy): Eukaryota > Metazoa > Chordata > Aves > Anseriformes > Anatidae > Netta > Netta rufina. Next base: position 83,053,978 of record NC_140125.1, on the reverse strand, counting down.
ATACAAATGAGCTGAAAATATATTTTTATATTATAAACATTATAGCAATAAAAACAAATCAGCAAGGAATTAATGGATCTATACATGTTTTTCCTGTTTTCCATTAGCACATACTTCCTTCACACCACAGCACTTGCCATCTAATTCACATGGCAAGATGTAACATTAAAGCCCAGGCAGCTTTTGAATAATTTCCCAGTATGCTTTCTCACTTCTTTGCTATTCACCTTTTTGTATTGTTTTTGTTTGTTTCACTTTCCTGTTACTGTTTTCTCATCCTCTCTGTTTTCATGTAAATAGTTTGGTTATCACCCATTGCCAGTCTGGCAAAGGGGAAGGAAGGAGAGTACCAGGATTTGGAGGAGTGGCTCTCCTGACAGTGAGGTAGATGTTTTTATGCTACGCCCAGCAGAGTCTGGAAAAGTCCCAGAGCTTTCTTACCTGCTGCTGGGGGGCAAACTGCTCTGAAGGAGCTGGTGATTACCCTTATGCTTGTTCCTGGTGCAGGGGCTGGCTCCGAACAGGGGCTTTGTCGTTGATGGATACAGAAGCCAGCTGTGCATGTGCCATGTGTTGTAAACATGGGTGAGTGAACTGGAAGTGTCTGATACAGGTCGTTTTGCACTAAAAGTCAATTGTAATTCTGCTTGAACTCTTTCTGAGGTAAAATATAAAGCTCACAGTGTGTTTGTGTGCTTTGGAGGGCAACAGCATGTGTTTTCAAGGTAGAAGTCTACAGGGTAAAGCTTGAATAGGTCAAGAGCTTTCCTATGCAAGGCTGAAAGGTAGATATTTTCCAGAACAAGCCTATATCCCTGCCAAATAGCACACTGCTGCTTAGAGTAGCTTTCGTATAACTAGGTTCCTCCTTTCCCAATGGGCTGTGCTACTATTATGTCTTCCTGCATAATATTTACCCTATGTCTGTAATCACATCTGTTAAAAGGGACGTTACCCAGCCAACAGTACTTTTGATGGCATATGGTGCTCTTTAATTAAATGTAAGTATTCACAAAAGCATTGAGTGTGCTCTAGTTTTTAGGCCTCCAGCTATCCCCCATGGCTCCCTTTATTCATTTAAATGCATCATCAGAAAGTCAGAAGGCTTTTTCCCTAATACTCTAGGCATAAAAAATGGAACCTGAAAGCATAATAATAGAACTACATGTTGTAGCTTGCAAAGTTCAGTGTATTTAAATCTTGGAGTGGAAACCTGCCTTCCCTTGTAAATAAAGAAATCAGTTATGTGCTTCCATATAGAGAGAAGGTTGCCTTCTACTAAAAAATGAGTATGAGATGGTTGTGAGATGAAACATGGCCATGATACAACATCTGGTAGATTTGTGAGCAGTGGAATAGTGCACTCATTTTTTATTGTTTAATTTTCTTTATTGGGCTGTTCTCTGTGCATGGAGTGATGCCCTTCTCAAGTCTTATTTTAATCTCTCTTTTTTTTTTTTTTTTTTTTTTTTTGAAATACCTGCTGTGGAAAATGGAGTATTTTGGTTTTGCTATCTACTACTGCAAAGAAAAGAATTACTGAAAAATAGCAAAGCTTTGGTTTTTAAAGACTTAATTGGTGGGTGACGCTGCTTTTTTATACCAACACAGAAAGCAATATTAGTTGAAAACATTTTGCTGTATTGCATTAATCTACTGCTCATCGTGGAGTACATAGGCAATGTTCTGGAAGCTTTAAATAGAGTTAAATATAAAAGCTTGCCTCAGAGGCTGAACGGCCCAAGTACACAACATGACAACCAACAGTTAGGTGTACACAAAGAAATAAAAGATCACATTAGTCAATAAAATAAGCAATGGACTTAGCATGGTAACCATGACTTTTGGTAGTCATCAAAGCAAGGAAAGCTTTAAGAAATAGTCTGAATGAAGCTACTGAGGCAATTTTTAGTGTGCTACCTTCTGGGTTACCTTCATACTTAAAAGAACCTTTTAAGGTTCTTTTTATAAGAACCTTTTTAAGGTTCTTTTAAGTATGAAGGTAACCCAGAAGGTAGGAGAGGACACGGCTGTGCCTGTCAGAGTCAGGGGGAGGATGTTAGGGAAGCAGATGCACAGAGATGAAAGCCTCTCATTTCAGTCCTGCACACACTCCCAGCTGCCTTGTTAGGTTTTCATGGTTTAAAATACAGGCTTCAGCTGTCTCAGTAATCTTTTACAGATTAAGCCACTGTCACTGGAGAGACCATTAAGGCCAAGATGAGCTCACAATGTTAGATTTACACTTTGCTGTTAAAGCATAAACAAGTTGAGATTTTATGGTAGGATGTTTTAGACTTTATCCTTAATCCTAAGGGATTCACAAACAGAAATATCTCTTGAAAAATGTAAATTATAGGCTGTATTTAAATTGTTCTGCAAAGAAAAGTGAGAAAACTACACCAGCTTTCTGTATTACAGACCTAGCTTTCTCTAGAAGGAAAAAACATTTTGTGGATGAAGTCCAGTAACAATACGGGTTCTGGGCCTTCCTGGGAACGAGAGGGGTCAAATCCTCATTGTACTTCTCCCATGAGAATTCACCAATGGCCCTGTGGCAGGAAGGAACAGGGCACTCTTTCTCTGCCTGTTCACTCTAGTTCTCCAGTCTGAGGAAACAGAATGTCTCCTTAAATGTTTTGGAAATTTAAGCCAGAGAACGAGAGTAAATTTTATGTTAGATATTCACATTTATTAAACTTCTATTTAACTACTTGTTTTCTTGTTTTTGTTTGGGTAAACTCATGACTTTATTTGTCAGCTTCCACATGATGTCCTTACTGCTTTCAACCACCAGCAGCTCTTTCTATTGCAGTGCAGAGAAAATGGCAGTAAATTAAGTAAATTACAAATCTCTGAAAATGTGCTTTCTCTCTCTCTCTCTCTCTCTCTTTTTTTTTTTTTAATTTATCCCAGATGTATCAACCTACTTCACTACCTGTGAGTGGAAAATGCACCACAGTTGATATAGGAATTCAAACTGATGTATTTAATTGGAAACAGGTCTGGGAAATTTATTTATTTGTTTGTTTGTTTTAAGGTCTTAGCTTTAAAACAAACTGATCTCAAGATCTGCATTGACTTACTTTTTCCAGCTATCTATTGTTGAATGGATACGTATCCCTTCTAAGGTTTTTAGATCAGATACAGTTTAAAACGAGTATTAAGAGTTGAAATTCATGACTTTACTTCATTGTAAGTATATTGGAACATCAGCTACTCCTTATACTGTCACACCAGTTGCAAAGGACTCAGTATCAGTCTCTTCTCTAATGAGTGTCATAACATCTGTCAAATCAAGAGGCAGTCGGAAAAACTTGCTGCCAAGCTCCATTTTGTCTGAGCTGCTAGCTACTATGCATTTGCTTCCAAAGCACTTAAAATGCTTAGAACAATAACGTTTGGGTAAACCTTGATATATTTCAGAGTAAAAGAAATTCAGCACAGACTTCTTCTATCCAGTGCTTTCCTGGGTCAGGTGTTCAGGGAAATCTTTGGACTATCCTAATTTCTTGGCAACCACAGTTTTGCTTGAGATATGAGCTTGTGGATATGAAATGATAATGTGAATGAAAAGACATTATACAATCTACTAACACTATCCACAGCGTATTAGATGTTTTCCTTTGTAAAATACCAATGCTTAAAATTGTTAACAATCTCTTTCAACTAAAGCTTTCTAATTGAGTGCATCTTTCTAAAGTCTCTACAGAACGGCTTTATTAAGTATGGTTTCTTATTTAAAAGCATGTTGTAAACAAAGTTGGGAAGGAAATGAAGGAAATTCCCATGGAAAGGAAAGTGTTTGCAATATATAACACTACTAATTATGATTTCAATGTTACAACATTGTCTTGGGGTCCAACAGATATAGGAATTTCTCTATATTGAGCAGATAACTGCTGTCCGCATTCTGGGTGCATTGAGAGCAGGCAGCAGAGAGCAACATTTGAAGGAACAGGATGCATTGCTATCTCCATTTTACATGCAGTGGACTGATGGAGGGAGGCTAAATGACTGGCCAAAGGTCAGATGGATGGACTTTGTTACAGACAGAAATAGAAACACGATGGCTAGAGCCCTTAGTCCCAAGACTAGCCCTCTCTTACATTTCTGATTGCAGCTAAGATGCTTATTTATAACATGAAAAACCTCATAAAGTTTGTTTCAGATAAGTATTCATTCTTCTGAGTGCTTATCTCAGCCTAACTCAAACTCACTGACTCCTCTGAGCCTGCAAACTGGATGTCTTATAAGAACTTTAAAAAAAAAAATGTTTCTCTATTTTAAATTCCAGTTGGAAGGAAGCACTATGAGGGATGAAAATTAAAGATAACATGAAGCAAATAAATTAACTTGCAAATCCCAGAATGATTCGATCTGGCTGGTTCTGGTGAAAGTCACTCTGGTTCCTCTTTTTTTCTCCCTCTTGCACTGGGAAAAAATAAAAATAAAAAATTCAATTACTTTCTTGTGCCATAGAATTAAAGCAATCAGAAAGGAGATGTTTTGCATGGTCTGTGTGTCTAAAAAACTGCTGGAAAAGAGCTCCGCTCTCCTTAATATCTGAAGCAACTGAAGTACTTGTCTGTGGATGTGTTTTAAAATATTTTAAATGGTATGTTTATAATAATAGATATAGTAAATCATGTGTAATGCTTAATAAGTAGTGAGTTTGGGTTTGGCAGTAGAAAAGACACAACACATTCATTAATGTACTGTGGCTTAGTTCATCCTGATTTGGCTCTGGCTTCTGGGAAGATTTATTTTATATTGGATGTGCTTAGAAGTTCAGTGCAGGTATTTGTGATCTGTCTCCATGATTACGTAGCAACAGGCTAGTGCTACTATTCAGTGCTAACATCACTGAGAACTTCCCATTACACAGGCCCACTTTCACTTGCTTAAACTTTGCAAACCTGAAACGGTTTGGGCTGAAAACTTTCTATGACGGACATCACTCTCAAATGGAATAAGATGTGTGGAGAATAAAGATCTTCAGGAGGTATGGAGAAAATGGCATCAGGAATGGGCAGACAGCAAGAGCTGGACTTCTGAAGAACAAATGGAAGAACTTCTGCCCACCTGAGCTTTCCTCTCCCACAGCTGGAATAAACCTGAGATTTCAAACATTATTACAGCTATTGGGGCCATGACTTCACAGAATGACTTGGCTCAGTATCGCCCTGAAAGGCTAAATGTCTGTTCTTGTTAGACTCTACATTAGTTGAAGTAGCAGAAAGAGTTCTGTGTGTGGTAACCTGTCCATGTGATGACCATTTGGAAGTGAGAGTGCAGCTCTACAATTTGTTTTTCAAAATCAAGGATAACATTTAGCTGCCCCATATGAACGTACAGCTTATACTTAGGATATAAAAGTAACAAAATCCAGTGTGCAAGAATGAAGATGCCCATGGAATTTTAATTAATCCCATGTGTCCATTATAATAATCTTTATTATAATTCCAAATCTTTCTGAGCCTGGTAAAAACAGTGCAAAGGTGCTTCTTGATCTTAGAATTTCTCTGGGGGCAAATATGTTGTGCTTGAAAACATCAGAACAAAAGCAATACCTAGGCATTGGTTTTTAAATGTAGGTTCATATGCCAAGCCTATGCATACGCTGTTTCGTCGTGTCAATGCAAATTGCGCCATAGCCAAGAGAAAGGACAACTACATAAATTTCTTAAGGTTGTGGGAAAAAGAAAATAGATAAAATGTTTACTTACTGGTAAATTAGACCACAGAGCAGACCAAACTAATTTCTGAACCAAATGGACTTTATCAAAGGGAAAAATAGACAGACTTCTAAGGTGCTTTGAAGTCTTCTGGCGTCTTTCTATTGCTACGAACCAGTTCAGGCATTCTTTCCACTTAAATAATAATAGTTTTACTCTGTCCAAACATGTTACAAATTGATACTCTTTTTCTGCATATGTTATTTAAAAGAACCCTAATAGTTTAATTGGTGAAACTGTCAGGCTTTCAAGCAGTATTTTTACTGATTAAAAAGTTGCTGCAATTGCTTGCTTTTCTCTCTCTCTCTCTCTCTCTCTTTTTTTTTTTTTTTTTAATTTGCAGAATATTTTACTATCAAACCAAATTTTAGGGAATTATATTCACAAGGGAGTTTGCCAGTGCTTTCCTACTAGAGCTGCAAATAATCTAGTATTCAGACCATGCTAAGAATTTCATCTGCATTTCTTTTAATTTAGAGCTAGTTGTCTCCTTCTGTTTCCTCTCTGCATTCCATCCAAAAAAACTTATACTGCTTTCACAGTGAGATTTAAAAATGCTATTTAGCTCTTTCAGTAAAATAGACTTTCTATTCCCCTGGAAATTCAATACAGATAAAATAATTTCAGCTGTTTGTCTCTTGATTAAGTTTGTGGGAATCCAACATAGCCCCATTTACTTAGGCAAAGTAAATCTGAATTACTCAAGAGCTACTCTGAGTAGATCATAAATCCATAATTTCAGCAGATCCAGCTTCTCTTTTCAGTTTTGACAACCTCCTATTTCTATGTGTGTGTGTGTGCATAAGACTGTTTGCGGGTATTGACATCTAGTGTGGTGTGACAAATATATATTATTTTGATCTCAGCTATAGCTGCATTAGTACTTGCAACGATCTCTGATTTCCTTGTGCTTATAAACTAGACTGAAAAATTAAGGAAAGCTGCCATTATACTTATCTAAGTTTAGAAATTATTTATTAAATGGCATGAAATATTTATCATAATCATTACCTACTGTAAGGAAAAGCTGTTGCTGGGGGATCTTTGATGTTTCCTTGCAGTTAAATCATGATTGCTGATTTCTAAATGGTGACAGACATTTAATCACAATATAGATTTATGAATGCACTGCTAGAGATCAGCATCAGAGATCTTATGGAAAGGTAGGGAGCAATTTATAGATGCTCTGTAGAAAGTATTCTTTGTGTCACAATAGAGCAGGGTGAAAGATTTTTTGGTAGGATTGAAACATGAGCCATCTCTGGCTTTGTGTGTTGTTAACTCCCTCATTCTTGGCCGTGGCCTCCAAGCTGCAGTTACTGCAACTTAAGAGGAATGAGTGACAACCCCAGTGAGATTTAATTATGCTTTCTTCTTCAGAAGTCAAAGCAGCTAGAAACTTTAAAATGTTTCTAGAGCTTTGACATGAATCAGTTTGGGTAACTACAAGAGATGTTGGGGCTTCAAAGGATACACCTTGACATCACAGACACAAAAAGGAATGCACATATTAAAGGAAGATCTTACTTAAGTCTATCTGGAAAATATTTGTTGTGCTACACAGGTTGGTACACAAGCCAACAAATCCTTTAAGTAAACCTCATCTTCTGTGTTTTCTGGCATGTATGCCAGAGACCATGACAAAGGATCTCAAAGCATTTGTCTGGGAACCAGATGCATGCTGGACAGTAACATAAAGAAGAGAAGGGCTGATATTTATTTGATGATCAATAATCAGCAGGAAAAGAAAAAAGAGAAGAGAAAGAATCCCAGCCCAGAATCTTTCCCCAGCTCCTTAGTCCATTCACTGCCGATTGTGTACTGGTACTTTTCACCATTGCTTACATGAGAGCCAGAAATAAAATCTGTTTACAAAGCAAGAGAGTTAAGGTTGTTTTCTTCCAGATTTTGACCAGATGAGGTCTGACCTCCTGCTCAGGTTCTCCTCAGCTTGTACTCAAGAAGTAGGAGCAAAGGGAAGAAAAAGAACTGTTCAGAGAAATTGGGTCTCTACTTGGCCCCTTGAAATACTTTGTCTTTAAGTATGGACAAACAGTGGCTGCATGACTCTTTTACCCAATAATTTTCACCAAAGGAATATCCCAGCCATAATCCTGAGCACTTCCCTAGGTCAGATCCTCTTGCAAGGAGTTTCCCTTCTTGGCTTGTAGAGAAGCACTGCCTGTTGTTGTCCAAGATAGCCTGACAGTTTGAGGAAGGGGAGATTTTCACCCCACAAAAGTGTCTGTTTCAGCTCAGTGTGAGCAAACAAGCAGATCCTGCTGCAGGATGCAGCAACCAGACTGAACCTCTTTTTTGCTGAACCTGTTTTTTGCTCTCCCCATTCAAGCATTCCTGCCTTGTCTCAAAACACCCTCACACCTCCTGTTAAACAACAGAAATGTCATAGCAAGCTCTGGAAAGTAATGCCAAGGCAGACCACCTTCTCCAGAGGGCAAGATGAAGGTCAAAAGCCTATTATGAGAGGTGTGCAGATGAGTTGGTAAGTTTGACAGCATCATTTGCAGGGAAAGGCTACCACCCAACATTAGCCATACATTTGCCATTCCTTCATTATTCTTCTCCTTTGATTGACAAGATCTCCTTTCATTGTTTCTGAAATACTTTACTTCACATACAGATTTCTGGGATGAGCTGTTACAGGCATGGAGTGCTAAGTGCTCTTGCTCTGTAGCTGAGGCCCTTTGGTTACTGTAATAATGGTACACTTAAATGAATAAAAAAAGTCATGCCACTGGCACTGTATAAATATTACTAATAAATGTCTGTTTAAATGGAAATACAAACCTGTTTAGCAATAATGTGATTGCTGCAGAACCTTTCTCACCTATCACCTTTCCATTTTTTAAATGTGAAGTAAAAAATAGCATTTTCAGTGCTTGATTAATATTCTTTGCCTCAGACTGGTGTTAACCATTCTGCCTAGCATATCTCATTCTTCTGGTACATCTCCTGAAGAGTAAGCAGGGTTATTCACACATAATTAAGTGGTCAAGGACTGAAGTTTCTCTTATAAGAGATTCATGTAGCTTAATAAGTTGCTATTAGATAGATTCTTCCTGAATCACTGAATAATCCGTTTGATTTTTTCATGACTGCAGTGAAAGTTGAAGCTCATCAGCTCTAGATAAATCATAAGTCTGCAGAGATCTGTTCTACTAAAAAGCCTACAGTTGGAGGAAAAAAGCCTGCTCCTAAGAGGAGCTCTAACCACATTTATGTTTTTCCCTAACCAAGAGAGAAACTCCTTCCTCCAATCCCTGATCTGAGAGATGTCAGTTGAACTATTTGGAAAGTTAGTCTTTGAAATCACACGCCCTGAAATCACATGGAAAAACTGTATGAGAAAGCCCTTAAAGTTATATTTATTGCTACTGAGTAGTTTATTTTGTCCATATCTGCAGCGGTAATTTCTTATTAAATGTTGATCCAGCTTCTATTTAAATTTTTTTTGGCTTTACATCAGCATTAGAAATGCAGACTGACAAGAAGGCAGAATAATTATGTGAAAGGCAATTCCAATTTAATGAACCATTGAAATGCTATCATGGACTAAGTTTCCTTAACAAGTAATAAGCTGGGAATGCAGCACAGAATTTCATATTTAGACTACAGTAATGAAACACGTTCATGTTATCCTTTGAATGTGTTTCAGACAGCTATCAAAACTCAGAGTGCTGCTGATTGTTCTTAGTTCACTAACTGTACTGAGAAATACAGGGCTGAAGCAAGGAGGTTCCCCAAACTGTTCATGTTTCTAGACTGATGCAATGCACAGACCTCCCCCATTTCTCAGTGATGATTTTGGCTACGCTACTCCTACAGTCCTACACAGGGTAGCCATGGGTTTTCCTGGCATTCAGACGGTTCCAAATACCAAGGGATGAGACAACAAATAATGTCCAACACCATGCCATACAGATGACTATATTCCCTGTTGCTTCAGAGGCAGCTGGCCTCTTGGAAATTCCCTAATATCCCCTTCCTTGAATCTCATGTGGAGGAAAACCTGCTCTTAATTTACCCATTCATTTCACTTTGGTTCAAAAAGCAGCTCTCAGCTTTTGAGATACATTTCTCCTCAGCAGAAATTTAAGCTCTGTGCATGAGGCTAGGAGGTCTGGGCATATTTACTGCCACAAAAGACAGGATGTCTCATCTCTGCAATCTCTCTGATCTCTTTATGAGCCAGAGACGCTGCATGGCAGGGCGTGTATGTGGGCAATATGTGAGCAATAACTCTGTTCTCTTTCAGAAGCTTTTGCTTGTAAAGGATCAGACCTCAAGAGGAGCCTGGATGACCTTACAAATCTATTAGGATACTGTCTTAGTGAAAAGATGAGTCTTACACTGTGCTCTGAAAGCTGAAGAAGGGGAGTTTATTATGCTGCTGCCACTATCGAGTGCCAAAAATAGCAGTGGACACCTGAACTGGTGAAAATAGCTGTGTCTAACTTTTTCCACAGATAATGTAGGGCCCTGTCTTTGAAAAGCTGCTGTGTAATTCCACTGTGTACATTTCTGATGTGTCTCTGGTCAACTTGCCAAGTTTTGCCATGTGTAAGATTGCATGTAATATATCTGCCAAGCATGCTGCTGGGTATGCTGACTTCAGGGATTTATGGGGTTTGTCAATATTAAGAAGCGTAGGAAATGATAAAAAGTATAAAATACAGTTATGGTTTCCATGCGATGATCACATTGTAAATTTTCCTTTAGCACTTCTGAGCAAGCAAGTCATAATGTCTAGGGCAATTTAGAAAGCTTTAGGGATTATTACTCTTAGATTTTAAATAAATTCTCATTTTAAATAAATTATCATTCTCAAAATCACATTGACATCTTAACGCTGAGACGGATCAGGCAATTTACTATGAGTATGTGACCAAAGCAGTGCAAAACCTGCTCTTGTGTCGGGGAATGGTGGTATCAATACCTGGAGGGGGTTATTTCCACAGGGGACCTTTCTGGCTGGGCGTTATATCCCAAACATGGTTCTGAACTGGGCACGTATCTGGAGTCTTTTGTATTGAGTCAACAAGTACTGAAACGTCCACTCCCCAGTGATGGTCCCCAAGTTGGGGACACTCTGGAGAGCAGGAATGGAGAAGCTCCTGTTACCACTGAGCGGTCTAAGCAGGCTGGCCCCTTCAGGACAGTGCAGCACCCCTGCTATCACTGTTTGTCTTAGTGGCACAGCATCAGGGATAGTCATGGTACAGCTCTGTGTTTCAAACTGCTTTTCTTATTTCCAGCACTTATTTTGATGATATCACGGTGCAAGCACAGCTACCTGACAAGCCTAAGATGTCAACCTTCTAAACAAGTTTTAAAAATAAATTATTAAATTAGCATAAATCTCAAGACTAAAAAAAGCTGCTCTTGGATTAAATACACACAGCTGTTTAGTCTGTTTGTAATCCAGTTTTCCCTCTGGTATCTGGCAATCAGAGTATAAAAAGGCATCTTTGAAATTAAATTATTTCTAGGACTTTTATATGCAAGAGCATCTGCATGCTTAGGAGAAAAATAGGGAAAATGAACATTGCTTAGACATCGCAGTGCTTATTAAAAGATAAATACTTTCCAGGAATGTATTTCTGGTTAATATAATCTTGAAAAATCTTCAGAAGACAATAGATGTAGAGAATGAACACAGCATATATGGCAAAACATTTCTTTGTAATCCACCCTTGCTTGAAGCAAGAGTAATATTTTATGTTACCAATTCCAAGTAGTTTTCTTGGAAGTTAGAGTTCAATTTACATTTATGACTGCCTGAAGCTATTCTGAGGAATCCAAGTAAAAGAATAGCCAGTCTTCAAGACTCTCTTAAAAACTACACAGAAAATTTTAAGCATACCTGTGGCTTGTACTTGTGTTGTTTGTTATTATCAGACTTACATTGCCTCTGGTTTTGAAATCTCAGGAGAACATTTTCTCTGTAAAGTAGTGCCCTAAAATGTAAATGTGTTTTCTGAAATGCGTTTTGTTATCATTTCTGAAATGCTCTTGATCTTTTTTATTATTACTATTATTTCTGTTTTTAAAACATATGCACAGAAAGAAAAAAAAAAATACAGACAACAATTGTTCTTTGCCCTTACAGTAACTGTTTAAGAAAGAAAGAAAGAAACCAGCCAACCGGGAATTTTTTTCATGACTGCAGAGCTGAAGTGACTATTCAGAAATGGCAAGTTTTGGAGGCCTTTAAGATGTACCGTTTTTTTTTGTTTTTTTTTTTTTGTTTTTTTTTTTTTTTTTAAATGCTGTAAAATCACAGTGGCCTAAAATAGAATCAGTTCCCAGGTGTCGATCTGTGGGGCAGATTAGGAGCTGCACACCGTCACTGCAGCTCCTTTTCCGGGACACACTGGGCGCAGGTGGGCCTGGTCCTCCCACAGGGAGTACCCCTCATAGGCCTTGCCACGCAGACCTGGGACCCAAGGACCACCCTGTGAAGTGCCCCCCAGCTGCCCAGAGCAACCCAGGGAGATGGGAGGCTTAGAGGACTACAAGCTTTGCTTTTCTGAAGTATTTAGGTGTTATGAAGCCAGCATTCAATGTATATTTGTACTGGGTCTGGCTGGAATGTTAACTTTCCCGGCAGCAGCCCATACAGTGCCGTACTCTGTACTTGTAGCTGGAACAGCAGTGTTATCACACCAGTGTTGTGTCTACTGCTGAGCAGCAGTGGCACAGCATTGGGCCTTTCTCTAACCCTCCTAGGGGGTGGGCAAAAAAAGTGAGGAGAGAAACATCACTAGGGCAGCTGACCTAAACCAATCAAAAGGATATTCCATACCATGTGGTGTCACACTCAGCAATAAAAGGTGGAAACAGGAAGAAGAGGGGAGGGGTGGGTTCTCGTTGAGAAGACGTCGGTCCTCCTCTCGAACACCGGCTGCGTGCGTTGAGGCCTTGCTTCAAGGACGTGGTCAATCATCGCTCATTTGTGGGAAGTAGAGAGTAATTTCTTTCCTCTGCACTTCCATATAGCTTTCATTTATTTTGTTTGTTTGTTTTCCTCCCTTTTTTCCCCTTTCCCTTTTATTTCCCCTTAGTTAAATTGTTTAGTTCATGGTAGTCTTTATTTAATTATTATAATTATTTCCCTTTAATTAAATTATCCTTATCTCAACCCGTGAGTTGTTCTTTGCTTTACTTCTCCCCCTCCTCATCTAAAGGAGGGGGAGTGAGCGGTTGTGGGGTTTAGCTGCCCAGAACGGTAAAACCACCACAATATTGGTGGTATAATTCACTTGAATGGCTTCAGTTTTTAGCAGATCTGGGAGGGCCTGGCCAGCACTTTTCACAGGAACTGCCCTAGGCGTCTATGTACTGTGAACATCCCTAAAAGACCAATAAAGTTTAAAACACCAGGTGCTTTTAACAAAACAAGCTATGGCTGTTAACATTTTATTTAGAGAAGACTCTGTGGCTGGGGAAGAGGTAACAGAAATAAAAGGTTTGTAAACTCTTCTCTCCTTGCCCTCTGCAAGACTGATCCCTTCTTTGATTTCAGCCAGCTGAGGGGGTTTCTGGGCTGCAGTAAACTCTACACAGTTCTCTGTGGTCCCTAGGAAGGTGACTCCTGTGACCTCTTAGGTGATCTCTTACCCCTGGCCCTCTTCAGGAACCTCTCTGCTGAACCCTCCTCTCCCACTGCCTCGCTGCTCCCATCCATGTGGCGCTCTCAGGTCTTTCCCTGTGCAGCTCAGTTGCCTCTCAGCAGAGGATCATCCCCCTTCCCTCCACGGATTTCACATGACACTGTTCCTCTTCCTAAGGAAAGAGCCAGGAACACACAACCAAAACGCACACCATCTGCCCAAGCACTACAGCCACCAGTGCTTCACCTGGGTTTGGTCAGAGTTGGCAGTCAGCAGTGGGGACAGCGTACAGGCTATCCATCCCCTCGCTGTGTGAGGCTGCTTGTACCACTGTGCTAGCTGCACTGTGTTCACCCTGCAAACCTAACTATTGTACTGGAGTCCTCCACAGAGGGTGAAAATGATATGCAGACATGTAGAAAAGGGACTGGAAGGAATTAGGTAAGTTTACTTGTATGGGATGGAAAAGATGACCAGGCTAACCTAGAAGAAAGCCCTATATCTTCCTATTTCACTGCAACATCGGGAGCATTTTTTTAAGGTCTGATCCTGGAGACAGAAGGTACCCTCTGAACCCTCTGAACTCTGGGTAAACAGAAAACAGAAAGATATTTCTGGTTCTACCAGCAGAGGGGATCAGGCAGTCAGAGACCTGATCTTATCTGAAGCGTTGAGAAAGAAGGTGTCCTGGGAGAGCTATTAGCACAGGCCCTCATGTATTCCCATTTCCAGATGGGAACAAAAAGATAAATTGCTTGTGGTGGCTGATCTTCCCTCAAACACCAGGGATTTCAGTATATGTTTGAATTACTTGGAAATAAACATTAACTAAAAGGAATTATAGGGGGTGAAATTTGGACTTTATTTCTTTAAGGTCCAAAAGCTTATTAGCTACTTGTCTTGTTTCAGGGTTTTTTTTTCAATCCAGATAAATGTTACTTCCATCAATCAAAAAACACACTGAAAGCTCTGTTATCTCAAGAGATACTAATTTGCATTTTGTGAGGTATGATGCAGCTCTCCATGCATTATCTTGGGTACAGAAATGCAGTTAGGAAGTTTTTGTCTTCAATCATATATTCACAGTTTCCCAGGTTAAGCTGATTCAGCTGTCCATGAGTCTGAACTGTAAAGTGGATTGCTGAGATAATCTGAGGTTAAAAAAAAAGTCAAAACTGAGTTTATTTTGTTTTTCTGTATGATAGAGAGGAAACAATTAGTGTTTAATTTTGGGCAGCAAAGAGTAGAGAGGAGGCAGGAAGTTCTGCTGCCAAAAAAAAAAAAAATGCTAAAAAAATGCCCAAAAGTACAAAAAATAAGTTCCCTTGATCTTTAAAGCAACACACCAGGATGGAAGGGAAGAGAAGTGTGCAACACAGCATGGTGTCACATTTTTTAGGCCTGTCTAGGCTCAATATCTTGTCCCTGAGGGAGTATCACGCTTGGAGGTCCCAAAAAGATGATAGCCATGGTGCCTATCTATTTATACCCCCCCACGGTATTCCTAGGTGACTGGTCCAGGGCTGGGTATGCTTCCCAAGTTAACCCATCACAGGCTTTTGAAAGGTCAGAATAGCATTTGGAAAGGCATTTGTGAAAGGAAAAAATGTTTCCCACCATCTGCTTCAGTTTTAAACTGCTGAAATAGAAAATAATGCATATTTCTGGACTGCTGATTATCAGTGTAGAAATTCTGATAGATTACATCAGCACACTCAACTCATTTCCAGCTTATCAGGATTCTGAAAGACATCACATACTTTCTTTTGAATGACACCTGCCCCTCTCTGAAACCGAAATCTGTGAAAGTGCCTCGCTTCCACTCTCATCTCCCTCCCCACCAACCTCCCCAAGCCACCAACAAGGATTGAAAGTGATCCCATTGTCATGCTGCCAGAGTAAATTAACATGATTCACAATTTTCCATAATAACTATTTGAAATTAAGGCGGTTGGTAATTAAAGTAATCCTTGCTCCCTGGTGACACATTCAGCATGACAAAACAGAAGTAATACGACAGCAGCAGAACCTGTCTGCTTTATTTACCCATTGCTTCAGTGCCTTGTTCTGCTGAGTAACGGATCTTTCATTGAATTACAGAAGAGCAACTGAGTTAAATTAGAGTGGCTATTTGTGGTGAAAATGTTAACGTGAAAGTATCTGCTCTGATAGCCCATAAAATAAAATCAATATACTTCAAGATTCATCATGCCTCTCTTGGGTCTTTGGTTGATCTTGCTGCGGTTTTTAGGGAAGCTAGGGAGCACTGAAAATCAGCCACCGGCCTGAGTCTGCTTGGTACGTTGATGTGATGATTTCACTGGAAAAATAAAAAAAGGTCTCACCATTGCATAAGGTCTGTTGGGGGGCACAAAAACACTTCACTGAAACCACACACCTGCATTCATCAAAGCTGGCAAGCTTTGGAGAGCTACAGCTGAGAAACCAAACATTTTGCATGGCACAGAGCAGGTCACCTTGAAACTCCCTCCACTTGGTGTTACATCAGCAGCTTTGGAAAAGGTATGTTTAAACAGAGAGGCCAGTTAAAATTGGAACAAGGTGTTGGTTTCAGTGCTTTGAGCCATGCTCAGTAGGTACCAGCAGACTTGGTCCTTTAGGATATTCTCCAGGAGAACTGATGTGCCATTGCTCTCGGGCTGGGGAAGTCTTCCTCCCTCCTGCTGGACCAGCTCTGCTTGGGTGTGCTAGATGTTGGACTTTGTCTGCTGTTTTTTTTTTTTTTCTTTGTTTGTTTTTCTCTAGGCCCTGGAAAATCAGTGTTGTAGAACAAACAGAAGTTGTGCCTCCTGCCTCATAGAGACTGGTTTGACAGAAAGATTGCTTACCTGTTTATAGAAAAGTATTAATTTGAATAATAGCCTGAATGCACAATGAATTAATGGAGGGCAATAATAGGCACTTTTTGTCTTTTTGAGTTGTAAGGTTATTGTCTTTTTACTTTCATTCCCTAAAACAAGAGTGATGACATCTGGATCCTTTATGCTCCTGTGTTGTTCCAGTAGCATAAACATATGCTACATTTAACAAATGCAACTTGAAATGCTTTTTGTCCTGAAAAAGACACTTTGTGAGTCAGGACAAAATAAGAGTTTTGGGTAAAAGATGAAAAAGAAGCCTTACTGACAAGTGAAATCTTAGACAAAAGGAACTGCTCACAAAGTCTTTGGAAGATGGAGATTGAACAAACCTGGGTGGAGAAGTGAGTCCAAGAAAGTATGAAATGAAAGGACGGGGAACCAAGCTGTCATGATGGCAGAGATGCGGATGGGTAGCAGTGATTCTTTAAAATGAATGCTGAAGAAAAGACTTTTTGCTCAGGAACAAGGCCCTGGGAGCTAAAGGAGCAGTGAAGTGAAGGAGCGGGAAAGGATATTCATTTGAACTCTAGCATAGCTTGGAGGGGAGATTAAGCTGAACAAAAATAATCTTTTTTAACTCAGTGCTGTTCACAAGATGGTATACCAGATAGGGCAAGAGCCTTGTAACTGCAGCACTTCATGTCACAGTCCACTCTGCCACAGCCCTTTTTGTAGGATTGTGTCAAGGCACTTATTCTCTATGTGCTTCTGGCTTCTCCTTGTCTCCTGTGAAATGAGGCTAATAAATTCCTGAGGGTAGAAAAGGCATATGTGGATGCACACTTCAAAGCTTATGAAGCACTCAGACACAGTAATGTGCTGTCTGCCACTAAAATTCCTGTACTCATTTCTCCATTTGCTAATTGGAGTTGAGGCATCACTATTTACCCACATAAACTAAGTGGAAAATATGGTTTCTCACTTTGGATGTGCAGCTCCATAAAGACAAGAAGCTTAATTTCAAAGGCTAATCTATGACCTGCTGATATACCTGGGAAAAGAACAGCCACTATTGTAAAAGATTTTATTCTGTTGCTATAGAAACCTCTACAGCATGGAGTGTCTTATATGTGAATGGTATAGAAGGAGAAGTACAGAAAAACATTTTATTATATTATATACGACATAGAAAGTGTGGTCTTCCTTTTTGTACATGTGGAAAACAAGAAATACATTTTTGAGGAATAGTGCAGTTAGATTAAATATTTTGTTATAGAAATATTTGTTCTCAAGTGCTACCTCCTCTGAGTTTGACAAAGGAAAGTGCCAGCTCCACTTTGATTGCAAGCAGTATCCTGTAATTCTCTCTGAGGGATTCTTGAGAGACCTTTAAAATACTTAATATTCACTCCCTCTGCTCAGTGTTTCTAAATTATTTAGATGACATGAAGAAAAAATGCAATTTAAACCACTTCTATATGTGCAGGTGCCTGGACGGAAGAGCTCAGACAGAAAAATAAATAAATAAATAAATAAGAAAATTAGTTTAAATTTTCTGAAGTGTTTTTAAAACCACATAAAATGTACCCAGTGCATCTTCAAGGTGTGGGTCCATACATAGATTAATGTGGTGGCCATGGTAGGAAAGCAGCTCAAGGAAGAACAATAAGCCAAAAAAGTTCTCTTCCTCCTTTGCTACCCTCGTTAAAATCCTGCGTGAGGTGTGAGGCATGCTGACATGCCTCCTCATCAATTCCAGCTCTGTTAGATCCATGAGACCAACTCCAGGATGAAAATGCCCCCAGACTCAGCTCTCCCAAACTTATATCCAAGGACTCTCAAGGAGACATTTGTTAAGTAGATAAAACATCCAGGCTCTAAGTCTGCTAGAATCCATGCAGCTGTCCAAGAAGCCAGGCTTTCTTTTTTGCTTTACACAGATTTGTGCTCTGCTTTGGATAAGATCAGCTGTAATTTGCAGCCTTCTGCCCTCAGGTGACCTGTGGTGCTACTCCGAATGGGCAGCACAGACTGCGTCTTTCAGGACATCTAAGATGGTACAGGACCAAGCAGCCAAGCAGTGCTTTCTCATGGTCATAAATGACTCAGTCAAAATTTCCTCCCCGATATCAGGTGATTTGTGTTATCAAACAGTGTGTGTCACAGCTGGAAAATTTTCTTTGCTGTAGCCGTGCTTCTCCTGGCTTGGATGTTGAAAAGGGACCACTACAGTTCTTACAGGGAGCCAGCTTTTCAGGCACCACCAACACTAAAGTTGTGTGGGACACCTTTTAAGATACAAACCCTGCTGAAAATCAGATTATCTGCAGGCTTAACAGTGAGGTCAAACATGTGTTCTTGGCTGAATTCCCATCTTTCGCTGAAACTGGGGCAAATTACTCAACACATGAATTGCAGCCATGAATGTAGCTCTTCCTATTCCACTCCCAAACACTCAAGGGCAGTTGTTTGTCATATTTTTGACTTTTTTAATGTGTAGGAAATTCTTTCAAACCCCGTGTTTGCATATTTCAAGTAATGGAGATCTTGTGAGCCTCTCTGTGTCCTTGGTTTTCTGCATTTTTATTTTTCTTGCTCCAATTAAATTTTATTCTGGCTTTGCCATTTTCAAGATGTTTTCTGTTACTTGCCTGAGTAAACAGTACAGGATTTAACTCTTGCTTTATGTGTTATTATGACACTCAGCAGTCTGCAGTCCATTTCCTTATAAATGCATAAGTAGATTTTGATATAATTAGCTAAGTAAGCATATGGCAAAAAACATAACCAATGTGTTTGTTTGTAAAAAGCAGGTCAATGCTTGATTTAAATCAGAACACACATGATTTGTTCTGAAACTATTCAAATGCCTGTTTTGGGACACTTTCAACTTAGCGTTTTTGGCTCCTATATTTCCATGACTCTATATTTCTTACAACTTTCTTCCAGTTTTTGGCACATTAGGTTATGATACAATAACATATAAAGAAAGTTGAACATTCTCTTTCACTTGTATAAAGCCAATATTTTCTGGTCCTGTTCACGCCTTCCTGTGGTGAAGTGTGGAAGTACCCGGGCACTTTTTAATATCCAGGATGTTCCTGATGATCTTAAGGTAGGCACATGGTTTCCCAGGCTGAGGTCTGAACATAGGCTTTATAGTTGCCCATTGCTATCCCTGGAATAGTACTTCACATTACGAGTCTCATCCCTGAGGACCATCTATGAGCATCTCTCACTGACTGGATCCTAATTAAGAGGGACTGCAACCAGCCTTCTTGGAAATGGCTACAATCACTGCTGCTGGAGGGGCTGGCCCCTCAGCTGAACTCTGCTCTGTTCTGATGCGAAGCAAATGCTTCACGCTGGGAAGCACTACTTCAGCAGGGAAATCATAGCAGTATTTAGCCACATTAGAGACAGAGTATCATATGACAAAGAATGATTTGTAATGTTTCTGTGTGCTTTTGTGTGGTGTCTCAGATTTTAGACATCCCAGATGAAGTTGGTGAGAAGAATGTTTGTTTTTTCCTGGCTGTATCATTTCATGGCAAAAAAGACTAGATGAGCTTCTAGTGAGAGAAGCTCTCTCCCAGATGTGAAATGGAGGTGATGATTGTTCAAATACTGTTTGAGGGCAAATTACTGCAGATTCTGCCTGACTATTGTCTCTTGGGCTGCCTGAGAGAGAAGCTAGTTGGTACCTTTAGAACAGAGTGAGAGACTAGCCCTGGGAAATAAAAGGCAGCAGCTCTCAAAGTAAATGGATGAGAAGAATCTATTCAAATAGACTTTCATGTGGAAAAATGGTTTTATTGTTTTACAAAGATCTGGATGTATGGTGCAACGTGCTCTCAGGACAGAAGGAGAGCAGGCAACATCTCTCTGATTTTGCAGGAGACCAGGCTCACTTATAGATTTTTGTTTCTCAGAGGAAGAATGCAACTCATGCTTGTTACCAAATTAATTGTCTCATTTTATACTAGAGTCAGTATAAGAAATTGTAATTAAAATGGCATTGAAATCACTTTTAATTTTATTATCCTAGTGATCCACCTAAAGGTGCATGATGTTCATAGACATCTTTACTTTTTGTTAATGTCACCCTTCCCTTACTTACTGCAAACAGACATTTTGCAAGTTTATCTGTATTTAAATCCCCTTGAAATGAAAGCTCAATTGAAAGCTGAACTGTGATATCTTTGTGCATGAAGAAAAGACACTCATTTATTTATATTAGTGTCAAGCTTGTCTACTGCACTTTTTTTCTTCATCTTAATTGAATGTGCCTGCAGTAGCAGACAGGGCATGTGCTTAAATAGGAAGGACTAATTGGAAGAAGCTGTCAGGTTAACAGACATTTAGCTAGATAGATTGCACTTCAGTAGGAAAATTTCCGCAGGATAAATCTGAACAGTTTGTGAAGGTAGATGATGGATGCAAGAAGAAGGGGGTAGGAAGATACCTGTTTGGGAAATGTGTAAGGCTGCCACATAATCACAATGGATCTTTTAATCTAGAATGGATTGAATACTAAATAATGAGTTCCCTGTGGGTTATTATGGTTTAGCAGCTTCTTTTTCATCTTATTTCAGCTTCTCTTTAACCCTTCTGTACTCTAGGCAGGGGAGTTGGTTCTTTTCTTGTGAAGAAAACTGAAGAAATAAAGGTGTAACAGGTTGTGGTGGTTTTACCGTGCTAGGCAGCTAAACACCACAACTGCTCTCTTACTCCCCCTCCTTAGATGAGGAGGGGAAGAAGTAAAGTAAAGAATAACTCACAGGTTGAGATAAGGATAATTTAATTAAAGGAAAAAATATATTTATTAAGGAAATATTATTTTTAACTGAACAATTTCACTAAATGGTGAAAAAAAAAAAAAAAAGGAAAAGGGAGGGGGAAAGGGAAAACAAAACAAAAAAAAATAAAATAAAGGCTATGTGGAAGTGCAGAGGAAAGAAATTACTCTCTACTTCCCACAAATGAGCGATGATTGACCACGTCCTTGAAGCAAGGCCTCAATGCACGCAGCCGGTGTTCAGGAGGAGGACTGATGTTTTCACAATGAGAGCCCACCCCTCCCCTCTTCTTCCCGTTTCCACCTTTTATTGCTGAGTGTGACATCAGATGGTATGGAATATCCCTTTGGTTGGTTTAGGTCAGCTGTCCTGGTGATGCTTCTTTTCTCACTTTTTTGCTCACCCCCTAGGAGGGTTAGAGAGAGTCCTGATGCTGTGCCAGCACTGCTCAGCAGTAGACACAACACTGGTGTGATAACACTGCTGTTCCAGCTACAAGTGCAGAGTACAGCACTGTATGGGCTGCTGCAGGGAAAGTTAACATCCCAGCCAGACCCAGTACACAGGTTAAGGAAGTACACAGGTTAAGGAAGATAAGTTCTCCATCTGTTACGTCTAGCTGCTGCTGCAAAGCGGGGAAGGCTTGTTTCTACCATCAATTTACTGAAAAAAATATTTAATACTAGAGTGAGTATATAAATACAATATTACTCATGCAATTCTGGACTAAATTCCTGGAGAAGATAATGAACTGCTTCTGATGTTAATATGTCCTTCCTTAAATTAAACATCTTTCTTTCCCCTAAGATTATGCCTTTATCGTGTTTTCATAATAACCATATATTTTAATCTCTTAATAGTGCATATCTAAACACTCTTCAAGCCTAGCCTTATAAAAATGGTGGCCTTGATGAGGCCCATCAGTGTGAGAGGTCTCAGCTGCTCGCTGCTCTCTGCTCTGACCAGCTGTTTGAAAGCTAGCACGGGAATCTGCTAGCACTGATGCTTGAGCAGTGCCCTGGCTTGGCAGTACAGCCACGGGATCCTGGTTCACTTTGGGAGCTCGGGCTGCTCTCAGTGCAGTGACCTATCCTTACATGGTGCTTGTGTGCTGGCTTCATGTGGTGGGGCATTTTATTGTCATGCTAATAAACAGGAAGGCAGTTAGCCTATTTTTAGCTTTCATTTTATAGTACTATTTGTAAAGAATGAGCTGTCCACAAGCTCTCTGAATAAACAGAGTGAGCACTCGGTTTTCCAATGTTTTACATGAAGAATGTCTTTGAGAGAAAACTCTCTCGCTCACATTCTTCTGAAATAAGCAAAAGCTTTTTTTCCACTGAGAATAGGCTACCTGTTTGCACCTACATTCCCAGCCCTTACTCCAGCTACAGATGGCCTAGTTGCATTGCTCCCTCTTGCTCAAAATAGATTACACAGAAGCCCTCCTTATGCACTTCCAACAAAGAAAGACACCACTGCAATATTTATGTTAGAATATTCTCTGATCCTTATAACATTTTCAATTAGCATGATAGATGTAATGCATTTGCACTAAAACACTAACACTAAAAAAGAATGTGTGCAACTTTTTATATTCCAGGCAGTCCCATCTGCAAATATATATATTCCAGATATAAATTCCTGTTCCAGAAGTGCATCTGTGTATATTTCTCTTTAGTTCTAGAACAAAATGAAAGGAAAATCAGCTTGGAAATTATATTTGTTGTAGCACTAGGATCTGTACCACTGTCCCTGTATTTACTGGCAAAGTTAGAATAAACTTGAAAAGGTTGTGAAAATACTTGTTCCAGTTGAATACATCATACTATGTCTTTCTGTTTTCTTCCTTGGTGACTTTCCTAGGGCCTGGTAAAATTCGCATGCTTACAAAGAGTTCAATACCTTATGAAACTGCTGCCATGGCTTTATATGGAACTGAATCACTCTGTTTCATAATTACCTTGTACCAGGAAGAGGACAATATTTTTCTTCCCATTGAATTATAGCGGAAAGTGGCATCAACCTATTGGAAATTTCAGCTTCCACCCACTGATTCTCCGAGTTAATTACCAGTATCATTGGCTTCAGCTCAGCAAACCACACCTGTTAAGCAAGACATTGAGAGCAGATAGTTTTAAAATTATATACATGCTTAAGCCTTCTTTCTCCTGTGAGTAGTTTTCAGCACGCACTTGCTGTCACTCTGAATAGAGACTTACACATTTATACACATCTGAAGTCTTGCTCTGTTGTGAACGTGACCCCTATTTAGCGTCGAAACAGCTAACACTCATCCTTATTTTAATTTGCAAAACCTTAGTCTGTTTGACTTTTTGCTCTTCTGCTGGCACCAGAGCTGCCTCCAACTTTTCTTCGTTGGTCGAGAGCGACGATCGAAAACAGTAGTGTTAAATTCCCCCACTTGGTGGCACTAAGAAATAACACAACTGCCCTGGAAAACGCGGCTGTAAAACATGGCCAAGTGGTTGGTGATAACCGAGCCCAGTGGCCCTGAGAAAGGAAGACATCAAGTGAGCAGTAATCCCATAGCTGTTTTGCTCGTTGTAAGCGTTAGTAGGTTTTGAGCATGGAGCATGCCTGCTGGGATGTAATTTCTGCACTTGGACATGCAGAGCAAATCTCTTCCCTCACTGTTGACTCTGGTGGCAGATGCTCTGCACTTCTCTCACACTTGCTGCTTGCTGAAGAATGAGATGTACCTAGGAGGGTTTTTGTTGGAAGTCTAGGAGGAGGAAGCCACAAAATCTTCGCTTCTGGTGCCTCGTTTCAGACACCACTGGAGAGTTTCTCTTGGTCAAGGAGATTTGCATGAATCTCTCTGGAGAGCCCCCCAGTGTAAATATTATTGCCTACTTGGGAGAAGAGACGCAGCAGTGCCATGTAAGGAATAAGCTTGCTCCAGGGGGATGACTTGACTGACTTACAACCACTGCTAGTGCAGAAAATGAAAGAACTGGACCTAGCATTTATCCAGGTTCTTTTGCGTCTTGATCAATAATACCCAGTAAAGGTCAAGTGCCCTAGGAACAGATTTCATTTGTGGTTACACTCCTGTTCCCTGGTGCAGCTCTTGTTTCAGCTCTGCACTGAAATATTGTTTTTCTCTCTCCCCCTGCACAAGGTTTTACTGGCTGGGATTATTTGTTCAGAACTAAGAGCTGTTTTTCTTCCTGATTTTTTTTCTCCTGTCAGTGCTCCTTGTAGTGTGTCTCTGAGTCCCATTAAATCTCCTATGAAAAAAAAATATATATATATAATAAATATATATAATAATAAATATATATAAATATAAATAAATATATTTAAATATAAATAAATTTATATATATATATATAATAAAAATATATAATTATATATTATATATATATAATTATATATATATATATATAAATTAGTCCTAGCCTTTTAAACAGAGAGAATTTCTCAGAGCTGAAAAGATTCTTCTGGCAAAAAGGGAGTGGACACCTGAAAAGTATTGTCCTTGTATATTTTCCCTATATTTCTAGAACGAAGGCTATATCTATACTAGTAAGCAGTTTGGCTGAGTGGGAGCAGATGTACAGAGCAAAACATCTGGTGCTGAGGACTCAGTGTACACCCCATCTATGTTACTGAGCCTGTGAACTCAGATTGTGAGCTCTTGCCCTGCAGAAGAGTGGTGGTGGAGGCTGGGGCACCCCTGGGAGGTCCAGTCCTCACCCTCCTGGGCTGCTCTGTGATGTGAACAAGTGTCTGGAAAATAAAGATCGCTGGGATGCCCGCTACAGGTGTGGCCTCCTCAGCCACACAAAACTGTTTCTGTTTTCTGAGACAAGAGCCAAATTCTCTCTTTCACCTTGCTGACTGTGGGTGATGCAATGGAATTGTAATATGTTAGCGATGATAATGAAGTGGGCTAGCATGGGAGTTAGTTACTGATAAAAAGTATTCTTCATCAATGATTTAAACCTGTGGTGACTGGAAGCACCAGCAGTGTCTCGCTGAGTTAATATTACTGGTCCAGGAGGATGGTGCTCACATAATGCACATCAAGCACTGCTGGCACTGCCCCAGACCACGCTAGGAGGCAGGTTTTCATGTTTGGGATGTTCTAGAAAAATAGAAATTGGAAGAGACAGAGATGGAACTGTGTACCATTGTCAGCATTGAAGGACAGAGACAACTGTCCTGTGGTGTCTACTATGAGGCAGATAGAGACGACCAAAAAATCCTGAAATGATTGAGAATGATAATGTGTGAAAAGATTAATGGGAGGATTAGAAGACTGATGGGGAAACTAAACCAGAGAACTCATTTTTTACCATCCCGAGCTTGAAAGCTGGGGGAACTTCCACCTGTATGGATAAGTAGATGTCCAGAAAAAAAACATGTACACAGAGCTGCCTAATTTTAAAACAGAGATGATCCACAAGCAATGAAAATATTTGCTTGTAGTAGAGACTCAAATGATTCTCTGCAGGATCAACCATTTTCATCTGGTTTGTACAGCACCTAGCAAGCTGGGACTGAGCCCTTGCTGCTTATAATTTTTACAGTATAAATGTTTAAGTCTAAATAAAAACAATCAGACCTGTGTTATTCTAACAAGCAATAACTGAGTGAAAAACATTCTTGCTAGAGCTCCTTAGTTATGGTGAGACTTAGTGTAGTTAACGTTTACTACTGTATTCATTTGTGGCTTTTACATAGCCCGCAGTCATAGTAATTGACAATACTGTTAACAAATATAGTGTCAGAAAGGCAGCCATGGAACTGAAATATAGCTATGAATGTCTGGCTCATAGGTACATTTCTGAGCTCAAAGTGTCTGGCTCCTAAATATTATCAGAAAGTTATTTTTTGAGCTTTACTACAGTAGGCTGTATCACTGTCAGTAGCAAACACCAGCTAAGAGAAAAATGACCTTTGGAAAAAAAAAAAAAAGGACCTTTAAGATGTTGCTTATTGCATACTGCTGACACTATGAAAAATAACTAACAAAAATGACACTTTATAGTTAAAAACAACAACAACAAAACAGAGAAAAATATCCATTAGAATTCTTCACTTTGCAAAAGCAAAATTGCTGAAATGTATTCCTCTACCATGCTCATGAAGTGGCAGGTTTACTTGGTCATAAACAAAAGCTGAGACAATCACTTTACCAAGCGCCATGTTTAGTAGCACAAACTGTCTTTAATAGTCAAAAGTAATGAAACAGCAGGAGGGCTCTCATTAAAACTGCACATTTCTCTTTAATGCTTACAGCCATTCAAGGCAACGGTTATTTGGCAGTATCTTCTGGAGAAAAAAAATATAGTAATAATTTGAAAACTTTCTAACATTTGATGTTCACTGAGCATGAAATTTTATCTTGCATATTTGGGCTGTGACTTTCTCCGGTGACTTGCTTCTTGCTTACATTTCATTTATGTCTCATTTATATGGAAATCAAATGTGTGAACTATCTTTGTGTACACTTCAAAACAGTGTGATATGTTAGAGGGGTTGATATTGTGCAATCATTTAAAAATAGGAAGTAGACCACAAAAAAAAAAAAAAATGCTTGCTATGCAAAGTCCTTTCTTCCTTTTTGTTAACAGTGATGGAAACTGCCTTTTAAAAATTTCAAGAAATTAATATTACAAGATTACATCCACTCTGCTGTAGTACAGATCTGTTATTATTAACCTGTTGAGTATCCTTAACAAGTATCAACACCAGAATATTATTGTCAAAAACTAAGGACAGTCGCCCTTGCTCGTGTACAAACAAGAGATGGGAACAGGCTGAGCCATTCTAACAAAAGCCAGAAATGATGGAGCCATCTCTAGACAGAATTACTACAGAAAAGACAGCAACATAAAATACATTTTTTCCAGTTAATTGATAGCCATGTAAAGGTTAATGCTAAAATCAACTCTCAGCAAATGTTATATGTAATTGTTGTGAACTTACAAACATTAATTATACCTCACATCATTCGCTATAGAACATCCAATTAACAGATGAAGAACTAAGAACTTAACATCCTAATCCTACTTATACCAAAAGTTCTATCATGATGCCACTAGTTTCAAAAGTACCTGAAGCTTCAATACAAAAGGAATAAAAGGTGCCAAATTTGTCAGTATTTTAAAATAGTCACTAATGCAGGGAAGTAGAGATCAGTAAGTCTGACTTCCATACTGGCAAAGCTTGATGAAACCAAGATAATATTAAGAACAGGTTTTTGCAGGGGCATAGAAGAATCATATAATAACTAAGAGTTTCACATAGGTATATGCTGCAACCTGTGATGTAAATGGTCTTGAAGATGGAGTGAATAGAGACATGATGACATTTTTGAGTTTGAAAAATTCGAGTAATCAAAACTAAGACTGATTGCAAACTGCTTCAGAAAGCTGCACAGTACTGAAAGACAGGGTAAAAAAATAAATCAAATGAAACATAAAGTGATACAGACAGAGGAGGAAATGATACATTCATGATGACAGAACTTGTTAGCCATTACCAATCAGAAAAGAGATCTTGTCACTGTGGAAGCTTCTGAAAACATCTTATCACTCAGCAGTAGCCAAAAGGACAAACACAGTCCGATTAACCATTAGGAAAAGATGAGAGACAGAAATAGAAAATACCTCTATGCCAGTATAGAAATCCTATGCATTTCTCATATTTTAAGTGTTGTGTACAATTTTCATTGATTCAATTTCTGAGAAGATAAAGGAAAAGCATAAAGAAGGATGTAATTGTGGTCAGTTAGGGAACTTCTGCAGATGCTGTGATTGGATATTTTATAATATTTTAATATAATATTTTATAATTTTATAATATTAAGAGGACTGAGAGAGAACACATCTTAGATTTATAAAATCAAGATTGGTAAGAAGAATGTGAGCAGGAAGCTTTACACTGTTCATTACAGCACAGAGTTAAAGAGACACTAAGTTAAATAGCTTGGAAGCTAATTTAGAGGAAAGAGATGGAAATGTTTTCCATACAATGTTAGTAAACTGCTGAATTCATTGGCACTGGAGGTTTTGGAGGCCAAGAGATTAAGTGAGCTCAGAGAAGTGATTAGTTAAATTGACAAAATAAAGCTTGTCAGAGGCTGTTAAACACAATAACCATGACACAATCTCCAACTTAGAAAGTCCCTGAACAGGGGCTAGCTAGGGGCTAGACGCTCTGGATACATTACCATGTATTCACCCTTTTCTTGCAATCTTTCTCTAATCTTATGCTACTTCCCTCAGTATCCTCCCTTTGACAACAGGCTATAGGCAGATCTTTGACTGAAACAGTAGGGACACTCATATGGTCCTAAATCTTAGCCAAGAACATGCCAGGTTTTTTTTGTTGTTGTTTTTGTTTGTTTTGTTTTGTTTAGTTTTGGTTTTTTTTTGGTTGGTTGGTTGTTTTTTTCATTTTCTTTCTTTTTCTTTTTCTTTCTTTCTTTTTTTTTTTTTTTTTTTTTCCAAAGCTGAGAGTAACCAAGAATCCTGACTTATATGTATTTGTCCTAGAAGTCTTCTTACATTTCCCCCGTGGTCATTTCCATTCATCTAAGAGTGAGCAGCTAGTATCAAACTTGTATTTCTATGTAGTTATTCCTTCCCTTCCCCCTTCACCTCCCTTCTCCCTTCCCCCTTTCTCCTTTACTCTTTCTCCTTCCCTTCAATATTTATTAGTGACTTTTATTATGCTTAATGTCTGAGTGCAATTATTAGCATATGACACACAGTTATCTGTGTGTATGAATATATCATACTGGTGGACTATTATGGCTGAAATGTGAACCTTTATTACTGGACATTGCTAAAACCAAAGTTTCTTTGCTTTACAATCTTCAGTCTATGGTGGAAATGAACAAAAAACAAATCAGCAGGTGCAAGGAGCACTGAATTTTGGCTCCTACCTTATAGGAAAACAGATGTAATTACTGAATCCCAATCACTAGAAACTACACAAAATTAAGCAAGGGGATTTGAAGCCTTGATTCTCGCATATCTTCTCTTATCTGAATGTTACACTTCTCCCTACCATACTTTACTGTAAGTTTTTTGTCTTCAGATACAAGACAGATGTAGTTCATCTTCTCAGTCTTTGAAGTTGAAGAATCAAGAAGAGAAATCCATTAGAGACACAATACTGATGTTC
Organism: Netta rufina; assembly: GCF_964035555.1. Taxonomy (NCBI): domain Eukaryota; kingdom Metazoa; phylum Chordata; class Aves; order Anseriformes; family Anatidae; genus Netta; species Netta rufina. The sequence goes on along the minus strand of NC_140125.1, from coordinate 83,024,819 downwards.
TCTTAGATCCACTTTAGAAAAGAAGAGTTACATTTTTACTCCTATTTCCTCAGCTTTTGTTTTCCCCCATTCTTGTTTCATTTACTGGCTCCAGAGCTGTCTAAAAAGTGCATTATTGCCACAAAACTTTCCACATAGGCCCACCTCTGCATTGTGCACTGACAGAAGGAGACGCAAAAGAAAAATCCTAAATTTCATCAAAATATGAAGCCCTTTTGTGAAATTTAGGAAAGGGTTCAAAACTGGAGCCCTGTCCAAATAATTGTTTCAGTGTATCTAAAGAAAAAAAAAATGAAAACCATGACATAAAATAATCTCTAATATGTAATTTGTACTCTTTTGTAAGGGATGTGGTACAGATGATGGGAATTTGTCCTTATGAGCTACTTACGGTGTCCAGGAATATGAGAGAGGCCATTTGGGTCTTCCGCAGTACTTCTACTCCAGAGGTCAAACCCTGTATTCTTAAGCAAGATAATTTCCTACTGGAGCTGGTAGGAAGTTTGCCAAGCTATTGCCTTGAATTGAAATAGTGTGTGTGGGAGGACTGTGGAGTGACACTCTGAGGATATTTAGGCATGGCAGATACTCATTATGCACTCAGAAATATTTCATAATGAAATGTTATAAATTACAGACGGTGATATTTCCTTCTAAACCATTTCAAAAATAAAACCCATCAAGAAATTTATCTATAAAGCTGCCTTTCCATTCCTTTTCCCTCAAATGGATGTCAAGTATTTGTTCCACAGTTTGCAAATGTCTTAAGCTGACTGTTTTTCCTCCTTTTTATCTCCTGTTGGACACGTCTATTTAATGCAAATTCTGTGAATGAGGGAAACATCAGGCTTCCCACTTAAAAGAAAACCATGCTTGTGATAATCAACATATTGCTCTGAAAACCCATGTGGAAGGAGACATTTTTGCCTCACATTAATTCTGAAATGTGCTTGAAAGCTGGAGCTTTTCTGAATCTTATTGTTGGAGACAGTTATCTTGCTAGAAGTTGACATTGTCTGTGACATGGGCAGATAAGGAGCCTCAGTGCAAGGAAAAGTTGCCATTCTGTTTTATAATGACTTAACTGCAATGGAAAAACACAACTTTATGTGATTTATGAGCTGCTGTGTAAAAAAACTACAAGGTTTCTTGAACTGAGCTCCACCAGTGGTTCTGATGGCTCTTCAGGTGCAAGGGGAGCACCCTTGTGCATCAGTCCTTCAGACACATCCACTGGCCAAGAAGGCAACATCATACAGCATGGAGAAATAATTGGGATGTGCATTGAATGGTGTGCTAATCCTTCCCTGCAGTACATATTCTTAGCTCCTGTTTTTGTACAAGCTTTAGTACAGGAAATTTATGTTCAACTTGCTGTTGTCCACAGGTGGCAAACATGCTACAAGAGCATGTTTTTCTGTGTAAAATACACAGAACTCTCCCATTTTAAGTACAGTGAACTAGTGCTTATTCTTATGAGAAAACTGTGGGTGCAGAGGTTTATGTTATGTAATAAAGAAAAACTCAATGCAATCCACTTGTCAAAAACTGAAGTTATATTGGTGTTTCAGTGCCTCTCGGATAGATAGGCTGAGACAAACACAGATTATGAGGTTTGGAAAAATGATGATTGAGTGAAATGTAATGAGATTTGATGCACAGGTGGTCAGAATAGATGATGCAATGATTTCTTCTGATTTCTTCATTGCTGTGAAAATGTACAGACTGTTGCTTTGGCCGGTTGTAGCAGTATATCAGCATCCGTCTGCTGAAAATTAATATGCCTGGTTGAGAAATGTAGTTTATTTCTGTTATTTTGCAAGGATTATTAGACAACTGAGAAAACCAGTTGTTAGTTTCTGAAAAGCCTAAATTTAATAATTCCAATGAAGTCAGGAAATTTAGATGTAAATATTCTCTTAGTGTTCATTGCTTAACTCGTAGAAATTGGTCAAAGTTATAAATTTTGGTAAGTTTGAAACTTCTATATCCACACAGGCAGAGAGTTTTGATAGCAAAGGATATCATGAAAGACAAATCGTTCCACAGAATTTCGTTCTTATGAGAATTTCTCCTATTTTGCCTGTTTTCAGCCTAATTTAGGTGTATGTTTTCTGGATACATACCATTGCTGAATCTTGAATAATCTGAAAGATAGGGGTGTTTGTATTCAATACAGTGAAGTTGCAGGACTCCACTGGCAGTCGTGATACCAAATTAGTATTTTGGCAGTTCATGTCTTCACACAGCTTCAAACAGGCAACGAGGATTAGACTAAGTGACAGCTTTGCTACTAAACGACCCAGTTTGCCCACAACAATGTTCTGCATTTCATTTGAAAGAAGGAATTTAATTTCAGGGCATCTCTGCTGACCTCTAAAGCTTCTTAGAGCTTGATTTTTTTATATATATATATATATATATATTTTTTTGACAAATAGCTGTAATTTGTTGGCTTGAAGAGATTCAGGAGGATATACTTCTTTTAGATGGGAGACCTCATCACAGAAACAAAAACAAATACACAGTCTGCTTCATAATTCATCCAAAAGTGGACAGCTGAAGTATCCACAGCTGGTAGATGATGTTGGAAACATTCTGTCTCTTTCTGTGTTTTCATCTAGGCTATCAATTAGCTTACTTGAAAGGTGAAGATTGGAGTTAAAGATCCTTAGTATTGAGCATTGCATAAATTGCATGTATTGGTGTTGCTAAAGTACAGAGTACAGCAGCACGTTCCCATTCTATTGTTGGCAGTATAAATACATTCAACTGATTCTGCTCTAGGATGTATTCATGAAGATTAACCTTGTGCATCCTGGAAGGGAAAATCAGCCTTTTGTAAGGAAGTTAGATCTTTATGTCTCAGGACTGAGTAATACAGTAATTGACAGAGTATTTCTTTAACTCCAGTGGCATTTTCTTAAACTGCACGTAAAAGTAGAATGAGAAGAAAAATAATATCTTTATAGCTGATTTTGTAGCTTGATAAAAAAAAAATGGAATTTACAAAGAACAGTGAGAAAAATATGGAATTCATTTCTCCATATTAGCGTACAGGTTCTCTGTATTAGATACAGGTTTCTGACAAAACAGACCATTCTCTGCAAAAACAGACCATTCCTTTACATGAAAAGTTTCCATCTCTCTTGCTCCAATGCATTGGACAAAAAGAAAAATCTGCCAGAAAGGGAAGGATTAGTAGTTGCCCAGAAACAGGATAGCCCTGCAGGTCTCAGACATAACTTCATGGGAGACCAATAGAACTCTGAGCAGAAAAGCTTGGTAGTTAGGATCAGTCAATCCATGAAAACATTGGGTCTGTGTTCCACGGCTGTACAAAAAATTATTCGAGTATTAGGAATTACTGGGAAGAAAATAGAAAACAAAGAAGAAATTGTCATTCTGCCGTTGCATAAATTCATGGTTCTTTCACATCCTGAATAAAGTAGACAGCTCTGGCCCCCCCTCACCTCTGAAAATGTAAAAAGGGAGTAGGCAAGTTTTGGAGAAATGCAACAAGCATGATCAGAGGATGTACATTTTCCAAAGGAGAAATGATTGGGTTGTTCAGGAAGAAAAGGAGTACAAAATTGAGGAGATCATGACAGAGGTCTATAAAATCATGACAGTCATGAAGAATAAAGATAGGGAACAATTGGGGGCCATCAAATGAATCCATCAGGAAAGAGAAACGAATCAAAAAAGAAAAAAAAAAAAAAAGAAAAAAAAAAAAAAAGAAAAAAAAAAGCTTGTATATGTAACAGGTAGCAGCCCTGCAAGTGGATGTGTGGGCAAGAAAGATGCAGGGCTTCTCAGGCAGACTGGCTTGCAGGTAACCAGACAAACTACAGAAAGGTCTGGGAAACCCTGGTCTGAAAAAGGCCAGAGGATGAGGATGATTCATCAGGGGGTATCTCACTAGAGGTAAAAATTATCCCCAATGACCTAGAATAATCATTACTTTTCTGCCAGACAACTGTAAATGTTGCTAAAGTAGCATAATGTTGCTCAACAAAAGCAAGCAAAAGATAATTAGTTTTTCTATTATTTAAGTAATTTTGCTTTCTAGAGCAAAGGAGTCTGTAAGGGCCCCAGGGACTGGTGTGTCTGCCATATATATGGACTTCTGAAAATCTAATCTAATCCAATCCTATGATCTGTTACAACAGGGACGCTTAATTGCTTTGTAGTTTGGCCCCCAGTGCTTAGAGAAATATTGTGGGTTTTTTATTTGCCTTTTTTTTTGTGTTTTTGTTTTGTTTTGTTTTGTGGTTTTTTTGAAACTCACTCTCATAATTATGTTTGATCCTTTTTTTCTGAGGCAAATGAAAGTACTGAGGGGAAAAATCCATGGAAATCACTGATGTTGCCAATTATGAAAGTGATTATTGAGCTGACTGTAAAGCTCTTTAGCAACCAGAAAAAAAATAAAAAAATAAAAAAGAGGAAAGGATGTGATGAGCCAGCACTCTGCACCAGAAAGGGCTGTGCCATATGTTGTTACTAATACCAATACAAGCTTTCTTGCTGAAATTTTGTAGTGCATAGCTTTTGTCCAGCCTTGATAAAATCTTAGAGGTAAGGAAGGCCATGTGAAAGAACAGTTATACATTTTGTGATTCCTTCTGAATGACTGATAACATAATGTGAATAATCACATTTCTTTTGATTACAGAAGAATGTTTCTCTTCCATTCATCCCAATAATATCCTTTGTCAGATAAAAGAAATCAAAATCAAAAATTAATATAGCACATTACAATTAGTTATGAATCTAACCTGGAATGTGTCCTTCTCACTTACAACCTCTCCTTCAAATATGCCAGGAACAGCCATCTTGGATTCTATTTTCATAAATAAATTGCATACTTAATTACCCTAATTACTTTGGGTTACTGAGAAATCTGATTTAAGTTTGCATTTATTGAATGTGTAACTACTTATATGTACCCAATTACATACTTCTGAGTGGCATGTTCTTTCTGTGGTTAGTCCTAGTAATGATGCAGGAAGATTGCAAGTAAGTTCTGTTCTTAAAATAAACTCAGTTTCCACGATAATCACTCGGGTATCACTTTTATGCATAATTACCCATTTTTTATTTTTTTTTTATGCATCAATGAATTTCACAATGGTGACATTCACTTACCACATTTATCCAAGTATCAGGCCAAGTTCTTTTTGCTGTTCTTCTTATGTAAGTTGCTTCATATTATACTTTCATATATTCTTGTGTTTAGAGTCAAAGGACATGAATGGCAGCAACTGACTGAGAAGAGGGAAGCTGTGAACTTAGGAGCCATTCCCTCTTCCAGCTGTCCTACTGCTCACAGACATGGTCTCTTTTGCCACCAGCTTCCCTCCAAGCAGGCAATGCTTATGGGAAATTTGGCTGTTCGATGGTGAACAAAAAACAGGCTTTTTTTTGCCTTTTAGAAAAGACAGAAGTATGAGATTGCTTTGATGAATATACTGCTTGTATATCTTCATCTGCTAGTTAGTTCTGCAGAGCAATGTGATGTACTTTGGCCTCTTCACAAATCTCCCTTATATCTCCCGTCTTTTTTTCCCTGACCCTTTAATGCTTAGGATTTGTAATTTAGCTGTCATTAAATGGTACTTCTCTTCCATGTTAATGCAATATCTAAAGTTTTTGTCATCCAATCCATGTGAGATTTTACATTTCCAGTTGGAAGGCAATGTGGACCATAAACACCTCCACTAAAGAATTCATTGCATACTATGCAGAAGTGGTATAAAAGAAACTGATGTGGGTATCTGCATGCTGGAAGGAAAACTGTCAGCACTACCTATAAATAACAACATTCACCCCATTGCAGAAACCTACACACAAAATTCTGAAGCACCACCATTTGTCTCAGCAGCTGGAGCAGCTGGATCTGGGGATATGTGATCATCCCTGTGGCAGATGAAACCTCATTAAGAGCTGCCTCTGAACCTGCCCTCCTGACACAGACTGCTACGGTGCTGCTGATTCTTGTGGCAGGATCAGGGGAAAGGAGGAGTGAGGACTGTCCCCTCTGCAACCCTCCAGCTCTCTCGTGCCAGCTGCAGCCAGCTGTTGAGATCTAGCTGCCAAAACACAGTACTTTGAGTTCTTCAGGCGAGTTTGCTTCTTGAACAGCTACATTTCATCTTCTCTGCAGCATGGCAATAAGGCAGACCATGCTGGCTCTTTTTCTAGCATCTTAAATCTCTTACTAATCAGGAAATGAGGGCATAGGTTGTGTTCGGGGAGATATCTGTTTGAAAGGGAATTTCATTAAAAGTCACTTTTTTTTTTTTTCTTCTTCTAATAAGCTTTATTTGAATTAGAAGGGTAGATAATTCACATAAATAACCTGAAAATTAGTGTTATAGCCAGCCTGTCTCTGTTGCTGTTGTTGTTGCTTATACTTTAATACTGAAGCGTCAAGATGTTTTGCAAAAATATATCTGATAATTTCATTTGGAAAATTAGTAAAAACCCTGACAAAAGCCTGGTGGTCTAGGTTTCAGGAAAGTACCTTGGAAAGTCCCCATCTGAAATACATGGGCAGGCATGAGTCTGTCACATGCCTCCAAAGTGCTCTGAACATCAAGCAACCTGTTTTTCCTATCATTTTAGATGGTCTTGGTTTCCTTTGGATTCACAACATGATTTTCTTCACCTTTAAGCCTGAAAATATTGGGAAAGAGTTAATTTACTGATGTAGCACTATTCACCAATCAACTCTTTTCATTATGCCTGAAACCAAGGGTCAATTTTTCTAAAATGACAGGTGGTAGATTGAAGAGAGTTGACAGAAAAATGACAAACATGATAGATGATTTGGATAGCCGGATGTGTTAGTTTGAAGGAAAGATAACTGTATGGGGAAAGGCTCAGCTTGGAATAGACAGGAAAATTGAGAGGGAACAGCTTTCAGTCATTCAAAAAAAAAAAAAAAAAAAAAAAAGGTAAATGAATGAACTTTAGCTGGTTCAGCAAAGCTTAATTTGTTATAAGTGAGAGGGGGTCTTTTAAGGAAGGTACAAAACTTCTTAAGAGAGATATGGCATTTTATTAACAGAAACAATGACAATTATAAAAATGAGATAGGAATAATCAAATTGACAAATTGGAAATGTAAAATTAATGTTTTTATTTTATTTTATTTCAAAAACATCTGTCCATCCAAATTTTTATTGCATTAAGCCTCACCATTACAAATTTAAACTAAACCTTCAAGAAGGTCAGAGTGTTCAGTGGCATGGAACAGAATCTATATGCCAATGGCTTTCATTTTTTATATGTGTACAAGATCCACACAATGCAGAGGTGTGGAGAGTAGGTCCCTCTGAGAAACCCAGAAGGAGCAGTAAAAGTGGATATACTATCTTTTGGCAATTATATATGCTATTAAAGAGAAAGACACCTGACAGCCAAGGATGAAAGAAAAACCCTGATTGCCAGATTCATGGTCAAACACTGATATCTGCTTCATGGCCAGCCAAATGCTATCCTATAGTCTAATCCAAAACCTACTGAAAGGAACGAGTCTTTTCATCCATTTGAATAAACTTTGGATCAAGCCTTTAACCTTGTGTCCCAGGAGAAAAAGCTTATACACTATTAATGTTAAAAAACAAGGATCCATTTAACTGTTCATTACGTACCAAAAGGATGGGCAAACACTTCTGCACTTTACTTTTCCAAATTGAAAACTGACAGGAAAACCCAGAGGTGATCTGGGATATTTAGCAGAAAGTTAATGCTGCCTCTAACATTTTTTATGTGAGTAACCACTATAGACCCTGGGAAAACCAATAAATTTGCCATAAATTTATAGCATCAATCTGTTGTCATGAACGTTATGCAGTGAGAAATGAGGTTTGCATGAAACTGAAATTTATAGGTTAAAAAAAAAAGCTCTGTTGCTTTTCACCTTAGATCTAACTTCACAGCACAGCACATTTTCAGTGACAGCTTGTAACGAGGATCAGATAATATGCTGGGTGTCATGGAAATGATTCAAAATGTCAAAACAAAGCATAATTATTAAAACAAATCAGAATGAGGAATAAAATGTAATAGAGAAAGAATGAGCATACCTATGAAAAGTTATTTTGGTCTGCAGTTTTTCAGTGAGCTACAGCAAAATGGAAGGACTTAGCATCTACATTTTTTAGCACTGAGTTCTGTTTGTAACATGGCATAGTCTGTGAGCATACTCATACCTAAAAATATTTTGGAGGAAACAATTTCAGGTATTTCCTTATTGATATTTTGGACTCTCTTCGAGTTACATGTATTTTTCTGTAAAGGACTGGCCTTCATGAATGAAGTGGGAATGTTGCCATGGCTCTCAGTCTAGCTGATGACACATGCAGTTAGCCCAGAAAGAGAGATGCCTAGCTAAACACCAGGAACAAGGCTAGACTAAGTGAATCTTCTGGGCCATCTAGTTAATAACTGTTCTTAGGGCACAACACAAGGAAATGTTTGCTCAGATGTACATAAACATGAAAATATGACCCCATTATAATATACATGACTTAAAATAAATGTCTTTTTGTCTTTACTAATACTGCAAAATTTGCTGAAGCAAAGTAAAAGAGTTTTAGGCCAGCAAATATTTAATTGCTGTTTTCGTGGCTGTACAATAGAGCTGGACCAATAATTTTTGAAATTTATTCTCCATGCTTGCTACTGGAATATCGATGACAAGATCATAATTTCCTTCAAATATAACCACAGCTACATCCATGTATGCTACTATATTATATTACATACCAGAGAATATTCATATATCATTTGTGCTGTTAATGTTCATCAAGGGCATTGATTGTTGTGGTACCCATCACTGTTGGCATTGTCCTTGTTGGGTGCATAAATGCCTCAAGAACTGCTGCGTTACAAAATTTACACTGAAGAGATCCCAGCATTTAGACTGCTCTAAATAGCTTCATGCTTGATTCTGTAGCAAAGTTTTAGCCAGGATTATCTCATCAAACTCAGATTGGTTCCTTTAGCTTAATAATTATCTGATCAGGAGTTAAAGCCCATGTTGCTGTGACAGCACAATTGACATAACAACCATTCGTGTTCCCTTAAACCACTACAGCCATTGTCATGTCTTGACCCTCTTTTAGTAGGATCAAACAACACAAAATATTACAGAATCACACAATCATCTAGGTTGGAAGAGACCTCCAAGATCACCTAGTCCAACCTCTGACCTAACACTAACAGTCCTCCACTAAACCATATCACTAAGCTCTACATCTAAACGTCTTTTAAAGACCTCCAGGGATGGTGACTCAACCACTTCCCTGGGCAGCTTATTCCAGTGCCTAACAACCCTTTCAGTAAAGAAGTTCTTCCTAATATCCAACCTAAACCTCCCCCCCTGGTGCAACTTAAGCCCATTCCCCCTTGTCCTGTCACCAGGCACGTGGGAGAATAGACCAATCCCCACCTCGCCACAGCCTCCTTTAAGGTACCTGTAGAGTGTGATAAGGTCACCCCTGAGCCTCCTCTTTTCCAGACTGAAGGGCTTCGTTGCCCTTCTCTGGACTCACTCGAGCACCTCGATGTTCTTCTTGTATGGGCCCAAAACTGAACACAGTACTTGAGGTGTGGCCTCAACCTTAATTACAGTATATACTAGCTTAGATGCTCTCTTCTGGATCATCTTATGCCTGGTCTAGACATTCTTGCTTTCCACTCTGACAAGACTGCACAGTTGGGTCAACGCCTTGGTAAGTGTCTATGGGAGCAACGCACAGGGACCAATGCTCCAGGAAGACTGATGGCTTCTCTGAGCTAGACTTCAGTACGGCTTCTCTGGCCAAGCACACGATGTTCCTGTAGGCCTCCTCTGCCCAAATGTAAAAGCAAATGAAACCAATACAGTCTAAACAGTGCAAACTGTCTGTGGCTGTAGCCATTTAAGACACCCATTTAATCAAGCAAATCTGTGTGGTAATGCATGTGGTGTGCTCGCCTGGACATCAGGCTATATTCACCAGCTCAGATCAGCTGGTGTGGGAAGGTAACACCCTTTCCATGGAGCCTGGAGTATTGACAGACTGGGAAAATATGAAATGGGGCCAAGGAGTGACATCTGCTGAGTTAAGACAATTTATATCAGTTGATGTAACAGCACTCTTCTTCGTGTTAGTGAGATCATACTGATTTATGACTGTTCAGTCTGGCCTACATCTGAAATTCTTGTGTATTTTACATATGTTAGTAGAAGAATGAACTGATCTTATTCAGGTAGGTGGTCTGTTTCTTATATACATACCAGGAGACAAAGATATCAAACATCTACTTAAGCTTGCAAATATTATAATGTAAAGGAAAAGGTATGCTTGAACAGTCTGCAGCAGAATGGCAGTGTTTTCTGAGAGCCTTATGTTCTCTGCTCCTTGGGAAATAAATGGTATCTGCTATTCTAATATTGATTTTTCATTCTTCATCATACTTAGTCAAGCCTCTCCAAACTAGCTATCAGCTATTCTAACAAAGGCTGAGCCAAGGAGCAGGAGGAGGGTAATACATATACTCCGTGCTGCCTATTCCCTTGACTACCCCGTGTGATCTGTTTCAGCAGTTCTCTTTGCCTCTAGTGACCTGTGTCGTTGATGGCAGTGCAGATTCAACCTAAGCTCCTCAGAGCCATGTCAGCAATTTAGTCTCAGCCTTTATTACAAAGGCATCTTCTTCAGTTACTAGTGCAGTTCACTCAATTTTTAGTTAAAGTCTTGGTCTAATGTATATATGTATATATATATATATCAACAAAAGAAAATGAGAAGAAAGCCTGAGATCAGATACTGACTGCCAGGACACTGGCCAAGCCAGGACAGCTGGACAGACCCTTGTGCTGGTGGCACCACTCCTGGGCCCCCCATTGGTGCTTCCTCAGTCCATGCTCACCCCATCTTGCTGGTGAGCATGTACAGCTGTCACAAGGATATGGAGGCACACAGGAGAGGAGGAGAAATGTCTCTTCACCATTCTCTTTGGTATGTGGTACATGCTGCAGAGCTCTGGATACCTGCATTTAGGAGGACAACTCCTATGTTGGGTAAAAGAATGAAAATGATATTGCAGACAATGATGATATATGATATTACAGTGGTGAAGATTTTTTCCTTTTGAAAGCTGATTCATAAAACTACACAAGACAGTTGCATCAATCTTGACATGGTGCAAATCCCTTAAAAATGTAAGAAGTTAATAGTTCCTTTGGCTCATGAGATGTGTTTTATGTACTAGACATTCTGGCCCTGAAAGTATCTGGCAACAGTGGGTTTCCAAGCCACTTTTACTTTTGAGGTGAATGGGAGTTCTGCCAATAGGCTGTGATCAGCACAGACTGGAGTTTTGATTCCATTTTGGTGGAATCAAATAACTACCTACCCACCTTGACTCCTAAGTTATTTCATGGAAGGAAGGAAGGAAGGAAGGAAGGAAGGAAGGAAGGAAGGAAGGAAGGAAGGAAGGAAGGAAGGAAGGAAGGAAGGAAGGAAGGAAGGAAGGAAGGAAGGAAGGAAGGAAGGAAGGAAGGAAGGAAGGAAGGAAGGAAGGAAGGAAGGAAGGAAAATTGTCCAGAGAAGGGCGACGAAGCTGGTGAGGGGCCTGGAGAACAAGTCCTACGAGGAGCGGCTGAGGGAGCTGGGCTTGTTCAGCCTGGAGAAGAGGAGGCTCAGGGGTGACCTTATCACTCTCTATGGGTACCTCAAGGGAGGCTGTAGCGAGGTGGGGGTTGGCCTGTTCTCCCACGTGCCTGGTGACAGGACGAGGGGGAATGGGCTAAAGTTGAGCCAGGGGAGTTTTAGGTTAGATGTTAGGAAGAACTTCTTCACTGAAAGGGTTGTGAGGCATTGGAACAGGCTGCCCAGGGAAGTGGTGGAGTCACCATCCCTGGAAGTCTTCAAAAGACGTTTAGATGTAGAGCTTAGGGAAATGGTTTAGTGGGGACTGTTAGCGTTAGGTCAGAGGTTGGACTCGATGATCTTGAGGTCTCTTCCAACCTAGAAATTCTGTGATTCTGTGATTCTGTGAAAATCAAAATAAGACAAAACTTAGTTCCCTCACTAAAGAAAATAATGTGTTTAATAGTATCCTTCTGGCTCCTAGACAACTTACATAGACAGGATTGTCTCCAGAAATGAGAAATGTGGAGAAAAAATGTGAAAATATTTTAGAACAGGATTCTATAAAGATCTGCATGTTATAATCTCCAAAATAATACAGTGATTGCTAGGAAAATGTCAACATTTATTCATACTTTGCTTTTGTTGTTTTGTTTTTTTTTCCTGCAAAGTGATTTTGTGTAATTAAAAAAGTTAACTGTGTACATAAAGATAATGGTGGCTATTAATACTGTAAATTAAGAAGGGCAGAAAAACTTAACAGGTAATAACCAAAGCTGCATTACTGGAATTTTTATTCTTTGTTTTTTCTGAGAGCTCAATAAAAGGTGTGACTGCAGAGGAACATAACAGCCTGAGAGCTGGAAACCAAACAAGAAAAAAATAACCAGATAGCAATTATTGCAAAAAGAAAGCCAAACTGTGGACCATATCCTCAGTGGGTATAGGTGCAAATACCATACAGAGAGCAGGAGGGACCTGCCCCCCCAGCTAAACCTTTGTACCACAGGGGAACTGTTGCAGTTGAGCAAGATGACACGAAGGCCACTCTTTCCCTTCCAACAGTTTTTCTCTCTCTGACTGGGGTTGTTTCAGTAACTTTTTCCTGAACCTGATAATCTTTTTTCCAAATACTTACTGACCTGAGAAACAGCTTTTACCATCCAAGTTCTATTAGTACATAAATTTCTTCATACCTGATTTTTTTCATATCTCATTTTATATCTGCTCTTCTTACCCCCCTTGAACTGCCCTGTGGGGCACTGGCTCTCTGTTTCCTGTGCCTGAGCACCATGTGGGCAGTTCTTTAACACACTTTCCTCTGCCTGTGCTTTTCTCCCTATTTAATTTTTAATTTGCCATTTATTTCATCACTGATAAGCACTAGTAGCCAAAGTTAATCTGAAATGTAGCCCTTCTTAAATGTCTCAAAATGGCTCGTTTTGAGTAGAGACACTGTCGACATTTTCCTTCAGCACTTTATATCAGAATATGTGATGCTCATGATTTGATTTTTGAGATGATAGTCTCCCACTGAGAATTAAAGGGCTCTTGAGTGTTTGGCATGCGAGTCCTATAATCAGCCTCAGAAAACCAGGAGGCAGAAGATACACATAACACTTGCAAAGATTGCTGCATTTCCCTATTGCCAGCAGAATTTTACTTCCACTCAACTGTAATTTCCCAATCCCTCTAACCTTATAGAATATATATGAGTGGGATATGCCCTGTGTTTTCATGTGTTCTTCCTAGGATCTCATCTTTTCATGTTGAAGCTCATGGGCAAATGCCTACCAATTAACTAGGAAGATTCAAAGAATGGTTTGGGTTGGAAGAAACCTTAAAGACCACCCAGTTCCAACCCCCCTGCCATGTGCAGGGACACCTCCCACCAGACCAGGTTGCTCAAAGCCCCATTCAGCCTGGCCTTGAGCAATTCCGGGGATGGGGAATCCAATGTTCTTTAGAAGAGCATCCTGGTCCTTGGGAAGGACCATAATATTAGGAGTTGAGTGGTTTGCAATTCTGCAAAACATTTCCTGAGAAATCATTAAATCTTTTTTTTTTTTTTTTTTTTTTTTCTCTTTTCTTTACATTCTTTAGCGTTAATAAAATGCTTTTACATAGAAAACATTTTTATATTTTTCCATCATTCATTCTTATTTTTTTCTGTAGATTTTTATCCCATTAGTAGTACAAAACTTTTGATAACTATCAACATTTCATATGTTTTATGAACCTGCTGTTTTCCTTCACTGCTTGCCTCTCTTTTTCATTGTGGAAAATGTGTTCATTCTTTTGTGAAAAACCTAACTTTCTCCCTTATTTTCTCAATTCACATTGTGACTTTGTTCTGTTTCTCTCTTCTTTAATTTGTTATGGTCCATTCTTTGAGCCTTAGAAAGACTCTCTCTTTCCTTTTGACTTATATTTCATTTTCTATACCTTTTTTTTTTTTTTTTTTCTGTCATTAAACTGAAGAATCAGTGTAACCTAACAAATTCTATTTGATATTATTTGGTCGGCACATTTTAAGTAAGCATAATTTCCCTTTTGTTTGCTTTCCAACTTTTTCCCCACCTAAACAGCAAAACTATGCAATGAAAGAAAGCTTGTGAGATTGCAAATCTCTGAAATAACATCAGGGAAAGAAAAAAAAATCTTGAGGATTTTTTTTAGATTGTTCTATTGTAAAATACCTGAAGGAAGGAAGAATTTCCCACATGGAATCTCCAGGTACAATTCTTGTTGCACTGAGAGCTCTCCAGGTGTGTATTCAGCCTTGAATCAGTTATCAGACACCTTGCTGGTACATGGTGAGAGAGCTGAGATCCTCACAGCAATAACAATATAACTTATATTTTATTCTAGGGGAATGAAGTATTGAAATTTATTCAGTTATTCCAATTGAATTTGAAATTATAAAATATAGTAATTATGATTATAAGAAATGGGTTAGACAATCAATCATCTAAATGGTTTAGGTATGCTTGAGCTTTCTTTGAAGAAGGTAAGATGGATTAGAAAACAAAAAATCCCATCCTACGTTTGGATGAAGACTTCAAATTCTTGATCATTATATACATGCATATCCTTTGTTCCCTTTTCACATAGTACTTATGACTGCTGTGTGAAAGCAGCTACTTTTGCAGAAATATATTTCTAAGATCTCAGTTAGCCTGAGATCACTCTGGAGAAGGTGGCTCCATGGGGAATAGACAGGGAAATTATTTCATCTGTCTTTATCAGACTGTGGGAGATTTCCAAAGAAAGGTGCAGTATTTTTCATGCAGAATCCACTCCTGCAGGAGGACTGTGTCTGCAGGTAGACTCATACAGCAGGGCTGGCAACAAGAAGAGCACCATCCTGGCCATGATGCAAGGAGTCTGTTGGCCAAGTGCTGTAAAAATGGCCACCGTCTATTCCCCAGAGCCTGCAGGGGCTGCATGTGCAGCCCCCACCTGCAGAGGGAGAAAAAACCCTGCCACTTCAATGAGATGTAAGTCAGTGCAGGGTTGGATGGAGTCTTGCAGAACAGTTGCTGGGATCACTGGGTAGAACTTTTCTGCAATGGCTACATGTAGCATGCCAGGCCCTTATTTGTTTGCTTGTTTGTTTGTTTGTTTATTTATTTCCTTGCAGCCCATTTTTGTACTGATAGCAAGAATAAAGTGATTTGGGAACCTGCCTGTTTGTACTTTAACACTGGAGTAGTCAGACCTGGGAGGGTTTCCCAGCACAGTGGAAGTGAATAATTTCTTACAGCCATATTTAACACTTTAGTATGTAGAACTTTAACAACATAGAAACAAAACTAACACAAGTGAGTTTCCTTGATAGTCACTGTGAAATCCTGCCCTTAGCAATGAACTCAGTATCTCAGTTTACTACGATAACATAAGCTTTTTGTTGTCATCTTAGCCAGTGGTTTACTGTTCTAAAACCTGCCATTGCACCACAACATATTGTTTAAACAGAATCTGAAGAGTCCTAATTTGCCAAAAATTCGGATTAAAAAAAATGTATGTATATTTATAAAATGTATTAATTGCAGGCATCCTTTGTTTAGCTTTCTTCTTATTTTGGCCAGATTTAAAGCTGCATTTGGCAATGTAGACTGAAACTTATTCAGACCTGCTGAAATAATACTTATGGAGTAACAGCATTTCAATAGATATTCATATATCATATTCATATATATCATAGAATGGTTTGGGTTGGAAGAGACCTTAAAGACCACCTAGTTCCAACCCCCCACCGCCATGTGCAGGGACACCTCCCACTAGATCAGGTTGCCCAAAGACCCATGCAGCCTGGCCTTGAACACTCCCAGGGATGGGGCATCCACAGCTTCTCCAGGCAACTTGTGCCAGTACCTCACCGCCCTTTGAGGAATTTCTTCCAAATATCTGATCTAAATCTACTCTCTTTTAGTTTAAAGCCATTGTTCCTTGTTCTGTCACTACACCCCCCTGACAAAGAATCCCTCCACAGCTTTCCTGTAGGCCCCCTTTAGGCACTGGAAGGCTCTCCCTAGAGCCTTCTCTTCTTCAGGCTGAACAACCTCAACTCTCTCAGCCTGTCTTCATAACCTACACTAATGTTGTCTTAATTAAGCCTCCATAACTGTCATGCTGCTGTTGTTAGATGGAAACCCAGTTCCCAGGAGCTGTACCAGTGAAGCGTTCAGTTGAATACATGAGTTCCAGTTATGTATGACTGGGACATGAGCCTTGCCGAGTATTATTAACTACTAAATCCTAACAGAAACAAGCAGTGCTTAATTGAGCACCTGTTTTGGACACAGGAATTGAAGATTTTAAATAGGTCCTAGCTTCATCCATTTATTGAAACCTACATTACCTCTGCTATGATGACCTAAAATACTCAGAAATGGAAGAAGTCTTCCCTGAGCTAGCACTAGTCCCATCTATTCTATCACATTAGCCTTTCATGAAACAACAGAATAAGATTAGAGAACAAAATCTATTGTACTGTTCATATAAATTAATTGCACTCAGGAACACTGTGTACTACCAGAAATCAATGAACTGGTTTCATTAATGGTCAGGCTTAGACACAGCTTTCTGCCTTCTGTGATTTGTAGCAGGTTTGCCAAAGAACAATTATATTTATCAAAGAGAACATACAGAGAGAAAGAGTAGTATGAAACATGGAAAATCCATGCTCTTTGATAACCAAATGCATTCTACAGTTTGAGACTGATTCAGGTACATGAGTATTAGAGTCCAACAAGTAGACTCACAGTCCCCACAACTCGTGTTTCACCTCCTGAGACCTTCAAGTGCCAGAAGATTTCCTTTGGAGTTCTGTGCACTGCCCAGGAGTGACTCTGGGCTTGTACTGCGGAGTCTCTTCAAGCTTAATTCATGCTAAGGCCAGTTTATGGCCATCAAACCGGTCAGTGTCCTGAAACACCATCCAGTAGTTAGGCTTATAGCACAAGTCATCTACAGTGTTTGTGCCAATGGCCTGTCACTTTCAGCCATTCGCATTCAAAAATCTGTTCTAAATAGTTAGTGGTGAGATGGATTAGAAAACAAATAAACAAGGTATAACAGGGCCCCTTTTATACCTTGGCATAGTGTCTACAACACTCAGATGATTTTGGCCTGAGAGGGTTCATTTCCACATTATAAACTATTTCCACAAGACTGCTCCCCAACCTAGAGGTGCCCAGTACAGAGATGCTGAGACTGAGGGGCCAGTCCCTTTCCTCCCCTGCTAACCCCAGCAAAATGGCTGCTTCGAATCTAGTTTCAGCTGGAAGCTTTTCTAGACTCCAAGAATTCAGGAAACTGGATGTCTGGAAGTTAGAAGTGAAGACTCTCAGGGTCACTGCATCTTTCCATCTATGGCTCTGTTCCTAAGTGACTCTATGTGAGTGTGCATGCACAGGTAGCTGTGCATGAAAGAAACTGCAGACTTTTTAATGTCAGCACTGCTAAACCCATCCATCCTCCTTCAAGGTAAAGCATTTCCAGTGACTAAGCAAGATAACTCCTGGAGGTTTTCTGGCTTCAGAAACCACAGACAATGATCTGTCCCTTTCCAATATTGCTCACTGTCTTCATTAAGACCGCTGAAGTTAATAAAATGATCAGGACTTAATTTGACCTAGAATTTCCCATAATTTAACCAACAAGAAGGAAGTCTATTCTTAACAGTGATTCTTTATTTTAACAAAGACTTAAGGACAGCAGAAAGCAGATGGAGATCTTAGATGGCCCTACCAATCCTGGTGTACATTTAGGAACACAGGATACTGGGGCCTTTATAAGAAGGTCATTTTCCCCCAGGTAATTTTTTAATTTATGGACTTCCAGTAATTTCATATTCCTGTATAAATAAGGGCCCCACACATAGAAAACCAGGGAGAGGCAGTAGAGCTGAGCCCCTCGATCCAGCTTGCTTCCATATGTCTTTTGTGGGCAGCAGCTGTGCTGCTCAGACATACAGGATGGACCTGTTTGTATGGGTATGTCCTTTATGCCTCTAATCTACTGCAGAAACTGAGGGGATCTCCCTGGGGTAGCAGTTGAACTCACAGTAGACCAGAAAACTAATTTATAAACCTTGCAAAACTAAATGGAAGGTGTTCAAACAACATATTTCATTTTTTTTCTAGCTTGTAAGATCTTTAGTCAAAGTACTGCAATAGATTGCTGAGGACTGTCATGAAAATTATACCATATTAAAAGATTTATGTAGATGAGTATTTCTGGACTGTCTGATGAGGCTCACTATGTTTTAGGCATAAATCAAGGAAAAAGATGATCTTTAAGCTTAGTTACCAGCCAGAAAAGACAATACTCTTCAAATCTTGATTTTGTATTTTTTTTTTATGTGAAATCCAGCCAGTTAACAATAAATATTCCTTATTTTGCACTTTAATGATGCTTTTTAATTAAATACTCCATTAAGCTGAATACTAAATGAATTTTGTGGGTCAGATGATGAACCATTTGCAGATGATTACTTGCTCAAGGCTTGTTTTGAATCCCGCTGAAGTTAAAAGAATTCTTTTCAATTACATCTGTGGGTTTGGGACTAGACACCAAAGTAGTTTGATTGGAGCAGAGGAGAGAATTCCATGTAAGGGACTACAATCTTGTACAAGAAGGGATTTGAATGTCTCATCCAACAAATAGAGTCATAATAGTTATTAACATTGTAAATGTTACAGCATTAAAAATCATCTGGCATTAATATGACAAATTATATTTTAACAAAAGAAGTGACGGTATGGTTGTCTGCAGAGAACACCAGTTTGTGAGCATCTACACTGTTCATATTGGTGTTGGAAGAATGTTTTTATATCATTAGTAGTCCACAAAGGGCTACCTTTATATATATATATATAAATATATATATATACACATACATACATTTACAAAATATTTATTTTTAAAAGTCCAACTACCCTTCAATTACCACAGTCAGCAAGAGACTTTTTGTAACATTTATGACATTTATTTTGTAACATTTTCATACTCCTGTGTCAGATGCTGTCGTGGATATTTTCATCTCTGCCTTTAAATGCAAAGCCCTTATTTATACAGGAATATGAAATTACTGGAAGTCCATGAATTAAAATATTACCTGGGGGAAAATGACCTTCTTATAAAGGTTGATGGAACAACCACCAGAAATTTCAGTACATTATGTTTACCATTTCCTAAATGATAACAGCTTGAACTGATTCTGATCTTTCCATATTTCACATCTATCTCCAACTCATTTGTAGCAGACCAAAGAAAAAAAAACATAAGCGCAGATAGATGCTTAATCATGTGATGCTAAATCATTATTCTCTCACAATTTCCTGTCTTTTAAACTCATACATGTTTATGATATGACTTCCTACTGAGTAATGTAAATAACTATTTTTTTATGGTTATTTACAATCATAACCACAGGAGGTTTATTGTTTTTGCTAATGTTTTTGTGGAAGCACTTTAAAGCCCTATTAAAAATCAGGATCTTTCTATACCAAAATCCATCCTCACTAGATAGAAACAGTTTTCATTCCAGAGTTCACATTTGAAAGACCCAATGTGGAGTTTGCAAGCATGTGGTCATCAAAGTATGTGGTAAGAAAAATACCCTGCAATCAAGTACAAATAATCATTGTTTATTTGTATCTGGTTCCTTAAAGCCTAAAAAGATAATAACTGTGACAGATGAATTGTGTTCTTTTAACTCCACAAACTATTCCTGGTATGGAATATGGTAGATAATGATCTATAGGTTCTTATCCAAAGTTTACAGGCATCTTTCCCCATGAAACCTGCTGTTCAGTACGAAGCAGACTGCAATTTATTTCAATGCCTAGAAAATAACCTTTTTTTTTTTTTTTTTTTTCAGAAAAATCAGCAACGATGGCAAGCTCAGGAGCCATAAGAAATATCTACTGAAAGAAAAAAATCTGCTAGACATTTTGAATTGTTGTGTCCTCCCATCTCTCCCCAGCTCCCACCCCCCACACCATTTTTCCCAGTTCCAGCCTTAGCAGATTTTGTGCATTGCTAGTAAAGGAATCTAAAATATTTTTGCTTTTATAGATTTTTGCTGTAACTTCCAGATATTCAGACAGTATCATACAGAAGACAAAAAGACTGCTTTCCCCATAGCGTTCCTTCTCTTTCTGTACCTTGTTTATTGAATTGCCTTTTTTAAAAGAGATCTTTAGAATTATAGAATCATAGAATATTCTGAGTTGGAAGGGTCCCAAAATGATCAACAAATCCAACTCCCGGCTCCACACAGAAACACCCCAAAATCAACAATATGTCTGAAAATGTCCAAACACTTCTAGAACTTTGACAGACTCAGTGCCATGACCACTGCCCTGGCGAGCCTGTCCCAGTGCCCGACCACCTCTGGGTACAGAACCTTTCCCTAACCCCCAGCCTGACCCTCCCCTGTCCCAGCTCCATGCCGTCCCCTCGGGTCCTGTTGCTGTCCCCAGAGAGCAGAGCTCAGCGCCTGCACCTCCGCTCCCCTTGTGAGGGAGCTGCAGGCCGCCATGAGGCCTCCCCTCAGCCTGCTCTGCTCTGGGCTGAACAAACCAAGGGACCTCAGTCAGTGAAGGAATTGTACTGCCCCTGTGAACATTCTGACATTTCAGTTGTTAATATCTTGCTTGTGGGACATGAAGGGTATGAGGAGAAAGGGGTTTCTCCTATCCTTCCAGGAAATAGAACAGTACCAGAAGCTGAACTGGAAGGCAAAACTCCTGTGCATGTTTGAGAGAAGGATGGGACCCTCAGGAGCCAAAACAGCCCTATCTTTGTCACCCTTAGAGACACACAAGTTTCAAAAGGTCAGAAAAGATTTTTGAGCAATGAATTTTACACAAACCCATGTCACGTTAGATTCCTGTTGCTAAGGAAGTTATACCAAGCTGTGCATGTAGCCTACAACTGCTGGAAATTTCTTTCAGCTCAATGTGATTCACAGACATGAGCACTAATAAGAACATAGTGTATTATTAAAAATATCAGCTTGACAGGGCTCAGCAAGTGCCTGTAGCAAGTGTACCTTGGAAACAGGGAAAAAGCCCAAGTCCATTAACTCTCTGCATCTGAGCCTTCTTACTTATCTGAGGAGGGAAGCAGAGAAATTACATGAGGTTGAGATTTTAATGAGAAAAAGTAGAGGACTAATGAAATGCTAATGAGATCGACATAATCTAGAGTGTCACTGCAGGCTTTCAGTCCTTTCAAGCTTGGTAAACAAAATAGCAACCATTAATTTGCCTGAAGTGGATTCACGAATTTAAGCACTGGAATTTAGAAAGCATTGAGAAAATACCTCGTGTCCTCCGTAGCAACAATAAATCTTGATTTTTAAAAAAGAAGAAATGTCCTAAAGGTAAATGTAAGACCTCAAGTTTTCCTCCTGTGGATTTGCCAAAGAAGGCTTCAGAGTAAGGCTTGCACATGGTTTGCACATGGTTAAATGAGACCATTTCTACTCAGGTAACAAGTCTGTCAGGAAGGGCACCTTACAGAGAAATAGAGATGGAGCATGGGTTTCAGTGGAAAACATCTCTTAGGAAAAGGAGAGACGTCACAAAACTGAATGTGTGGGTTTGGATTTCTAGGAGAAAATGGCACCCAGGAAAATGACAGTGGGAGAGCAATATCTGTGTTCAAGCATCAGTTGTCAAGGGAAGACTGACTGATGTCATCCACCTGGAATTCTGTAAGGTCTTTGACACAGTACCACATGACATCCTGATCTCCAAATTGGAGAGAGATGGATTCTGTGGAGGAATGGTTAAGTGAAATAGGACACGTGGATGTTGGGCAGTTAAGAGGCAATGGGCTAGTGAAGTACCGTACTCAACTCACATGAGTCTGGCACGTACACAGCTGGCTGAGAGCCAATCAGGCTCAAGGACACGATGCCCTTGAGCGATGGGGACAGTCCCTAAGGCGGGACGGTGGCTAAAAGAAGGAGGAACTACCTGAAAAGAGCGGGAAATGTTAGCCAATCCTGAGCTTAGTTTTTGCAATATGTATGAGTTGATTATGTTCAAACTAGATAAAAGGCGACTGAGCTATCCATTAAAGTTGAAGTTCATTGTTCACTCATATTGAGCGTCTGTGTCTTCCTTCCGTCGACAACAAATTGGCGCCCGAACAGGGACCAGTCTGAACGGGATTTGGACACTGCTGGCAGTGATCCTGGGCCACGTGTTCGACGGAATAAGGGAGGAACTGGTCCTGCAACGCAGCCCAGGAGGTGGAAGGGACAAGAATCCCCGCACCCGCGTCGGGAAGGTGAAAGGGACGTGGAGTCCCCGCACCCGGGAGAGGATCCCGACGGTCACGCGTCGCCAAGGTCTGAAAGGTGAAAGGGACAGGAGTCCCCGCACCCGCAGCTCAGAAGGTGGAAGGGAGTCCCCGCACTCGGGATGAGCCTATAACGGGTCCCGCCGGAAAAGCGCCGCCGAGGTCTTTGGAAAGGCTGTAACTGTATATATAAAGGTATGAAAAACAAGCGGCGTATAATTTGCTCAGATGCTTTTTAGAAAAGCGGAGTATTTTAGATATAGATTGTAGAAAAAGATTTTCCAGGGTTATTAGCATATGCAGTAGCGCAGGGTTGTTTTACAAATCCTGATACAGTTTTTTGAACAAACAGAGTGGCGTAAATTTGGAGATAAATTGTTTGGTGATGTTATTAATGATATTAAGTCTGCTAAAAAATTTATTGAAGCCTTGGAGAACAGTCACTAGCGCTTTAGCTACACATCAGGCTGAGCAGAGAGTCGCTGTTGCCGCTACAGAGCGACTGGGATTGCCGGGAAGTGCTGGAGCTGGGCATTGCCCACTGCCGCCTTCAGAGAGAATGATAACGCTGCCTTGGGGCTACGGGGCAATGGGAGCCTCCCCACCCCCCTCAGTCACCGCCACGAGCAGCGCTGCACTTGGAGTTCACCGTGTGGCGAGTCGGCACAGAGCAGAGGGACGGACATCAGGACCCTGCAGCCTGTCTGACGTAACCATGGAAGCAGCGGCGGCTGTGCTGCTTCTCTCTGGCATGTTTTTGATCTGTGGAGACCGTGCATGGCAAGGAGTACCAGCCAATGCTTTTGGAGGACCGTGTTACCTAGGGCGACTCACACTTTTCACTCCAGATTTACACTCGTGGCAGAACTCGACAAGGAGCAGAAGAATTAAACGAGAACTAAAAACTTTGGGTTCTGACTGTAATGATGATGTAGAATTGTGGGGTCCAGCAGAAAGATTCTTTGCTTCTTTGGTGCCTGGTGTGGGAACTGCACACGCTTTGACTAACATTAATAAGCTTGCTTGTTGGGCTGTTAAACAATCAAATGTAACAACACAAGTTCTTTCTGAAATGTCACAATATATGGAGAGTCTAAGACATGCTGTATTGCAAAATAGGGCCGCTATTGATTTCTTACTGCTGGCTCAGGGACATGGGTGTGAAGATGTAGAAGGAATGTGTTGCTTTTATCTTTCCGACCATGGTTAGTCAATTCACGACCAGTTGAAATGGTTAAGGGATCATATGCAAAAAATTGTAGTACAAGATAGTTGGTTTGAAGGTTGGCTTAAATCTGTTTTTGGGAACATGGGTGGATGGGTTTTGTTAGTTAAAGAGGGACTTCGCTTTCTACTTATAATTATATTGATTATAGTTGCTGCACGTACAATCTTTAACTGCCTAACTAAGAAACTAGAGCAACTCACAGAGAAGGTATTTGTAGCGCAAAATAAAAACGGGGGAATTGTGGAGGAATGGTTAAGTGAAATAGGACACGTGGATGTTGGGCAGTTAAGAGGCAATGGGCTAGTGAAGTACCGTACTCAACTCACATGAGTCTGGCACGTACACAGCTGGCTGAGAGCCAATCAGGCTCAAGGACACGATGCCCTTGAGCGATGGGGACAGTCCCTAAGGCGGGACGGTGGCTAAAAGAAGGAGGAACTACCTGAAAAGAGCGGGAAATGTTAGCCAATCCTGAGCTTAGTTTTTGCAATATGTATGAGTTGATTATGTTCAAACTAGATAAAAGGCGACTGAGCTATCCATTAAAGTTGAAGTTCATTGTTCACTCATATTGAGCGTCTGTGTCTTCCTTCCGTCGACAACAGGATTCGAAGGGTGGAGCATTTAGATAAGGAATTGGTTTGAAGGACGCACCCAGGGAGTTGTGGTCAATGGCTGTATGTCCAGGTGGAGGCTGGTGATGAGCACTGTCCCCCAGGGGTCTGCCCTGGGACCGGTAGTGTTTAATATCTTTATCAATGTAGACAGTGGGTCAAGTTCACCCTCATCAAGTTTGCAGATGACACCAAGGTTGTGTGCAGTCGATACAACAGAAAGAAGGAATGCCATCCAAAGGGACCTGGACAAACTAGATACACTTATCTAGTGAATCTCAACCTAACGAAGTTCAACAAGGCCAAGTGCAAGGTGCTACACCTGGGTCAGGGCAATCCTAGACATGAGTACAGACTGAGTGGAGAACTCATTGGCAGCAGCCCTGCAGAGAAAGACTTGGGGATTCTGATGGACGAAAAGGTTGACATGAGCCAGCAGTGCACACTTGCAGCCCGGCAGACCAACTGCATCCTGGGCTACATCAAAAGAGGAGTGGCCAGCAGGCTGAGGGAAGTGATTCTCACCCTCTACTTTGCCGTTATGAGGCGCTACTTGGAGTACTGCATCCAGGTATGAGACCCCCAGCACAAGAAGGATATGAACCTTTTAGAGCAGGTCCAGAAGAGGGCCACGGAGATGATCAGAGAGTTGGAGCACTTCTCCTATGAAGAAAAACTGAAATTGCTGAGGATGCTCAGCCTGAAGAAGGCTCTGGGGAGACCTCATCACAGCCTTTCAATACTTAAAAGGGGCTTATAAAGAAGATGGAGAATATGGTGTTCTGGTGTTGCACATGTTCTGGTGTCAGGCAGGTGGTAGCCAGCTGCAAAACCAGGGCTTCACTTTGGTCCAGCTCATTTCTCTGCTCAAGAGTGTAGCAAAGCATTTGGGAATGATACAGATGTTATTAAAAATATCACCCCTTTCCTGCTGCTCTTTTTCTGGATTGTTTCCAATGCTTAGGACTATGGGTACCTTTCAGGCTTTTCCTTTGAAGAGTGACTTAACTTCAGGCCCAAACAGGCTGTCATAAGACTGCAGTACTAAGAAAGGCAGAAGTAGGTTGAAACTATTTTTATAGACCTGTGATCCAAAGACAATCTTTGTCTTACACAGAAGAGAACAAATTTCAAAGCAGTTCTATTTTGCTTCATTGTTTTACAGCACTCAGTAGCCCGCCTTGCCCCTCAGGGATCAGTAGGACACAGGGCCATGGCTGCCACTCATCTACCTTCCAGCCAAAGGACTCAAATTCACAGAGGTATAATTTAAGTTAGATCTCTCCCAGTACAGAAACAGCCAAAGGCATTGTAGAACATGTCCAAAATTACTCTTTTGCTTTGTATCATTTGATTTCTTTATATATGGCTTCTAAGAAAACCTTACAGACAAACTGAACTTGAAGTCAGATTTCAGTGGTACCGTCCATCACAGCTACATTTGCAAGTCTGAGACATTATTAAAGAGGACTTATAATTAGTTCTTCTAACCTGGAAGATAATTCTTGTTCTAGCAGCTACCAAGTCTACACCGACTGACTAACATTCATTTGGACCCTTCATTTAATTGCTGATTCCAAGTACTTTTTACAAATTACTTATTTCCCACAGGAAGAAGAAAAATACAGAGACAGAAAAATATGTAGTCATTCAGCATCTTCAGACATATTTTTACCTTGAGTCTGTCTTGCTATAGGTTTTAATTTTTATTCTTCCAAGGAAGAAATCTCTTTCCCTCTCAACACTTCCTTTCAGTTATACATATATCACAATAATTTAGCATACATTTCTCTAATCTTTGATTAATGTCTTACCTTTTACTTAAATACCCATTAACATGAAATCATCACAGTAATTTAGGTTGAATCCCCATATCACCGACATACTGTTAATGAAAACATGATTAGCATCTGAAGCTTTCAAGGGATGATTGCTGCACTGTTTGGATTCTTTCCTGTCAAGTTAGACTCTAGTTCTTTTAAAGGAGAAGAAAAGAAAGCATTATGTGCTCCCAACCAGATTCTTCTACATTTTTTATATGCAGAGCTCCAAGTCAAGATAAGTGCACAATTCCTGACAGTTAAGGATTTGGTATTTGGGTGAAAAACGTTTCCCAGGTCACTGCCTGACATGCTGACCATGCTGCTTTATTATTTCTTCATCATTTTTTTTCCCAGCTGATTTGCATGCTTCCGTCACCTCCTAGTCTTCTATCTGGGTTTTTAAGCATCTGGAGGCAGGAATTACCTCTTATGGAAACACAAGTAACAACATATTTTATCTTCTAAAATTCCCCTTATGAAACAAATTTCACCTTCATTTACATGAAACCATATGCAAATCATATCCATTCTAAAACATTCTTTTCAATAAAAATAGTCCTCCATATGCCTTTGTTGATTTAGTTACCTGCTGTATTAAAAATAAGTTTCAAGTGCCAGAATTCAGTGACTGACAGTGCATTTGTGACTGTAGCAAAAACTTTCAAGATCCACTAAAAATCTTAAAGGCAACCCTGAGTATGGTAAGAAAATAGCACTCCCTATGTCGCCTTACCTTTGTTCTCTTACATATAAAATGAGGATTGGTACTGACCTGACAGAACTACAATCCAAGATTTGAATTCGTATGTATTTGTAAAACACTTCAGGACTCCAAAGTGAAGTTCTCTAAAATACTGCTACTTTATGAAATATTGATCTTCTCCTGTCTTTTCCAAATATTTTCCCATAACTAGAATACATGTAATACAATTTTAACACTGAAAGAAAATATGGGCATGAAATGTTTCACTACCCTGTGCTGCATGAGCACTTTTGCTCCTTTCTTTGTGAGTTATGTGATCTGCTTGGGTGTATAGGTATGGGCTAACATCACCTGTTTGAGATGTGCAAAAACAGAGAAGATGAATTTATAGAAGAAAGTGCTGCTGTTCCTGCCCATGCAGTTTTTGCGTGAAGGAAGTCAGATGCTTTTGCATTGAATGTAAATTGGGTCAGCTGCCAAAGCTGCCCCCTGATACCATGGCAGAGGCTTTGCCACCGCTGTTTCCTCCTGCTGTGTTGTTTCATGTCTTTCAGATATCAGTGAGAAAGGCCCACTGCCTCAGACAGAGAAAAGGCCATTATTAATCACCTCTCGCCCTTTCTCTGATAGCCATTGACCCTGTTTTGTTTTTTTTGTTTTGTTTTGTTTTGTTTTTCTTACATGTTAATGGGGACTGACTTCTATTTCCCTTTTGCAGGGTCTGATATTCCAAGCACAGTGTGTGCAGTCCCTGTGCTTTGCCTCATTTAGCACAGTTGATTATGTCATGTATTTACATTGCTTTGCTACTCTCCTTCCACTGTTTAATTGAAAGAAAATTACCTGAGGTTCAGTTTGTCCTTTGTACAATTCAAGTGACTTGTATCCTGTTGTTAAAAAACACTGTTCCTGTTTACTGAACTTGTCTTTCACCTGTGTTAATTATTGGGGTGTCCAATTCACACTCACCACTGTGGTCATAGTACTCTTGTGTATGTTGCTTTACCATAAGCATGTGAATAGTCCCACTGAAATCCTGAAAAAGCAAAAGTTGAAGTTATGAATAATTATAATGTATTGGGACTATCCCTGGGTTATTAGAATGTTGTTTCATAGGAGTGAGGATGTCACTTCACTTCTCGGCTTATTCGTCTGTAACATACTTAATTTTTCTCATGTGTAAATCATATATTCTCCATATTATATGGTCTATATCACAGTATCTTGACAGTATTATTAAAATTTTATGCAATGCAAGTAAAGTGTATGTGTCTCCAAATAATGTCAACTACATCTTAGATATTTTGTAGAAAATAAGTTATTGTAGTAACTGAAGTGCTAAGCTGAATTTGGTTGGTTTAAAACTACTGAAATATTTTCCTTACATACAAAGTTATGCCCGGCTGGTGCAGAATGGGGTATGAGGGCAACTCCCAAGAGCTGAAAACAGTCAGTTGAACAGTTAAATAAGCCATAGAGGTAGATAACTGAAGAACACAGATTGAGGAGCAATTACTGAAGATGAAGAAAAAGGCTATTTAGAAAGCAAATTCAAGTGTAGTTCAAGTCTAATCAAGTGGAAGGAGGGAAAACAAAAAACAGTGTGTTACTCATCTAGATTTTTGTTAGTTCCTACAAAGGCCTACATTTCAGTTTCTTTATTTTCTCAAGTCCTCTATAGTTGATGGAAAGAGAGATCTGCCCTTCTAGTGCAGATCGTTTATCCCTAAAATCAGTGTCTAAAATATCACCCTTTGAGATCTTTCTCTTTCCCTCCTTCTATGAGTGGATCAAGGAGGATGTCCTACAAAACTAGTTTCTACAAATGGCTTATTTCTGAATATTTGAAGTTACATGAAACAAATTCAATCAGAAGAGCCCAAGGAAATTACAACTTGCTCAGTCACTTGCGTGGGGAGTAACCCAGGCAGCAAACCATTCAAATTGTTCCTCTGTGGTTTTGTCATTGTAGCGGTGATAATGGTGCAAGTTTACCCTTGCAGGAATTTCCCAGATTATTCTTATGACAAGTATTCATAGAGAACACACAAGGGCAATACTACTAATGAGCTAATTTTTTCAGAGGAGTGATGGTTTTAGTGAGTGTTTATGGAGAATGTTGACATCCAAGTATCGTGTTTACAAAATACTTCCCACAATATTTTTTTTTGTCAATTTCCAGTTCCTGCACAAAATATGAATGTTTTCACAATAAACATAGTATCTACTTGTTTAGTCAGTTTTTGCATTAGACTTCACTCACTAAAACAATAAATAAATAAAAATAAAAAATAATTTAATACAGTCAGAAGTGGAGTTCACACTACACGTTGCCTGGCTTGTAAAAAGAAAAACTCAGCAGGAGAAACCTATTCTGAAACATATTATTGGAGGTGTAGTTCAGCAGATTAATCCCCCAGAGCTCCTCTACAGCCTGTGCCAGGTTCCTGGAGGCAGAGCATTTCTCTCTGGACTAGACACCAAATCTAGCCAGGAGGTATCAAGCTCCTGAAAGTCTTGAAGGAACTGTGCCTGTAACTAGACAGGTGACCCATGAACACCAGCAGCCATTAGCACCTGTTTTGTCTACACCACAAAATGATGAAAGGGTAGAGATTTTCTAGAGAGGGAAAAGGAGATATGCTAGCTTCAATGTCAAGCCTCTCTTTGAGAGCAGCTGAGTAGTGAGGGTGGAAGAGGGAAGCTGGAGCAGCTCTGTGTGGTGCACAGGTAAAAGAAATGGCCAGCATCGATTCATGCAGCACTGTTCAATTGTTTTCTTCCCTGACTGTCTCTCTATTTTTAGATGTTTTAATTTCCTGTAGTCTTTGTATGGTCACATGTGGGCAAGTAAACAGATTGTTTTGAATTAAACAGCTGTGGTAATTTATCGCACTGTTAAAAGCAAAGCTTGAACGTGCTCTTCGCTGCACGCAGGGACTGGAAGTACTGGCACATGCATGGCTCACATCTCCAAATTAAAACATCCGTGGCCTGCAGCAGATGGGTCAGGCAGTCAGGCCAGCTTGTGGATGTTCTACCAGGGCCTGTGCCTGAAGAGGTCCTGTGGCAGCCATCCCCTGGGCAGGAAAAGATGGACACCCTCCTGGCAGCACCACTGCACAACTCTATCCCATTTCTGAGCTGCCCCTGGGCCTGCTGGGGCTTCCAGGGGGAAGGGTCAGTCAAGGCAGGCAGTGTACAGCCTCCCGCAGCACAGCGCTTGCAGGGCCTGGCCCCTCCATGTTTTGTGCCTCTTGCTTTTCCTGTTTCCTTGACAAGGCAAGGCATATTTTCTTCTCCAAATCCTGTGTTGGGGGAATTTTACTCTGGCCAGACATAAGCCACCCATAAGGAAAGATAAAATGGATGCCCTACAGTTGCACCCATGTTCTTACAATGGTCTATACACTTGAGGCCAGAGGAAATTAAAGGATTTAGGGAACTGTCCTAAAACCCCAGGACAGGTAAAACTGGCTTTGAACTCAGTGGCTCTCTGTGCTCAAGGTCAACCCACAGTTTATACAGCCGTTCTGCTTTTTCCTAAGAAGAGACACAACGTCAAACATGTTGTTTTTCTCTAAAATCTTCCTTTTTCCTGGAAGACATTTCTGGGACTCCAAACATTTTTTATTTTTATTTTTTTATTTTTTTTGAATGAAAAGCATGAGAAGTGGAAGTCCATTATCTCACTGTGAACTGATCTGGAAAAATATCATCACATGAAATAAATCTATGAAGGAAACTAAAGGAGGCTGCAGTCAAGATCAAATAAAAATTTTCCTTAGTTTTGGTTCTCTTGTACTTAGTTTGAGACCACATTCCTTTGCAATTCTCACATCTGAGAATGAATCTTCAAAAACATCCCTAAATTTCTAGATCATACCTCACTGAACGTTTCTACCAAGAGCCAAGGAACCAAGTTACAATTGGCTTTCTAACTGACCTAATGGCACATGAGAGATCTTCTGACTGTATTTACCTCTCCACCATATCCTTACCACCCCCAGCTTGAAACCATCCTAAGAGAAAAATCTATTTATCCTTCCTGATAGGTAGTCATCCCTTTGAAAGACAATTTCCATGTGCCCCGTGTGTCTATTCTCTACATTCTAATGCTTCCAGGTTAACTAATATGGTATTCTGAAGACAAACAAGGCTGCATGTTTGTTTTCATAATACCATGCCATACATATGTATGTATATAACACACACACACAAACATACATATATATATGTATATGTACATTTGTTTCTGAAAGGAAATTATGTGTCCTGCTTATGTGTTCTTACTTAGATAGTAAGAAAACTTAGTTAAAAAAAAAAAAAAAAAAAAAAAAAAGAGAGAGAGAGAAGAGAGAGAAAGAAAAAGAGAAACAGGTGGCTTGATCCAGGCCTGCCAAGAACATTTTGGAGCCTTGAGAACATGTACTCTACTACTTGGCTGAGTGCTGCTTCTGTCTTGTCCACTGAATAATTTCTTGTCTTTTGCACAGCTTGCTTCTACCATGTGTATATAACTTGCTTTCTGCTCATTTTCTCTGTTCCCTGGTGAGGTGTCTTGTTTGGTTGTCTACCTTTCTTTATCTTGGTGTCAATTTTCTCTGGTTGCAGATACTAGCAGCTGATAGGTTATCGCCTTCCTTGTGCTCTCACTTTCCCCATCCTCCCCACCTACACAACCAAAACCCAGCACTTTCCAAGGGTTTTAATTTGTGGTTGAAAATGCTGCAGTTTATGTTTGTTATATTGACAGCATTTCTGAGTACAGGTGCTCAGGACAATCATGAGCAAAGATGTGGTCTTCTTCGGATTGCCTGTCTTCCTTCTTCATCACTGAAAGCAGGTCCAGCACTCACAGAAATTGATGATCTTTTCTTTTGAGTTTAGTAGCAGTAGTGATGACTCCCTTAGTTTGCAGCTGGTCCTCTGATTTAATAAAAGCAGGAGACTGGGCCTCATTTGTCATCCATGCTTTGAGGTATCCTGTTCATTCTAACTAGGAATATCATAGCGAATTGCAGCATTGGCAAACAGATTTATTTACATTCTTCTTTGCTCTGTAGAGGGCCATACAATCCCTAAAATACTTACTTAGACATTCCCAAAATTACCTCAGTTTGAACCCTACCATATTTATTCAATACAGGACTAGTGCCTTCATATCTCTGTATATTTCTTAAATGTAAATTAACATGCATGTACCCGACAACGTTGTGCAGTGAGTTGAATGCAAACTCTGAAGTGTTTGTGCTGTTCATTAATGCATGTGTAGTGTCTCTCCATGTGGGATTTCCAGATGTCTGAAGCCTAGCCAAAGCTACTCCTTCATCAGTGCTGCTGGACATCTGGAAATTCCAGACAAGTGGCCAAAGTCCACTTTTTATGTTGACAACATTTCTGGGGTAAAAAAGAACACATGCAGAAATCCAGATGTATGGTATACTTAGAAAAAGTGAGGAGACTTTCAGTGTAATATAAAAGAGAGCATTAAAAAAAAAAAAAAAAATCTATTTTTCCTCCTGAAGGGCAATAGTAGATGAGTGCAAAATTCCTCTTTGAGCCTTTCCAAATCTACACCATATTTCATTTTGCTTTAACTTTATTATGCCTCTTTTCATGATGTCCACTTTGCCTAAACAGACACATTTAGTAACTTCTTTCCTTCCCTTTTCACTGTGAAAACACTTCTGAGTATCACCATACTTTAAAGCTCTCATGCTTACATCTTAATATCCATCACTTGTTCTGTTTTATTGTGTTGTGTTTTTTTTTCTTTTCTTTTCCTCTGGCTTTGTAATTTATGCTTCTCAGGGGATCACAGGCTATCTCTTACTGACCCACCACTCACTGCATGAAATTTATGTATGTCTTTACAGTACTGCCGTATGAATATTTGATATAAGCTGTGCATTGCTTCATGAAACTGCAATAGATTAGGCAATTATTTCAAAACCAATCTAAGCCTACATCAATACTAGATTTGTTTCTAGAGATCACAGAAACATTGTGATGCAAGCTTAATTCATGCTGAACACAGGTCAAAGGAAACACTTGTGCTCAAAATATTTGTGATGACTGTAGCATGAACACTTTTGCTATCAAAACTTTGAACTCCTGATTAATGGATATAACTTCTGTGGTCAGAATGACAAATTTGTCAGTAAGACTAAGACTGTAGAGAAGTTTTCCCTATGGGTCTATAAGTTTTATGGACCCACAAGGAAAACATTTACATCCTGTAATCATCAAAGGAAGAACAGAATGCCATGTGTGAATTTTAGCCAGATGGTTTGCAGTTAATATGATATACTTGTCCTGAAAAAAATAATAATTAAAGAGGGATGTGACAACACAGTAATAGGTAGAACACAGAAATATAGATAGGTGAAAAAAAGCAGTATCAGGTTTAGGAAAGGAGGAATTTTCAGATCATGATCCTGGTAAGATCACACTTGGAATTAATGGCAGGAGCTACTTATAATTCCTAGACTGTTCAGATAGTTAATTCTGTTACTTAGAGGTCGGTAATCTGTGTTGAACCTTTCTTCACATTTTTCTTTGTAACTATAAACTGATTCTGTTCTTCTGTTCTGTATTTATATTAGCATGTAGACTATGAATGATGCACCTGACCAGCATCTTTTGGTTGTAAGCATCATGGATTAAAGATGTAATTTTTAATTTCCTTACCATTCTTGCCAGAGGCAAAATTTCCTTTAATAGTATGGAATAGTTATGAGAAATCACACACAGAAACAACAGACCAAGAGAAATAACTGTGTCATATTGTAAGAGAATAAATAATTTCAGGCAAAGTTCTCTGTAGCCTGGAGAAAGTAAGAGAAAAATTATTTCAGTATTAAATTGTCAAATAATCAAATAATGTTTGAAAACTGTCATTAGTTCCTTAATTGTATACGGGCACTGGACAGTATGAGTGGGTGCTGCTCACAGTAGGTTGTTTTCTACAGTACAAGTAATGTGGCTTGGTCTTTATTTAGCCACAGGCTGAAATTTTCCTTGTTGCAAACTTACTAAAAAAGTTATCCTGGCATTTGTATATGCTCGTTGAAAATGCTGTTCAAAAGGAATTTGAGAAGAATAATTATTATTGCTTTCTAAGAACATAAAAAAAAAAGTTGTAGTTTGAAAATTCTGATGAAAAATTTTGCAGCTTCATCTGGGGATTTTTGTTACTGTCCTCAGATTTTTCTTGCCTGGCATTCCTCTCTTCTAGACTGCTCCATCTTAAAATGTCAATATTAATTCCAGCTTAGACCTCCAGGATTTTCCAGGCTGCATTCAGTTATCCAACACTTACAAACTAAAGAATTTAGGAGCCATACCCTTAGGCATTTCAGAGCATGCCTGTGATATCACAGGCAGGTAAGAATAAATTCTGGAATCAAAACGTAGTTTAAGTGACTATTAACTGTGCCTTGATTTTATAAAAATGGAAAGAATCCTTTTGCTGCATTACTTGGGATTGTGTAAGATACAGGAAATCTTAGTGAACTCCTGAACTCTTTTACTCTTTCTTTTTTTTTTTTTTTTTTTTTTAAGGTTAAGGAAGTAGTGCAGTTAGAAATCAATTCTTAGACCATTAAATAAAAAATAAACCAAAAAAAAAAATTTATATAGTTCATCTCAAACAAAACCAGAATATGTTTTATATAGGTGGAGGGTTCACATGTTCATTTTTGGATTGAGCATCACATTCAGAATCTATCTTTTCTTGTTTTTTAATATGCCATAGTAGGAGGAACTGGGAAAATAATAACGAGTGCATATATATATTTAAAAAATATATATGAAAGCATTTTAACTCAAAGCAAGGAAATGTAAATGGTCTCATCTCTGTTTCTGTGTTGTTAGGTTTGTGGCTTTTGGTTGTGTTTTTGTTTGTTTGTTTTTTTCTTTGTTTTGTTCATAGTTTGTTGTTGTTGTTGTTGTTGTTTCCACAGATTAGCTCTTGAAATCCCCTTATTTACATTTACATTTACTTCATCTGACAACGTAATACTGAGCTTAAAATGGGGGAGTGATATCTTTCAGTGGAAGGTGTTACTGAAATGCAAAATATTTGTATTAATAAATACTTGTCATACATTCCTAGTATAATCATCACACTAAGCAAAAAGGAATTGAGGTTTAAGTCCTATAATTAAGGTTTTTATAGTATTAGGATAGAAGGGAAATGGACTCCGAGGAGTGTTCTTTTTATGAAATATATGACAAAGTTTTCTAGCTGTAGATGGAAATAATGAATTCTAAAACAGTTTTCAAATGAATTTCAGAGGGATTGAAATAATGTTAAAAAGGAGGGGGTAAAATCTGTATTATACAGAAAAGTTTGTACTATATTTAATCAGTAATTTAATGCATAATGGCAGCTCTAACCCAGACATTACTTTGTCTCAATCTGACTCATTATTATATAAAAATGAATACCTTAAAAATGCTAAGTGCTATATGGAATCAAGCAGTATTTGTATTTTGAGTGGCAAAATCTTCAGAAAGAAAAAACCTTTCTCTCCAGATCTTTACCAAATCACACAGCTGACCATGTTAAGAAAGGAAAGAACAATTGTTCCTTAGAATGCTAGTGGAAAAAAAAAAATGAGATCCTTTTTGTCAGTTCTCATTTTCAGGAAATAAAACCTACTTCTCAACCTACGGGTAAAATCCCAGGTCCTGCTAATCCATATTCATTTGAGAAAGCAGATGGGATTGTTAGAATGAGTAAGAACTTGCATCATTGGGCACCAAATTCTTTGACAGATAGTAACATTTTAAAACTTGGTTCAAGTGATCATTAACTGTTAACACATAGTTTTGGGAAATTAAATGCATTTTCTACTATTGCTTATTTCTCATGGAAAAAAAAAATGTTCCTTATGAAGGACAATTTCCTTCCTACTTAGAGTGTAAAACAGAAATAAGATGAAAAATGATTTAGTTCTTTGTTTGAGAAATCCCTGTTGCCACATTCTGTTCATTTTAGGGGAAAAGATGAACTTTAATTTCAATTCTAGAGGTGTAAACTTACAACTTCTTTTTTCTGCAGAAGTCTACAGTTCCTATACAATAAAGGAAAAAAATATTTTTTTTTCTTATAGAGATTATAACTAATTTCTAAAAACCTCTTTATGACAGTCATTTCTTGTTTTCAACCTGATTCAAACAGTTCAAAGTGTTTTCTCCCTTCCAAGCTGCCTCTGTTCACAGTTTTATTGACTGACACGGTTGTTTATCTGTTTGAAAAGCACGGTGCATTTGACAATGGAAGACTATGTTTCTTGGGTTTTCTTCTGTTGACTGATATTGATCATGGCACTTTGAAACAAAATGCTCCTTCATTCTTCATAATTCACTTTTCTCATATATTTTGTCGTTTTTCATTTTTGTGTATGTCTGCACAGAATAATGCAGTGTCTTTAAAGCATATTCAAGCTACCCTGGGCACCAAGAGCAGTATAGCCACATTAAATAAAAATCTGCTTGGGTTAATTAGCTGGGCTGAGAAGATAGCCCACCCTGAAGTGGATCATCACAGTGATTCTGTAGCATTTATTGCTCCAGAGCTAGTTTGCAGAATATTTCTGAGCAATAGCGTACTCCTTGTATGACCACTTCAGGCCTTGTCTTTTAACAGTGGCAGTGTCAGAGCCTCCAAAGAAACAAAGCCTTCAGCATCTCAAGAAGGAAGATGAGGATGGAGCTCTGAGAGGCAGAAGACTTGCTCTCTGTAGAGAGCAACTTGGTCTTTGGCTGCTGAGTCCTCCACCAAAAGAAGTTGGTAAATGGGGTTGATGAAGACTGAAGGTAGATGCCTGTGAAGGGTGATGGAAGAGAAAGAGTGTGTTCATGTCACACAGCAAGGATTATGAAAATTGGATCTTATAATACATGAAGACCGTCAGAGTGTCAGAAACCTTTCTCTTTTTCCAGAAGTCTTCTCTGAAGGATACTAGTCAGCACACCAAGTACAAGCCTTTTGTTGCCAATGATGACTTGCAGTGATCGTGTTGGTCTTGAAGCCAAATGCTCCCAGGATGCCACTTCTTTTGTAGGGCTATCTTTTTGGCTAATCTATCTCATGCTAGTCCAAGAAGAGAAGCAAACAGTATCTTGAAGTTCACTGGTCACCATCAGCCTGTTTCACTTTGTCCACTTTCAACCTTGTGCAGTACAAGAAGCATCTGTTCCCTTGGTACCCCAAACAAGGTTGTTGGCCATGGCTAGCAATAACTGCTACATTTAAGCCCACAGTTATTTTGCTGTATTATATGTCTTTGTGAAAGCCACCCCTAATGTTATCTCTATGACCTGGAGTTATCTGGCCTCTGGAAGAAGACAGTGTCCCTGAAAATTCCTTTTTTTTTTTTTTTTTTTTTTTTTTCCAACAGTCACCTTGTTAAGACACACATTTACACTAAAGTGCACAAAATTTAAAAAGTGAAAGTGACCAGTTACAAAAACAATGGCACCAAAAAAGTAAGAAGTCCTGTACTTGCAGAACCTTTTGTGGATGTTTTCTTTCTCAACATTTTCAGCAGTACAATTATTATATTGCTTTGAAAGTGTCAGGGAGCTTGACTCATGTACTTTAAGTCAAATATTCTCTTTGACCTGTCTAAAATTTATTTATGTGGAAATATAGTTTCTTACGGCTGATCTCACTGTAATTTGCACTCTGTAGTATACAAAAAGTTTGCAAACAGTCTGACTGCTATCTGGAAGAATTTCAAATTCAAAAATTCTCCCCAAAGAACAACTTTGTGTAGTCCTTTTAAATTCTCTTAGTCTCTATAATGGCTGATAAGATATATACATGTAGCCAAAATTAGTCTGTAGACTCAAGCAGATTCATAATACGTCCATATTTTTATGAACACCTACAAATGAAACTAATCTGATTGCCTCCATTTGTTCTGTGGAACCAGGGATGGAATTGTGGAAAAAAAAAAAAATTCAGGGTACATTACACTTGTATGCAAGATCAGCTGTTGTAACATAATTGGGCTAATGGATAAAGTTATGGAAGTGCATGTCTGCAGATAGGAAACAGAAGGGTTTTTTCACATAAGTTGTCTGTGTGGATTGCTCAAGATTTTAAATGACTTAAAAGAAGACATTATACTAAAAATATCCATTGTTGCTCAGTAAGCTATTGGAGTACTCATGAGTTATACAGGTGCTTTTGCAACAAAGACAACTGGGGCTTTAATTCAGAGCATTTAGTAAAGTATGGTGGTGGTTGCTGCAGATCTGGCTATTAAACAAACTTCCACTCACAGCAGGGACTCTGTGAGTTACAGCCAAAAAAGAATTTAATTAACATAAGTCTTGTTAATTACCACTAGTGGTTCATTTGTCTTCCCTTTGGAAAGAAACATGGTTCAGAAAATGGCACTTGCTCTTAACCAATGTAAAATAGCTGTGCTTGCAGTAGCATTGGCTGGAGCTGTTAAGAAGCAGGCATGACTTGGCAGCAATTTTACACAAATTGTTTGCACCAAAATTATTTCTCACCAGAAACTGGTTAAGAGGTGGCCAGAGCCAGAGCCTTTCAAGAAAGCCAGATATTTCTGCAGTGACAAGCTGACCAGGCCGTGAGAGAAGTGGGCCGTTTATTCTAAGCAGCTGCCAGGCCTGGCTGGTTTGACTGCCTGAGGTCACACCTGGTGTGTCCTGGGGACCTCCGAGAGCACTAACACTGGGCTTCATAACCTCGTCATAGATACTACACAGTGACATTTACATGTTAAACATTTCCAGTAGCTCCCAGGAGTGCTATCAAAATTGGCTTGCAATTACAGCGTGGCTATGAAATACTGCCCGGAACGTGAATCAGCAGCATATGCATTTGCAGATAGTTTTTGAGTACAATACAGCCATGCAGCTTAGTGATTCACAGATGCAGTACTTCAAACATTTATGTTATCTAATCAGATGAAGTTCAAGATGAGTATAGAGAGAAATGCCTCACATTCTAAATTGATTTGTTATCAGAACTATTTAACAGGAATGTGAAAAAGGCTTTAAGAAAATTTCTTCCAAGTACTTAAAGGTCTAGCATTTATTTTCAACCCTGGCCCAAATCTTTGTCATCCATAAACATATGTAGTCTTCTGTGGATTTGACACAGAATAAAATGCCATATATAAATAAAAAATAAGGTACCTGAAATTGCTAATGGTTCTGCAACAGCCCCACTAACCACTGCTAATGTTGAGCATCATGAGATTCTTGTACCTAAACAAGATACCAGTTCCGCTGTGTGAATGAAGTAAGTCACATCAACTACGGCCTCTGAAAACATGCCTATAAAAAACACTTTGACCCAGTAGTCATTTAGTCTTGTCTCAGTCTTGTGTAACCAAAGTAAAGGGGGATGGCAGATCCTGAAACTTGACCAGGGGAATGAACGGTCTGCTGCATCTCCATGGAGCCTTCAACAGAGCCAGAGTTTGTGTAAGTGAAGCTTTGTCATCACGGGATGACAAGGACCTGTAATGGGGGAATAGATATGGTGTAAAGTGCAAATGAGTGTTTTACTGAAGTAAGGATGCAGAAGGACTTCATTTTGAGAAATTAGGGGAAAGAAAGATGAATATGACTGTGGCTAGACTGAAAAGTGGGAAGAGGAGGGAAATGAAAAAGAAGAAAAGAAAGGAGTAAAATGATAAGAAAGTAGGAAACACCAAAACTAGGGAGACAGACATTTTCATTAAATCTGATGCAATATAGGATCAGAAGTGTTGTTATTTTTTATTGATTTACCCATGCTCTATCTCTATGACCCGAATCAATACCATTTATAGCTCAAATTTTCGAAATGATCTCTGACATATAATTTCACTTGGGATTATAATGAATCTAATAAATTGAGGAAAAAGTTAAAAAGGTATTTGTGGTAATAGTTTTGCTAGTCCACGTGTTATCTACATGACTAAGCTGGATGTACCCAAGAGAAGGACCTGAACAGAGGCACCAAAGGACTAGAGAAAAGCAGGTGAGCAGATAAATTTATCTTGAGGAGGCTGTGCATGCACAAACAGTTGGTGTGCTTCTTCCTAATCCAAGATGATTCTTGAACGATATCAGCATTATCAGTAGATTAACAAAGCCACTAGCCAACCTGCTGGTATAGCTCCTGCTTTGGAGTGAAATCCCTTGTCAAATCATAACATTTAGAAAAGCTCCTAGAATTTATCCTGTGTCTGTAACATTTGGACACTGATTAAACAGGATCAGCAGTATCCAGTTACACAGAACAGTATTTTCAAAAATTAAATCACTTTGATTCACAACAGATGAATTTGTGATGTGAGCTGCAGAAAGAGCATTAGAGAAGAGCCTAGAACAGACATATGGGCTCCAGCAGACACATGTGAAATACTATGTCATCATCTAGAGCTGAAGTAATTTTCAAATTTTCTCCTAGTAAGTATCAAAAAGGTAATATTCATCTGAAAAGGTATTTATTTACTTTTCCTAATTACATTTAAGAAGCTACAGTCATTGCACTGGTGCATAAGAAACATTTTTTAGGAAACAAGATGTTTAATGAACACATGTGTCAAGGATTTTTGAGGAGATGCAGATTACGCCTAAGTATTTTTCAGACCAGAATCTATAATGGAGAGACAACTGGGGTAGAATGATTTGTGTTCATCCCTGCCATCTGTGTGACATTTAAAAAGTGATCACTCCGTGTGCATGTGCACAGGTGCAAGGGCCTGTGGTCACACCTTTATTGGTGTCTGAGACTTTCAGTGTGCATCTGCAAGAGGAAGTTGAAGGCAGTGTTCTGTCAGGAGGGTTTATCTGCTGTGGAAGCCATTTGGAAGCCAAAGTCCTTGTTGGCCAGGACTTTCTGTGCAACTTTTAATGTGTTGTAGTCTTTTTGTTCATTCTTGCTCACTTGCTTGCTTTCTTACTTGATTTCTTTCCTTTCATGCAGGGATGGAAGAAGATCAAGTTTTACTATGAATAAAAACTGTTTTCTCTTGCTGCATGGTACAAGTTTTGTATTTTTAAGGTTTTGCGTGGGTCCTAGGAACTGCAGTCTATTAGTATACCTGCTCCTGCATAAGTGTATTCTTTATGGTCCCTGGATGATGTAGCCACACAGAATTGCTGCACCTTTGATGTCAATGCCTAAGGGAAGTGTAAAATAACCTCAGTTTAGGGTTTCCTTCTAGGAGGGTTTAAGTAGTTTCCTTAGGATTTCATGCATCTAGTTCTGTGACAAGTTTGCTAGATGACTGGTTGCACATTCAAATGTTTAGTGCAACGAATTCAGCCTACAATTGTACTGTACAACACTTCTGTAAGTTCAGGACCAGAAGGCTAGATGCTGCTTGTGTACTGAAATAGGTGTCAGGGTAGGTGCAGTAAATATATTCTAGAATGTATTTGTCCAGAAATGTTTGGTTAAGCATGCAAAAGTGGAAATTTTTCCTATTTCAAGATAGATAATTCTGCCTCTTCTTCTGCTCCCCTGTGCTCTTGGGAATATATCTTCTGACGTGACACAGGCTGAATTAAGACACTTCTATTAATTATGCTACTAACTGGAACAAGAGCTGCATATCATTTTAACTTCATTCAAACAAACAAACAACATCAACAACAACAAAAGCAGAAAAGCATACAAAGACTAACACTTCTCAGATTGACTTTTTGTATGGAAATTTTGTCTTCTAAATGAATTCTAAAAACTCTTCCACATACTGGCTAATAACTTGACTCAATCAATTATACAAAAATTTTAGGGTGTGTATCAGCAGGGTGTGATTTGTCCATGCATTTGAGATGAAACCGTTCATATACCTTGCCGATGCAACCAATGCACGAAACCTTTCTTATACCTTGTCACGTCCTGTCTTTAAATGGTGGTTTTATGGAAGTGAACTAATTTACATGAACAATGAACAATTTAAGGACCTATATTTCTGCATTTGCATGTATGGTCTTATTTAGGATTTTATTCACCTGTTTGAATAACAGACTGCTAAGGTCACACCCCACTGGATGATGAATATTTTGACACATTTATTATTTCAGTTAGATATCATTAAAGTTTTAACACAAAATCTTCAGAAAAAAAAAAAATCTAAAATCTGAACAGAAGCAGATCTTTTTTATGCTTTTCCTGGAAAAAGGGGAGCAGTTCTTTAACGAAATTATTGGCAGGTGCACAATAATTGAGTAATATTTTGCATAATATAAATTTCAGTGAAAGTAATGCTTTCTGTGTGTATGTACATTTCTTATGTTTTCCTGTATATTGCCTTATTATTTTGTTTTAAGCATTTAATAGGTGCTGATCTTTAATAATTAAAGGTTCACTCAATAATTTATACATGCAAGGCACAGAAAGATTCAGTCAGAGTATTTAATATGTCCTTAGAATAGAACAGGTGAAGTTCAAACAATTATAGTTTTAACATTTGACATTCCTTTATCCAGAAATAATTCCAGTCCTTTCTCTCCACCCCAGCTGTCTTAATTCTGTACTGGACCGTGTGGGTTAAGTGTCTATTGCAATATAGAGTCCTTTCTCAATACTGCCCAAGGAAAGCTTCCAGCTAAATGCTATATAACAAGCATACACAAAATATAATAAATCCATTGGCAGATATAATGATGAGCAGTCTAATCATTCTGTTCAGTATAGTCTGATATTTTCACCCAGACTATACTTGAAAAAGTTTCACTTGGCATTAGAGTTAGCAACCAGTTCCAAATATTTGCTGAAGAAACACTGAATTACTTTCCTGTAGCAAATTTTTATTAACCATTACAGATTTGCAATGTATGCAAGTTTACCTGCCATTAATTCTTTTCAGAACAAGAAAATACTCAGTATTCTCTTATAGTGTAATTGGATGGGCCCTTATTTATTACTGAGAAAAAGAAAAAAAGATCAGCCTACATTATAATGCACAAGCATAGATTCCACTTAATTATGCTGATATAAATCCATTGTAATTCCATTAGTCAACGAAGTTTTTCCAGATTAATGCCAAAGTGACAGAAATTCAAATGCTTGTCATAATTTCCATTGCCATCTCAAAGCAAAAGGCAAAATCCATTGTGTGGGGTTTTTTTGTTTGTTTGTTTGTTTCAGACAGTTTTTAAAGAAGGACTGAGGGAATAATAGACTAAGATGAATAGTGGATCTCTGCAGGGACTTTTAGTATATGAAGGCAAAATTTTGCATCTCTACACAAGAATGTGTAAATATTGCATTTCTACAGTTTTCTGACAGTGAACAGGCAAAAAGTGTGCTGCACCTATTCACTTGCTCTGCAACAGACCTGAGCAAAGCACTACATGAATGCTCATCAGGCTGGAGGTATTCCCAGTGGGCACAGAGCACATCTTCAATTTGCTCTGCTGATTTCCATATGTAAATGCATATGCTTGGCCTTTTTCCAGGTGTAGTTATGCATTATCACTACTATTACTTCCTGCATGTACCTAAAGCTGACTGGACACCAAAGGCTAAAGTTTCCAGGCCTTTTTCCAGATACTCATCCATTAATTAGATGTTTGCCAAACTTTTCTTAACCAATTACCCAGGAGCTGTCCAATTGTTTTTTTTAAATCAATTATAAGCAGTAAAAGTAGGTAAGATTATGGCTGTGTTTCAATTATGATGAATAATTCCTTCAGTATGCCAGGAGATTTAGTCCTGATAAACTGAAATGAACATTATACATAAAAATGCCATATTGCCTTTATTGAAGAGGTAAATGACATTCCACTGCTTAAAGAGAAGAACTGTGAAAGATGGGGAAATGGTTCCCAAGAATATTTTAAATGTAATTATCTTCTAAAAATGTGTTTTATCAAATGTGTATCTGTTTGGAATCGTAGAATCATAGAATCATAGAATATCCTGAGTTGGAAGGGACCCTTAAGGATCATCAAGTCCAACTCTTGACACCGCACAGGTCTACCCAAAAGTTCAGACCATGTGACTAAGTGCACAGTCCAATCTCTTCTTAAATTCAGACAGGCTCGGTGCAGTGACCACTTCCCTGGGGAGCCTGTTCCAGTGTGCAACCACCCTCTCTGTGAAGAACCCCCTCCTGACGTCAAGCCTAAAGAACTTTCTGAGTATCATACTTGCTTCTGCAATGCATAACCAGATAATATATGTGCACATTTTAGAGATTTCAAGAACCTCTGCAAAATAGTACATATAGCTGGAGCAAAATGTAACGTCATGCTTGAAACTACACATTTAAGTCTTTATCAGTTATACACTTTTAGGAAAGAAAAAGAGCATTTTAAAAGATTTTTACATTACGCAATAAAAAAAATAAAAATGCTCAGACTGACTGCTTTTTTTCATGGCAATCATGTGTTACTTTACCAGGC
Source organism: Netta rufina (assembly GCF_964035555.1). NCBI lineage: Eukaryota > Metazoa > Chordata > Aves > Anseriformes > Anatidae > Netta > Netta rufina. The sequence goes on along the minus strand of NC_140125.1, from coordinate 82,980,573 downwards.
ACTCACATGAATTTTAACTTCTGTTGTTCATTTGTTCATAGTTTCCTGAGTTGAGCTCATTTGGAGTTGAGGTTAGAAGCACAATCATGTCAGATTGCTTTGAAAAATCTGATCCTGACTTTCTGGAGTGATCATTGTCGTGAAAACTTGAGGGCAGTCAGTTAAGTTCCTCTTCAGTTCTCTGTGTGCTATGAGGGAGATAAATCTCTTTTCCTTATAATCAAAACCACAGGGCCAGATGCTGTCCCTGTATGATATCAAGCATAGAGGTAACATGCTTCAAATGCTGAGACTGTGTGTCAGTTCTTGAAAGGGTTGGATTTCCACATTTGATATGGAAATAGGAGAATGATATCACATGCTTGCATCTCCTTGTGCTATTTGCATTAATACTCACACGGCCTACTTTCTTCATGGAAAGCAAGCACATTTAGAAGTAACAGTAAAGTCAATAGGAATAGTTAGGTGCTTCAGGGTGCTCATTTATTAAGATTTCCTAGACTGATCTTTAAAACACACTTTATTTTCACCTTGAGAAATGTGACATTTATTAAGATTTCTTCCCTCTCAGCTGACCTAAATTAGAGATCATTCAATTTTGACTATACTGTTATTGATGAAAATACTCTAAAGCATAAAATTCTAACTGAAACTGGGAATTATGTTATTTCTTCTATATACAAAAATTAAAACAGTTCATTTCCATCCGTTTCTATGAGTCCTAATTTCTGAAAGTGTTTTTGTTTGTTTGTTTGTTCATTTTAATAACTCTCACTTCTTTTGGTTTGGGAATGATAAAATGATATGTTGCTGAGCTTCAAAGCTATGTAGCTATGCCAGTGTGCAGAGCAGACAGTCTGCAGATAAGAAGTAATTGGGAAGATATTTATAATATACAGAATCAGTAACTGGCATCAGAATTCACTTTCTTTCATTCAGTGTGTTGTCTCAGTTATTAAATGTGATTCTTGCTAGAAAGAATGGCTAGCTTCAGTCCAAAATGTAAACTAGCTTGGTAACAGGTCAGTGGCCATTCTGCTTGCTGACATGGAACAGGGATTATTTTTTCCCAAAGAATCTGTTATCATTGGTTTGGAGCATCATTCACCTGACATTTGCACCTGAGGTGCTCATGTTTCTATTCGTGTTCTGAAATTAAAATTACATATCACCGGCATGTGAACACAGAGTTCCAGTTTCAAACTCATGTAAAGTAAGGTCTATAAAATTTGGTTCCAAGCAGAAAACTCAGAGATTTATTTTTTTTTCTAAATGTGCAATTAGTGCTTCATTGCTATATATTTAGAATCATTTATTATTTGAAATGTTTTGGGTTTTGACTTCCAGCTGAATGTCTGAGAAGTGTGAAAGTAGATCTAAAAACAGTAACAAAGTGAAATGAGATTTTGCTTTGTGTTTCTGAAACATTTTCTTTTTGGTTTATTTTCATTTTAGCTTTCTATCTAAATTATACTTTGCAAACAGTAAATTGATCAATACTAAAGAGTGTGCTTAAGCATGAAAACTTCTTATTTAGGGAGTAAAATGGTCTTAACTTGTTTCTGACACAGAAACCAAAGTCACTGACAGCTTATCTATGAGATTGTCACAAGAAGCTTCATTGTTTTCAATCAGTGGATAGCAGGGTTTTATATTAATTTTAGTCATTGTGGTAAAGTGAAATGGCTAGAGCATCACAGCAGCATTTACAGCCTTCAGCTCATGTGATGTGAAAGGAGGCAAGGCTGTAGCCACATCTGTCTGTGATAATGAAAGGCAGACGTACATTTCATACCAAAACATAATGCCCTTACTTACAGGAGGGGTTGCAATTATGAAGCAGTTGCAATCATTATCAGGTTGTGTGAGCACTTCCCTGTGGAATTAGAGAAGGAATCTGATGAGAAAAAAGTACACTCTCACCCCTTTCCCATCTTTTTTCCTTCAACTCCTATTAAAGTTTCACTACAAAGCAAAGCAGGCTGGATGAAATAGAAAACCCCCCAAGGATTTTGTTTTCCATACTAAATTGTACCACTCTAATCTCTTCACAGTCTCTGAGACTGGTGATTGATAAGCCTTCACTGATATCAGTCAGTGATGCTTAATAGGGCATGCAGCTGACCAAGTGAGCTGTGAAGCTCTCCCTAAGAGATTTCCAGCTGGGAAGAAATTCTTGTCAACCTCAAGCTACTATCTCAGTTTGCAGATTAATTTCATTTGGACTGCTGTCACACCACATTAGCTCTCTGAACATTTCTGACAGTAGAAAAATACAGATTTGTGCTGTACAAAATGACATATGAGGATATGGATTTTCTGTTATTCAGTAACTCATGTATAATCATTGCATAAAAAAAAAAATATTTTCCCCAAACTACCTAATTGGTAGCCTTAAACCACTATTCAAGATCTTAAAACATAGGACTTTCTAAAACAGGTGGTGGGTGATCTGGTAGTCACCAGCTGTGGTGGTGGGATAATTGGAAGGGACACAGCTCTCTTTTCACTTATCACTGTTCTTCTATGAGAAATTAGACTTGGTGGCTGAACTGCTTGTTCTCTACTTGTTGTACAAACTGCTCCTTGTGTAAGCAGCACCCTAATTTGCTTCAATCAAAATATGCTAGTTTAAATAGTTTCAGAGTAGGCCTTACCAAACTGGTTCCTCTTGGTGCAGTTATGGCATGAATCTCAGTTCTGAGTAGACCTTAACTCCTTACCCAATAGTCGTCAAGATCAGCCAGGTGTGGCAGAAAAGGGTGACAGATAAACTCTCTCTGGCTCTGATAGCATGTGCATTTGCCTGCATCTGTGACTGACTTGGTGGGAGAGAGACCATTTTGTGCTCATGTTACTGGTAGGCTCTGCATTGTCAAAAAAAATGAAACAAAAACCTTCCTGCAAAGCCACTGAAATCAGCAGAAACCACACATGAAGTAACTTGGGTGAGGAAGATGCTATATTCAGATGATCATTTACCCTAATTTTGCACTTTAACAAGACTCTATTACATGTGAAGAGACTTTTTTCTTTTGTTTGCCTTTCCATGCTGTGCCCAGAAATACAGCCTTTAGCTGCATCTCACTCTCTGCTGTATAAGCCCGTAATGTAAATATCATCATTTCCCATACACAGTGTTTTATCAATTTTTATTTTTATTTTTATTTTCTGGAAGGCTGCCTCCCTCTGCTTTAGCACATTTCTACTAATGAAAACATTTTTATTCCAGTCCAAAAGCACTGATGCAACAGGGCAATTGGAGAAATGTAGAGTAAGTGGCATTTCCCTCACTGAGACTTTTTTTTTTTTAATGTCTTTTAGTTTCTTTTTTTCAGCCCCAGTGCCAACAAGGATTTGTTCAAAGGTAGAGCTCATCTCAGTGTCATGTAATAGTCTGCAGAAACTCTTCAAATTCTGTTTTGTTTTGTTTTTTAAAAATTTTATTTTATTTTATTTTATTTTATTGATTTTATTTTAATCTTTTAAAAATAAAAGTCTCTTCACAAGTAAGAGAAAAAGATAGAATTATTTGAGTTGGAAGAGACCTTAAAGGTCATCTAGTTCCAATCCCCCTGCCATGGGCAGGGACACCTCCCACTAGATCAGGTTGCCCAAAGCCCAGTCCAGCTTGGCCTTGAGCAATTCCAGGATGGGGCAAACACAACTTCTCTGGGCAACCTGTGCCAGGGCCTCACTACCCTCCGAATAAAGAATTTCTTCCTAACATCTAATCTAAATCTACCCTCTTTTAGTTTAAAGCCATTTCTCTTTGTCCTATTGCTGCATTCCCTGACAGAGTCCCTCCCCAGCTGTCCTGTAGGTCCCCTTTAGGCACCGGAAGGCTGATATAAGGTCTCTTCTTTGAAAAGCCTTCTCTTCTCTGGGCTGACCAACCCCTTCAGACTGTCTTCATAGGAGAAGAGGTGTTCCAGCCCTCTGATCATCTTTGTAGCCCTCCTCTGGACTCATTCTAATATGTCCACATCCTTCTTGTGCTGGTGACCCCAGAACTGAACGCAGTGCTCCAGGTGGGGTCTCAGAAGAGCAGAGTAGAGAGGGAGAATCTCTTCCCTCAGCCTTCTGGCCATGCTTCTTTTGATGCAGCCCAGGATACTGGTGACTTTTTGGGCAGCAAACACACCTTGCCAGCTTATGTCAAGTTTCTCATCAACCAACACACCCAGCTCCTACTTCACAGGGCTACTCTCTATCCACTTGTTACCCAGCCTGTATTTGTGCTTGGGATTGCCCCGGCCCAGGTGCAGGACCTTTTACTTGGACTTATTGAACTTTGTGCGATTCACACAGGCCCAATTCTCAAGCCTGTCAAGGTCCCTCTGGATGGCTTATCTCAGTGTCATGTCCCTGGTATCAGACATGTAGTTGTGTTTTACTATCTCCTTTTTATTTCAGTTTCTTCCTTTTCAAGTATCTTTTTCAAGACTTTTATCACAACAAGTCCTAAGGCTCAAAATACACTACACAAACAAGATCATTGCTCTGTGACAAAAACTGCAAGGGAGTTCAAATCTTCAGCTTACATGAAAAGCATTTTTTTCACACATTTATTTTTGTCTCTAAAATCATCATATGAAATAATTTGTGAGAATTTGTGTGAGACTCCCAACTGCTTGTTCTTTTCAGCTTTACCTGTAACTCTGCTCATTTCACTGTGGTTAGTCCAGGTTTACACATCAAGCTGAAGAGAAGTCAATATGAGCTCATCTTCAATATTTAATGCCAAAATGCTGAAAAATCAGATCCTAGGTATTATAGTGTGGTCATCTGGGGTTAGCAAATTCTCTTGATTTTAAAGTCTCCAGCCTACATTCTGAAGGGGAACGTCCCAGAAGCCACCCACAGCTATCCACCCAGTATGGATAGCTTGGCCTCCTTCTTTTTGCTATGTTTACAGAGAACCACTTAAATTTTGACAGCTCTAAATTGCTTGATCCCTCCTCTGCAGGTTAGCCTCAGCTGAGTACACAAAACAGGCTCATCCTTGATCCAAATTTTCTATAAAAAAGGGAAAGATTTGGGTTAATGAGGCTGAGCATGAGAGTGACAGGAATGGCAATTTATAGTTCCTGCTGTGGTGAAGAGGTACTTATATAAAGAGAATTTCATAAGGAAATGCTGATAGTGCAAATTAATTATGGACAATATACCAGGTGAACAGGTGGACAGGTCCCAGCTGGAGCTCTGTGGTTCACACTCTGTTTGCCTGGATCACCAGGTTCCTGTGTCATCTGCCCCTGTGCCAGCCCATAATTCATCAGGTGTGCAACCCACAGCCTGGGGACACCGGATCAGAGCAGCTTCTGCAAGGTACAGGTGTTGCTCAGTTGCCCACAGACACAGACACAGAACAGGCTGAAAAGTGTTAAACATGTCTGCTTATCTGCAACCTGCCTGCCTTTCTCAGAGCTCAAATGTCCAGCTGTCTCAAGTGTGCTCCCTCCTCACTCTCCACTGCTGCTTGCTCACCTTCTTTTTCTCTTCTGTAAACATATTATATTGCTTTTGCAGGATGGCATTTGTCTGAACTAAGATTTGAGCTGGATATTCATACCTCAGAGCAAGTAAGTAGATGTTTTCTGATAACTAGCTCTCTTTTCTCCCTGGAGGAACCTCTCTTCTGTTGTTCATCCCCTCTCACCTGCAGTTGGCAGTCTCAGAGCAAGAGGCAGCAGGTACAGTGAACAGCCACACAAAACTCACCAAGTTCCTCCAGTTTAGTCAGACCTAGTACTGCAGAGCACATGTAGGTCTTAACATCCTCCCATAGTTACTTTATCTTCCCAAATTATTTTGCAATGAGAGCTTTACCTTTTCACATTAGCAAACCCAGGCTTTGGCCTTTGACAACTTTAATTAACATTTTAAGAGGTTGACATGGTTCCCTTTTGAGGTTGTCTTGCTGATGCAGGAGGACTTAAGAGATGATTCCTGATGCACCAGGCTACTTAGGGAACAGTGCTGGCTAATTGCACTGAGAAATGAATCAAACAGAGAAGCACTTTTAGAGCAAAAGTAGAAGGGACAAATAATTTTCTATGTCCCTCCTGCATGCACACTGACCTTCTGTTTGCCACTGAAAAGCAGAATCTTGGAACTACGTAATTAACTTGTCTTTCTATGAATTTTATTTTCAAGCTGTGACAGCAAACAGAAAAACAATGATAATCTGATATCTGTAGCAGATACTTCAAAGCAGTTTGAAATGCACTGGAACACAGCTTCCAGAAGCAACATCAAAATATGAAGTCTGTTCACCGTAATCAGTGTGCTGACAGAGTGCTGCCAACCACTACTGCCCTAGAGGAGTTACTAAAAAAGCATAGCTTAGGCTGGCCAAAAAATCAGGAATCAAAGGAGTGTTCTAGTTTCTGAAGTGTACCACACTGTCTTTAAGATTTTTTATTTATATCACTGAACCCTCTTTTTTTATTTATTTTATTTATTTATTTATTTTCATCAAGCTTTTCAAACCAGTTATATACATTACAGATATAAATTTAGGATCTCTGTAGATTGTGAAACAGTAGCCAGAGGATAATGGCCATGTAGTTCCTGTGTTTGGTAAAAGTAGCTAAGTTTCCTCCTGCAGTAAAATCTGTATTTTGTAAAAATGTCCAGTTTACCAAGCTCACTGTTTCCTGTGGCCTCAGGTGAAACTGAAAAATGAGCAGCTCAGTTTTGGATTTGCAGAAGACAGAAAAAAATTATGCTTGAAATTTGAAAGAAAAGTGATAGCAAAACACACACAGCTCCAGCCCCCTCTTAATAAACCAGACTTTTTTTTTTTTTTTTTTTAATGATAGCACAATAAGATGTTATGATAAAGTTTAGCTGACTTTTCAGCACTTATCATATTGTGGCCAGAGCACAGAGATGGGGGTACTATTTTCCACCAATCCGACAAGATCAGCAATGACTTTAATGATGTTGATATGTATAAACCAGTGAGCGCAGACAAAAGGAAGTAATTCAGTTTTACTATATTAAAAGTATCTCACAGTATTAAAAGCTCGCTTAACACCAGAATATATGAGAAGGTAGATACCTATTTGTATATTTCATAGCTTCAATAACTTTCAGAAACAGAACCTTGTATTTTTGGTACCACTCCATTCTTTCAAATTCAGAAGTTTCCTCTCACTCTCTTTATTCAGGAACATAGATTTCAATAGTAGGTGAATATTTCTGTTTGAGAAACTTGGTCAAAATTATTTATCTGTTCTTCTTTCAGAATAGTGGCAAGCAGCACCCTTCAAGATCAAATAAGTCAAAGGAGGCTTTGATTTTAATTTTTAATGTAAAAAATTCTCCAGACAAGCTTATAGGTAAGGGCTAATGTTGTCCTCATAGTTTCTTCAAGAATTAGCAGGAAGTTAATAAAGCTTTAAGCAGGCATATCTAATGATCTTTAACAACAGGTGGTAAAACTCACTTACACAGTTTACCCAATGCTAGCTGTAAATGAGGGTCCCTTAGGAGAACTGGCCACAGAATGGCTTACTTCTTTTAATAATACCAATCTCTGTTTCTATGGAAACAGCACATCATGTTTGCTGCTTGCAAGACATGTGTTTAGCCCCTTTTAAAATAAACTGTGTTCTCTTCATATTGTTTTTAAAACTAAAGGAAATGCTCTGCTTCAAACACACCGAATTGTTAATACCTCTCGTTTCCCTCTAAATAAAAAAAAAGGCATTGGCTGGATGTCCCATAGTAGTTAATTACCATGAGAAGTATCGGCATCTTTGTACGTTACCTTTTCTAGGAATAATGGTTATCCGACTGCTTTACAGCAGTACATTAGAAATTTTGGAACTGTGATTAAGATCAAATAATATTGGGTTAAAAATGGTAACCACTTGGCTTCATTAAGCACATACACCCCTGCATGCTTTTACATATGTCTGAATTTGGTGATTCTCACCTTTGCTCTTTGAAGTGCTCATCATATTGCTAGGTATTTAAAGTATTAAAAATGCCATCTGTCAAATGCCTAATGTGTCGCTTGTATGTGCGTGCGCTTACCTGTGCTTGTACTGGGCCATCATCTTTTCAGCCTGAGTCACCACTGAAATTAATGGGGTTTTCCTCCCAAATTGGTGATATAAAACAGCACTAGGTAATTATATTGCAAAGGAAATAAGATGTTAAAAGCCACAACTTGTCTATGTCATTGATGGGTGTTTAGAGCATACTGAAACTATTTTAAAATCTGATTAGTTTACCACAGAGGCTGTTTTTATAGCTTCCCATATCTTGAGCAGTGAAAATAGACTGGTCTGTTTCAAGCTGTGATGGAATGAAGATTTACAGAGCTTGGACAGTCAAAAGGATGGCATTATAGGGTTGTCAGAGTAACAGGCCTTGGGAATCTGCACTGTTTACGTTTAAAGGGAGAAGTCAGCTGGAGGCAGACATCTGAGGCATGTTGGATTGATTTGTAGCTTAAAAGCAGATTGTGTTTGGGGAGAGAAGAATGGAATTCTGGCTCATGTCTGTCTTTCAGATGATATAACAAAAAGACGTCTTGAAAAAATTGGTATTAATGTTGTCCCGCTCGAACAGCAGCACTTTCAAACACCTCATGAAACACAACCCCACCTTCACAGTAGGTAATTAAGAGAAAAGATTGTTGTAGTGATGGAAAGCAAAGCCAACCAGCCTCATCCATTTGAAAAAAAAAATAAATAAAAATTAAAAAAAGCTATTCGAGGTTAAAGAAAGATACAAAAGGTACATCAAGCATATTTCACACAGCACTTCATATGGTATTTCAATGCCACTTTTTGAAGTATGGAAGAGGTTTCATCCCACGTTTCTCACTCAGCAATCTGCCCTCATTGACTGGGGATTTATTCAATGTTCATGAGCTAAGTATAAAAGTATAATTTGCATAGTGAATTTTAAAAAGTCATCATTGTAGAGAACATAGGTTGGGATGAGAGAAAAAATCTCAGATGATGAAAAGCATTGCAAGGATTAAATCAAGGATTTGTGAAATCTATAAATTAATTCTCTTGCTTCACGATACAAATGTGGTTGATACAAAACTAAATGTCTCTTTCTTTTGGGGAAAAAAGAAGTTTTACACTGTTAGGAAGCTTTTGATGCTTCTGTTTCTCTACTACTTCTCAGAACTATTCTCTGTAATTCATTACTGCAACCAAACTCCTTAGCCAATTTGTGAACATCTGCAATTTCCTGTCTGCTCCTATTGTGCTAAATTGTACCTCGTCTCATATTACTGTAGCATTTTCAATTCTCTATAGATCAATACGGTGCACTGTCATTTAAAGGAGAATATTTACTCTGGAGTTGAAAAGGTTTTGTACGAGATACACAGTAATTTTCTCCTGAGGTGAGTCATCTTTCCTCCTGCCTTGTTCTATGCTATTTCTCTGTGTCTTTCTGTTGCAAAGAAAATTTTTAATATGGGCTTTTAAAGACACACAGGACGTATCTCTATTACAGCTAAAACTGTTGATTAAATGGGTAGAAATATCACATTTTTTTTTTTCAGTAAATCCCTCATAGCTACTTTAACCCTCAATACAGCATAATCTAACCTACTTCCAAAAGCAACAGTAGAGTACTTTAACAGTAGAGTCTTCACACCTCACTGTTTTTAATTTCTGTTTGAATGAAAGTATCTTAAGGAATCATCTGGACATTGTAGTTCTATACAGAGGGATATGGACCATCAATTTACCTTTTGATTTGCCCTGCTTTTTTCCTATCACTTTTTCAACTTTTATAGAGTGGTGGAAAGGTTTTGTGACTTGCTCTTGTACAGTAAGTATACAATCTCTAACTATCTATTAAATGGATAACTGCAACAGACAGGGACAACGCTTCTACATTCAACAAGCAGAGGCTAAAACATTAGGTCAACATATACGTTCAACATATACATTGCAAGCAAACCAAATGGTGCTGCAGGAGGGAGTTTGTGCACAAGGTGAGAGTTCTCTTCTCACACAGGGGAGCATTCATGCCTGCCCCAAATCTCTGGTGCCTGTTTCTGCTGTCTCTCTCTGCAGCAATTCCCCTGTGGGTGGCCTGACCCACTCCCCTTTGGCCATGCATCCTTTGATATATCAGGCGGATACAGATTATATATCATCTTATCTCACACAGATCTAACAGTCTAAATGTTGTGTCCAAACTGCTGTTTGGTGAGCTAATGGTTTCTCTGCCAGTACCAAAACTCTCAGGGAACACTCTCTTTCCCTTGCTTTCCTCTCAACATCTGTTCAAAAAGTCAAGACTGCATGCAGAAGGAGAAAATATAGGTAAAAAAATGCTTATCTCTCTTCAGTAATAGCCACATCAAAATACTTGTCTATTTCTCCAGGTGTTGAAAAATGTAAGCCTCTAAATGCTGAATGAGCAGAAGAGGATATATGGTTTGTAAACACCATGGAGAAAACACCATGGAAATTATTTCTTCCAGCTTGTTGAACTGCAGAAAACCTTGGAAAGCTGGCATAAAAGTTGTGATACACATCCAAAAACATTATCTGAAGTCTCACAGAGTCATCATTTCTAAGGACAGGATGAAATTATGATTGTGTCCATCTCCTGTTTAAGATAAACCAGGAAGGTGTGGCCAGTAAATAAAATTCATGCTTAAACCCATCGAGCTTATCTATTCCACTTCTTTAGTCCTACATGATTAATATCAGTATTATTTGCTCACTCTCAAGTAACATTTGTAGTAGTGTGAAGACTTGTTTTCCATTTGCATTTAAAATCATATTTATTTTCATAAAAATCTACAATATCTATGACACAATATCACAATATCTGGTAATACTCAGACTTGTGTTTTTTATGCTACCTTTCCACCAGTAATTATAGTATTAGCAGTTGTCCTGTCCATAGGGTATGAAGTTGTAAAGAGTTTGTAAACTGGACTGCTCAGTAATTGCCATGCACAATTCAGTAAAGAAAAGGAGGTCATTTCTGTACCCACAATCACCAATAAGATAAGGAAAAAAGATTGTTTTATTATGTGCAGCATTGAAGTATGTTCCACACAGTGTGCTAACATAAAAAGGTCAACTTCCATTATAACAGCTATAACCAAAATCTTAATTTTCATTGAAGATTAGAACAGGAGAAAAGGAAAAAGCACTGTTGAAACATTTTAATATGGATTTCTCTTATTTTAATAATTTTCTGTTTTCCCTTTCATTTGAGCTATGTGAAATATCATATGGGATGATTTACAAGGACATCACCAGCTGTTGTACTTTCTTGCAAATTATTCTGAAACAAGAAATACTTTTAGAAGTTCTGGCATGCTAATACTTAGCTTTTAGGTTTTAGGTTTCCTTGCAAGCCACAGCACTACAACAGCAAGCCAAATAACACTGCTAGAAACACTAGTATCAGAGGCTGACTGGTCATAGAGAGAAGTGGAGGGAAAGGTTGCTCCTTCCAGCCTTCCCTTCTTCCTTCTGTTCAGCGACCATCAGATAAACACAACATTCAAGTGCAGCAGTATGATCTATTTAAACATTTTCAAATACATTCTGGTGATTTAAACCCCAAGTTTTCTTCCATATCTAGAATCTTTTAGTTATTTTTCACAAACTTAAAGACTCATCTACATAGCTCTTGTAACACAAGTAGTCCATTTTGTCCTTATTTGTTTTGTAGACTGCCCTCCATAAAACTGCTTGACAATCCTTCTGGTATCTCAGGCAATTTAGACTAAAAGTGTCCATCCCAGAACATCATTTGAATCATGAGATGCAACTCATCAGCGACTCCCAAAGTTCAATGCCAAGGTGCTGCTGTGAGCATGCTGTGAACTTGATGAAGAGAAGACCCAAGACAAAAGTCATGACAGGCACTGCTGCTTCCAATGTCTAGCAAATGCCCCTGAGCAACTAGATCTGTAATTCTGCTCTGTGGCTGTACTCTCTTTTTCACCAGTCAAAACCTTCCAATACAAGTTTTGTGGCATTATTTAGTATTTGTCCTAGTTAGGGACAGGCAGTGATCAAGCAAGCATTGGATGTTTGTTTTTTTTTCTCACTTTTTAAAGTGAGAAAATGAAAAGTAGAATACAGAAACCTTTCAAGAAAGTAATGAACTAATGAGTAAGGAATTAAGATAGTGATCACTGATAGTGCAGAAGCATGAAAACTTCAGATAAATAAAACACTTGAATCACTGCATTCAGAAAACAGAAGCATATAGATCTCTTTGTTCTTTCATTATTTTTCTTTTTGGAAGAAGAGAGCTTGACCCATCCCTAAAATCAAAATCATGCATGTTCTTATCTCTTTCTACAGTTGCATGCACAGATTTAGCTGGAATAAAAGGGGGAAGTGTTGGAATGCCAGTTGAAAGCCTTTTCTCTTTAAGTTTGTTGCATCAATCCATAGGATTTACAGTTTGGATAATATCCAGTAGTCCCACAGGCACACCATCTGAATCCTAAACCAACTGCATAATCTGTTGAACTTTGACAAGTTTAACCTTATGGGCATTTTCTTTCATATTTTTCTCTTTAAAAATCTGTGCTTTTTAAAAAATTTATAAACTTTTCTTCACTTTTATAAAATACAGGGAAAAGGTCTATGTTAGTGAATGACACTCACTCATCTCTTTATTTTTTAAAAATGAATGTTTTCTGTAAGTCTCTATGGGGAAATTCGGTACTTCTTTGCCAGCCACTATAAATAACATGCAGAGTCATACACATGTGTATGTGCATGTTTGTATGTGCCTACACACATATGTATGCACTAAAGTTTCTTATCACAGACTCAAACACCTTCATTATCCATAATCTGCATTCCAGCTCCCAGAATAAGCAGAATGGGAACCAGGAATGATGCCAAACACAACCATAGTTGTTTTTGTAGGGAGATTTCAAAATTTTTATATAGAAACACAACCACTAACATTTCAACTGTGATCAGTGTCTGGATTTACATGTATATCCATTGACACCCCCCCCAAAAAAAAAAAAAAAATTAGAAGATGTGGTTTTCCTGTATATCCAAACACTCTTTATACTCGTTCTTTGACTTGTCTAGTTTCTTGCTTTCAAATGTCTGTTTTCATGTTGATATAATTTAAAAATCCGTTTTGTTTTTCTACTAACCTGTGCAAAGTCCTGTAAAAGTGCAATCTCTCTAGATTGCCAGGTCTGGCCAAACTGTTTCTTAATGAGAAAGAAGTAAAACAAACCATTCAGATTTCCTTTTAATCTGTGTCACAAATGTTAGCAACCAGATCTCTTTTGCTTCTCTAATTATTATTCTTTGGCAATGTTCAGCAGCATAATTACATCAACCTTCCCTTTTTGGCTTATGTAAAAAGAATAAGGGAAAATCAGAAGAATTCTTTTTATTGTCACCTACATGTCACAGATTTGCCAGTGATTAGAATTTGCATTATGAGATTGATCTATGCATGTTACCTTATTATTAGGATAGACAATTGTCATGATCTCCAATTACAAGGATAGGATGGTAATTAGTCCACACATACATTTTTACCATAGGCTGGTAAAACCCAGAGGAAATGGGAGGCTGGCTATGCATCTTGGAGGTGCATACAGTATTGTTCTGAAGAGTTGCTTTTGCTTCTTCTGCTATACCAAAAGAACAACAGAAAACATTACATTTACAAGGAGGATTTCCACCTTGTAACATTAAATGCATAATTTCAAAATGCTAGATTCATTGCAGAGTAGATCTCCTGTGGGAATACAAAATGGAAGAGATATCCTGAATCATCAAGGCCAGTCCACTGCCCTGTCTGCAGTCTCAGGCAATCACATCATACACTCTTAATGGCTGTTTAAGTACCATCTTAAAGCTAGTGCACTTAGAAATTTTGTGTATTAAGAGACTCGCAAAATAGTTCTTGGGATAAAACTTGCAATTTCTTAATCTAACAAACTAAATAAAAGCATTTGCAGTTACTTATATATGCCTTCACAATTCAAAAGGCTGTTGACTTGATGGGCTCCCTGACTTAAAACCAGTCTTATTTCTGCTTTAGACTGGGCCATTCTCATTCCTCCTGTTCACCTGGCCTTTGACCTGGTCTCCCACTTTTCATATCAGTCTTTTCCCGTATTCCTGCAAACCTTCTGTGTGTCTTAAGTATTTTTTATAGAGATGGCATAAAGATTTTCTGCAAACGTTTCCCCTCTTTGATGTGACTCAAGTTCCGGTGCAGTGTTTTAATCTTTGGCATAAAGAAACTACAAACTTCCACTTCCAAATCCTTGAACATTGAGCCACCTTCACTAGGTTGGGATTTACAGCTGTTGGCTTTGCCTCTATTCCACCCTCATGCTTGCTTCCAGGATTTGTAATTCATCAGGAAGTGTTAAAAGTGTTTGAACTCATCAGGGCACAGGCTTGAAAGCATTAAGTGTGAGATGGAATAAAAATGCTTGAGATAAGTACATGGCAATCTATCCACAACAAGAAAAGTAGACAGTGACCAGGAAATTTGATTAGATTTGCTCCCATTTTATCTTCATGGCTCAGTTTTTATGTTGGGGTGGACATTTGTTCCAGGGAAGGGAATAAGGATGGCTGGTCTGAGGTCACACAAGAGTCTGCTTGGAACAACACATGGTTACTTAAATGAGCAGAAATATTCTCTGGATGAGATGATGGCAGCTGGTAATGAAGTAGCTGAAAAATTGTAAAACATGCACATTTAAATTACATCAGATTTCAATCTAACACAACTTCTGAAATGCTCACACTGTCAGTCCCACGGTGCCTGCATGGTCTAGCAGTACAGAAGTCCAGCACATAGGCAGTTTTTCACCACCTCCTCTTGTAGCCTCTTTTCCACAACAGCAGCTACTATGTTTGGCATAAACTTAGAGCTACATGAGATGTTTCTGTAACTAAAAAAATGATCAAAAATATTTTCATGCCTTCAACTAAGCTGTGAAAAGACTGAGAGTTATAGTAGATGAATGAATACTGGGGAGGCTTTGCCTTTTTATGCACTTAATATCATAGCAATCTGTGTGGGTCATATTTTCTATCAGCTGAATGAAATTGTATACATCTAATGCATATCATCTAGCTGAAGGCATACCTGAAACAGACAATCCTTCATGAAGTGTCTATGCATCCTTTAAATGATCAATTATTTGGGGTCTTTATGGTAATTTTCTGTCTCAGGTCCAGTACTGTGAGATGAAATGCACTTTACTGCATGATTCAGATTCTTAGTGTATTGCTCTAATATTTAAACATGGGGAAATGAGTTACTGATTACTTTTCAGTCATTACTTTTGAGTTCTTGGTTTTGTAGATTTAATCGGATCCCATTTATTTAAATACTTGGAATTACCTTTGATTTAAAATGTGCTGCTATGCTGGTTAGTGCTTAATACAGTGAACAAATCGCTGTTTTTTTATGTTACAGTTTTTGTGATATTTTATACCATGGCTATAAAAATGACATGATGTTCCCTCAGTACTTTTCATTTTAAAGAGCTTATCACAAGTAAAATAGCAATGTGGATTTTTGTATCTCCTTCATATTACAATAGCAAAATAATATGAAATCTCTTGGCAGCATTTCAAAGTATGCATATGTGAACTTCTTTGTGTATAGAAAATCTCCTTCATGCAGTGTATAACATCTTCGGAAAAAAAGTCACAGAAGCTTTTCCTACCAGTTAATGCTTTATTCTTCCAACATTCTTTTTACTTCCTTTAAACTCTAATAGGTGTACCATTATAAATGAAAAACACAAGCCATCACCATCATAGTATCTGTATTATCCAAGTTCTTATGCCAATGAAACTTTACAAATCTTCGGTCAGATTCCTAAATTATTCATAAATGACTGTCCTGTTGAGGACCAACTTTGAAGATTTATTCCAGTATTTAGCGTTTTATTCAAATACTCTTACAGTAGCAGACAGTTTTTAAATTTTATCACCTGTTCCACAAAATGGAAAAGAAAGTAATATTACTATATGTGCCTCATTATATTGAGCTGTGTTTAATTTTTTTATTTTTTATTTATTTATGTATTTATTTGCTGTTAACACAATAGTATCAACACTGACATGTAAATCAACTAGATGAGCAAAAAAGAACCTATCAATCAGAAACATGCTGCTTCCACTCCTCCATACACAGCCTGATCTGTCCAGAGGTACACTGATTTTGGAGGATTTAATCCAGATCCCGACTCTGATGTTTTATATGAATAAAAAGGAGGATCCTGTGTGCTTAAGGATTCTGTACTCCGAGTAAACCCAGAAGACTTAATGCATGTGAGTGTAGTGAACCTAAGCTGATTTCCAAAGTGTAGCCCTCTGCTTTCCACAGCAATTGGTCTACTGATTATTCTCAATCTCTGTTCGTGATGATGCTTCGCTACCTAGAACAGGTGACCCAGGATACTAGGAAAAGGCACAGAGCAGAGAGAAGAAAGTTGTCCAATGATGAAGGTATATCTTGAAGTATGTTATTGGCAAAGGAGATCAAAACTCCTCTTCTCTGAGTGTTTGATCATGTATGTATTCTCTTTGTAAATGCTTCCAGGTGATAAATCCCTTTTAGCTTATCTGGAGGCAGATCTAGGAGTCTTCAAGCTAAAACCCACTGTTATTGATATGCTCTGCTACCAAAACTGTCATTGATCATAGACAGTTCTGTTATATCTATGGCATCTGGAAAGATCAAGTATTTGTAGCTTGCTGTGCCCACAAAAACCTCTGCTTGCTACATAGCATGTAGGCATACAAAAGTTTTGTTTGTTGTTTTTAAGTGGCCTAGTATTGCTGAGTCCCAGCCTCATGAGGACTCTGAGGAAAGACCCTGGTTGTAGGTCACTGGAACTGGAACAAACCAACAACACCACCACTTAGCCTGGGCTTTTATAGAGGGTCCACCTTTTGCTCCATGGCCCTATAACACCAACAACAGGAAGAACAGTAGGGAACTGTCTGTTAGCAGCCTGTGAAAATGATAAGCCTTTTCTGAACTGAGAGTGTGGAACAGCCACTTCATGATATATTGTTTGCAATATGATTGTACTAGATGTGTTGCCCATTGATTGCAAATACCAGTCACTTCACAAAATGACTGCAATTACAAATTAATTTTGCACATAACCCAAATCTCTGATACAGAAGATAGGGTAAAATATAATCATCTTAGTGGAAATGGAAGGATGGGGTCTTCCCTACTGCAATGGCTGACACAGACAGCAGACACCTGAGCCACATAGTGGGCATCACCAATGGCAGAGGTGAGTTTATGCTGCTATGAGAAAATGGAATTCTCTAGCAAATGCACAGAACATCATTTGACTTGTCAATTTCTCCTCATGATAAAACTATGAAGAGAGAGAAGCTTGACTGTGTCAATGCAAGAAGCTGTTCCCTGTTATTCTAGCAGAAGTTTTGAAAAATGTAATTAAAACAGGCTGAGAAAATGTGAAACAAACAGATGCAAATGTTTCAAAGCAAAACAGAAAGGTAGAAGTTGATGCCTAAGTCAGGAAAATAACCTTCACTGTGTGCAGCAGCATTTATTGCTGTATGTTTAGAAATAAGTATAAGACTCCATAATTTTGTCCATAAACATAATAGGAAAGCAATTTTTACATATAATTTTGAAATAGCAAATGACAGGGAACAATTTTTTCAAAATAATATCTAGCTGTTTTTCCTACCCATTTTGCAGAATAACTGACACTTTCGATCTTTTTTTTTTTTTTTTTTTAATGACTAGTTTCTCAGTGTGATCATAAAGCATGCACTCAGAGAGTAAAAGGTTTGATTCAGATTGCAAAGTAAATTTCAAGACTGAAGTTGTGGATTTATTACTAAGTACATATCAGGAAATAGATGGAACCCCATAAGCATGAAATCACTTTCTATGTGCAGTCATAAATCTTAAAAACACTATTTTTATCAACAAGAAAAAAGTGATGACTCATTTTGACTTTGTGCATTTGTACATCATCTTCTTTTCCTTTTTTTATTTTTTTCTCATTTGCATATATTCTTTTCAGAAGGTTAGAGTATTGTCTGTACCTATTTTTATACTGTAAATGCCACTAAAACATATGAAATGTTTAGAGGAAGGATGAAACCTTGCACATAGCACAGTTCATAGTACCAAGATAAATTTGTTAGCTGGTCAGCTAACAACAGGTATTGACAGGATTCCCAATAAAGACAGGAGATGCAGAAACAAAACATGAGCTGGGGAAACTCCAGTGATTTGGCATGGGGATGCATAACTTTACATGTACTCTGTAGTCCCTGCCCCACATACATACCCTAGTGCGATATGGGAAAGGTTGTTGAGGAAAAATGGCAATAAGGAGCAAGATGTTACATCTGTCAGAGTCATTCAACCTTCTTGAAGTTGAATCTCTAAAGAAGGCAGCTGGAAAGAGGATCTGTGGGCTAGATGAATTTTCTCCAGGGCTGGTTTGAATCACAGGCTGTGGGTTGAGTGCTCCTCATCTAGGAGTATTGGTTTAACTTCACCACAAACCACTGAAAGCTGGATCAGTTTCAGCTCCTAGGAAAGAGGCCAGAATGGATATTTATGAAGTCAAAAGCATTGGTGTTTTTTCTGCATCAGTCACCTACTGTATGTTCACTCATAGTAGAGATGGGAAGGAGGGAGTGGTTTTAGGAGTGCTTCCTCACTGCCGCAGGCAGTGGCTTGAAGCCAAATTGGACACATCCCTTGTGGTCTGTTTATGTCTGTATTTGCAGACTTTTGCTGAACCTGCTAAGAGGTCATGGGCATAGTGTCTGTCTCCAAGTCTTCCTTTGCAATTGTTTATCACTCAAATACCCCTCCATCAGGTGTTAATTTAGTAGAAAAAAAAAGTAATCAATTGACAATTTTGAGAAATATACTCCTCGGTTGCTGAACAAGCCAAGCACAAATCCCATTTCAAATTAAGGTGACAGCTGAAGTAATTGAACATGCCTGGAAAGGGCACTACAGTGGGCAATACTTGCACTGTAGTTGTGTTCTCTTACTGTTGACCTTATATTTCTTTTTAAATTTGATTCCCTGGGATTTTTGTTAATATACAGATCATGATATCATAGAATAATTCAGGTTGAAAGGGTGCTCTGCAGGTCTATCATGTTGTATCTTCCTTGAGAAAATAATAATAATAATAATAACTTTTGTAAATGTCATGAGAACAATTAAGAATGTTTGTTTTCCCTTCCTTTACACGTGGGTAAAGGTTTCAGAAAACTGTTTCTTAGAAGTTGTACTTGGGGTTATGAGATTACATGCTCACTAGGATCATCCCATTAATTCCTGGGACTACAAGGTCAAATGTTAAACTAAGTTACACCATATTTACTTAGCTGTATTGAAATGAGAATCTAGTTTTCAATACTTCATACTTTTTATAAAGTAGCTTAAAATGTACATGCTATACAGTAACAAAACCTAGAAATAGCTTTTTTTTTCAAAGTCATTCTTTGCCTTCCTGCATAATGCTGTGAACTCTGACACAGAAATAATATAAATATTGAGATATACAGAATATATATTTCAGAACTTGAAATATTTATTTTAGTTCAAGACTATGTCAATGCCAAGTTGTTCTTCTGAAGGATATTGCCCTCAAGACTCTCTAGCCCTTGGAACACATGCACCACCAGCAGTTGTTGAGGATACAGAAGGAGATTTTGTTCTCAAAGACATGGCCCAGCAATTGTCTGGTTATCTTGTACACTTCTAATGTGTCCAGAGAAGGTCCATGTGATGTCTGCTGAAAGTTGAAGGTGTGCTCATGGTTATGGACCATGACACATGTACTGTCATGACACATGTACTGTAAATAGCGTTGTAGTACAGGGCACAGTGTTGTGCAGCCCACAAACGATGATGATGATGACGTGCAAGTCACCGATGGCGCAATGGATCTTCACACTTACCTTCATCATAAGACAGTATGATGCGAGGAAGGCCCTAACTATTTAACTGCATAAAATCTTATTAGAGAAACTTTTCTTCTGACTTTTCAAAAAAGTCTGAGGTAGAAAGTGGAAGCAGTGTCACATTGGAAAATATGGTTTCAGAACAATACCCAACCCACTTTGCATGCGGCTATTGCTCAAATGAGAAAAAACGAGTGTCATGAGCCAGCTGGACACATCTTTTTCCCATCTGTTCTGTATTTATTTATTTTTTCAACATTTGATTTACTGTTTAATGTTTATTTCTCATATTCGGTACTCAGTGGAGAACTACAAAAAGCCATCAACATTTCCTTCCCTCCCAGCCATCCTGCAGTTCCCACAATCAAACATGGCTGCAAAACCAAGCACAAGCTTTGTCGCCAAGCGGGCTGGTGTTTTATTTATGTGCCTATAACACTGTCAATTGCTGTATATTTTCCAGCTATCTTCAGGCACTCATAATATAAATAGCATAATATTCTCCAGGATAAAATAAAATCTAATTTGACTTGGGAGATTCCTTTTTCCCTCCCAAAGAATAAATTATGATCTAATAGATCAACTAATCATAATACTAGAGTTAATACAGGAGCAATCCTAAATCCTCAAACCATTTCTTTACTTCCCACTTCAAAAAACAAGAAACACAATGTCTTTATTCTTGAAAAATTTAAGAGGTATTCTTGGGGGAAGAACTGGAGGAAAACGAATCCTAATGCTAAGTGTGTCTCATAGGATGTACCTTTCAGTTCTGATTTAAGTCAGTCAGTGCATCTCCGGGAATTGTCAAGGCAGCTAACCTGCTTTGGAAAGCAATTTCACAGATACAGTCTCACTAAATTAGTTTAGTTTTGTTCTTATGAAATGGTTTCTTCATACTCATTAATATTTGTGTTGTAGCCCTGCTGCTGGAGAGACACAAGAAAAGAGAACTGGGAGAAGTCAAGAGTTACCAGTGACCATAAGTTTAATAAATGTTTAGTGGTACAAGACATCCCATAACAACCACCACTCCTGGCAGCAGGGAGATCCAGAGCCAGATAAACTTTTACTTGCTTAAAGGCAACTAAACCCTTAAACCCTAAACACTCCCAAACTTCTCAGATCTAGCAAGCCTAGAAAGCCTAAATGCCAGAATTGTAGTTCTGAAGGTGCTGCCAACCACACTGCATGGTTTGGGTTTAGCTTTACTGCAGCTCAGCAGAGAGCACTGCTACAAGCACTCTATCATTTTTGCTGGGTGGGCCAGGAATACAAACTGAAGTTACCAGTTTTATTAGCACTGCAGGAAAAATCTGATTTTATCTGGAAGGAACAACCACTTAAAGCATCATCCTGCATGTCTAAGCTTGGCAATGTCTACAGGTTGTTTTTTTTTTTTCATGAAACCACTTCACATACCATTGTTTGGAAGACCACAACTACACAGATCTTGGCTTTTGCCTGAATTTCTCATCTTGTAGCTCCATGCAGTGCAGTCCCACTGCCATGCTCATGACTCCAGTTCTGGATTTGCAGTTTAACTTGCAAAATTAACTTGCAAAAAATTTAACTTTCGAGCATACTTGTTGAGGAACTGCAACAGTCATCCAGACAGAATAAGGAAGGAGGAGTGTGCACCAACCAGGAGGGCAGAGCAAGAGGTGGACGATACAGTAAGTATTCCTGCTATTGCTGCATTGCTGTGAGCATAACTTGAATTTCTAACTACCACTAGTAAACAATTCCTTATAAATATTTTGTTTGTTAATGTCAATTGAAACATTGTTAATGAAATAGTAGTATCAGTTCATTCTACTGGTATAATGGTGGACTACAAAACAGTCTAGATTTCCCACCTATCATATTTTACACATCGATTCCTGCAATGCACTGTATTCCTGTTGTTTGCTTGATTTCCAAAATTTTGATTTATATTTAATTGTAGTACCTGAGCTAAGTCACACCTGTACAAACACTGACGATAGTACAATGAATTTCAGGTTGAGCATCACTCTCATAAAAAGATCTTTGCTTCCATGTGTCTCCTAATAGTTTGTATGGTGTCAATTGAATTATGCCTCTTCTGTTTAGTCCAGTTTTTTGCATTTCAGTAGGACAGATTTTTGCAGATGAGGACAGAGTGGAATTTTTTAGGAAAAAATCAAGATAGTATTTTTAGTAAAACAGATTCAGTGCTCCCAAGCTGCCAGGAGAGCAGGCAGCCTGGAGAGCCCCCGTGGGACTGGGCTGCCCAGGTAGGCACACCAGAATCAAGAGGATAAAAATACTCTCTTTACTGAAGTTAGTTGGTCAGGAGAAACAACGCCAAGACAATTGCTATACATATGTGGTACAGGGCCTGACAATAAATAGATTGAAGCTAAATATGTATAAATGGAATAAGAAGTGTCTGGGCCAGACAAAAATGGTTATAGGACACATGTATAGTTCTGCAGATCTTGAGAATGATATAAAAATATACGGATATTTTTGGCATATGTTTACAGCAGTGTCAGAGCCACGCTTCCTGACTGCCTGGGAAATGGATGTTGTAAGATTCTGGGGAAATTAGGCTGGGCCCAGTGGGACCATATTTCCTGCAACCAGACAGGTGCATTCCACCTCATACAGGATTCAGCTTTCTGCCTTTTAATTAATCTCTGTCACAAGAAGAGGGGATGATTTAAAGAAGTTTGAGGTTTTTGTCCACCTGATTTGCACAATACAGGGTCACAAGATATAGTTAGGGAAGAGACAAATTATTTTTGAAGTATACTTCTCAAGCTCTATGAGTGACACTGTGCCAAGACTATTTTTCATGCATAGGGCCCAAGAGTTATAACACTATATTTAATCAGCAGAAAGCACTTTTGCAATTAACTTTTATGTGGAACTTTATCTGGCTTTATAATGTTTATTTTACAGCTCATTGGATTGATTGTTATATTGCACTGGAAGCAATACAGCATTTTATATATGATTACTATTATTAAAGTTGAAGCAGAGTTAAAATACTTATCACCTACCTTGGTAACAAGGTAACAGGTAACTAAGAGAAACGAGAAATTGTGGGCAGAAATGAAAACCGCTTCCCCTATCCTGCAACTTTCCTCTCTATATTCATGACTCTTGCCACAAACTCAGATATAATTGATTGGATTTCATGCAAAATGCTATTGTTTCCTTTCCTCTGTATTAATATCCAGCACCAGTGCCATGAGATCAAAGCAGAAAAGCAAAATGCTGAAAAGAACTACCTTTAACAGAACAGACAGGAATAAGAAGTGCTTCCAAACAAACCTGTGCCCATGTTTTCCTCCCAAAATTTCCCTCACAGGCTAGACTAGGTAAGGCAAATGTCAGTTGATATGCAGTACTGATGAAGCGGCACAGCTCAGTGTGTGAGTTCAGATTGGATTTAATGTACCTGGTGATAATTAAATTTCCTACACCCACTTAGGTGCTCACGTGGGAGGTATGAATGTCAGTGCAGGGAGAAACATGATCAGATATTATTCTATACATTGTTCTTTACATTGTTAAGGGGGGAACAAGTTCTATTGTGCATTTTGTTCTAACGTATTCATTGAAGTATACAGACACACCCCCGAAAGAATGGAAACAGTGGTTAGAGGGAGAAGAATGGCAGAATCACTGTAATCAAAATAGCCTGATTTATTAATACCTTTAAAAATAACTCAACCAAAACTCTTTTTATACTAATGTTGGTGGATTTTTGGTTTTGTTTTGTTACCTGTTAAGTAACTGCCACCTTCCTTATGCTATGCCAAGATTCTATGTTTACTTATGTGTATAAGCATTTTTGGGATGAGACTTTTGGAGGCATGGGCTGTGTCTAAAGTATGAAATTACTGAATCAGGCTTTACCTGTGTGCAAATGGCACTATAATAGTGTGTAGGGAAAAAACAAGGACTTGGCAAGGCTTTTCATGAAGGGAGCCAAGCCTGTGTCTTGTCCAGAAGATGAGGATGCCATATCCCTTAGATGAGAAGAGCAGGTTGTATGTTGGCTGGGAACTCCAGGACTTATCTTATATGGCTCTTCTGCTTCCTTTCTCGTCTGCCAAGAGCTATTAGCCACACATGTGCACAAACAAACCAAGAATAGATAGACATGCTTTTAAAAGCTTGCATTTGATTTGCTGCTTTAAAAAGTGCATTCGTACAGCCAACAAAATCCCCCAACTAGACAGTTACACTCCCTAGTTCTTGTAAAATATTCTGTAAATGCTTCTCTTCTGTCCCCATTCAGACATCCCACAGCATGGTGAAGGACAGCTGGTTGCAGTTTCTGGTCCTTTTACTCTGCTTTTACTCTATGCAGGCAGCATCAGAAATGTCATTCTCCGTCTTGTCCCTGGGCTGACTCTCCACAAGAACAAGGGCATTCCCTTTTCATGCAACACTCAACACTGGGGGAAGAGGAAAAGATTTTGGGCCCAGTAGGTTCCCTAATAAATTCTCTCACGCACCCTGTGCAGTAGAGCTTGCTGTGGCTGGATGCTGCAGAGCATTTTGTGCAGAACAACCTTGTGAGCTGTACTACACTCGTGCAATTTGACACTTAAAGTTTTTTTTTACTTGGAAGTCATTCAAAATAAAAGAATTTATAAGCAGGAAAGCACTGACCAATTTGTAGGACACAAGAGGGATACAGCAGGAACTGGCCAATAGTTTGATCACGCTCATTAGTCTGTATATGTTGAAACTCACTAATTAATACTGAGTGGTGATATTGATTATTTAATTTGCAGTCTGCAATGCACTTCAGCGGCTGGATTTTGTATTGTACTTATTCTGACAAAGGAACATGGCTTTTCTTTCTTTTCTTTCTCTTTTTCTTTTTCTTTTTCTTTTTCTTTTCCTTTTTCTTTTTCTTTTTCTTTTTCTTTTTCTTTTTCTTTTTCTTTTTCTTTTTCTTTTTTTTTTCTTTTTCTTTTTCTTTTTCTTTTTCTTTTTCTTTTTCTTTTTCTTTTTTTTTTCTTTTTCTTTTTCTTTTTCTTTTTCTTTTTTTTTTCTTTTTCTTTTTCTTTTTCTTTTTCTTTTTCTTTTTCTTTTTCTTTTTCTTTTTCTTTTTCTTTTTCTTTTTCTTTTTCTTTTTCTTTTTCTTTTTCTTTTTCTTTAGAAACAGAGATAAGAAAAATATGAGTTTGGTGCAAGATTCCAGAATAGCAATTCCAGGGAATCAAGTCTTCTAATTATCAAAAACACTGCAGTGCAAACTTTCCCAATTGCCATGACAATGTGTCTCACACTGCCATGGAGAAGCCCAGCAAAAGGTGTTGCGTGGGCGTTTCATACTCCTTACTTATTAAAATCTTGGTCTCTGCTTAGACTTTCACAAAGGCTCCCAATTAGTGCCAATTGTGATGATGACTTTGAACATGTAGATGCTTTTCCTCCAGGAGATGGTGGGAGTTCCCACTGCAGCCCTGAAACAAAGATTCCTCAGTAGGAAAACAAATCTAAGAATTCCAAGAGTAGCATCTCTGAATGTGGTTTAAATTAAATATTTGCATTGTATTAAAATGCCTCAGATATCGGGCTTATAAAAAATGCATTCTGAGGAAAACAATGATAAATAATAATACTATAATATATTCTGTACTTTAAGATAGCAGGAGCAATTACCTTGCAGAAACCAGAGGAGAGCAGTGATAGGGAGCAGTTAATATTAGTGACAGGCTGCAAATATGAGATAATTTTACACAAAACTGTTAATATCACAAGGTGTTACTTAAATTATTTGTCTGTGTTCTCAAAATTATTTCCAGCACTCATACCTGATTCTTAGTGCATATCAGTATCTGTTATTATGAAAATAAATCAATTCTCCAAAGATACTATTGAAAGAACATTTTGCATTTCAAAGAGGCTTTGAGCAGTATTACTTGGGTTACTTCTGAAATTAAGGCATCTAAGTGATGAGAATTTCTATAGAGAATGAATGACTCGAGGTCAATGCAATTTTGTTTCCATCAAAAGTCATTATGCATGTTGGAAAATGTAACAATGAAAAGGGACTAGGATTCTTCAGAGGATGTATAAAGTTTCAGAAGATTTTGGCTTAGCATCATTAGCAAATTCTTACTCATACAAATTCAACAGAAGGGAAACAGAGAAATGGAAAGAAAGAAAACTACTACATACATGCATTCTCATCCACATGAACATGAAGAAAGCAGAAGTGACAGCAATGGACACACAGCTAAGAGAAAGTCTGGATGACTTGTAAACATTCCCTAATATGTAAGAGAGATCATATCAGAGCACACAAAAGTAAGATTACTGCTAATACTCAATTTCAGCAACTTTAATGTTTCTCTAAGTTTTCAGACCTATAAGCATGGTCTGGGAGGTGTCAGACCAGGAGGGCTTTTCATTTTTTTAGGACAAAATCATCAGTAGCACATTACTAAAAAGCCCTTGGCCAGAGACTCTGAGAAAGGCAAAAGGCAGGCTCGGCTACACAAGTACAAGAGCTAGCATTTCTTAAATAACCTTTCTCAAAACAAATTTATGTATCTCTCTGCACATTTCTTATCACATCTTCCCTCTTAATCCAGAAGCTTCATACCAAAATTATTCTTGTAAAATACAAATGTCATCCATCACAGTGGTCTGCAAGTTGGAATTATCTTGATGAGTAGTCACACTGATGTTTAAGCAAAAGGCCTGTTTTAGCTTAAGAACTGTTTAGCTCTAACCTGTTTTAGCTTGTTTCTTCAAAACAGAATCAGAACCTATTTGTCGAACCAGCTGGAACATCAGCTGCAGAAAATGGGAGCTATGTAACTGCACAGGGAGAAACACTATACATTTTTGTCCTCATATTAACGTCTTGTAACAGAAGCTGCACAGGAAAAAGGATAGTTTAATAAAATGATGTCTTCTCATGTTCACCCTACATACTTGCTATATATTTGAACACTTTATGCATATTGTACATTCGGCTCAGATGATCATTCAGATTGTCTATACAACTAGTCAAAACAGCAACAGCTGAAAGAGAAAGATAAGCAGACATTACTTCTGGAATAGCTGTACCATGGAAGGCTGATTCAAAGACCATTGCAATTTATTTATTTATTTGTTTGTTTGTTTGTTTGTTTGTTTGTTTTAGTATTCAGGGATCATAGAATCACAGAATGACAATGGTCAATGGTTGAGGCTGGAAGGAACCTCTGGAGATCATCTGGTCCAACATCCCTTTTCAGGTAGGGTCCCCTAGAGCACATTATCTAGGACTGTGTCTGGACGGCTTTTGAGTCTATCCAAAGGAGACTCCACAACACCTCTGAGCAACAGTGCTCAGTCACCCTCACAGTAAAGAAGTTTGTCCTCATGTTCACATGGAACTTACTGTGTTTTGTGTTTCAGTTTGTGCCTGTAGCCTCTCATTCTATCACTAGGCACCACTGAAAATATTCTGGCCCCATCTTCTTGAGAGAGGATGTCCATCTCAACCACAAGGAGGGCATTACTGGCTCATGGCCAACTTGTACATGAGGACCCCCAGGTCCTTCTCCACAGAGCAAATTTCTAGTAGGATGGCTCCCAGTCTGTACTGGTACATGGGGTTATTCCTCCCCATGTGTAGGACCCTGCACTTTTCTTTGTTGAATTTGAGAGGTTCCTCTCTGATACCTCTGGGATTCCTCTGGAATATATGCCAGGTGTAGAAACATTTTAATTCAGAATTTGTTGAATAATATAACCATGTTTTGGGCTTTCTTGTTTGTTTGTTTTCCCTGTCAGGCTGTTCTGGAAAACAAAACAAAACAAACAAACAAAAAAAAAAAAAAAAAAAAACTTTTTTGATTGGCTTTGCTTTGCTATAGAAAATCTGAAATTTGCCAGAGAAAAATATAATTGACATTTCCACATTAAATGGACTGGTTAAATAACTGGATTTCTGCACTATTAGCCTAGAGATTACAACTACTGTTTAAAAACTCCTGCATAAAAACTTCTGCTCTACAGTACAGTGGAAAAAATCTGTGACACAGTAGGACTTCTGGACTTCTGTCCAGACACTAGATGTTCACAAAGAGACATAGACCAGCTATTACTTCTTACCAATAATAGATTTCTTCCCATCCTATATCACAGTGACCTGATCTGGTTGTTAATACTCTTGTCCCCACTGGATCACTTCATTGATCTTCAGGCCTGAAGACTTCTGTCTTCAAATAAACATGAGCTGGCAGAGCTGGCAACTGTCTTCTGCTATGGTGAAATAGAGTCAAGGAAAAGATATTTGGAAGAAGATGGGAGCTGATATTCATGCTATGATTAAGCCTAGTAAACATATAAGCCCTTTCTGATGTTCTCTGAATTGCCCCTTTGTAGACTCCATTTTTCACTTAACATATCTGTGTCCATAGTGAACTAAACTGGGTTAAGCAACTGGCTGAATAAGTGCTTGGGAAGGAAATCCATTAACCCCTACTAGACACAAAGACACCATCTCTGACTGAGCTGCAAAATATTGGAGGCTAGGTGAGAGTCCTGGGAAAGTAACATTATATGTTTGCTCTATTTTTGTACTCTTCCTAAGGCATTTTCCGTTGGTTACTGTTCAACAGGACACTGAGCCTTTGGTCTGCCCCAGTACAATAATTTTATGAGCAGGTAACAGGTGCTTATATCTATGCCCTGAACCCAGAAAAGGTGGAAATCTTGACCTAAGGAGGGACATAATACTCTGCATGTCTGTTCTTCCAACACTCCAGCAATTTATACAATAACAGTTAACCTTATCTGTGGATTTTTTGAAGATAAGGCTCACAGGTACCTCTCCCTAATTGTTGAACATTCTGACCACTGAACTTATGGCTATGAACTCCGCTGTCTATGTCTTTATGTACTTTACAGTTGTCAGTTTTAGGACTAAAAATATCATTTTCTTCATCTCAGGAAGGCTAATACCCCCAAAATCTAGGTTGTAGGTAACTTGCCCAATAAAGTATTCAATAAGAAGCCTGCAAGAGAAAAGACCATAGCTCCAAGAGTGAAAGCAGTAACATTTTGGAGCACACAAGGATATATCACATGTTATTTTTAGGACACAGGATGTGCTAAGCATATGTGTTTCATAGATCTAATACCCAAGTTACAATATATTCTAAGGGAAATTGTTGTAGTTACTTTCTACTCAGAGTGTCAGTCAGACTGTACTGAAGATAAAGAAACCTGATCAAGAATGTTGGAGGGCTTTGGTTCACACTGTTACAGGGCAGCAAACACCAAAAACTATTTCATGTTGTTTTTGCTGTGAAAACTGCCAAGGACTGCCTTTGTTTTTAAGAGTTTTTTAGGTGTAATAAACTTATTGGAAGCATCCTGAAAATTATTTTGCCCCTTTTCTAAAACAAGACATTCTACTCTATGATGTAAATGACACTTTCAGAGTCTGTAATGGCTTTCAAACTTTGTTATAAATCAGTTGTTTCTGAGATGCCAAAAAAATTACAAAGAACTCTGCACTGCACCTAAGCCTTGAGGTGTGTTGATATGTAGAGTAAATGAGCACAGTTGTAATATTCCTTCTTAAATCAAAGCTATATGTTTCATTTTCACATCTTGACCTACCTTGACTTCTCCACCAAGAGAGAAGGAATTGGAAATGCATAATTAAAACCTTCTGCCTATCACTGAAATTTTTGAGGGAAGAAACCATTGAACAAATCTTTATATTTTTATCTGTATTTGTCTGTATTTTTATCAAGATACTTTATGCCTGCAAAGAAATAATGTTCAATAAAGTTCTAGGGCAACACCTCATAAACATCTTACCTTCAGCTGCAATGGCTAATTATGTCATAACATCTGAAAAAATTCTTCCCACATCAAAGATTTCATGCCAGGTTTATGTAACTTTCTATTTCCTCCACGTAAGGTTATTTCTCTGGAGATTATCAAAGTAAGCTTTATAAAGAAGTCAGGTAACCACATTAAATCAAGGAAAGAGAAGATATATTTCATGGTGATTAATTTAATTTTGCTTTCGTAGCCCTGCCATATGCTAAGTTCAAGGAAAGATAGTACTCTTCCACTGAAATTGTACAAAGAGAAAATTTTAGGTTATCTAATTTTAAAGAATTTACAGACTGAATTCAAATATACATGTATTTTTTCTCCACTTTGACACAGATGAACACCCACACGTGAGAAAGTATATCCCACAGCAAGACACATTTATAGAAAAGCCGACTATACATATTGTGCTGCATCAACCACGATATCAGTGGAAATAACAACAAAAATTTAAGTTCACATCTATGTTTTGCCTGTGTCAAATCATTGCCTGAGTAGGACAGAATGACAGTTTGTAGCACTTGCTAAAACCATGCTTTTCTTGATGCCAGAGAAAATAGCCTTATGAAACAAGAATATGTTTTAAGCAAATCTTGACACTGTTATTTAAGAACAAAACAAAAATCGTAAGTCTCTTGCATCCATCTTCACCCTGAGAACACAAAGCAATAACTGCTTATGATAATAGTTCTTAAAATAGAAAATTAAATATTAACTCAGAATAAATTGGGCCTGAAATGAAACAGCTACACTTGCAGCAAGCAGCTTAGATCTCAGCCTTGCTCCATAAGGTTTAAGGTTTTGCTAGGCAACTGTACATGCACCTTTTAAATTTTAAATGCATTGTATCTGTTGTCTGTGAGAGTGAAAAATAAATGTTTCACATCACTTTGCTACCTGGGAGAGGCTTTGTGCTGAGATGTTAGCTACGCATGTGCGGTCAAATTATTTTAATGAAGGAAAATGCAGTGAGAATTAATTTGGGCATTTTCAGAAAAGAAAAAACTGTGGACAAAACAGATTGGACAACCCAGTGTAAATTAAGAAGACAGTTTATTTAGTAGATGGCATAACACAGCCTGCAGCACTTCTAGCTTGGTGGTTTTGATACATTTATATAAGGAAAAATAACACTTTCTAATTACAATTAATGTAAATAAAATATACACATATTACCTTGCAAAAAAACATATTCTGGTTAAAATTTTGCAAAATTATGATCAAAAATTGTTTTAAGTGTGATTCTGGTTATGTCTGAAAGCTTAAAAAGTCTTGGATTCTTAAATTAATTACATGAGGGACATGAATAACCAGGAATTCCATAGTTTCTTCCCTGAATGTGACATGAACTCTGAAAGGTTTCACCTGATTAAAATAAAATATATATATATACTAATGCAAAATAGGACATATTACAAGACTGCATTCAGCGAAGTATAGCTTTTCATCAGGCAGAAAATGGAAGAACTCATTGCAGCCACATTGTCCCATGAGAGACAGGACATGGTCAGGCACAGGACAGGACAGGACATGTAATGCTGCAGATCATTTGGATTGCAACAAATTCACTTTTTAATCTCTAAATTACATTCCTGCAGATAGTGAAAGGACTGCATCTTCTTTCCAAAGATGTTGATATTATTTTTATTATTAATATTTTTAATATTACAATAATGTTGGCAAATTCCCACTAGGACTTAGTTATGTCAGGTGTTGCAAACATGCATGCAACAATGGTGATCCTTTGCTCAAAGAGCTTCTAAACAAAAATTCTTCAACCATTTATTCATAGCTACATTATTTTTCTTGTGAGTCACCATACTTCTAGACTAGGAAGATACATCTGGAAGGTGTATCAGTAACAGTTTTCCTCACATGAATGCTAGTAAATATGTCAATGCTAGTAAATACCTAAAGACAGATGTATCATGCCATATTGCTCATTAATGAGAGTCTTTACTTCAGACTGGGTTGATGGCAGAAATTACTTAATTCTGGCGTATACTTAACAGTTTTACTAACTATATTTCTTAATTGTTTCAGTAAAAGATGTATTAACAGAACTCCGTCATTAGTTTTCATTATTCTTTCACTGATTTACTCTGCCTACAGGAATAGGCCTCTTAAATATTAAAACAATACTGCTATTTCAGTTTTTGTTGGTTAGTTTGTTTAAAAGTGAAACCAAAGTGTAATGGTCACTGGAAAAACAAATTTTGAACCTTATTCCCAGAACAAGCAGGAACTTGGCACAGCAAACTTTTATGTTTCTTTGAGCAAAAATAAATAAATAAATTGAAATAAAAAATAATTTTAAAATGGAAGACAGGAAAGCAGGCAGGAAAGAAAGAGAGAAAGAGAGAAAGAAAGAGAGAAAGGGAGAAAGGGAGAAAGGGAGAAAGAGAGAAAGAGAGAGAAGAGAGAAAGAGAGAAGAGAGAGAAAGAGAGAAAGAGAGAAAGAGAGAAAGAGAGAAAGAGAGAAAGAGAGAAAGAGAGAAAGAGAGAAAGAGAGAAAGAGAGAAAGGAAGGAAGGAAGGAAGGAAGGAAGGAAGGAAGGAAGGAAGGAAGGAAGGAAGGAAGGAAGGAAGGAAGGAAGGAAGGAAGGAAGGAAGGAAGGAAGGAAGGAAGGAAAGAAGAAAGGAAGGAAGAAAGGAAGGAAGAGAAAGAGAGAAAGAGAGAGAGAAAGAGAGAAAGAAGGAAGGAAGGAAGGAAGGAAGGAAGGAAGGAAGGAAGGAAGGAAGGAAGGAAGGAAGGAAGGAAGGAAGGAAGGAAGGAAGGAAGGAAGGAAGGAAGGAAGGAAGGAAGGAAGGAAGGAAGGAAGGAAGGAAAGAAAGAGAGAAAGAGAGAAAGAAAGAGAGAAAGAAAGAGAGAAAGAAAGAAAGAGAGAAAGAAAGAGAGAAAGAAAGAGAAAGAAAGAAAGAAAGAAAGAAAGAAAGAAAGAAAGAAAGAAAGAAAGAAAGAAAGAAAGAAAGAAAGAAAGAAAGAAAGAAAGAAAATGTGTTCCTTTATACTCCTTTCTAGCAAACATTAATATTCACACTCACACACAGTAATAAGTGCAAGAATGCAGATGCTGTTGCTTTCAGCTGGAATGCCTGTATGCTCGAAGGCATTGCTCTCAAAGAAAAGATTTTTTTCCCAGTTAGCCATGAGATGAAGGAACAGATTTGATCCTGAGACACTTATGACTAACTGCCAGTGCAATTACAAAGCTCAAATTAAAACTTTTCTCTTCTAAAATGAAATGTCTTCAGGACCAAACCTTATTAATTACAAAATAGGAGAAATCAGGCATAGTGTGTCGAAAATGAAAATGCTGCACCAAGTGTCCTGCAGGCAGCTGATTTTTTTCTTTCATGTCCTTGTTTTGATAAAGGATATGGCTGGAAAGAGGCTGAAGGCACTCAGTCTGGCCAGAACAGTTGTCTGAGGTTCCTGGGACCACTCAGGTAAGTAAACAAGAAGAAGAACCTAGACAAGAGCTTGAGCTAAAAATTAAACAGGAAGGCTGTATGTATCTGTCACTCTTTTAGAACCCCTTCAGACTGGAGTCCAAAGGAAGCAGCTGCCTTCAAAGCCTTGTAAATCTTTTAGAAACCATTCTCACTGGATCCCTGCTTCTCCTCCATCTGTGTATTTTCACTACTTTCAGCTGAAAAAGTAAATGGCTTCAAATAATGCCCTGACTTGGCTAAAGCTCTAGAAAAAAATAACGGTAAATTCATACTATGCTTTCATACTATGCTGATTAGTGCTGGGCACATGTTTTAGGAGAGAAGCATAAATAAAGGAATTCTCTGGTTTTAGCCAAGCATTACAAAATCCACTTAGAATGGTAGTTGTGGTAAGGCAAACTGGTGTCTAAGAACACAGAAATGAAAGCTATTTGACGTACAAACTAATGAGTCAACATGGGAGCAATGTATTTCACAGTTTCATAGACTTTTATAATGAACTAAGGGCTTAGACTCTCTTTGTTCTATTCTATAATCAATACAAGTGCAAGCACTGTTTCAGAAATCACAGTGGACCTTTTTGGAGAAGCATTTAGTTATTTCTAGTTCACTTAGTCAAGATTTCAAAAGGAACTAATTTTGCACTAACAAGCAAGCAACCTGAAAGGTTTCTTGTTTGTAAACTAGGTTTGGTTTAATCTGAACGAGTTTAAAGAAAGGAGCTATGACTACTGAGACTGCAGTATCATTAACGTCAGTCAAAAGATTTCAATAATAAAAACAGCTGCTTACACTTAAATCCAGATTTGGTGAAACATTTCGGCACTGACTCTCCACAACCATTGGACAAAATCTGTAGGACAGAATCTGCTTTCTCAGACCGTATTAGACATGAAGCTAAGACAGAGAGCTAAACAAAGACCTAACACAAATTACTACTCCTGTTATTCTAATTACACACAGTTTCTGTAGTACTCAGGACTCCTTGTGAAGGACTAGAGATGGTCCTGTTGTGTTATATGTTTTACAAATGCATAAAAAATGACTATCCTTGCCCCACAAGAACCAGGACCACAGTTTTCAAGTACAGGGGAGTATGGGGAACATATAAGAAAATATTATTTGCAATGGAAAATTATGAGTTCAGTACTCCAACAATCTAATGGTGGGATGGTAAAGACTAGTTTGTAGGCATCATGGCAGAAGAGACCTTAGGGAGGGTTTCATGGTGATTCTATGGGTCTTCTCAGGATGGCGGGCCAACTGTGGTAATAACATGCTATGGGAAAGTTGTATTACAGATTAATTTAAACATGAAGGTTATGGTGGCAATGCACAGGTGCTCATCACAGTACCGGCCAAGAATTGTGGTGCCTAGCTCTCTTCAGGAAGATTTTTATAATCTTTGCTGAGAGAAACTTCTGTAAGACACAGAAACCAAATGGAGAGGTGTGAGGACCAGCATAGCAGTGTACAGGGCAGCCAAAGAAGGATCTGATATATGGATGGGAGAAGGGTAGAAGGATTTGGAGGAGGAAATGGACTCACTGGTGCTTTATAAGTGGGTTTGACTTGTGAGCAAGAAGTATCAAAAGAGTAAGTAGTAAAGAAGAGCTGAAAATTACTTGTGCAAGTGAAGAAGAGCCAAGCAAAGAAAAACAGCCAAGAAATCTCTGTGTATGTCAGAAAGTGAGAGAATAGAACTGTAGGAGGAGAAGCCAACAAGAGAATTAGACAAAGGAAAGGATGACTATTCTGTCAATTTTCTTTTCAAGGAAATCCACAAGATCCTATGCACTAAGAGAAGTGAAGGCAGAAGAAGAGGTTAAAAAAGAGGTAGTGCGAAGGTCATAGTAAAAGAGCAAATTACTACCACAGAAAAAAATGCCCAGGTATGGGGCTGTTGCTTGGCTGGCCCTGGCCTGCCCTGCTTCCCAGCTGGGGGTAGTTGGGCAGGGTAGGTCCACCCCACCATCTCTTCCCACTTGACCTGATCACTAAGAACTCTCATCAGTTTTGCCATTCTGGCAAGATGTGATAAGGACTTAGTGACTCCCTAAATTTTGTTCTCCTTCAGGTTTCTCTGAATTCTGAATTCTCTCCAGTGAGAAAAGCATTGACCCTGACTCTCCCTCCTGATGCCTTACATAGCAGGTTCATCCCAGTGATGCTTGCAAGACAACAGAACATTTTGTTCAAACAAGGAAGCAAGCTTGATAATTTGGAGTTGGGTGTCTCTTTTCCATCAACTTCCGGATTTAGTGGTCTAAGTCTTTAATAGAGGGCTGCTTAAGGTCTGAAATAGTAGCCTAAATTAGTCCAACTACAGCAAATAATGTCCCACTCCCTAGAGAGATTGTATCTTAGTCATCAGCCAAAAACTTATGCCACTATTTATGAAAAATACAGCTGATTGGTCATTATCAAATAGTTTAAATTGAAATTCAAAACACTTTTTGGAACTTTAAAATGTGTCTTGGTATCAAAAATCAGGATCAGAGTATATGTTGATTTAAAAGAGTAGGAAAAGTATAATAAACTGTATTCTGGAATTGTTGCATGCTTTGGGAGCACAAGCAACTAACTTATGGGACAGTGTATTATCTTATTACTCCCAGGATCATTAGCATAGTGAACAGCAAATTTGTCATAGGATATGCCTTACTTCTTCCAGAAAATAGTGGGACAAATTCTGGCAACTTTTCTGTAGAAACTATCATTATTCTTTGTGTCTCATTAGTCAAAGTACTGCAAGTTACAAAGAGGTGAATTGTGATGAATTATACTCTACTCATTGCAATTACATAGTGGGAGTATATGAAGAATATGAACCAGGCCCAAGATTACCAAAGTAGATTAAACTATTGACAATCCTTGAAGGAAAGGTATTTCAGTAACTTTTTTCAAGGAAGGATGTTAAATACAAACCCATCTTGATTCTCACCAGGTATTGTTCTTATACAGTTTTTAAAGGATCTAATTTTTAAAGTTTCTAGGCACTTCCTGTGAACTACTGAGCACTGTCAGTTTTCATGGTCATCAATCATTTCTTCCAGCACAGAATTTCAGAACATTTTCCTCTCTAAGGACCATTAAGGTCAATGAGGAGCAAGAGATGGGAGAAGAGAGAGACAAATGCATGCAGAACTGCCACTGCTGATCTGAGTAACCAGGTACAAGAAATAGGAATGTAAGCACTAAAGCAGTATTTGCTGAGAAACCTGCTATTATACTAGCCCTTAGTATAGGGGCCCTTTCTTATACTGTCAATGTCACAGTTTTGTGAAAATACACTTATTTCATTTGACACATGTAACCGTGCAACTGCTGTGTAAAAAATGTAACTACACTATCTGTTGGAACCTCCCAGGCTTCCACATTGAGCTGAGTGCTTCAGTGCTTCCATTTGTGTTGTATGAATAATACATACAGCTTTAACATCTCAGAAATCTTATTAGCCTTCATGTAATGGGTCTTATTATCAGCACCAAAGTTTCTGTAAGGTTTCATGTGTGATAGATGCAACAACGAAAACCCATACCTCCCTGCTAAAATCAATAATCACTTGAATTTATGCAGGTAAACTCTAAATATAAAGGGAAAAGAATTTCTCTGACAGCTTAAGAGAATGCCTACCTTAACAGCTCGGTAACTGGAAAAAATGGCCATCATCCTTCATCTTCTCCCTTCTAAACAAGTTTACACTGGTGTATTAATTTGTCAGTTCATACAATGATTATTGCATATCTAGTTCTGGGTATGTGTTACCAGGTATTTAAGAAGCAAAGCCAAAAGTTGGTTATCACTGTTTGTCTCCACAAGAAGGAATGCATGGTCATAATTCTGGCCTGAAACTAGACTGTATTTACTTAGAAATGTGTCATTAAGATACCTAGCCTATTGTTATTTACTGTCCTAGAGTGACAGTTAAATGTTGACAAATGAGGAAGCTGGAGAGGGGTGTTTTGGGTTCTTCTTTCTTTTGTGGCATTGATTCACAGTGAATCCCGCTGGGTATACCTGGAGCCATGTGCAAAATAGGTTTTTAACCCCCCATACATACAAGTATTATTCTGCATCGGGGTAGGCCTTATGGGCATGATTACATATATGTACATATTTACTTTCATGAGGATTAGTTAAACTTTTAAAAAAAAAAAAAAAAAAAAACATTTTGAGTTCAATGCTTACAATCCATCCATAAAAGATATTCTATAAGAATTTATTCTATAAGAATAAAATATTATTTACATTTCAGCTGGTAGAATCCACACATTTAGTTCAACTAATTATCTCTAGTCATTATCAGCTTTATCAGTGAATAAACAATCTTTGTTGTATGCAGTATCAGGACACAAAAGAATGGAAAATACAGTGAGGAAATGATTTTCATCAAGAAAAGAAAATGTGAACAAAATCTTTCTGCCTCCAAGTGATCTGTCAATAAAAGGTCACCCTGTAGAAGCCACACTGAGCACTGGAATCTGCCTCAGTACGGCTTATCTTCATTAAAGTCAGTGAAGCTTCTCATGAGTAGACCATGGCATCTATTTAAACCTCCTTGAAAGCAGCTGGGGACTGCTCTTTGGAGCATTCAGAGCATCAGCTGATGGTATTCTTGGAACAGAGAATCATTCAACCTTCAGCTCATAAATCATACTTACATGGAAAAAATTATCAGCCTTTAGGATACATTTTCATATGGTTGTATTTGTTTTAGTAGTTTTCCTGCTATTTTTAAAAATAATGCATAAAATCCAAACAATTTCTTCCTATTATATTTGTCATTGACATGAGCTCTAGGATGGCATTAGGAAACACAGAACATTGCACTGAGATAAGTAAAGGCCTTCATTTATCTGTGTATCCATTTGTTACACAATTTGAATTACTATCAATGTAGAATCATACCATTACTCAGCAAGGGAGCTGTCAGGAACCTACGAGCATTACTGAATTTTTAATGGTATTTCTTATTCACGTATAATAAGCATACTTATTCACAAAAGTACTTGCTACAGAAGACAAGCAAATATATTTATGTCAGTTGGGGCAAAAAGAAACTACAGAAAATATTTCTCTACTGATACATTAAAGTACATGTATATTAACACAAGCTTTGTAAGAATTGACAGTGTGTTTATACAGTGACTTTCCAAAAACGGATCTCCACATGAGATCAATGGCCATAATAGGAATTTTTGTAGATATTGGTTTTGGAGAGCTACAGTTTTGATTCGGTTTAGTCTCTGATGATTAAAATATACATTTTTTTTCAACTCTTCCCATACTAAATACAACCAAAATTTCACTATTTATTACTTATCTAAAGTGTGTCACATTACCATTAGATTCTTAACCAAGCAAATTTTTGCTGTTCTGCCACTATTTAGAAGAGCATAACTTGTGGCAAGCTTAGAAATGCTTGATTTTCTACCACGTGTCCCTGCTAAAGGTATTAAAGCTATTCTTATCACCAAAGTTAAGCAAGCACACATAATAAGTAATAACAGGGATCCAGCCTGTAATTAGATTCAGACAAGGACTGAATTTGGGATGAGTTTAGGACTCAGTTGTCAAGAACTACCGTGCTTTCTAGTCAGAGATGGTTTTGGAGCTACTTTTCTGACTTCAGCTCAAACAGGTATTTACAACAACATTGAATACTGCCTTTGTGTTCTCTGTTCTTTATGTTCTCTGTTTCTCTGTTATCCTCAAGAAAAAAAATAACAAGATTGTTGGAGATACATGTCATGACTTTCAAAATCATGGAGGAAAAACTGAAAGGAGTGTTTTTTCCATCAAGCAGAGGGGAAAGAGAATTTCAAAAGTATTCTCTGTGCTGGAGGATGGTAAAACCATGACTTTGCA
Source organism: Netta rufina (assembly GCF_964035555.1). Taxonomy (NCBI): domain Eukaryota; kingdom Metazoa; phylum Chordata; class Aves; order Anseriformes; family Anatidae; genus Netta; species Netta rufina. Next base: position 82,941,431 of record NC_140125.1, on the reverse strand, counting down.
AGCTGATACTCTTCTCTTGATTACAGATGGAGGAAAAGATGCTCAGCTCTTCATAAAGCTAGAATATATGTGCCTTATCAGTGGAAGTTGAAAGAAGAAAAGTAGACTCTTGTGTAAAATTTCCTGTCCTCTGACAACAAGCAACTGCAGTGGATTCATGTCTTGGTTTGAAATCCAATCCATTTATTACATAGCTAGGAAAATGTGAGGCACTTGAAGAATAAATGTTAAGCCTAAAGGCATGCTTAATTTAGCAAAAACAAGTTTAAATATAGCTCCAGTTATGGAGCACACGGCTGACTCATCATTTTATCTTACATATGAGCAACTCCCAAAATAAATGAGGTAAAACCAGTGAACATGAGGAGACAATCAAAAGTGATCTGCCCCTTTTCCATGCCCAACAGCAAAAGTAGATCAATGGCTGTGCTGGCAAAAAATCATTTATGTAGCAGCAATCTAGTGTAATTGATAACAACATGTAGACATTCTTTGAAATATTTGGGATAGATATTCTTTTATCTTGAGAATATCTAATCTTTCCTGCCAGAAAAAAATTATTGATTAGTTGGAAATCTTGGTGGAAGCAGGGGTACTAATGATAAGAACTGAATTTAAGAATCTAGAAAATTCTTAGTACAGGATGAAGACTATATTCCTTCTCCCCTTAGAATCCAGCATTTTGGACAGAATAAAATTTAAAAATTGATGGGTAGAAGAAAGATAAATCAAGGACCTACAGCCTTTACTGAGATAAGTGTTTACTTATTCATTGGTGAGCTTTCCAATTTAATGAAGAATTATATCCTCAAGTTCATTTTGTTCACATCAAACTTTAGAAAAATAGAATTGCAAGGGACCTTCAGAGACAGTGGCATTCTGTAATAGTACAACCAGGCATACCAACATCATGCATAATGAAAAGACAAATATCCTTAAAATTGCCATCTGCTGAAAACCTCTGCTAAAACTCTTCAGACAATGTCCCTGGGATACAGAGACAGGGAGGAAAAGAAATTGGGAGATTCATGAAAAGTTGTCAAGAAGACCACAAAGCAGTGAGCAGCAGCTCTTCTTCACCTTATCATCACCTTATTTTAGAAAAGATAATGGTTTTTGATGACGTTGTGACCCTTCATGAGAAGCAGAGATCTGATAACTACCATTAAACACTGACAGAGCCAATCTCCTAAGGAGGAATGAACATTTTCAATGCAAGGGAGCATGGGATGGGAGCAAATGAATGAATTCTCATTTCCAAAAAGTTGGAGAAAAACTGTTTTTGGATATCTTTTTTTTTTCTCTTACATCTAATATAGATCTTACTTGCCTCAGCTTAAAGCCATTGCATTTTATTCCATCCATACCTCCAGTCTTTCCTGATGATCATTCTCACTGCTGTATTCATTTTAATTGGTTTTCATGTCTCTTGAACCATTGATATGGCCTTGCAGACAGTTTTTCACGTAGCTTTCTATTAGTCTCAGTGAGAATAAATTTTAGTAGGTGGGTTGTATGTGTGTGTAATGAAACAATGTTTAAACATACAAGACATCTACTACTTTTCTCCCACTCACAAAACATATCATCCTGACCTAGAAGGAGGTTAGAATATTCTGATTTGATTTGTTCCTGAAAAAAAAAAAATAATAATAAAATAAAATAAAATTCCTCATTGCTTTTTTATTTTAAGAGATAGAAGCTTAATTGGCTAGAGTCAAAACTCTGGCTCTACTTTTCCCTCACTTTTAGAGATGGCTATATGGAGGTCTTCTCCATCCTTTCACAAGCTTAACCACCATCTGTTTCTTCAGATCACCACTTTCTGTCCTAAATAGACTTGCTCCATTCTCAGCCTAAGGTAATTCATCTGAGAATTGCTAATCAAATTGAAAATATCTTAAAGAAACTAACCCACGCACTTTCAAAAATTTTCACTCAAAATCTAGCCTGAATCTGTACTCTTTTTACTCTCATATTATTTATATCAGTTGGCTGCTTATGGTTAGTCTTTCAAAAAGACTTTTCAAAAAGACTACTTCAGACTTCTTTTCTTCCTTTGTTAATAACTTAGGAATTAGCATTTTTTTTTAAGTATTTATTTATTTATTTATTTTTATATCCTTTCATACTTTTTTTTTCTTTCTTACATTTTTTCTTTCTATACTACAGGTGTTTAACTTTTAAATGTATCCTTCAAGTAGGAAAATCAAGGTACATACATATACTTTCAGTTCTGAATGGGGGAATGTCCTCTAATTGTAGTCATAAATGGGGAGAAATAATTTCACTTCAGTTTTCTAAAAGCAGGTGAGTACTGAAACATTTTCAACTTAAAAAAGAATAAAATACATTAGGAATATTTATCTAAGAACAGTGAAAGATTTTTTGTTTGTTCAGCACTGAAGAAAATTTGATGGTATCACAAACAAAATTGACTACTGGTGTCAAAAACAATTCTTTATGTAAATATGAGATAAGAATTCCTTTTGCTAAACGTATATCTCTTAAAAGTCACTGTTGAATTTAAAACTTTTCAGGTATCTGGAAACTACATGAAAAACTGATTTTCAAGAAGAAATTGAAGAAAAACAATTTTATGCTAGTACAATGATAATAGTAGAAGTTCTTACAGTTCTGTTACTTTCAGGCAGTTTGTGTGTTGTAAAAAAACACATGTCAATATACAAGATTTGATACTTGCTTTTTATTCATGGTGAAAGTAAAGTACTAAATCAGCCTACAGCTGTTTGTTCATATATATATATATATACATATATATATATATATATAAACTAAGTTCTCTGATGGTAGTGTTAACAAGACCTAAAATGTTTTGTAACTTCTGACAATTTGATTTTTTTTTTTTTCACAGACTCAGACTCTAGTGAAATCAACAACATTTTAATTTACATTAAATTGTAAAACCTTGGAATTGGATTCCATTCGTAATACTCTATTTTTATAGTGGATTGTAAAACTTCTCCTAATACTAACTGATATACTTGGATTAAGTATCAAAACTGTCAACAGTTAGTTTTGCTCAGAGTACCATGGAATATGTGCAATATCTGTTTTTACAATAATTTAAAAAATATGAAAATGAAAAGAAAAATTTCCTAAGTTTTTCTAAATAGTCTTCAGTATATCTGTTTATGTTCCTGAGCAGTATGCATAGTTCTGGGATGTGTGCTATATGCTTTTCCATTTTCTCTTAATGGCAAAACCAAAAGAAAAGATTATCCTTTTTGGACCCCCATCAAGGGGTAGGAGGAAGAACTTCAGAAACATGGAGTTATTTTTCTTAGGAGATGCTCAGACACATTACAGTGGGTCATAATTAAATCAGCAGAGAGTGATATCTCTGGAACACCCGTTGTATGTCAGACTGGTATTAATCATCTCCAAGGTGATCCCGGTTACTATGGGAACTATGATATTTGTTTGTGTTCTTAGCACTGGCTGGTGGCCGAAGTTTGGCAGCCTCCTTACAGTAATCCAGCAGATTAGAAATGTTAAGTCTCTGTCATGAATTTTTCATTACTGCTGTCAGTATGAATCTGTCCTTTACCAAAATAATTACTAATTAATAAATCCTACTCTATGTTCAGATGGGAAAGGTTGCCTGTGCTAAACCTGCCCTTTTGTAACCAAGCTGTTTAAACCCTTTTGGATTTTGTCAAGCAAAGAAAGAACCCTTTTTTTTTCACTTGCTAAGCTCTTTTGAAAATGTGAAAACTCCTTGCCATTCCTTTTTCTCTGTGACTTTTAGAGATATTTATTGAAAAAAAAAAAAGATGAATCGTTCTGAAGAGAGGCTTGACTCAGATGTATCATTCCCTCTTGTTTAATTAATTCCTGTTCTCCAGCTACTCCAGAGAATTGCTCTGGTTAACAAAAGAGTGTCTGAAAGTACAAGTGAGCTCCTGGACCAGCTCACTTTGTTCTTTCCCAGAGCTGGGGTGAGACCTGACGGTGTCCTCCTTTGTTCCTGTGGATGGGTGGGTGACAGCATGGCTGTCCTGCACCTCACACATGCCCACCACTCTGGGTGCCCCATGAAAACTGATCCCCAGGAGCTTTCTGAATGCTCCTGATGACTTCAGGCAGTCTTTCATGCTTCATCCATGGAGAAAATGCCTGAGAGTCATTAGATCCCATTTAAACTGTTGCAGAATAGCAAAAGACTTCCTTCAGGAGTGGAGATCAAAGGAGAAGGCGTGGGGAAACATTCTTAAATTCCCAGAAATTTGCAGAACTAATTTATCATCATGCAAAAAGTCTTGTTATCCTTGACTCAGTGCTAAAGAAATGTCACACAAAAAACTGGATGTATTATTGGAAATGTAATTGGAGGAGGGGAAGGAAAAGCAGAGGTATCTGGAGCGCATTTCATTTTCCTGCTTCAGTGGCTATCTTTACTCTGTGTAGATGCCATGCTTTGCTTCCCCTTTTATTTTGTCAGGAGAGAAGCAGACAGCCCTTAGAAAGTCAGCTGCACTTGAGTCATGCAGAAAATCTGATCTTACTTCACTCGTAATATAAACTCTCAGAGACACCTTTGTTGCAATGTCGAGTTATGTGTGTATAAGAATACCTCATGCTTATATATTCTTTTTTTTTTTTTACAAAGACATACTTATCCTGAAGGATTTACAACCACACTGTGCCTTCATTTTATATATATATATGTATAAACTTTAAAGGGTCTTTTTCAGCATTCAGCCTTACTCCAGTCTTTTTTATGATCCAAACCAAGAACAGGTGAAGTTCAGGGACTCAGGATTTTTTGCAGGAATGAGGCCTTGGTAATACTGAAGAGTAGTCCAGACCGCTAATAGGATGTTGACCACTAATAGGATGTTGAAAGAAACAAGAGTAAAACACACAGGAGTTAGGAAGACAAGGGACACTGCTCTTGAGGAGAGCGCTTCTAAGCAAAGTGGAAATTTTCATCTGAACTCTGTTGTTGATGGTGTATTTCAGCCAAACGTGTTCTTCATCAACATTAATTTGTGCTGAGGAGTTTGCGTTTCCATTATAAACAGCACTGCCTTCCAAAATGTTGTCTGAACAGAAGAAAAGAAAATGCTATGGAAGACTTAGTCAAGTGCCTAGAGCCAATTGAAAGAAAAATTTAGTTTGGAAGTTTGAATACTATACAAATGGCTAGTTAACCTAAACAACCTCTATTAACCTGAAATTAAAACATTTGCAAGAATCCAAGAAATATGATGTTGGGAAATGTGGATGATTTATATGGTGCAAGAAACTCTTTAATTTATGACTGTCTTCCACTACACACTTTAAATGTAATAATGTGGAAACCTTGTCATAATAGAACATAGTAAAAAGGGATATACTGAGAAAGAGTTAAGATACAGAATTTCATTCAAAAACAAGACACAAGAATGAATCTATAAAAATATTATTGTGAAAACTTGAGAATACTTTTATCTTTATTCTGCAGAAATGATCAAACGATCTAAAAATAAGAAATATTCATCCAGAATAAACTTTTCACATTCTTAACAAAGGATAAATTAGTCAAAGCATCAAATATAGAACATTTAGCACAAGAATTCTTTCCATTCTGCCATGCCTTTCTGAATAGTTAAGTGTTAAAATATGTGAAATAACATTCATTAATCATCACTGAAAATATTTATGTCAGCTTTGTGGCATCACAGAAAAAAAAAATCATTTACAATTTTGGAGACACATTGAAAAGAGCTGGTGAATCAACTGACACAAATATTCACTGCTGTAATCTTTACATGATTTGAAAAGCCAATAAATACTATCAGAGCTCTGAAAATATTGTTTCTTGGCATATCGCAATTGAAATAAATTATCATCAAAACCACATATCTGCTACCCAGAGTAAATAATTTACACAACTCCAATTATCTCTGTCACATAATATGGAGGTGGTTGTTTACTCCTATGAAATATTCATCAGGAAGATTACTTTATATTGTTAAACATTCACAACTATAATCTTATTTTTTTCTTTTTTCCTTTTTTTTCCTTTCCATTAAAATATACTTTTATCACAACAATTTTGATTTAATTTGCCTTACTCCTCGGAGAAGAAGCTTTCCAAAGATGAAAAAAGCAACAGCCACACAGGCAGACATCTATTCCAAGATTCCTACCTATTTCTAATCATTAATATAATGTACTGGCATGCTATACCTCACTTTAGGTACAATAAATTAAAGCTTCTGATATTCTTAGTTTGTAAAGACAAGGTAACCTCACAGCCAAATTGCCTGAATTTTGCATGACCAACAGCTTAGTGCTTAATTGCATGTATCAAAGAAGTGCCAAAGGTTTAGATCAATATATTCTCAACATCAGTGCTTCAGCCCAGTTATAGCTGCTTTAAATTTAGATACAGTATGTATCAGACATAGATACAATCAAGCCAGAATTAATTAAGATCCTTAGTCATACTGAGCATAAATCAAAGCAAAACTTAAAAGAAAAACAAACTCATTTTCAAGATGCTCTAAGAGGGTGCCACACAATAAGAATTAGAAATTGGGTTATTCTCTACTATATTTTATGGATGTGTTCAGTGTGTACAGAGATTCAAAACTCATTTAAGAGGATATCCTTCCTCATCAAAAATGAAAGAGCACATTACATGAATAATGATGAGACTTAAATTAGCTCTTGCCCCTTAAAAAAGCACTGTCTCTGTCTAGTTTAGAGGTACTTGTAGAAGAAAGGCAGTCCTGGTGTCACGACTGTGTTCTTTAAATTGATGTTGTCCACAGGGCATAACCACTGTGTATGGCACCCTTTTGCTGGGATTTCTGCATTGAAAGAAGAAGCTTGTGTGAAGGGGGTGATGGCTAAACTGCTTAATCCTTTCATAATGAACTTGCTACTTGTAAAACATACCAGATGAAAGGGTCTTCAGTACTGTCTACCCAGATCATAGGTATGGTCAAACTTGCCCACAGGGATCTGGCAGTGTGCCCTGCTTCTTGGAAAAAGCATCCTCAGAGATAACAGATTAGTTCAGCCTTTTCATTCAGCCACACTTTCTTTCCTCTTCTGTCTACAGAGGTAGTCAACTTGTTCTTGTAGGGGACACTGTACAGTAGCTTCTGAATAGCAAAATCAAAGCTGAATGATAATGATAAAATTTAGTATAGATCTGTTCTGCTGGCTGCCACACTGATATCAAGCACATATTTTTTAAAAACTAAGTTTTGGTTGAATAAATATGTAAGTGTTTGGGAGTTACTGTTATTCATAAAACGACAGTATTTCCACATAGGGAAAATATGTGTGTAAAAATACATATTATTCAGTATTTGCATTTCACTGTTCTGTTTAAAAAGTTTCTGTCTACTAATAAGACAACAAAGGAAGTATTATGACATGTAGGACTACAGATTCCAAAGGCATCTCAGTGAAGGTAACTAACTGTTCATCTGACACTGGAGTTCACAAACTTATGAACTTTATTAAGGAAACCAGTTTGGATGAGCAATCAACAATCTCAAGTATTGCTTGACAACAATCAAATTTAAGAAAAATCAGGTTTCAAAACCTCTTTTTCATCTAACCAAAAAGTTATAAACAAAATTGATTTCAGACTAGACAGCTGTTGGATTAGGAATGGCTACTCAGGTAATATCTATCTGCTGTAGTTTTGAGTATTTTTTTCCAATCAGTATTTCACAATAAAATCATATTTTATTAAACAGCTACACCTGTTTTAAAGGTTTTAAAGATGAGAGCTGAAAACCTGGAAAAAGAAAGTAGACTATTATTTAAGTCATATCAAGAATGCCGTAGTAAGAGTTTGTATGTGTACAGAGCTTGGGGTTAAGCTTTGTAATAGCTGGGGTTAAGCTTTGGCATAGCTGTTCATGATAGAAAATTAACATGAGATTTGCTTTCCCTATTGTATTTTTATCATCCAAGACCTAAAAGATAAATGATTATGTCATTTCAGCTCCGTAGGTGGAACTGTGCTGAAATAGTAACAGGTGGAAAATTAACCACACATAAGCAACCATGCTAGGAAGAATAAAAACATTTAAATGCTCTGCACACGCAGTAAGGCAGCTTCGATTTCAGAATTTCATTCTGACTTCTTTCCTCCACAGAAATGCATCATTCATTGTTCTCGGCAAAGACCAATATGGCATTACAATGTGTGTCATTTTGATGAGGCAGAGAAATTTAACTAATGACAGCCTGGTGATTTCAAACATCTGCTTCAGTTGTCATGAAGTGCTCTCCCTATGACGTGCCAAATGGCCCCAGCAGCTTCCCCAAAAGCAGTGCCAGCACTCAGTGTAAGGATATGAAACTGCAGAAATTTTCGGTGTGTGAACTATTTCTTTAGATGAACAGATCAACTTTTAACATAAAAGATGGGGAGGGAGGGAGGGAAGGAGGGGTGTAAATTTATTTATTTATTGTGTCCTACACAAAACATGAAGCTGTATCACTCACCATTATCCTTGCCTTTTGAAAGGAGAAGAGACTGGGTAAAATTTCTTGGGGAAAGTCTTGTACAAGACTTACCTTCCAGGTCTAAGTTAACAAACAAACAAAGAAAAAAAAAAAAAAAAAAAAAAGATAGTATGCTACTGTTTGAGGAAAGAACTCAAAGAATTGGTAAAGGAAATGAAAATAGTCACCATTCATTTTATTCTTTAATTTAGTATATTGGTTTAAGGCCAGTATTGGCAATACATATATTAGCTTATAGCTTAAGGTTGTACCCTAGTTATCAATCATATATAGCTATCTTAAATAAAGTGGTGGTATCCCCATTCCTTGATGCATTTAAAGAACATGAACTTGACACTAAGGAACATCGTTTAGTGGTGGGACTCAGTAGGTGAGGCTGATGGTTGGACTTGGTGATCTCAAAAGTCTTTTCCAACCTAGTGATTCCATGATTCTACTGCTAGATGGATAGCCCCCATGCTATCCTCATCAGTTAATACTATTATGTATCCTCTGACTTCCAACAAGTTTTAAATTCCTGCACTGCCTAATTAGGGAGAGTAATTCCCCACAGTTTCCTTCTCCACCAACTGAGAGAAATAGACTACTCCAGAATGTTATTAACTTTTTAGATATGTTGTATCACCTACTGTAGAGTTTGTGTTTGTTTATTGTTATTATCATCATCATCATCATCATCACCATCATCATCATCATTATTACTATTAAATGTAACAAAGGCATTGGGCAACCTATGCTTGCTCACAAGTTCATTTCAAGTGCGTGTATATGTTTTCATGAAAAGGAAGGGAAAACTCCTTTGCATAACTGATAAATTACAATAGTTTTGTATGACAGCATAAGTTAACTAACTTCTGTAGTTGACAGCAAGAGCTATTGACTCAGGATGAAATGACAAACCTGTGAAGGCTTTTCAATTAATGTAACCCTCAAATCCGTCTTTCCTAACCTCTACAGATCATTCTGAAAAGATGGATGGAATTAGTTGTCAGTTGGGATCCAAGTCTTATTTTCATTAAAAATACTTTATTCCCACATTTCAACACTCTTATGACAGAGCTATGTTCAGGGACATTAGAATAAATTCATCAGGACGAATGCTACTAACAAGGGAATGCTGTCTGAGTGATAACAGTGCAGTAATGGCACAGATCATCCAGAAACATGAATAACGTAATGGCTCGCTTTCTCTTTTAATTGCCTTTCCTTTTACTGGAAGATTGAGGCTCTGTTTTCCATCCAAATCTTTTCACAAGTAATTAGTGGGTGCAAACTTCTGTCAGATGTGAATATTTTTCCATAGTCCTCAAACCAAAGAAGGCAACAGAACATTAGGTCTGGCATTTCTAATTACAACTCTAATTATATAAAACCTTTTTGCCCAAAACAGCAAGAAACAGCTCCTACTGCTTAATGGAAGTTAAGCTCTTACCAATCACCATTCTAGTATAGTATTCATTTATGTAAAAGTCAATTGCTGAATGCTACCCACTGCCAACTGTTACCCTCATGTAGCTAGAGTGGCAAAATCCACCTAGCAGCGTATGATCGTTCCAGCTTTCTTTAAAATTCTGCCTCAGCGTGGTGCTTTCCTTTTTTTTAATAAGCATGTTACCAACAATAAACTAATATCAGAAGCAATAGGGAATCGCTGCTGGCCAGCTATCAAGTTCCAGTGTTCATTATATTAGTCACCAATGCAACTCTTTCACTTCTATATCACTTTATTACGATTTCTGCATCTCATAGCCTGAGAGGCCACTGGCAGCTGATACCGCTTGCAGCTAAACATTACATAGTGTTACTCACCAACACAAAATCTTTCACACAGAAGAAAGGGAGAGGAATTGAACAAAGCAAAACCAATACCCAGGATACAAAGGAGTTCCTAGGATGCCCTAAGAGGAAGTAGCTTATGCTATGTATGCAGGAGGGGGGTGGTGTTTCTCATGATGCACTCTTTGCCATGTTGAATTTTGTCTCTTCTAATCACCTGAAGAAATATGTAGCATAGTAAGACATTGGCAAACACCATCATAACCAGGGTTTCCTGCAGTTTCTTATTTTATAATCAGATGTAAAGGAATACGTGAATTCATACCAATGGAAGACAAAAACAGAAGACAAACTTTTCCCAGCAAAAATAGCTTTCTGCCTTTGGGAAATGCCAGGCAGCTGGACAGGAAAGAAAGATTTCTTTCCAGCACAGTAGGCTTTGTTGCATCTAGCAAAGGTGAGGGATGATTTTAATGTTCTTCATGCACAATATCTGGATACATGTGAACTGCATGAAGCTTGCATTACCTCTGAGATGAGCACAAAAATGTAAAACCATCCTCTTGCCTAGACTCAAAAACATCTTGCAAAGCAGCAGAAGAGTTGTTAGCACCATCTTTACTACGCACAGGCATCCTGGCTAGAGTCAGAGGAAAAGTGCCCACCTGTTATGCTCATAACCTGGAGTACAATTTAAAGAGCAAAATTTGACCAAGAGCGGATTTCTTTAAGGTATTTAGGTGCCTGTATCCCACTGCTGCCTTAAAAACTCTACAGTGAACAGTACAAATTTGGCTTCACCCATATACAGGCAATTTTGATTCCTATGCTTATATGACATCAGATTTTTGGGCACATTTCCAGTGGTATGTCTGTAATTTCCAGCTGTGTTCCCAGAGGCTCAGTAATGTAGAAAGTTTCTGATAAAAAATGCTGATAAAATGGAAGACTCCTTTGCAATCATGCTATAGCTCTTCCACATCAAAAGTCCTTCCATGGGCTATGAACAGATTTTTGACTTCTGTTGGGACTAAAAAAAAAAAGTATAGCCTCTAGTCTTTGTCCTTCCAGCATTAATTTTTTGTGTCTGAGCCTCTAAAATTTTCATGTTCAGAGAGGTTGTACAAGTGGTACAAAAGTTTGAAAAAATGTAGAGCAAGAGAGGTTTCTCTGTTTTTTGTTTTTGTTTGTTTGTTTGTTTGTATGTTTGTTTATTTTCTGCCTCATCATAGTTAACAAAATTAGCAAGTAGAGTCAGCAATTAGATAGGAGATTAGCACATACATCCAGACAAGCTATAAGGTCATTGATGGAGAAGCACATGCAAACCCTGAGAGGGAGCTTTCAAGAAAGGAACCTTTTCATTCCCAAAAGACAGAATCACAGAATCACAGAATCACAGAATTTCTAGGTTGGAAGAGTTTCATCACACGAACTGCTGATCAATAAGCTATCAGTCAGCTAATTGTATTGTTCCTTACCCAGATCTCAAACATGACCTTTAGAATAAACTTCTGCCTCTACTGACTGAAGTTGTTTCTCTTGAAGCTTATAGGATCTCACCAGAATTTCTCACTTGACTAAAAAAAGGGGGGAGAACTGATACATTTGGAAGAAAAATTCTAATACTATAAAGCAGACCATTAAAACATTGATCTAATTCCCCCCTCCCTAACCTCCTTCCTATTGATCTAACACCTGAACTCTCTTACTCATGAGAATAAAATGTCAAGGGCATGCATCTGCTTAACACAGACCAACTGCCACTTGGTTATAACATCCTTCCTCATCACCATAAATCTTCCATTTATTTAAAAAAAAATCCCTCAATGAATGATTTTTGCTTCTCCAGCCTACTGGGGAATCAGCCCTGGTTAAGTGACTGCTTGCAGAGATCACCACCTGAGCAGTTTGCCACTGGGCCCTGAACCAGTGTGAGTCAGGGCTCTGCCATGCAGCAAAGTCTGTCTCTCTCTTTGGGATGCATTTACTGTTATACCCCCCAAGCAAGGACAGTGGCCTCTTTCTGTAAATGGTGCTTTCTTGCATTCAGCATTTACAGAGGAAATCAAAATACAAATTCACTTATCCTGTAAGTAATGCTTCTTACATAAGAACCATCCTTTCTCATGTTTTCTGCTGCAAGAGACAGCACATACGTAATCCTCTCTGCCCCAGGGTCTCTCAAGTGTTTTTACTGCCTATAGGATATCTCTGTGTGGTGTTGTTTCTTCTTTCCATGGGGAGCTGAAGGCTGTGCTTCTGCCTGCAAGGCGGGATGGCACTCTCTGTGGGTAAGATTGTATATTTAGCCCTCAAGTAGCAGTTGTTGAGCAGCCACTCTGTCTGTCAAGTGTAAACAAGGGCCAGGTTTCAGAGCAGTGTACACAGAAATCACAATGAATGCATCTATTTGAGGATGCTTACTCCTCTTGCATCTGCCTCTATCCACCAGCACCAGCTAAAGCAGACCTTTGACTTGTGAGCTGGGAAAGAGGCAGAACAGAGCCTATTGCTTCCTTGGGATGTGGCTCCTTTGCAGTCTGGCGTGCCTATGGATATACACCAAGAATGCAAGTAGCAATATTATCACAGCCTCCGAGGGTGCCATATCTGGCCCCAGGCAGATTTTACCCCACAAAACACTATAGGCATAATGAGTCCATAGGGTTCTTGAGGGTTCTTTCACACCAAGAGTTCATCCAAATATTGAGATACCTCATATGAAAATCTGGTGGGCCAAGGTTATGTTAAATGTTTCCGCTGATCTTTGGAGTCATCAGACATACCTATTCCTGGGAGGCAAATGCTCTTCCCTTTTCCTAGCTCACAAGTCGATTTAAAGAAATGTTGCTTTTTTTTTTTTTTTTTTTCAAAAAGAGGTTCAATAAATAAAGGATCAAGAAGTCAAAGAAAGAGAATGAACAAATCTTACACAAGTAGGAAATTGTCATATTTCACCTTCTGTTCACTGCCTCTGTGTTTCGATCTGGCACTCACTGAATTAACTGCTTCTTAGTACAGGTCTCCTTTCCTGCCAAATCCTGTCATCTGTCATGTCAGAGTAAAGAACCAGATAATTCTGAAATCCAAACCTGAAATAAATATAGTGCAGGGAGAAGCATCATTTTTTGCTTTTGCTCTACAAAAACACAGAAGCTACACATTGAAATAAGCTCTCTCGTCTTTTCTGCTCTCTCTTCCATGTTCTCTCGAAAGGGTGCTGAGGAAAAAAAAACAGGAAAAAAGCAATAAAGTAGGAATCTCTCCACAGGCACTTGCAGTAATGTGGTTAATTCAGTGAGTGTAAACTCAGGTCATCCATTCAGTTAAACATTATGAATCCCATTGTCAGCTTCCTGTGCATCCACAGGACAGAGATTCAGACTTGCTGCTGGGACACCCATAATTTTTTCCATGGTAGATGTACATGTATTTTTATTTCAAGTGTGCACAGCTCTACAAGTTCTGTGTTTACACTAGGAGCTAACCCCTCAAAGCAGAAGTCTTACAGCTGGCCCCATTTCTTTCCTGTCCAAGGTCTTCAAAACAAGTTTAAGCATAAAAAAATCAAGTCTAACTTTTTAAAAAAATATTTGTTTTACAGATCACATCTTAAATTTACAAACTTAATCTTTCTCCATCATTTTCTCACTTCTGCACATGCAGAGTATACTCAAGCCACACTTCCCAGAGTTTTTGCAGGATGAAGGATGAAGAGTGGAGGGACAGTCTAACAGTTGTTTTCCCCTCCATAAAGAACATAGGCTCCCACAAATAGCAAGAAAATCAGTCTGAAAATAGTGAAAGGTTTAAAATTAAACCATGGCAATGTGGTAAGAGCAGGTGCAGTACATAGTTGTTTGGCTTCTCCTACTTTACAGGACTCTCCATGAGCCCTCAAGCCCTCTCTTCCCAAAATGTGTAATTTCCACCTGTTTTCTGTGTCACTGTCTTTGAGAGAGTCTCTTGAGCTTTGTTCTGGGCCAGCTTGTGCTTCTTATGTGGAAAGTCACTCCTCTGACAGCTTTCTTGCTTGCTCAGCAACCTGCCCAGTTTATTGTCACCAGACTCCTACCCAGTTCATAATCTAGGACAGCAGAGACCTCAGGCACTGCTGCAGTCGCTGGGCTTGAAATTGTCTGCTGACACTCATTTTTTTCAGGCTAAGGTTCTGCAGTAATCTGCTGTAGCTTTGCTGATTCCCCAGACTTGCTGGACTTGCTGCCTCATCTGGGGAAGGGTAGCACAGCAACTTGAGTTCAAGATCCAAGAGTGGAACAACGGCATGCAGAGCTTCAGCCCTCTCGTGTTCAGGAAATAGTGGACAAACTGAGCAGTGGGTGATTTCCTGTATGCAAGAATTTGATATCAGAGGCAAACCAAACCCTGATTATTTGCAAAAATATACCTATTAGGCTCTCTGCCTTGTGGGTTTTTCTTTCAGGAAATCAGTCAGTGCCAGGTAGGTAACTGCAAGCTCAAATGTGAGCAACGCCCCATTGTGTGCACATAAGGCGGCCTCTTTTTTTTTTTTTTTTTTTTTTTTTTTTTTTTTTTTTTTGTGTGACTGATATTCAGAAATATTCCCAGTAACATCTGTTCTTGTTTTTGCAAGTGTTCATAGCAATACAGTTCCGTGAACCCAACAGAAACTGTTGGATTTAACTTTCTACAGGCGCTTCACTTCTATCAGAAGCCACATTTCTTTCATTGTTCATTCTTCTAAGAGCACAATAGACTTCCCTTTGGGATTTTACAAGGAGATCTGTAACTCCCCTCCTGTAAAGGGACTATTTTGTTTCCCAGCATGCAGTGTATTTGGTGGTAACTTTCAGCCTATTTTGTTTCCCAGCATGCAGTGTATTTGGTGGTAACTTTCAGCCAAGGAAATCTGTAGCCTGAAGCTTTTGATCTCATGGAAGATATGGAAGATACTCATAGATACCAGCAGAAGAGGTAGAATGACATAGAGAAAAAATAAATTAGCCATTCATTGTAACCAAAAGGCTGCAGGGAAGAATTATCAGTAGTAATATGGAGAAGACAAGGTAGAATGGAAGCCCCACTAAATGCATAACATAATTTTGGAAAGTCAAGTTCACTGTAAAATAGGAAGTAATGTTAGCTAAGAGACACACCAAATCTTCCTTTTCCTCCCCTTGTTTTGAGCTTGTACATGGGTCAAATGTGGAAGTCTTTATTTGGAAGATGGACTAATGGAGAAAGAGTGAAGTGGGCATACACTCTTTACTGAATAAAGGACCATTGAGAAAGCACAATCAGGCACACCACACTGAGAGAGTTTTGTGCTGTGACCCCAATTTTGCTGCACTCTCTCAACTACTCAGTAAATCTTTTCTCCCCATGAGCAACGAGGATGCTGTTGTTCCTATTGAAAATAGACACAGTTTGAAAAAGATGGACAGACAGGAGAAAAAGTCAGTTAATTTAAGGGTAGAAATTGGAATGGCGAGTGGCTGAAATAGGAAGGATTTAGAGAGTCTGCTGGGCAAAATAATTCCTCTCATTCTCTTATCTGTTAAAACCAACATTCATTGTGACAGAAAACAAAGAGTGGTGACAGGGCTAAGAGAAATGGGAATATAAATCTCAATTCCTACTAACAGAAAATTGAATTTTTCTTACTATAACCAGTTAAATTTCTGCTATATCCAACCATATATATGCTGTGGATGTTCATATACTTTTCAATATGTTATTTATGTTCCTCGGAGAAAGCAAATGTTGTTTTCCTTTTAGATAATGTTACAGAAGTTATATATGTCCTTTGTCAGTATTACTTGTGTAGGAGAAAAAACAGATGGTTCCTTCATACTGAAAAAGGCAAATACTACATTTTGAGCTTCAGGATGGTAACCACAGGCTTGAGTAACACAAAAAAAAATCTTAAAGGAAATTATGGTAAATTTAACTATGCTGATTGAATGAGGGAGACAAACTTAAGTGTAAACTCAATGATAGTTTCAAATTCTGAATCCTGCAAGTCTTGTTGGTTGCCTTTCTGATACTGTCCAGCTTTTCCCAAGTTATTAGCTAGAAGTCAAGAAATCAACATTTTGATCAATTCAAATAGACACCAGCTGTCATTTTAAAATAGCTGAAACATTTTTAGTGTCTGCTCCTGGATGTACAGGAGATACAGCTGATTACAAGAAGACCCATAGCCCATATATATTTTCCAAAAAACTGATATTGAATAGAAACTTACTTTATTTTGGTAAAGTTCCCAATGTACTCAATGTTCCTAAGATAATTAAATGTTATTACTCCTGTAAACGTATGAAATAATGAAGAGGTCTTAGTTTAGAACCTTTATTATCACACTGACTTTATGATTAGCTTTAGTGATTAAGTTTTTTTTCCCCACTTTTAGAGAGGACTTTAAAGAAGAAATATAAAACTTCAGTTTCTTTTATATTCTGGAGATATTTTCTTTTAAATAGAAAATTATTGATGAATATATTGATGAACAACCTATACCTTTATGAAGAGATATTGCCATTCTAACTCTTCTGACCAGCTCCAAAAAAAATAATAATTAAAAAAAAAAATTAAAAGAAATATAATTCAGGCATTTGATGGAACAAAGCATGGACCAAGACAAATTTCTTCAACAGCTTCTGTTCTACAAATAGGAAAAGAAAGAAAAAATCAAACATGTCTATATAATGTATCTACTCTCTAAAATGGCATACATCTAATTCCATCAGCTGGTGAGATTTACGTCTTTCCACTCTACCCAATATACATGTATTCAGAGATATATTCACTCAGGACTGTGGTTTTGACAAGAGGTGAGAGTCTTCCAAAACCATTTTTGTTCAGTTTCTACAGGTTTTGTGACAGAAGCTTGTCATAGAGCAGCTGGCTTTGAAATTTATTTGTTTTGTATTTCTACAGAACATCATTTGCTTCTACATCCTTGAAAATATGAGAAAAAAGACTGCACTAGCATAACAAGGAAAGAAAGTGAAAACATTCACCATGTTTGTGCTCCAAGTCTGTATGGTTTCAAACTGGCTTGCAACTTATATTTTGATACTAGCAGATACTGTTTCCCATTTAGGAAGAAATCCATCTATAGACAATAAAAGTGAAGCACTTCACTAAAGTAGGCCCTGGGCTGTTTAGGACATTCAAGTATACATTTTTTCAGGTTATGTCTGAGCTGAGCTTTCTGGAAGCTGAGAAATGATGCATTATCCTTCTCATAGCACTCAACCTGGATGATTTTAAATAGCTGCAGAGAATCTATCAACATTGGCAGATTGAATTTCACCTTTTAAGAAACCCAGTATCCTCTTCACATCTTCCTCAGGTTTTAAATAATACAAATCCTTTTGTCTCCCATTGCAAATGCTTATGCTGAATCTGTACTTTATTAAATACAAAAGCTTTTCTTGGATAGATAACATGAAATTTAAACTGCCTAAAAGGTATATAGTCTTTTCTGCAGATACTTACTCACATTTGAAAATCAGTGTCAGCTGGACTGAGCTCATTATCTGTGTACATGTGTGCCACATGTAATCATATATTGGCACCTTTGGTGAAAGTACATGTAATTTTAAGTGTCAATATTATCAAAAGCAAATATGAACAATATCTTTGAAAGTAAGGTCAATGCTGATGCATTAATTAATTGTTTGGTTTGGTGAAAAGCACAGTCTGTCTTTCCCTGAATCAATTTTTTAGCCATGGTAGTGACTACCGTATTTTCTGTCACAGAGTTCTGCAAGCCCGTCCCACTTCTCAGTGAAACTCATACATCATCCTTACCTGATGCTATTCAACTTCAGATCACATTTGAAAGAAAGGACTGTGTCAAAAGCAGCTATTCTTACATGAATTCCAATCTTTATGCTACAAATCTTTGTTCTGTCAAAAATAAGAGTGCATTTAAATGCCTTTGAAGCTGCCAAAGACTAAATAAGCTGACAAAGACTAGTATCAGCATACATGTATATGAAAATACACAGGTTTTCTTTATCTTGGTATGCTTACCCAATGTCAGAGAAGAAAGGAAAATAAACTAGGAAGAGTGTGCAATCACACAGAATTTACTGTGTTTGTTACAAGCATTAACTCTGCAAGGAGTTTCAGCCCCTGACCTTCTCAGAAACCTGCCTCAAAGAGGCAGAAAACAAATGTCACAGAGTCCAGTCACCCTGACTGGTTTCAATTCAGCACACAAATTTTAGTTCCAGGAGTTCAAAATGAGAGATGATTTCTAGTCCCATGGAAAATATCTGATGGTTTATGCCATGTAATAATATGTTTTGAGGTGTTTTTGCTAGCAGTGTGATAACAGCAGAAGTATGTTTGTAATAGACAATCCCATTTGTTCCCAGCAACAGATCTCTTTCTGATTCAATATACTAACTTTTTATTTTTTTTCCTGGGTTTCTCCAGCAATGATAAAATCAGAGGCATCACCTTATTTTTCAAAACTTTGATAACATGATAAACTGAAACCTCCAAAACTCAATTTGGAGATATTTTAGACTGCATATTCCAGAACGTTAACCTAGGATGCTATCCTCCTTTTTATGTCTCTTTAATCTCATTAACAATTTTCACATATTTCTGAGTCTTTCCATGTGATGATTTATATTGCAGTTATTTCTATTGAGGCAGGAATGGATTAAGGCAAATCAGCTTTTTGAGCAGAGCCATCATTGACTCCCCACTCACTTTGCATCATGCTGTTTATTTAAAAGCAAAATGCTCTGAAGTACATCAGCTTCCAGATCCAATCAAACATGTTACGAATGTATATAAATAAACACATGTGTGTGTAAAATTCATATGATCTGCTAAATGATACAAATGAAAGAATTTAATTAAAAAATAATCCTTTCAATCTGATCTGGAAATATGGGAGAGCTCACAGATATGTTTTGTTTTGTTTTGTTTTGTTTTTCCACTTGCCTTAGTTTAGTGGGATTACATGGCAAGGTGTCAGTAGCAGGGCGCCTTCTGTGAGAAGGATCTAGAAGCTGCCCCATGTTTGGTAAGGGCCCTACTGCTGACCAGAGACGAGCCAATAAGTTATGTTGTTTTGTGCCTCTGTGAGAACATATTTAAGACAGGAAAAAAAACACTGCGCAACACAGCAGCTGGGAGAGTGAGAGGAGTGAGGAACAGCCTTGCAGGTGCCAAGATCAGTGAAAAAGGAGGGGGAGAGGTGCTCCAGGCACCGGAGCAGAAGTCCCCTGCGGCTGAGGACAATGGTGAAGCAGGATGTCCCCCTGCAGCCCATGGAGTACCATGGTGGAGCAGGGTTCCACGCTGTAGCCTGTGGAGGAGACCACGGTGGAGCAGGTGGCCCTGCACCGACGGAGGCTGCAGCCTGTAAGAGACCCCTGCTGGAGCAGATTCCAGGCCAGATCTGTAGCCCATGGAGAGAAGACCATGCAGGAGCAGGTGACCTGGCAGGAGCTGCTGCCCGTAGGGGAGCCAGGTTGGAGCATTTTGCTCCTGAGGGATGGACCCCATGGTATGGACCCATATCTGGAGCAGTTCTTGAAGAGTTGCTGCCTGTGGGAAGTCCACACTGGATCAGTTCATCAAGGACTGCATCCCGTGGGAGGGACCCCACAGCACAGGGGACGACAGTGACCGAGAAGGAGCAGCGGAGAAGAAGCGCTATAGACTGACCATAATCCCCATTCCCCCATTCCCCTGCTCGGGGGGAGGAGGTGGAAGAGGGTGAATGGGGGGGAAGGTGCTTCTGGTTTCTTTTCTTCATTTCTCGCTTCTCTAATTTGTTAGTAATAGGCAATAAATCTTACTGTCTCCCTATGCTAAGTCTGTTTTGCCTGTCACAATAATTACGGCGCGATCTCCTTGTCCTTATCTCAACCCTTGAGCCCTTTTCATCATATTTTCTCCCCGTTCCTCGTTGAGGAGGGGGAGTGAGAGAGCGGTTGTGGTGAAGCTCAGCCACCCACCCAAATAAAACCACCACACTTAGGTTTGGAAAGATACCTATATCATCAACTAATTAAGCTTTTCAGATCTTGGAGGAGAAAATAACTGGCTATTGTAGACACAGTCATTAGGAAGTACCCATGCCTACCTTCAGAAGCAGTTCTGAAGCTGAATAAAATGACTTAACAATAATATGTGTCAAGCAAACTTATTTCCTATTTTCAGGAATGCATTTCAATTTCTGCAAATGTTGTGCTCATTCATAGATAATAACCAAGAAAGTGGATGTTTGACAAGAGTAAATAGAGACAGAAAATCAGATTAAAATGTAATTGACCACACAACTGTTTAAGGAGTTGGATCATGTAGAAAGGTGTGGAAAGGAAGAATAGGTCAGAATCTAATCTGTATGTTGGCAGACAGGGTTTAGTTATCTTAAAGCAATTATAAGACCAAAGAGTCTGTAATCACTGTAATGGGGTGTAGGTGTGGACATAAACATCAAAGAGTTAGTGATTTCCAGAAATGCTCTCACCTGTTCTATTTTCAAAAGAAAAATGCAAAATAAAATGAAGTATTAAGAAAAGGCACAAGAACTTTGCAAACCTGCCAGTCCAGATGACAGTGACAAAGATCAGTGTTACAGGAATAAAATTATGCATTCAAAAAGTCAATGGGTATGAAACGTGTACTTTCGTCTTTAGAAGAATGACCAGGATTATCTTCTGTGATAGTTAGCAAGAGTTCTCCATTTCAGTGCTAGTTATAAGGCATATAAATTTAGAAAATGTAGTTTAATGAGAATCTAATGTTCACTTTATTATTTCCTAACCCCTCTTAATCTATTGTATAAACCCAATTCCTCTGCAAAAGATTCAAAGAGTAGAGTTATTTAATTTAGTTATAAGTCTAATGCTCTTCCTAGTCTCCGTATAGAGATAATAAAGAACACTTGTTTGCTACAGATACTACTCAGATACATTGCTCATTGCTACAGACAATGCTCACATCATATATCAGTGCTTCCTGTCTGTAAAAATGATAATGAATTCTCTGCAAGTGCAAGTTGAGGTTAACGTCTGTGTAATACTAGCTGATCTTCCCCATATTCTTCTATTCACATGTTTTTATTTGAGACCATTGAGACCCTTGAAAAACTGGTGCCTACAAGAAGACACTAATAAAAATAAACTGGAGCAATATTCTTTCAGGGTAACATATTTAAATTTAAAATTATATCTGAAAAAACACAAAAAAATGCACAGTGGAAAGTTTTCTGAAGTGCTTCTATACTATCATAATCTCAAAACAAACTGAACTTACACAGAAAAGTGAGCCACATCTCAGTGAAGGTAGCTCAATGGAAATACATGATGTTCATCAGTACGACTGGGAAAAAAAATACTGAAAACATAATTTTCTGTTATGTAACAAAGTTATACTCTCATCCTGGATACTTTGTTTTAGCTTTCCATTTACAAGAATATAATATTTAAGACCTCCAGAAAGTCCAGAAAAGTAGACAGAAAGCACAGGAATATTTTTCCCTGTGATGACTGAATTAAAAAGCAGACATATATTAATTATTGCTTTGTCATTAACTTGAGGTTTTACCTTTGTCTTGCAGAAAACTGAATTTCCCATTTAAAAAAAAAAAAAAAAAAGAGAGAGAGAGAGAGAGAGAAAGAAAAAAAAAAAAAGACTGAACAAATGCTGGTTGTTACAACTGAGTATAGAGATGCCTACAAGGAAGAGCCAACAGATGTCTACCACAATTATTGTATCAAAAACTGAGTTAAGCACTAAGTGTGCCATAGACAAGATGCTTCTAAAAACTGAAGTAGTAATGAGCTGATCCAATTAACTTTAAACTACAAGGATAAACTACAGGAGGACTCCAAGTCAGGTGTTGATTTCAGATGAAGAAATTTTGATAATTTCAGAAGAAAGATAGTTGTTAAAATCAGTCAGACAAGAAGGCCTGGGATTTGAGTATTGGGTAAGACTTTTTGGTTTTTTTTTGTTTGTTTGTTTGTTTGTTTTTAAACTAACAGAAACAAACATGCACCTCAACTACAGGAAGCTTCTGAAGAGAATTCCAAACCTAGCTGAATTAATGAGAACCTCACCAAAATTAAACCGAAAGGAACACCTACAAGTAAACATAACGGGAAAACATAACAGAGCAGACAGTAAATGTGGAAATGCACTGTAAGATGTAAAGCATCGCATTCAGATACTCTTTAACCCGGTTTAAAAAAAAAAAAAAAAAGTTCTTTACAGATACAACCTATATGCTAAGTGAATACTTTGCCTCATTTTTCACCTGAGGTCACTATTACAGAAGTGGGATGAAATGGGATGACTAGTAGGAAAAAAAGTCTGGAAATGGGAGATGGGGAAGTGTGGCAAATGGAAGAAAGAAAGTGTGAAATGAAAGATATATAAATCCTCACCTGTAAGAAGGCTAAATTCAAGCCCTGAATGCTCTCACTGTGTAACAGCACATAATCTCTGTTACAATAGCCTGAAAAAACTGGCACATGAAAAACATTGTAGCAAGAAATTTCAATAAATCTACTGAGTTGACAGAGAGAGAAAAGCCAATATGCATTAAAAATAGTAATCTTTTTAACTGCATTTTTGAAATGGCAGAAAGAAGGAAAGGATGAGCTATCTGGTCTCTTGTAAGCCTGCTAGAGTGATCCAGGTAGGATGGAAAACTTCCGGAAAAAAAAATTAAAGAACTAAAAATGAGAATTAAGTTGGTGCCCCCGGCACTAGCTGCAGGTCTGCTCCTGTTGGTCCTCAGCACCAACTACAGATCTACTCCTATTGGGCTGCACTGTCTGCTATTGCAGCCTAAGTAGGGACATACTATCCATATGGGAGAGATCAGAAGGAAAACTGAATTGTCTTAATGGGATAATGAAATGAGTGGAAATTTAACAGTAAAAGTGAAAAAATGTGTACTAGAACAAGTATTTCCTACAAAGCAGGAACCTATTCTGAGAACAGAAAGATCTGAGTGTTAAATGTGTTGTGCAGTAAATCATAGGATAACTCTGAGCAACTAATCTCTTTAAAAATAGAAAAGCCACAGAAATATCAATAGATACCAGGTTATTTTGGGTACATTTTTTAATGGCCCAGCAACTGGCTGTTACAATGAAATTAAAGTGCTGATAAAATTTTCAAACTGACAAAGGAAGTATATTTATTGGCATAACTCTTAATTAATCTGCAGTAGTTTGCAAAATAAATATTAGTAAACCGAAAGGCTTGGTGGGATTCAGAAATGGATTGGCTATTCCTAGGAATGCTATCCTGAATAATTACACTGGCTGGAATAAAAACTGATAAAAGACAGCAATGGATTAATCATTCTTCCTATGGATAATTTATAGTGATTCTATACTCTCCTCTGAAGCTGTCTGCCAAGTAGACTTAGAACCAAGACAACAATTAGACACACTGCTTTTCATTTAATATAGTGCATTCTTATATTTTAAATGCAATAAGCCATTGTAAACTAAAATAACAAAAATAAATAAATAAAAGTAACTTAACTATCAGATTTCCACTGTTTATGAGACTCAGGGTTGTAATTCTGCCAACTGTCATTCAGATAAACTATATTGTCTGGGCTTTACTGAAACTATAAAGTACTCTGGTGAGGTTAATTTGAAATACCAAGTCCTAAAACACAACTCAGCATTGCCATTCACGGAACATTGATGAAAGAGTTAATAAATGTTAACTGAATGTTAAACATGTGATAGCTGTAATAATGATAATTAATTTGATCCTGAGTTTAATTTGAAATGGTTTAAACAAAGGGCATGAACTTGCCCTTGAGTAGCTAAGTCATACTAATTGAAACACTCCTACGTTATAATAGACCACTTATACCATTTGCATTTTCATATATGCATGCACATAGTCTTGCTAAAAGATTTCTGCTTGTTCACCACAACATCACACTTTGTAGGAAAATTAACAACAAAAAAAGATAGGAGTATGAAGGCAGAACTTCCAGGAAAGGGCCAGAGATACACTCCTAGAAAGAACAACTTATCTGTAAAAGCACTATACTAAACCAATCATAGAATGGCTCAGGTTGGAAGAGACCTGATTTCAACCTCCCCCTGCCATGAACAGGGATGCCACACTCTAGATCATGTTGCCTAGGGCCTCATCCAGCCTGGTCTTGAACACCTCCAGGGATGGGGCATCCATAGCCTCTCTGGAAGGTTCCAATTCAGGAACTCCACAAACTAAAAAACCTTTTCAGAGAGAAAAGATGCTGCAGGTCAAAACTATTGCCCACATTTCATATAGGAGAAACTAAAAGACTAGTAATGCTATATTTTAAGGATAAGTAAAATCAGTGCTAGATCTGAGAAAGGCTCTCTGAGGTGGTTGCACAAAATTTGTTTAGCTGTCTAATCTATGCTGAGGGACAGATGTGGATGCCTACCTCCAAAACTGGTAGCCTTAAAAATTCTGCTCATTTATAACATTACTTTTCATTTTTAAAACCAGGCTACTTTTCCATCCTTTATGAAGCTCAAGCATTAGGGTAGCCATCAGGATGGGGAGCACCATACTGAAGTCTTTTTGCTTCAGAGAACCCCATGCCAAGATCTTCCTGTCCACAGGTAACAGTATTTGCAGCTGGTGCATTTGCCACTCCCTCCTGCAGAACTCTGCACTGAACTGCATGGAAAAATCAGGTTAATTGGCTCACATGGAGAGTGAACCGGGTTTTCCAAAGGAGCAGCTAAAATATTGAACTGGCCAGACACAGACCCTGTTTTAAGGTTTTTACTCAGTCAGTATTTTATATTAAGTATAGAAACAACCTGGAAAAGACAATGCAGCCCAGACTTTCTCTTCTAACACTGCAGAACTGTGCTCTTTATTTACTGATGAATTTTGCCCAATAAACAAGCAGACTGAAACAGCTTTGCTAGAAAGGACAGACAGCTTCTAACACAAGTCTAAGCCACAGGCTGTGATTAAGATGCTTACCTGAGAGGTAGAACACATGTATTTTTCAATGGTCTTATGGAGAAGAAGAAGCTGAACTCACTGATTGTACAATACAAATGACTTCCTTCTGATTATTACATACAAAGGATGTGGTACCATAATATCTTCCAAGGGCTAGATGTAAGTTTTAGCTTCGTATTGCATGAAAAGTCTTGTGGAGTGTCTATACAATTATTTTCCCATATGATAAAAATACTTTAAAACTTCCTGTCTTTGGCTTCTTTTTCACCCTGAAGTTGTATTGGAACAATTCATTGTGGAGCTGCACAGAACATCAATAGTGTTGTTCAGAACATCAGAAATGAGCTAAATAATAATAATAATAATAATAATAATAATAATAATAATAATAATAATAATAATAATAATAAAAGTCTGTGAACTGAATCAGCAACAGAGTGAATACAGTAATGCCCTAAAGATAACAGTGAGGTTTCAGAAATGCTCCTTTCTTCACTAGGTCTTTACTTGCTATCTGAACATGTGTTACAAAGGGTTCAGACATCTGCACCCTACTGTAGTTTTCCACCTCATGAAGATTAGTGTTCAGGTCTTTTGAACATTTAAAACTTTTTCTGACTAGATACTGAGTTGGAAGTACTCAAGGAATATGGGAAGATGCAAGGTCCTTAATTTTCAGAGTGATTGTAGTTAGTATATCTGGGCAAAAATAGAGTCCTAGACAACTTTTTAAAAATATTAAACCTTTCATCAGACTTAGCACCTTAGACTTTATGCCTTATAAATCATTTGACACATGTCTTTAAATTTTGGGATATAAAAATCCCAGGAAAAAAGGTTACTATCACTTTTGAGTTATCATGTTACTTAATATGTACTGGATGAGCTTATTATTTCTGGAACTTAGAGTAGATGCTATTATCTAAATTAAATGTTCCATTTTAGGACAATTTGAGAATATTTTTGTAGTCAATCTGTCAATCACATAATTCCTTTGTACGGAGCTATTTTGATTTCTTGCAAATTCAAGTCAGTAACTTTATTTTGGTCTCTCAACCAGGTATATTTTTTTGAAATCAGTACATTTTTCAGTACCAGGTATCTATACTAAAAATTAAAACTTCATGCCTTGCTATACTTACAAATGGACCACTAGTCCCATGTATGATGTTAAAACAAAACAAAGCAAAACAAAACAAACAAAACAAAACAAAAAACAGTCTTTTAAGCTAAGATTTAATTTAGTTATTCAGGAAATAAAAGCTTATATCATTCATGTATTTTTAATAATGGTTTCCACTTTTTGAAACATACTGCCAAACTGAAAAGAACAAGGTGTTCTTTTTATACAAAATTTCCTTATATCAAAAGCATTTTGAATACATTTCACATTACATTAAAAAAATGTTAGAAACACAGTAAATTCAACCTTTACATGTGCAGGGATGTCATTGAAATTAATTAGTCATAGCCATATATCTACTGGCAGGCTAATATATTAAGCATAATGTTATGTACAATATTATGATCCTTAATTATACTTTGATATGGAAGATTTGAGATTATAGAGGAAAAACATGTCTTACAGCAGATATATGTAGAGATACATTTTATTTTCATTTCAAAAAATAGCAAATGTCTTAAGAACACAAGCCGGAAAGTTATTAAAAGCTTCATAGCAAAATATTTAGCCAACTCTGTTACAATATATAGGCTTGAGGTTCTAACAGTTAACACTATGCCTCAATTCACTGAGCAAGTAATGCTCCTGATACATAAACATTAAGCAGTTGAAATCTGGAGCTGAGTATTTAAAAATAAAAAAGGATATAGAGAGTGTGTGTACATGTATTTTATCTTTGATCTTTCATAACTGAAGTACAACAGTTTAACAGGCTTGATTCTTTTTGGGAAAAGCCATTAAAAACAATTCCTGAGTGAATATATCTAAAATGACCACATACAACCAACTTCTTGTTAGGTGAGCCTTGCAACTAGAAGTGACATTCTCTAGCATGACTGTCATGGCAGGATCACGGCCTAAATACCTTAATGAAATACATGGAAACTTTCTGGTATGCACATTCAAATTCTCATTTTCTTTAACAATAGCCTACAATTGTCAACTGAGGAACTTACCCTGCTGAGAAAAATATTGTTTTAAATGTCACTTCTTTTTGCAAAATCTTCTAATGAAAATTACCCCAGCTAAGCCTCCAGTGAACCACCATCCCAATAATTATGTGAAATATATAAATTGAAATTTAGGCAAGGGGCTTTTGTAATATTTAGTATACATATTGAATTATATGCTTTGTATCAGTATCTTGACCATAGAAACCTAGTTATTTAGCTTCTTGCTATTGCAATGAGAGGCAATATATTCATTTTTCATTATTCTCTTCAGATTCATGTCATGATATCATTTTACTATATACCATGTTTCTAAAACCCTGTTAGCATTCATTATGTCCCTATGATTTTAATCAGTACACTTTGATTTCAAAACTGCTGCCAATCAAAATGCCTTAGAGAACTAACCCCTGAAGAATTTTGAGGTTTCTTACTTTATGTATGCTTTCCCGGAATTTTAGGATTAAATCATAATGGATGTAGAAATTTTATTGTACAAAGCATAGTTAATAATTCACAACACTGGTATTCAACTTGACCAATTACAATGAATTCACAAAAATGTTTTGATACCCACTCTTTTCTATCCACCCACCCCCATATCTAAACAAGATTCTCACAATGACAATGGCAAGATTGTAGTTACTGAGATGTATTATATGTGAAAGCCAACACCAAGGATAAATGCTTGAATTTGACAATTCCAGTATGTATTCTTCCTCACTTCCCATTCTAGACTGCAAAAACAATTTCTAGACTCTTGCAGTCATTAAATAAGTAGAACTTACAGGTAAATGGAGCTTTTAATTCTAATGCAGGGTTTTGGAGTCAAATTCATAGAAAGTAACGTGCTCATATAGAACAGAAGAAATAATGACTTGGAAAAAAATGCAATAAGTCATACCAAAACTCTCTGAGCAATGATAATGTACTGTATTGCAGCTGTATGTTACTGTGACAACAAACTCTTGGACTTACAAAGACAAAGATCTCTGTTTACACAAGCCAATTTTAATATGTTGTTAGTCATCTGGATAAAAATGGTCTCGTTCTAGTTTCACTGAGAAGGAAACACTTGTCAAAACGTTTTCTTAAAAAATACTGTTGAATATATTGTAAATTGCAATTTAAGTATTAAAACCTTGTTTCTGAAGTTCCCCGCTTTAGGTTGTTACTCAAAAACTCATCATGTTCAAAACTCAAATTATTATGAGATCTCGATATCATAAGAAGCTTTTCTTTATTGGTAAAGTCTTTTTTGACTGCTGCTTGTGGCACAAGTAACCTGTCCATTGGGTCCTCTTTGTTTTCTAGTTTCATATATCCTTTACTGTTGCTCCGATCCAGTCTGGGCCAGCTGGGATGTTTCCTTTGTTCAGCTTGGACAGTGAGTGTAGATGGACCCCTGTCCAAATCCAGGGACTTTGAATGTGAAGACAGAAGATGCAAAGATGTGTTGGACCCAAACTGTTTCCTGGCAGCACCAGGGGATAAAAGCTTTCCTGTACTTGGTCCAAGGGTCATAGAAGATTTGAACTGATCATGTGGAGTGTCCACAAATGAATTATGCCGTGGTAGCATGGCCGCAGCTGGTTTGCAGGATTCCTTGGTGTCAGTTAATGGAATGGCCAGAGAGTCCATCGACAGATTTCTGGACCAACTCTTTGTGACCTCTGAGTCCTCAGTTATGTTGTCTATACTGGGCTCATCAATAACACAATTATTTAGTTTAATTACTGGCAGTGTGAAAGCACTAATAGAAGATGATACGATGGACTTTGTTTCACACTTTATAGAACTAGTGTTTTTGTCATCTGAAGCCTTGCTGGAATGAGGGTAAAGTCCAAAGACTGAACCAGATTGGTCAGTCATCAGAGGTGGCAGAAGGCTAGCAGTGGTCCTATCTTCATTTAGGGGAATCTCCTCTTCTTCAGCAGAACTATCCATTCTAAAATTACTCTTGAAGCCAGAGAAAGGTGCAACCGTGTTTGCAGCCAGCCGTGATGCACATGAACTCCCACTGTGCCCGAGTTCTCCTTCCCCCAACAAGCCAGCAAAGGCACCACTCAGCTGCTTTTGTTCCTTGATCCTCAGGGTGTGGATATCTATTACAGTGGAGTATATGTCTCTCATGTGTATGATTTTTGTTTCTTTGTCACGGTTTTCGTGTAGAATGGCATTTGCACAAATAAAAATGAAGATTCCAATGCCCATAGTAAAAGGGCCCAACATTTTCATCTTATCTGAGTGCACATGCTGTTCAAAGAAACGAAGTAAAATGCTTCCTTGGTTTCTTAGGATCTCAGTTTCATTTACTGGTAGTTTATCTTCAGATCCTAAAAGCTGTTCCTTTTGGGGCCAGTATCCAAGGATGGCCATTGCAATTCCCAAGAATGCGATAAGCACTCCCAAAACAAGGAAGAACCCCGATGGAGAATAGAGTCGGATTTTGCCCCTGACAATCACTACATCTGCCCTGGGCCGGCGTCTAACTGGCTTCTTCTCTTCAGAAGCTGGTGCTGTGGCAAGATTTACATGTTGCTGAGATCTGGCAGAGTCTTGCCTTTTCAAGGCAGCCAGTCCTGTTATGACTCCGCCGGTTGCTATCATAGTTCTATATTGTGCCCTGCGGGGGAAAAAAAGCAGAAATATTGATGCAAGTAAAGTTTGTGTGTGCAAATATAAATAGTGCTTTGTTAATATGTATATATTTCTTGATAATTAAAATATTCATCACTTTTAAAAAAGTTACTATATTTATTGCAGTTAGGGCATAATAAAGGTTTTAAGACTCAAATGGCATTTAAAAAGCATTTCCAAAAGACTTTTACCACTGTAAATATAGGTAATAAATCTTTCAGTAATGATACAGACTAGAAAACTAGTGCTCTGTGGTGACACATCAGGATTAAAAATGAGAATACTGAGAAGTCTTTATAAATGGTTTATGTCAGGACAGTCAGTAACAAGTTACAAGTTAAGAACCTTGTATGTGTTCTTGATCATTTTGCCATTATAGCTAGCTCTTTTAAAAACTTCTGTGACATACAATTAGTATGAATACAGATCATTCTACATACCCTCTTTAAGACATTTTGCCTTTTAGGTTTCAGCATATATTAATATATACTTATTCCATCATTTAAAGAAGCTTAAATGTCAAGCTCATGAATTCAAAGCTTCCTCATTTTGTTTTGTTTTGTTTTGTTTTGTTTTGTTTTGTTTTATTTTATTTTATTTTATTTTATTTTATTTTTTAGGCTTTTCACACCTGGTTGTCTACTACATCAGAAACATGAACCAGCATAGGTTTAAAAAGAGAAACTCACATTTGGTAGGGCACTTTTTTTGAATAAAAGTAACAAATGAAACAATAAAGTTCAGGATTATTAAATATCATTTTATAAGGCATCTTATAACCAGACTCAAAAATAGTTTCTCAGATTAACTAGTGAATATTTGGATGAATACTAGAAAGTATTATGGTATACAATTAAGATACTGTGAAGCCAGGTATGAAAAAACATATATGTTCTTTTTGATGGCCTTGCTAAGTTCAAAGATACAGAAAGGCTGACAGTCTGTTGCAGAAAAAAAAAAAAAAAAACACTGTGTCAATCTGTGTCAATGCTAGGGATGGTTTAACAAGCAGACAAGGTAAAAGTTGGACTGTGTGTCAGAGGCAGAGAAGCAGAGGCAAAGCAAACCAGTGATTGCTTTCAATTTACAGGCAATAACTTTCATCAGATATCTTTAAATATTTGTTTTTTAAAAATCCCAACATCACCCATGCAAAAATCCCAATCACCCATGCAAAAAGATGAGAGCTTTTATAGTATGAGAATGACCATAAATTGAGGCACTATCATGAATTTCCAACAATGCAAGCAGGTGTCAAGTAAGCTCATTTCCAAGCAGAAATTGCTCCAACCCACCATTATTTCATGATTATGAAATTAATAGGGAGTTTGAGACAGGTAGAAGCACTAATCCAGAAAAAAAAAATGTACCAGTGTTCATCATAATCTGTTCAGCAGTAATTCAGGTGACAGACAGAAGGAACAGCAAGCTGAATTCCTTCCATGTACCATTGTTAACAGAGAGAGTGCTTTCTCTCCTCCTGCAAGAAACCTTTTCTTTGTGAAGCGAAGACCTGAAAAAACAAGACCTAAGATGCAACATTTTCTTAATTTCTGAAAGCAAAGTTGATAGAATTCTTTAAAACAAAGAAACAAAACAAAACAAACAAACAAACAAAAAATACAACTCAGAAAGTTCACTTCTAGTGATAGGTTTCGTGTTGCTCAGCACTCTGGAAATTCTCACCCTTTGCAATTCACTTTCATTTTTATGCTGTCTGGGCAATTTCAGCAGTTCGAGAACAATTAATTTCTTGAATGTTTCATGAAGAGCCAAATTTTTCTTTTAATGTAGCAATTTTAACACTATGCTCCCCTTCCCCCCAAGAAAGTTATTCGAGGTTGATTGTATATTAAAAACAAAACAAAACAAAACAAAATAACAGTGTCTCATATGCCTATATTTAAGGGTTTCTGCCAAAAGCAAAAGATCATTCTCTAAAACATTAAGACTCTCTAGGCAGAAATAAATTAAGAGAATTACAGCACATCTTTACTGAAATTAATAGGTCTTTTAGCTATTATCTAGTTTGCTCCCTTATTCTTTTCCACATCCTAGATCTTTGCAGGTTTAAGGAGTTTCCATATTTATGTGGCATTTTGCAGCACACATAAACCCACTCTCATCCATTATCAGGGCTGCCAAGGAACTGCATGGGTTTGTGCTAAACTGTGCATGTTGGTTGGGTTTGATATTTTGTGTTCTGTACTATGCTTATCACAGCTACCTGGATTGCACCAAAGGGTGAACCAAGTAAGCTCAGATCTGGTTGGTAAATATTTTAAGCATACCTCTAGCTTAAGGAACCTCTAGTTCCTCTCTAACTCTGAAAAGCAGATCAAAAAAAAAAAAAAAAAAATATATATATATATATATATATATTTCATCCCGAGGTATTTTTCAAAAATTCTCATTTGCAAGTTTTACAAATATTGCAGGAAAACCACATCACAATTTCACTATTAAATGGTCTACAGTAACCTGAAGGACGGAGAAAAACTAAGATCTTCTATAATAAAAGGGAGAAAGAGATCTCCTAAGCCACCTGGCTGGCTTCCTCCCAGTACTTCAGGGGAACATTTTGTTCCTCTGTTCACTTTACCTGCATTAGAACTTGGATATAAGAGAGAGAAAGTCTGGCTGCAACAAGATGAAAAAGTATTTTATGTATAGAAGAAGTCTCTTTCCTATTTGTGAGTTCACATGGATATTACTAAATCTTTATTTAATTGAATAAAATCACAAGCAGGTTCATAAATATAATTTGCAATCAGCCACGGTGTTCATAAGGCTTATATGCTACTTAATTTTAAGAGCTGAATCTCTTCTCCATTTAATAAAATCATTGGTATTAGCAGACCATTGGTATGAGATGATTTCATTTCATTCAGAACTTCTTTCAAAATCCTATTACAATGAAGTGTATTTTAAGATGGGAAACTTTTTTTTAAAAAAAAGTATTGTATTTAGAACACAGTCACATTGTAGATACAATGAATTATTTTACAAATCTGTTTACTTTCATTACAGAACAGCCACAATGAGTTCCAATGTCAAATGTTAATTCTTTTAGCTTAGTACAATGATTACATTTAGTTTTACTCAAAAGCTTGAATTCAAACTTCTGAACAAGCAAACTTTACAAGATTTTGACTAAGAAGTAAAGAATGGTTATGTTAGAAGTTTTGACAGAATTTTTCTGGTGGCGCCGTGAATGACACAGGCTTATTTTAAAATGTATCAAATAATGGTAAAATTGATGTAGAGTACAGAGAAAAAAAGAAAAAAAAAAAAAAAAAAAAGAAAGGGATAGGCCTGTAAACCATTTCATAAACACAACCATTTTGCTGTTAAAAAAGCATCACAGATATCAAGCTGTTTTTGAAGAACAAACATTGAGTGTTTTTTCAAGCACCTGCCTTCCTAACCTTGTAGCTGCTCTGTTTGTTTCATCTTCAGCAGGAACATCAGTACCAAAGGCCTAGACAGTTTACAATTTTAGTCTTGAAAGGAACGGTGGCCTAGATTTACCCTTACAGCTAGCATCAATTTGTACTGTGCTGTTGTTACTAAGAGGTCCTCGCACAACCCTGTCGGCCACTCCAAGATCACCCAAGTCCGTCTTGGTATAGGTCCTGTAAAGTAGCTCCTCCTAAGGTTTGCAAACGTGATACAAGTTGGGTAATGAGATGAGAAGCATCAGTCTCAGATGTGGAGGATGCCTGCTTCTTACTTACATTACACTTGCTGCCCAGATCAAGGCTCCTAGAGAGGCTGAAAGGGATTCTTCTTTATCACCTTTCCATATGGGGAAAGGTTTCTCAGATGCTCAAGGAAAGGCTGTCATAAAGAAAATTATGAAAGAGGTAAAAACAGCTTTCCCAGAATAGTTGTAGGGAACCACTAGACTTGCAGCTGCTGAGCAAAGATTGAAGTATTCCCCTAACCAAGTCAGGAGGTCAAATAACTCAAATCAACAAAGAAACAGAGGCAGTAGATTCACTCTGTGATACAAAGGTAAGGCAGGGATAAATTATCATGGAGAAACTGTAGCACGGTTGGACAAGCGTCCTTCATTTCTATTCTGATTTGCACCAGTACATCAGGATTTCACTGATGATCAGACAGAAAAATGGTTTATTTATGCTGCTAGCATTACCCATATCTGAATTTGCCAGCCTGGAGAAGGGAGGGGAGGCCAGAGGTGACCTGGGGACTCATTAGAGTAACTTGCATCTCCAGACAACTGCAGAACAACTTGAACAACCTAGAAATGTCCACAGAGAGGTATGACAGATAAGAGGGAGTCACTCTGAGTCCTTTTGAAGCTAGGAATGGCCTCCACAAGTAATACTTGGTTATCCTTTGGAAGCCAAGCAAATGACTAAATTGGTGGGATAGGATTTGGTGGGATTTGAGCCCAGTTGACTCACTGATTATTCCAGATGTAAGACATGTCTACTGCAAGAACATATCATTTCTGTTTTAATTGCAACTGAGGCAATATTAGCTATTTACACAATGGCTCTGATACTCAGCAGTCTAGGAAAACCTAAAAGGTGTGTGTGGAAGAGCAAAAATACAATGGAAGGAACTGACTTTATTGCACATGCTAGTGGCTCCAACTAACTTTTCCTGGTTCCACAAACCACAAACTCCTTACTTTTCTCTTTAGCCTAAGAGGTCACCACCTTAATACCCTTCTTTACCCTCTGATGACTAGCATCACCATTAGTGTTACTGGTATCAACTAACTTTGTTTTTCAGAGATGGTCACATTATTAAACATGTAGTTAATCTCTCAGCAACCTTATTAACTCTCAGCCTGTAGTTAGCTTTGGAGCTTGGTATTTCTATTTCGGGTGCGTCGAGGTTTATCTATTTTTCAACAATTTTGGTACAATAACAGTTACTAATTCTACCTACAACAGAAGTCTTTTGAATAAATATATAGTCATTTGAATTATGCTGAGATTTTACATTTAATTTGAAAAGTATACCAGCACCAAAGATAAATAGTGCACTAAAGGATATTAGGATTATATTTCTTTCATATTATTTGTTTTATTCCAGATATATTTCAGTGTCCCTTATTATTTATGACCTTTGTAGTTTTCACAATTTTTTTATTATTATTATAAAACTGGAACATTTACTGTTTGAAAGATTATTGAAACTTAATTTTTTTGAAATTATCAGAACTGTACATGCTATTTCCCTGTAGTTTAGGTTTATGTAAAACTTTCTGAAATGATCAGCTATTGTATTTCAGCAAAGAATTACACTTCATCACATTGAGAAGTGTGACAAAACATGACTTCAAATACCATAGCATTTCCTATCTTGCTATTTCAGCTGATTAGTAACTTTACTTCATGTTAGTACTTGATTTATTACCACTTAAGTGACTCAATCTCAAATTTTAACAAGAGCACAAAATTTAATATCAAGGAAAGTGTCCTTTACCTTTGATAAACCTGAAATCCTAGCAATGAAAGAGGTATATGAGAGACCGTTTACCCAGAAATTCTCATAATCAAGAAAGCAAATGATAAAGTAATAAGAGAACTGGTAACACAACTAGGTAAACAAACCAGTATTAAGCTGAAATTAACAGAATACATCTAAACTTTGTTCTTGATGTATAATATATCAATGTGTTATCTATGCGTAGAGGTTGTCAATTGATACAATCAGTTCTATTCCAAAGGTAAAAATATAATGCTCTGTTAAAACAATCTTATAGACCAAAAGGATTAATATTTCTGGTAGAGATAATACAGCAATGGCCAAAGAAAGGTTAGTTCCACGAGAAACAGAAAAATCATCCAAAATTACATTTTTATTTCGTTGCTTAATGAGCAATCCCTTCCAACTGCATAACACACCAGCGGGACTACCCTATGATGCATCTCTCTCCTAATATCCAGTCCTTAAAAAGTATTAAAAAAGAAAAGCAAGAAAGCAAAAGACCTCTTTTGTATTGATGATTATGGGGTATTTTAAATGTATTTTAATTGACAATAGGTGAGATGAAAGCATGTGAAATGTGGTATTAAAAATCTTCATAACCTCAGCTGGGATTTTAAAGTCATGCAAGCAAAAGCCAAGGATAGAAAATTGCATGCCTATTTAAAACATTAAAGCTTTGAAATTTCCAGCTGAAACAAACCCTTTGGGTTCAAATTCCCTTTAATGTTGCCTCTTTTAGTCTGTAAACGGATAAGCTTAGGGACTAATCATGTCCTTTTAACCTCCTGGTTGCCAGTCAGATTATGGAAACAGGCCAAATCATGCAAGCAATTTCACAGCATAAAAAGGAAAAGGCAGGCTGCATGTGGGTCAGGCAATGCAAGAACTCCAGGCTGCCTACGATACAGCAGTAAAGAGAAGGTCCAAAGCAGAGATTAAAAGCTTAGGCTTCCTGGACATTGGTAGCCCTGTATCAAATGGTCTGTATTTGGTTTACAAGAGTACTATTTCAAACAGTAAAATCTTTTCACTTGTAAATGGAAAACAAAAGCTTGATATTAAGGATATATCAAAATCTGTGGGGAAATTCAAGGTCTGACTGTGATCCATTCATTCAAAATATCTAGATCTGGCAGCAGTTTTCAAATCTGCATTGTACTAACGCAAGCAAGGCTAAAGGTCTCCATCAGTTACCTCTAAAGAATCTATGAAAGACAGGTAGGAACGGCAAATGTGAACATTATTAATACACATTTCTTTATGAAACTATAATATTTACTGCTTTAAGGAAGGAATCCAGGGGGCTCACAAACTGTGAAGGACAGAAAACCACTCATCTAGATGTGGTGATCTAGATCCACTAATGTGGATCTAGAGTATGGACACTTTGGGAAGAAAAGGAGGTCATTGTTCTACTATTAAAAGTTGGATACTCAAACATACGCTAAGAAGGGGAAAATATTTTTTTAAAAAACAAACCCAAGCTCTTAGGAGAGTTGTGTAAGTCAACAGATCTCATTTTATATGTATTTCTATAACTATACTCAGTCACACTGAGCCCACGCAAAGTATCTTAACATTGTATAAAGGGGCACAGTCCCCTTTTATTAAAATGATTTTGATGCAGCTTTCAGAAGTGGCAAGTAGCTGTTGAAGCTCCCTTCTCTTACTATCAGTAGAAAAACCCAGATGGCAAAACCAGTATCTTGTGGTTATTTGCATATATTTGCCATATTGCTGAACCACACAGAATCACAGAATGGCTGAGGCTGGAGACCTCTAGAGGTCATCCAGTCCTAACCCATGCTCATGCAGGGACACCCAGAGCAGGGTGCGCAGAACCATGTCCAGGCAGCTTTTGGAGATCTCCTAGGAGAAGACTCCACAGCCTCTCTGGGCAGCCTGTGCCAGTGCTCCATCAGGAATTGCTTCCTGATGTTCATACAGAACATCCTGTGTTCCACTTTGTGACCATGGCCTCTTGTCCTGCCACTGGGCACCACTGAAAAGACCTGGCTCTGTCTTCCTTGCACCTCCCTTCAGGTATTTATACACATTGATAAGATACCCCTGAGCCTCCTCTTCTCCAGGTTGAACAATCCCAGCTCTCTCGGCCTTCCTCACAGGAGTGGTGCTCATCACCTGTGTTCATCATCTGAGGTGTTCATCATCCTTGTGACCCTACATTGGACTCTTTCCAGTATGTTCATGTCTCATATCCACATTGAATAATACATCATAACTCCATTTAGACTCACATTTGCCCTATTTCATTAGAAAGCCTGAGCCATGTCATTCTCTATCATGACTTTTATAACTGTTCTTATGTTAAAGCAGGACTCTCACAGCTGGGAAAATTTCAAATACAGCTGTGAGTAGCTCCGCTTACTAACAGTCTGCATAATGATACTGTGGAGAGGTTATGAAATTACCCAATTTACAAAACTATAAGAAAAAATAATAATAATTAAAAAAAAAAAAAATCCTTTACTGTTATTTGGGGAAAAACTAAGGGAAAAAAAAATCAGTCTTATAAAGTTACACCTTGTTACTGTTAAGTGAACCTCTCAACAGGACAAGGAATAGAACTTGGTTACACAGATACAACTGTGAACAACAACCAGACTTTCACAGCTACTCGGTTTGTGTGCACGGTAATGCAAGCCTCTCCTTCCTTTAGAAAGCACATGGAAGGGAGCTTGCAGAATGCTTTTTTGTTTTTCAAAATAAATTTTGGAATATAATTGCCTAAGACTCAGCAGGTCAGAACCATGGTTCATATATATCAGTGTGGCAATAGTTTGATTAAATGATCAGACAATTCAGTCTGAGTGGAGCTCAGGAGGTCTCTCGTACAACCTCCTGCCCACAGCAGCGCTACCTGCATGGTCAAACCTGGTTGCTTAGGTCTGTGCCTACTCAGGTGTGGAAAAGCCACAAACACAGGGATAGCACAGCCTCCCTGGGCAGCCTGCACCACTGCCGCTGTGTCACCATGTCAACCTGTCTTCTCCTCTCGATGCAACTTAAATCTACTGTCTCATCTGCTAACACCATGTAGCACTGTGGAAAAGCCTAGCTCTTTCTTCTTGTTTACCCCCCTGTAGGTACTAGAGGGCTCCTGTGAGATCCTCCCAAAGTCATCCCTTCTCCAGGGCTGAACCAGCCCTGATTCCTCAGTCTGTTCTCAGGGCAAGAGCTTCGGTACCTGACCAACTGTGGGCCCACCCAGTGAACTTGCTTCAGTCTGTGAATATCTTTTCAAATGTTATTGGTGTGAAATTCCTTTTTTTTTAAATCACTTGGGATTTTATTTGGCTTTAAACTTGACTTGAAATTGTCAACCAAAAGCTAAACGTGTAATTTGAACTAAAAATTACAAACTCAGAAGTATTGATAAACATAATCATAAGCTAAGTGAGAATGCCTGTTACCCAGATTTGGGGAATGCTGTGACTTTGTTCTGTAAATTACACAAAACAAAAATCCCTTTTGAATGCATCACCACTTACAGTATATGCCATATACACTAATTATTTCACCTAGTATGCCAAGGTCAAAAGCATGGTAAACAGGTAGCAATACTGCACAAAGATGAATGCCCAAACTGCTTGCCTTCTTTGCTCCAGGCTGAACTTTTCAGTAGGTCAGATATTATAATACTGTGCAAAATCAGCAACATCCAATACCAGCAGCATTGCACAGAGCTCGTTAGCCACTCACAAAAGCACAGAGCACACATCAAAGAGAGAAGGAAGCAACCTGAGTTCTATATTTTGCTTTCAAGACACTGCTTTATGATTGGCCTAGATTTGGTCTACAAGCTTTTGCCTGGCCCAGTTGCACTCTTTTAAACTTGCTCCTTCCTCAGTTACATCTATGGTGCAGTACATCAGGTTGAGTCTACAGAAGTTCAGAAATTTTACCAATGTAGAACACATGACATGAGGTTGGCACCTGGTCTCCTATGTCTAGAACAGCTTCTCAGTCTTCGTACTTGAACCACATGTTCTCTTCATGGCCACAGAACACCTGTCTTACGCATTATCAGCCTGAACCATCATCACATGTGATGTCCAGAATGTCCAGCCATTCTGCTCTGTGTAGCTGTACCAGCTTAGCCCAGGTGATTGACTAGAGAAACACAGGAGCTCTGATCCTGGATGTGTTTGTTTGTGGAATGCCTACTGTAATCTCTGTATTTGCCACATTTAGTTATCAATAACTTGAGAAGAGTAACTTGTTTTCAGAAGGGTGCATTGGTTACTTCTTCACATAAACATGGAATTTTTCATTTCTTATGCACAAATATGTCATGTCCTGTGTGGTGGTTTTACCCTGCTGGGCAGCTGAACTCCACCACAACCATTCTCTCACTTCCCCTTCTCAAAGAAAAGGGGGAGAAAATACAATGGAAAGGGCTCAAGGGTTGAGATAAGGACAGGGAGATCACTCAGCAACCATTACTATGAGCAAAACAAACTCAGCATAGGGAGATTAATATAATTTATTGCCTGTAACTAGTGGACTAAAACAGTGAGAAACTAAAAACACCTTACATCCACCTTCTTCTACCTCCTCCCCACTAGTGGCACAAGGGAAAGGGGGAATGGGGGCTGCGGTCAGTCCCTAACGCTTTGTCCCCACCACCCCTTCATGGTCACTCCCTGCCCCTGCTCCACGTGGGGTCC
This sequence comes from Netta rufina, assembly GCF_964035555.1. Taxonomy (NCBI): domain Eukaryota; kingdom Metazoa; phylum Chordata; class Aves; order Anseriformes; family Anatidae; genus Netta; species Netta rufina. The sequence continues at coordinate 82,901,241 of NC_140125.1, read as the reverse complement.
CTCCCAGGGGATGCCGTTCTTCCCCAACAAAGCCTGAGGGGGCTGCCCACAGGCAGCAGCTCTTCAAGCACTGCTCCCACATGGCTCCATACCACGGGGTCCATCCGTTCCCCAGGAGCAAACTGCTCCAGCAGGGGTCCCCCACGGGTGGGCAGCAGCTCCCCCCAGACCCTCTGCTCCTGCGTGGGCTCCTCTCCCCAGGCTGCAGCTCCGGCCCGGGGCCTGCTCCTGCGGGGGCTCTCCATGGGCTGCAGCCTCCTCCAGGCCACATCCACCTGCTCCGCCGGGGGCTCCTCCACAGGCTGCAGTGTGGAGATCTGCTCCATGTGGGACCCATGGGCTGCAGGGGGACAGCCTGCTCCACCAGGGGCCTCTCCACAGGCCTCAGAGGAACTGCTGCTGCTTGCCTGGAGCACCTCCTAACCTCCTTCTGCACTGGCCTTGGGGTCTACAGGGCTGGTTCTCACTTATCTCTCCCGGCTGCTGCTGCACAAGAAGTTTTTTTGTTTTGTTTTGTTTTTTACCTTTTTAAAATCTACTCTCCCAAAGGCCCAACCAACATCACCCACTGGCTCAGCTCTGGCCAGCTATGGGTCCCTTGTGGAGCGGGCTGGAGCTGGCTCTTATCTACATGGGCAGCTGCTGGGCTCTGCTTAGATGCAGCCCTCCTGCTACCAAAATCTTGCCAAATAAACCCAATACATCCTATTCCAAAATACATCACAGAACTATAGCAAAAAGCAAGACGGAGCTAAAAAAATGTCTGGGGAAACAAAAATGCTTTGCAAGAATAGTCAGACATTGGAACAGATTGTCCATGGAAGTGGTGGCATCACTGTCCCTGAAGGTGTTCAAGGAAAGGTTGGACCTGATGCTTAGGGACATGGTTTAGTGGGTGATATTGGTAGTAGGGTGGTGGTTGGACCAGAAGATCTTTGAAGGCCTTTTCAAACCTTAGTGATTCTATGATTCTAAGACTTGAGGAAAGGCTGCTTAAAAGGGGATTTAGTAAAAAAGTTCTTCTTTATTGACTAATAAAATTTTCTTCCTAAAAGAAATACATTGAATATGCAGACAGAAAAATAAATCTGGATATCCTAGACTTTACTTTTGCTTATATTTGCTTGCCTTCTCCAGTTTGTTTACATTTTTCTACTAAAAAAAAGAGCAAGAATGTTTTGGTTGGTTTTAGCCTCAAATGAGTGAGTTAGTAATTGTCTTTTATAACTAAAGTGACAAAATATGTTTCTAAGCTATTTTAGAACTTTGAGTAAACCCATTTCCTAGGGAAAATCAGTACTACAACTGGAAGCAGACATTGGCTATTTAGTCAGATATTCATAATTATTTTTTACACATTTGTCCATTCACATTATTAGCTTTCCTATTCAGGAATCAGAAAAGATCCTACATTAGCTATGCCTATAGGTGAAATAATTACTTTATTAAAAAAAAAAAAAAAAAAAAAAAAAAAAGTTATGCATTTTCTTTCATAAAGAATTTTCTTATTATTAAAAAAAATAATTTTAGGAGCACAATCTAATTTAAAATGTATAAAACAAGCATGTGGGTCTGTATGCATTTATTACAGTTTGCCTTTTTTCATTTTATCTCTCAGATGTTTCAAAGAATATGAAGGAGCATCTTTTAGAAGAAAGTGAAAACTATGAGGTAATACTAGAACAACCCTTGTGCATTCCAAATGCACAGAACTAATGGGAATTTGGAACCAAGATCACACAATGCAGATTAAAGTATTGACCAGATATAAATCATGAGTCATTAAATAAATATTATGAAGGTCTCTAGTTGTTTCTGAGTGTGTAAAAGCAAAATAAAAGCTTTGTTTTCAGTCACCTATTGCAAAGGAAAGGTATGACTAAACACTCTGGGGCTCGGTGTGCCAGAAGATGGATAAACTCAGTTTCCTAATTTAAAAAAAAAAAAAAAAAAAAAAAAAAAAAAAAAAAAAAAACAAAACAAGATCAAAGATGTTAAATACCTTGATGTACAATCACTAAGCCATTCTGGTTCTTCAGTCCTTGAGCACAAAATTTCAAATTACTTATGAATAAAACAGTGGTAGACACTTAGTGTGGAGGTATATAAGCACAAACAATGTTGGAATCCTTTGGCAATCATTTACACTCGTATCATCTAGCTTAACCAGCAATCTGTTACTTGATTTAGTCAGAGGCAAAATCTCCAGCCTAGACACACACTTAATGTAGGCAGTGACCAGCTGTCATGAAACCAAACAAATGTCCTTATCTGCACTACATGCTCAGTTAATCATGTTAATTAGCATGTTCTAACAGCTGTAATTTCCCACTGTATACAAATCCAATGATTGTAGGATCAAATACTAACAGGAACAAGATGAAGGAGGTATTTAAAAGAAGGTTTAAATCATATATGTATTAGATATGTGTTAAAATCTATTTGTTCCATAACTATGGTGTCTCAGCAAAACTTTCCCTCTCACCAAGAAAATACGTCTCGGCCTGTAAAACATACAGGCTCAAAACTGCAGGAGTTATCATTCTCTGTTTACCATCAAAGACCTAGAAGCAATTTTTCAAATGCATTTAAATAATGCAAGAGACTAACTCTGAAAAGTTCTTAAATACCTACACTGTGTAGTCATATTTGAAAATCTCAGTGCATACAAGAGATACAAAAAAAAAAAAAAAAAAAAAAAAAAAAGATGTAGTTCCTGACTTTGCAGAATTTAAGTACCCGGGGCAAAAGGTGACTGTGAAAGCCACAAACTAGCCACCAATAAATAAATAAATAAATAAATAAATAAATAAATAAAAAGCCTGCTACCTGACAATCACCGTGGCAGCATAATTTGAAATTAGTGGCTGAGGCACCAGCATGGGAAATGGGACCTGGGTTCCCAGCCCCTCCACCACCAGGACACTTTTTAGTCATGTCGTTACGTATTAGTCCACATTATTAGAAAAGTACACACAGGGGGTATTCAGAACAAGAACTGGAATTTGTTCTCCCTGAGTGTTGCAGCCACATGACAAGAGCATTTATGTGGCCAACAAGAACAGCTGCTTCAGCACAGCTGTGGCTCTATGCTCATCTTGTCTGTCACTTGCCTTTGGAAATCTCCTTTGACACCTATGTTCTAAGCAACACTGGAAAATAGAATGGGTCTCTGTTAGGATTTATTTTTTTCCAACAAAGACCTTTGTGCAAGGTTTCTTACCCTACCAAGAAGCAAGAGAAATTAGCAACAATACAAATATATAATATAAATAAAGCACTATTTCATTGAGAAAGGGAAGCAAAAATACTTTTGATGTACCATATAATGAAACTTTTTTTTTTTTCCTATTAATGGATGCCTCAGAAATAATTACGTAATTCACAGTAAAACTTCACCATGTCTTCTGCTGAACATTCGAACACTGGTGCCCTAGTCAGACATCTGCCTGGAGACTTCATTAGAACCTGTAAGCACTCACACCACTCCACAATTTGCTGACCCATAATCTCAAGTTAGTAAGTACACATAAGAGCAGCAGTTTCAAGATGCGGGCACAAACAAATTAACCTACATGCTCATTTCTATCAAAAAACTTTCCTTCGTGACCCTTAAATGGTCCATCTCCACTTTATTCTGTTTGCCTAAGTTTCAAATATTACACAGCTTTTACATGGCATCAAGGTCACTCAAATACAGAAGAGTTGCCATGACTTCATTTTGCATCCATGAATCAGAATATGCCTATCCTGCTGTTTTGCAGAAAAACAGCTCCATCCAGTTATTCCAGTTAAGTCCATGACATATTGAGTCCAAAATAGAGACTCTGTGGAACAGTAGGCTGCTAGGCCTGAGAAAAATGAGAATATTCCTACTAAATGAGGAATGATAAATGGTGTTGCTAGCTACAACATGGTGCCCCACTTAAAGACTACTTAAAGACTACTTAAAGAATGGATATGTTGCCAATAGCATAATAGTGTGTTGTTCAGCTTTGATACCTTCCATTCTAAATGTATGTCTATACATTTGTGTTTTAACACACTTGAGCTACCCTATGTAATTTAAAACAAGATCTCAGTCGACCCATGCAATCGGGACAGATGTCAAAACCACCTGATGCTTGGTAACATTTTAATTTTATAAGGAGATGTCAACTATTATTAGCATGTATTATAGGCTGCAATTTATTCACAAATGACTTACACAAATTATTTTTTTAGCTCATTGATGTTTTCACGTTGCTATTGTTACATCACTTTATGCTTTTAATATTTTACTTACTTTTCCTTAGCCTGGGTCTGGTCACAGTCAATTACAAAGATAAAGGTGAGTTTGTTTTAATGGAAATCCTCCTGACTTAAACAAAGCCAGCATAAGGTTCAGAATCAAGCACTTTAAATATAAGTAAGGCAAGTTTAAACTAAACTGAATGCATGACTGAAATTGATGTACCTTGTTAAAAACTGTTGGTAGATATGTGATGCAAATACAAGTAGCATAAACAATCAAGAGAAGATTTTAATATGGAGTTCAAAGTCAAGAAAAGAGAAAATACAGAGTCATTTTTTTCCAGTTTCTGTAGAATTTATATTTATGTCTTATTGCTTTAGGGTCTTCTCAGCCCATCACAGAGCATTTGTAGCTATCAGTCAGTCTGGCATGTCTAAAGCTTTAGCCCAATTTCTCCATGTATTGCTGAGGAGAAAAGAAAGTAAAGGTCACTAAATCTCTCTCAGCAGACTACCAAATACTAACAGATACAGTGTGGGTAACATTTTTTTTCTTGTAAGAAACTACTGCAAAATTATCAGCTATGCGTGAGAAAAGCAGGACGAAGAAACAGGGAGAGGAAGATAAATTTAAAATGCAATTACAGGTTGAGCAGCAGGAAGCTGCCAGTAGTCCACCATAAAATTTTCAGTTTAGAGTTTAGGGGAAAGAGTGAAATACAATACCATCAGTTAATTATTTTTTCAGCAAAAGGCTAGCAACATGTTACTAAATTACTTGAAATAGATTTACTTAGATAGCTAAAGCAACAAGCAAAATCAAAAAACAAACAAACAAAAAAAAACATTATCTGAGCATGACTGAAGGTATCCACTAAAATGTATAAAAATATATAGAAGAATTGCCTAGAAATACAGTACTATTTAAGAAATATTTATTTATGACTTGTCTCACAGTTGAGTTTAAAGGTCACCGTTCAATGCATGTCCCACCCAATGGAAAGACAGAACCTACACCAATGTAAGCAAACAACAAAAGACAATAGATAAATACAGCAGACTTTACAAAACAGTTGAGACTATCAAGATTAGTGCAGTTAACAACCAGAGCATGCCAGGAGCATAACTATTCTATAGTTTTATGAGATACTGCCCTAACACAGGTCACTTCTGAATACAGAAAGTTAGATTTTACATTTCCTTGTGGAAGCCTTGAGGGGTTTGATTCTGCAGAAAAGATGCTTCATAGAAAACCCCAGGTAAAGTAAATGGGTTAGGTAGCTGGATTAGTATATAAATACATGCATTCAAGTTCATCATGGGACTAAAATGTGAAGAAAGTAATTACTGCTTGTTCAAGGCAAAGAAAGTACTGCAGCAGAACCAATCAGCAATGCCACAGTAAGTCAGATATATGAGAAAGTAAAAGGACAAATGTTATTTTTTCTAAAAATGTGCCCAAGAATTAGCAGAGCAAATATTAGAAGGAAAAATTTCTGTGCAACATGAGCTGAGCTTGACATTTGAAATAGCGGCTGATAGAGCTGCAAACATTAAGGACCACCCAGAGTGAATAAAGAGGCAGAGGGGCATGCAAAGAGATGAACCAGATCGTGCAACTATGTGCAAATAGCCTGGAATGACAGAGATAGAATATGATTTAACCAACACAAATGCCAGAAAATGAAGATAACAAATGAGAACGTTCTAGGAGGCAAGGAAAAATCAAATCAACAAAATGACCTACACAAATGATGAAAAAACATGACAGATGAGAATGAGAGAAAAAAGGAGGGTAGAAGAAGCATCTCATGAGAGCTGTCTGATTTTAAGAAATGTGTAAGGTCTGTGGGAGTTAACTAGTGAGATACACATGCAGCTGCTGGCAGATTTGGAAGTTGATCGCATCCTCCTGTTTCAGCTGGAGGACAAGATTTTACAGAGCACAAAGCTTCTTTCCCTTTCACATCACATTGTTGTTGTTCCTCTACTGAAAGGATCAACCTTCATCTGCCCAGAGGCTGAAATAAACACTTCACAGGCACTTCTTTCAGGCTTCTCATTTATTCTTCAGTTTACATTATCCTAGAGCATCACTAAGACACCAACCAAGAAAAACAATATAGAGCTGGCTAAAGTCCTCACAGAAGTCATGGACTGCTCTGTGCTGATTCAATATCGCCAACTAGTCTAGTCACCATAATTGAAAGAAGTCCTCTGAAGGGTTCCTAAGTATCTAACAGTTATGTAAGCTGGCTCCCTTGGGAGCCAGCCTGCCTGCATTACCCTGGTACAAGTGTGTGGATTCTTATGCTATCTTGACATCCTAGAGTGTAGGTATGTGAGGCACATCCAAACCGAGAGCGTTCCAAATTCCAGCCAACACTGATGCTTTTGCCTTTCAAATAGCTGTGAATTTGAGAAAATGTTTAACACAGGTCTTCTGCAATTTTTCACAGCTGAGTTGCTGAGTGGGTGAAATAATGGGTCAGAACAGAGGACACTCGCATCTTTCCTGTTGCCCTCAAAAGATAAATTTGGAAGAGAAAGATGGAAAAATAAGATGCTTGCCAAATAATCAGAAATTTTATTTTTCTGTACTATCAGGAAACAGGTTGGGCATTTTTGTTGTTGTTCTTGCTGGCAAATTTCTATTTGTTAGTGCTTTATTGGAACCTTTGAAGGACTTCTGGTCAGCTGCAGACTGCAAACATGAATATCCCTAGCACTGCAGATCAGCTGAAAGCTGTGGTTTAGACTTTTCACATGGACAGTCCCATTCCACACAGTTCCAAGTCACATTTTCTAGACCATAGACTGATGTTTGTATATCAGACCTCTTGCTTACACATGGCAGTCTTTCTGTGACTCTTACACAGAAGAAGCCTCCCTTATACGTAGCAATAGTCAGTGTCAATACTGAACCTGATGGTTCCTCAAGGGCTGCCGTTAAATGTCTTTGCCGTGACAGGAGCACAAAAGTCTGCTCATCACTGCCAAACATGCTGAAAGCAGGGACACAGAATTAGGATCTTAGTGGTTGGTATTTGACTGCTTTTTTTAAGCTGACTTAAATCATCAAACAGGAACACAGCTGTGCTCTCTTTTCCCAACTTGTCAGATCATAATCCATATGTAGATCCACAAATTCAGCCACTAAATCCCACATCTGACAAGCCAAAAAATGATCAATTTTAGGTAAACTTTGTGTATACACTATATGGAACTAGGTCAGTATCTTAGTGGATTCTGAAATGAGAAAAATCTAGATGAGTCAGCCTGCTTTGGGACTAGTGGGACGGATTCCTAAATAATCCCTAAATTAGCCTGGAAGCAATTATCTCTTCTCCAGCTCATAGGTCATACCAAACAAGACTGCCTTGCATCTAGTCTACATGCAGAACCTTTATTGACCAAATATTCTCACTTATACTAAAATCATTACAGAAATGTCAGTAAAGAGTACTAGTGTTAATGACGACATCATCATCCAGGGATACCATAAATACCCTTTGTGATCCTGCCCACAGAGGACCCATGTATGTATGGAGATTCCAATTTTCTTTCCATATGAGATATGATATAGATCATACCTAAACCAGGACCATGCTGTCACCTCAACTGCTTTCAGAACTGCTGGGACATTCATGCCACTCTAAAAGCATCAAGTCCTGAGAGCTCTGAGAGATGGCCAGAAGGTGAGATATGAATGTGTTGCCTTATTCTAGATTGGAAACTCCCAAAGCCATGCATGCCATAGCACCTTACTCCTCCCCTATTCTATTCTACTATTGCTATACTCATGAATAAACATAATTACACCTGTCCTTGGTGAGTATCACACAAACCTAATTGAATTACACCACAGTGTGGTACTTGCTCTGAAAAAGCATTACTAAGGAATATTGATGAAGTGCAGCATAGCCAGCAGAATATTTCTATGAAACCTTCAATTTTCCAGCACTTCCTGATTATCTTCTGATCTGAGCTGTGTGACCCAGCTGAGCATTAACATTGATTTTTGAATTTAATTACAGACACTCTGGCTTGGAGAGCTGTGACATGCTGAAATTCAATTGAATTGGGCTTTCCCTGGCCTCTTCCTAATAAACAGTGTGCCAATTAATCCAATCCTGTTCTGATTTTCTGCAGTGCAGGCTACATTTATCCTTCCCCATTCCTTCACACTGAATGCCGTCCCCCATTTGCATGCTGTCCCCATGCATTCCTGCAGCTTAACCATATGCCCTACATTAGCTTATTGTGTTTCATTCAATCAGTTATCACATAAATATATTGCTTAAAAAACAAACAAACAAACAAAAAATGGGTAATAAAAGCAAGATGAAGGAAGGGCAGGTAGAACTCAGTATATGTTTTGGAGATGGATTTACAGATTTGCATTTGTATAGGCTGCAACAGGTATATATTATTCAGAACATCTTTATTCATCTACTTTTTTATTCCTGTCCTTTCCATTTGACAGTAATGTAGTTCCATGGTAGCTCAATTTATTTCACTGATAATGTAACTAGGTTACATCCATCCAGTGCCAACTCTTGAGGACTGACGTTAGCCCTGTGGAATAATGACAAATGATTCATTTACTCCACTGGCTTATGAAAGGGGTAAGTAAGAGATGCTGTTTCAAGCTAAGAAGTCCTGATTCATATTTCTTACCCATAAAATCATAAACAGAGTCCAGCATACCGGAACCTACTCTTGGTCAATATCACAGTAAAGTAATGTTCCAGGATGTCCGGAACATAGCTATAAAAATGTCATCAGATTATCACCAACAGAATTTATTAAAAGTTTAATATGCATTTCCCCTCATGAACATGACCAACTACTGCACCTACTGCACCAAAAAGCTTAGCGCAAACTTTTGAATGATCCAGGACCTCTGCCAGAAGTTAACTGTAAATCTTCATTCAAAATGGAAATTGAGTTCCCAAGTTACTTAGAAGTTTTTGACACTTTTACCCTTGGGGTCTGAACCTACAATTAAGGCAAGTTTTAGGCTTTAAGCAGTTGAGGATTACAGCTTTCCACATTCTACCTTTTAAAATGGGCAATGGCTCTTTTGCTCTGACCCTAAAACACCCTTCTCAAATTTCTATTTACTAGTCACCAAGTAATTAAGTTATAACTGTTCCCCTAGACTGATATTGCTTCTACAGCCCTGCCTTGTTCTCCATGTACATCAGCTTTAAAAATAATTGTTTTTTTTTAAGACTCTAGGCAAGCTTTAAGGTGATAAATTACTATCTTGCTATTTGTAGATCTGAACTCTAGGGCTTTTTTCTCAATCTTTGTTAATGGTAAAAGGAGGAAAACCATTTTAAAGAAGAATGTGCAAGCCATATGGTCTGCCTCACTAACGTGTTTATAAGGTGATGCTCTCATTATTTTCAGACAAAATTTTTCACTATTTCAGCAGCTCAGTCTACTTGGGGTGGTGAACTGCAAACTAAAAACAGCTTTAAGATACATTGAATGATGCCTAAATTCAAAAATTCCTCCATTAAATTGCAGTAGGATTTATATATATATTGACAAAATACAGGATGTGTGTTTGTGTGTAAGGAAACTCCATTAATTCAGAAAGGATTAGCAAAGTTACTATCAAAGATTTGTTATTCCTTTCCTAAAAGGCCCTGTATAAGATCTCTCCATTTTGCTCTTCAACAACATTTCCTTGCAGTCCACACCCCAGGTATGAAATTCTAAAGAATTCTCCTGTAGAAAACCACAGGGGAGGAAAAAAAGACTACTAAATCATAAATTAACATAGAAAACATTATTTGTTATAAATTATTACTATGAAGTATGGGCAGAAGCAATAGTTTCTTCACAAGATGTCAGTTGGATATTCAATCTGATGAGATGGCATCAATATTATTAACATGCATACTAAGAAGAATGCTGAAATATATGAAAATTCAAAACTGTGTATTTCTATTGTCATCCAAATGATTACACAAGAGGTACAGTAGGACATAACACACATTTAAATTTTATCTGTTTAAACAAAAGGAAAATAAACAAATAATGCTTTGTTTACTTTTCCCTATAGAGACTGCCTTGCTGAAACATTTAAGCTTGCCCTTAGACACAATCTTCTTCATAAGGATCACTTCACATTTTATATTTAATATTCAACTGCTCAGTAAACATTAATTGTGTTCTTTCTCCACAAAAAATTAAAATGAAACCCATTCTTTGTACCATGTCAACTAGAGAACTTTAACATTCAGAATAACTTCTACAAATATAAACTCTTTCATTTTAGGTAAATATATATATATATATTTTAATTCTCTCTCCAACACTGCTCTTAAAGTCAAACTAAAATCTAGAGAGACAATAAGACACTTAGTCCCTTTACCAATGGTAAAGATAGTGCCAGATATTGTTTTAAAATGGTCCAGACCAGAAAAGATCTCCAGTTCATTACTCCACAGTCAAAAGCATTTTATAATATCTTTCATTTAATCTACCGCTCCCATTTTAAAAGCAACACATTTTTTCCCACCTTTCCACTGGGATCACTCTGCCCCAATGTCTAGAAATATTCTTCTCACTTCCAGCTCCACTTTATTCCTGGGTAGATTATCCTCTTTTGTTTTGGTGCCACATTTTCTGAGATAGTTGAACCCAATCACATTTTTGAGACAAGCAGTGTCTGATGTTGAAACAAATCATAGTTGTTTCTCTCTCTAAAGTAATTTGTTATGGTACTTTCTGAATTCCCAGTGGTATTAAGTAGGAGAGATACATCACTTTCTACATTCTCTGAGCACTTGTTTGATCCACCAATATGTTTAGATGCACGCTGAACTTCAAGAATATGAATATTGAAGTTGACCTTGTAAGCATTACAAGTGTGCTTATTTGTTTAGCTAAAGTGTTCCACACATTGTTGGGTGGAAGCAATATCCTCCACAACTTGCAGACTGATGCCAGTGGAGCAGGAAATCAGGATCTGAGGTAACCAATACAAATAACAGGCACAAGAATGAGGACAAACTTGTGCATCAAGAAAGAATAACTTAGGATAAAAAAAAAGGGGGGGGGGGGGGGCGTAGCTGCTCACTTTTAATGTGCACATTAATTTACATGCACATTAAGACAACTCTAACAATGTATACCACATTCACATATGATGCATTTGATGAATTAGCAATTAAAAAAGAAGTACTATAGCTGATATCAATGACTGTGCATTTTCCTCTTTGCTAAGTAGTTAAAATGTTTCAAACAAAGCTATTTCTAATCTTAAGTTTATCATAAGGAATGAATACAAAAATATTATTTGTGAAGCATCATCGAATATTACAGACTGAAAATGCCCTACTCTCCAGTGCAGACCTTAAGTATTAAACTCTATTTGTAGATTCATACGGTACATGGTAAATATTCAAGTGTCATGCAATCTCTTCCTTCTCCAGCCTTCCCAAATTCTCTCCTTTGGAAATAATCCTAGTAATGGGACCAAGTGGTGAGCTGTAGCCTTTGGTGCTACTAACCGTTGCAAGTAAACATGGAAACTGAGCTGAAGTTCTGACAAAAGAAGGATCAAACACTTATTTGCAAAGTGGTGGATGTTTCTCAGTTACACAAACTGGGATTAGTTCCTATTCCTTTTCCTGAGAAATTCTGAAGTTTTTATATAGAAGATCCACCTAGAAATGCTAAGAACCTCACATTAGCAAGCACTGGTAGATCAATGTGATTCTTTCAAATAGACTGGAGGCATTAGGATTTCTACATGTTCAGCTGTGGAGAGATTGTCTTTTGACATATTAGCTGTTTCTGCAATTTACCTTTTTTTTAGACAGGTGATTTTAATTCCTATAAGGGCATTTGCAGAAATCCATTTTCAATCTGGCAACTAACAGTTGAAACAGAGCTACATTTTTGATAATTTTTTTCATTTTTTTTTCCCTTTGCTTGCTTTTGGGTTGTTCAGGGTTTTTTTTCTCCACAGGGTCCTATATTTTCCTCACTATGACCTCAGTTTACTTTCTGAAAGTCTTTAAAACTAATATTTTTAACAACTGTGAATATGTAAAACCAAAAACAAATCCTGAAGACACTGTTACCCAACTAATATAAGTTGGTAGTAGAATATTCAGCAAACACTGAAGGGCTTCAAGTCTTTTTCTAACCATAAAGGGATGACTCCTTAATAAAAGTAAATAAGCAACATCTTATCAACATCTTACAAGTTGATAATAACATAACAAAAGTATATTTATCCACTGTATAGAAACTTTGAAAATCCAGCTTCAGAGCAATTATCCACTTGTTAATAATCCACAGTTAACCTGGTGGTATCTACCCAACTTTACTATAATGTGGACAAGAATCTTAATAACTTCCCTAAACTTTATTTGTGAAAACCACCCTAGTGAATCATGGCAGTGGTACACTAAATCAGCTATCTTCCCTCTGTCTGGTAACACTTGCAAGAAGCCCTGCGTTGTCAGCTGCAAGGCACACCAGCTACAGAAAACAAATTCCTCCCAATTTCTCTCCCTTATTACATAAAGTGAATTTGTTTAAATTTTCACTATTATTGTTGGAAATATTCTCAGTAAGTACCTGATCTTTTGAAGTTTATGAGGGTTTTGATTTCAAACATGAAACGTGGAGTTTTGTTTCCTTTGACCAGTTTTGTTATTTGTTTATAATGTAGTCTAGTTCTCATGTGGATGAAGAGGAAACACATCCAAAGCCATCTCATTATACTCATTGATTTGTATACCATCTTCTTGTCTTCCTTTACATGTCCATTATATCTGAGGTCCAATCCTTTCAGTTTAGTTTCTTCCAAGAATGTTGTGTTTTATAAGAACAGCTCTTATGAAAATTCCCATTGCCACTCTAAATTATGTTTCTTTATCTTCTTCCACTCCCAACATGCCATACACCAGCATGAATGAAGAGTAGCTGAATAAATACATGTTAGACTGTAAACTCTATGGCGCAGATAAGCTGAACACAACACTCTACTGTCTTCCAAGATGTATAGATTTCATACCTACGCACAGCTGGTTATGTACATAAATACCACAGGGCACCCCTTCCCACTTCACATTCTCTCAAGTTGATAACAAAGACTTAAGTCAATTAAATTTTGAATCACTTTGATTAACAGGTGATTTTTAAATGTTTTCTGTTGCTAGAAAATAATAATTAAAAAAGAACAGTTTGCTTTGACACTAAATAGTGAAATCCTTTGAAAATACACAAAGCAAAACTAATGTTTCAGTTTGATTCACTTGACAAAACTGGCCTCACTAGAATCATCCTGATGGACACTCACAAAACTTTGAGATCAGATTATGTGCTATGCTCCTCAAGGGAACATAGCTAAAACTAAGATAAACTTACAGCCAGAAAGGTTTAGATGGACTCTTTGCACTAAGCATAAACACAGATGTTTTCTAGAGTCATTGCCTGAATCCAGACACCCCAGATTAAAAAAAAAAAAAAAAAAAAAAAAAATCTCTTTTAATCATAGACAAAATACAGATAAAGAACTTCCTGTATGCTTTCATAAATCAAATCCATATACTTAAGAGAATATCTGTTGCATAACAGCAATGAATTTAATTATTTTGTTTATCTGTGAGCATTTATGTGAAGATATATATCTTCACATTTGCATCTTGACATGACTAATGAAAGTACAGTGTTTTGTCTGCGACTAATTCATTTTCACTTAATACGGCAATGACTGATTAATTTCATTTTCTGGTGCGGAGGACATCCTGTAATACAGTCGATGTTGTTTCAGAACCTTTGAACTTAATTATCTCCAAGTAGAAGGCAGAGTAATAGATACAATCTTTCTCTCTCTTTTTCTCTTTCTTTTTCTCTGAAATCACCTGCTGTGAATCAGAAGATAAAATTTTCAAAGATTGATCGTTAAGCACATACTACTCTTACTTGGTGTGTGATTCTCAATATGAACTTTGCATTAGTAAGGCAAATAAATGTTGATTTTGGAAATGTCTCATAGGGTCCTGCTTACTATAATTTATTTTAACCAAATTAGCTAAAAAAGTCATACAAGGAATACAAAATTATATTAAAGGATATCAAGTTGTTCATCTACCATAAAATAGTATTATGAGCACCACATAACTATACTGTGTTCAAAAGACACTGATGATGAGATCTCTCGAATATTGTGAAAATAAATTTACTAATGTGTTCTCTCAATAGAGAACAAAGGTTTCTTATTGTTTTAAATAGCATTCTGAGACATTTCACATTGTTGTCTAAGTGTTTTTCATATTTGTGGAACGGAATCTTGAATTCTGAGGTACTGAAAATAAATAATCACGTATGATGTCTTAGTCACAAGAACCAAGATGGCTGTGGACACCACTGGGTAAAATCCTACCTATAAACATCAGCTGAAGAATTTGCGTTGACCTTAACAAGGCTAGACCTTCACTTGTGGGTTGAAAGTTTATTCTGTAGATATTTTGAAACATTCCTTTCACACACACACTATCATACTTTGGAAACTACAAAAATGTGGACACCAACACACAAGCCATGAAAAAACATAACATGCAAGAATGCTTTTTCATTAACAGTGCTACTGTTTTTCAGTTTTCTATAATACAGTTATTTTCTACAGGATATTCACCAACATATGCACAAACTCAGCATTCTGAATTTTTAGGTGCCCATATGCTGGGAAATCTTAGGCCCAGAACTCCTGCAGTGATTTTAGATTTTAGTAAAAAATGGAATTATAGGGAAAAATGTTGACTTGTACCTAAATCACTTTTAGCTTTTTCACCAGAATCATACCAACCTAAACTATTTCTGTGTCAAACAAAAGTTTTTTGTTGTTGTTTTGTTGTTGTTTGATTGTTTGTTTTTGGCGTGTATGTGTATTATCACCAGTTTTAAAATAGTTATTTTTAGGGTGAATTTGGACAACAGCATCCTTTTGAAAGGAAAAAAGAGGTTTTATTTTTAAAACATCCCAAAAATATTTTGGCTGTTTCAACTTTTGTTGTTTTTTTTTTTTTTTCAGTTGTTATTAACTTAAGCCAAAACCACTTGCTGAATTTAGTATGGACACCCATACAGTTGTGTTGATTAAAAAAAAAAAAATCTAAACTGCATTTTTGGCTAACAAATTAATTAGCATAAGTTCTGTTCTAATATACATGCAGTGTCCCCTCAATTTTAGTTCTATCCCACAACAAATTTCTGACAATAAAAAGATGATAAAAAGAAACTCTACAGCAGCTCTTCTTTCATATTATTGTCAACACTGAGTCTGAGTGAAATGCTTTGTACATAAAAGTGTTTTTTTTTAATGAAAATATTGCATGTACAGAATGACTCATGTTATAAATCACAGTTTCTGTCAAAAGAAAGAAAAACTGCACAGGACAGACATTCATCTGGTTAAGAAAAATTAACTGTTTTTTGAAATGTGATTTTGATCTCCCCACATCATGCTCCTCATAAGAATCTTTTATACAATACATAAACCATTTTCAGATGCATATATTACCAGCTGTCACAGACTGCAGCCAAGACTGCCCCCTGAGGTTTTCCAAATTCTTGTCTTTGCTATGGAACATGCTACAAGCTTGCCAAGAGCTGGAAAATTGCTGCCCAAATACAGTAGATTTATTAGAAGAGTTGAAGATATTTATGGCAATGACCACTTATTTTCCCTTAATGTATCCCATTGTTCTCTAACTGCAAGCTACTCCTGATTGCCAACATTTTTACATATTCCTGTTCACTGGTTTTTATGAAGACTGGAGTTTTAAACAGTAGCTATAGTGCTACTTTAAATCAAGAAGCTCCACCAAATGGATATTCTCTAAGAATGATTGACTTTCTAAACTTTACTTTCACTACAGCTTTATGTCAGAAAACAAACTTATCCTGGATAGAAGTTTGCTCAGTAAAGCTTCCTCACAAGATATTAAAGTCTGTGGCAGTCCCAGTGCATCTTCCTCCCTGACAGAGAGAAGACTGTATGAATCCACCAAAGCTCTGCTTGCTTCATGGGGATTTCAGCAGCATTCATCGAACTTCCATTAAAGTATCCTCTTTGTCCCCTGTTTTGGGCTCCCTGCCTGGGATCATATGTAGGAAGATCATATGTAAGCAGAGAACTAGAAAAGATGGATGCAACAGATGCCATCTCCAGACAAAGGTGAATGTGAATTCCTGATCCCACAACTCCCATCTTTCTACCCCTCCCCATATATTGTCACAAATACCCTTTTGCACTGGCGGTAGTTCTCTGTACCTACTCCAGCTGTTAGCTGCTAACTTTTATGCAGTCCTATTTCCCAACATTGACTTTGGCAACAATATCCATCTTTCTGATAAACTTCCATATTAAAGTGACTTTTATTCAATTTGCATAGAATACCATGTGCATAACTGCATATACTTGACATTGGATAAATGTTAACACATAAAACATCACTTAAAATCAAGGTCAGTATCATTCAGTGGTAAAGACCTCAGATGACCTCCATCTGAAAGCACTAGCAAAATTACTATAATCATTGGCACATGATCAGCCTATAAATTTCCAGGAATCAACACTGCAAGGTGTTGCACATTTTAGCTCTACGTGCTCTGAAATTAATTTTTAGCTTGAAACATATCTCTGAGAGGGAAATTTGGTTACACTGAGTCCTCAAACACACACAAGAATCTTTTAACTCAGTGCAAGGCCAATGTCCTGATGAGGCCTCTTAAGACTTCAACATAGATAATTTAAAAAGAGAAAAGGAAAAAAAAAAAAAAAAGGAAAAAATAGAAAAAAAAATATATAAAAAAAAAGAAACAAGAAAAAAGGAAAAAAAAGAAAAAAGGAAAAAAACTTTAAATATTTTCTATTACTTGTTTTATTTGTTACATTAACAACTGACAGCAACTCAAAAAGGGACATATTTTTCTTAATTTTATGGATTTTGTGTATTTGCCAATATTTTTTGTACAGCAAGTTTTTGTTTCCTATGTGACCATTTAGACTGTTATCTGTAGTTTTTTACACAGCAATACAAAAAAAAAAAAAAAAAAAAAAAACAGAAAATAAAAATTGTAAATATTTTCAGGAGCACTCAAAAGTACATCATTTGAAACTTACATTAGACACTATTGCTTGTTGTCTCCTTTAATATTCTATAATACACAGACAGTACATATTTGAGCTAGAAGCAGTTTAGAATTATTTGTGCTGGTCTTAACATCCAGACAAAATAAATAAATAAAAATAAAAATAAAAATAAAAATAAAAATAAAAATAAAAATAAAAATAAAAATAAAAATAAAAATAAAAATAAAAATAAAAATAAAAATAAAAATAAAAATAAAATGTGTACTTCTTTCAGGAAAAGACTTCAGGATAACTGCATGAATTAGTATTAGTCTATTGAACTGCCAGCCAAAAGGCAAATCACAAATTCCAGTTTCAAGAGCTGGAATGGCTAGAAAAGACTAAAGAAAAGACTAAAATTTAGCTTCCAAAATACTCATGTTCTTGATCAGTGATTTTCAAACTTCTAATATTTTTAGATGCCTAAACATTTTCCAGTGCAATTTCCTATAGAATTAATGTAAGAACTTTTTTTCCCTAGTTATCTTCCATAAATGTCTTAGAAGTTGTTCAGAGCCTCTACTTCTTTCCATTCCCCTTGGAATCTGAAAATCACATGCATAAAACCCCAATTAGAAATTGAGGAGCCAAATTGACTGTCTTTTAAAAATAAAAATAATTCATTTTAGAAGACAGGTAACTTCTCAAGGCCAAATCCTGTTGTCCTCAACCCATAGTAAGTTCAGATTTCCAGAATCACAGAATCACAGAATCACAGAATTTCTAGGTTGGAAGAGACCTCAAGATCATCGAGTCCAACCTCTGACCTAACGCTAGCAGTCCCCACTAAACCATATCCCTAAGCTCTACATCTAAACGTCTTTTGAAGACTTCCAGGGATGGTGACTCCACCACTTCCCTGGGCAGCCTGTTCCAATGCCTCACAACCCTTTCAGTGAAGAAGTTCTTCCTAACATCTAACCTAAAACTCCCCTGGCTCAACTTTAGCCCATTCCCCCTTGTCCTGTCACCAGGCACGTGGGAGAACAGACCAACCCCCACCTCGCTACAGCCTCCCTTGAGGTACCTATAGAGAGCGATAAGGTCGCCCCTGAGCCTCCTCTTCTCCAGGCTGAACAAGCCCAGCTCCCTCAGCCGCTCCTCGTAGGACTTGTTCTCCAGGCCCCTCACCAGCTTCGTCGCCCTTCTCTGCACCCGCTCAAGCACCTCCATGTCCTTCTTGTAGCGAGGGGCCCAAAACTGAACACAGTACTCGAGGTGCGGCCTCACCAGAGCTGAGTACAGGGGGACGATCACCTCCCTAGCCCTGCTGGTCACACTGTTCCTGATACAAGCCAGGATGCCGTTGGCCTTCTTGGCCACCTGAGCACACTGCTGGCTCATATTCAGCCGACTATCCACCATCACTCCCAGGTCCTTCTCTGCCTGGCAGCTCTCCAACCATTCCTCTCCCAGCCTGTAGCTCTGCTTGGGGTTATTGCGCCCCAGGTGCAGGACCCGGCACTTGGCCTTGTTGAGCTTCATGCAGTTGACCTCAGCCCATCGGTGCAGCAGAAGTCTCAGGGCCTTGATGAACTCCTACTGAAAGTCACTGACCAATTCTCACAGATTGACTTTTAGATGGCAGACCAGTAGGCAGTTTTAGTAGGCAGTTGATCAAATCTCTCTCCATGTCTTTTATGTCTCTACCAAGTAACTCTTTAAATCTTCATGGCAAACTGCTACTTCAACAGCCAGATGTCTTAAACAGTCATGCTTGTGCTATGAAGCAGATTGTCCACATAGATGGGTCCAAGTCCTCTATGCTCCCTATGAATTATGTGCTCCCTACATTCACTGCTAGGAAACACTTGGCTGTTTCTGAGACAGCTGATTTCCTCCAGCCAAGACAGTGTTCATATGCATGAAAATGTAAGTAGTATGACAAATTAAGATAAGATCTCTGCAATATCAGAATAAGCATACCTAATCAGAAGAAATGAAAAGAAGAAATTAGAAGAAATCAGAAATAATGAAAAGCCTAGTATGCAACCTTTACTCGCTAGAATAAAGCATCCATACATCAGCCTTAGATTAGCCCTAAAAACAAGGGGGAAAAAAGAGAGAAAGTCAATCTCCAAAAAGATTGGTTTTCCTAGTGTTCATGGAATTTTTGAGATATATAAGTGCAGTTTCTTTTGCACAAATGTTCACATTGGTTGCTTATTATTCAATTCATCTGTGTTAGCAATTAAACCATCATACCTGATTTATTATTTTCAACATCTTAGAATTCAAGATTCCATTCCACACATGTGGAATGGAAAAACACTTAGGCAACAATGTAAAGTCTCTGAATGCTGTTTATCAAAGTAGTCACATCTGAAGACACATTCAAATACAGAACAGCTGCAGCCCTGTTGTCATAAAAATCCACAGCTGTATTACAGGCCATATACATTCTCTCAGGATATCTGCTGAGATGGGGGATGGATAAATAAATAAATAACCCAACAAAGGAAGAGATTCTAAACAAACTTCCCCTGTAATAACACAATTAATACAGGCATGGCATCAATACAGAGCTGAAAAATCAGCCACATTCCCTAACAAGGGACAGAGATTTTCCACCTATAGTTGCAACCACTCCTCAACATAATCAGTACTTTGCTGGCTGGGGCTAGATTCTGTTGCTGTGACTCACAGGGGATATAACTACACTGCAAGAGAAATCCTGCTGTGATTTACATTCTGTTCAATGTAGGAGTATTACAGTAGCTCACATAAAATCATTCTGGGGCCCTTACAGATGTCAGGTAATACCTTACTATTTCTATTACAAACAGTTCAACTAGAACTGAGTGGGGCCACAGACTTAGTATTTACTATTAGTTTGGATGAAATAGCTGGACCTTTACATTTCTTAAGAAAAATATATTTTCTAACAGGTAGTATAATAGAGATTATACTCACAGATTATAAAACCCTTGAGGAGGCTCAAAAGCCAAGTCATATAACCAGTAAATTTCAGATGTTTCCCTTGAATGCCTTTCAGTGCTTTTGTAGAAGAAGGTGTCTCCTTACCCCACTCCCAGTCCTTAACTTCCCCCATGTGCCATCTTCCTTTTAGGACCTGCCAACATCTCCCTCCTTCCTCATGAAGGATCTGACTGTCTCTCATTTGGTCACCAGCAATCGCTGAAATCACATTGCCAGGTATCTTTGTTCTCCCCTCTGGAGAGACCTGGATCTCTACACACTTTTCCTTTCCCCATAACTCTTTGTACTTGGCTCT
The DNA here is from genome assembly GCF_964035555.1 of Netta rufina. Lineage (NCBI taxonomy): Eukaryota > Metazoa > Chordata > Aves > Anseriformes > Anatidae > Netta > Netta rufina. The sequence goes on along the minus strand of NC_140125.1, from coordinate 82,880,602 downwards.
GCATGCCTCTAATCCTCTCAGTCTGTAATGAGTCTGGATGGAATGGATTTAACCTTCCCTCCGGCAGCCCATACAGTGCTGTGCTCTGCACTTGTGGCTAGAATAGCATTGGTATCACACCAGTGTTTTGTCTACTGCTGAGCAGTGCTGACACTGCATCAGGACTCCCTCCAACCTCACCCCCACCCCGGAGCCAGTGGGTGGGCAAGAGGTGGTGAGGGGGTATCACCAGGGCAGCTGACCTAAACCAACCAAGGGGATATCAAAGGGATATTCTATGCCATGTGGTATAACACAGCAATAAAAGAGGGTAAAAGGGTGGGGGGGGCTCTCATTATGAAGACGTCTGTCCTCCCAAACAACCACTACTTGTATTGAGGCTCTGCTTCCTGGGAGGTGACTGAACATCGCTTGTTGATGGGAATTAGAGAATAACTTTTTTTTCCCTCTCTGTTCTTCTGTGCTTCTGTGTGGCCTTTGCTTTATCCCCTCCTCCCCCCCTCCTTTTCCCTTTAATCAAATTATCCTTATCTCAACCTGTGAGCCCTTTTATTTTCTTTCCTGCGTACTTTCTTCTCTCCTCTTCTTCTGAGGAGGGGGAGTAAGACAGGGGTTGTGGTGGAATTTAGCCGCCCAGCAAGGTAAAAAACACTGCACCATCCTATCTGCACTACATGCTTTCTCTATTCACTTTAGTCAACCTTGCTCATTTTTTTCCTACTTAGGAGATGAACCAATCTAGATATCAATTTTAGTGGAAGGACTGTAAGATCTGAGATAGAGATCTGCTATGCCAAATAAGCTAGGAGTTGGCATCGACCAACATTTTGATCTACTATAATGTTTCTCACACTCTGATCTGTGCTTAACAGTCCAGCAGAGGAGGAGAAATCTCCGGGCTCTGGAGCTACTGGAGGCAATGGCCATTCTTACCTTTCCTTAACAGTTTGTTTAAAGCTGATGTATAGGTGCCTTCAATCCTGCAGTCATATCAACATTGCTTAAATAACACCAAGGTCTTCTTACATGTCCCATACTACACCTCCCATTAAATAAATAAATAAATAAATAATAACAATAATAATAATAACAATAACAATAATAACAACAACAATCCATTTTGAGAGGTCTTAGCTCACTGCTCCTGGCAACACTGCCTAGGATTGTAGAAGAGAATACTAGAGCAGCCCATCTTATCCATCCCAGACAAAACACAGAGATAAGTAAAGGTATGCCATAAAGCTGGAGACTTTTCTCAACCAGCTAGTTATTGAACTGTTACATACATTAATCTTTAGTTGGGAAAAAAGTTTAGTGACAAAGAGGTATGGAAGCCAGCAAGTTCTATTGTAAACTTTATTCTCCAAATTTTTTATCTATCCTTCAACTATATTCCCCAAGCTCTGCATAATTTTCATAGTCATCTGCCTTAGCAATTAGATATCTGAATGCCCACATATGTGCTTTGATAGTGTAGAACAAGACAAAAGGTTAAATCTTAAGTTCAAGCAACAGGAGGTTGCCATCAGCTTAAACGGGATCAGAATGTTATATGTGATTCTGGCTTGATTTTTTTTTTCTTTTTCATGTCAGTAATGCTTGATGTGTGCCTTGCTGCCTTTTCAAAATAATTGCTACTATGGTTTATTATTTATATGCTTAGGAGTCTTTGGGGGCTGTCCATTTCAAACCTTAAGAGATCTGTTCTTGTTATTCATTCTTAAACATTCATGCTTCAGCATTAAATTGGCTTATTAAACAATATGATGATAATTACTGTGGAACTTAAAAATGCTGATCTTTTCATAACCTTAAAAGTACAAGGCTCATTGTAATGTACCCATGGGAATTATAGAACTTAAATTATTATTTCTATAGTGACAAAAGAATGTTTTATGCTTACAAATTTAGCATAAACTTCTACAGAGAGCCTGATTTGTAAACATCTACTTACCTGTACTTTCTTCATCATTTTCAGGTCATACAGTAAATTCTTCAGAGTTATTGCAACTTGCATGTGAAACAAATTTATAATCTTAAAACCTGAATGCAGAATTTGTTCATTACTAACAGAAAGAGAATGCTTTTAGTGAACCTAAATTCCTGGAATTCCCTCCTTTAAAATCAGTGTGATTTTTCATTGCCACTAAAGGCTGCTAGAACTGGCAAGACTTTGCAAGCTGAGCCCAGAATACTACAGCTTTCCACTCTGCTGTTTGGCATGTGAGGAAAAATTCTGTCATTCCACAAAAACTGGCAGATCTAATCATATGTGTAATTTAATATGGTTTTGCTTATCAAGGAAGCAGATGAGCTGTGTAATGTTTCTAAGCTTGTATTTTATTTTATTTGCAGGACTGATGGTTTGACCAGACAGAATGAATCAATAGGAGACACCTGGTCAAAAAGTTAAAAAATTATGTTTAGAAGTAGTTGTTTGTAAAGTTTCTACCAGTTTTAACTTAAGAAAATGGTTCAGCTAGCAAATTATAGCACATATGAGCTCATTCATCAGTCAGGACCTTTCAGCACTACATGCTGTAAAAATAAAACCCAGTAGTCCATGTCACAAAGAATTGTATTTGAGTCTCATACCTTAAATACATTAATTATCCTCACCTCTTTATACTTTTTATTTTCCTACTGAATGGAATTTTTCACTGAATTTTCACTTTCTACTACAGCACAGCGATTAGCCGGAGAAGCTCTTTCTCATATTAAAAATTAGTGAAAAGATGCATTCAGTAGTGTATTTTCATGCTCAGCAAGCTGACTGTAGTTAAGTATGATATGATCACAGAGAAAAATATTTTCTCTGAATATCTTTTTAACCTAGGCTTGTCATATGCTCCTGTAAGCTAAAAGCCTTATTTTGGCTTGCTCCCAGCCTTCTCTTGAAACAAAGCCTGGTTTGTCTTTGGAAGATTATTTATTTCTGTGTTAGAATACATATTCAAATTCTCTAAGTAGGGCTGGTTAGCTCCTCGCTTCCACAAAGCAATCATAAAACTCATGTGCTAGCTTTTAGCAAAGTCACTGTAAAATGCTAACTATTTGAATGATATTCTGAGGTTTCTTGTGAAAGCCTCATACTGTCTGAAGTCCCCAAAGAAACACTGTCTGTTTAAGATTGACAATAAAGCCTCCATCCAAAGCAACCTTAAGAAAAAGTAAACATTAAAGTCCACTACATGTGTGCAGTATAAAGTTTCAAACAGCATAGTGCTAACAGATTGGTTGGCTAAAGATAATTCATAGCCGTTAGTATCTTTAAAAGCTAAAGAAACTATACTGAATTAGTGTGCTATTGGTGAGCAGTGATATACATGTAACTTTTACAGAAGTGGAAATAAGCAAAATGGACTTAATGCAAATATTCAGTGAATGTGGAGATTTCAATTAAAAAAAAATGACTAAACTATAACATTCAGAAACTAGAAGCTTTACAGATAAAGCTAATATGTATTATAAAATATTTGAGTTTATAACATAATTAGCACATTTTTACAACAGTCATCAGATGGTTTTTGTTGTCAGGCCTTTGGACAGGGAAACAATATCTTTTGAACAGACCATAATGAGTCTTTTCCCCTTTCATTACAAGCCAAAACTGTAGCCACTGGTCACAATTACACCATGCAATTAAGTGTTATAAACCGAACTCAAACCACAAACAAAAAGTGGGTCATACTGCCTTGGATAAAACATCATTTTTCTATTTTGTTTTGCACAGGTACTATTTCCTCCAGATGGCATAATGCTGGTTAAGCAGGTAATAAAATGTCTGACTCTGCAATGTGCAGACACAACATGACATGTTTTGAACAGCCAGCTATTAGCTGAAGGTTTCTCATGAAAACTAACAGCCCTGTATTTCATGCACTGGTATCAAGGTTTGCCATTTGTCTGAGGAAGCTGCATCCTAAAGAAAGTGCTAGATAAATCACTCCTTATGTCTGTAGCTACATTTTGACACTCAGTGCTCCTCCACATTCATCCAATGGGAGTTATCTTTTCATGTGGCTCTACATGACTGACAAAGTCCTTACAAACAGGTGATTAAGTTGGAAATGAAACTAACAGTTCTAGGGAAGATCTTAACACTCCACCATTGGTCACTTGCTATTTCCTAATTATTTTACATTAACTTAGATTTTTGGCAAATATATTAAGTCCAAGTATTTCTCACTGCAAAGCCTAGCAATTCACTAACAGACAAATGAAGGGCCAGAATAGACAATTATCAAAATATTTAAATTTCATGAATTAAATGTAATTTTTTAGATTTTCAGGAAAACTACATTAGCCTTGAATATCAATTTTTAAATTACTATAAAAAAATTGTGAGTCTCCACATTCAGGCTGCTTGATGTCCTCTCTGTGAATCATTTTGCTTTCTCTGCTCTCAGCACGTCAATTTAAAATGTAGCCATTGTTAGCGATCATTATAGTTAGATATACTCCAGATGAAGAGCTTTTGCAGTTAAAGTCAAACAGAGCATAATGAAATCTCCCGTAGTTCAATGAAAAAAAATGCACATAGAGTATGACTTGGTTTTCTTCCCATGAGCATTATAATGAAGAAACAGCTATGAAAATCTGCCATTCTTTGGTGATTCTTGTCTTCTCCCTCCTAATATTTTTCCAGATTATTTACCAAAGATGTTATCCTTCAGTATTCTTCTTGTTCCTTCACCTTGCATAGATGCCTTTGGTTCACAGGAAAGAATAAATTTTAGTTAGGTATATCTAAATTATTTTCCAATATTTTGCTTCAAAAGGCCATTTCAAATACTTCCAGGTACAGTTGCCTGGTTATTTACTTTGCAAATTCTTGTTTGTAATTTTAACCAGAATTGAATAGCTATGGGCTCATATGGAACACGTCGGTCCTGCATCTGATAGCTGTGTGAAAACTTCATTAAAAACTGGTTGGCTGGGAGAAATGCAGAGCAAATATTTCTAACTACTTATTTGGAAATCTGCAAGTCCTTTATATATACAAATTCTATGGAGACTTGCTGGGACATCAGTTCTGCAGTGATAAATTTTGTCCAGACTCTGTGATAACATGAAAGCACAGGATACACACACACAGAGCAGTAATAAGAAGCATCTGTTCTGTGCAAAATTGTAAATTATCATTAAAAGTAAAAAATAGATCTGAAAACTTTTCTTTATAAAATATAGATTTTGCAGACTAACATACACCATTGTTAACCAACCCACATAAATAAGAATGGGAATAATTCCCAATGTTTCACACAATATTCTAACAACCTTTCTCATACCAATGATTTATCTTCTAAAAAAAAAAAAGTATGTCAGAAAAAGAACTGCTCAATCATATTGAGTTATGAATCTGAACAATAACAATGTCTGCTCATGTTAAATCATGAAAATCACACTTCAGGCTGCCCAGCTCTAGACTCTTTGCAAATGCTGAGGGTTTAGTGAAATCCCTGAGAGTCTGGGGTAGCAAAGGGGATTTATATTGAACAATTCATTTATGCTACTTAAGTATGAAAAAGAAACTCTGAACACTGTAATTAACAGGCAAACTCTCCTTGAGTTTGCCTCTTCCTCGAGACCACCACATAATGTGATGCTTTGTGACATAAACGAATACGAAGTAAGACATCCTGCACTTTGATCTAACCTAGCAAACATACAAGCAACAGAGTAATTCTCCTTCTTAGTACTATCAGCAGGTACCAGCTGCAAACTTTTCCAACTGGTTAACTAACCCATAAACATGCCAAATCAATCTCTTCACAAACACTGACTTGTGCTTCTTATGTTCTTTGTTATAAACAGCCAAAGGATTATTTTGCTTATGGAAGTATATATTTATCCTTAAACTAAATATTTATTTAAGACAGTATTTGCATGAAACAGTAGAGGGAATACATATGTTTAAAAATAATACTTCATTCATAGCTATCCAGAGCATGCTGTCATCTGATTTGGTTATCTTGAGAAAAACTAGCATGTCAAACCTTCCTTCTCCCAGATCTTCCATCTGGAGTAGCCCAGTACCTCACCAAGAAGTAAATACTAATGTCATAGATGCCCTTCTTTCAAAATATGATCCATTTCACCAGTGCCTAGAATAAAATGTCCAAAATCCTCACCTGAGGCTCACCAGGAGGCAAAGCAAACCACATCTACTCAGCCAACAGAGTCTGTCTGTAAGACACACAGGCAGGGGGAGAGGCACTCTCTTAGTGACACTTCTTCATTTCGGGTGCCCATCTGGGCACAGAGCTATCAAGGGTGCTAGCCAGCTTCCAACTTGTAATGCAGCCAGCTCAGAGGGCGGGGAAGGAAGGAGCCTCCCCGCTGAATGACCTCTTAGTGCCATCCTCCTCTTTAGGGCAAACTGCCCACCTAGCCTCACCACAGACAGGGTGCTGCCCAGTTTAACTCATCCCCGAAATTTCATTAAAGTACAGAACCTTGTCACACACAATCTCTGATATTTGATATCATGATGATAAGATATGCTTTTAAATATTTCATCACAGATTTATATCATGAAAGGCTATTATGGCAGTTAGTTATGTAATGGCTCCAGTACTAGTAACCAACTGTTCTTCTAATCCATACTATTTTCTAACCAAAGTGAGCGATTAACTGTTGCCTCTTACTGGCAGATGCCTCCTGGCAGTAAGAGATCAAGCCAGGACATGGAATTAATACAAAGACTGTACATGATGCTCCATTAATCAAAAACAGTAAGATACCACTGATGAACTTGCAAGATTAGGTAACGCTAGGCATGAAACACTCATTCTACTTACAGGAGGTTTTAAGACACCAAAGGAGTGCCCACCTTTGGGCTATTATTCCTTCGATTCCAAAGAGAAGCAAGGTTCAGTCTTTTAGATAAATCATAGAATTATTAAGGTTGGAAAAGACCTCCAAGATCATCTGGTCCAACCATTCCCCTACTACCAATGTCACCCACTAAACCATGTTCCTAAGCACCACATCCACCCTTTCTTTAAACACCCCCAGGGACAGTGACTCCACCACCTCCCTGGGCAACCTGTTCCAGTGCCTGACTGCTGTTTCTGAGAAGAAATCTCTCATAATTTCCAACCTGAAAACCTGATGAACTGTTGAGTCAACACATAACTAGGAATGCAAGCAGCAGCTCTATTATTTCATGAGACAGAAGTCATAACCTTCACAGACAGTGGACCTCATCTCCCCAGGCAGTATGGGTGTTCACACACTCCTTCTGGAATGGCTCCAACTATACATAACTATGTGGCTCTAAAGTGCAGACTCATTCCTACATACATACAAGGCAAAACCACTTATTCTTAAATCACTGAATTATAGAATAATTTAGGCTGGACAAGACCTCCAGCAGTCATCTAGTCCAAACTCCTGCTCAGTGCAGGGCTAGCTACAACATTAGATCAGGAATTCATGCTAATTTTCCTACATGCTACAAAGAACGACAAAAGAACAAAGGTGGCTATTTCAACTTAGAAACAGTTCAGAGTGCTGAAATGATCCAGTAATGTGCCATACAAGATGCATGATTCAAATCTTTGTTTCAGTCATCAAAAATATTAGCAAATTGCTTGTATGAAGTATTGCACATGAAATGTAAACTTGTAGCGTGACAGCTGCTCCTGACCTCACTGGGTTTGTGTAAACTATCCAGTCTTATATTTGGAACAGCTCATCTGGAGTACACTTGTAACAGCCAACCCATGTCTGGTGCTCGTATTATCTCAGGCATCACTACAGAGAGCTGATCTTTGTCAGGCAGGCTTACCAATATTAACCCGTTTATTTCCATGCATAAATAATACATTAAAGGCACAGTGTGTCTATGGAGCCTTATATCTACTCAGCCACATTTGTTCCATACATTACACCACCCTTGTGCAATCTACATTTGAGCTGTGTTGGAGAGCAGTATTCTCCCTTCAGCCTAAATCTCTTCAACATTTATTTAGCAATACAGCTGGAGATACTTGCCTAAAATAAGTATGTAAGCCAGTGAGTTTGTCTAAATAACAAGCTTACATTATACATTTCAAAGTAATAGCTTTAATGGAATTTAAATCTCTCTAGAGAAAAGTACTATTTAGCTGTAAACATATGACTGTTCCAACCTATATATATATAGTATATATAAAATACAGATTCATGACTAGAAAATATCATTGTTGCCTGCATGCTTCATACATAACCAAAGACCTTCACCACTATTTTCTGCATCAAGTCTATAACTTCTTGAGTTAGATCTTCCAGAAAGACGGTATTGATTTTAAGTAAAAGAGAGGCAACTCAGCTCTTAAAAGGTACTTTAAGTTTTCTTCTCACTATTAAAAATGCATCCAATTTCATTTGTTAATTTATTTTCAGTTTAAATGTTTTGATTTCCAATATATTTTGGTGCATTAAGATGGGTTCTGCCATCAGATTCTGTTCAGGCACCAACATTCACAGAGCTCTTTTCATTCAGCATGAATAATACTGATTTGATTTTGTGTAGCACTTTTCATTCAAAGGTCTCAAAAAACCCTCATGAGTATTTATGAGTGGTAAGCCTCATATAGAAATACCTCCCTTTTGTAGAAAGGCAAACTGAGGGAAAAGATGCTGGAGACCATATTCTCCACAAGGATAAAAATAACACAGGAATGAGGTGCCTATGCACTTTTGGGAAGGCAGAATCAGTCAAGCTCTCCAAAGACACAGAATACCACAGGCAAAGCCAGGAACAAAACCTGCATTACCCTATTCTTAAGCCTGTGCTTCTACAGCAAGACCACTATGATTTGAATGATTTCTAGATACTGTTGTATAAGGTTTAGGTATACAACTCCATATTTAGAACAGCTCAGAAATGCACTACAAATTTCATACTAGTGTTTCAATTGCATTAATGATATAAACTGTCCTGCACAGGTGTGCAACAGTTTTTATACTACTTAAACAACTGCCTGTTCTTACCGCATTTCATGCACAACCACACTTTAAGCCTAATGAATCCCAAATACTAATATTCATAGTAAACCCAAATTCACCTTGGTAGCTGCAGAAATTCTCACCTATGGCAGAGATGATAAAGACCGCAGCCAGGCAGTTCAGTGTCTAGTGACACTGTGGCAATAGACACATGAACACTCAGTCACTTCCTTTCACATCTGAAACCGTGAGGTTGTTTTATTCTGGATCACTGAACATTACTGAGCAGATAAAAGGACTTAACAGGTTTCCTCCAAAATGCAGTTAATAATTATCACAGTGTATTCTAAGAGAAGCCTTGCTATGCATAGACCTCTTACCCTCATGGCCTTATGTCATATGAAGCAGGTCAGGTGACAGAAACAGAAAGAATAAGTGCTTCCCTCCCAGCAGGTGGGATTGCAGAACCAAAGAAGGAAAGAAAACTCTCAGCACATTTCTACAATCTTTCCTACAACTCTAAGTTTATTTCTCAAGCACACTGGGATCTGAAAGTTACTGAGGATTTACTACTATTTTTGAAGTGAGGGATACGGGCTTTCATGAATGGTCAGCTTTTTGCAGAATGAACATTTGACCTTTTGAGATTTAGTGGCCTCAGACAGTCTTTCATATCTGTACTAAGGCACTTCTAAAAGTTCTCCAAAAATTCTTTATCCAGGACTGGAAGAGACATCTCCACTACATTTCCATTAAGAGCTTGAATATCTCATAAGAAAACTGATCATCTATTTCAGATCTTGATTAACTTAATTAACATATCATACACTTTCATAATATTCTATTATAATCAAAGAAGTGAGACGAAAAAACTTCTACTCCCAAAGTTCATTCTAGTCAGGCATGTTAGATACGTCATTTAGAAAGTTAAAAGACATTTTAAAGTTCAGATGATAAAAGCATATACAAACATGGAGAAAGATATGGTACTCAACAGATTCTTTGCCTCAGACTTCACTGGCAGTCAGGCTTCACACACCTCTCAAGTCCCTGAACCTGTAGGCAGGGGCTAGAGGTGCAAAGTCCCTCCCACTGTAAGTGAAAAGCATGTTCGAGACTACCTGATGGAACTGAACATGTACAAGGCTACGGGGCCTGATGCATCCCAGGGTCCTGAAGGAACTGGCAGAGGTACTTACCAAGCCACTCTCCATCACACTTGAAAAGTCAAGGCAGTCAGGCATAGTCCTTGGTGACTGGAAAAATGGAATTGGGGGTTCTGCTGGACAAAAAACTTGACATGAGCCATCAGTGTGCTTGCAGCCCAGCGGGCCAACTGCATCCTGGGCTGCATCAATAGATGAGTGGCCAGCAGGTTGAGGGAGGTGATTGTCTCCCTCTGCTCAGCCCTTGTGAGGCCTCACCTGAGATTCTGCATCCAGGTCTGGGGTCCCCAACACAAGAAGGATGTTAAGAGTGGGTCCAAAGGAGGGACACAAAGATAAGGGCTGGAGCACCTCTCCTATGAAGAAAGGCTGAGAGAACTGGGGTTGTTCAGCCTTGAGGAGAGAAGGCTCAAGGAACCTTAATTGCAGCCTTTCAGTACTTAAAGGTGGTTTATAAAAAGTTGGAGAGCAACTTTTCACATGGGACAAGGGGGAATGGTTTTTAACTAGAAGAGGAGAGATTTACATTAGATCTTAGGAGGAAATTCTTTATTCAGAGAGTGATGAGGCACTGGAACAAATTGTCCAGAAAAGCTGTGGATGACCCATCCCTGGAAGTGTTCCAGGCCAGGTTGGATGGTGCTTTGGGCAACCTGATCTGGTGGGCGGTGTCCCTGCCCATGGGAAGGGGTGGGAACTAGATGGTCTTTAAGATCCCTTCCAACCTAAAATGTTCTGTGATACTATGATTCTATGCTTAGGGACATGAAAACAACGATGAAAATATGGCTTAGATAAACTAGAAAGTCTCTGCAGAAAATACATTCCCGAAGGCTTTGGGGGTTTCAGGATGGCAGCTTATTAGTGGAAACTGATTGTCATGGCTTTGAACTAAAACCCTTCTAGCTCCTGAGAGCTGTTTTGGCTTGCTTGTGTAATAAAGGCATGATTCACAGAAAACATCTTTGACATTTTTGGGCCATGTAAGAACCAGCACACTGTATTTACTAGGTCCATGAGTAGCTAACATATTGAATGAAATCCTAACCTTGCTGAAATAGATGAGAATTCTTCCTTGATTTCACAGTCAGGATCTCACCATACCACCACAGCAACAGTAAATAAACAAGTATAATTCAATCACTCTATAGTGTTCTTGAGATCACATCAGGAACAGACAATTTTTGACTTGCATCATCCAATTCTCAATGTGTAATATCTAACCCTCCAACATTTTTGTGACATAAACTGCATTAAAATTGAGGATTTATATTGATCTGGAATGTGAGCAATGATAGCAGACACTCCCAGTTCTTATGTCTTTTCTGACCTGTTTAAGTTATACAGCTTTAGAAATTAACTTTGCAGGAGTCATCCAGCAAAATTAAAGGGGGCCAGTATTTAATTCCCTGAGCACTTCCTTCTCTGATGTAGGGGAAAAAAAAAAAAAAAAAAAAAAAAGAGGAAGAAGAAGTGAAGCAAATGATGAGAGGCTGGATCTCCTATGATATAAAGAAGGAGAGGACAGAGCATTGTAGGGACACAGAAAACCTAAAGAGTTTAAAGGACCATTCCAGAGAGGAAATAAGTCACCTGCTATCAAATGCTTCAAGTAACATCATGCTGACAAGATTCTTACATGTTGTAATACATACATGTCTTGTCTGTATGTATAAAATACTGAGGTGGCTTGGATTCACATCATAAAACAGGGCCACAGCATGAAGACCGGCACTGTTTACTATCTTTACCAGTGACATGGACAGACTGAGTGCACCCTCAGTGAGTTTGCCAATGACGCCAACTTGTGTGGTGCAGTCCACATGCTGGAGGGAAGGGATGCCATCTGAGAGATCTGCACAGGCTTGAGAGGTGGGCCTGCATAAACCTCATGGAATTCAACAAGGCCAAGTGCAAGGTTCTGCATCTGGGCTGGGGCAATCCCAAGCACAAATACAGGCTGGGCAGAAAATGGATTGAAAGCAGCTCTGAGGAGAAGCTCAACATGAGCCAGCCAGGTGTGCTTGAAGCCCACAAAGCCAAATGTATCCTGGGCTGCATCAAAAGTAGTATGGCCAGCAGGTCAAGGGAGGTGATTCTCCCCCTCTGCTCTGCTCTCATGAGACCCTGCCTGGAGCACTGCATTCAGCTCTGGGGCCCCCAGCACAAGAAGGACATGGACATATTCGAATGAGTCCAGAGGAGGGGCCATGAGGATGATCAAGGGACTGGTGCACCTCTCCTGTGAAGACAGACTGAAGGAGTTGGGGCTATTCAGCCTGAAGAAGAGAAGGTTCCAGGGAGACCTTATAGCGGCCTTCCAGTGCCTAAAGGGGGCCTACAGGAAAGCTGGGGAGGGACTCTTTTTCAGGTTGTGTAGTGATAGGACAAGGAGTAATGTCTTTAAACTAAAAGAGGGTAGGTTTATATAAGATATTTTGAAGAAATCCTTCACTCAGTGGGTATTGAGGCACTGGCACAGATTGCCCCGAGAAGCTGTGGATGTCCCATCCCTGGAAGTGTTCAAGGCCAGGTTGGATAGGGCTTTGAGCAGCCTGGTCTAGTGGAAGGTTTCACTGCCAATGGTGGGGTTGGAACTAGAGGTTAGCCTTTAAGGTCCCTTCCAACCCAAACCGTTCTATGATTCTATGATTCTATGATTCTGTGAGGGTGCTTCTACTGGTATTTCACAGAATCACAGAATTTCTAGGTTGGAAGAGACCTCAAGATCATCGAGTCCAACCTCTGACCTAACACTAACAGTCCTCCACTAAACCATATCACTAAGCTCTACATCTAAACGTCTTTTAAAGACCTCCAGGGATGGTGACTCCACCACTTCCCTGTGCAGCCCATTCCAATGTCTAACAACCCTTTCAGTAAAGAAGCTCTTCCTAACATCCAACCTAAAACTCCCCTGGCGCAACTTAAGCCCATTCCCCCTCGACCTGTCACCAGACCGACCCCCACCTTGCTACAGCCTCCTTTAAGGTACCTGTAGAGAGCAATAAGGTCGCCCCTGAGCCTCCTTTTCTCCAGGCTGAACAAGCCCAGCTCCCTCAGCCGCTCCTCATAGGACTTGTTCTCCAGACCCCTCACCAGCTTTGTTGCCCTTCTCTGGACTCGCTCAAGCACCTTGATGTCCTTCTGGTAGTGAGGGGCCCAAAACTAAACACAGTACTCGAGGTGCAGCCTCACCAGAGCCAAGTACAGGGGGACAATTTGGAGCACACTACAAAGCAGGGCTTGGAAAATCTCCTATATGACACAAATTCACTACCTGATTTTTATTTTTTAACAAAAAGAGGAGAAACAGTTCCCTAAACCCCCTACTCTCCTCATAAGACAATATACATATGGTAAAGCCATGTTTGCTTGAGAAAAACAGAAATTACTGTAAGATCCACCAGAAAAGCCATAGTAGATTCATTCAAATTATGCAATACTGGCTTGACTACAGGCATGCTTTTTTTCATGCTCCCTGTTCTTGAACTATTCAGACAGAATAGAGATTTGCTGCACTATAACTACATTGGTGAGTCTTAGTTAAAACAAACAAAACCCACACTGAGAAGGAGCAATAAAAAAAAAAGTTTGACAATAAAGTACCATGAAAGCTAAAATACACGCCAAATGCGAAATGATTAACACAAGCTATTCATCAGCTCCAATTTTATCATTCTCCCAAAGTCATGACATGAAGTCATATAACCTTTTGGGGTTTGATGAAATCCAGGATAGGTTCTTTGGCTGTTTTTCAGACCTCTGCTATGGCTCATATTTTCTGTTTTTACAGTTTGATCATAAAGACTGATAGTTCTTCTGAAAAATCTGTGTAAAACAAGTCATACTCAGCAATGTTCATCCTCTAACTTTTGCATACAAAGAGCTTATTTAATTGTGGCCATGTCTTTATATGTGAGGTATGTGAAAGTGATTTTACATGTTTTTTAAACAATTTCTGTTGTTTTGACCAAATCTCTATTTTATTTTTTTTTTTTCCCCAGGAAAAACTTACTGCATCCAAAACAGTAGGAAATGTATAAAGTAGGATCAGTAGGCATTTTCTGCCTCATTCATCTCATTTGTGTTCCTCTCTGAGAATATAATTTCCTATCACAATGGGATTTTAAGCAAAGGAATCATAGAAACCTGCCCAGCACCTCAATTTCAAGTTCCAGGTGATGACATGCTCAAAAATCTCAACTTTTGGAAACAAATTCCCTCAAGACCTTGAATAAAAATCTAAAAAAACTCAACTTACTGTTCTTGTTAACAATCCCTGCAAATACCCCTTCCTTCTCTATGTTCCACATCACAAAACAACATACACGGGCTGAAGTTTGACTGGAAAATAACCCCAGAACACACTGTCCATTGAGTATCATGAAGAACATCACAGTCTAAAAGGCAGAAGTATGACTGAAAGGAGGACAAGAAGCTGTATACACATGCATATAACCACAGTAAGAGCAGTCTTTCACAATGCAGTGTGCTTGTTGCTAGAGGTTTTAAGTTGAGAGTTTGCAGAGTTCAGAAGCCACAAACAATTGGAGAATAGTAGGCACAAAAGCAGACCAGACACCTTTTCTGGGGCTATTTTACTGCTTTATGTCAAAACCTTTGTCACTCAATGTTACCACGTCTGTCTTCTAAATTGCTAACCATGGCAAATACCAACACCTGACCTCATCAGTGGATTTAATGAAAGATGGGAAAGAAGGGTTAAATGATGTTAATGCCAAATGTATTTCTAGTCACACAACATGGGAAGACCCTCTTCTTTTACTTCCAGTTATTCAGGTAAGAGAGGTCTCCCTGCTGTTTATCTAAGAAATTATTGGCAAAAATGTGGGCTTGCCCCCAGAAAATAATTAACATCCATAGTTGCTGCTATAATACTGAACTATCTCCTTTTCTATCTACATTCTGTCCCCATAACATCATTATATTCACAGTCCTGCAGTAGTCAAAGAATGAACTGTGTTTTAATACATCTTTTTTTTTTTTTTTAAAGTAAGGCAAAGGAAGTGTAACAAACTGTGTCAGAGTTTTGTGAGCTTTCTGGCTAGCATACAGCTAATGAATGAGGGCAACTGAATCAAATCCATGCAGTCAGCAACCAAATTATTAATATTAAACAATGGATGAATTTGCACAATAATCATTAACCAGACCTCCAAGCACTATATCTAAACTAAAAAAAAAAATTATAAAAAAATGCCCATAAGTACCAGAAGGGTTTCAAAAGTCACATGTTCTTGGAACACGGGTATTCCCAAACAAAGTCTCACTGTTGAAGGGCAACAAGGGCAACATCCTCAAATAATTCCAGAGCAAATGACTCATCAGAAAAATCTTCCAAACCAAACTCTCCATAACATCAGCACCCTCTCTCTGAGGGTCATCTCTACTTCAGGCTGTTTTAACTGATCCTTCTCTCTCAATCTCTCTCTGTCCATCTATTTCATAGTTTGCTGTACTGGAGCTCCCTTTTGTTTTCCTTTTCTTCCTTTTCTCCGGAAGATGCTTCTTTAACTGGAAAGGAACAAATACTGGATTAAGAAAGAAAGCTTGGAACTAAACTCCTCTGAAGTCTGCCTCTTCAACCACAAGGTTTAATAAAAACATGCTTAATCTGAGGTTGATATTGATACTGACATCTCATAGAATATCAGGCAATGTGTTAGGCCTACTTCCAAAGCACTTGACATTCAGGGATTAAAATAACCTCCTCAACTCAAACCTGAAAACCATGCAAGACAAGCGTTATTCAAATCTAAGCTTTGTCTAGTAACAATTAGAATATTCTATGCAAGAGTGAAAGAGATTTCTCTGGGACTAGGTCTAAAACCTGTAAGAAAGGACTGCAGAAATCATCTCCAGGTGCTTCCTTTGGACTTTGCCTTCCTGAATACAGGTTAAATACCTTATGTCATGTACACTGATGAAAATGGCCATAAAAGTAAAGGTTAAGTATTCTCAAAATTCTTTGGAGAAGGCAAGAAAAACAATGAACTTCATGTGTCACAAAGTCATGTCACAGTGCACAATAATAAATCATTTGTATGCTATGAAGGCAGCGTAATACACTGGTAAAAATATCTATAAAATGTTAACAGAAAGTTACACTACTCCACCTGGTTGTGGCCTCTCATAGGCTAATTCTGACTGATAATCGTACTTCTTTTACAAGAATTATATAATCTATACAATGGCATCTAATCACAATCTCCACATTTCACAAGAAAAAAAAAATCTGAATAAAAAATCATAGTATTAAGAACTAAGATGAAAAAGAACCAGTCTTAAGTATAACTTATTTTCCATTACCATTTCAACTCTACAGCCAAGAGGACAATGAAAAAATACAAACTGGAGTGCTGCAAAACACAGCATTGCCTGATCTTGACCTCTAAATGTTTCTGTGTATTTCATTGGTATGTGTGTTGTTTGTAAACCTGGATTGGAAAACAGTGACTTGCATCTTTCTAATATCACACAGCCTATTGAACTATTTTCTAGCAGCATACATAGGACCTTGCAGACATTCCACCATGGTTGCCAGTTAATGAGGCCATGTCTTAGGAGAATAAAATTGAGTTAGAAAAAGAATTGAAATAAATTCAGCATAGGAGTCTGTGAAGTAATTTGGAAATAAATTCCTTCCTGGCAAAGAGCAAAGCAAACACTTTGTAGCGACCATAACAAGAGTTTGAGGAAAGCATTCTGGCATTGAATTATCATGAATTTACTCTACAGCTCTAAAAGTTTGTGAATTGTATTAACAACCAAGCCATTGGCTTGGCTATTATACCCAAAGAGAGTCTGTTAGGCCTCTGGAAGCTATTATTATTAATACTTTGCCAGTCATTTTTTTTACCAGGCTACTATTACAATGCTGATAATCATGACATTAAGGAACTGTCAGCTGGAGATTTATTTTGTGTGCAAATCTGAACTTGTTCAGTAAACTTCTTGTAATACATTTGGAAGTCTGGTGCCCCAGTATGTCCCACCAATTCCACGTATTTTGTATATCTAAGCATAATGCAAATAACCAGACACTCTGGTTGGTATCGTGGCTAGAGAACAGGCTTTTGCCTCAGTAGTTTACTATTATAGACATAGTGAACACATATTGGAATGGAAAATCTGTGCAAGTATGGCAGCTAAGTACTCACTTGAATAAATGCCATTCAATTATCCAACATTTTGAAGGCAGTCCCCATTGTGCTTATAATGCTCGCTAGTCTTCTATAAGACAGTGACATTACATAGATCTGCATGGTAGCAACTTTTGTGTTCAAGGCATTAGTCTGATTATAAAAACAACAGCTCACCTGTACTTCAAAACTTGCAGGTACTTCAAAATACAGTAAACTGCCCCACTTAGTAGTTTCTACCTTGGTAAACATGCTATACTCCACAGCTCCCTTTCTTTTTATATCTATGTTTGAACAGATTTGCTTATAGTATAGCTTCTCTAAGAACTGTTTAATGTCATTTTTGCAGACTGGTGTATTTTGATACACAATGAAGACAAAATAAATCATCTAAAATGCAACTTAGGGAGACAAGAATTATTCTCTTCATTTTCCAGTTCATTTTACAAAGTCAAAAGATGGGAATGCATCATAAAGGAAGCATCACCATGTTTTAAACATTCTGTTTATAATGTGAGCCTATTTCAGTCTACATTACTGAATGTAGCATCATTCACCTTTAAATATGCAGCTTATTATATTTCATATTTTTTTCTGCCTTCATTTTTTTTTCAATTTATATTTGTCATTCATTTTCTTTTTATTATTATTATTATTATTATTATTATTATTATTATTATTATTATTATTATTATTATTATTATTATTATTATTATTTTATATTCCCTTCTTTTTTCCCTCCTTCCCACACCACATGCTTTCTTCTTTATTCTTTTCTTCTCTCTTAACATGTCATATAACTTCTCCTTCCTACAGAAATATAGTCAGACCTCAGGTGAAACAAGTCAACTGTTAAATACACAGTCACTTATAGCAAGAAGTACACACCTGCTGAATCTCACACACCACATCAGGTTTATTCAGTTGACTTTGAACAACCCTACTGTGACATCCATGTCTCCAGGACAACATGGTTCCTTGGTGCATCTCTTATTCTGAGGTCAGCAGGTTGCCTGACACATACACTACATATGTCTAGCACAAGATGCTGCAAAAGTGAGAAGCTACAGCAGACAAGTTGTGTACACCTTGACTGCTCCAAGGAACAATTCCTTGGGAAAGTACATTTACTGCAGCAGAATGCTGACTCAACACACGGCACTCATCTCATCCATCTTCATGAAGTAATACATTAAACGTACATCTCACTACAGTGTCAACACATGTCGAATTTCAGAGTTGAGTAAGAGAAAAAGATCAATTGTGTTTGTGCATGTATCCACGCAGTTACATGAGGAATGTACTGAAAAATTTCAGTAACAGGATCAAGTCAATGACTAGGCTACTATACAATTCCTTGACAATCCTGCCAACTCATACGAAAAGGAAGAACCAATATGAATTCTTCATCAGGAGTTTTCCAATACACAGAAAAATGATATAACATCCGAATAACTCTCGGAGCTATTCATTTACCTGTAGTTTCTCACACCAAACCACAACAAATTATAAATAGATGCTTTTCAGTAATAGTGTATAAAAATTGGAAAACTGGACCTTTTTTTTTTTTTACTATATGGCGACATATTTTTGTGTATGTTTTGTATTTTAGTATGTGATATGCCTTTGTTGCTTTGAATTACACAAATTAGAGAAAAAATGCCAGTGCTTTAAGCTGCAACTTACACATGCAACTAGATTGATGGGCAAGTTATGGTACAAGTAATGTCATTTTTTTATTCAATGCATAGAAAAATGTAAGTGATAAAATTAATTAGATACAAATTTGTTCTTCAACAATAGGCAGCTGATTACAGATAAGTGGAGCCATTTATTCAGACACACTCAGATGGAAAATGTGGGGGAAAAAAATCAAATTCTATTACTGTTATCACTATCACACCAAATTCAGTAGAACAAATGAAGTTTTTTTAATTGCCTCCTAATTAACCTGCTTTGATGGTGGTTTAAGTTCACAAAAATCAAAATGACTTCTGAAATTCCCCCATTTATTGGAAGAAAGTAGTCATTTTAAAACTCTGAAAAGCTTGTTTTGATTTCATATACACTCCCTGAGTTAGTGCTACAGATCCCAGCACGTCACAGGCATCAAAGTGGATACTTCTTTAACTATAAGTTAAAGAATTAATTGCCACCAAAGAATGGCTAGGACTCATAGGATATTAGTGCCCAACAGTATCAACCCTCCATTGAAAATGTTCTTCCCATGTTACAGCTAGAGTGTATTATAGAAATATGCAGTTTCATCACCTCACATTGTAACACTTTTTAGTGATGGCTTTTAAAATAGTAGCACGGGGATGCTCAGTTTTTGTGAAATAGATAAAGAAAAAAAAAAAAGAAAAAGTCATCAGAAGAGATTTCTCTCTTCTCCTGTATTTCTTTGTCTTTAAACTAGTTGCAGTAAGAAGTAACTTACAGTATATTTCACATCACTTGTCGTTTTTAAAATCTGTTTGGTTAGGACATGTATCTGAAAAGGATCAAATCTTAGTTTCTCTGATTCAGTAAGAGATTCATCATTTATTTAAGTGGGATAAACATAATCAATGTAGAAAAATATATAGTTTGTTTCTACTTAAATTAATTGGAGGAAAATGGTCACACGTCCAACAAAAAGAACAACTGACAACAGTTCCAGTGGGATAGAAATAATAATGACGTGTTGATATAAATGGACACAAGAAAGGAAGTCTTACAGTCCTCATTACAATTCCTGGAGACTGCACAAATAGGTACTTCATGGCTTTATTTTCCACAAGTCCGTTCTGGTACTATCTTTCCTGAAATCTCTGCTGGATGATTACACCTCACTGATGAAGATCCTCAGGCATCCAGTGATCCTCAGGTGGCTCTGCACCTCTCTAGCACACTTTAGGTACAATAACCTTTCCCAACATGAGACAGGGAAACACAGAGACAAAGACTTTGAGGAAATACATCCTTCCTTTTCATGTATTCTGCCCATTCAAAAATTTTCAAAAAGCCCTCAATGTTCTTTGTAATATTTCTGTCACCAAAAGATCAAAATAAGAATATTGAGGGATACAAACATTCTGTCACTGCTGCAGATAAAATGTTCCAAATAGCTCTTTGTTACAGTATCACCATCTCATTTATAGCTTGCTGTACAAATAAATAAATAAATAAATAGATGTTCTTTTAACTGCTTGATTTTTAAGGGAAAGCATGAAGTTTAAAAAAAAAAAAAAAAAAAAAGAAGTTTAAAATTACTGATCCTGTAATAAAGTTCTGGTAGGAGAATGTAATTGCATTAATACTATAAGAGATCAATATAATCTGAATTTTGCAGCACTACGTTCAGCCATCAGTTCCACCTGATCTACTCCCAACAAGATTCACTTACTTGGGTAGGGGCTACAGATACACTGCAGGTACTGAATTGTGTTACACAAAAATGGTTGGTGGGAGTAACGACCTCTTGCTGTACGGTCAGACTGCATTCCCAGCAGGGAAGTTTACAACAATGCTTATTCTCACAAACTCCACAAAACGCAGGCACTCAGGAGCTAGTAAAACTAGTGTGTAGGATAACAGCTGTGCAAAACATCTGTCCAGCAATTTCATTCACTGACGTTGTCAGCATTTCACCTTTCCATGCAATCTGCAGTCCACTTAATAAGATCCTAATTACCCCAAGATTGTGTGGATGATGTGTTAGTTAGTAAGGGAGAAAAGCAGAAACTTCTCCTTACTCTATTCTTACTTTAAAATGAAAGCACCACATCAAGTATCATCTGCAAATTCCTTTATTTTCTCTTGGACTTTGAAGGTATAGACACCTCTTTATTTTAAAACGTGTGTGAACCTTCTAAGAAGATTCCCAGTTCTTAAGCTATCGATCACAATCTTTGAGGAACGTAAAGGCAGTCATCCAGCTGGCAGCACAGGAAGCAACACAAAGATCCTGCTGGTAAACAGGCACCAAGAAGAACCTCCCTAAATCCTCATAGCAATGTCATAGCTGGGATGTCTTCCCACATCCATCAGATCACAGCTTCAGAAATCTTAACTACGATGTTTTTTCAAGTCCTTCTAAAGGCTTCTTTGTAGAACTGTAATATAAACATTATCTAATGGGGTATTCTACCCAGCCTTCAGCTGTCTTTGTACAAGTGGTAAGGCTTTCTTTTAGATCCTGTTTGCCTGCCTCATTGCAAGCATCTGAAATGTCTTAGACTGGGACAAGATGCCCATGTTTTCACAAATGATTCCTAGTTTAGTTCTCTTTGCACATTGGAAAGTGATTTGCTCTTTTCCCTTTGTTCCAATACCAGGAGACCAAA
The DNA here is from genome assembly GCF_964035555.1 of Netta rufina. Taxonomy (NCBI): domain Eukaryota; kingdom Metazoa; phylum Chordata; class Aves; order Anseriformes; family Anatidae; genus Netta; species Netta rufina. The sequence continues at coordinate 82,859,005 of NC_140125.1, read as the reverse complement.
CACCCATAGACTAAAAGTAATTGATCTGTTTACAAAGCTTTATGGCACCAGGTCAAATGGAGACATCATCACTGTCTAGGAAATCAAGCTCTTATTTCCACTACATGCTATAGTCTCTACTACTATCATAGAGTATCAAGACTGCTAGCATTCTTCTGTAAAAAAAAAATAGGAAGTTCTTCATGATGGCAACACTTAGGTTTCATACTTTTTATATCACACCTTTGTCTGGTTTCAATAATTCTGCTGGGAGTTTTCACTGATTTTCAGCATTTTGAATTTTTGGCTCCTAAAATATACCAAACAAGCTACAAGAAGCAGCAGTCTCCTCCTGTTGTTCCATACATGTATTCTACTTCTTAACTCATTTTCATTTCCCCTTTTCATTCACAGAGAGGCATGAGTCGGTCAGGAACATACAACCCACAAGATGTGGCTGATGTGAATACTTGTGTACGGCACAGGTATTTTGTGTTTTATGCCTAGCGTTCACGGAAATGGAAGGAGAACACAGTGAGAAACACAGCTTGGTCCAGCAAGGGTCCAGTAACACAGCTAAGCCAGCAAAGTGTTTCACTGAAGTTACTGCACCTATTGCTATATGCAATGAACTCACACCACAGATGGAGGTTGGCACTGCTTACCTGCTGGAGGGTCAGCATACATTTCAGTGCTTTGTCAGAGCAGGGCTTGCTTAGTCCATACTTTACAGGATTAAATTCGGACAGCCCACCTTTTATAATCTGATTACACAGCTTCCATAAAAATGAATTCTGGTCCAATTCCAGCAAGGTTGTGTTGGGCAAAAATGTTTCTATACATGGAATAAAATAATTGTAGTGTGCTGAACTCTCACATCATTATTCTTTTTCCAACTTTCATTTGGGTCATTGTTGCAAACCAACAAAGGAGCAACAAATAAAACATGTTTCTATGCCAACAAAATAAGAATTATATATGATTTTATTTTCCAAATTGCTATTTATCTACAATATATCTTTTTCCACAAGGGTGCTCTTTTTTTTTCTCCTGTGTTCAGAACAAAAATCTAATTGTACCTCATGTCTCAAATTGCTAAAAATTGTCTTATAATTATCTTCTAACAAGTATTTTGCTAGAAGTATGTTTATTGGTATCACGAGAAGCACATTAAAATGTTCCAAACTCAAAAGACCCTTTGATTGCTTTATTAAAATAACTCAAGTTACATTCAACAGAAATCAAATTTTATGTTTAAAGTGCTTTTCTTTTCTACTTTTTACAAAGCAGTACAGAAATAACAAAAGGAAAAAATGCACTCTTCCTTTCTATCTGGGCACTTCTCTGGTTTCCATCACATAGATCGGAAGTATCATCTAGTTAAAGAAAAATAACAGGAGAGTTGCCAGTGTACTGATCCAGAAACAGGGTGAGCCAGAACACACAAAACCTTTGGTGCTGTAATTTCACTGAGCAATAAAGCCCTCCGTCCTAACAGCACCATAAACTGCAGGTCCGCTACGTGACTACAGGTTATGTTTTGCAGGTCATCTTACACAAAACGATGCTTTAGAGGAATACTTTGGCCAGTTCTCTTTATCATAACCTGCGTAAAACAAGACTGGCGGTGGTTAATGACAATCGGGTACCCCTCCTGCGGTCCCTGCCCCGCCGGACAGGGCACGGACGCTGACCCAGGGACCCAGCGGGGAGGGCAGGGAGGCACCGGAGGGGAGGCTGCGGAGCACTGGGGGAGGCTGCTCCGTGCTTCTGCCCCCGGGGAGCCCGGGGAAGACCCGCTCAAGCAGCGAGCCGGGTCTGCGTGCGAGGGAGGAGGGCATCCCCCTCGCCGTCCCCATCTGGCTCCCATCCTCCCAGACAATCCGCACACCACCACCATCTTTCCTCAGACAAAGCCGACCGAGCCCCGAACTTGGGTGGCGATGAAGGCAACGGGGAAACTTCCCGGGGCACGGGGGGGCGAAACCGGGAGGCAGCTGCGGGGCCGGGGTCGGAGCCGGGCCGGGGGGCGATAGCAGCGCGGAAAGTCCTCGGGAGCCGAGACCAGACAAAAGAGGGTGTAGCAGCTGCACGGAGAGAGGCAGCTCCAACACGCCAACTGGCTCCGCTCGGGAGGCACAAAGTCTATTTCTGGGAGGGGGAAAAATAAAAAGAAAGAAAGAAAAGCCCCCCCTCCGTCCCTCTCCCCACCCTGCCAACCGCCCCAAAGCCGAGCGGGGCTGCCCGCGGCTCGTCCCCAGCCTGCTCCCCGCGGGGGTCCGCGGCTGTGGGGGCGAGAGAGAAAGGGTGTCAAGCTCCGGGGTGCCCGGCAGCCCCCCCAGCCCGGCGCCCCTCCGCTTACCTGCGGGGAGGAGCGGGGTCTCACGGCGGGGAGCGCTGCGGGGCTGCTCCGGGGAGGCGGCGGCGGGCTCAGGGGGCGACCGGGCTCCCCGAGCTCCCCGAGCCCGGCCCCGGCGCCGCCGCCATCCTCGGCGAGACTCGGGCGGGGGCCGGCAGGCGGCGGGGCCGGGGCGGTCACTGCCGGCCGGGGGAGGACGCCCGGCGCCCGGGGGCTGCGCGCCCCCCCGCCGCCGCCACCGCAGGGCCAGCCGGAGGCGGCCGCCCCCTGCCCGCCCCGCGGCGACGGGCGGGTGCCATAGCAGCGGGGCCGCGGCCACCCCGGGGGGTGGGAGGGGGGCGTGGGCGGGCGGCGGCTCCCGGGCTTCAGAAAAGGGGGAGGAAAAAAAAAGGAAAAAAAAATAAAAAATAATAAAAAAAAACTTTGCCCGCTCCGCCGCGAGGTGCCCGGGCGCCGCCCCCGCCGCAAAGTTTCACTCGGCGAGCTGCCGGCTGCGGGCACGGCTCCCCGGGGACGGCGCCCCCAGCCCCATCACCCGCTGCTCCCCGCGGGATGCGGCCGGAGGAGGAGGAGGAGGAGGAGGAAGCGGGCGGGCACCAGGGAGCCTGCAGCGGGACGGGGCAGGGAAGTTTCCCCTCTCCCCGGGGAAAAGCGCGGCTCCCCGGTGCCAGGTGCCCGGTGCCGGTGCTCGCTGCTGTCGCCGGTGCCCGGTGCCGGTGCCGTCCCCGGAGCCTCCCCGCGCCGCTCTGCCTCCGGCCCCGCCGGGCGGGCGCTTTGTAGGGAGCCCGGTCCCGCCCCGGCGGGCTGCGGGGCTCCGAGGCCGGGAAGGAGGAGCCGGCGGGCGGGGAGCGGCGCCCGGCGGAGCTCCGGGGGCTGTGGAGGCTGTGGGGGCACGGGGGGCTCGGCAGTGGGGCAGGACACCCTGCCGACCCCTTGTGAGAGCCAGGCGGGAGCACGGAGTGATTCACCCGGGTGGGTTTTGCCTCAGAGACAATGACACTTTTATGATTCAGCCTTTTTTACTTTTTTTCTCTTATTCATTTTTTTTTTTTCCCTTATTTTGGGGTTTTGCGGCTACCCGCCCACTCGTCGTGTCCAGCCTGGGCTGGCACTGTTTAGGTACCTGCTGCTCGCACCTTCCATTCAAGCCAAGTAAAGCCAGATGGGCTTGGGAGAGAGGGAAACTCCTGCCTGCATGGGAGCTCCCCTCATTTGTAAGTCGGGCTCATCTTTTGGGAAGAAAAAAATGTGCTTCTTTGGAGTTGGTAGCTGCTTTTATTTGATTTTCAAAAATTGACTGGACTTCGAAGTTACCGTCACCTTTTCTTACCATTATTTTACCTAGCACTTCTCCTGAAAAGACAGAAAGCTACTGAGTTTGGCATCGTCATACCTAAATTTACTTCAGGCAGCACTCTCCTGGAGATGGGTAGTGACCTAGGAGCTTCCATCCACCCTGCAATAGGCCCTCAACTCTTATGTGCATGCACTTTATTGTGCTGTACAGTGCAGAGCATTTGTCAGTTCTCAGTGTTCACTTTATGACTACACTCCCGCCTGAGGCTGCAGCGGCTTCCACACTGAATAGCCTCAGTTACCACCTTGCCCTAGCAAGCTCTGGACTAGCAAAGAGAAGAGAAACATAGAAACATGTTTAGAAGTTGGAAACATTGTGTTTCCAGCTTTCAGCATGTGTTGATTCAAGGGGGACGGAATTGCTTTCAAGTGTCAGATTTATACCTGTTCATTGGGGTGCTACCAGGTTAGTAATTTGTTTTGTCCATCACATTGAGTGTATCTGATGCCAGCTAGTGAGAAGACAGTCTACAGACATATGTGTGCTCAGGCTCTCTGAGACCCTGCTGTGCATCACTGGGAGGGAAGAAAAGGAAGATGTTTGTGTACACCAAATCCCTTTGATAGTCCATGTCTCTGCATAGAAAATTTCAGAAAATGTTCTCTAAAATTTATGGAAAATATCACTGTGAAAGAGATGTGGAAACGCTACCCTCCTGTGCTGCCGGTAGCTCGTGAATGAAGGGCATGATGTGAACCAGCACTAGTTTCACCACAGTTCATGTACTTATCCTGAAAAGATGGGGGCTGGTGGTACTGCAAGGAAAGTGATCTGCTCACATCTTGCTAATGATCTCCATTTGTTTCCCCTCCAACACCAGGCAAGGTAGAGTATCACCACATCTTTATTTATATTTTCCTGCTGTAAGATACTTCTCAGATACCTCGTGTCCTTTTGGAAGTGCTGGCATTTAAAATAAATCCTCAGATGACTTATGCCCTCAACTGACCTCACCCCCATAAAAAAGAGTTCAGAGATAGTGTGGTTGTGAGGACAAAATGAAGGGGCTGAGGGATTCATTTCAGTAGTGCTACTAAGTGGGAAGCATCTCTGGATTAGACAAACTTCCCCTTGCATTTGCGGTATGTGCATAAAAACTACTTTTACACTAAACTGCAGGGTTGTTGTTTTGTTACATGACCCACAAGTCATATGTATGAAAATAGGACAATCGTGATTTTTAAATGTAGGCAGCATGTTTTGTGTGAGCTTCCTGCTGATGTTAGTACAGCAAGAGATGCCCATCCTCATGACAGACATCAGGGAGACGTGTCTTGCAGGCAAATGACACATGGCTTTGCTTCTTACCTGGGTTGTTTCAATTCTTTTAAAATTGTATTAATGTATTCTTAAAGAAAGCTGGTGCTTGCTCCTTTTTCTGCTTACAACAGTTTAATACTGATCTGACGACCATTGATTCAAGGGATTTACTCCTGATCCACAGTGGAAAAGACAGGAGAGAATAAGATACTGAGGCTCTTAAAATCTCAGTCATCTGCAAATCTCTGGATACTAAGCCACTGTCAAGACCAATATTCCAGGATTTAAAAGTCAACACTGATATTGCTCATGTCCAGTAAAACAAACATTTTAATGCATTAATTATGAAGGTGGTTGCTTCTGAGACTACAGCAAGAATCAGTAATTAGTGTCAATGAGTGAGATCCTCCCTTTCCATTTATTTAAAGGCATGGAAAATTTTTATTTGAAAATTGTATTGTTAGCAGCATTATTCTAGTTTCCCTTCCAACCTACATCTTTCAGTTCATAGTATGAAAAGTCATTCATTTCCTGTAATAAAAAAGTCAGTGGGTGGATTAAACGGTAAGCATGTCTTCTGTAAACTAAAGGCATTTAAAGAGAAGGCAGGCATTTTCAGTTCTTCCCTTTGGACAGGAACTTTTTCAAAGATTCAGACTCACTTCTTTGACTTTTTCTAGAACTTTGTTTGAATTTGGGACACTGAACTGTCCCATGCTGTAGGGCTACAAGCATGAAAATGTGAGTTTGGAACACAAATGTATTTGAAGGCTGAAGGGATCCCCACTAGTGTGAAGAACTGTAGTTGAATCTGGACCACTACAGGGAAAACAACCCTTATCACAAGTTTTTACGATAGTGTAAATAATTCTGTGAATTACATAGCTTGCTTTCCATATTATATTAAGCTAAAATATTAGTCAAAAATTGTTATCTCTTAATTCTGAGGAAATCTTCAGTCTATCATTTGTGCATACTCTTTTTTTTTTTTTTTTCAGTGTTATCGGTGTGAATTTTGTCTGCATAAGATATCAAGGGTTCCTTGGTGATAATGAATGTTAGTCAATAAATAATAACCATAGGACCACAAAATATGTATAGATCTCTGGCTAACAGCTGTTTTCTGCCCCTAAAAATGCAAAATACAGATTCCTAGTCTGTACGTGAGCAAGTACTTAAGCAATAAAAGGCCTAAATAGTGTCTTAATATTAAATCACATATAATCAGATGACACAAGCTGGTAACTAAAATTCAGTCATAGAAAATCTGAATCCATCCCAATATTTTCCAACAGGAAAGAGAGTTAACAGTGTAGGTACTTCCATTACATACACACACAAAGTGACCTTGTATCTTTTACAATGTTTTCCTTGAACTGAGACAGTAAAGTTTTTATTAAAGAAGCATGATGCACCCCAGGCTGTTGTTTAAACTTATGACTCTGTCACAGCTTCCCACTACCTATCTCTTCAAACAGGAGTCACCTTTCCTCACCCTCCAAGGTCTAGAAGGTCTTTGCCTCCTTTTCTGATCCCTTGCTATACTGGAAGATCAGGTCCTAGTCCCTGAGGCCAGTATACATGTACATTACCAAGCTGCTAAGATGCTTGCTAAAATAAGCTGCTAAAATAGTGCACGTCTATATATATATATATATATATTTTTTTTTTTTTTTTTCTGTGATGCTGTACTCTCTAAAGCTGTGTGGAGCATGAGATACTCCATGAGTATCAGTAAAGCTACTTCAGTGGTCTCCTTAGAGCAACAGTGTAAAACTCCTTTCTCTATCACCTGTAATCTATACCACCTAAATCTTCTGTAATCTTAGAATCATCTGTTATAAACTGTCTTTATCCTGCTGGAAGCTCTTTGTGGCAGATACCATCTTTTTTTTTTTGCATCTGTACAACACTGAATACAACGAGGTCCTGTTTAGCAGAATTATGGTACAAATATTTGGTCATAGCAACATAAAGCACGGAAAAAAAAGGGGGGGGGGGCAAGAAAATGTCAGAATTGCATAAAAGGATTTTGGCATGAGTCACTATTTATGCTAACAATAATTAAATAGCACAGAATACAATGTGATTTAGCACTTATTGGCTTGAGCTTTGTCTTGAACAGCTTCTGAAGCTAGTGAGAATGCAGATAGAAATATCTGGTTCCAAATGATTTGCAATAAGTAAAAAGACTGATTTAACTTCATGCTTTCATATGATCCAACTTTTTAAAAAAGAATAGACAGATAAGATTTAACACTCAGCTCTCCAGCTATGACAAAAATGTGTGTATGTTAAAAATAAACCTTTGAAAATCATGTCAGTAGCCTCTGTAAATAGAAAGTAGACTTCTCTCTGTTTAGCATCTAGTATGTATATGGCATTTCGTATATAAAGAATTTGCTGGAATATCTACTGTTTACAGTTGTGAGAAACAAGTGTTTAAGTTTAATAGGTTTTATTTGAAATGTTTGTCTGTACAAAAGTGTTATTATGAATACCTGGACATGCTGGAATGTATAATATTGGTAACTAATAAAAAACACTGAAATTCTTTTATAGGAAGAGTATGATTGTTATGCATACATAAATGAAGAGACTCTGAAAAATACACCAAATAAAGAAAATTAAATACAAATGAACTGGAACTCTTGTTTAATGTACAGGATATTGAAGAAAAAAGTCTTCCAAATGGTGTTTTTTTTTTTTATTATTATTACTATTATTATTTTATTTTATTTTGTTTTGTTTTTGTTTTAATATTTTAATGTAATTTAATTCAATTTAATTTTCAACTTCTTATTCATCAGTGCAATGTAAGTGCTTTGGCCTGTGTCTGGGACACTCTCTTGTGTTAGCATCTTTAAATTGGAGTACCATCATGAAAGGAAGATGGAAAGTAGTGTGTAAGCTTTCATGCCCATTACAGCAGAATCATAAATAATATGTTAGCGGAATAACTTTTTTTTAGAAGGAGCAAATACATAGAAAACATAATATTTTCTCAGATTACAAAATTGTTTGCAGCAAATACTTTTTCCCCTCTGCATTTAAGGTTTCCTGATACTTCATTATGAGTCAAAAACACAGCTTTTCTGTTTGGGCTGTTTCAAGCAAAGTAGGCATGATGTTGGTACTACAGGTAGCATATTTCCCTGTTTGCATAAGGTCTTGTCTCTGCATTTTAAATGCCAGCAGTAGTGCCAGAAAAAAAAAAAAAATGAGAAAAGTGCTTACAGAACTGCCATCTTTCCATCATATATTTCCAGGAAGATAACAAAAAGCAACACAGGGTGTGATTTAACATTTAAGTTCCATAACAAGCTTCCCATGCATGTGCTGGTGCAAGGAGTAGTCACACTATCTCCATACAAAATTCCACTGTGGACCTATAGGAAATCAAGTTCAAGTGAAGCAAAACTATTTTGGGAAAAGTACAGTTGCTATTCTGAATGAAAATCTAAATAATGGAAACCATATAATTTCTTCACAATTTTGAACTTTGCCATTGACTTGTTTTTTATGTGACAGAGAGTAATTATCTGTGATCATTTTAGTTGTGGTGACGGTAAGTTCAGCCTTCATGCCATTTTATGCCATCTTAAATTCTTTTTACTACTGTTGTGAGAAAAAGCCGTGGTGCATTAAGAAAAGTTAATAGATGCCTCTCATCTGAATACTTGTATCACTATTGAATTGCATTATTAAGGAAATTATCAATTATTCCTTCTATCTCCTACTACACAGAAACAAAAGCCATGTCTACATAATACATTCTTATTATGTAAAATATGTAACTAATTACCTAGAAGTGCTACCAATTTACTTCCTAAATATTATTGTTTCTAGACAAAAAAAGAAACTAGAACTGAACAATAGGTTACTTTATTATGAAGTGTGAATGTGTTAAAAACCTTTTATGACATGTCTAGATATGCATGTTTTTCTAAAACATGAATTTTATAAAATGATAGATACCTCAAAGAAAGTGCACCTCTCCAATAGTCATTAGTACTTTATCCACAGTAATCACATGCCATTACTGCCCATCCTTGATCAAAGAGCTAGATCTTAATGCCAAAATTATAGGAAATACTTTAGAAAAATAATGATGTTCAAAAAAAAAAAAAAATTATCTTCAGCATAGAAAACTGGAAGAAAATCACCTTTAGAGATTCCTACTATACTTCCTACTACATAGCGATTCTCAGGATAGGTTTTCAGGATGCCATGTAGTAGTGGAGCACTGGAACATATTCTAGAGATAATGTGTTTTCATTAAGTCTAATTTGGTGTTTGAAGATTCTTTCTGTGTAATGTGATTGTGTGAGTCCTCTGAATAACTGAGTTCCACAGAGAGTCTAGAGAGAAGTTAGCTTTTATTCAAATGGTTAAAGAAGGTGCACTAAGTCTTAAACATTAGGTCAAAATGTATTGTAAATCACCAGTCATAATTTCCAAGCTCTATGAAGCTTATATTGTGAGTTATTGTTCTGCTCGTTTTCATGCCTGCTTCTGAAAGGCAAATGATGAATAAATCCATAACAAAGATTACCAAGTGTGATAATTAATGCAGAATAACTGATAAAATCAGAAAATTATCATTTATTATGTGAATAATGATGGAAATAATATTAAAGCCTAATCCAGCATTTTAGATCCAACACAACAAAAATATATAGGCTATAGGATATTTTACCTGATATTACAAGGATTTAACCCTGTATAAAAGAAACCCATAGATTTTATCTCAGCATTGAAATTTTATCTCACTGTCCAGTGTTAGTCACAGTTCTTTCTCTTTTTCCCTTTCCCTTTCCCTTTCCCTTTCCCTTTCCCTTTCCCTTTCCCTTTCCCTTTCCCTTTCCCTTTCCCTTTCCCTTTCCCTTTCCCTTTCCCTTTCCCTTTCCCATTTCTGAACCAGTAACCCAGAAAAAAGCAGATTCTCAGGATAGTTTATATTGGGAGATTGTCTTAAAAGAAACCACATGGATAGGGGAAACAGGGAAACATCTATACAAAGATGTCCCTGAAAGCGTTTTTTTTTTTTTTTTAATTATGGTCTCTGTTTTCTCAAGTAATTGAACATACTTGTTAAGGATAATTGAGATATGTAAAATGAATGGCATGAAATGCTTAAAAGACCACTACAGAACAATAAAAGTTGAGCCATCCATTAATGTTTAAAAGTTCAATTATCAATAATTATATAATAATCATATAAGTCTACCATAAACCATAGTTTATTATAGTATTGCCTCAAATCTCATTTATGAATGGTTTATAACTGAGTAGTTACTTATGAATATTAGATTTGCTTAAATGGCAATTAAGATAGAAGCTTGATAAAGAAGATCCTGTTATCCATTATTTTCATACGTCTCCCGGGATGAATTTTATCAAAAGCCTAGGTATAGGGGAGTGGTTTTCAGAGAAGTATTGATATCTTCACTGAACTGCTAATGATGGAAAGAGATCATGTGAAAACATGTTAACCTGATGCTAGGGGAAAAATAAAATAATAAAATAAAATAAAATAAAATAAAATAAAATAAAATAAAATAAAATAAAATAAAATAAAATAAAATAAAATAAAATAAAATAAAATAAAATAAAATAAAATAAAATAAAATAAAATAAAATTATTTTAAGGGTATTTTTAAGCAAATTTCCTAACAGACTTAAATTAAAGGAAATAATCTGGAACAAAATGCTGTGCAGAATGAGCTTGACTACCTTACCGTATTGTTAATTGCTTCAGCACATCTGCAGAAAAGCACACAGCAGGATAGCTGGAGCCTCTGTTGATGTAGTTTGCCAAAATATCAATTCATTCTTTGTGTTGAAATGAAACATGAGGAACTTCATTAGAATCTGTTTGTTTATTTAACCATCTCTTCTGAAAATATATTTTTTTTCTTCACAGCTTGACCAAAGCTGGATAATATCTTCCTCAGGAGAGCAGTTTTGTTACCGTTATTTATACATAATCAGACAGTTTATTATGTACCCATCTGCATGCAAATTCTCATTGACTTTATTGTGAATTTAGTACACAGGATGGCAGAGGGAAGAAGTGACTAGTGCATGTTTTTACTTTATCTGTCTATGAAAGCCTTCACATAAATAAATGGGCTAATGACATGCACTTTCTGGTATTTTTTCCATCCCAGGAAATCAACTGGTGTTAACATTGGTCTCCCACTTACTTACATTCCAGCTTGAAGGATGACATTTTATTCTACTTAAATTTCCTCTGCAGTTTCCAATTGTCTCAGCACTCCTCTTCTCACCAGTATCTGTCACATAGCATGATTGTACACTGTTGAATGAAACATAAGAGGCCCCATGTTTCATTCAATCATCAGCTGTATTTTAGCTCTACAATTTATTTACTTTGGGATCTGAAAACATCTCACTGTTCTTATAGTGTTTCTTCCATCAATTGAAGCTTAAATCCATATCTTCAGTTTAAAAAACAAAAACAAAAACAACAACAACAAAAAAAAACTGATTTATAATACATTTTATAGTCTATTCAGTTGTTAACTTTGATGGTAAATGGTTTAATTAAACTAAAGTCCTCTTAGTTGTGATGTGATGTCTTTAAAACCAATTGACAACTCTAAGATCAATGACAGGCATGCTGACCAGGCACATTTCCTATTGTTTCCTAATCTGTGTCTTTCAGTATAAAGCTAGATTATGATCCTCTGGAGTCAGGGCCGTCATGGATTGGAGGGTATGTTAGTATGATCTCATGAGTAGACTGTCATGTTCCTTGCCACAGCCGCAGTCTCCCTCCCCTGTGGACACGTGGTCTCACAACAGAGGAAGGTTTTGAGCATGCTGGCTCAGCCTGAACAGGAAACACAAACACATGTTTTTAATAAAGAACCACTTTATTTTGTGTTACTTTTAGAAGATTGTATACTAAAGCAAAACAAAGTGAAATATAAAAGCAGGAGAGAGAGTTGGAGAGGACAGCTGTAGAAGTCAGTGAAAGACCATGGGTCTGGAAGAATACACAGGGCTGACCCTCATCCTGAGAGGCTGAGACCAAATATGTAGGCTCTAACAAACAGTTCTTGTACCTTCAATGTCCAGATATATTCATATGATTCCTGTGTGTCGTGGTTTAACCCGGCCGGCAGCTAAACACCACGCAGCCGTTCGCTCACCCTCCCCCCTCCCTCTCTGGGACGGGGGAGAGAAATGGAAAGTAATAATAATATGTACAAACAAGTGATGCACAATGCAATTGCTCACCACCCGCTGACCGATGCCCAGCCTAACTCCGAGCAGTCCGGCCCCCTCCCCCCGGCTAGCCACCCCTATATATTGTTTAGCATGACGTCAGATGGTATGGAATACCCCTTTGGCTAGTTTGGGTCATCTGTCCTGGGTCTGTCCCCTCCCAGCTCTTACTGCACCCCCAGCCTGCCTGTTGGCAGGACAGAGCAAAAGGCTGAGATACCAAAGCCAAAGGTCCTTGGCTTGGTATAAGCACTGCTCTGCAACAATTAAAACATCGGGGTGTTATCAGCACTCTTCTCATCCTAAGCCAAAACACAGCATTCCACCAGCTACTAGGAAGAAAATTAATTCTGTTCTAACTAAAACCAGGACACTGTGGAGCCAGTGTCCTGTTTCTTTCCCCAACGAGCTAGGATTCCAGATGTGGATGGCCTCATTCATCCCAGCTTCAGGGGGGGTTCAGTGAGGATTACAGTGACAAAAAGCCCTGAGGTTGACCTGGCTGAAGGCTGAGCTAGCTGAGGGAGGACTCCAAACAGTCACACTACAGACAACACCTTTGGGATGCAAGAACCAATGACAAGGACGACCTTTTTTTCTGTGTTTGTGTAAAACGCAGCAGTAGCAGCACAGAAGATCCTTCTCCATTGGTGTATTGTTGCAGGTAGCAAGCACAAATTTTACCTGCTTGTAAGAGTGATAGGCACCTATGTCTGATGTATTTGCATGGGCTTTAATAGAGCCATTTATTTCCAGTTCAGAGTAAACTCCCATATCAGGATTCCTAAGAACCATGTGGAATACTGTACCTCCGTTGTCAGAATATAGGAATTTGTTAGCCCAAGTGTGAATTCTTTGCACACAGTATTAAGTAGGGAGGTTGGGTTGCAAATAAGCATTTTGGTATAAAAGAAAAAAAAATGCAGACACTAAATATAAAAATATTACAAATAGCAATAGTATCAGGAGTAGCAGAATGATCTTTATCCTCAGTTGTCCAGACTAGCCATTTCTTGCATAATAGGGAACAACAAGGGTAGTTGGAGGTTTGCTGGCATAGGAAATATCCCAATTTTATGACATGTTCTGAAAGTACACGTGAGTACAAATTACTATATAAATGTAGGAACTAATTTATATGCAATGAGCCTCCTGTGACATTCTCAGTGCAAATTACAGATAAGAAATGGCTATGTAGTGCAGGGAAGGGATTTACTTAGAGCACAGGGCCCTCAAACAGTTGTTCAGCAGTCTGTACAATGTAACTCCATACACAACAGAGGCTTGACGTTCAATGACCCTCAGCCTTATGAAGTTTCCAATACTTGTGCAAAATAGTGCCTTTTTTATCTGAACCTGCTTTTGCAACCAATGTTTCTGATAAGAAATTTTAGAAAAATATTTAAAATATCCTTCACAGATTTCAACAGGTGTGTGAATGCCACAGATGAGAACGCCTTTTGGTAAAAACATCCTGGAAGACATTTAAAACACTAGACTCCTTTAAACAGCTATGGCTTTCTGACCTTTGGAGAGATCTGAAGTCTTATCTCCATAACATGAAAATAACTTTCCAAGAATACAGTCTCAGGGCACATTTGCACGGAAAAGACATTGTGAAACAAGATAGGGCATGAATTTAAACTTCATTTGCTGTTTTACAGAAAGTATCTACAAAGGTAAAATTATTTGGATTTAGGATCTCTATATCATCAGCACTCTTACAAAGGAACAGTGCAAGGATATTCCTACTTCACTGTGGTAGGTCAACACAGCTTCTGCAAACCATGTATTCTGTGCAGTGTTCTTTTTCAGTGGTGCCCAGTGCCAGGACAAGAAGCCGCGGGCACAAACTGTTTAGTCTGAGCACCAGGCAGTGCTTTACTGTGCAGGTGACAGAGCACTGACACAGGGTGCCCAGAAGTCTCCTGTGAAGTCTCCTTCCTTTGAGATCTCCAAAAGCCAGTGTCCAGGGCACTCTGCTCTGGGTGTCCCTGTTTGGCAGTAAGGGGACCACATGGCCTCCAGAGGGCCCTTCCAGCCCTTCCAGCCCATCTTTCTATGCTTCTATAGCTATGACATTTAGTAAATTTTGTTTTACTCGTTGCAGAAGGATTTCTCATACAGGGGGAGGGTAGAACTACATTTTGTCCACATTACAGAACAAAGCTAATGTTTTTCTTAACTCAGCTATTAGCAAGTCAGAATTTATCCTTTACAAAAGCTAAAAAAAAAAAAAAAAAAAAAAAAAAGAACGTAAATTAAAGTTAATCTTGATCTTTTTTCCTATAGGCCAGCCTACACACATTTTTATATCAATTTAAGTTAATTGCAAGTACTCAGAATGGACACACCAAGCACCCTAAGCAAACTTTATCAATATATAATGTGTTTATAACAGTAAAACTGCAGCCACTTTACTGATACACCCATTTGGCTTTCCATTGTTTTCTAAACTTTAATATGAATTCCTCTTCCATTTTCTCTATCCTTACAGTTTTCTCAGTTTTCTTCAAAAACTATGCACCACTTTCACTGTGTTAGCAGAGCTTATTGTGTATGTATAAGAATGGTTATGGAACATTATACAGCACTTTCCACCCCACTAGTGATTTTGCAGCAGCTTCATCAGGAAAACTCTACATCCCAGTGAATATACTTTACAAAGGTTTGAGTATAGCTTCCAATCCCAATGGCTTTCTATGTGACTTGACAGAACCTAACACACAGTCACGTACCTTTATTTATACAAACTCCCTTGGAAGCAGAAATATTACTTAAACTGGAACATGCTGCCAGGAGCACAACCTTATGTTTGAAATACACATCAAATATTAACATGTGTTTATACTGTTAAATGCTGCATTTATTTCCTACCTTGTTCACTCTTTTCTGAAGAAACATGGTATTTTCCTGATATGAATGATTGAATTGCTCTGTTTTTTCCTATTTTTTTTTGTACTTCTAAACATAAGATTAATTCAAATCAAGCTCATATACTTTATCTATAACTACATATCTCATAAAATCACATTTTACTTCAAATACTCTTGTCCAGTGGATTGTTTTTCATCAGAAGCTGAATCATATAACTAATTTAACACAAGGATTTGTTTTTCATTCACTTAGAATGTGACTGCTTTCTACTGAAAATGAGCATCTTTTGTATTTAACAAGGGTCTGTATTTAACAGTATATTGTTAAATAACTGTATTTATTGTTAATACTGTATTTAACAGTAAAGCAGAATAATATTTTTCCTAGTTCTTAAAATATGTTACCAGGTTCTTATTTGTCTTCAGATTGTTTCTATTTTAAAATTTAGCAATTGTATGTAGAATTATTTAAAACCTTCAGTTTGTAGGCTAAGGAGAAAAAGAATGGAATAACTTAATACTGTAATCTATTGATATTTTGCAATGTTAATCAACAGTATATTTCAACTAATAGGAGGATAAATGGGTAAATGGATGGGAAAGTTCATAGCAGAAAAATTAGTTTATCATTTCCAAACAGATGTTTACTGAAAGAAAAATAGCTGCTTTTATTCAGATAGATAACATTTTGCAGAGCTACAGATTCAAAGCTTGAAAGCAGGTGTGAATGTGTTTAATGTTTCTTAATCCAAATTGTTTATACAGTTTTAGAGCTATACCTTTTGGCAAGTCTTTTGCAAGGCGGATGGCATGCAATTTTTCTGCTTTTGCAACAGCTGATAGAGGAGTTATATTTCCTTGCCCTCCCTTTTCCTTGGCAAAAGACTTTTGCACAGTTCCTGTCTAGTTTTCAACATACTCTTGGCTCTGGTGACTTGATACACGCTTTATTTTCAAGCCTGGCATTAAAGAGAGTGGGATAAATGCCCTGCTAACCCTGTCCTGAGTCCTATTCTCAGTTCCATGGATAAAATACTGACACCTCTGAATGTTGACCTGTGAGATGCAGAGGGGAAGGTGGTGTCCAAATCCCAGTTACTGAGAGGTGAGTCAAAGATGCTAGAGAAACTTCACTCCAGTGCAGTAGCAGTTGCAAGACTTTCATGCACTTTGTTGAGTGTATCATCGAGGTTTGACATTTTGGCAGTTGATCTTCTAGTCCACACTCAGGCAAAAAGGCTGAATTTCCATCATGAGAATGAAATTGAACGATTGAATAGAGTTTTATATACCATACATATAGAGTTTGTAAAAATAAATACACATATTTAGGTGTTAAATTTTATATTTGTTCTACTGGATTTAAGAAATTATGATTCTAGTTATTAGTCTGTGTTATGTTTAATCTGTATTAAATTTACTAGTGTTATTTTGAATACAGCATTTCTGTTACTCCCAGCCCTTGATATATATACAAGCTCTATAAAGATACAAAATCTGTTCCATTTCATTATAAACAGCAACATTTACAACATATTACACATCATTTCTGAGCCATGGCTCTTCTGCTTGCCAAAAGCATAAAAGCATGCATCAATCCTGACAGAACACAACTGTAGTTTCATTGGGAGATGATGCTGAAATCATAAACAGCAAGTGCACAGCTCAAGCAGTGTGTGACTGGTTGCCAATTCCTGTGGTTAAATACCAGGACCAGATTTTAGTTCAGGACCATGCTTCTCCCTGTCATCCACCATTCCTCTTACTGTCCTAGGGCAAGGAAATTTATCCTGAACAGGAAGCACCCTGAAGTATACTGCAAAGTTACACCAGAAAAAAAAAAAAAATAAATAACAAAAAACGATAAGAAAGAATGCTCATCTGAGCAGGGCAATGATTAGTCCCAAAGTTTGAAATATAAAGTAATGGATCTCACAGTTTCTAATGAGGGGAAATTAGGCAGACAAAGAAAATGTGGCCTGACTAAGTGCTCACGACTGGGTTCCAAGTGGGCTAGCAGCAGCAGTGTTGCAAATATGCTTGAAAAGCATTAAGCATAACTGGCTGAGAGAAACATTGGAGAACAGAGATTATTGGATAATTATGTTGATTTGTACCAGGAAATAGCTTGTTTGCAGAACATTTCAGTAAATCATCCATTATGAATCTACAATTGTTGATAGTAAGGCATATATGGAGATGAGAAGGGCCAATCTGTTCATCTGAAGCTTCAAATTTAAGAAGACTGAATTATTTCAGTCTATTTATTGCTGTTTTTTCATATGCATTTTCCCTGCTGAGAAGGTTTTAAACTAGTTTTTCCACCAAAGAGAAGGAAAAAAATAAACTGTCATTTACAGTAAAAACATGAAATTAGAGAGAATCTTGCAACTAGGTAAGATCCATTTGCAGTCTCATACCCAACCAGGAAACTTCAGCTACAAGTTCACAGCATCAGTGCAGCTTTGAAAATGGTCGGCCGTGAAGGTAAGCTTCCTTCTCTGCTCCCTTTGTTCTTCCATTTGGCACTATGGTGTTTGCCCTATACCAGGTTCTGGAGAGCACTGGCAGTGATCTTCTGAGGTGCAATCTTGACTAAATTTCTCCCTTGGTTATGATCAACTCATATTACCTTTAGTAACTTATAATGGCTTATTATTATTATTAGTAGTAGTAGTAGTAGTATTAACCATTCTGAAGCTGCAATTCAAATTTCATCCACTATAGACTTAACTAAAAGCTATATTGGGACATCTGTTTAGGAAATTAATTTTCTCTGTTCTGTTGTAGATTTTTACCATGCAGTAACGCATATCATTTATCTCAGATACGGAGCATATCCTTAAATAAATGTGTTCTGAAAGACTGTTATACTTACAATGATTTTATTTTCTTAATATTAGCTTTCTAAGAGACTATTTCTCTGTTTTCACGTTCAGCTTGGCCAAAATGTACCTAAAACATACATGGAGTATGTACTAGACCTTACATAAAATTACTAACTATGCTGCCACCTAGTGAATCTGTACTGTCTCTGGTATTTTTTTTGCTCATAAACAGATTTAGCTCCTTTTTTTTGAGGGCAGAAAAGGCTTTGTCTTACATACTCCTTCATTAAAACAGAAAAAGTATGAAATGCATTAAAATATATTTTTTTTAAATGGTTCAAGATAGACACATACAAGTATTATAGAATGCTAGTGTGTTGAGTTTGGGCACTGACTCAATCATTAAATATTTTTTCCTGGATGATCATCATACCGAATCCAAAAAATCATTATTCTGAGGTCTAAGGTCACTGTAATGTAAGCGTCTGTTTACAGTCTTGGTGTTCTCACTAATGGTTAAAACGTCACCATTTTACCCACTGTTCTGTGTTTGCTCCTACACAACTAAAATCAATGCGCTTGCCATTTACTTTAATTGAACAGGGTTTCTTCTGTCACGGCAAGACTTAATCCATATGTTTGCCAAACTGTTTTTAATAGAAATCATCTGTCCAACAAGAATATCAGCCCCTGTTTGCAAACATATTTTTAAGAAAGAAAGGCTGCTTGCATTTCATCTTAGAAAATCACACATTCAGTAAGCATGTTTTTTTTTTTTTTGCATGTTTTGCTGAGCAAAATGATTATTACTGAGAAATGACAGCAGCTAATCTACAGTGAAATCAATTCTTAGAAATAGCTATTAGCATTCAATAAGGAAACCCATGGTGTAACCCCTTGTCATCTAACATTTAGCGTCTTTCCCAGTTAAGTGAATAATTACATAGCACCTGTGCAATCTAAATGTCCTGCTGAAATACTATATGTCCTGAAATTCCTCGTCCTATACACTTATTCTCCCTATACCTTATCAAAATAAACCTAAGAAAATTCAGAGAATGGGTGGATCGTAAGTTGTATAATGCACATTTGTTTCACAGCCAATTTTCTTGTTTCCAGCCTGCAGTTAGGGTTGCCTCTTTTTTTGTTCTTTGTCTCCATAAAATTGTGTTCTACTTTTGCAATGAGGAGTCAGCTCCAGCAGCTGAAGCTGGAGCTGACGTGTCCTGGAAGAGTCTCACACCAGGCTGCTCCACAATCTGGTAGTCCCACCACCCTCAGACTGCAGAGAGTCTACATCCAGTTGTCTAGATAAGTCATTGCACTCTGTAGATCTGTATCTTTCATTTAATTAAGCATGATCAGAATGAAAAAGTAATAGGCCAAGTAGGCCTAAAACATGTGAGGTTATCTTAGTGGAGAATTGCTCTGCTACCTCAGTAAAAGAGCACTTGATTTTCCAGATTTGAAGTAAAAGGGAGATCTTGAGCACCTGTAGTCTTTAAAATACTTTGTGGTTAATTTCTGTAGAGCTGTTACTAATCATTATATCCTAGAATTCATCCTATTAAAAGTTTCAGCTGAAAAAGCTATTTTTCATCTCACCTCTGTTAAAAACAATAGCTGCAGTATTAAGAAATGTTGAAGAAAGGCTTTTGTGACAATGACTGCTCTTTTCTAATCAAGGAAGCTAAAAACAAGCATAGGAGAATGAATAATTCTTATGTAGTTTGTCAAATATTTGGGAACCTTCAGTACATAATGTAAACTCTTCTAGACCCGACACTTTCCAATAGGCAATTATCTGCTTTTATTTCTGTATGGTACGCAATCCTAAGTGTAGGATTGTATGACATCCCATGAAATAAGAAAGAAATAATATAAAGAAATGCTTTATAGTGATTCCATAAAGTATGGCATTCATATCCTACTTCAGAGAGTAGGACCTCAGAGAGTAGGATTTGTACTTCAAATATTGGTTAATTAGCAGCAATAGCCAAGCAGAAAGGCAAAGCTACTCCACATTCACTGATAGCTCACTATGGGTTACTTGAGAATGCATCCACAGTAATGTTATTTTATTAACAGTAATGTCTTATACAGATACCTTTCGTGAGATGCAGCACTGCAGATGCATAATTTCTAAGGACATTTGGCACTTGGCCATGTAATCACTGTTTCCTTGAAATATATCTAATGATAAATAATGGTCATGTTCTAACAGAATCAAGCCTCACAAGATGCATAAAGTTGGTTGTCTCTTTTAATCTTCCAAAAACTTTATCAAAATTGTATTTTAAAAATAAGAAAAGTGCTAGCTGTTCTAGAGGAGCATGATATGCAGGTCCTCCTCCAGAATCAACATTTGGGCAACACTAAATAGCCTAACAGTAGTAGCAGGTGATTACTGGAGGTACTGCAAGTATGAAGTCCTGAGGAAGATGAGCTTTGCCTGCATGAAATATTTGGATTGGCAGTGGTGAAGTTTCAGTGAGGATTTGATGGAGAGTCTAGTATAGAAGAGTGATATGCTTGCCACCTGAAGGTGTCAATCATAATTACCCAATCATGTAATGTAGGTGATATTTGCGCAGATCCAGATGCTCCTCTAAATGAACAAAAAGAGAAAACAGTTGACATGTGAGATTGCTTTCACCATCACACAAACCTTACAGAATCATTTCCACACTAAAAATGCACAGAGTTAGATAAAGTGCAGGAAAACTGAGGCAGAAATAATGCCAAAGCATATTACTGTTTCTGAACAGTCCTGCCAGGATCCTTAAAAGCAATTTTTGCCAGGAGTAGATCCAATGTTACCATTGTGAGATAATGAAAATGGAGGTCTTTTGGCCTTACACACACATCAGGGAGATATCATTGCAAATTTTCTCCCTGGTTGCACTTGAGAAAGAAAAAGCCATGGCAGAAATCATCTTTGGCATAGCAGCTCAGATGTGGTATTATCTAACTGAAATGTCTAGGTGGGAGGATCTGTGGTTAGCAAAACTTATATCTTACATGAGTAAGAGGTGCTCAGTGCCACATCAGATGGAGCCACATAAGGCAGAAGAACTGTTGCAAAGGAAAAAATGGGGGAGCATTACATGTTTTCCAGAAGGTTCTCAGACTATTCACAATTCGCACAAATTACATTTCTCCCATGCCTAATTGTGTACCTTTCTGTCCAATCTCCTTGAACATTGCACATAGCCAGCAACATGGCCATGTTGCCTTTCTGTTCTTCTCTTCCCTGTCCCATCAGCCACTTCTGTGCTATTTGCTCACCAAACATTCCTCTTTTTACATTCTTCTCCTATAATTTTGCTAGATGCTGGATACAAAAGGTCATTTTATCACAATGGATGGGCAGTAAGGTGTGACAGAGTAGCGTTTAGCAGCTATATTTTTATACCTCTGCAGGCAGTCCTTATGTCAGAAGAGACGTCACTGATCGAGAGAATCAGAACAGATGCCTATTTTAAAAGTCCTAAAAGGAGCACAGCAAGGTATGCTCTGACATAATTCACCAGAATGGTCCCACCTAACGTCCTTCAGGAATAAAAGGCCAGAGATACCTATTCTGAAATGAAAAACAGAGAGGCTTTCCTTCTGATGCCAGATCTACAACAGAGTACTTTTATGCAAAAAGTTCCATTTTGTACCCCCTGCAGGCATGCACAAGGTTTGCAGTGAGATGAATGGAGTTAAAACAACTTTTGAAAATCTTAGAGTGTGCAATGACCTGAACCTGTTATCTTACCAATGCCCTATTACTTTTGCTCGCCTATGCTATGCATTCAACAAGCAGAACTGCAGAAATGTTTAGTTTTGTATGAGACACCACCACCCTCCACATTAACACAAAGCCATCCAGTTGTCCTTAAAGATAATATTATTACAGTATACTACAAAGACTATACACCATACTATTTCACAGAACTTTACAATGTACTCTGTAATTTTCTATGTAGTCTTAAAATAGCACTGACCGAGTTTTAAGGAAAATACTGTAACTACTATAACTCAAAATTTGTAGTGTACTTACTTGCAGACAGGAAGAAGAGGTCACTATTCTGAAGAGAGGACAACCATACACCAGCTCCCCGTAAGCATGAAAAGTGTAGAACAAGAAATAAATGTTTTCTGAATGGTGACCTGTTTAGGTAGAGAAAATCTTTAAATGCACAGACAACACTGATTCTTCCCCTGACATAAACATTATTTCAGATGCCAGTGAAAAAGACCTCCTGTCTATCATAGAAAATTAAACAAAGTATTTACAACAAAAACAAATCTGACCAGTGAAAAGAAAGATTCCCATACCAAAAAGAAGGAGTTCCATCCAGAAATTTGGCAGACCAAGGATTCCCATCAATAGCTTTCTCTTTCCATAATATGGAGGCTCAGGTTTTCAGCTGACCATTATCGGACTCCATGCTGATCCTGGAATTACCTCTGTTCTGCAGTATCTTATTACTCTTCTCCAAACCACAAGCAGGCAGAAGCATCTGACAAATACTGCCTAGTCCAGCCCCACATAATAACCAAAGAACAACTGATGTTGGAGGGCCACATTTTTCTTTTGATACTTGGAAGATTCTATTGGAATTTCTCTTGTGGTTTGACACTGCAGGACAGACATGACTTGCTTAAGTGAACACCGTAGGTGACAGCTTTGTAAAGGCCTTTGCTATGGAGTTTTTTCAAAAGAATAAATGATAACCTCTTCCCAGAAGACAAGGAGACCGGTGGTGTATTGCTCTATATAAGCTGTGCTACCTGTCCAATTGATATATCCTCAAATTCAGAGTGCTTTCAACTTCAGAAAGAGCTCTCCTGCAGGAGCTGATATCTAACCAGCCCTGACACAGCAGAGGTCACGTGGACAAACCAACCACCAAGTCATGTGAGGACACAAGGCTGGAATATTGCCAAAATGGTAAGCACTGCAAATGAATGTTAAGTGCATATGAACTAAATGTGCTGTGAAGTTGATATTCCTTCAGACAAAGGTCGCAGAATCTGTACTTCCTTGCCAGATGCTGAGAAATAGGTGATATGAGTAGTGAGCAGAATCAGAGCTTGGTGCAACCAAGCACACTGCTCCAAGCCTGTTTTAACTGATCTAATTCCAGATTACCATAGCCCTCCCATCCCAACATCAGCTCTGCATCTCATAAAACTACATGTTAAACTCAATCAAAAGCGGCATTTAAAATGATAATAATAATAATAATAATAATAATAATCACTTTCTTGCTACATTTGTTTCAGCTGTATCAGGTGTCTGAAAAGATTCATGACATGCTTACAAGAGGATAAGTGCTCTCACAAGGGAGGGAGAAGTAAGACACAGCATGGACAGTGGGAAGAAAAATATCCACGCATTGATCAGTTTAGGCTACCACAGGTCCTGTTGCTTGAATACTTTCATTCTAATGTACCCTAGAAAGAAAGTTGTGTGTATTTATCAATTTTATTTTTCTCCATAATATATTAATTTGAAAGCAAACAAACAAACAACAACAACAAAAAAGAATACCTTGCAAGTTGTGCAAGTTGTTTGCAGCTATTGACCAACGATTAAACAGTTTACTTAAGAAAGGATTGTGATCACTGGTGTTATTCTTTGTAAATTTGTCAAGTTGAAATGGAAGCAACATCGTTTGACACCATCACCATACTTTAAAAACCATATAAACTTAACAGTGCCACAGAAGTAGAGGGTTTGTATTATCAAAAAGATCTTTAAGGGTATACTTAGCAGAAAGCTTATAAACACTGGCTCTTGTGGCTTGGGCTTTGTTTTTTAATAAAAAAATATTTTCTTCTTGATATGTGTTACAATTTTCTCTGTTCATCCTGCCCTATACAACTGTAAATTTAATTGTACCATATGAGATCAAAGGTCTTCAGTACTAACATCTGCTCTGCCCAGAAGAATAGAACTTCATAGGTTAAAGGGAAACCATGAAAATTGCTTAAAAATATCATAGCTGATATGTTAAAAAGCAGAATTTTCCAAGATGTGGCACCAAAGGATATATTTCAATGGTTAATATTTTGTAACAGTTTTTTAGTTTGGACAAGAGTCTAGTAAGAAATGCAGGCTGTGAAACTTGTTAATAAACTCAGAAGAATGATAAATTTTCTATGAATCCATGTGGTAAATTTAGAAACCTGCTTGTAGTAAAATGTGTATAAAAGTGGCATAGCTATGGTTGTTACCATCAAAATAAAGTTTTTTACAAAGGCAAAGAAAAGAATAAACTTTTGGTTTAATCACCTACCCTTCCAGTATCACCATACTGGTTACATTTGACTTGAGAGAGTATACTATATGCAAGCTGAAACATCAAGGCTTAACCAGCTTTTTATGTGATGATTTTTGCTTTAAAATTAGTAATAAATTCTTTAATATGTATGTGTTCAGAGGACTACTACCAACATTAGCTACGCTACCAGCAGAAATAGTAAAGGGAAAAACAAACAAATAAAAAACCAAAACCACCACCACCAACATAAAAAAAACAAAAACAAACAAACAAAAAAAAAAACCACAGAGGTTCATAAGCAATTTACAACTTTTCCAATTTAGGCATTTAGTTACTGAAATGGAAAAAAAACATCTTAAATACAAAGACTATCATCCTGCCAAATTTCAGATCAACTTTTAATGTCTACTTCTTCAGAAGTCCATTTTTAAATGTAATCCCTCAACTGATTTTAACATAAAGACTGAGGATTGACACTGTATACATTCCTTTTTTTTTCCAGGTATAGAGCTTTTGGTATAGGTTTGTGAAATGTTAATTAGATATGCTATCCTTGGGTTGAATGTGTGCCACAAATTTTGAGAAACTAGTAACTCAAAGCCATAAAAATCCAGGAGCATTGGGAAATTTGAGCAAGTAACAGCAAATTGTTTTGAGTGAAGTTGATGTCTTAGAATGCATATAAATAAATAAATGAATAATAGCAACCCATTGAGATTATAGCAGAACAGCTAATGCATAATTTTGCATGGAATTAGGAAAATGTCAGTCATAGAAAGGATTACTGGCAAGTATCCTGCATTCAAAGCTTTATCAAGTTGACAGATGGCTTAGTTAACATTTTCTTTTACCAGTCTACTGGACCAGTTCCCATGACCCACCAGTAGTATGTTATGAATAAATGTAACTAAAATTGTTGTTTCAGATATAGTTTTAGCTGTAACTACTGACTGTAGAGCTAATCTCCATTCTTTCAAGCAAAGGCTTATACTCCTTTTATTGTAGGAGTGTAACATAAAAGGAAGTTCTCATCTGTGAATATTTAATAAATCTGTATTTTAAAAGGTAGATCTTCCTTCTTACCCGGTAAGATAACTATCACGGCAATGAACCCCTTGGATACACTTTATTCTACTGAAAGACTAGTTTTGCTCTGATGCAGATTATATTAGTATGGGATGGAATTTTCAAACAAAAATAAGGGTGAAAGTCTATTCACACAGAAATGCCACTATCAATATCCATGCTTTCACACCAAGGTGAATTGCTTCACTATCACTACAAGGTGTTACACATTTAACTCCTAGACAAAGTATTGTGGCATAAAATCTTTAGTTGAGATAAATATCCAGGTTTCCTATAGAGTGAATAAACCATGTTGGGTATCAAATAATGGGATCCCCATAGACTGTTATCCACAAGCTTAAAGCTAGCTTCGCAATGCTTGCTCCGGGATAGGTGATGAGAACATCACCTCTGGACCAACCTCTTTTATGGTAGAGGCTTCCCTTCCCTTCCCTTCCCTTCCCTTCCCTTCCCTTCCCTTCCCTTCCCTTCCCTTCCCTTCCCTTCCCTTCCCTTCCCTTCCCTTCCCTTCCCTTCCCTTCCCTTCCCTTCCCTTCCCTTCCCTTCCCTTCCCTTCCCTTCCCTTCCCTTCCCTTCCCTTCCCTTCCCTTCCCTTCCCTTCCCTTCCCTTCCCCTCCCTTCCTCTCCCCATGAGGCATGGCCATAGGGATTTCCTAAACAGAGAGATGTAGACATAGTCTTATCTGTGCCATGGAGACTGCGTGGTATTACTTCAGTGTTGCCAAGCTAGAATCCAAATTCTC
Source organism: Netta rufina (assembly GCF_964035555.1). Lineage (NCBI taxonomy): Eukaryota > Metazoa > Chordata > Aves > Anseriformes > Anatidae > Netta > Netta rufina. Next base: position 82,832,982 of record NC_140125.1, on the reverse strand, counting down.
AGCTATAATAAAATATACCACATAAATATAATATTGTATTGAGTAAGAAAGGTTTGTCTACACATAGTACATGAGTTAGCATAACACAGTTCTTTGCTTTCGTCTTTAACACAGGTTTGTCTGCAACCTGGAAACCACAACATTCAACAAGAGCTGAACATAAAGTATTTGTGCTAATTGACAATGACATTAACATAGAAAACTTCACTGCAGCAATTACACATTCTATTTTAAACAATATTTGTAAAGTAAAGGGTGATTTTCTGCCAGGAGAAAATCCAGCAGGTAGGTACAGGAAGCTAGTTTATTTTCTTGTGCAGAAATCTGTGGTGCCCAGCAGTTTATTATCGCTGTCACTTTCAAAAGATATAAGGATGGCCTTCAACCATATAATATTAGAACCAGAGAAAACAGCTAACAGGAATACACTATCTATAAAAACTGCAATAAAAAACCTGTTTTGTTACCACCTGCTTATGTTGAATATGGCTGTTAGCTCCAACAGTGTTCTATGATACTTTTTATTGTGTTGAAATTCTATAAAATTTGATCATTGCTTGGTCAAAGCTAACAATACATTTAAGACATGCTTGGAACAAATGAACACATTAACATCCTTGGCTATACCACAATTATTTTTAAAAGTTCTGTTCTGCATTGTTTGTGTAGTTTTAAAATATTTGAAGCTGTTCTAGTTCCTATTGTCCCCAGCCAGCAGCATTTTGTTTGTGCTATTTCAGCCCATGTACCAAGCCAAATTTCACATTTCCAGTCATCCAAAACTCTCTTTGAATTCAGTTCTTTTACTCTATCCTTCCAAATAGTGTATGATAGTGAATCATTTCCAAAAACTCTTATTGTAAATATGATTGTGTAACAATATTACATATACAAGCACGGGCAGCTGGATGGGTTTTCAGGGGTCTCTTTTCTGAAATTTGTTGTCTGTACAGAAAAGAATAGTGAGTTTGTTGTGAAACCATTTCTTAAACTAAACCAGTTTATAGCTCAGTATTTTAAAGAATTAGCTGAAGAATTAACAGTGGCTTGCATTCAGAATTTACCACCCTATCAGGGACATACATTACAGAAAACTGATGAAAAGCTGTTAATCTCTTTGGAGTAGTTTGGTGTAATTCTTTAATGTCAAGAGATCCTGAGAGTCAAAGTCTGGAATGCAGATAATTATTTCCTCTCAGTAAAACTGGATTTGCACAGCTTTGCAAAACATAATTGAAAATATACCTAATATCTGCTGGCATTTATAAAAATTATAGAATAAATGTGATAGAAATATTGCTGTACAGTAGCATTTGAAACTTCATTTAGCAATCAATCACTGTGCTATCCTTTGATTACCTTAATTACGCTTCTTAATTACATAAGTAGTAAGTCAGCATTGATTATTTTAAGCACTTTAAGATATAGCTGAGTTTCAGTTATTTCATAAAATTTTAGATTGTAAGGATATGTTCAAACATCTAATCTCAACATATGTTAGTCAGTGGCAAGTAAGAATACACACATCCTTTAGTTGATATAGGAAAAGTCAATGCAAAAGACAAAGCAATCCTAATGTTGCTACATTTTCCATGTACAAACAAGAAACCACAAATAATTTCTATAAGCTGTCTGGAGATGGCTTGTGGAGCTGTGCTTTCCCCACCACTTCCCTGCTCCATGCAAGCCAGAAGGATGATGGCGTTGCTGAACCATGGCATAAGTGGGCCACACTGAATGAAGAGCAGTCCACAAACATTTCCTGCAGAGAAGGAAATGTTCCCTTTGTACAGCCATAGAGAACCTGTTCCGTGCTGTGCCCTAGATACTGCCTTACACTGGCTGGACAGGCACAGGGTTACGATGGGGCATCTGAGCTCCAGCACCCCATGCTGTGGCAGGAGGACTCAAAATTTTGTGGATGTTGTTAAAAGATCCTAAACTTACAAGTACATTTAGGCAAGAAGACATGGAAAAAGAAACATCTGTCTGCACTTACAAGGAATACAAGATTTGCAAGTGTAATGTGAGAAATTCCAAATACCGGCAGACTTAAAGAGTTCAGGTTGCCTGGTAATGCTGATTTCCACCTCCTCCCCTCACCTATTGTTAAGGACTATCTCATCTACATCAAAATGGTAATGAAACTTCTGTGTACACCTTTAGCATATCAGTAGAGAGTCCAACAGTTTAGGTTAAACTAACAAAGAGGATTTAAGCCCTGATTCCTGTTTAAATAGCCAAGGGACATGAACGCATTGTCTTCCATTGACTGTCCTAGACTGGAAAGCAATGAGCTTCCAAGCTGCGGTAAAATACAGCTGAAGCATTGAATCCCACTCATGCTGCAAATATGTAAATGTAGCCCCAACAACTCACTTCAGGCCTAAAGACCGAATTTGTTCTGATGAACACATGAATGGCCTAAAGACTGAATGTGTTCTGATGAATGTGAATCTGATGAACACTCTGTTTTCAGAAGACTAAGCCTGAGCAAACAGCAGCAGCCACCCTCAGAACAGTAGGGACACCCTGATACCAGCCCAGGACTGCTGGAGGAGCCAGACATCAATGTGACGAAACCAAATATCCAGAGGATTCCAGAAGAAGCAGGCTCTCTAGCCTTAAGGAAGGTCAGCTTTTCCTCATTCCACCCTTACCAATGTGATTTGTAACAATTGATGCAAATACAGAGATTTGGGTGACTGTATATATGATCAAGATTTACCCACTTGGCATGCAAAGCTTTGGTCAGTCATTATAAAACAGCTGTGGTGATTTAGGGTATCATGCCCACTGTGCCAATGATTACCTACTGCATAACTAAACTGATATATGGGAGTACTGAAACAACTTGGGTTTAACATCTTTCCTGCCAAGAAACAATAAGCAGCTTCACATCAGGGCAGCTCCTTCCCAAATGACTGTTTGTCTCCATCCTTATTTAAATGCAGCAGTAGTTCAATAGATAGTTTAAGGCAACACTGCTATCAAAATGAAGAAATCCTCCCACGTGACCCCCTGCTAACTCACTGCCATCTTTGTGTCACCACCTCCCTTTGATCAGCACAGGTAATTTATGGGACTACAATGAACCTGACAGGGGCCAGTCTTCTTCAGCCTTCCTCTCATTTTTCACATGTGTTTGTCTGCTGATGGGTCTCATAGGACCACAGAGCACTTGTGCTGGCAGGAGGGATGGGGACAGTGAAAGGTCTCATGAGGCAGCAGGGGAGACAGTTGTGGCACCTTTCAGTGGCAGTGGCTTGGTTCTCAACAGCTTCCCAATGCTTACATGAGCTGAGCAGCTGAGCATCCAGATGGGAGCCACCTGGCAAAGGGGTAGAAGTGGATTTGTTCTTTAATATAACGAGAAAAAGGGAAGAAGGAATTATTTTTTTTTAATCATTACATGTATTAGCATAAAGTTTTGGACCAAAAAAAGTGCATCTTTGAAAGCTTTTTGATTCTAAACATGGTTTCCACATCACAGTGTCTCTCATAAATGCAGTTTTCAGTATTCACCTGGGCTGTATTACACAGATAGTTTAATAACATCTTACACTATATCCCTGAATAGAAACATACCTAGTAGCAAATATGGTAAAACATAGCAGTAACAAATCCTAGGCAGTTTACTTACTTACATAAAGTTAATACAGTATTTTTAATGAGATCTTCTGTGTTCTAGCAAATGTTTTTTTCTGCTCTTTTATTCAAATAGGAAAAAAGTAGCTTTTCTTAGCTACTTCTTTCGTAGCTTTTCTTGCATTCAGATCACAAATGCTATGTTTTTATGGTATTCTTAAATATGTATTTGAGCCTATATATCTACTTTTATACTACTGTATTTATAAAGGCTTATTAATACGTCTTTCTGGAAATTTAATACACTGTTTCTGTGTGAGTTGTCTGTAGTCTTTTGGTATGATCTCAAGGATAATGCAAATGGAAAAATGACTGGGAATATCAATGCAACATTATTGGAAAGAAAAAAAGATTTCAAAATAGAATTGTTCTGGTTTCTGAAAGAGAAAGATGAAATACAGATGAACATGACAACATCTACCTTATGACAAAGATACCCTGTACTTTTTGCTGGATAGAAAAGTGCCTGGGAACGGGAGAAGAATGTTATGTTTTTTGTGTTTGTTTTGTTGTTTATTTGTTTGTTTTTCTGATTCTGTCTTTTTATTTTATTATACATTTTTTAAAATTTCCTGGTTTTGTTAAAGCCAGACAATGTGTAAAAAAACTTTGGATAGAAAATAAAAAATAAAACGGGAGATCTTGATATATATCTCTTCTCTGTGTCTGCTGAGTCATTTGAACATGGCTGTTTTAGAGATCAGAGTAAGCAGCCAATCAAATTTAGTACAAATTTAGTAAAAGCTTTTTCTCCATATTAACACCGTGGTTGAAAAAAAAAAAAAAAAAGAGAGAGAGAGAGAGAAGAAATAAGTGAATGTCAATCATTTTTAGAACTGGAAATGTGAAAGCTACTCATCTAAATATTGGTATGCCAGTATATCCGCTAACATTGCATTATTTCATATTTTATATTTTCGAGATCAAAGGTGTTTTTATTTTATTTTATTTTATTTTATTTTATTTTATTTTGGCCAGTGTTTATAACCAAATTCTTGTAATGTGTGCTGCTGTTTGGAATATTCATTTGCTTAAAATTAATAGCATTTTAACAGTAAAATGATGTTATGACATTAACACTCTACTTAAGACACATTCAGAAGAATTTCACACCTCTTTTGGTGTTTTATTGCTTCAGTCTGACTGTCTGCAATGCAAACAAGACCTACAAGTCCTCTTTTCTGAGTGAAAAGAATTATTTATAAAATGCGTAGGTTTAAGAGGCACAGAATTAGTGAAACAAAGCTAAATCACTGAGCCCTTACTTTTTTCCCACATATATTGTAAATGCCTGAGACTGAATCACAAAGCTGATTTCCTTTAGCTGTTTTGAAAAATGGGTTTAACTTCATTTATTCACCCTACAAGTATAACAAGAACGTTTGGGGCTGTTCTGAAGGCACTGCTTCTACCAAGCCCCAGCCTGGAGTGTGGCATTGACATTCCCACCTCAGGAACTTCTGCTGGAGAAGGCTTGTAAGGTGGGCTCAGGCCTTTCCTGGCACCCTCTCCCCCACCCATTCGTTAAGACCTAACAGCCTGAAGGTGTAAGGTGTATTCCCAAATCCCAGTTCTGCCTAGTCTGAAGCGGGAATTTGAAAATCCGTATTCTATGTGCTAACTAAGGGGCCTCCAGGCAAACCAAAGTGAATCTCTCAAACTCAGGAGCTCCACCTTACATAAATAATTCAGGGATCCTGAACAGTGTGTATTGCAGCTATTAACTGGAGTGTTGGCTAACTAATTGACAGTTAGTCCAACCACACAATTTCAGTATATCCATAGAGCAGGAAAGTTAAACCACTGACACTGGAAAAAATTATTGTACATGTATAGATCCTTATGTGTGATATTTTGTTTTGTTTTTGTTTTTGAGGCATCATAAATTATCTGTAGCTGAAAAAGTGACAACAATCAGGATGAAACAGTCCTCTGAAGAAGCCTTGTGAATCCTTTTACTTATATTCTTGTTACACTGCCACAACCAAAGCAGAAATATGAAATTACAGATGTTCTAACTTCCCAGCTCCCTCTTTCCACCTTGCAGACAGAGATGATTGATTATCTTCCCATTGGTGGTTTCAGCTAAAGTTCTCGTAATAGATGCGGAGTGTTTACATGGCTTCATCTGGACGTGATGAAACAGTAACACACAGACAGTGGGCAGTAATGACTAGTTTGGTCAGGTAATACTGTTAACTGTAAGGGCTACTACACAAAGAAATGGGCTGCATATGCCCTAAACATCAATTAAACAAGCAAATGTAATACGTTGCTTAGTACTTTAGAACGCTCTGTACAAAAAGATTTTGTGCCAACGAGTGTCAAATTAGTTAAGCTGCTGTTTCTGCTGTGCAAAAGAGGCCTATGAGACAACCTGTTTTATTTTTACCATCTAGAGCAATCATACCCACCTCAAGTGTCTTAATATGCGAGCACTATTCCTTGACACAGTCTATGACTGAATGAATCAGTCAGAGGAATTAATAGTATAAAACAGCAACAACAAAAAAGTGCATCACGAAATGTGTTGAAACCCAGTTATTCATCATTGTCTCCATGTTCATATGATAGATAAACTGGAGGTGGAGTGCTGTCAGCAGTTAGTAATCATGCAATCCAGCAATCCTCAATTATACTAAAATAGCAAACCAGAGGTACCAGGAGGCGATGTGCATGGCTGAGTGCTGCAGCTCTGCTCTCAGACTCAGTGACTCCTAAAAGAACTCATTAAAACTGGTGTAGAAGGCAGCTTACGGGGGTTCTTAAAACCTTTTTGCCTGCTCCTTGACACCCTCCTATGTGTGGTGAGGAGACACAGACAGCTGCCTCCCCTGCATCCAATTAAACCAGAGTGTGGCAATATGCATTTTTTCCATGTATGTAGTGGTCACCTGTAAGGGACCTCTGGACAGATTGTCACTGACCAGCCTATTCTGCGGTGTGTAGTCACCTGTTTTTACTGCTGTTTGTTCAGCTTCAGGGGTCTCTTGCATGTCTTAACCATGACTTTCACTTCTTCTCTACCTTCTGATTCATTCAACTGATCAAATGACGGGAGAACTCAAAAACTTTGTTAGGGTTCATTTTCTTTGCTGCCTGGTAAACATCTCTAGATGTATCTAGCAGTTATTTTTAAATTTAGTTGGCTATCTCAGAAATGTGGCCATTCCAGATGAATAGGAGAGACCCTTTGCAGTGAAACATCAAATCCTGAATTTGGACATAATGGACATACTGTGTGATAAAATCTTGCATTGATGTAAGACTTGTTCAAAAGAGATGTGCAACTGCTTTTTGCTGTGAATTGGGGAGCGCAGTGCAAGTAAGGAGTTTTGAGAGATGAATCCTATATATATATATATATTTTACTTAAAAAGTGCATGTCAGCTGTATTGGTGCATTGCGTCACTGTTTAAACATAGCTTAAAAATCTCACTGACTGGAGGGTGTAACAGAATAAGAACAAGTAAAACATGTGAACAAAGTTCAAGTGATATGCTTTATAACATCTCATCTGTATCAAATGCAAAAGTGTTGCGCAGATTGCTGAGAAACCACGTGTACCTCATCCCCATGGGAGTCCCAGCTCATGTCATGGTTCAACTACTCAGACTCCATAAGGATATACATCATTTTCTGGACATGATTGTGACTGACCAAACCCCTGGGGGCAGAACGTGCCTCTCTGAATAACCTCCTGGCCTTGGTTTTAGATAACAGCTAGCAAGAGTGGAATGGGTCAGCTAGCACTGGAGGTGTTTCTCTCTCAGTTTGTTACAGGAAAGTAAATTTGTCAGTGAGCTGGACCAGCACAGGTCATTGTGCGAGTGAATGGGCCATTTAACCCAACCCAGAGTATAACAGAAGAACGACTAGCAAGAGGATTTTCAGGAGAGTAAACAGCTTGAGCTGGCTTCAGCCCATGTCTTCCTTCCCAATGACTGGGAACAGAGACCAGCAGTGAGAATCACATTTGTACTCTGATCCTACTCTATGTGGCAATTGTTATATTGTGCTTGCAAAGTGATTTCAGTACACTGCTATATCACTTTTCTAAATCACAATCCTGCATGACATCAAATATATCCCAATAAATAAATCTGACCTTAAACATGATGCCCTCCTCTCCTGGAATATAGTATGGAGCCTGGTCAGAGAGCATTGCCCTTGGACAGCTACTGCACTGCCTAAAGGGATTTCTCTATCTACCCTTTAGGAACAAAAGAGAACAGCTTTGTCAAATATTAGCACCTTTGAGGATCTGCCAGATGAAATACTGATAGCACTGCCAACCATTTTTCACCAGAATAGTCCTGGTAAACATTACTTCCAGCTAACTTCAACCATTTTGTGGTAAGGCCTCTGCGACTGACTGCCAGTTCAATTCTCTCAACTGGTTTATGATTCTAAAACAAGAGAAAATAATGGGTCAGCCTCCTTATGAGTATTTTATGTCTACTATTCACAGTTTGGGATGCAGGCCTAATTTTACAGATCAGTGTTCCATTAAGATAGAAACCTTCATTGTTGTAATGCACTGTTTGCCTATTCAACTTCTAGATGAATTCAGGGATATGTTTCCAAGCATTTATTTTCACCCAGCTGCCTGAAGCAGTTTCCATGTCATACTTAAGACATTCAGCCTGACATTTTTTTTCTGTTATATATGAGATTTCATCTTTGTGGTTCATGAATTTTTAACCTTTACTTGATTTTACCCTGTTCTCCACATCTGGTAACCTTGTATTTCTAATTTGGTGCAGTTTTTTAAAAAGTTGAATAAAAGGGTTTTGATGTTGCAGTGGCTTAACTTCCAAAAGTTGTGCTCATAAAAACAATAAAATATTTTTCTTTTATAACTAAGAGGCTTATGCAGTGTTTCCAACAACATCAAGGACAGGGTCTCATCTGTAAGAATGTTAAATCACCTTAAAACAAGCCAAATTAACTTCCTTTTATTGCTTTCAATTTGCCAAATAACTTGTACATCTCTAAGAGAGAGAAGAACTTGGTAATTGGGTTGAATCTTGTTGCTGAAGTGTTACAACTCATTTTTCCAGTAGCACTGTAGATAGTACAGATTAAATTAAAGTTTATATAGTAAAAACTTGAATACTAGAAACTTAATATTTTATCGGAAGGAAATAGATGCTTTTTTTGATGGTATTCTTCAGAGCTAATTCCTGCAGGAAAGGGATTTGTCAGCTCAATGGGCAGACAAGGCCAATGGTCTTCATATTCCTCTTAACTCTGATCAAGGTTTCAAAGGGCTACGTGGCTTTTTCCCCTTTATCTAAATCTGAGTTATGGTTGTGCAAGTTTTCTACCTAGATTTCTCAAATAACTGCACTGTTAGTTGAAAAAAGTTTTCTCTTGTGTCTGCTCTACGTGTGTTTGTCTCCTGATCTTGCAGCTGCCTGTGCCTTACTCTACAGTAGCAATGAGACGAGAACTGAAACATGCAGTTCAAGATTTACCCCTCCCTCCCTTCACATTGCTTCATTCAGCCTTTTCTGTGAACATTCAATGTGATACTTTTGCTACCATCTACCAGATAAATGTCAGCAGGAAGTTGTTGCCATTTTCTTTTTTGAGAAGAGTGACAGAGGTGTTCTGCTAGAATATTTCTCTTCATATTATTGAAAGGGTTGGTGGATAACTGATGTTCTGCTGACAGTTTTTTTTATGATGACACAGCACTGTATCCAGGATGACACATGCTGTCTTCTACAAAGTAGCTTGGATATTTTTAATTATTTAGAAAATAGTTTGGGAGCAAGCTGAAGGAAATTATTCAGTCCCTGTAATGCATACAAAGATAAAAGTGAATTATGATACAATTCAAAAATGTACACAGGGAACACCTTAGTTGTATCTGTGGTATGCATCAATTCCTAATCTTCACACCTGCAAGATTCACACATCGAGACCTGGGCCTGTACAAAATGTGCCACATAGCTATGATATAGATGTGTACTTACCACATTCCTCGCCGTTGTACTAAAATGTACTAAAATCTGAATTCTGACCTCACTGACAGCCATGTAGAGGTCTGTTAAAGGCAGTCTGTAATGCCACAGACTCTTTCTTACAAGTGAATGTGTAAAGTAGATATAACTCTTCTAGCCTAAAATGTTTTGACATAAGTTCATTTGTTTAGAAGTGCCACTTCACAGTGTTGATAGCTCATTATACCTGCTATTGAAACAAGCTGCATGGTAAATGAGTACACACACATTAAGGAACTGCTGCCAGCAGTGTGCTGGTCAGGAACCTCCTTTCTCTTTACCATTTAGACAATAAAATCCAAAACAGCAGACACCTATACCTGAGGTCTTCAGCTTTACTTTTAATTAACCAGGTCTGGTTAAGTCCTAATAGTAGACATTTGCTCTAGGTATTTTAAGTGGCTCACAGGAACTGGCTGTGTTTATTAACACACAAGGATCGCTCACACATATTACTGTTCTGACTTTGACTTCAAGTCATGCTCATGCTGTAAATTGCTAAAATGTCTTTAAAATGTTTATGTTATTGTTTCTTGTTTTGTTCTGACTTGTACGAGTTGACTGAAGATAAACGTTCTTGTGTTTTACAGGGAGCCCTTCACCAGATTGCCTTTTGATGTTACTGTAATAAGTAGAATTATTAATAAAGACAAATATCAGCTTTCATGCTCAGTTTTTTTGGTTCCTTCCATAATGCTTCTAAAAGACTGGTGTGTTCTTTTCCTTGCTCCTTTATGTATTTGCAATTAAGTGAAAGCACTTTTAAAAAGCATTTCAAAATATTTGTGTAGTAACAGTTAATATATATCCTGTTTTATAAAAGAGCCCATGAACTGCCATCGTTTTCCTCCCCTAAAGTGCACTACCTCCATTTCCATGTGTAAATAGACATTTTACTGTAGAGTTAGCTTCACAGTGATATATAAATGCATATTGTTTTGCATGGCTGTAGTTTGTTTGACACTTTCTGAAATGTTACTTATATGCATGTCTGCTTTAGTATTACTGTTCCAGGATCCAAGTCTTCTACTAGGATGAAGCAGTGACCTTCCCAACATTTAAATGTATCTTCTTTGACACTGCTTGGTTGAAAAAGCAAGTATCTTTCTGCTTTGCATTGGGTTTTATCTTTCAAGTTTTTTTTTTTTTTTTCCCCTCTACTCTTTGCAAGGAAGTAAAAAGTGCGACAGGAAGGTGTGATTTTTAATTTACACCCGAGTTCTCAACAAATAATGACTTTTCACACCCTGTTATTGCTGCTTAGCCTGGAGGAGGAGTTGTGTGGCTACTGTTGTCATATCAAATTAAATCTACTCATGTAATTCAGAAAGACATTCCTCTTAAACTTAACCCTTTTAAGTTGCTGAAGTGTACCAGCACAAACACATAATCTGAGTGCATCTATTTTGGGGGATCTCTGCTGTCGAATGATGAAAATGGAAAAGATGTTTCTCATTTTTTTTTTTTTTTTTTTGGTAGTGCAGTGGAACAGGTCCTGATGAGGTTTGCGTGGGCAAACCTTCATGTTGTCTTAGGAGCTGACAGAAGGCTCAGGGTATGCGTGAGGACGTTATTTTAAACAAGGAAGTGCTCGGCCAATAATGCCAGACACTCATGTTCTCATCTAAAAAACTTGCTTGAATAATTTTCTTTAATGCTGCAGAATGCAAGACACAGAGCATCAAGTGCTCCTTTATGTAGCAGAGCTAAATTATGTCCATGAGAAAAGCAGTCTCAGAGAGTTTTCTGCTGCCAAGCAGCTGGCAGAATAGGATGAGCATAGTCCCCAGCAGTTCCCTGGGGAAGGAGCACTGGTAGGCGTTGGGTGCACACACTGAGCAACACCCCAGCCAGGTGGGGTCAATCACCCCCTTCTCCTGTGCCGCCCTGTGGTGTCCCAGGGAGGCTGGGGCCTGAGGGGTGCCACCAGCAAATGCCAGGGGAGTAGCCTCCTCCGTTCCCCTCCCCTTCCCTGTGTTCCCAGCTTCCCAGGAGTGTTGCCCCTAATTACCGGTAACCGGGGTTAAGTATTCGCTTTGCTAGCTATCGGTGGTGTTGAGGGGGTTAACGTGCCTGATGTGCTACCAACATATATGTGACAGACTCTTACCCGATGTATTTATTTTTTTCTCTCTGTAAAATGTCAACCATTTCCCGATGAGGGTGGTGGTGGTGGTGGTGAATTTCACACCGTTTTTCCTCTCTGTGTGGAAAGCTGGGTGTTAATGGTGCTGGAGCAGGTCGTGTTTTATAAGGGATGAGGCTGCCTCTGAGAGCAGAGGGAAGGCAGGAAGAGGAGAGGAGGTGAAGAAAGAGGGATCCGAGGAAGCTGCCACTTGCAACAGGCATTAGTTGGATTATTCTCACACTTTATTAAGAACATGTAAATATAACAGTATTTGCAGAGTGGATTTTTTTTTTCTACTTGCAGTTGGAGTTTAGCTCAGAGTTCAGCGTAAAAATAATCATCTTTTTGCTTCACAGTGAAATTTAGCACTGTGACACCCGAAGATGGAAAGTTGGTCGGTTGATCAAGTCTGCAACTGGCTCAGACAGAGGAATTTGGAAGAACTAGTTCCTAAATTTCGTGGTAAGCATTCTTGTTTGTCTTTTATGTTTTTAATTGGTATTGCCTACCTTGTTTTGGGAATGTGTATATGTATCTATCTACATTTACGCTAACTTAAGACTTCAGTAGGAATCTATTAGGGAGAGGACTGACATGCAACAGATAGATCAAAATAAGAGTGCAGGTTTATCATGAAGTCTCCAAGGAATGCTGGGGGTGAGATTAAGCCTGCATATAAATAGGTACACCTTCCAGAAGCAAATCTGGTGGTGTAACAGGCTTAACAGGGCCTATTTTATATTGTGTACATCTTCTGAAATAATGCATCTGTAGCATCCAAATGTGTTATGTCTGAGTATATAAACACTCTGCAAGAGAGTATGAGGAATTGTTATATGAAGATGTTGTTTGCTGTGTACCTTAAAAAGCTTACTTTCCTTAATTAACAATAAGTCTGCTGTAGTCAAAGCAAGGCCTGATTTATGCATTGAAATAGTTCACTGATCGTGTGTATTTCTGATGTAGCATGTTTGTACAGAAAGGTACCTGGCCAGTGACCAGAATTCTGGCACTGGAAAGCACAGTAGCTGAAACTTCTTTTTATCAGTTGAAGAAACACAACAACAACAGAAAGCCTTTGACCTATCTTCCATCATCATGTTTTCAGGCATAAATTATGTTACTGCGACTCTAAATTGCATCCCCCATAACTGCTATCCTCCTATCCCCTTCACTCTGCAGAAGAAGAAGTAAGTGGAGCAGCTCTTCTGGCTCTTAATGATCGCATGGTACAGCAGCTGGTGAAGAAGATTGGACACCAGGCAGTGCTAATGGACCTCATTAATAAATACCAGCAACAAAAGAATGGGCCAGAACCCTTTACATATTACTGTGAATCAGCTTCTCCAATACTTCCAGCAATCAGTGGGTGAGTCTGTACATAACATCACATAAAATATATCAGACTAAAGCTGTATTCTTCTCATAATCTTTTAAAACTGACATTTCCTATCTTTACAGCTGTAAGTTGCACCTATTTCTTATACTCTGAATGATCTCTAACAACATGTTAAATATAAAATATGGTTATAACTTGGATTTTTTAAAGGGAGCATCGACATTCCTGAATACCACCATTATTTTAAACTGCCCTTCACTTCCAGTTCTAGGACCAAGTTTTAACTTGCATGAAGCATAATCAAATTTCCATTACTTTAGGTGAAATCTTCTGTATTTATGGTATTAAGCTTTTGAGGTATTTACTTTTAAATGTTTGTAAGCTGTACAGTAAAGTCACTATTTAGCTAGAGATAATGTTTGTGTCATAGATGTATTTAAGTCTGAGCTCTCAAAGGACATTCCGAATCTGATCAGGTGTAAGCATTTAATAATACCAGTGTGTGCTACTCAAAAAAGAGCTAGAAAGATTTTTAGAAAACAAACTCCACAGAGATTATTTTACCCAAGCATTTTCCAGATCTTGGCTGAATAGCTTTTTTTGTTTTGTTTGGCTGTTTTTTGTGTTTTTTTTTTTTGTTTGTTTGTTTTTTTTTGTTTTTTGTTTTTTTTTTTTCCTTTGGTGGGGGGGGAAGAAGAGGGGGAGGGCAGGGAGGGAAGGAAGGAAGGAAGGAGTTGGGTTTACTCTGTTTTTTTTTTTTTTTTTTTTTTTTTTTCCTTTTCTTCTTCATGTCTTGGCTGAAGAGGGACATCCTGAGTCTTATCATCTCTTCCAATCTCAAGAGTCCTGAAAACAGGGAAAGATTTGCAATGGCACAAAATGCTCTTCTTATGAGGGCACATTCCCATATTTTCAAGGAAAGGGCTTAAGCACTACGTCTGCACTGGCACATAGTAGTAGCCCAGTAGAAGTAGAGCATTCTCTGCAGCATTTGCTTTTTTTAAAGGGCGCCTAGGTTGACTCCACATAGACTCCACAGTACAAAGCAAAGCATAGTAAATGGTGATGACTGGGTTACTTCTTACCAAACTGCATTCATAAGAAGAACTAAAATGCTCATAAAGAAAAATCCTTTTGTCCTCCTGGAAGCGTTTATGAAACACTCTGTTTAAATGGTCCTGTACTCTTGGAGGGAGTTGAACTAAGAAGCTGATGTCTCTGAATATATGATTTGTCATAGACTTGGTTCTTTGCACAAGGTTCCTGCTTCACTCGATTCATCGGAAGCTCCTTCTCTGGAGGTAAAGCAGGCATCTTTCTTCATGTAGGCCCTGTACCTCATCTGAAGTACAGGAGGTACTTAGGCTGTACAGCAAGGGATTATGGAAGACATATTCTTATACTTAAGGTAGTTTGAAAACAGTTTTTAATATTAAGATCCTTTTAATATTAAGATCCTTGAGTTCACCAGGTGTGTTTGGCTAGACTGCTTCTCAGGTGTCACTGTTCCCCTTGTGCTTGCAGTCCTACAGATCAGGCCTTGATGTCTCAGAAAGAGCATTCTGTTGCAATATTGTGAGGGGTTCTTTTCTGTGGGGTTCTGCAGACTTTGAAAAGAAAAAAATACTAGAAACTTCAAATATTAGTGAATATAATTTACTTCAAAATCTTTCCCTACTTAGTCTTATTGTTGTCTGAAGAACAAGATACTGGTACTCTTCTATTTACAGGGAAGTTGGGTAAATAAGCTACTGCTTCTGAAACACTTCCTATGTCACAGCCAAGAATCGCATCATACAACTCCTAAGCACATTTCAGAAGTGCCTGTACTCCCAAATTTTTGGATGAGTTAATTTTTTTAAAGATAATTAAAAGCTGTTTTGTATGTAGAGTGATGCTCCTGCAGTAAAAATAGCTTTTAGTTTTGTATTACTGTGTCTTAATACACAGGCAGCTATAAATGTCATTTGCTAACTCCGGAATGCTTATCTTAATGTTGTAGCTCTGTGGTGAACAGATGTGTCTGTCTGAACAAAGTCCTGTAAGAACTTCTTTTGACCTCATTCAGGGATTAATCACTGTAATAGTATGCATATATTACACACAACATTGTGCTGGGGACAACTGCAAAAACTGAGCCTGAAATTCCACAGTTGCATGTTCCTAACCCTTCCCCTGTGGTGCCAGAGTCCAGGTGAAAACAAACTACCTTGTCTGTCCTGCAGTGGTGTTTCTCAGTCAAGCCAGTTCCCATAATTAACTCCCCCTGTGAGTGCTAGGACAAGGGAGGCAGTGCTCAGCATCAGGGGCAAGGGAGAAAGCAGCATCTTAGCTATGTTGTGGGTCAGTAAAACTGCTGTGGAGCTTCCAAAAGCTGTAAGCTTTATTTCCCTTTCACATTTCCCCTGTGAATGCTACCCCAGTGCTTGATGGTACACTCCTGCCTGCCCAGTTCTTCTTCCTGTTGTCCACATTTTAGCTAACTCAGTAAGTTTAGTTCACCTCTCTCTGCTAGGAACAAAATCCTTATTTATTGACTGGACTTAGAGTTTCAATTATGATGGGTCAGCACTTCCTGTTCAGAAGT
Source organism: Netta rufina (assembly GCF_964035555.1). Classification (NCBI taxonomy): domain Eukaryota; kingdom Metazoa; phylum Chordata; class Aves; order Anseriformes; family Anatidae; genus Netta; species Netta rufina. The sequence continues at coordinate 82,817,269 of NC_140125.1, read as the reverse complement.
AATGGATTTCTGAAGGAATACTGAGCATGACTTGTGTCTCCAGCAGTTTAGATTAGGACATAGAAACAGCATTTTGTTTTGTCACTTGTTATGTGCATATGAGGACCTCTTGCAAAGACATTACCAAGTAATTGTTAAGGTGCTTTCCACTTCCAAGTTTGATTGTAGCTAGGAGCCGCATATGGAAAGTACTGGATTTTTCTGGTTTTAACTAGATAGCTGAAAAAACATGTACTGTAGAGCTGTGTTAATTCATTAAAAGGGAAAACTCCCTGTATAAACCTACCAAACAGTAATGCCACTTGTAGCAATAGCATTTCATGTGTGAGTGTAGCTGAGGCTGGAACAGTTTATAGGGCATCTTTGGAGTTCACAGCTTCTGAAGAGATAAGGTACAAAAAGAACCTATGTCATCCCCGAAGAGTTCCACGTGTCATAACTTGTGGAAGATCTAGTTCTTTAATGCATGTTTACTTTTTCCCTAAGCCAGGTTCTAGCAAGTCTCAGAAAGGCTCCAGCGGTAATGCTTGAAGTAGTGAAATCTGTGATGATACCACCTTGGTGGCTTCACTAAGAAAATTCTTATGCTGCTTTCTGAGAAGTGGTTTAGTTAGTGGCCGGAGAATAGCCCGTGAGTCTCTTGGTGGACTGAATCTGTGATGTTGATTGACCATGTTGTTGTACAGAATGTGCTGACGTTAAAGAATGCTTGTAATTGTGTTCCCTGGTCCCCTGTAGCTTTAGCTATGATTGGGTAAAGCCTAATCGATTATACTAGATAAATAAATAAATAAAAGTCCAGGGAAGTATGGAGCCTCTAGCATCTGGCTAGGGAAGTCACCAAGTTCATCTGTGTCTCTCATCTGTAAGTCAAAAACCAGTTGATGATTGTTATGTATTCTTGACAGCATAATAGTAGCTCCTGTCTGACACAGCAAAACTACTGATGTTGACTTCTGAAAGCAAAAGAAGAAAGAACAGGAAGGGGAGAAGAGGGAGGGAGGTGGATGCAAAGGTGAAATAGAAAGCAGTGGTTTTGTGTAGGGATTTCTGGCATGTAGCAAAGTGGATTATCTGGAGTTTTTGGTGCAAGTGACTGACTGGAGTTTGAGCAAATAATCAGGAGACCAGGTAGTGTTTGGGGATCTGGTAGAATGGTCAGAGTAATGTAAAATTGTCTCAAAGGTTATAGATAGGTTTAGCCCTGGGGAAGGGAGAAGGGAGTGGGGGATGTTCAAAGTTCTAGCTGAATAGAAACTACTGTGCAATATTCTGTAATTCACTCCCCATGCACACCAGCATGTTGTAGTGGTTAGTTATTACCAGTTTTTTTTATTGTGTAGGAATTGGAATACTGCTGGATGATATTTTTTATAGTTTTCCTTTCAGCTTGTAAGAGTTGTTGGGTAATTGAACTGTGTTTGATTAAGAGACAGTATCAGCACCATGTAAACTCCTGCTTATTCTGTGTTATTTTTTTCTTTTTCTATTTCTGCCACTAGTATTTTAACACCTTGAGGTTTTATTTATTTTTTTTCCATAAGCTGCACAAATCTCGACTGACTTATTTTTATTTATTTACTTTTTATTTCAGGGACACTGAAAGGCAGATACTAAGTACTTTTAGTCCTGTGGAGCAGAAACTGTATTTGGCTTCAACTGAAAATGAAGAAGGACTAATTGATCAAAGAGTGCTAAAGCAAAAGTAAGTTCATAATGCATTTACTAAATTTTACTTGTTTTTTGTAAATGACATAGTATTTGTCCTAAGTATTGGAGGTCAGGTTTGGGTTTAATCAGGTGTATTTAGAAAACAGCAGGATTTGAAGTGTACTAGGAATCAACTAAACAAAATGGTCAGATGAGAGGGTTTTTTTGTTGTTGTTCTCTGTATGACAGCACAATACAGGCTTGTCCTTATTTCTTTAGTTCTTAAAAGTCCTTTTTCACAGATCTTTGAATAGCATTCTAGCAAACTAATCATTACTGAGTGGAATATCGGTACATACAAAATCATGTGCTTCATGCACCTTAAATACAGTGCTTAAGAAAGTAGGCATGCAGATTCCCTTTGTGCACATATATTCCTTGCGTGTCAAAATGAGCCTCCTTAAAATCTGGAGGCAAGATGGTTGCTTTTCCTCTCAGAGCTAGGCAGCTAATGTTGGAAGAGTCATGTTTCTCTTCCATGGTAATTGTTTTCTTATCTTTATTACTCCCCTTATTATTCCCCACCTTGCTATCATTTCTCCCCCAAGCATGTGACTGATGGCCTCAGTGTTCTGCAATAAGTGGAGATCTTCCTGTAGAATTGTCTATTTTGTCACTTAAAAAAAAAAAAAAAAAAAAAGTTAGTGATAAGACTTCTAGGAATAGCAAAGGTGGCATAGTGAACCACGTAGGACTTTATTTAGTAGCTTATTCCAAGGGGTTGTTTCACTGAAATCTTTCTGCCATGATGGTTTTTAGCCCTTACTTCTATAGGATACTTATTTTTAATTAATGGTGAGTAATTTGCCTTGTGCTGTATTCAGAGTTTTAAATGTGTGAATCAGCCTAGCTCAGAATAGACCAGCTTTAGAAAATGTTCTCAGTACAAAGCTTTCAAAGGCCCATAATGGCCTGTTAAGGGAAAAGGACTGCAAAAGAGCAATGCAAATTCACCTTGGGACAAAGAAGTAGGAAAGGAGGAAAACAAAGTCAGCTGTAAATGGAAATGCCCCTTGTGAAGCAGTAGGTGCCCTGAAAATCAGTGGAGCTGTGATGATTTATAGTCTTGAAGACCCAAGCAAATTTTATGAGGGCTTCTCTTTAAAGGTCAGATGAGAAGCTGGCAAATGTCTTTTTCCAAAATAGCTGTTTTAACTAACTGATTTAGTCTTAAGATGGAATTGAGCATCCCTGGCATCCATTAACTGCTGCAGTAGCTTTATCCCTAGTGAAATATTATTTTTGGAGGTGAATGCTCTTGTTTAAATATGTCTATGACTCGACCCACTGATTAATATGGAATTACAGAATTATCCCCCCCCTACCTCCCCAGTGCTTCTTTATTGCATTTTTAGCTACTGATAGAAATTTTAATGCTAGCTGTAAACAGGTTGTGAAGAGTTGAATACGATATTTCTTTTAAAAATATGATTATGGGAATAGAAAATTTGGTTTGACTATAAGGACATGTTCTTAGCCTAGGGTATGAAAGTAACCCCTGGTCTACTCTGCTAATATACATACTCAGCTGATTTTCTGCACAATTTCTCTCTTCCCCCCACTGCATACACTCTGGTTTTAGTCTAAGAATACATTAAATGTCATGGAAAAAAGTGTTTCTTCCGCATCAGATTAATGATGTTTTTTTTGTGTGTGTTTTGGCATGTTAATCTGGCATTTGTTTTATCAGCTGCAGAGGTGTCTTTTTTGTTGTTGTTCATTGTTTTAAATTTATAATGTTTTAAAGTCTGTGCAGTTGTGTTTTTTTCCTTCCATTTTCTTCTCTATTCCTAATTAGTGGGGAAAAGGAAAATACAGCAATACAGGGGGGCAGCTCTACAAATTAATTACTCTGGATTGTCTTCTTCAGAATGGGAAGGAGGGCACATAACCCTCTCAACAGCCAGGCTAGATTTGGAAGAGAAGCTAAGAGTAAGAACAACTTCTACTGCCCTTTAATGGGTATTCCCACCTCACTTATTTATTTTGTGGCAAAACAGTTCATACAAGGACTTTTTGAGCCAGTTCTTGCAAGGGTTATTTTAGTTCAGTGACTTTGATTTAAATATTCAGTTCAAGGGACTGACCTTTGGCCAAGGTAACATTTATGGCATCTGGTTCTTAGTTTCTCCAATCTCTCCAATCTTTCTTTTTTTTTTTTTTTAAGCTTAATTTTTTCTTCTTTTGTTTTCCCATACATCTACAGCTTCAGTAATGCATGTAGCTTCGTTTGAAGTGAAATCATGTGTTCTTTGTTCTTTTACAAATTATTGCTGCTGATGAATTGGCTCAAAGTTTCTTGTGTAGGCAGTTCTAACAACTATTATATATTCTTCTGCATTACTAAGTATTACAAAGAGAGCAGAGCAAGCTGTTTAAACACAAAAATAAAGAGTAACTGGCTGCAGCAATTATTGTATAACTTTATTTTTCTTGCAGAACAACATTTTGCTAGCAGCTATAGAAGTGAAACAGGCAGTCTTTTTGCTGAGCCCCCAAGAAGATTAAACTTGAAGTGCATTTTTGTGAAGACAACAGTATAGCATACAGAGGGCAACTCAACAAATACGTTTCCTCAATAACTGCTTTTTGCTATCGAAGTGCTAGCAGTCTCCCAGCAGCCCTGTGTTTGTCTTGTTGCTAAGACAGAGGCTGTCGTTGCTTGTAAATACCTGACACAACTGTGAAAACCATCCTTTTATTGGTTGCTTTGTCCTCTCTGCCTTTCCTCAAGGTGCTTGTTTATCAAAGGACAAATGTAATGTATCACCTAACCCCCCCCCCCCCCCCCCGTTTCCAGTGGGGCAGTCCAGATGTTTGCTTTTGCGTGATGCTCCAGTACATGTTTATTTGTACGTTTGTTCTTCCTATAAAGTTGTCTTCTGTAGCTGTAGTATAACAGACTTACTGTCTGAGACTTCAAGTCATTTGTTCAGAGCAGGTTTGTGTGCACAAGTAGTATAACAACCTCTGTCCAGCCTTGACAGCCTTGCACTTCTCATTTGCTACAAGTTACGGACATGTTTTTGGTGTTCAATTAAATCTGGGCCTGCAAGGTACCAATATACTAATAAGGCCATTCCCATTATATTGGTGCTGGTGCCCACGTAATTTTGGGCTTATTCTATTTTGCCACTCTTGGTGTATTTATTTTTAATTAAATTTGGCTCCCATCTCCAAGATGACTGTCACCACTGGCCTTCTGGGTTGCAAGCCACCATTCATTCACTTGCTCAGTGGAACTTGCTGCAAACCCTCTCCAGGTTGGGTGACCATCAGCATGTATCAGTGCAGTGTTTGAACTCATCCTCATCATGCCCTACTGACACGGACTGTGGGCAAGCAGAATGCTTCCCCATTACCCATGCACCAATATTGTTGGTCTGTATTTCATGTGTTTTAAACATAGACATATACAGCAATTGTCTTTAAATAAAATCTTTTGAATTCTGCCCCTTTTTATGTTCCTTAAGAGTTTTTTTGCTTCAGTGCAGAAGCCTTATTTTTGAGGTCATCAGAATGATTTCTAGTAGATATAACAATCTCTCTTGAGCTGGGTCATATGAGTAATTGTGTTATTAACTTTCATGTCTCAGTGAACATCCTTGCATGAGCTGTGTAAGCCTGTAATGGAGCCAGAGAAAGGTGTAACTGTGTGAAACTGTGTTGTCATTTAGTGCAGGAAGGAAAGTGGTCATCTACAAAATCTGAATGATCAAAAGCTCGTTAACTATTTGTTACTGAGAAGGTGCTTCTTTCGATGCAGCTCCATACTATAGCTAACCATAAAGAGTCTGTCTTGCTTTCTCTGTGCAGGAATTTTCCTCACCTTACCAGTTAAGTAATCTAAACATTGAGAAAATTAAACCTAGAGGGAAAATGAATAACGTCATCACTGTAGTTTCCTGAAATAACTTGAATCAATGTTAGAAGATTCCCAGTACCAGTCAGGAAAAAGTAGAGACCTGTGACAGCAAGGGAAAAGTGGGACTGCAACAGTCATTGGGTTATTTGAGCTTCAGTCTCACAAACCAGGAGAAAAGGTGTAGTAATTTGCCTTTGGGGATCTTAATTCTCTCATTGTGTCTCAAATAATCTAGAAGACTGGAGGGGTATGGTCGGAAGCAGGTTACATCTTTTTGTACCTAAATCTAACTGTAATGCTGTTATTCAAAACCAGGGAAGGTCTCGACTATTTGAATAAATCACAGTGCATGTATAGTTTAACTGAACTCTTCGTTTAGTTGAACAAATTTGCAAGTGATCATTTCTGGGAATAATTTTTAGAATGGAGTTGTCTTTTCAAATAAACTTTTATTTAATTTTAAAATATTACAGCACATATTTAATGTGACAGCCTAACAGGAATGATTTCAACAAAAGCTAATAAAATATTAAATGTCTTGCACTGTGAGGATTAAAGTAATCTTCGGTGCTTGTTTGGACATACTCTGGATTGGGTAAGGCTAAAGAGAAACTTGGAGCATGAAATGAAACTTGGAGTACTTTTTTTTTCTCCTCCTACTGACAAATGTAGAGGGGAGAATTACATGTAACCCTGACTATTAGCCCAACAAAACCCAGCTACAACCCAATAAAAAATTATTTTCATGAAGTAAATGACTACACTTATTTGGAAAACTAACGTGTGGCTGAGGGAAGCTGTGGAGAGCCCTTGTAGTCTTAGGTTTGCTTGAAAATCTGCTCAACTTTTTCATTTTTCAAAATGGTAATTCAGTCACAGTTATTAAGAACAGTAGAAATTAGTGCTGCTCAGCTACATATTACCGTATATCTTAAATTACTGTACTTTGTGCTAGTTTAAATGACAGCTTGTTGAAAATAGTATGTAGTCACTGGGAGCACCCTGTCTGCTATATTGGCTTCATCAGTAAAGTTGATGAAAGTAGAGGATTCTACTTTAATAAAGACTGTAGGCTCTGCCTATAGGCCACTGAAGAGAGCTTTTGTAGTGAAAACTTATGTATGTTGACTGTATCCAGCAGTATTTTCTTCCACATCATAGTTGTGTCTGGTTTTGAGTTAATTTTCTTTGTAGAGGCTCATGTGATGCTGTTTTGGATTTTTGATGAAAGTGTTTTCAGCAATGATTCGTGTGATAACACACTGTTTTAGTCATTGCAGAGCAATGCTCACACAGAGCCAAGACCTTTCGTGCTCCTGGTGCTACCCTGCCACTGTCCTCAGAGGCTGGGGGTGCCCCATTAGCTGGGAGGGGACACAGCCAGGACAGCTGGCCCAGGCTGCCCAAAGGGATGTCCAACACCACGTGGCACCATGCTTAGTAATAACAGCTGTGAGAAAGGAGAAGAAAGGGGGGGATGTTGGGATGATGGCATTGGTCTTTCCAAGATGCTGTCACATGTGACAAGCCCTGCTGTCCTGGTGGTATAGAGATATCTGTATATATGTACTTTGCAAGCATCTACACTTAGCAGATAGCATCTTTAAAAGATTTTTATTATAATCACAGACTGGTTGAGGCTGAAAGGGAGCTCAGAAGGTTATCTGGTCCAACATTCCTGCTCAGGCAAGGTCACCTAGAACGGGTTACACAGGGTGGTGTCCAGGTGGCAAAAGTCTGATGTTTTTGTAAGTCTCTTAGTTGCCTTCAAATTATTCTCTGCAATTTAAATTCAAGCAAACATGAATTGCAGTGATATTATACATGTAACAGGACTTTTAAGCTCTCTTTGTTACCTCCCATGTGAGATTACTAATTGGTTCCAGGTTACTGCAGTCGGGAAGCTGTCAGAGGATGCCACAACCACCCTGTAGGTGGCTCTTGGTTGACTTACAGTTCTGTTATCCTCTATTTTACCTTGCATTCCTCCAGCATTAGGGGTTGGCAGATTCTTTGGAGGAGAGAATCACTTCAGATAGCTAGTGCTGATTTCCTGTCTCAGGCTCACACTGCCTGGGGTGTGCCATTTGTAAATACTGCTGATGGCTCTACTTGGGGCTGTAGGTGTGAGTACTTACAGGCTGTTTGTGCTTTGTTTTCACTCATTGAGTTGATTAACTGTCCTCATCCATTCACTGCTTTCCCCTTAGGGAGGACAATTTTAGCAAATATCTTGTATAAGAATTTATTCTATTAATCTGTTTGGATAACTTTCATTAGTAAATTAGCAGGACTGCAGGAAAAACTGCAAAAGGAAGATGCAGTTATATTGCAATGGTAGCAAGTCCCTCGTGACTTCTTCTGCTTGTAGTTATTGACCATTTTCTAGCACTTCATACACTGTTTACTGACTAACATTTTGTGTTTGACATAAGTTTTTAATTCCATATGTTTTGATCGCAGTTTTTGTAAGTAATTTTAATGTAGAAACTAAGAGAGCAAGATTTGAATATGTATAGCAGTAACTTTACTTTTTATTGAATTATTGTTTGTATTTGTCTTTCCTTCTTATTTGCATTGCCATAGAGGAAGTGTTCACAATAATATAATCTTTTTCAGAAGAAATCTGAGATCATGTTCTGCAGTATGTAAGATGTTGCACTGGACAAATTCTTATACGTTGCCAGCTTTTCCTTATGATGTCAAGATTTTATTAGCAGAAAAAAAATGCCCTGATCACAGTATGAGAATAAGGATAATTGAATGTTTGCAAGCAGACATGACAAAATACCTAGCAGGATCGCTGTAAGTAAATATTGATAGGTTTATTGGGGGGTATTACCAATTGGCTGCAGAAGTAAATTTTCAATTGAATGTAAAGCTTTTCTTCATATGCTTACTGAAATAGAGCAGGCTGAAGACTTTAAACCTGTTGATGCCAACAGTAAGATTGCACGAAGTCTTGAAGTTCTCGTTTGGATCGAATTGATAGTCTTAAAAATAATTTGGGAACATACAGTTTAATATGTATCAGTATGGCCTGCATACACTCCTGAACACAATCAGTAACACCAACTATTTATTTTACATCCCCGTCTTGTTTGCACAGGTATCCGAACAGCCAGCAATACAACTTTGTTGTCAGTGCTTTGCTGCAGGCATACCCGTTTCTGGATGATGATGGGAATGGCTTTGTAAGTACTGTAAATAGTACTCCATCTTGAAAAATAATGAAATTACCGCCCCCCTCCCCCCTAGTCAATTACAAGAAAATAACAGTTCAGAGCAAATCGATACATCGATATCAATTTCTTGTATTTATTCAGAGCTGTAAGCTTCACTTTGACGTGCCTGCCAAATCACATTCTTATTTCATGGTATTAATTAAAGGTTCATTCAGCTGTATCCCACTCCTCAAAGCCACACTGAGATTATTGAGGACCATACTTGAAGTCCCTGGTTGCTCGCTGGGTACAGCTTCTTTCTGGCTTAATTTTGCCCAAAGGATTAATTAGAGTAAATGTGATTTTGTTTTTCTTTCTAAAAGAAAAGAGAAGCCAAACCTCTTAAAAATAAACAAACAAAAACCTCTGTTTCTATGTGGACTAATTTAAGACTTATCTTCTTGCAATTCTTTATAATCATTTATGCTTTAGATATACAACTAAATCATATAGTGTTTCTGCCATTCTAGGTATGTCAGCAATCTACTCATTGTTTATAAATTATTATTATTATTGAAACTTTAAAAAACATTGATTGGGATCTTGGCAGGGACATATGTGAAAGCAGTGGAAGGAGATGACTAGTAAAATTGAACCACATTGTTTTTCCTCTACTCCTGTGACTTAGAATACATATCTTCGTCTCAAAGGACAACATTCACCTTCTGACTTCACATCATTGCTTTGCCATGTGACACTTTTATAGCTTTTTGTAAAAGATTATGAGACTTGGAGGGGACTGTTAGCTTTAAATGTACATAAATACATATCTGTACAGTTACTGCAGAAAGCAAAACGATTTTGAGAATTAAAAAGTGTGAGGATTAAGTGGAGGTTATTCAGATGAGACTGAGGTCAGGCATTGTAAGAGGCAAAAGAGTAAAGAAAACAAACACTTCTTCAAAAAGAGAGGGGGAAGAGGAGTGGAGAAACAAGAGCTGCAGCCCCCCCTTGCTTCATTCAGAAGACCTCTCTGAATGCCCCAGTGGGAGTCCCCTGCCTGGGTCTTGGGCAATGTTAGGACTTCATTTGGCATCCTTTGTGAAGGCTGGCTGGAACGTGCTTCTGGGTGTTTCCAAAGCCCTTTTCACAGCCTTTAACTTTTTAAAAACTGTTTTTAAACAGAGGTTCTTAAACTGGGCTTTCAAAGGGCTTTCACTGCAGCAGAAGCATAGGCTTACTGAAGGTAGTTATAAACCCATACTTCAGGAAATAGCTCATTGCTTTCCAGGTATCAATCCCCAAAGTGGTGGTGGCAGAAATTGCCTGCACGGTGTGGCAGAGATTTCAGAGCAGTCTTTCTATGTCTTTCGATATTTCTTTCACACTTACTAGAAAGTGAACCTGGAAGACACCACCACTGGTAAGCCAGGCAGCTGAAATTGTTCTCAATACCGCTAGCCTAATGCTTCTGGGCAAGCTTCTCTCCATTGCCTTGCTTGAGGTAGGAAAAACATACACTAAAGGTCTGTATAGCTAAGTTTGGAGGAGAGGGGAAGACAAATTACTTTTTTTTTTTTTTTTGACATACTGTTAGACACTTTTTCCACCTCTGCAGTCATGGAGACTATAAATACTTTTTTTATTTATTGGAAATAGTTGTGTATTATAGCAGCAAGGGCTTAAAACAAACCTTATCATCATATGCATAACTACTTAGTGTGAGACTTGGCACAAAACTGAATTGGCAATCCTGCATTCGTAATACTTTTAAAGAAACAAATGAACAACAAAAATCTACTAGCTAACCACCACTTTAACCACAGAAGAGATGTCTTCAGCAGCTCAAAAAAGTGAAGTGTCTGTAGGTACTTCACTTAAAATTGCCTCAGGCTAATATAGGAATAGAATTGTTGTTCCTGATAACAGTAATGAATCACAGGTCTTGTTAGGCAAGTAAAATATTACTTTTTGATCATTTTGAACCCATTTAACTCATATATTATCCTTAGATAGCTGTTATTTCAATTTTTTGAACAGTACAATGAAAGCATCTGAGAAAACCATCAATAAAATAACTCAGGGGTGAAGCATAAAGCGTGTTATTTGAGGACTGATAGCTAGAAATAGAAAAAGAAAACTGTAAAATGAGAATAGAATTCTAGGCTAGAAACCTAGTTATGTATATGTTAGCTATAGTATTAAACCTCAGGAGATGCAACTTATGTAATGTTTTAAGGTCCTACATTAGGAAGAGAGGAAGAACACTGTGCAAGCTCTTGTTCTGAGGACTACAAAGGAACTGTTCATTGATGCCTGGGCTTGATAGGGCGAACTCCACCTTTTGGTGTGCCATAAGGCTGGATAAAGGGACACCAACCATAGCAATTCAGCCAGGCAGGCCTCTGGGAAAATACCTGTTTCCAGGGCCAGTAGATTAATGAAGTTCTTTGAGTTAATTCAGAATACTGACAAGCATGTTGTCAAGTATTCTGATGTCTAATTTCTTGATAAAGTTACAAGGGAATGGGGGGGGAGGGAAGAAGTTGCATGCGCTTTTCTTTTTGTAAAGAAACTGAAAATACTCTGGGGTAATTACATTGTAGTGTTCCCTCACTGTATTGTTAATGAGATTAATTTAGTGTCCTTTATTTATTGCTGTGATATGCCCCAGCTCATAGAATCAGTTAAACTCTAAATTCAAGCTTAAGAGGAACCAAAGTGCTTACCTTTTGGGCTGGAGGAAGTACTTCTGGAAAGCAGGCTCTTTAAGTGTGGCCGCAGCATCTGCTTGGATGTGCAAGAGGCTGTGTTAGTTCTTAATGCCATACACTGGGAAACTTTGCCGGGGCAGGTAGTTATTTTTTAACTCTTAAACGGAACAGTTTGGAGCCCTTCACCAAAAATGAATGTGTCTCGGTTGCTGGAATGATGCAGTAGAAACTGATCTGGGTTCTTCTTTGCAATTATGTGCATATCTTCATGTCATGGGTGGGCAGCAGCAGGCAGCTGTGCTTTGACTAAGAAAATTGAAACTTCTCCCCTTGAGATATCTTGATATTCTGAAACTAGCTTTTTCTTCAGACAAAAAACATAGAATCCAAGGATACAGAACTTGATGTAATGAAGAACTTCAAATTGGAAATGTCAGCAATTTTGTTGCAACACTTTCATGGAAATGAAGTAGATTAGGAATTCGGAAAGGGGTAAGATTGGCTGTAAAACGTAGAGCAATGTACATAGAAGAGCCTAAATTCGTACCAATAAAGCTGTGTTTTCATGACAGGAACAAATTTATTTGCAAAACTCTTTGAGTATTCAATTTTTTTCATAATACTGGATATGTTCTGTTTGCAACTCCAAATTATTTAAAGCAAGTAATCAAAAAAAAAAGTCTCCATAACACAGAAACTGAGTCTAATATTATAAATCTTATCCTGTTGCAATGAGACAGGTTCTAGTTAACGGTTTAATGTTTAAAGATTTATTAGTAGGTTATCCATAATTCTGTTTTATTGGTTATGATTTCCCACTTAACTTTGCAGTAGGGGAAAAGTATCCTTCTGTGCTGTTGGCCATTTTGAAAAAGATATTAAAAGTAATATAGTCTGGAAGACTCCTAAAAGAGTAATCTTAAAAATAAGATTAACAATAAACTACCTATGTGCTATAAATCTAAAAAGAAGGCTATTTACTACATCACTTAAGAAGCAGGAATTATTTAGGATTTCTCATAAGTTTTTCATAGCACCAAAAAATAATAATAAATAACAAAGACAAAGCACACTGAAGAGGTCTATGAAACGCTTGGAATGAAATTAATTTCTCTATCCCTTCCAAGATTAGCTTTTGGAAAGAGGTGCTTTAAAGTGGTTCCTGAAGGAATTTTTCTCATGTTTCCTTTTATTCAAAGAACAATGTTACCCTAAAGTAACACACTAACAATTAAAAAATTAAATAAAGATAGTTTCTATTTAGTCATGAGATTAGAATATTGGATTTATGATCTATAATATAACCAAATAAATATTTTCAAGTAGTTACAGGAAAAATAGGCTTTAATATACAAAACCAGGTTCATAGTTGCAGCAGTCAGAAGAAAATTGGTGTGATACTTTCTTGACCTCCTGCAAGATATTATTTTATGTTATTCATTTTACAAGGATTACAAACAACAGTTTGGAAGGAGTCACTGACCTTATTTCATGTTGAAATTGTACAGTTTCTAGAACTGCTTTTATAATAAAAGGCAGAAAGAGGCTAGTAAATCCTTGCTCCTGTATAAGACATTCCTTGGAGTTCAGCAGTGCTGTGATCCTGGTGAAAGCCAGGATCACATTGCTGACACGCTCGATTATGCAACTGCTGCATGCAAAATGATTATTCTCTAGTAAATTACTGTTTTTAATCTGCGTGTAATCCATTCCCTCCCATGTCAGATACACACAAACTAATCCTTGTACTCCCTTATAAGCATGGTAAACCTTCCTGTTACTCTTTTTTTTTCCCCTCTGGTATTCATAGAAAATAAAGTTTTTGGCTCACAAATGCAACAAAAACATCCTTTTCAGAAGGTGTTACCTGTTAGGGAAACCAAATAAATATGTCTCAGCAGTCCTGCTCATGAAGAAGGTATGTGAGAAGGGCCCTGGATAAGCTTATGAGAATCCTTTTACAGAAATAGATTTAGTTAAAACTCTTAACTTATCTGAGGACAGGAGGGTGAAACACCTGAATGTTTTAAACTCTGTGAGACATTTAAAGCACTTATATAGAAGAACAAACTAATTTCTCCCAGTTTAATAGAGACTTTCAAAAGACAAAACAGCACAAAGAGCACATAATAGAATATTTAATTTTTCAGCTGTTAATACAGTCTGAGATAATCATATTTTAAAATATCATGTTGAATGTTTCAGAGAAGCATTACACTAAGTTTTTTTTGTTTGCTTTTAATCAGCCTTAAAATAAATACGTTCCAAATAAATTTAGCTAGGCATATGATTTTGGTGTATTTGCATCAAACTGTAAATGCACAAGGTTAGAATTAGAAGAGCATTCAAGAGCCCTAATGAGTGGTTCAGGTCCACACCAAGTGAGGTTTCCAAGGCATGTAGACACCTTACTGGTTTTGAGAATAGTGATGGGTCATAATACTCAACTTGAAGCTGTAAATACATGTGGTGAGAAGACTGCTGTTTTGTTACATTTCTAGTCATTAAGTTTAAGTTGGTGAGGACATGACTTCTGTTCTGCCAGATTCCCGAGTCAGAAGTTTCATAATTCAAATACCAGTGGGTTTATTTGCTTTCCAGTTCTCAGATGTTTAATTGTGGCTGATGGTGTGAGGATACTTTCTGTGAAAGTCCATATGTGGGTGGCAGAAAGTGTCCTGTCAGAAATGGCACTTCTGCATTGGTCTGCCAAAGAAAAGCTGAGGTAAAAAACACAGGGCTCAGATTCCATAGATGTGCTGCTGTGATTTTTTTTCACCAGTCCACGGGTGAGAAAGACTGGCATGTCAGACTCCTGCTGCAAAGAAAGATACTGTAGTACTTGGTGTAAAATAGAATTTAGTAGCAGTAGAGTTAACCTTGCTTAATAAAAAAACACCTCTTTGGTAAGGAGCTTGGAGTACTTATTTATTCTGTTTTTAGTGTGTCAGTAAGTATAGTTTCAACTTGGTGCCAATTTCAGAGAATGAAATGACTATCTGAATTTCTCTTGCCACATCCTATCACTTTTTTTTGTTGTTGTTTTATTCCCTGTCTTGAAAAGAAAAACAAACAAAAAACAAACACAAAACAACAACAAAAAACAACAACTCAATAACCAAAATAATCAGTTGTTTTGCTAGATCCTTGAAACATTTTCATTACTCATAATTGCAGGCTTTGCTTGCAGAAATGTCTAACAGCCTTTGCTTTGCAACTTCTTCCCTGTGTGTTGATAGTTAACACTGTTGTGTCCTGGTGTAGGACACCCAGCTGGGACTACAGCTGGGCAGATGTTTGTACATAAGGAAGTCATGGAAGTTGCCAACCATCCAGCTCTCATAAGCAGCAAGCAGCCTTGTTTTTCTGTTTCCAAGTGAGAAAGGCACAAGTACAACATAAGCAGGGAGCACATAAACTCCTTCTTCAGCTGTTGGCTCTGATGAGTGGTTCCGTTAGGCAGGGACTACATCTGATTGTAGAACTGCCTTTACGCTGGAATTTACACCCTTTAAGGCATCTCACAGATACTAGGACCTACTTATCTGACCCTCTTACTTCAATAGCTCTAAGTTCAGTTTAATAATAATATGTTTGATCCAGTGTTTTACTGCAGTCTCCCTTCAAAAAGAAAATTCTCACTGTCTTTCCCTATAGACTGTCTGTACCTAACCCTTGTGTTAGGTATAATCATCACACAGCTGCAAAAACAATCAGGTGCTGAGTCAAGGGAAAATAAACCAGTCAAAAAACATTAGTTTTCTGTGGCGTCTGTGGGCTAATCTGTTCCACCACATAATTTTTTGACCTGATGTCGTGCAGGGAGTATCCAAAAGTAAGAGGCAGAAAAGGAAAGTGAACTGTGGTTTTACTGACAGCCCTGGTGATATTGGATAAATCTAACCCTTAAATTGAATTACTGTGGTCCTTGAGGAACTGCGCAGGTGCCAGTAGCCTTGCTGTTTAGTAGCCATGGAGGCATGTAATCATGCGTGCTTGTTTCCTTCAGTCCTAAAGCCACCAGTATGCTGATGCCACTGTATGAACTTTTTAAAATTTATTTATATTTAGTGACAAACTATTTTTTAAATATAAAATAAAGTTAGATAAAACAAAGTAACCTGCTTTAGGAATTGTCAAATTGGAATGACAGAATTTTATTAATTTCTTTAATTACGCAGTCAGTATGGAAACGGGCCCTTAAAGATCGTTTCAAGTATGTGCGGAGAACTATTGAAGATGATGAACAAGTTCTAAGGAACAAATGCAAGTTTGGCCACAGGCGAGGACAGAGGAGGAAATCTTCACCTGCTGAAAATAAACCTTATGACATCAAAGTGCTGACAGAGGTAAGATTGGTGGTGCTTATCTTCAGAGTCCTGGGCCATTTGGCTCCTGTGCTGCCAGTAAGGCTCCACCCAGCAAGGGAGAGGACACTGTGATCTCATCTTATTTAAATTCTTATCAGATGATTTGTTCTGTAGCCAGACCCCAGACTTTTTTCCTTTCTGTAGAGCTGAGTATCAATAATAGAGCTAAACCCAATACCTGATGCTTTGGTGTTAGTTGTCATTTATAGTTGTCACTAACTGGATATAAAACTGTTTTGTTTGTTAATGCAATGTTCCCATTCTGCTTTAGGTTATACACCTCCAATTAGAGTGAAAAATGATAGAGGTTTACATGTAAGAGCTGAAACCTCTGTACAAATAAGAACACAAAATGACATTTGAGATTGCAGAAAATTGCCGTATCCTACTGCCACGTTGCACTTTGTTATATCAGAGCTATTTGTGTTGATGCACAACATACGCGGGGTTGCTTATGAATGTATTCATGCCGATGCTGTGTTTCCCTTTAGTCAGAGAAATCAGAAAGAGCTATCATTGCCCAGTCAGTGTTTGAAGCACACTAATTAGTTTATATGCTTTCATAAATACCTTAAGGTTCCAGTTATGCTTTGCCAACACACCTCATGCTTCTCTTAGAGCTGCAATTAAAATATGGTAAAACTTCACATATATTCACACTGCTCTTTACCAGGTAAGTGCCTGTCTTTAGGGGAACGAGAGTGGTTTACTTCATGCATTTCTGCATAAGTCATACCCTTGTGTTCTAATGCAGCTGTAGTTTTTTCCCAAAAAAGCATGCATATATTTAATAGAAGCTTCAGTAATTTCTGTTTACCCCTTCTTAAGTAGTGTGTGCAGGAATAAATGGTTCGCTCTTTTTGCCTGTTTCAGTTGAAAGGTTTGCAGAATATGTGATAGATATAAGAAACCTTTATTTTGGGTGCAAAACAATAAACAGCCATGGATGGGGTAAAAGAGAAGCAATAGGCTCCTGTCATATACGCATTGTCAGCCTTCGTTAGTCTGCTAATGCTTGGAAAGGGAAAATGCAGGTTGTGGGTGGGTTTTGTTTGTTTGTTCTTTTTTTTTTCTATAGAGAAGGTATAACTAACTGCAGTGCGCTGTGTCTGCACTGTAAACTGGGAACCCTGTTCGCTTTAAATGCTTTGCCCAAGGCCATTCCTGGCCGCTACTGGTTTGCTCTAGAAGTTGAAGAAGGAAGCACATTCCATCTCGCCTCCTCTTAGGCATTTCCTGCTGGCTGTAATGTCATAAGTGGATAAGGGTGAAACTGGAAGAAGGTGAGAGGATGCTGAGCTCTCATCCTTAACTTTCTTTCTCTTTTTTCCCTGTATCCCAAACTGGGAGGAATAAATGTAAGGATTAATGCTTTTGGAGTTCATCAAGGTTTAGGAATGAATCCCACATAACTGGGAATCGTAGCTTAGTTTTGAATGCATTTCTACATTGAAACCAAGTACACCTGGTTCTGAGACCAAGTTCTGTTACTGCAAACTGCAAATGTGCACACCTGAACAAGGTGGTTGCTTAGCATTCTTTTAAACAAATGCAGTGTGGAGTTTTTCATTTTGTATATTTAGGAACACACATACATGTAAATGTACCTTACTGCTAATCTTTGGCACTAACTACTTTGTGATAAATTCAAAATGCTAAACAGAAAGTCTTAACCTCAAAAAATAAATACTTGGCCTAGAAGTCAGTACCACAGGCAAAAACAAATTACTTTCAGATTATCAGTCAGATCCCCTTGCCTTTGTCCCTTTTACAAGCCTGGAGAAACAGACCAGCCATATGCTGACAGGAAGCCAGCCCATCAGGACTATTTAAGGTGAAAGGGTGGGAAATGAATTCCAGGCTAAGGAGACCTTTGGAGAACAATTAGTCAAGGATTTCTGGCCACTTTGTATGTCCACACTCTCCCTTAGATAGGCAGAGTAGGACACTTAGGGCATTATAAGTCAAACCCAACTGGCAAGCAGTGCAGATGAAAGAGCACACTTGTTTCCAATGGATGACCTACTTATCGGCCACGCAGCTTTAGTTTCTGAATAGTCAGAAGGTGCAACTCAATGCAGTGTGCTTTGTGTCAGTGTCATCTTGAATTGTTAATGGTATGAAGGTGATAAAAAGATTCTTTACCAGTGAGGCATTTCTTATTAGTATAGCTGGCATTTTTTTTTTACATAAAAAGAGTAATAATGCTACAAATAAATTTATTGACTGATCTTCCTATCTCATCATGGAAAAAAAAAAAAAGCATACTCAATATATTCCTAGCTAGCATCACAAGAAATGTCTTGAGTAAGGGCAGTGCCCAGGTCACAAAATGGTGGTAAGTACAAACATAAGCCAGTGCTGAAGTTATCTGTCACTGTAGCCCTGAAGGAGGTTTTGGTTAGACTGATACTCCCCACAACTGTTCATCAGGCTGAGCCACCATTAGAAAGAAACTTCGATTGTGCCTGATAAAGACATTAATATGAGTTTGCATGTTGGAAGGGAAAATTCTCCTGAAATGGAAAATCCTCATGAATAAATTATATGAAGGCTATGGAGTGATAATCATCCCTTGTCATTTTGCATAGTTGTGTGAATATCCTGGAGCTACAGTAAGCTAGGGGAGAGTACATTGTAATGCTAACAATCTTGATCTGCTGCAAAAGGAAGGCACTTTTTATGAGGGGGTGATCACACTAAGAAAGGCAAAACAGTCTCCTCTGCAGCCAGGGTGTGGACGCAACTGAGACAGCCAGGGTGTGGAGGCAATCAAGACAGCCATATTGTGATTGACTTCCTTGTTCTCTTTTGACTGATCTCCTTATTTGTTTTTTTTTTTTTTTTTTTTTTTTTTTTAGTATCAAATTGGCACTATGAACCCCTTCCCCTGCTCTAAGAAAAGAATTGGTTCACGGTTCTTCAGTCTATGAGAGAAACCACATCCTGCCAAATGTAACTGCAGGAGCCCTAGACTGGGGGGAGTCAGAAGGGTGAAGACAGAAGGAATAGGATAATAGGACACATGTGGTGTGCGTGGATAACTGGTGTGACTATTTGGCCAGAAGATTTTTAAAAAGTAAAGGGTGATGGAGAGTGCAGTCAGAGCTGATGATTGGCCTCCACATGTTGAAAGCATGTGATTTGAACACTAACTTATTCATCACAAGGATGGTGGGCAAAGTGTCCCTTCCAAAACTTCTAAGTTTTGAAAACTTGTTAATGTTGAACAGTGTTGTTCCTGGGAAGTGCGCTTTCACAAACAATCAAGTTAGCTAAGGTAGACATAAAGACACCCACAGATATCCCACATAGCAGTAAGCAGAAGGTGGGTCTCCCATAAGTCCAGTATTGTATCCGCTGCTTTCAGGGATCTGTGGGATACCCTTACAACACGTCACTAAATAGCTGTAACTATGCACCTGAATCAAGCTCCTTCAGTCCATCCTGGATGCAGTATGATAAGGCCTGTTAGCAAAGGGATTATACAACAATATACAATGATATTTTACCTGAATTTTAATGGGTTAACAGGCTAGAAAAAACATGATCTTAAGCAGAAGTGTAGAAAGAGAGTACAGTCTGTATTCTAAGGCCATCCAACTTATAACAGCCTCCAGCAGCCTCTTTGTGGGGTCAGCAGGGGTCTGTGAAGCACATGTGTAAATGCAATGTGTAAATTTACTCCTGTAAATCTGGATTTAGGTGTGAAAAGGAGAACTAACTACCGACAAGAGGGATAAAATAGCAGATGTTTGCAGGTACTCAGCATGTCTGCCACACCCAGCAGAGCTGGGACATCATGAAAATAAAGGGGGTGCCATTAGGCCACCTCCTTTCTGTGTCTGTAGGATAGTACAAGAACTATTTCGTACTTAGTCCATCCAGTACTTAGTCTGGGAGAAGTGGAAGGATTCAGCAGAAACTTAAGCTCATACAGCTGGACATCTGCTAATATTATTCATGTACAGAGAAGATGAGCATTAACATTGAAAGTGGTGAATATGTAAACTCTATGCCAAGAGAAGCAGATGAAAAGCCAGGCATCCAGGTGGAAGCTGAGGCATGCGGCACCATAAGTGTTTTGGTGCTATCTTGTGGCACAGGAGTGATGAAGGTGGTAAGAACACTTTTGCCATAAGACTGAGGTTTTCCCTTAAGCAAACTTTCTCTGGAATGTCATTAGTTCAGAGAGAATGGATGGGCATCTTGGCTTTAAATAGGAGGAGGTTTGTAGAAAAGCTTAATGATGGGCATCCTGAGTTTTGTCCAAGTCCCTGGGTGACCAGAGACAGATTAAATGATGAGGTCTGGAAGTCTTAATTTGCATGAAGTACCTGATTCAGGGCAGATGTAAGAAATGGTCCCTGAACCAGCCAGCATAGGGGAGCAGATTATTGAAGGAAGCCAACCATTTACAAGGTGAAGGTCTTTTACCTTTACCTTTCCTTAGTGTGTGTAACCTGTTGCCACTTGTAATACTGATATTGAAGCTGGGGGTCTCCTTGAGCTTCTGGGAGTGGTAGGGCTGATTGCAGGGAGACAAATGGTAATGGAAAAGTTTAAGATTTTTGAGTGCCTCACAGAAATTTACTCCATTGGCTATACATTCATTGCAAGCTAGAAATTGCTTTTTCTGATGAAAGAAGTAATCAGGAATGAGTGTTGCCAACTCTGAGCTGGAGTTTCTTTTATCTCAGCACAGATTTATATTTGAAGCCCTTTTAGACATTTCGTAGGGGTAAGCTTTTCTTTGAGGTGATTAAGACAAATAACATCATGTTTGTCAATGAGATTATGCCCTTGCAGGAGGCAGTGAACTGGAAGCAACTTTTCAAGAAATGGATAGAGAGTGGGCATTGGTAGGAGATCCCTGGGGAAAAGGGAGAAGGCGTGTGTGTGTGTGTAGCACCAGCAGGTGAAAAAGGAAACCAAACAAATCAGATGTCTGTTAGTATCACAAAGTATAAACTTCCTGTGCATGAGCTGCAGAAAACTCTTTGCTCAGCCATATGGCTGAGAGGTTCTATTGTCAGCGACAGAATTAGGTGTTATCTATGCAGTGAATGCTGTACACAGGCAAAGCAAGTGATAGCCCCTTTTTTCTAACACTAAAAACCTCCAAATCATGTGTTTGGATGCATGCACGGCCCAAATGTGAAACTGCATATACAAATGATCATTTAAAGGTTGTATTGGCATAACGTGGTTTTACCATAGTAACTTTTATGTACGTACATAGTGTGTGTCATTGCTTAGTCAATAGTTTAAAATGCTTTAAGGTCAAATGAGAAGCTTTGGACACAGATTCCTGGTGTACGTTATGCTTCATGCTCTTCTTAACATCATTCAATATTCCCATTGTTCTGTGAGTTAATGTGAAGGGTGAAGTATGGTTTGTCCATTGACAGATGAAAATAAATTTCATCCCATGTTGCTTATGCTGTTTGTTTAGCAGTTTGCAAATCAGAAAGCAGTTGTGGTCAGAAATAGACTGACTTATATGGCTTTCAAAGTTTGCAATTAATATTGGCATGTAAGTCTAGCTCTGAAAGTATCTGCCTGGCTCAAAAGGGTAATTATGTGTAATTAGAACAGAACTTGCTTTAATTAAACATCTCATTTGAGTAAGAGTCAGTGTGGATCCTGGAGTAGGTTACATGCTCATTTCTCATGAAAGCAGCCTGCCTATGCTGCTTCACTAGTCTTATGCTCAGCTTTTGGGCAAGAAGGGTGGTGCAGTTGTGATGCCTTCTCAGTTCTCTTCCACTCAGTGGGGCAAGGAGCTCTGCCCTGTTTATTGCTTGCCTTTCAGAATCAGACATATTAAAGTTTACTTAGTTTTTCTTTTTTACTTGGTAATTCCTCCCCATATAAAAGCCTCAGTATTCAGAAGATATATCTTACATTAAACATCATTATGATGAACGTGAAAGTCACCACAGGGGGAAAAAAAAAGACTGTTTTTTACAACGGTGGTATTAAAAACACAGAATACAGAAGAGTTTTTATGATGTCTTGTGTCAGTACGTATTCCAGACAAAACAGCAAGACCTGCTTTCCAATATTTGAAGACCAAAGCACAGGGTTCAGGTTACACGCATGTAACTACCTATGAAAGTCATTTCTCATTCCGAAGAGGTTACAAAACCTACTTAGTGTAAAAGATTACTCCAGGCAATGGTCCCTCACAAGTGTAAGTACACAAGCATCATATTCTTTGTTTAGGTAGAAAGAAGACGCTGAAACTGCTACTGTCAGGCTTGCTTGCATAAGTACTTTGAGCATTGATGCCAACTCTGATGCACATAGACTCAGCAGTCCAGAAGTGTTAAGCAGCAGCAATGCACTGAGCAATAACATGTCTTGGAGTATGCATTGGCATCTAGTGAGGAAAATTAAAAATGTATTTTCAAAGGAAATATTAGCTGCTGTTGCTGCTGGGACCTTACATGATATTGAAAGCAGCATAAGGAAAGGCAATACAATAGCTATACCAACACTGCTACTTGTCAGCAAGCTGGTCCTAGCATAAAAGAATGGTGTGAAAGTGGAGCTCCCATTCTGTGCTGGCACCATGGAACCTTCCTGTGCAGTTCTCATTGCTATTTAATGGTTTCTACCTTTTCCTGCAAGCAGATCAGTGGAGTACCTCAAATGAATATTCCCAAAGCATCCCAGGTGAGGAGAGGAGAAAAAAAATACTTTGATCATCATCGTGAACAACAGCTAGGCTACATTTACCATTCAAGAACTGGTGTAAATGCTTGTAAGGAGCAAGAGGTGCCTGCTGTCCTCACCAGAGGAGTTTTCATCACTCCGATGAGGTAGTCATGTTACTTTGGAGTTTACATTAATAAGTTTTAGGATTTATGATACATGTTTTCTACAGTAACAGAAAACTTAGACATTGTGTTGTACTTCATGCATTAGAATTGTTCCCTCCCCCCCAACCCCAAAGAGAAATAGGAGCTTCACTTCATTGTATGGGGGACAGTAATAAAGTGCTGCAGAGTAGTAGCTGGGGCTTTTTACAGGAATCTGGCTGCTCTTTTTAGAATTTCTAGCTGTATCTTGGGGGTGGGGGTGGGGTGGAATCCATCAAAAACATCTAGGGGACCTGATGAGATACATCTGCCAGATCCTGAGGGAACTGGTGGATGTTGTTGCTAAGCCTCTATCAATCGTATTTGAGAAATTGCGGCGGTCTGGAAAGGTTCCCACTGACTCAAAGATGGGTAACTTTGGGAAACTTGAGGAGCGATGGCAGGACCATTCCTCAGGCAAGGTCTAGGCAACACTGATGGGCAAGTGCTAGGTATTGTCTTCTACCTCATTAACTTCCTTTCTGCATACTTCTAACATCTTTCTATATTCCACAGTATTTCTCATGTGCTTGTGATGAAAAGGCAACTAATTTTTTAAAGGTATTGACGTAATTTCTCGTTTGTTCCAGAAAGATTTTTTTCTTTTTAAATTTAACCTTTAGTATGTAAAAAAGAAAGGAAAATCTTCACATTATTCCGTATGCACACTGCCATTAAGACAAAATTTTGTGTAGAAAAAATAAAAATAAATTAAAGACCAACTAACATTTTTTTTATCAGTGCAAGGGGAATGGATGTTACTGGTGACATGGTTGAAAATCTGGTCAGAGAAAGGATTCTTTATTCAGTGGGAGAAGCTTTTTTTTTTTTTTTTTTTAGTTCCCTACTGTACACATACTAAACTGTAGCCTTTTTTTTTTTTTTTTTTTTTTTTCTTTTTCAGACATTGAAATAATATATCTTTAATGCAGATCTGGCTTCAGTCTAGATCTGAAAGGTTTTCCACAGTGTATTGAAATAACTAAGGATTAAAGTCATTGTTACACTTTTACTGTAATATAGCCATACTGCAATGAGCTTTTTTGCTTTAATAGTTAAAATGGAGAAGATCTAGAGTCTTCCCAAAGTTTGTAAGTGATAGGCTGAAATACCAGTTCAATAGCCAGTTTTCTAAACCCAGTTTGTTCCTGCTCATACCACCGATGTCACAGTTAACTATAAAAGATTTTATATTGCATTTGAAGTAATTCTCCAATAAAATTTAGGTTGCAAAATAGTGTCCTACTGAGATAATTTCCTTCCCCCCAAAGAAAGCCATCTTTCAGTTATCTTTCTGCTTCTCTTAAAAATCGTTATCCACAAATTAAAAACTAAAAGGAAAAAATGAAACATTCTGAGAGAATCCCACATTCAAGTTTCTCAGTTAATGTTCATTTATTGCACTTTTCTAGAAAAAAAAAAAAAAGTTAAATAGGAACATGGTTCAAAGATGATGGAGTTCAGTTATAAAGCAATGTATGCGTAGAGCACATTTTGCTGCAAACATGGTGTTTAATATATATTTTTTTAATAAAGACAAAACTTATTTTCATGTTTGAATCTAATAAATCCTAAAGTCAAAAATTATTTGTGTTTAATTCAAGTGAAGTCAAACTTTCCTGCTTAATCAAAAACCCTCAGAGTTTATTTGAATGAAACCATGCTTAGAAATAATGAGCAACGTAAAAGAGAATACTTTCTCCCTTTAGATTCTCAGGTAGGCTGACTGTAAAAACAGCTACTCATCCACAAACATCTAAGTTTGCCATTCTCTAATTCCTGGTTCCCTAACGCTGGTTCCACTAAAGACAGTCACTGCCATAGGCTTAATGTACCCATGAGGTCCATTGCTCTGTTCTGTTCTTGACTGATAAACATGCACTACTTGCACTAAATCAATTAGAATTAGAAGCATGCAGTGATGCAGTAAATCTATCCTCCCAATTACCAACTAATTATAATTACGTAGCATTGTATACTACATTATATTGTTTGTATAATTCCATACTTGCAATGAAGCTGTCCAGAGACAAAAATGAAATTAAGTGCTTAGATATAAAATAAAAGACACAGACCTGTCACTGTATATAGAGGTCCCAAAGTCATAGCAACTTCGGTCACTAATGCTGGCCCCCAACTGAGTATTCACTTGCTCTTTCATTGAAAGAAGCATTCTGCACCCAACATGTGTTTTACTTCATACTTACTGTTGCACATCCTTTAGATACATAAAGTTTACTTGTTTTACTTCTACTGTACTTACACAAGAAGTAATCTCTGAAAAAGTGATAGCACTAAAGCTAGTAGAAAACATTAATTTGTATCCAAATGGTGTTAGCACAGACTAAGTAGATTTCTGAAGCTCTGTTATTTGTCTGAGGTGTGCTTTGTTTCTGGGTATGCATATCTATTATACAGATTACTAGTTTAAGCAAGGTACGTTAATGAGATAAAAGTTAGAACCACCAATAATTTCCTTCAGCCTAGGAGTGCAGCCTAAAAAGATGAAAAGATTACAGATGACGATTGCTCTAAGCAGACAGAACACTGGAAGAAAACCACTCACCTCTGCTCGTGTTACTTGTGATGGAAGATTTACACAACAGAGTTTGGCTTTCCAACATGCTTTTTCCTAGTAGGTAGTGATAGCCTTCCTTAGATCACAGCCATATTTCTATGGGTTGCTTACCACTGATGTCATACGGAAACAGTTAGCTGATTAATAACGTCATTGACTAAATTAAATCTCATGGAAAGTCCATTAGCTCTGTTTGCCTTGACAAGGGGGGTGGAGATAAGCTGGAGTAAAGGTCACAACTTGTTCTCCTTAGTGTTTGTTCCTGAGCAACAGAGTCCACTTGCCTATGGTTGTAGCACATGGGGTTGAGTTTGTGCTGCTCTCCTCCTGCTGTAAGCTAGTATGTGAAGGTGATCGCTGCTCCAGAAATGAGCTCTTGTGCTCATTTCCGCTGCAGGCTTGGAAGTAGTAGTATCGGAATTATCAGGAGAAGTCAGTAGTATCAGAGCTGTTTGGAGTCAGAAACTTCAAAACAGATCTTGTCCAGAAAAAAACCATAAACATAATTCTGCGGTTTCCAGGTACAGGAGTACTCACAATGTAAAGACTTACCAGAAAAAAAAAAATAAAAAAAAAATAATAAAAAAAACAGGCTTTGCAAGGATTCTTAGAAGTGGAGTTCAGGAGATCACACTACTGGGAGCACTCTTTTTAGGCAACTTCAAGGGATGTGTCTTAGATTGATATGTCAGTAAAGAGGTTACACAATAAGGCACTAAAACGAGCTGTAACAAATTCCCGGGACCAAAGGTTATTTGTTAAAAAACTTAGATTCAAACAAGGATAGAATAGCTAAACTTCCGACTGGGATGTGCAACTTCTCATGAAAAATGACACTGGAAAATTGGAGGTAGCTGTTTTGATGCCAGTTTCCACAGTTTCAGGGGAGATCGAGGGAACATATTGACCAATAAACTTGCTATCTTTACAGGTCAGATTGGCAAGAACTGTAATGCAGAGGCAAGAGATGAATAAATTGGAAAAGAATCAATGAAGTTTCTGTAAACAGAAGTCATACTTCATAAATGTACTAGTTCTCGGAAGTATTCAACCACCCTGAGGTCATCAGAAATTCAGCAGATAAAGTTTATATTAACTTCAGAAGAAATTTCACCACATTTTTTTTTCAAATGCTCTTAAAAGATATAATCTGAGGGAATAAGCAGGAGCTAGGCAGAAATAGTTAGTTTTTACAGTGGAAGAGAATGTTAACACTTAGTTTATGCAGTTCAACATATTTCTAAATGATATGGAAAAGGACAATATTTGGCATTTGGCATTTGACAACATTTGCTAATGCAACTAAGGATAGTAAAGACAAAGGCTGACTGAAGAGCATCAGAAAGTCCCCATGTTACTGAGTTAACAGGGCAGAAAAACAGGAGAGAAAACTCAGTGTAAATAGATCTACAACAAAGCACAAGGAGAAAACTCAATTCTAACAACATTTACAGTGATGGGCTCTGAACTTATTATTACCATTCACATGATATTTCTATATCATGCTAAAGAAAATTTGGCACAATGTTAAGCAGCTATCTAAAGAAGTATATTGATTGCTCAGAGTTATTTAAGGAAGAAACAAGAGAGAACATTATTCCATTGTATGCACCTGTGGTATCCCAGCAACTCAACTAGTATTTTAAGTTCTACTGTGCCCATCTTATAAATACAGTAGTGAAATTAGAAAATATGCAAAGATGCTAACAGGGATAGTTGAAAGTATGGAACAGCTTTTGTATGTAGAATGATTAGATAACTTAGGGCAGTCTTGGCTTGAAAAGGGGTTATTGAGGATGGAATATGATGTATCTACAAAATTACAGGTAAACAGATTCAGTATGATAAGCAAGGAGTCGTCAGAGAAAACAATAGGCGTTTCTTCTGACTGCAATAGTTAAACTGCTGAGCATAATGCAGAATGCTGTGAAAGGTACAATTTTATCTGGATTGGAAAAGTGACTGGAATAAATGATGGAAGAAAAAATTTACTGGAGGCTATGAAATACGACAACATATCCACTGGAAGTCCATGGGCCCCAATTCAGTGGAGTCTTGATAGGGCTCAGGGGAAGTCCCACTACACTACTATCCCCTCAGCCACTTAGAGGAGGGTACAGGACCAAATCATCTGACCTGCTACCTCTGTTCCTGGGCAGTGAGGAAGAGGAGAGGAATGCCCAGTCAGGCTGCTCACAAACCAAGGTTACTATTCAATTAAGTCTAAAATACACTATTAAAAAGAGAGCAGGCTGTGCTGATACAACACCATCCTATCAAGGGCCAGGGGAGTAGCTGTAGGGGTTATGGTAGTTAACTGTCTCGCATTCAGGGCTGTTTTCTTCCCTGATAACAATGGCTATTGAAATCCATGGATATATAGTTAGAGGAAGACAATTTTTTACTTGCATATCTTATGCATCCTATTTTTTGAATTCCACATATCCAATTTAAAAAAGGATGTTAACCAGAAAATTAAATTGCACGTAGAAAGCAGTTTTGAATGCTGTATGTTTTGCAGTTTTGTCTTAAATGTTCTGGGAAGCAAAATCAGGTGTCTCAACTTGCATTGGCTCCAGCCCACAGGCCACCACTGGCGTAGATGACAGCTGCATCAGTGACACTACTTTTGGGAAAAGCCAGTGTAAATGCAGCTTGAGGGTGGTAATCATACTAACAATGCAACCATATGGTTTCTGAGCTTGTTTCAATGGACAAATTCACTGTTTCCTCTGATAGAAACGACACAGCCCCAGGCTACAGCCACAGAGGCACTGCTTTGGATAGCCATCCCTCTTCTGAGCAATTACTGTTTGTGGAATTACAGCAGAGGCAATATTGATAATTTTGAGGAATCATTAATTGTATCTTCAAGTATGAAGACATTAACTGTCAAACTAATCAAATAATGCTTTCCATTAAAGATTTTCTTTCTCTTAGTTCTTCTGGTCTCAGGTCTCCTTGGGTAAATACTTCAGTTGTGTGAATGTGGAAGTTTGTTGTCCTGCCTGTTTGAGTAAGACGAAAATACTTTTTCTCTTGGCAATATAGAGCTGATATTGCTAAAGGAGTAACACTGAGACATCATTAGAAATGCTTTCTAATTTCCAATAAATCACAATTAGGCAAACCAAGCACAGGCACAGGAATCTCATGAATCTCCTCTAATATGTAATTTGAGCTTGCGAGACCTGGCTGGTAGCTCTATTACTATATGAAAACAGATCTTAATACAGCTAATAGAGCATGAGGGTAAATCTACAGAGCCAGTACTTAAGTCACATTACAGGCCCTTTCTGCTGAGTTTTACAACATTTTCATGTAGTCTCCGGTGTGGACTGACATCAAATCACACAGGTCCCACGTCAGATAAAAAGGATAGCAGATTTGTTACAATTCTCTCCTTCATTTGTTGATAGGATGATCCTGCTTATCTTGAAGGTGATGCAATGTATGCAAACATTAACTGGCTGAAGCAAGAATATATGAAAACTCAGAGAAACTGGAAAGAAGTGAATGACAGAATGAATGCAACAATACAAATACGAAGGAAGATGATCAGTGATAAGGCACCTTTACAAGACATTCTTAGAGTATTTCCTTTCTTAAGATGCCCTTATCAGGTAACAGATCTATACTTAATAATGGCATTGAGTTTAATATTATAGATGTGATACAACTGTGAGCATTTATCTTACTGGATGTTTCTAGTGAAGTATTCATCAACATTCTTCTATTTAATCTATTGTATTTTTACTGCTAACACCACTTTAAAAGACTCACTAGTTAAACATGCCACACACAACAGCAGTGAGTTATTGGAAGTACTTTGTTGATACTTGATGTACATCTTGCTTGTTTTGGAAAGAAAGTAAACTATCACCTCATCCAGTTTATAGATCTTATTTTACTGAGCTAGTCTTACCTTGTCTTCACAGCATGCATCTCAATTTGTTTTTAGTTTTGATTTTGAGGATTGCAATAATCCTTTTTTTTTTTTTTTCTTTTTTAGCTCTTTCGGGAGTTCCAGATTCTTACACACATGAACATTTATCAGAAAACAGTTGAGATTTTGGAGATTTATTCAGAAAACATATTATCTTTGTATCTGGTGAAGAATAATCCTATTACCATTATGCTGCAAGAAAATCTGAAACAGCACACAGAGGAAGACATTCTAAAATGTCAGTACAAATCTTCTATGCTCTGAATATCTGTTCTGGTCTGGATGGGAGGGAGTTAATTTTCTTCATAGCAGCTGGTATGGTCCTGCGTTTTAGATCAGTGACCAAAACAATGCTGGTACCACACCGTAATGTTTTAGCTGTTGCTGAGCAGTGTTGCACAGCATCAAGGCCACCTTTGCTTCTTGCTCTTCTCCACAGTGAACAGGTTTGGGGGCTTATGCACAAGAGACTGGGAAGGGGCAGATGACACAAATTAACCTCCTGAGTTGTAAGGCACCCACAAGGATCATTGAGCACAACAAACTGATAACTGGGTAGAGAGGAGTTTGGGGGTGAGCAGTGGTGGCAGGAGGATTATCCAGCTCACAAACTCCACTAGAAGCAAGGCCTAGCATAAGAGAAATTTAATCATAATACTGAGTTTATGAGTGTCATGAATGATTTAAATACTACTGCACGTTGCCAGCTGAGGCACCTAAACCTTTACTGTGGGACAAATTACTCTTCAAAAGGGACTGAGCAGCAATTCCACTGCTGAGCTGTTAGCTATTTCATAAGCCACAATTTGTCTTTCCAGGATGATATCAGAGTGCCAGAATGTTTTCATTTGTAATTTAGTAGAAATCCTTGCCTTTGACAGACATGAAGATGACTGCTGCGTGTTTACTTTTGCCAGATGTCTTTGGAGATGACTCTAGTCTGTTTGCTGCAGTAAACGAAGAGGTAGGAGACAGCACCACTGGCTGTGGTCTCTTGCTCATATGAGCTGCCTGGGCACATCCCTTGGCCTTTTGGTGGTTCAGCTTAGTTCCTGGAAAAGGATGATATAGCCTGCCTTTTGGATAAAGAGCAAATACTAACAGAAATGCTAGCTAAATTCCAAATGTTATTAGGCTTACTGAATTCTCTGAGATATTACAAGTTACAGTGCAGTTCACCCAATGTGATGCTGTGACATCATTTGAAATATCCTTTTTTTTTTTTTTAGGTGAAGGTGGTGACACCAGTGTTGGAAGTTAAAAATCCCTTCAATGTGAATTCATGTGAGTTTGCTCTGTATGTAGAGAAACAAGAGGTAGCCCAGCTTGAGGACTGCACCACAGCCCTGGCAGCACTGGTGGCTGCATTTTACGTGTTTGATATCCCGTGCCCAAACAGAATCTATAGGACACTGAACTTCCTGGAGTCTCTGGTATTTGAGATGAGGTGTCCAGCATTCCTCCCAGCTCAGGTAAAGAGAGGGCTGGAAATCCCAGTATTTGCTAGTGCAAATCCCAGTATTTTCTAGTATGCACAGTACTTGTCTCAGGAACATTTTGTCAAAATAAATCTCTTTGTTGTGAAGATGAATCAGTGCCATTCTTTCTAGTGAAAGTGTATGTATATTTGTAACAGTTATGTTTAATACTGTTTTGTTTTTGTTTTTGTTTTTTTTTTTTAAATTGTACTGGCTACTTTTATAAAAATCTGAAATCTGAGCATTTTCTTTATTTTAAATGAACAGTCTGGAAGTATTAGAGAAAATAAAATTTTCTAGATTACTACGTGTTGTGTATTTTTTTTCTCAGAGGATTTTACAAATTCTGATTTTTGACCATCAGAACTTAAAAAAAATACTTGTGAGTTAGTGAGCACTTTGCTGCTTTAGGTGCTAATATATTTAATGTCCTGAAGCAAAAGAAATTAGATTTACTGGTTACCACTCTCATTATATTATGAGCACATGATCACTAAAAGTACTTAAATAGTTGTTTTTTGTTTGTTTGTTTGTTTTGTTTTGTTTTGTTTTTGTTTTAAAATGCTGGGCCTGATTTACAGTTTTGCAGGATGATGATTTTTCTTTCTTTTATCCATGCATGAAATCTTCTTTTCTTCTTTCAATATTAATCCTAAATTTGCTAAATAAGGATTCTGAGATGAGCTCTCAAAGTAGCAAAACCGACTTATCTGGGATGCTGCCATGTGCATTTGTAACCACGGCTTTGGCAATGGGGAATGAATGCTTCATTTTCTTTCTGAGTTTGCTTTTTAGAACAGAGCAGCCTTTTCCACATGTACATATCCCATCTGCCCACGCAGAACAGAGACCCTCTCCTCTCCTTTTCCACAACCTCCTCTTCTCTCTAACACCTCTTAACTTCTTAAGCACCATGCATATCTGGAAATCCCAGGGGATTAGAGCCTGATAGTGGATGGCTTCAGACAGCCTTCTAGTGATGGAAAGAGCAGCTGCCAGCAAACTTAACCAGTGCATTAATTAATCTATATAGAATGGCAAATACCATTTTATTAAAATACTACATTCTGCTAAAGAGCTCCATCTCTCACAAGTGCCCATACAGGCAAAGCAACATTTGTGGTCACCACTGTTCCTCACACCCAAACAGAAAGCCCTTGGCTGTGCATCCCATTCAGAGATTACAGTGGGAGACTGAGTATGAGAGGAGAATACTGACTGCATTTAATGGCCAGACTCTCTTGCTAAAGTCTTTGGAATCACTTGCCTCCCATGGAAATTGTGGGATATCCTTAGCCCATGTAACTGCTGGGTCACCTCCAATACAACACTGAAAACCATTGCAAGTGCCATTTTAAAGATTCATTAGGTGTCCTTGAGTATATTTAGTTTCCTAGTGCATTTGTTAGGTGTAATCTTTGTAATAGAAGTTGCTATACCCTATTACCTCATCACATTTTCTTCTACATCTTGTAAACAGTATTAATTCTAAATCATTTATTTAAACCACAGTACGCTGTATACCACAGTACTTTGTATATATACAGTAGTACTGTAGTATAGTAATAGTATAGTAATAGTACTGTATATATACAGTTCAAAATACTCTGTACTGTGGTATACTAAAATTTAGGAAGTTTTACTATGTACTTAGGTATACAAAAACTCAGGAAGCTGATAAGTGATCTCTGTTGAGTGGGAAATCATTGGGTCTCACTGAAGGTTACAGAACTGGCACATGAGAGAAGGATAAACACAGAAGGTGAGGGTTCAAGGAAATGAGCTACACGAAAGGACAGAAGGAAAGAAAACGCAACAGTCTGGCATTTGGTTGTTCTGCATAGGCAACCTCAGCTGTTGGCAGTGACAAAACCCAGGTCCATGAATCTCAGGTGAGACTGGGTTTGGGGCAAGGTCGGACAGCAGCAACAAAGTTGCGTTTTCAAACTCATGGCCACACTGAAATACAGTGAAGCACTCCACACCACCCTCTGGAACACTTGGGTTCACCTTAGAATCATGGGCACACACAAATGTAACAGACAGCTCCAATTCAGGTTTTATTTATTGTAGTACAATAAGAGTGCAATTTGACTGTACAAATATTGAACAAAATGTAAAAATATTATTTATGCAATGCTATGGAAGGAAATTAACAGAGCAATGCAACTTACTTCATACTGACCCTGTTTTACCTCACATTATGGCAGGTACCAGTCCCCAAGTGTGATCTGGAAGGGACAAAGAGTTCTTGAAATCTTGAGGAACTTCAGCCAAAAAACAGCCTAGCTAAATCTGTGTGAAGATTTAAAATTCTCCAAGTTCTGTGCAACAGAAACACTGTTTGTTCATAACTCTACAGACTGAGCAACTGCCCACCTCAGCGCTAAGGAGAGGGCTGCCAAAAGCTTGATCCAATTCTTCTCTCTCCTTGCAAAAGCAAAATTCTGATACAGTCCTCAATAGCTGGGCTTTCCTCAATTTAAAGTGCATCCGGCTTACATCTTATATATATATACCATGTGCAACAACTTGCCCTGACAAATTGTTATAATAATCCTCCGAGAAAGACGGTTGCCTCACTTAAGTACCTGCTAGTGGAATCTGCAGTCTTGCTAATGACCTGCTGAAATCCATGCCCTTTACCTAGTTCATGCCTATGCACCATATGTGTTTAAGTAGCCTTTTCCGCCATGCTTTGGCTTTCTCCCTATGCCTCACTCACTTTTAAATCAGACTTTTGAACTAGGAATTGATGGGTTAAGTAATTTTCCCACCATCTGGAAAACAATTTTATGTTGAATATGAAGCCAGAGTAGCAGTCCTAGCTTAGCACACTGTTTTTCTCCACTGTTGTAAGTATACTGGAGACCAGCATGTGCAGACACAAATAAATATGTTTTTGTTTTTGTTTTTTTTTGATAATAGCATTACCTCAAAATACATTTATTTTCCTTCATGTGCTGAAGGACTGTAGCACGCTCCCATGTAAAAGGCTGGGGCTCTATTGTGCAGCATAAATGAAAGTCTTCTATGAAGTCAAACTTTATTTTTCAGTTGCAGCCTTCTCTATATTGATCTTTTGGTAAAATACATTAAAGATGCTGGTGGAAAAACTCACATAACATTTTTGTAATCGTGCAAAAGTAAAAACATTCAGTTATCAAAAAAGCATTATAATTTCAACCCCAACAAGGTTTGTTTTGTTTTGTTACAAGCAAACAGACAGTTTTATAATCTGCAAAGTCATATGCTGTAGCATAAAGTGCCACATATGTAACATTGTTTCATTTTTAAACTATGGCACAAATTCATATTAGCCATAACAGTCTAATCTGGCTACCTGTAGCCTAATTTTTGGCTAATCATTTTTTATTTTGATAGTATGAAGTAAATGCTACTGAAAAGTAAAATGGGTACATGAAGTAGAATTCAAGAATTCTTAGAAAATATTAACGTTCCCTTATATAATACAGCATAAATAATTAATGAAGGTTTTCTTGATGTCCAGAGAGAGTTAGGGATCCTAACCATCCATGGAGAATTAGCGCCATTAGTTTGGTAAATAAGACTAGCTGATTCGGTTGTTACACAGTACCTTCTTAAAAGCTTGAGCACTTCCCAGAAGGATTCAGATGTGTACTGGCTCTAGGAGAATATAAATAGTCCACCAGTGCCGAACATACTTTGCTTCCTTTCTGAGAGTCCTTACTCAACAATTCTAGTGAGTTTTTGTGCTTTGAATAAAACATGAGCTCCAGTGGAGAAAGCTGGCTTGTACACATTTTCCATTATCTTCAAAGTTCATTGTGTGAGTTTTTCTCTGCAGCTTTGAACATCAGAATGGAATTAAAGATTTTTAGGGCTGGTCCCAGTTTAATGCTCATTATTTTGACAATGTCTGATTGGGTCATTAGCAGAAATGCCTCTCCATCAATTTGCTTTAAAAGAAAAATATAAAAAGCTATTAATAGGTCTGACAGGGCAGCAATATAGATGTTCCAGAAAACATGAAAAGAAAATTCCCAGACATCGTACAGGAATGGCTGAATACAAATGCTTTCAAACTTCAGGATAGCTTTGCTATAAACTTTTTAGACAGATTAGCTAGTCAAAAGGAACAGGATGATGACCCTCCTTCTGCTTGAAAATAACTGGCTGCTAATTTTTTAGCCAACCTGTTTTTATTTTCATACTGACAGTATAAAGTAAAAGCTACTGAAAAGTAAAATAGGTAAACGAAGTGAAATTCAGCACAGTAACTGTTTTTGCCATCTTAGCTGCTTGTTGTATGCAAGCCTTCATAGGAAAGCTTCTAGATTTTACTCCCAGCTAAAGAACTGGAACCCTCTTCAGGGCGCTCTTCTCTGTTCATTCAATAGCATATTAAAATGAATTTGCTCTCAGATGTAAATGTGGGCTAGAGTAGGTAAATCTGCTTCTGGTACAAACACAACACTTATTTTTTCCTCCTAGTTTAGTAGTATTGCTATTTTAATATACACTACAAATGAATGTTCTCTGTAAGCAAATCATTCCGTTGCCAGGGGTGCTAAATCTGAACATGAGGCAAGGCCCTCACTCCCCAGGACTTCACTGGTGCAAACACTTCCTTTTGTAAACTTTGGGTCATTTTGGTATCTGTAGCAACTTTTCAGTGTAACACAAGCAGGACAGCTAGACCTAAAAGCCAGCTGTGGTTAAATTAGGAGCACTGCTTAGACTTCGAGATACTAATTTGAGATAGGACTAGTGTAATTAATTTCCTGAAAAAACAGAACATGAGCTTTCCAAGTCACACATGCTGCTAAGGCAGAGTGCAAGGTACATTGCAGCATACACCGCAGCACTGCAAGCTAAGAAACACTGCAGTGAGACCAGCACCATGTAGTTACAACAATTGCTGGTGACTCATTTTGTGCACAGAGCCAAACTGGGTGGGCTCAGAACCAGAATCGTGGTGATGCGGGGGTGACCAGCTTTTTGTAGCATCTTCACATAATCAGGATGAGGGTTCATTTCCAAAGCAGAAGTTTGAACCAACACCTTCCACCTACCGAAAGACCTTCAGCTGTAAACTTGAAAGGGTATTCCATAATGAACTTCGTTCAGACCCTTCTGTGAGAGCTAGAGCTGGTAGGTGCATGCAGTATAACTGCCCTGTAAATCCTATGGATGCCAGCCAGTCCATGCTGGTTGGTCTCACTGGCAGAGAATGCTCCAGAAAAGATTTAATTCATTACTCACAGACAAATCTTTAGTGTCTAAAACTTAAAGAAGGCATTTATTTTCTTACATCTCTGAGAATGAAAGT
This sequence comes from Netta rufina, assembly GCF_964035555.1. Classification (NCBI taxonomy): domain Eukaryota; kingdom Metazoa; phylum Chordata; class Aves; order Anseriformes; family Anatidae; genus Netta; species Netta rufina. The sequence continues at coordinate 82,781,264 of NC_140125.1, read as the reverse complement.
GTTTAGCATTCATCCATTTCTGTGGCACTTCTCATCTGCTGGCTCAATCAGCAGCGTGCCAGCTATTATTGATCTTTAAATTAATTGGAGAGACATCCTAAGTGACACAGAGGATAAGCTAGGCCTGCATACCTGCTACAACTGTAAAATGCCTAAAGTGCAAAATGGCTAGAGATGCCACGCATCACTCCTTTGTTATGTAACTGTAACAGTAAAATCTACAGCCTAAAAACTTCCGACAAAGGAGAGGATTAGCAGGGCCATCTGTATACATTTTACTCAGCAGGTGCATTTATGTTCTCAAGTTTAAGAAGTGCCACAATTATTCTTCACTGGACTGTATAGCTGACTTGGGATATTACAGTATTATACTCTGCCCATTCAGGTGGTCTGGCTGAGATAAGCATCTGAACTACTCACTCCAGCACTTTGTGATCAAATAACCTTCTTGGAACTAAGCAGTAATAAAAGGTAACAAACCTCTGACATGAAAGGCAAGAGTCAATACAGATTATAAACATCTACTGTGCCAAGAAGCCCTTTACTTCCCACTCCATGAGCTGCAAAATGACCTAATCTCCCACATACATGCCTCTAACTTCAAATATACACTTAATCCAAATAGTTTACATGTGTTTTTAGCGACAAAATAAAATTAATTTTTTCATTAAGCTTTGCACTCTGTGATTTGTTTTAAATATAATTTACCCACCTCATCTTTAAACACCTTGCCATGTTCCTCACAACCTGGTAAACTCCGTATAAATTCAGAGACCTGCCACCAAAGAATACAATTACAGATTTAGTAAGACTGGGGTCTTCTCAAAGTAATCTTAAAGGTTGACATACATTAAAACAAAGGTTTCTAGTTGTTTTTGCATCCTCTAATTAGGTACTTCACATTCTGTCAGTGCACAGTCATGCAGCTGGGTGTGTAAGGACAAGATTAATGGCTACTCCCTCACAGTCAGTCAGGTTACTCTACATATGCACATCCAAAATAATGAATCCTCTCTTGGTGAATCCCTTTGCACAAACAAAAATGTCTGCTGCCTTCCTCTCCTTATATTCTTTGCAGCAGAAGGACTAGCAAATCTTTTCTCAAATTTCATTTTTTTTCTTCTGATTAGAGGAGATCCAACAGTTCCATCCACAGAAAAGTGCCTTAGTCATAGGCACTTCTAAAAGTGAAGCAGGGACTAGATCCTCTCTGTCCAAGCATTAATATACACCTGAACAGTGATGGGCGTTTGATTTTGAAATTAAATGTCATGGTTTGACCATAATCATACTATTCATATACAGACTACAGTTTCACCCTCCATAACAGTGTGCTACATCCAAACTAAGTATAGGGAATAGTTCTTGGTCCATGACCCCTGGACTGTTTCCACAAAATGTTTGTGCAGGTGCTAGATGTCATTAGTGTGGACCTCGTGCACATGCTGGGCCATACACTTAGTATTGCTCTTTTCCTCTTTAACCCCAGTGAATCTATATACATATACATTTATTTGTGCATTTATATCTGTGCTTATACCTGTATCTATATATGTATGAATGAATACTTACTGCTTTTAGGGCTTGATGGTAGCTGAATGAGCACTTTGAGGACCTGTTACATTAGGTCTGGCTGTCTAATCTTCTGAGTACTAATGCATTATCAGTAATTTATGGGGTTAATCTATAGCTCTAAATAAACCAAGAAGTTGAGGGTGTTGGCAGTGAAACAAAAGATACAAGGAAAACCTACCTCATCTGTACTCCACTTAGAAACTTTACTGGCTGGGATCCCAGCTACACTTGGAAGGAGCTTGCTGTGCTGTTCCCAGCGCAAGGGTAGGCCAGGAATTTGCAGTTTTGAAGACACAACAACTGGTTGAGAAAGAAGCCTCTGGGTATTGGGTTCTTCAGTATCTTCAACAGAAAGTAATAAATAAGCATTAAATCTCTCAGTTGGTGATGAGATCAGTCACAGTAAATCACATTCATTTCTATTAATATACGTGGGTCTCCCTACAAAAGGTGTACAATTTTGCTTACACCAGAATTACAGGAGTACGATGAGTATTCTTCCACTAGTATGACTGTGATTATATTGGCTCTGTACAAATGTAACTACTCTTACAGGGAAAAAAGCTCCTTTAACACAACACAATGCTATGCTAACACAACTGTTGGCATATCACACCATAGGTCACATAATTTTAAGTATTTTGATACAATAATTAACACCCACTTTTAACAGTTACACCGTATGACAAGAACTAGCTTAATGCCAGGGTTGAGCTGTAAAATTTCATCAAAACCAGCACTGCACTGCTATAAAATTCCAAGTGAATCAGTTGAACTGTTCCAGCCCACACAACATTTATGCCTCATCCACAACAAAATGTTTTTCTGTTCTTCTGAGAAAAAAACATAAATGTCTGCAAATTCTCTGCTCCCACTTTAACTGAATGTTTTATTTGGAAAATAACATTTAACTCCTCCATGATGTCTTTTTTTTCCTTTTTATTTTTTGCAAGGTCATTTCCCATTTTTATCTCACTTGTCCATTATGGAAGGAAGGAGGCACCCACTCCACCTGCCTCAGAGCTAATGTACAGGTGGGAGGGTGGCTTCAGCCACATGCTGCTGTTGCTGCTGGTGTTTGGAGAGCAGCAGCAGTTGCAGATGTGTGTAGGAGGAGAGTGAAGAGTCATGCCTTGGATGATGTCAAACTGTATATGACATCTACATTCATTTAGACCCATTGCAAATCCAAAAGCAACAAGCCTGCTATGAACTGAGGCCTGAATGCCTCCAAGTTGCAGAGTAAAACTGTGTAAAACCTCTGGAATGCATTTCTGAATGAAACAGTCAAAGAATCTATATCTAATATCCTTACTATCATTACTTCATACAGTCACTCACAAATCTCTATGCTATTCTTGTTTGGATTCTTCACTTCTATTATAGCTCCATTCTATTTCAATTTTTGGGAAGTTGCTATTATTCATAGATCTCTCTATTTTTACCGTTCTAGTTTTCATACATTTGTTCCCAACAACTGGGGCACAAATTCCTATTATAGATTTCTGCCATCACAATGGGACCGGTTTGAAATATATAATGTGGCCAACATAGGAAGTGATTACGTTAGTGTTTTAGTTCAGGTTAGGAGCATGTATTTGACATGAAACTCATCTTCTCCACTTACCTCAACTTGTTTCACAGCATGAAGCAGACTCAATTTATTTTGGATGAAACTGAACTAGAAGTTTAAGTTCTAGGAGCACACCTAGTGTGCTAGTCACTAATGGGCAGGCAGTGCATGAGAGGAGTAAAGCCCAAGAAATAATCCACCAGAAACGGGGCTACAGTACATACTGTATCTTCACTACCACATGATTCACTTTACAAACCTGCTTCTACTGGGTCATATTACTTGCTAATTAATGTAGAAGCAGCAATAGCTGTACTGACCTAAGAAACAGTTATGGTAGACTCAGGTACAGCAGTAAAACTGTTTTGAGAACAGTTTCTTTTGGGTTGGGAGAGGGCAGAGGAAGAGAAAGAGGTGCTATATTAGTAAAAACATCAGCTCTGCAGACATTGCAGGTACTAACTTGGAAAGTACCCTGCTACTACACTCTGGAGGGTATTATTTGCTGGAAAAACAAATTGAAACTAGCTCCAACCTTCTAATTCCAGCATCTGCACACCTGCTGCCATTGCTACTACTTGTAAAGATAAGAAATGTGTCTGCAGAAATGCTGCAACAAATCCGACTTTTTTCACTATGAATTTGGTCTCTTCCACATCAGTTGTCATCTTCTTATCTTAACTAATCTATGTTTTAAGCTCACATCAGCAGACTGCAGCATATTTTTTTCACTTCTTAAAATTCCCTTCTCCTCTTCTCTCTAGACAATCTTGCAGATTCTTCCTAGAGAAAAAAAAAAAGGGGGCGGGGGGGAGGGGGAAGAGAGAGAGAAGCAATTCTCCCTCAGCTGGACCTGCCCTTTCCTATCACTACATTAACCTAATCTTTCTCCTCTGCTCTCCCTGATGCATGCAATTTTTGTGCTCACCTTTTCCCTCAACCTTGCTTCAATGATCCCATTCCACCAAACTCTTTATAACTGCTTTTAATTCTCACTCCCTCTTCCTCCTTCCCTCCAATATTTCCCACCACTATCATGTTGGCTACCCCAACCTGTAACCTCAGTGTCATCTCAATTCAGGCCTTACTGAAGGTGATTTCCAAGCTCTTCCCAGTCTCTTCCAGCAGTCTCTCCAAAACTCTCTGGGTTCTTATCAAACCCAGCAACTCTGAACTCCATTTCTTTTGTGTTCTTCTGCTCCTCCAACTTAATTCTGGTTACTTTCAAGACATACCCTCACTTTATATCCTATATCCATTATTCCAAAGATTAATTTTAAAGTATTTAGTCAGCATTGTCAGTCCACTCATTATATTTTTTCAGTCTTCATTTTTTTTTCTATCATATACTTACTCGTGGAAGTGATATCCTTAAATGTCTATCTACACAACACTATTGTTCTTTAAATTTTCCTTAGAGTTTATTTCTAAAAATCTCAGTGACAAAAAAATAGTCTTGCAAGACAGCAAACCTATTCAATGTGAAGCTTGTTTTATCGAACAATATATTTCTAATTGCTCCTTGAATCATTTCCCTATCCCTAGCTCAGTTTTTTTTTCTTTCTAAAAAATATCTTAAGAGTTGAGAATAAAATTATATTAGGACTTTTTTTTTTCCATTTGCAAAGCACGTAATGCATTGCTGTGGTAAAACAAACAGATAACAATACTGTGCCAAGAATATTCCAATTAAAGTGCATGTATTTATGCATTTATAAGAGCATATAGATTCAGATGTAGTGAGTAACAGTAATGTCAGTTAAAGGTACCTATCTATCCCATATGTACCTTATTTTCTGTAGTTTACAGCAGCGTAATAATAATTCCTAATAATTCCAGATGAAAATTCTATGCTGGACATCTGTCCCATGTTGTATTGTTGTTGTTTGGTTTTGTTTGTTCATTTTTTGTTTGTTTGTTTGTTTGTTTTCTTTCCTTTCATTTTTTTTTTTTTTAAGAAACTACAGCAAACAGTTCAATGATTTATGAATGACATTAGCAGAAAATAAGTTCACTACTGTGACACTGCATAATGGAATTGATGGAGTACAAGGTTTACTCATTCAAGAGCTCTAGCTAATGACAAGAAAAAGAATTCAGTGCCTACTGCCTTTCAGGATGTGGGCAAAAATGCCTCTGCTTATCAGCCTGTGTCTTATCTCCCTCACACATAAGTTGCACTGCAAAAGAGGAGCATGAAAAGTGCCAATCTATCAACTAGATGTAGGTGAAAAAAAAGAAAGAAAAAAAAAGTCCTTCAGCCCTGCAGTGTGTATAGTCACATCCCTGGCAAAAAAAAAAAAAAAGAAAAAGTTGAGGCTTAGTCGGGGTAACTTCTTATACAAGATGGCGCAGAGGACAGTATTTTGGCTACAATCCACGTGTATAATACCAGACTTCTGAGTTTCTTCATCTAAAAGTTCTACCCACTTCATGCTCTGGTCTTCCTTATTCTGCAAGCTCTGCTTTCCAGGAAGAGGAAAATCGTGTTTGTGGGCCAGATAAAACACATGATGTACTCAAAAAAAAGTCCTGGTGTGAAGTCCCAGTTTGGACTTTTAGAACAGGACCCTGAAAAGCACCATGTGTTAACCAGTTTCACCACAGATGCAGAGGATTCCTTGCACCAGATAAGTGAAGAAATAAAATCTGATTGACATTCTGCTTCAGCATCAAGTCTTACTTAAGATTTCTGGACAAATGCCTTACAAATTTTGTGTTGCACAACAAACTGCTGAAAAAAAATATCTAAAAAGTTATGGAATTAAAATATCAAATGAAGATCATCTAGCTTCTCATTGAACTTGTATGAGTTGACATATTATCGCAGCAAAAGCTGCTCTGAAACAATATGCCATTTCAGTTCAGGAACTAAATAGCCTGACATACTAAGTCTCACTCACAGCAAATAATTATCAGGGGTAAGACTGTAATGTTCTGGTTTTGTACTCTGTTCTTTCTGATGAGGATAAAAATGAATAATGTACAGCCACCTCAATCTGTCCAGCTGGATCTGTACAGCCAAGAGTTTTGACACAGTGGTAAATGAAACCTTACAGAATCAAAAAATATGTCCGGTCTGTGGACATTTCCACATTCCATTATTGGGTCCTCTGGAGACCCTATGATGGAACGTTCTGTTGCTAACAAAGCATTAGACTAGGTTATCCAGGATATTGTCAAGCCAAGTCCTAAATATTTCCAGCAAAAGAGATTCCACCTCTTTTCTGGGCATCCTATTCCAGTTGTTCTCATGGTGGAAAGTTTCTTCCTTATATCCAGACAGAATTTCCCCTGAAGCAACTCATGCCCATTGCCTCACCTCATCATGTGAGCTCATCTGCTCACAGGATACACCACTGTGTATCCTGAAGCAGAGGGTACATTTATCTTCCTTGTAATTATCTTTTAGTAACTGGAAGACTCTGAACAAGCCAATTCCTTCAACAAATCTTTATATGTCAAGTCCTTCAACCACCTAATCATCTTGGTGGCCCTCCACTAGACTATTTCCAGTTTTTCAATGAAGTAAAAATCTTAGTCTTCCCTCTCTAATTCATATGAATAATGCTCATTCTGCAGATGGGGGGCTCAAAATAATCAGACTGCACAAAAGACTGAGCTAGAGCTGAATCAGTCACTTTAACATTGCATTGGAGCTAACATTGTAAATACAGAACTTTGCATCTTCAACTTCCTTCCAATACATTTTTGAAGCAATAAATGAACATAACAACTTTAAAATTCAGACTGGTTTAATTATCTATTTGTAAAAGTCAGTGAAAGGAAACATTTTATACCAGCATTCTGTTTGTACTCAACTTTACAACTTCAGTAATGTTCTCAGCAAACCCTCTGTTGATTATAAGATAAACACACCATTGAAAGTGTTGCTGTCAAAAAACTTTTGGACGCAAATAGCAAATATGTAAAGTAAGTTGTAATGCAGTTTCACGAAGACTTACAAGGAGTGCCACACTTTAGTTCTTCAGATTTTAATATTGAGTGTAAATATCAAAAGTACTGCCAGATTACCTTTAATTTCATTTGAAATGAGCAGCTTATTTTCTATCTCCTCTTCCTCACACTCTTTGTTCTTTATGGAGTCCTTTGTCTGTAGTACCCCACTGAGGAAAATAGACATTCGTTTTTATTAATACATAATAAAAATCACTAAGCATGATGAAATTACTTGCTAACAATGCTAGATCATTAACACACCAGGATACCCACACAAGGGACATTGTATCATCATAAAATATAAAAGAGGAGGATCAAATTTCTGACTTACACAGATGGCGATACTAATGCCTACTGACATGAGTTTTGCAATTAAGGCTTAAGAGTAGCGTAAACTAAAATTCTATAAATCAGATAAACATATTTGACTTCATAACTGAAACTAGAAAATACACAAATGAAGGCAGTGGACTTGTTCATGGCAGAAGATGAGAAGAGTAAAAAAGGCATATATACAGCTGCATATCCCACAAAGCCTTAGTGGTTATCCAGGCTATTCTCAGGAGCTGTCTTAAACATCTACTTCTTTTTCTCTACCCAACTTTCATCTCCAACCCAACACCTGTACTGTATTGACACACTGTTGTGCAGGTGTTAATGATCCCACTGGAAATATTTTTACCCTTCTGTTATTTCTTACAGAAATGAAGTTTAGATGAGCTTGCTGACATTGTGTGTGTATTTGTTTCCTTCCTTTTTCAGTAACATGAGAACACTGGCCAATTCTTTCTAAATCATCACAGAAATAGTGCTCTCAGAGATACTAACTACATAATGAATATTTTGTTAAAATAGCTGACAGACAGAAGGACCTTAAAGTCAAGACTGTAAGAAAGCCCATTACTTGAACTCAGGTTTTACTGAGTACAAGAGAAGTAATCAACAATAAAACAAGAACAACTTTACCAACATTCCACAGATTAAAAACAACAACAAAACAATAACACACAACTGGAGCTAAGAGCCTGTTAGGCATCAAGATTACAGAATCACAGAATCATAGAATTGTCTAGGTTGGAAGAGACCTCAAGATCATTGAGTCCAACCTCTGACTTAACACTAACAAGTCCTTCACTAAACCATATCACTAAGTTCAACATCTGAACGTCTTTTAAAGACCTGCAGGGATGGTGACTCCACCACTTCCCTGGGCAGCCCATTCCAATCCCTCACAACCCTCTCAGTAAAGAAGTTCTTCCTAATATCCAACCTAAAATACCCCTGGCACAACTTTAGCCTGTTCCCCCTCATCCTGTCATTAGGCACATGGGAGAATAGACCAACCCCCACCTCACTACAGCCTCTTTTAATGTACTTATAAAGAGCGATAAGGTCACCCCTGAGCCTCCTTTTCTCCAGGCTGAACAAGCCCAGCTCCCTCAGCTGCTCCTCGTAGGACTTGTTCTCCAGGCCCCTCACCAGCTTCGTTGCCCTCCTCTGGACTTGCTTGACCACCTCAATGTCCTTCTTGTAGTGAGGGGCCCAAAACTGAACACAGTACTCGAGGTGCGGCCTCACCAGAGCTGAGTACAGAGGGACAATCACTTCCCTAGACCTGCTGGCCATACTGCTTCTTATACAAGCCATGATGCTGTTGGCTTTCTTGGCCACCTGAGCACACTGCTGGCTCATATTCAGCCGAGTATCAACCAATACACCCAGGTCCTTCTCTGCCAGGCAGCTTTCCAACCACTCATCTCCCAGCCTGTAGCTCTGCTTGGGGTATTGCGCCTCAGGTGCAGGATCCGGCACTTGGCCACGTTGAACTTCATATAGTTGACCTCAGCCCATCGGTCCAGCCTATCCAGATCCTCCTGCAGAGCCTTCTTACCCTAGGAAGCTAACTTAGCTAATTAGCTAACTTCCAAATACAAACCCATAGAAAAAACAGACCTGTTTAATTCCATTTCCTACATTTATACCTACTTAATGCAAGTAAGCTTTTGGGAATAAATCAGGTAGGACCTGCAAGTTCACTGATATAGAAGGAAATGTATTTAACACAGTACAAATGGTGCAAAATTAACACAACAGATCAGAAAATCTAGCCTTTGTAACTACAAAAGACACAAATAATAATGGTTTGATAGGCAATGCCAGTAGTATAGACATAGCAGTTAGGCCTTCTTATGCCACAATGGACTTCTCCACAACATCTTTCTCAGAAATATCACCTTTATTATTTACTGATTTTTTTTCCCTAACTTTCATAAACATAGAAAACTTCTAAAGAATGATGCTACAAAGTAGCACAATTAATTCAGAAGCCAAAGTAAATGACTAGTGTAACTCAACATAAGGAACAGAGATCTCCAAAACCTGTGAGGAAATACGTATCTTCCTATTTTCTCAAGGACAATTTTCATGGAGACATACATCCAGATATTTTATCACATTAGCTAAATACAAGTTAATATAATTAATTGAAGGTGTTGAGGAAGGGGTTGGAAGATAAATTAAATATTTTTATGAGGTAGTAGCATTTGATTCCCCAGCCTTAGTGCTCATCTTCCTTAACTATAAATACTTCCAGAGTAGAATTTCTGTTACAATGAAATTAAATTTCAACTTAAAATTGAATATGCTGTAGGCATACCATTTCTATCTTGAATTTTCAGGAACATTCCAGAGGACATACTCTGGTTTTTACACACTTAATTTTGAAAACAAAATTTTTCTGGTATAAATAATCATCTGCACACATAAATACCTCTTATTAGTGGGAAAAAATGCAAAGAAAAAAAAAGGAAAGCAAAGGAGGAAAACAAAAGGAAAGCAAAGGAGGAGGTAGAACAGGAAATTAGCTGAGTACCACTTAGGTTTACCACAAAATAAATCTCATGGTTGGTTGCGTATGTGGTTGGTTTCTCAACCAAGTGCTTCTACGAAACAAAATATTGCCTAAAACATGAAAACAAACACAACTGTACTGAAGTCAAGCAAAATTAAATCAACACAAAAAGCTCAGCAGCTGAGGAGCACAAAAGTATGCATAGCTACGTCTTCAATTATACATGTGTACTTTGAATACACATCTAAAAAGATCCACTGGGCATTGCAATAACCAGATACTCAATATTTAATAACTCTAGTAGTTCATACATACCTAATTTTCTGAAGATCATTTTTCATACCTTTTTAAAAGGAAGTTTATTCAATTGAAAGTCTGCTCTGACTATGCTGACTACATAAAGAATGTGGAAAGGTAGATGATAAAATGCAGATAGTCATCAGTGTATTCAAACAGTTAACTTGCAGAGCCTCTGGGCAGTTCAAAGTTCACAGAAGGCTGTTATTTTCTGAATGAAAATGACTCAATGCAGTGAACAGATAGCACACATATCTGCTATTTTAGGGCTTCATAAAAATAACACCCTCTAAAAAAATGAAAGACTAAATAAAGTGCTCTTCAATTAATTTTAAGAGATATTCTGTGAAGCCAATATTTACTTACAGAAAAAAAAAGTGAATTTACTACAAATATAATCGAATTGATGAACAAGAACTGTTATTTAACACAGGTCATTTCAGAACTACATATGGGAATGTCATTCTGTCTTTTTTGCTGTTTAAATTCACTGGAGTATGACTAATGAATTATATTTATTTGTGATATGGATATATCAAAACTGCTTGTTGATCCTAATAGGTATTTTTCAATATAGCTTTAATAATAATAGTGTCATGGTTGAAATAATGTGACAGAACGTTCTAAAGAAAAGTTGACAGAATTTAAAACATATAAAAAGCCACATGTTTAAAAAAAAAAAAAAAAGTTTAATTTTATACTTACTACAGGACTTTTTGGCATAAAGGTGAGTGCATAGTAGTTCAAGAAAGGAAACAAAAAAAAAAACAAAAACAAAACAAACAAAAAAAACTTATACCAGAGTTTCAGGTCATTTAATTGTGTCTTAATAAGACAGTGAAGTTTCGATCACCAGCTTTACCATGAGGTATTCACCATAGTCTCTGAAGACACTATTATTATAAACATTTACAGTTCATATATGATGAACACAAGATAGTGTCGTTAATGTAAATATATAACAAATGACAATTTTGTACCAGGGTGTCTTACGGTTAGGGTTTCTTTAAGAAAATAGCCGATAAATAATGCACCAATACTGTTACTAATGAAAAATGTAGGGAATCCTACACATCTCCATGAAAACACAGAAGTGCATGATCTCTTTAGTTTCAAAGATAGCCTTCATATACCATAAATATTATTTTCTAATGTACTATCCCATGTCATTCTTTGTCAAAAACACATTCCAAAACCTGAGACCTAAAGAATTGCTTCCAGTAATTCTTCTGTCTTGTAGTATTTTTCCTATCCTTTCTGATACGCATTACTTACTTCTTAAATACATTGTGACACTCCATTCTTCCCTGTTTCTAATAGAAAGACTTTCTTCTAATAAGAAAAACTTTCTTCTTCCTCCTGCTCCTTCCAAGAGCTCCATGGGTAAAATGCACTGCACTGCATTTGTAAGCTTGCATTTGAAATTGACAGGCTCCAAACAAAGTCTCCACTTTGGAAGGAACTTATAGTTACCTAGGTGGCTTCTTTTCTTTCACGTCACATAACAGGGGTGGTTTCTTGCAAGGAGATGTACTTTCTCTATCTTCCTGCTTAGTTGTTTCTGATACAGTTTTCGCAGACGATCGATTATGAACTGAAGATTTTGCACCTATGTGACCAGGGCTGGGACATTTCCTGTCACTGCTGAGAACAAAATATCAAAATGTTTAAAACTGAGAGAGTTACTCATTTTATTTTCTTTATGGATAAAGAATCATTGTCATTGAAGAAATCTAAGTGTGTTTTTTTTTTTTGTTTTGTTTTTTTTGTTAGTTGGTTTGTTTTTGTTTTTTTTTTTTAAGAAATACACTAATATCTCAGTTGATAAAAAATTAAAATTGCATACGTGGGACTTTCAAAAAATCACAATATTCTCTTTCTCATGAAGTCAGAGATAAAGCTTACAGACAATTCAACAGGAACAGAACTTGCCTAATGTTATTTTTGTTAATAAACTACTCACTTCAAATTCTTGTAACACAAAAAAACTTTCAAATATATTTCCCTGCAACCCCAGCTCTCACAATACACAGCTATGCATTTAAGCCCATATAAAATATTTTTAAATCTGTCAATTGGGACAGTTAAAAAAGTAGCACTTAATACTGTCTCTATCACAGAGAACACTGGTGAAACTTTTACTGCTTCACTGAGGCCTTATTTAGGCTAGCTGTCAGAGGGCAATTAGGTCACTTCAGATTTCTACAATCCTACACTTTCAAGAACAATTGAACAAGACAGTGCTCTGTGACAGATGAGTATTTTGTTTTTAAAGCATGAAGCTGAAACTGTTTCCGAGAATCTCATTTGAAACATCATCTATTGAAAATATGAGGTAATTACAGAGAAAACTTGGAAGAAATCTTCACTATACCCATTGACTTTTTCATTAATGTGCCCCTTGTAAAAGAAATGAAAAGCTTCTCTTTTCCTTCTCTGTATATCTCTCTAACACAAAACAAGCACAGGAATCAGTGTCCACAATTTCTGATAGAAAATCATCATTTGAAGAGGCTCTTGGTATCACATCCATTTGTCTTTTCACAGTATTCCCGCAAGAAGCTTCAGCTACAGAGTTATCGTTCTTGCAGAACTCACTCCCAGTAATTCAATTCTCCACTCCCACAATAATGACAGAATTTATAGTGGCTATTCAAAGAGCAACATTAATTTACAGTCATACCCATAAGGCCACCCCAGCAAACAACACAAACACAAATAAGAAGCTGTGGATGCCCCATTCCTGGAGGTTTTCAAGGCCAGGCTGGATGGGGCTTTGAGCAACCTGGTCTGGTGGGGGGTGGAAATGGATGGTCTTTAAGGTCCCTTCCAGTCCAAACCATTTTATGGTTCTATGATTCTATGAAATAAATCATTTTCTTCAGTGAAACCAACAGGCAAACAATCCATTTATTTCCAGTTAATCACCTAGTAGCCTACATAGCTAGATTGAATGTGAAACTGAACTCTTGTTAAATCACACACAGTAAAATCAGTATCATTCTTTGACAGTTCAGTGACCTTTTCAATAAGCATTGATGAAATCATTCCTTCCCTGTAAATGAAAATGCAGAAAAATAGACAGGTCTTCCTGGAACTATTCAGCCATTGCACAACTACAGAATATGCTACAGAACATTTAAATAAAGCATTGCAGTTAGTCAGAGGCATGATTCTGATCATAATTACTTGATTACAGGAGAGGGGGATCTTTCTCTTGCTTCCACTCTTCTGTTTCTCGGGACAGGATTTGTTGCAGGCATCTCCCCACTCAGCCGATCAGGTAAGAGGCTTTCTTTGTTCAAGTTCATCTCAGAGTATGGGCAGCTGACTGCACTAGAAGTAGAAGAAATGTCCCCTTATTTTCAGTCACTTTATAGACTTCACTCAGTTCAAATGAAATGACCTCAGAGACCAATTTTCTAGAAGTAGATGGAATCAATTCACATAGAAAAGATTAGAAAAAATGCAACAAGTAGTCAGGCTTTAAAATGTTAATAAATACACTGATTGAAAACTTCAACCTAAATGCTTTTCATATTTCACTTCCACAGCAAGTTATGTAACACAAATTTATATTACAGTGTACATTCTTGCAAACTGTTTGATGAATGTTTAGTTTGCTCTCTCATTCCTCTAATGGTATTTTATTTATAATATACAGGATGCCTTTGACTACCTCCATCTCACTCCTAATAACACAATTGTATTCCTATGGTTATTTTTCCTGCAAAGGAGGAGATTTTTATTTTGCAGTGTCTACAAAGAGACTGCATTGCAAGGGCACAATATGAGGTATGGCACACCCTCACTGCAGCAAATGCCCCATCTTTGCAATGGAGACTTTTACTCCACTAGATGTATATTTCTCACACACCTTCCTGTCGTACAGCGTTCCCCATTTCACTGCATTCCTGTTAGTGACATAATTTGACTCAGTGTTTTGTTAATGACTTGTAAATATTACTCTAACAAGTGTGAAAGTCATACCTCCTAACACCAGAAAACACGTGTTTTCACAAGGTGTAGGAAAGGGAACAACAGCAACACAGAACACACTGGACTGAACTCGGATTTTGTCTTTTGAAGTATATGTAAATGTATATTATGCATTTGGGATATTATACTTGTATGTTCACTGAGTAACCAGCTGAACGTTGCATGGTGTTCTTCCAAAGATAATATAGCAAATTCCGAAAGATATATATGCCATGACAGTGAACAACAACTCAGTTTGCAAATCTCTATTTAAGTTAAACATGCTTTATTTGGGGTTGATGAGCTACTACACTAACTATTATCTAAAATTTCCTACTCATCTGTATTATTACAAGGAATTCTATAATGTTAAAATGTTTAAAAAAAAAATAAAAATCTGAGGATTTAACTTGTTTTCTTTCAAGAATACAACTACCTGTCTTTCCATAAACCACTGCAATGTTTTGTTTCACTGATTTCCCAACAGAACTGATATAAACAAGTCTATCTTGCCAGCAATATGCCTTGCCACCTCCAAATTACAAAAAATAAACAGAAAAACAACAGCTTTAATTATCATGTTCATTCTACAAAGCACAGCATAAAACAAAAGGCCTTTTATTCAAAATATGCTGTACATCCTCCTTCTCCTTTACCCATGAAGCCTTGGATTTACGGTGAGCATGAATCAACTCTAACCATGAGGTTGGTCCAATATTAGCAATCTAATTTTGGTCTTACCAACATAAACAAAAAGTTGGTGGGAATTTACATTTCCCTCAGCACTAGCATAAAAGGAAAAAATTTCTTAACATTACACAGGCTAAGTCAGTCAGTCCTTTCTGGGGTTATCAAAACAAGAGTCAAACAGAAAGTCTGATTTTTTTTTTCTTTTCAGACGGTTCACTTGAACAAGACAATATCAACATTTTAAAAATCCTTGTATAGCTGTTCTGAACTTGAATTGTGGAGGAAAAACATGTCAGCAGAATGTGATTTCTGCTTTTCTAATCAAGATCAGATTCCCCTGTAATGCCATTCTAAGCAGATGGTGGTCTAACAACAGCTTGCACCATGTTTATAAGGGACACTCATCCATCCCTATGTGATATAATGAAACACACCCAAGTTCCTTCTTCAAAGGAACTTGTTGATAGTCCCAGCACTTCCTATGAGATAAAGGCACTGAAGTGTTTTGGCATGAAAACTTTCACACCAGAAGTTTATACAGCAGAATGAGCTATAGCCAAATGGGTGGTTGGACTCTAAAGCACTCCCCTTGAAAGAGGGCATTTTTTGTTTATGAATTTGTTTTAAAGACTTTGAGCAGCGTATATAAAGAAAAAAATAACTTAGAGCATTTGACTTCTATTTCTAATTTCTCTTAAACAGAATTCAGCATTTCACTTTAGATTTGTTTATATACTTCTACTTACTTTTATTTTTGTACCTTCTATTTTTTTAAAAATCTGTTTCAGGACTAGCATCTGCCAGATGTCTTAAAAGAACTAAAAGCCAGGAACTGAAGCATGGGGAAGAAAAAGACGAAGACTAGGGAAGTGGGGAATTTGTTTTATATTCTTAATCCTTTATATTGCTGCGTATATCACAATGACATCCTTTTTCCCTTTCAAATGAAGTACAAGCTGAAATATACAGGCTCCTATGCAGAAAACAGTTTAAGGAGCCAATGCCAACGGGATTTAAGTACTGGCTGTGACAAACTCATACCATTGTGATAAAATATAGTTATGTGAAACTCAGCAATATAATGGTCCATCTCAGTTCTGCTACTGCAGCAAGGTAAAGCGCGTGATCTTCTTTTGACTTCCTGTGCTCACAGGGATGTTTTAAGGCTTAGCATTTTTAAGCAGTTAGAGGGTGTTCCAAGGAAACACTAAACACAAACAAATTGGTATTTAACTTCAGGTATGTATTATTAAACAAGCCTTACGTCACAATGAAATCTGACACTACAACTTCATCTCCAGCAGATCTTCTGTTTGCCAACATTGTTAATATGTTTTAAAATAAAAAGTAAGCACAACCCTCAAAATTTAGTTCTCCATAGGAATTTGTTTTTTTTTTTTTTTCTTTTTGTGCTTTTCCATTTAGTAGTTTCCAGAAAAGCAGGTGCTGAATGACAATTTCAGTCAACAGAATTTATAATATTAATGAAGTTTTGGAGCACTAAATTCAGATGAGTTTTTCTTTGTAATTAATCCTTCCAGTTGATGTAACATGTTAAAAAAAAAACTCCATAACATTCTTTTGATGTTTCTGTTACTTGAGGCAACAAAAAGAACCCTCATGATTTCCACTGTCAGTTTTGTTTCAACAAAACACAGCATGAATGAACCTGTGTAATGAATTAGGTGGCTTTAGATCAATCAGTACATCCTCGTGAATCTCAATGCCTCCAGCTTTCAGTTCAACATAACTTGTATCTACAAAGACTAAAAAATTTATCTTGTTACTCATGCATAATAGAAGTATTTGATTTATACATGACTAAGTTTTAGAGGCAACTCAACTCAAGAGCTCAAAAGTCTTGATCACGAGGTTATTAAAAAAATAAATTATGGTTTTTAAGTCTTCTCTCAACTTAAACATTGATTTCCGCTCCAACTTTTGCTTTGCACAGTATTTGTCCCTAACACACTATTTGTCCCTTTCCAGAACTGTCCAGTGGATCAAATGTGTAGAGGTAGCATATCCCATTTGTGGTTATTCTGCAACTGTTCTTCAGTCACTCATAGGTTATATCTCTATGTATAGCTTAACACATATCTTGCTTTTCAAAAGTTCAAGGGTAGTAGAATAAAACTGGGCCACCAATGGGGTCCTTGAAACATATTTTTTTCCAGGTATCTGGAGATGCTCCAGTCTTCAAGACAGCAGTATGCAAAGTTTCTGAAACACAGAACACAGTCTCAGCTACATATAATATTGCAAGGGAACTTAGGCCACCATTCTCCCTTATCCTAAAGAAGAAGAGTAAGGTGTTACTCTGGCAAAGGAAAGTTAATATTGAATTATTTTTTAATTATATATATTGTTAGCCCTTATGACTTTGGCAAACCTAGGTGAAACCAGAGACAGCTGTCCTGGTTTATCTGTACTGGTTGCAAATGTCACCAACTGCAGTCCATGATGCAACTTCTAGGTGCAGGTTACTGCCAAGCACTGTGAAGGGATGAGGTTATATGGCAGCTCCAGGAAAATTCACCCAAATTTGACTGAACTATCTTCCTTGATGGGTCAAACAAGTAGATTGGACTAACTGATGGGTTAGACTTTTTCTACAGGCTACACTCCGATGATTGCATCTGCTGGTGGCGATATGCGATCAGTAAGACATCTTCAGTAATAAAGTGATTACAAATATCTGGGGGATGTATTCTGTAGCCTCAATGCAAACTCAGTACTCCACTTGGTACTCCAGGACAGATCTGTACAATGCATGCTTTGCAAAGCAGAACAATCTTGAGAAGTATCATGTACTGTTTGACTTGTTGACTGCCCAAAAAGCACAGAAAGTAGCAGAGCAAACTGTGTTCTTACTTTTCACCTGTAGAAATTCTATCTGAGTTAAATACCACTAGCATTTCTATGAAATAGCTGTAAAATTATCCCTGAATATTGTATCTTTTAATTAAACAACATTTTTATTTTGTGAGAATTAATTTTTGTGTGTGTGTGTGTGGTTTTTTCTTTCTTTTCTGGATTTTAACTAAATGATGTCTTTACTTCAGTTGACTTTACGAAAACATTTTTAACTATTCTGCAGAAAATTATACAAGTGTTCTCTATCACAATTTACAATATATGTTTATCATTAATGCATTCTTTTTTAAATAAAGTTCCTCCAACAGTATAAATCTGAGTCAACAATAGTTTATAATCTATTTGGCTTGAGACAATAACCTTAACATAAAAGAAAATGAAACTGGAGACTGGCATCAATATCAGATGAGATTTATTTCAGCAGATGCTGAGCAAGTAGATGGAACATCCTGCTGAGCTGAGGCTTCCAGTGCTTCTGCACCATGGTTCTCTGAGAACATAGCCTCTATCACAGCACATTCAGTTCATTTCCACATAATGGATGTGAAGTTTCTGATAAAATGCTCTCCAAGCTTACATTTTGGTCCCTAAACATTTCAGCATATTTTTTATTTCTTATCATGTTTATTTGATGGTTGGAACAGGCTTCTAGTTAATACAAGTACAGAGTCACTAGTATGAAAGTGGTACCATGCAAATTTTAGCTTGTGTTCTTTAACAATGTTTATGCCATTAGTTATGAATTACAAATCTATATTTTTCCCCATTCTAACTGCTTGAAAACCATGACAATTAAGAACTGCTGGCTAAAGTAGATTTGATCTTTAGTTGAGAGTTGACCCAAAACACTAATGACCTGTTTACAACTGAGTGTTCTTTGCAGCTTGGACTTGAAAATTATTGCATGCATTAAACATCAGAAAGCACACAATTCACAATCTATCATAAATATGCAGGTAATCTGCATGATGCTACCAACTTACACACCAGTCTCAGTTTCAAGCGCCCAGCACAAAATCCTAGATCAAATGGTGATAGATAGCAAGTCCTTATTAACATCAACTTTTCCAAAAAGTAAATGCTTTAGCCCCACTACATAATTAATTACCAAGCCTTTCATCTGGTTCCTTAGAAACAAGCTCTCAAAATGCTTTCAGAACTATTTAGCATTTTAAATTATCATCTTTTCTGCACACAGGCATTTATGCTGTAGATAGATATTGCACCTCATAATGAAAAGAAAAAAAAGAAAAAAAAAAAAAGAGATAAGCATGGTTAAATACATTTCAAGGCTGCCACAATAGAAGAGCCAAGGGATTGCAACCTGATGTGGATAATTATACCAATTTCAAAATGTCTTTGTTAATTCAGGAAAAAAGTAATGGTACCATTGTAGATTCTGGGGGGGTGACCTGGACCCTCAAATCTAGACTCCAGATAAACAACAAATTAATGTTTCTCCTCAGAAATGTTCAAGGAAAAAAACAAAAACCAAAACCCAAAAACAAAACCAACAAACAAACAACAAAACAAAACAAACAAAACCACCCCACCACTAATAAAGTTACAGAAAAAGATATTTATAGTGGTAATTTATTTTCTATTTAACAGCAAATTTCTCTGTCTTATGGTCAAAAAAATACCTTAGATTATATTTTCATCCTTTAGAACTAACAGTTAACATGTAAATAACAGGATTGCTAAGACTATAGTAAAAATAAAACACAATACATTGCCATGAGTTTATTACTTTTCTCAGTATTCAGTATGAGTAAGTATAATAACTTTAAATAGCTTGGAAAAACCTAGTTATAAAAGCAAAGAATACATGAACTAACTAGACATACCTCTTACTCATCCTTTCCCTGTGAAACGTTAGAAGTTTTAATGCCAAAGTTTATTTAGAGAGAAGCTCACAAATGAAAAACTTTTCTGACACATTCACATACAGTTTCTTTTCTTTTAAGTTTCAGCCTTGGGCTGACTGGTTATGTTCACGTGATTTTAAGTAATTGAGATAGCACATGTTAAGGAAGATAATACCCTGAATTTGAAATTATTGCTTTACACATCAGATTTATTAATAAATCATACAAGACTCAGTCTACTGGAATATGAAATAAAACAAGTTTCAGTTAAGCAACCAGGAACCTTTTTCAACTCAAAAAAAAAGAACAAGTACCTCTTAAGCATCAACTATATTATTTATGCCTACTGATTAAGATCAACAAAGCTTCTCAAAAGGGAAGGCAGAAAAAATGAAATAGTAATAGTAATAAAAAAGAACACAGACAGAAAAAGACAGAAGGAAAAAGGTGAGAATAATCTGCAAGACAGACATGGTCTGTACCATGATTGAAAGATCAACAACACAGTTCATACTGCAGCCAGTTTTTTTTGTTTTTTTTTTTTCCCGGAGCTATCCTAGCCACATCCTTTCCTGTAGGTAAAGGCTGTTCTACCTCCTAATACACAAGCACAATGCCTCTGCTGTATATAGGAAAGAGCTTCTTACAAGAAAAGATGCCTTTTGCAAATTAAACTTGCAAACATGCAGGGGATTTTGCTGGCAGTTATCTTTGTTAGGGGTGAGTAATGCCTTGAACCAGTGGTGATATGCTATCAAAACCTTGTAACCTAATTCTCGCCAGCAGGACATAATTCTGCCACCAAAAATGCAAAAAAGATTGCAGTGTTTTCTCTTGAATCATGGTAATTTGATAATATTCTTGAAAACCATAAACAAATACATTAGCAAGGAACAATCCTCTAGCCATATGACAGCAGAAAGCACAAAATGGCATGGCATTAGAGGATCCTATGACTGTTTAATGGTAAAAAAAAATCCAAGGAAATGTTTGGAAACTGATTTGCTAAAAGGTTACAGGATGCTATTTATGATATTTAATTTCCAACATATTGTCTTAATTGTATTTCACATACTGAAACATTCAGGATTCATATCATATTGTAAATATTTTAAAAATAGTACCATTTTGACTTAGTAAATATTCCCATTTATTTTGTCCCTCTCTGTCTATGCCCCAATCTATTCTCCCATGCAACTGTGCTCTTTGTGTCAACTCTCCTTCAGGAGAGCCTGGGATGTTCACATTTCTGTATTGTATTTCAGAAGGTGCTCAACAAAAGGATCTTCAGAAAAACTAGGTATAAAAAGCAAGTTGTTCAGGCTGTAATTTGGGAATATTACTTGGAATTTTTATTTTCAGCATTTTTCCAATCCGACAAGCAAATCCTCACCCCTACCAACCGAGCAGAACAAAAACATCCGAGCTGTAAAAAAAAAAAGCTGAATCTATCAATTGTGACAAAAACAATGTTTGACAAATCTTATCTTGGCACACCCTGGTGAAATGAAGTTACAGATTGCTAATGTTTATTTCAGCAGGCTCACCATGGCAACTGAAATCATCGCATATTTAGGTTTACAAAATTTAGTATTTTTTTCCAGCTTGGATCTGTTTTCTTGTGATCAGCAATTAGAAAAAAATGTGTGCACACATTACTAAATTGAATAAAATCAGTTTCACAGCACATACCTATGATGGCCGATATGTCTTGCTCTTTTAATGTGCCCAACTCCTTTACATCCTGCTGTGGGACACCCTCCATGCTCTAAAGCTTCCACTAACTCCAAGGGACCTGTATGTCAGGGGAAATTACATGTGAAATTACAAAAGTTATCTAGTTTTTAGAAGTTACATTAAATATGCAGGGATACTAGAATATCATATTAAACATGAAGAAGAAATAAGTAAACAAAACTTTAAGTAATTAAAAATGCAGTTTGCAAAAGCATGATGGAGATTCAAACAATCTATTTCACTGGAGAAATAAAATTACTCCGAGTAAGTTTCTACAGGAGAGCCGTATCTGTATAAAGAATGTAATTCTTAAAGGAACTGTAAGACTCAAATTTATCTTCTATTAATTACATGAAGCTGGAACCAGGTTGTTTTGCAAGAGCACAGACACTCCATTGTTCTTGAAGACAGGGAACTGTTCATAATGAGTACTGACCTCCATTTTTAGCTTGAATTTTCCAGTAAGCAAGAGGCTGAAAATACTAAAAATACCATCACTTGTCACTTGGGAAAAGAGACCAACACCCTCCTCACTTTCAGGTAGTTATAGAAAGCAATGAGGTCTCCCCTCAGACTCATCTCTTCCATGCCAAACAACCCCAATTTCCTCAGCCATTCCTCTTGTTTTCTAGTCCCTTCACCAGCTTCATTAGTCTCTGCACACACTTGAGCAACTCAAAATCCTTCTTGTAGAGAGGGGCCCAAAACTGAACACAGTACTCATGAAATCACAGAATGGTCTGAATTGGAAGGGACCTTAAAGACCATTTAATTCCAATCTCCCTGCTGTCAGCACGGACACCTCCCTGTAGATAAGGTTGGGATGCAGTCTCACCACTACTGAGTACAGAGGGACCATCACTTCCCTAGTACTGAGGGCCAGGCTATTTCTGATGCAGGCCAGTATGGGATTGACCTTCTCAGCCATCCAGGCACACTGTTGGCTTGTGTTTAGCTGTCTGTCGACCAGCATCCCCAGGTCCTTTTCTTCTGGGCAACTTCCCAGCTACTCTTCCCCAGGCCTATATCACTGCATGGAACTGTTATGACCCACAGTCAGGATCCAGCACTTAAGCTTGTTGAATGTCGTGTAACTGGATTCAGCCCATTGATCCAGCATATCCAGATCCCTCTGCAGAGCACCTACTCTCAACCAGATCCACAGTCCCACCTAACTTGGTGTTGTTTACAAACTTACTGAGGGTGGACTCAATCCCCTCATCCAAATCACCAATAAAAATGTTAAATAAAATTGGCCCCAATACTGAGCTCTGGGGAACATCACTGGTGTCCAGCCTCCAAGTGACTTGAACTCCATTCACTATGACTCTTTGAGCTTGGCTATTCTGCCAGTTCTTTACCCAGTGACCTGAACACCTGTCCGAATGTTGAGCAGACAGTTTCTGCAGGAGAATACTGTGAGAGATGGTGTCAAATGCTTTACTAAAGTACAGGTAAACAGCATCTACTAAACCCTTCCCTCACCTACTAAGCAGGTCATCTTGTCACAGCAGACCAGGTTAGTAAGGCAGGACCTGCCCTTCATGAATCCATGCTGGCTGCTTCTGATCGCTTGATTGTTCCATTTGTGCCATGTGATGGCACTCAGGATGATCTGCTTTATAACTTTCCTTGTGTCCAAGGTCAAGCTGACAGGCCTGTAATTGCCTGAATCTTCCTTCCTGTCCTTCTTGTATACTGTGTATTCACTAACCTCTAGACAACTGGAACCTCCAGTTAGCCAGAACTACCAGTAAATTATCGAAAATGGCTTGTTAAGCACTTTGCCAGCTCCTTCAATATCCTTGGATGAATTCTGTCTGGTCCAATAGACTTATGAACATTCAAAACATGTCCAGAAGTATTTTTAACAAATGCCACCTATGCTAATGTTACAACACTGTAACTACACCCAAGACCCAAGACTTCTATAGGCTTTAAAAGGGTGTAATAGAATTTTATCTTTTTTACATTTATTCAAAATTGATGCCTATAACATACCAAGTTAGTGGACTCAGAGGAAGAGATAACCTGCTATAGTGGCTGTTGTGAAGGACAGTCTTGCCTCACAGTCCCATTACAGTTCTTTGAAGGGGTCAATAAGTACATGGTAATTCAAGACCCTTGGGTTGTGACATACAGTTCCTTGAAAGCATTGACTCAGTGACCAGTAACAGTTAAGGAGGCAAATAAAATGAAAGGATTTACATTGTGACTGACTACAGAACAATACAGGATGTTACTATTCTACTTTATCTATTGCTTTCTTAAATATTTCCTGCACATCTATCTGGTATTTCAGTATAGCAAAACTGACAATCTTTTTGTCCATGTTGACCTTCTCTCAACCCAGATATGAAGTAGCCTCCTTACAAGGAATGACTAAGTAAGGTAAGACAGTTCCAGCCAGAAACAAAGTAGATAAACAGGAAAATTCTGGAAGAACGGGTAGGTTCAGACAACCAAGCTACCACATGTAGCTTGAAGATATGCAGTCTTGTCAATAATGAGACATAATTTGGTATCACATTTATGTGTTGCTTGTTTACTGGCAGACAGACTGATAACTGGATCAGTTGGGATCCTGTAGAAATAAGTGAAATTGGACAAAAAAATAAAAAAGAAAAAAGCAGTATCCGTATTTGAAAATTCATCTTATCACTTATTGTAGAACTGGAAAGTGCATCTGCTGAGTGTTCAAAAAATATTACAGTAACTTCTCCATTCCTATTTGCACATACTGATGCAAAGAATCTGAGCTTCTACACGGAACTTCTTTAGGACTTGGCTTTTCAAGCCAAATTGTCTCCAGATCTTCAAGAAAACTGATCCAGTAACTTGACCACCAAAATATTCCTTCATACAATTTTCATAGCAAGACAAAAAAGTTCTTCATATAATTCAGAAGTACTCAAAATCAGGCAAGATAAAATTTAGGTTAAAGCAGGGAAAAAAAGCTTTTTTTTTTTTTTTTCCTTTTTCTTAAGGAATCAGGATTATATTAATTTTCCCATTTGCTTGTATCCAGTGATAATGCTATGCACTTATTCTATGCACAACATAGAAAAAACATGTCCCAAAATACAGAAAAGCTTACTGGAACAAAATCAAAACGTCTAAATATAAAGTACTTTCCTCTGTTCTGTTGAATATCTACACTTGTGTGAACCCTTAAATAATAAGATCAGCTTCTCTTCAATTTTGAAAAAAAAAAAAAAAGAAAAAGCTGATTTTTTTGTTAAAGAGTCATTGAAGCATAAAAATAATGTAATTAGAAGGCATGTGCTAGAAACAAAATTTCCTTGGAAACAATATTAATATTCTTATGCTATTCTACATTCTATACTATATCGTACAGTAGTAACACAAAGTAATACTGTTGAAAGAATACAGTAATCATCCAAGCCTAATTTGGAAGAATGTATTATTCAGTAATCACCCAATTTTAATAGTGTTCCTGCAGTGAACTACTCTTTTTCTATTTAAAGAATGGTTACTTCCTCTTCTGTCATATTGTCCATCTTCCTTTCTCTTCCTAACCTAATATCAAAATATCACTTCCTATAATTTCATACTAGATGAACAGTGGCTCCTATGTGACCACCTAGAGGAAACAACATATTCTATGTGAAGAACATTTGCAGTTTTGTTTCTTTTAACACCTCCAACAATATGAAGTTATGTGTTTTACACTCCCACCCAGGTTAAAACAATTTTTCTCCAATCACAGGTAATAGAAATGTCACAATCTTATTCATTTTTTTTGTGGTATGATAGAACTTTTATTTATGAGGCCACATACTACTTTTTCCCTCTGGACTCTTCCTTCATTGAGTATACAGGATGCACATCCCAATTTAAGAAGCAGAGATGCAGCATCCTATTTTCTCCTCATTATTCACTTTGTGTTTTGGCACTTACGGCACTCTATTCAGACTCTGCTTTGAAGGCAGAATGATTAACTTCCTAACAGGCAGTCATCACTGCACCACTGGAGTGCTCAGAAAACTAATGAATATACTCTGATCTCACTCTTGATAGGAAACATTTCTTCTTGACATTTTAGAAATGCTGAACTGAGGTACAGAGATTTTCAGGTAATACATTCACACTTTTTGTGTGTGCCTTATCCCTGTTATTTTGCATTCAACTTTTCAAAGTACTTAGTGTTGTTCAGCATTTCTTATTTTCCAAGCACAGCTCTTTCCAATCTCAGTTACATCTGTTAACACTTATGCAAACCATACCTCAGAGTCACAAGTCAAGTACCTATAATGTAAGCCCAGAAAAGAGCATTTGGTTAAAAATCATCTGTTCAAAAGTTTGTCTAAAGTGTTTTCACTAACTCTATCTAGAAACACAGTGGCATAGGCTGGATTATCTTTACCACCAAAGTGTCTTCTCCCTGTAACCTCTAATCTCATTTATGACAGACCTCCCATTTCTTCAACAAGCAAAACAAAATCCACAGAGAGGGCAAGCTGATGAAGACAGTATTATTATTGGTACTATGCTTCTGTTTGATTCATCTTCAACATGGACAGCATTTTGTCTCTTTGCTTTGCTGAAGACGAAAAGGAGCAGGAGCTGGTTTTGAGGATTTGACACAGCACTTGAAAGGAGCACCTTCTCAGAGCAGTCCAGATTCCTCTGTGCTAAAAAGCACACCAAGTTTCAAGAGGACGTAGACAGAAGATTTTAAGAGTAATCCCCTAGCCCTACTGAAGTGCCACAGCATTCTCATCACTGGTTTCAAGGGGGTCTGGATTTCACAGAACAGATCTCTATTAATGCTTCAGGTTTTGACTCTAGTTCTTATACACACAGGCAAACATTGTATTTCAATTATAGTAAGGGCCAGTAAAACTATCTATGAAACATTGATTAATTAGTGACATTTCAAATTATGTTGATTTTGCACTAAATGTCACATTTACATTACTTTGCATATCCTAGTTGTTACTCTTCCTTGGACAACACTGGCAGAAAAAACATTAGCATGGTACACAGGCCTTTTAACATCTCTACATTATAATAGGATTTCTCTTACTAAGTGGGGGCTGAAGAGGGTGTCCTGTTTTTGTACACCAGCCTGCAGGATGGATATCAGGGCTATCTACATCAGTCCAATAATCATAAATACTATCCCAGCCATCAAAATGGACCTAAAATTAAAAAAGAGAACAATGCAGTTTAGATGAGAAAGATTCTCTATACAATCAGTTCCCCTGAGTAATCTCTAGAAATGCTAACTCTGTTAGACAAGTTATTTTAAGAAAATTATGGGTGTTACAGAGAAGATACATAGATATTAAATTATGGACTCAGATACACTTTCAGTGAAGTAAGGAGAGAGGTGTCATTTGGTTATTTACCATGTCTTACATCATCAGGCTCAAATCCTTAGAGTAAAGCAAGACAAGTTTAGTTCTTACATTAATAATTAAATTAAGCATGAAATGCTGCCTTTTTTCCTCTCAATGCCATTTAACCATCTTAAAAATAAGTAAGTAAATAAACAGCACACAAATAACAATCTTATTAAAATCAGACCATACAAGTTAAGGAGTTGAAGCTGAACAGAAAACAAAGTGTGTGACATCCCAGAAAATCACCAGTACGTGGTATATATCTTTTTCAGACAAAAGCTAAATGTATTCAGCTCTTAACCTCTGTACTCATAAAAAAACTGGCATGCGTGTACACACACTCATTCTCAAATAGAACACCTTCAACATATGCTCTAGGGACAATTAAAAAAAAAAACAAAAACAAAACACAACACTCAAGAAGCTACAAATCCTATCATATTAATAAACTAGACTTGAGAGGGTTCCCCCTCCCCCCCATTTTTTTTTTAAATGACCATCTTAATGCTTAGATAGAAAGTGACTTCTGATGACTCCCTACCACTGACTAATTTAGGTTCAAAATGGAATGTCAGCTGCATTTCCCGCTTGAAATACAGATATGCCTAATAAACCTCTAGCAACTGCAAACACAAATATCCTTCATCTCCATCTAACTGGATATCTGGCATATGCCAGTCCTAACAGTCAAGGGCTTCACTGAGTAAACTGCTTTTGTACAATAAGATAAAAAATAATTCAAGCATACAAGTTCTGGAAAATTGTAGTTTCTTAAAAATACATTATCTGCAATTAATCCAATCTAAAGTCCATAATTACAATAAACTTCAGTATTGCAGAAGTTACTGACAAGGCACAAGAGATCAGGGTTCATTTTTTATATCTCACTGGAATTATATCTCTCTCTGGAATTTTACAGAGACAGATTCAGTTAAACCAGGTCAAATATTTTACCAGTCCTAATACAAATATCATAGCAGCCCTTCAACATTTGATTATTAAATCATTTCTCTCAATAAAGTAGACAACTATTTTATATCAACTATTCCCAAAACAACTTCCCAACATATTCATTTCTTCTCTCTTATTACCTATGTCAGCACGTGCAACTTAGAGGATAACAGAACAATCTCTTCCAAAGGATTTATATGTATATTAATCAGTGAAAACAATGAGTAAAAGCTTAGAAGGACGCAACTAAATCACTCTTTTGCTTAATTTTACAACTATAGGATTTTGTTTTTTTCTAAGTACTCATCAGAAACTCAAGCAAGATGATATAGTAAGACAGAGAAACTTACTTTTATTCTATAGTCATCAGTATCTACAATAGTTGCTACTCTGATAAATACCGGATTTCTCTTGTCAACCACTTCAAGTTTCATATTTTTCTGAAAGCCATGAGAAGGTTTCTAGAAAAAAAAAAAAAAAAAAAAAAAAAAGAGTTATGTGAAACAGAAGAAAAAACTTAACACCCTCATACAATGGTACAGTATGTAAAATTCATAGAAAACTTCCTGCCTTCACTTCCTCAAATCTGTCCTTCTCCTCCAACAAATACAAATATGAAATGATAATACAAATGAATTTTATTGAACTAGAGAAGCAAATAACTACTTCAGGATTCCAGGTTCTCCATTCAAACCTTCCATGCAAGCAAGTAGGGCCCTTTAATTTAAACTTTTTTTTTTTTTTTTTTTCCCTAAACTCTCCAGAAAAATTATTCTGGAGATTTTGGTCTTTTGCAATCAGTTTCAGTACAGTATTGCATGAAACATTACCTAACAGCAGACTGAAATTTCTATGTAATTGTCTACAGCAAACATATTTGTCTTTTTAGCATGTGTTTTCTTGTCATGGATCATATGCCCTTTTTCAGTCACCTAGTGAAAACATAAGTAACCCATAGTATGACAGTAAACATTCACTCAGAACAAACAGGACCAAATACCCATTTCATAGTACTATTTTGGCAAAATAGTTGGCTATGCTAGGAGCATCACATTTTATCTTTCTTATATACAGCTATGAAATCTAAAGCAAACTTTTAAAGGAACATATGCACAAGACATGTTAAGCTTTTTGTTTTAGATTCCCAGGAAAATAACATCTCTGACCCTCTAAGACTTTCTATCATGAATTCCAGAACATTGAAGCTTTTTTCTCAGCTGCAGCACAGGAACTGTTTTCACCCATAATACAGTACACAATACGGTGACCGTCTCAGGAAGACTTCACCCAAATTCCAATGGCAATTACCATTATATTCCCATTAAATCTGCTTTCTTACGGTTATCACAATTAGAATTTATTTTAGTACAGAAAGCAGGGAATAGATTTCCTCTGACTCTGAAACCAAAAGGCAGAGTACAACTGATGCCCATGCGGTCAAGATCTCCTTCCTCTCCATCCTCAAATGGAGATGGATAGCCTCATCTGAACTATTTTGTGTGGCTGGTCCTGGAACCATGCTAATCTAAACCATACCCAGTCACTGTCTGTTAGTCCAGTTTCCAGATCAGTTTTGAGCCACACTCTCCCAATTAAATGCTACCAATCCCTGCACGCCTGTGTCATGTTCCTGCTTAGATTCCCAGTGCAGACACAACCGGCTGGATCCTGCTGCATGGAGGAATCTTTGGGCCAGTTAGTGAGGCATTCCCAACCCTGAGCCCTGTGGGGTGGCAATTCCTTGCACGGCAAAGGGAGAAGTTACAATATGTGTGCTTGGAGAGAAAATTAACAGATTTGCTTTTAGCTTGACATACAGGAGGTCACAGCCCTCCATTTTTTTGCCAAGGACTATTCCTCTCAGATATAACCAAATTATCTCCTTAATTCTTGCTGAGAATGTAGTATTGAGACATATTAATAAGAAGAAAGGATGTGCAGGGACAAACTGCACATAAGCACCACTTTTACTGCTGTTGCTACTTCAGTCCTTAGCGAAGTGTTATTCAGAATTTGTGTCTAATCTGAAAAAAACCTCAGGGAAATGAACTTCAGAGTGCTCTGAAGCAAGGGGCTAGGGGCTACCAACTATCTGATGCTGGCTCCTATCAGTGATTCCTTCTGCATCCTCACTGAAAATCCTAAGAGCTCACTACTGACAGGGAAGATAGGTGTCACTAAAAGAAGCTAGCAAATACTAACCTAAAGTAAAAGAACAGACTTCACAAAAAAAAACATAGTTAAGCTTGGGAGATGTATCTGGATGCTGACCACATGCCCCATTCACAAGCTCACAGAAGTCTAATAAACATAATAAACTGCCCTGTGGCAACTGTGGTAGAGAATGGACTAGATGGCCAACCAGCCTGACCTCCTACAGTCAGTGTTATGTTCTCACTGTATTACACCACTTAAAATGTAGGGATAGAAAATCGCATGTTCAAGATACAATATGATGACTCAGTAGCTAACTCATTATTTCTAATAGCTAGACAGTAATTTCCCATTGCAAATTACAGTTGAATTAGTAGTATTTTGTAGCATTTAATTCCATTTATAACAATTAAAATAATAAACTAATAGTAATTATTAATAATAATTATCTGATGTCAGTGAGCTTGCATAGAAATAAACCTCCTATGATGCAACTAATTAACATAAAAACATCATATATGTATTCTCTTCTTTAATTAACCATATGCACTTAAAAGCATGAGAAAAATTTAAATATTTTCTCACCACTTTAAAAGCCCTTGCAGGTGCAGGTAATGAACTGGTTTCTTCCAAATACTTCTCCCAAGAAAAATGCTTTGCATGTGGATAGTCTGGCACAAAAGAAATATTAGCAAAATAAAACATTGCCTTGTAAAAAATAATGCATAATGTACAGAATGCCTAACACTAACCTTTAAAATACTGTTTTGACTTATGCTTCAGAGTCATAAAATAAGAAAGAATATTCTAAACTGTCTCTGACGCATACACCATGTACATTAAAAAAAAACAAAAAACCAAACACCATCTTCTCCTATACAATACTGAGTAGCTAGCAGAAAGAACAATCATGGTTGCTTTGGATTTGAGAATATAAATAACGCGGACTGATAAAATCTGGCCACGTTATTCAAGAAACTTATTCAAGTATAATAATCCTAATCCTGTATTTTACAAATAATAATTTACTGGCAAACACAATCTAGTCAGTGATGGCTTTGTACACACATTAGAGCACATCTGACTAGTTGCTATGCTTTTAGCAATTTTGTTTTAACCAAATTTCTAAAATAGCTGGGACATTTACTATAATAACAAATTTACAGGCATCAAAGAAAATGTTGCCCTTCTCAGAAAATGTCATGTTTACAAACACTTTATGCAAGTGACACACAGACAGCTTTCCTTTCACAGAACAGGCAGTGCCTGTCCTTCACTTTTAATCTGCACTAGAGGCTTAATGTGAAGTTTAAACATTCAGATTTATCATCTGGAACAGAACAAAACCAATTCTCATTTGTTTTAAAAGGGATTTTGCTGAATAATAGGCTGTAATTAACTTTCTGACAGACAGACTACTTATGACTTTCTAAGATTGCTGAGAATTAGAATTTCTCTCAAAACTTATTTTAACCAATTAAAATTTTCCATGTTGTCAGACCATGGATGGCAGTTTCTGCTACAGATCCAGAATGTACAGCTTTCTTCCAAGTCTTCAACTTCATCAGCAAGCTATTGAACTACTTGGCCCAACTGCACAGTTGACCAGCTTCCATTTTGCGGAATAAAAAGGCTTCTTACAGAGTTGAAAGATGAATTGTTCTCTGAAATTCTTTGTTGATATCAGCAGCATGAAAATACTGAAGACTTTGAATATGAACTTCAGCTTGCCCATCTTTCATAAAGTCAATGCTTTTTTTTATTTCAACAAAACTATTTTTTTCTAACTAACCTACTACAATTAGATAAGAAAAATATCAAGAGAATAAATAAAACAGCTATTTATAATTTCAGAAGTATCTAAGCTATCGTAAGTCACCATTTCTAAGAGAAACGGTTCTATTTCCCAACCAGTCCTTCCAGCTCACTGTGATAGAAGTTGTATTTGAGTGATCAGAGCGATTCAGCTGGGAAACAGATCTAGCTAAAAATTAATTTAGAAAAAAAACACAAAGCAAACAAAATTTTTGGTATGAGTGTTGGCCTACATCTTCTTAAACCTTAATTAAATCTTATCAAGCTGTTTGGGGACAAAATGGTGTAAGCTTCAGCATACAAATGCTCTGATTTGACAGACACACAATTGCTACAGCAGTGCTACGACAGCTAGCCTAACCACTGCCAGGTGGGACAGACGCTGTATCACATTGCCAGGTTCCAGGTACTAGGCTATCAGCTGGTAATATTGCTTTTTTAAAGTCCTTTAAAGATGTACAGGCACCAAAGGCCAAAGAGATATAAATTGGATAGCAGATACTTTTATAATGCTGTGGTCTATACTATTTCCCACATAACCATTTTCATTTTCCCATGGCAGGGAGAGCATTTAGTTAAATCAGCTACATGCAACAGCCCTGAAAAACAGGAGTTTTATTGCATTTAGTAGCAATTAGTATACTTTCATTTCTCAGAACTCTCTCACTCTTTTCATCTCTTCCAAACAGCCCTTAAAAGTTTGACTCCTTGATCAGACAAGGCAATCTTCTCATCCATGCATTATCATACATATTTAGTTCACAGTAAGTTGTTTTTCATACACAACAATCTCACACACCTAGAATTCTCACAATGTAAGCCTTACAATAAGTGAATACATTCAGCCAAACATACAAAGTTGTTCAGATTTCAATTAGTATCTTTTTTTGGATAGATTTCTCTATTAAAGCAACACACATACATACTTAATAACAAAAGTCTATTGTACCTCTGTTCTGAGTAAATTATGTCCTGTAAAAACTAAATTAGCAATGCCAATTCTTAATTACAGAAAGAAAAATTCAGGAGAGGTAGCAATAAGCTTATTGCAAGACATATTTCTCCTAGGTGGCTATAACTTCCTTAAATCCTTCAGATGTGTAGTATGATACAAACCTGGTGGGGTGATGAGAGTTCTTTTATGCTCTTTACACCATCCAACAGGATGAATATGGGGGCTAGCTGCCTCACACCTGGGGGACAAAAAATAACACAGTTCTTCAGATATCCTATTATGCTTATAAAACAATATATACTAAAAAGGATTAAAAAATTCTAAATAACTTATGATATATTCAACTTAAACTTAAACTGCAAACAGTGAAGACATGAACACATTTAACACTGACTTTGTTACCACCTAAACAAGCATAAGGCTCTATTTAAAATTTCACTGAAAGATCAATAAAACAAGTCTAAGTCAGCGGTAGACCTCTATTGGGAAGCTATGATGCTAGATGTGAAAAATTCAGACTCTTGGTAGAAACATGTTGCTTGGTTAGAAGAACACACTAAACTATCAGATAGGTGGGGTTTTGCAATGCCAAGACCCAAACTTTAAACCAGAAGTTTAAAGACCTTGATTAATTATGTGACTGCACTTGGAAGCAGATTCGAAAATCATGCACAATTGCAATAGACAGTCAATAACAAGCAAAAATTCAATATGAGATTCTAAGTGGTTTAAATGAAGCTATGAACATGTTACTATAACCCAGCAGTATACAAGAAAAGTAGAAGTCTGAGAGAAACTGTCAGCAAAAGAGAATAAAATACCAATTTAGACCTCAAACTGCCTGAAAGAATCCAGGACTAATCAGTGAACCAAGACTGTAAATTGCCCTAAGAAGGCTGATCAAATTCTTTCACTCAAGAGACTAACAAATCCCTGTATTTTCTATTATGTACATCAAATTTTGCATAAGTGCCATTGCCTATGGTGCGACACAAGAACCACAGAAGACAGGCAGGGCTAACTACAGCTGACATGTGCTGGTGATACTGAGTCAGAAGGACATATGGCTCTCTCCCTGATAGAATAATAGAACCAAATTTGCAATATTTTACATTGTTTAGTTAGATAGAAGGAAGACTAGAAACATAATAAGTCTGATGCTATGTTACTCACTAATTAGTCAGTCTTATCTGTAAGACCATCCAAGATTGTATCCCAGGATGGGGGAGAGGGGCAAGAAAATGTAGGCCTGGAGGATGTGCTGTAAGGAATAGATGAGGAACTCATGGTATGCACGTGTCTTTGGATGTGTAAAAGACTTAGCTGAGTATGCATGGTTAAATTGGAATAATAAGATAAAAAATGAGATGCTCTAAGTATGCTCAAGAAACGGGTTCAAGCAGCAAACATAGTGAGGAAGACTACCATAATATCCAATATTACAGAACACTGTAGCACTATGTAAGTGTAACTTCCACTATTGGCTAACCCTAAAGGTCAGCTTCTGTATCTGACGCTATATACTACTAGAAACGTGCCTATCCTCTTTTAGGGAATCCTGGAAGCATTTCCGTCTCACAGTGACTGCAAGTCCTGAGTCTCAACTCACTCTAGGGCCAACAAACCTTGTTCTGAGCAGTGATGCTGTGACCTGCCCAGGAGATCAAGGTGCCATGCAACATATCATGATGGCCACAACACACCCAAATGGAGAGGTAGCTACACCACCCTGCATGCTTGTCTATGGAAGTTAAAGTAGTTAAGGATTTCATTCCTCATTCCCCAAAGGTGGGCTCAAGAAACAGGTTTTAGACTGGCCTTAAGCAGTCTAAAGCAGTCTATTTTCTAAACAGAAACACTGTCTCTCCCTCCTACTGAAGGAATGCTGAGTACCAAGTACTTTGCAAAGCAAATATTTACTGAGACAAGAAGCCATGAAGAGAGCATGAAGGCATCTACTTAGTATATACGATGATCTTTGCATAAAATATTGCAACAGTCATTGTGATTCAGTTTCTATTTAATCTCTCTCTGAAGTCACTGTTTCAACCACTAGGCTGGAGATTAACAGATATTCTTGCCTTTTCCCTCCAGCCCAGGAGTTACTAATGCAAAATACACAAACAATGGTTCTGTTCTCACTAACTGTTGTAACTGCATCACTACCTGTATCTATCTTGAAAGTATTGGTTGGAAGTTCATATGCCGTTCTCTCCCTGCTTTAGCAGGGAGCTAATTAGCTAATAGCTAATTAATATTTTAATATTTTAATATTTAATATTTTTAAAATATTTTAATATTTAATATTTTAAAAACACTGCATATTAATAATCTCTAACATCTAAGAGAGTACAAAGAACTGTGTATACAACAAAACGATGATGAATGTAAATTAGCAAGAACCCTAATGTCTTTACGCATAGGTCAAAATGGTAGTTTTGCAGACCTTGAACACAATTATGTTGTAAGAACTGCAGAAGGAAGCAGCACAGAAAAGACTGCAGAATGAACCCTGGCCAATTATCACGTTGTAATTTTGAGCCTGTGCTGCATAAAAGAAAAATGAAGGAGCATGCCATATTTAGAATACACAAAATGTTAAACTTTTAAATAAAAATCTGAAAAGCAATTTTACACAACAATGTCTAAAATTCAGTACAGATGTATTTCAACAACAGAAATGGAATCTGGGTGTCTCAAAACCGGTCTCACAGCAAGCACTCCTCTAGCCTTGTACCTAAAAGGAGTATACTAATGCTGAAAAATATTAGCCAACCTACTCCAGCTATCTTGTGGCTTTATGTTTGAAACTGTTGTGCTCATATTTCTTTGTAATAACACCAAACGAATCACCTTCCAGCAGATAAAACCTTCCTTTGATAGATTCTGTGATGGCTCTGACAATAACCAAGGATTCAACTCACATCAAAATACCAGTCTTTTGTCCTACTACAATATACAAAGCTATACTGTATGTATATAGTATTTATAGTGTTGCACCAAATACTTTCTAAATAACAGAAAGTACCATTAATAAAAGGAATGAAAAGGACTTTTATGATTATTTTGCATTGTTGAAACTCAGCACTCACTCTGACTTCTAGAAATGCTTTGCCCTGAACAAACCAGAAAAAAAGTGAATGCTTCATGTTCCCTCTTTCTTCTTCCCTTCTCTTTACAGTAACTGTGAAGAGAGGCCAAGGAGCAAGGGGGACAGCATTTCTCTATTCTATCTTTCTCAAAATGAGAGTATTTCATGGAAGCATTTACCCAGACAGAGCATCCTTCCACACTGGAAGAGTGTACCTATATTACTTTATGCAATGTTTTGGAGTAAAGTCCACAAATTACTTTCAAAGTCTCCAGAGTTAAATTTGGGATCAAGACCCAAGTTCACAAGCCACTATGGTATTACCAGCATTTGCTTACAGCAATGGATTAAATGTGTAAAAACACTTGTCAGGACTTCCTGAATGCATTTCTTCTGTTTTGCTTCTTCAAGCATACAGTTTGAACACACGTTTACAGAATTCTGCATAGCAAACACCACTTCACACACTTCTTGCCTTTAAGACTGAAGAAGAAGGTCTGTCACAATGGAAGATGCACTACGGGAAGATGCTCTGACAGTGCAGCAATAAGAGTGAACACAGAACTTGTACCAATGAATGCCAGACAGCAAAATAGCATTATAAAATATCTGTAACATTTTGATTTGCTTTACCAGAAAACATGGTCATTACAGATGAGCCTATAAGAAGCTTCTGTAACCATGGTGGCCTCACAAAAAAAAAAAAAAAAACAACAAACCAAACCAAAACAAAAAAACAGTGGCACTGTTCCAGCAAAAACAGTTCATATAGCCCATCTTTGCATACTGATTTCACATAGCTTCTAACAGTCCATTTAACAATACAAACTAGAGATCAGTAAAAATCACACACAATTTAAAGCAAAGCTATCATGCTTTAATGTGTGTTATTTCATGGACATATGATCTAGTTTGGAAGAGCAGCTACAGTCTGTCAGCCTAAGCCCATGACTTGTCAGCTGGAACGCCCAAGGCTATTCTGACTTTTCACAATCAATTTTCAGCGTCCCACAGATTTTTAGCTCCTTTACTACAAAACAGATCACAGAACACCCAGCTCACACGCTTCATAAAACATGATGATTCCTGAATTCTGACTGTGCCCGCTAGGCCCAGAAGGCTGCCACCACTGGCAGGAGCTGCAGAACTTTGCACCTTCGCAGCCACCTATGCCTGGACTGCAGCAGTGGAGCTGTGACATGGGCACATTCAATTCACAGAGCAAGATTATAAAGTTCACACAATTTATACCACGAACAACCAATTCCTTCTGTCTTGTGGGAGCATGCAGATGGAAGACATCTATTATCTATACTGGAAATGAAACTAATCTAGGCAACTGAAGAGGAGCCAAAAGCAGCAGAGAGCCAGGTGAACCACAGAGGGTTCACACAGAACAGACAGCAACTCGGCTAGGTTATGGACGGCCTAACTGCATCCTACAAAAGAGGTCAACACAGAAAAGAGCTACACGATGTAAAAAGGCAGGAAGAAGCTCCGCTGTTCACAGCTTCCCACAATAAAACAGCTGAGGGCAGTTTGACTGTGAGCTCCTGACATGTTCAGCCCTCTACACAAAAGGAATGTGTCTGCAGTGTTACAATCCCTAACTCACAGCAGGAGAGTACCTCTGAATGATAGACTCAGCTGTGGAAGAATTAGTATTTCTCTATTGCGTACTTTCAGCTGTCCTGTTACTTTTCCCCAGAAATCTGTTTCATATATACAGCTCATTAAATACAGATCGAGAGAGACAGATGATAATACTGACTGTTAAAAAGAAGAATATTGAATACTTTTAGGAAAATGTTTTCCCACATGGGTCTCCACCTGAAGATTTGAACAGGATTCTTATTTAGTACTCAGCATTTTCTTTAAAACAAACTGTATGTGTTATACCCATTTTCTGTTTTGAAATAATTTCTGATTTTCCCTTTTGGTGAAAGAAATCTTTTGGTATTTTGATTTTGACTTTATTAAATCTAGATAGGATCTGTAATGAAAATGTTATCTACCAAATAACATTCATACACACATGCATTACACCCATAAATAATATTATGCCCTCAGGAACATTACTTATACAACTTCTTGACTGTGAGATTTCAGTCTATCTAACTATGTAGAAAAAAAAAAAAAAAGAAGGAAAAAAGAAAAATGCAGAAATCATCCTGCAGCCCCATCTAGTGCATAAGTGAGAATACTTCATCAATAACAAGTATAAAGCAAGTATCATTTTAGGTCAGGACTTCCCAAAATGTGAACCATGAGGTTGTTGCATACATACAGAGGTGGTCTAGCAAACTATATTATCATGTTATCCATTGAAAATCTGATGATAAAACAGCTGCATGGTGATTGCAAGAAATTTTACGTTTTTACATTACATACTCTAGAATCACACATTATCCATTTAAATAGTTAAAAGCATGTAGTATAACTCACAACTCTTTAAGGTTGTTTTATCTTCTTTTTGGTTTATTATAACCCCATCAAAAAGACCAATCCTTTCAAAGGAAGAGTGCGGCAAAGTTAACTATCTCAAAAAAGAAACAAGCAGAGCACAACTTTTAAGGACTTTATTATTAGCAAAGCAGCAGATGGTGGTGGAGAGCTGAACTGGCCTCGTATTTAGTCTTATACCAAAAATCCAGCCTGTTCCAAAACTCACCCAGATAAGACAATGATTCAGATAAATGTGATACAAAACTTCCTGAGAGGAAGACTGTTGGAAGAGAACAGTGAGTGAAGCACGGGATGCCATATTTTCCCACACGCCTGGTAAACTGATCCCAAAAGCTGACCCAAAGTGCCTCTTCTTCAGGGGATGCTCAGACCAGGCACTGTATTAGGGCAGCCAAAGCCCTTTGATCCTGCAAGTGTGGGCTGCAGCATGTTCAGCATGGCCACTGCTCAATCCCTCCTGAGGGCCAGCCCCAACAAGCTAGCACAGCTTCTCCTCCTGCTAAAGCTGTGACTGCTTCAGGTTTTGTCACCAACGTATTAGGAAACTTAGGCTTAATATCTGCATGTAAATGGAGGAGATGTAAGAGAATGGAGGACTGAAAGCCAGCAGAGACCTACAGTTAGTTCATAGAGATATGCAAGGTAGTCCAAAGACATCCAAGTGCTACTTCCAGATTTAGTCCAACCTTAAGAGCATTTGGAAACTCCACTTGGAGTAAATGTATCTGGCTGTCAAAGAAGCATTATTTGTTTCGTCAAAAAAAGAGCACGGATGGAAAGAACCAGAAGACTTGTGGAATACAGACAGACACAAGTTCTCCTTCCTGAATGTAAGGCTTAAATCTGTCCATTTTGTTCACTTTTCTTCCCTCTAAAATCCACTGTCAAAGGATAATTTAATGGAATTTATAACACACTGGAAGTATCACCACAATACATTAAAGAGCTGTAGCAATAGCTAGTTCTAGCTAGCATGCTTATTTTCAAACATTAACATGTTTTCTAATGTTCAGCAAAAATTCAGGCAAACTATCTTCAGGCTGAAAACCTCAAGTCTAAAAAATTTAGGCCATGGTAATATATTTCTCTTTCCTGAAATCCAGTAAACTTAAGCAACTAAGTTTTTTCACTTATTCGAGAAAAGGGAAGAATTCATATAGTTAATGAAAAAGTTCAGTTTACCCAAACTAACCCACAGAAAGAATATAGGAAAGAAAGGAGCTTTTTTGAAAATAATTCAGAAAAGAAAGGTACTAGTTTGAAAATCCTCAACTACATGACATATATAATTTTTCATTACTGAAGTCGTTATAATTCTGAGATAGAAATTACATGCAGGTGCAGGAAGATTGTGAGGCCCTCCACTCTGGGTAATCCCAACATGACCTTCCATTTTTAGTTAGAGACACTAATTGGTAGATGTGAAGTTTACGCACCCAAGATATTTTAAGGCCTCTATAAACCTGGTATCTAAGATTCAAAATATAACAGGGATGCATTCAGGATACATTTACAGGTTCTCATTCAGTCAGATGTTCTACTGCTATTTTCATTCACTATTCTTTAATAATATTTTCTTTCCTTCCTCTTCTATTAATTTCTGTTCTCAATTACAACAACACAAAGAGGGAGGGCTGCTGACTTGAGAATATTGCTGTGCCTGAAATTCAGTGTATGTCTGCAATGCTTTATAGATACCTATGCTACCTCTAAACAAACTGTGTTATATTTCATTGAGCTCATTTGCCTTAAAAGCCTTGCCCAAATGCTGTTTTCATTATTGATTAATGGCATAACTGTTATTCATGAGCACTGACATATCTGCAAATTCAGAACACCTATTACCACTCCCCAGTCTCCTGCTACTTTGTAAAGGAAATTTATGCACTGTGTTACGTTGGTATGAAGATAATCACTAATCTTTCCAGTCTTTGAGTGGTATGGCCTATCATCTTGTTACTCAGTTCTTGACTTCCCTGAAATACCTGCTCACTGCTGTTTTAATAACTTAATTCTCCTACAGCTTGTCATGTAGCCCATACAATTATTATTTCAAGAGACACACTCACAAAGTTTTGAAGTTAGAGAACAGTTTCACGTCATTCTCACTGACACAGTACCCAAGTTGTCATCAAGTACAGATGAAAAAAAGCTTTCTTCATTTATTTTTACAAGCTGTACTGTTAAATTGGCACTGCAGAAGCCAACATGCAGCCTTACAATGATCTACCTGTTCTGTAGTAACTTACTCTTAAAAGAATGTAAGATACACTACTTTGCTCTAGATGACCTACCACAAGACCATGCAAGTGTAAATAAAAACCTGTGCTGTGACAGCCAAATCTGAATTTCTTTCAGGATCTCTATAGTTATAACATGTCCTGCTGCTTCCACTGACTATGAAAAATCCCTCCACCATACAACATGCAGAAATGTCATTTCCAATACATGGCAGGATACCAGGGTCCCAGTTTTCAGAGGAACACAGAACTCAAAAGACAAAAAACAGATTTTGCTACCATCCTGATACATTACAGTAATGTCTAAGGTTCAGGCTGAACCACATAATGGAACAAGACCCTTATAAGGTTCAGCCTTCCTTTCATTTTACAATTATGCATAAATTTAATTCTAAGTACAGTCACATTATCATGGTGCGTATTCTTTACTAAAGACATTAACCTTAGCTATACTATGTAATTGAAATAAAAAATTAATCCACAACTCCAGATGTAACACACGTACAAACAGTCACTCAGTACAATCTCTAAAAATTTTTCATGTGCAACCTGACAAGGGAAATTTGATTCATCTGATCTACCACTGAGACACACTCTGGTGGCCATGATTACAAATCTAGCAAAAGTTGGTATGGTAACTGTATGCACAGTCTGGAAACTATCACAGAAAATACTGCTTAACGCTAACACATTTCTGATACATCTCACTAGGATACAAAACAAAAACATCATACCAGTAGTCGTAACTCTCATCCCAGTTGTCAAAATGAACCAGAAAACGATTGTCCACCATGTCTGTTACCGTAGCAACACAAATGAATGTAGGGTTCTTTTTGTCTACAGCTTCCAGCTTCATCCCTACTCGAAATCCCGATGGAATCACTGTCTACATAGAGAAAGACATTTAATTAAAGATAAATACTGTAAATCCAGAAATCTCCCCAGTGTCCACAATCAATATATTCATGTCATTTCTAAGTTTCCCAATTAGCTTCTCCAACAGAGTGGCAGCAGCTTAATTGGTTGACATGAGAGTTGCTCAAACACAGAGACACTCATGGTTTATGAAATAAAAAAGTACTGAACATGCTGCTAAAATTAAACATGTTGCTTTTGACTCTGTCTCAGACACTCTCTCTGAAATATTGCTTGTTCCACAACAGCATGATGTGAGACACAGTAGTAACAACAATTACTAAGATTCATTTAAAATACCATTTCTGAATATCAGATATTTAAACAGATTCATAAAAGAAAATAATGGATGATAATTGCAGTGGTGAACTGAGATGAAGATTACTACTGCATTTGTTTAAATTTTACATTTAAATTTTTAAATTTTTAAATTTTTTAAATTTTTAAATTTTTTAAATTTATTTGTTTAAATTATTTGCAGGTCTCAAGTCAGCCATCACTGAAATGTGCTGTAAGTCTACCACACACATGAGCCCACTAATAACTTTCTATACCACCAGTAACAAATGAGTACTTACTGTGTTCTGGTTTTCAAACAGAGATTTAGGAGCTGCTTGAGCCTTGCACGCCTTTAGATATGATGGCCAGCTGAATTCTTCTTCCTTATATCCTAAATAACGACCATAAAGGAATGTCATGAAATAAGACAGGCATGATATGAAAGGTGTAGACATTATTTTTACATCCAGTTCTGGGCTGTTTCTTACAATTTTAAAACTGAAAAGCTTATTCACTGTTAATTGTTTATTTTATTTTTATATAAACTACATAAAGAAAACTTATTTTAAAACTAATTATTAATTTTACCCCAATATGAACTCAATGAGTCTCTAAAGGTTTGCTATTTTGGACTACTAGAAGCTGAAGAAGCTGAACACACTGTAGAGTA
The DNA here is from genome assembly GCF_964035555.1 of Netta rufina. Classification (NCBI taxonomy): domain Eukaryota; kingdom Metazoa; phylum Chordata; class Aves; order Anseriformes; family Anatidae; genus Netta; species Netta rufina. The sequence goes on along the minus strand of NC_140125.1, from coordinate 82,738,953 downwards.
GCTTACAGAGTTCAAAAGAAAGTTGATGAAGTTCCTCCATTTGTATTTGTGCATCTTGTATTACAAAGAGGAATCATGTTCTTTATTTAGTGCTAGTTGAGCTTCCTTACAAAAATGTTAAGTTTTCTTTGCACTAACTGAACAAAATACTGCTTCACATTATTCGTTTCTTATAGTTGGCTAGGACTGACATTTAAACTGTTCCGAATCTTCATCTACAAGGAAGAGTAGACATACAAACAAAGCACTAGACCACAACACAGGAGACTTCAGCTCAGTTTCAATTTAACCTTCATAATAATGCAGGGAGCATTTCTTAAAAAATTACCGCTCTGCCCCTGGTCTCTAACCTCAGAGTCCTGACTGCCAAAGGACATGGAGGTCCTTGAGGTACAGAACAATATTTAAGGGAAGCCTAGAAACTCAAATGTGCAATTCTACCAGGTATCAAAAATCACAAACTCAGTAAGACAACAGTTTCATACTGTAATCCCCTTCCCATCCAACAAAACTCTCCAAGCAGCCCAGGCTACTAGCCACCTCTCTTTCCCCATGAAAACCACACCTCACCACCTCTCTTCGTACTGCCCTGCAGCTACCCGCTAACTTTCCTCTGATGTTCTGGTTAACATACACACAACCAACAAGCTCAGAGCAAGTGCTCTCTCCTGTGGCTTTTCAGTCTGTCTTGGATTTCAGAACCAACAAAGGCCCCAGAGCTTTTCCAGCTATGCCAGTCAGTCTAACGGACCTTCCACTTCCAACGGACTTTACTCTACTAAACCCTCAGGTTACCACTGAAACAGCATGACCATGAATAGCTTTAAAATAAACTCCTTAGGTTATATCAAAACAGCTGCTTAAACCATTGATGCCACAGGCAGTTACAGTGTCCTATACTGTACAGTCCCCTACACGCATTTTCCATATTTTTTATTCTATGAACACAGTACTGGGAAAGAAATCTAAACTTCTGTTGATAGTTTGCCTCTTCTAATATTTTCTTATGGAAAAAGTAAAATAATTAATAACATATAGAACTGTATAAATAATTCACATTAAACTGCATGTACATCTGATCACTAAAGCAACAATAAAGAGTTGTGAGCACACAGAGCCTTCTTCCTTTATTCTGTTCAATATGCTTTAGGCACATCTATTTTAGTTCATATGTTACAATCCAGTAAAACAAGACCCAAAACACCACCAATTTCAGTGAGTGATTGCTTTAACAATTGAAATGTGTCACCTTTTGACTATCTAAAGTGTTATTCAGATATGCCACAGACTACAATAGCTCCGTGTAACCTTCTGAGAATCTCATATTTTCCAAGACACCACAAGTAATGAATCCTTTACTTCAGTCTCTCCACATCTGCCTGTTTTAATTTTAAATATTAGCTAACAGAAATTAATCTCCAAGTACAAATAATGATACTTTTCTTTATGTTCTCCATCTCTTGTATTAATGCACTATAGCTGTAGACCGGCCAAAACCATTCTTAAAGCAATGTGGTTGGTATAAAGGCTTTAATTCTTCCTTGGCAATTCTAGAGAAAATTCAGACCTAACTCAAAGCTCACAGCAGACAACTCCCAACACACAGGAGACAAAACTCCCACCTACTGCATCTACAATAGGATCAGGTACTGGTATTGGGACAAAGCTCAAAGAAAATTAATTTGTGTTGGTAGACAGTTTCTGGACAGCATGGATCTTCTAGTCAGTACGTAAGAAAGGAATATCTCTACCTCCTACATTATCTATCACTCAAGAAAGGACTGAAGGTCAATTTGATCAAGCCACTGTAGATATAGAACAGTATTCACTAATTAAAACCACAGGTTTCATTAATTTCCAGTCAATTCAAAAGCACAAAATGTGAATGCTAACTGACATTACATAATTTGTTAACTAGGTAACGGTCTTGTTTTTTTGTAATATAGCGATACATTTTCATCTTCTGTGAAACTGAAAATTCTTCTCACTTTGAACACTCTTCTTGATCATTTGTCAGTAAAATTTTATTTTCAAGAATTTATGAAATTACACTTTTAATTAGGACTAGATATGTTTCTGGAAATGTTTGAGTTCTGTAAAGTAGTATTTTATATACGATGCAGTGCCCCAAGCTGCTGTAACTGGTATTAGCTTTAGTGTCAGTACAATCTGCAATGGGCACCAAATAGAGAGCACTGTTAAAATGTGATACCACAGCAAAATATAAGCAATCTGTCTACCTATCTGTTGATCCACTAGACATAAGAAGTTTCAGAGGAAACAAAAAATGTACTATAAATGAAAAAAATCTGCTTTTCCTCAAAACCTAATAAAAATGCACAAAAAACTCCAACAACCTCAAATTTAACTCCCTTCGCTTGGAATAACAGAACTCCACAAATCTCAGTAAAACATAAGCAATGAAAGACCTCCTGCTGAAAAACTAGAAAAATATCTTTAACTGATGAATGGCCAATTCCTCCCACCTCCTTCCGATGTACAGTACCGCTTGTTCTCTCCCATTCCTTTTCCATCCCATATGCAAGCTGAGCTTGCACTGGGACAATGGAAGAAGTCCCACAAGTAACGAACAGGTTTCAGGAGCCACTCCTCAATAATCAAAGAGTTTATTGCTCAGGTGAAGCAAAGGAGCCAAGCTACACAAAGGGCAACATACTTTGCTGGTCTTGGATAAAAATACCAGAGAATGATTTTGTTATTTAAAAGCAAGAATATGTTCTTGGGGGTAGTAGGAATTACATAGCTGTGCAGGACAACAACCAGATTCCTCACAAGTACTTCCATATTTCCTTATCTCTCTCAATACCTCTGATAGGCTCCACGACTTTCCCAAGTAAAAAGAGCTATCCACTGGTTCAGTGTGGTGAAAAACTGTACTAAACTTAAACTTACAAAGCTTGCTGTAATAACATAAATCACTCTGTAACTCATTTGCTACATATCACTACAGTGAAGGCCAACCTTCTGATAAAATCTGATTTATGTTCAAGAAATTGCTATTTCTACATAGCTAGTTATGCAGAACTATGATCCAAAGAAAGGTCATATACTCAAGTGGCAGCATGGAACACTCTTGCCCTGGAGCCTGTGAGAGGCTTGTGGAGTTCTCAAATGAGCTGCAGTCCATGCTCCTTCCTACAAGCCTCAGGTGCAGAAATGCCACGTTCTCCCACACTGGTAAGCCCTCGGCCCATATATTTTCAGTGGCTTCACTCTCACTTTTCACACCTGAGCACTTGCATCCACAGTTTTATAATTCTCTAGAATGCATCTTCTGACTCTGCAATCATCATTCTGCAGACTTTCTAAACCATGTAATTCTACCCTCTGTATGTCAAAACACCCCATTAATTTCTTATTCTCCTCTGTTCGGGACATGCTCCCTTTAACCCCATTTACTCCATTTCCCCCAAAAAAGGGAGTCTATTTGTCCATTTTGTCATGGTGCTGTCCAGTGCAGATGCCCTCTATCCACCAAAATAAAATAGTTATATAACCTTAAATGGAATATTTAAAGAAGAGAGTTCCAAATATTTCAACAGACATCTGCCATTTAAAAAACCTATGTACAAATTATGTTTTCAGGTTGTAATCTTCACACTGTTTTCTCCATCCTGATCTGTTCATTACTCTGTCTCCCTAAGCTTAATCTTCAAGGCAGAAGCACACAATCGTCATTAGTCTATGCCAAAGTATGTATGTTGTTTATTTGTAATAATGAAAATGTTCTGAGACCCTCCGCTAAAGGATTCTCAGTTGCCTGTGAGATCTCTCTTTAAGCATACATGTCACCAAGATGCTCCTAGTTTACTTTCAATAAGCATTCATTTGGGAAATATTTTTGTTGCTTAACTTTCTTTCCTAATGCCTTATGAATGACTTTTCTGGTTTGTTTTATTTCTTGTGTTCTCTGAATTTTCACTGCATAAAAAAAGGCAGGATTTCAACCTCACGGCTTAAGGTAGAATTTAGTTTGCCCTGTTCCAACATTCTGACTAAAAGAATAAAAACAAAACAAATCAAAACAACAACAAAACAAACAAACAAACAAAAACAAACAAACAAAACCAGCACAACACTACAGCATTACATAGATAGTCTCAATCAGAGAGCTATGGAAAATGCACACATTTCAAACTAAACAATACCTTTAGGTGGGTGAAGCTTGTGACCTGTTTTTTCACACCATCCAACAGGATGAATGTCTGAAGAATCAGCATTCACCCAGAAATCATAACAATCTGGGTATCCATCAAAATGGAGTCGTATTCTGTAGCCACAAACCTAAAAGCAAGAATGTACAACATACAAAACATAAGATTTAAGATATCTGCCCTACACATAACAGCTTCTGTTCAGTATGAAGTATATGAATATATTCTTAGCAGCCTTTTCTGCTCAGGCAAACACTGGATGAATAAACTCACTCAATAAGAAAGAAAGCTTGACAAAAAGCAAAGTATCTGAGTGCCTCCTCTTCTGGTAAAAAGCATTAAACAAGAGCTGAATTGTTCAAAAATTGTTCAAGAGCTATTATTGTTCAAAAAAATTGAAAACTGTTCCAGCCCAACATCAGAATAAAATAGAAATCCTAGAGAAGACCATGGATACAGCTGATATGATCATGGAGAAAGTGCAGATAATGTTACTTTGAAAGTACCCTGGTTAATCAATATGCAAGAGAGCATTGCTAGAATGCCAACAATGATTGTGTTAAACATGGTCTCCAGAACTGTTATGACAGATATGCCCCAGAACTTCATTATTCCTTAAAGTATTAAGTTAATCACCAAGTTAAAGGGAATATCAGGAGATACAATCCTTCTTTTCTGCACTGAAGTTCTCTATATCTTCCTGAGTGCCAAATGCCAAAACTTTTCTGCAGTCATCAGAGGAATTCTCTTAACATCACAGCCACCCTATTTTATATTTAATTTACACTCTGACATAACTTTCAGTTTGTCACCTTGGAACTTATGACAGGTCACCCTGCCATAAAATATGACCCATCAATAACTGCTAAGCACCAGGTGCACAGGAAATACTCATCTACTGACGTACCATTCGAAAGAAATTAGAAGAGATACACAGAAATGGGATATGGCCATGGGCCATGAAGAGATTCAGAAACAGGAAAGAAAAAACCCATGTTATTAAAATATAAATAATGAAATTAAAGCTGCCTAGAATACCAGTGCATTTGGATACCAGTGTATCATCCAATACAGAGCAGAATACCTACCTATTCCTTTTTCCCTGTTTCAATACATAGAAAAAACAAACAAACAACAAAAGGAACCTTAATGTTCAAAAACTCATGTAAGGTATGTTTAAAAAACATACAAATTGTTACTGAGAAGGTGGATCTCATCTATATTATTAAAAGCAAAGAAACTTCTCATGAAAAAAGAAACAACACTTCATAAGCCAGCAAAAAGGCAAACTGAGTTTGCATTGTATACTAACTTATAGAGGCTGCCAATACAGGCAATTTCTAAGGCAATAAGCCTGAAAAAAAATTAGCACAATTGCAACACAAAAAAGAAAAGTTAGTTATTTGTATCAGTGAATGCACCAACAGCAGTACTATCAAACCTCTATAAAATTTCTAAAAATCAGTTGTCATTATTATAATAATAATAATAATGTAAGTTGTAATAAGTTGTCATTATTATTATTATAATAATAACACTCTTTTCTCTAGCTGCATATGTTAAAGGTATGCAGATAACCACTGCTGCATGGTACTGGACATAATCATCACATGTTTTTCAGGCAGATTTAGCTTATTAGTTTAAAAGCTGTCTTCTTACATACAATTTCTGCCTGTCTGTTAGAGAAGACAGAGCACTTCCAGCTGCTGCTGTTTCAGCTGAATTTCTTCTGTGATCTTGCATCAAGGCTGCTCTCAGTCCCCTTTCACTGTCTGGGAGCTTACCTCAGCCACTGTGAGAACACAGTAGATTGACTGGTGCTCAGGATCCACACCCTCCAGCTTCATCCCTACTTTGAATCCATTTTTGTTGTATGGGAAAGACTGATACTGGAATGGAAAAGGACAGTTTCAATATTTTTGAAAGTATACCAAAGACAGAATATCTTCATAAGGAAAAGAACAGTGATTATTTATTACTCATGTTTCTGAAGGAACTAATAAATCACTTTAAAGTAAGTTTTGCATTTTTAAAAATGCAACCAAGGAAAAGAGAAATTGATGACTGTTTGAAAAATGCATTGATATTAGAATGACTTAAGGTTTTGGAGTACTTCAGAAAATTACAAGGAATCAGCAAAAAAGTTACATAAGAGAAAAAAAGAAAAGATGATTTGCCCTCAACTTTCCATTAATTGTCAATAAAACATTTTAACAATGTAATTATTTTTTTTTTCAACTTGTACAGTGACACTTCAACACCTTTTTGTTGGACATCTTTCCTACAATAAACAGAACAGTGAAATTCTATTTTGCCTTTTCTATATCTCAGGTCACCAACGATGAATGGCAAAACAGAAATACAAAACATTATTTCTACATATTCTTTAATGTCATTTCTCATTTATAAGCTCATTTTCCAGGAATATTTTTGCATCAGTAGAACATGATTATCCTTACATCACACTACAATGAATCCAGGAAAACATTGTTTTTTTTCCAAAAAGAAAGTGAAACAAGGCTAAAAAGAATGGATACTTTCAAGTGGAAGGCATCAGCTTCCCTGTTTCATGATCTCTGTCCTCTATTATAGAAGGAAACTCCAGCTTTAAAGTTAAATTAAAGGGAGGGAAGGGGAAAAGAAGAACATCAGAAAAACAGCTGCCTAAAAACAAAGACAATTTTCCAGGGGTTACCAACTTTACTGCCAGTTTCTATGTCCCAAACAGTTACTGATAAAACAGAGGTGAAGCATCACATGTGCTCCCCCTCCCTTTTGTTTCTGCCTTTGATTAGTGAGATACAGGATATTCGTCTTACCCTAAGGGGCAACTCTTGTTTATTTATACAGAGAGTTAAATATCGAAACCATTTTTGTATGCTTCTGATATCACTGCACACCATGATTTAGTCAAAAATTCTCCTTGAATTTAGACAGAACACTAACAATGCTTTATACAAAAAGAATATATGCATTACCAAGTAAAAAACAAACATATTTATAGTTAAAACAATATACAATCCTCAAAATGTTTAGAAGAGAAAGAAGAAATACATAGGAATAAGGAAGGAAATAAAAATACAGAATATACTTGTGTCAAAATATCAAAAACTCTGCTAGGAAATAAATACAGAAAAACATAAAGAGGGGATTCATTTTACTTAACTTCATGTTACACATGCTATCCAGCCATCTACAGTACCTCTGCAGACAATGGAAAGGAAGGGAACTTGAAAGGAAGGGAATCCTCTTTTTGATGGCTTTGGTTGTAACTCATCTGAATAATAAATCCACGAGAAAAGGAAGTAGTGCATGGCACAAGGGCAGGAATATGCAGTCAAGGGGAAAGGAAATGGAGAGCTAGACCAGTTGAAATCATTCTACCATGGCCAGCTAAGACGTGTAACCACAGCTCTAAGACTACCTAAAAATAGGTTAGATCGTTCTGTAGAGCTCGGTTTAAGAGATCAGAGTGACTGACTGCAGTACATGGATTTGAAAAGTTATTTCATCTTAACAGTGCCATGTTTAATGTATTTCTTATCAAAGAAATTTTAAAGAAATTACACTATGCATAATTCTGTATATTTCCTCACGATGAAAGTAAAAGAAATGCAGTTTTTAAAATCAATAAACTGGATTTTTCAAGCTTATCTTGTTGCACACTGTTGCAGTTAATGCTATCTACATCATATCTTTACAGATAAATTATTGGTGTAAAATTGAAATGTTGGAACTACCGACACACTGAGGACCAGTGGCCAAAAAGGTAACTGAGGTTTTTCAAAAGCAAGTACAAAGAAATGTACAAAGAAAAGATACAATTAAAAAGTCATGGATCTGTTTATTCTTTCATCATTATAATAAACAATGAAAACTTCAAATTCTACAAACAATACACCAAAAATTATGCAATTATCACACAGGTATTTCTTGAAATATGAGACATGAATTATTCACTATTATTTCCATTGTCAAATTTAAAACTTGCAAGGCAACACAATATTTCTGTTACAACAAAATAACACAACCTTTAGAAGACTAGTAACTTTAATGCCAGTTAAGATTTCAATTTTGTGCATTATTCTCATATCATACATCACCCAAGGTAAAGTCTGTAACAAATGTAGTTATCACACATTCTGATAACAAACATTTAAAGTTACATTGTTAAGGAGAGGTACAAGAAAAAAAATAAAACAAAAAAAAAAAAAAAAAAAAAGACAAGAGTAAAGGTAAAAGGAGTCAGCAAATAAGCAGATGACAGACTGAGGATTAGAAATGTTTTTGTATGGTGCAGGAACATAGACCAAAAACAGAACACTGTGTCAGTTGGACACTGAAGAAAAACAAAACTCAAGGGTCAATAATTTCCGTTTCCCAGAACAATAACATCTTGTCAGTCACAGCCTAGAAATGAGTCTAAGATTTAAGTAAGAGGGAGTGCCAAGCTCTCTATTATCCTAATCATTCCTGACAAAGTGTACAAAAACAACAACAACAACAAAACAACTGTTGAAAAGTACTGCTTCTGAACTGGGAAAAATAAATAAATAAATAAATAAACTAGTTCTCATAATCCAAATAGAAATCGAGGATTCAGAATTGTTATTGCCGTTGATTTGGTTGGTTGGTTGGTTGGTTTGGTTTGGTTTTAACATTACTGTTTTTCTGGTTTGCTTGGAGTAATATTAGCTGGCCACTTCTGAGTGCTATTAAAAATGCTCTCTCTACTACAGGGTTTAAATACCAAACAAAAAGCTAAGGATAAAAAGATAAGGATTTATATTTACTTTTAAGGATAAAGACCTTAAAAGTAAATATAAATAAGATGCATCAAAAGAGGAACGTACTCTGTGAGGAAAATGAAAGAGAACAGAACGTCATCACGTCACTCAAGGCTTTATCACTATGCACAGTGCCCAGAAAGGCTGGTACATGCCTGGGTGCTGCGACAGCAGTATTTCATGGAACTTTAGCCAGGCAGAGCAACACTTTTAAATCTACATTTCAGATAGAGACACTACTTACCAGGATTTTTTTCTTGTCAATTTTTCAACCAGTGTATAGCACAGGGGGATACAATAAATGATGGTCAGGTAACTGTTGTTCTTGCACTTAGATATTTTTGGATTCTGTACATTGCAATCTTAGTTCTTTAATTACTTTTGTATCTCAGTAATGTCTAGAAGAACTAATTAAAGGTCAGCACCACACACACACGTAAGCTGAAAAGCTGATCTCTGCATGAAAGACTCAATAGTTGAAGTATAAGGCAAACAAAAACAAATGGATGCAAGAAACAGACTCCAAGACAGAATTATCAAAAAGTAGTATCGTAACTGTTAGAATTATACATTGAAGAAGTATAGCAGCTGAGACATGTTCACATGTTTTGCCATCTTTTGCAAAAGAAGAGAACAGCATGGAAGCTTTGGTGATTTGCATACAGAGCTCTCATCCAAGCAAGAGAGGAAGCACAAGGGAAAGCACTGAAATGACACATGACAAAGACTATGATAGCAGACAAAGGACAAGCAAGAGATAATGATGTGAGGTCCAATCAGATGACAGGCAAAATTGGAACACGGCAAACTAGTATCAGATGTAATAACAGAAATGTAACATCAGCAAGAGCTGCAAAAAGACAGTTAATATAATCCAAGCAACAAGCTCTGACGACCTTTGTATCACCTTTCTAAACGTATTTAAAGAGAACGAGACAGCATGGAAAAATGAGGATACATATCAGATTTTTAGCCTCAGAAATTAGAAGCAAAGGCTAAAACTAGCAGATTTTGGAAAAGCATCTGCTTTCTATAGTCTCAGCTGACAGCATTCATCTAAAACCACAGATTTCTTTGAAAAGGCAGAAAAAGATAACTAATTTTACACATATTCTCAGAAAAAGATAACTAATTTTACACATATTCTGAATATTATATCTGACGGACGGCATTACCTTAATCACATAGGTCTACCACTACAGAAGTGCAAAATCTTCAACTTTCTTAAAGTTGATTTCCCTAGAAATGTCATGGTGGTTGATTAATTTCAACTCCAGAAGGTCATACCTCTTTAAAAAGCTTAGTAGGTACTGCAACAGCCTTTTCTTCCTCCAGATAGGATGCCCAACACCACGCTTGCTTTCCTTTAGAGTGTACAGCTGCGAAGGATAGAACAGCAAGAGAATTCTCTAAACTAATTTCTCAAGAAAACAAAAGTGCATAATATACCTATCTCAAATCTACGTTTTATTAAATGCATTCATGGTGCTTCTCTGGATTAATTTCAGAAAGAGTGGCTCTGTAGGTTCAATGGCACTAGGAACATGAAGATTTGTACAGAATCATTTCCATCATTTCAAATCTTGACTAGTACCAAGAAAAAGCTGTTTTACATGATAACAGCTTGTGTAATCTTGCCCTCTGTACCTTTTTGTTATTCCTCCTAAGAAAGCATTAAGATGTACAATTTGCAAACAATTTGCAAAAATCTTAAATGAAGACCAGTGCAAATCACATAAAGTAGGTCTGTATTTTTAAAAAACTCATCAGAAAAAAAAAAAAAGTCCAATTCAGGAAAGTATTTTCAATTGGATAGCAGTCATGACATGTTTTTTTTAATCTTAGTTGAAATACGTTATTCTGTGACAGTATTCATCACTTTGTACTTTGATGGTTTTGGGTAGAAAGGCAGTGATTTAACAATAATTTTTCTAAACCTTCAAAACTGTCACCACAGCTTCCTCCCTCCCCCCCCTCCCCGCCCCCCCCTATCCTTTCCTTAACATAAGATGGAAAGCTCCAGTTTCAGGTTTGTTCATATAGTATGAACACTTGCATATACTCACATATGCAATATTGGCTATAGTTCATCTTAAGGAAACAGTAGTGAGTAGCAGTTTTTAGGCCTTGAAAATAAGGCACTAACTGCACTAGCAAAAGCCAGGAACTTCAAAAACAGATGGTTTGTGAGGCTGGCCATGCATGTATCTATTTTCATACACTTCCACTCTTTTCTACTGATCTTTGCCTAAATGCCTCCTTCTGTACATGTAGCTTAGCATTTCAGACTATAAACTCATGCCATCAGGAGGATTCCTCACAGTCCACAGTATGATTCCAGCCTGATCCTTCATGCAGGCTACTCACAATACAAATAAGCCTCTTAAGTAGCTGTCTGGCTAAGTGTTTTGATAATTAAAATGTTCACCATAGCAATAGTGATGCCAAACTCTCCTGAAGAAAGCCAGTAATTTAACCAAAAGACAACACATTTCAGAACCACAGCAATTGCTCAGCACTACTAAAGCACACTCATTTTGTTTGTGATTTACCCAGCTGATTTGCTGATTCAAGAAATGTGTTACTTGCCACAATAATACACTGTTATGTGTTTGGTTCTGAATATACAGTGTTCCATTACACCACAGCTCATGTGCTGAGCTGACACTCTGCCTAATAAACAAAAGAAATCCATACAAATCATTCTGTCACTGGACAGCAGTGATTTCAAGATTTTCAAGCTTTGCGCTTGTATCTCTCATACTTCATACAGCTTTGGAAACAACTGTAGTAATGATATTTATATTTCAGGAGTAATTTTATCTCAGGAGGGGGATCTTCTGTGACTTTTACATGTTGCATCTTCAATCACTGTATCATCTATCTAGAGCTCAGCAGAGCTACTTGGAGCTCCGTGCTGAAGGCAACTTCTGGTAATGGCTCCCAGTTTATCAAAAGAAATACCCTGGAGGGCAAGATGTTCTGGTTGGTGTGTCAGTGAGGTATAAGAGTTGATGATTCTCTGAATCTTCCTGAAAGTATCCATCACGTGAACAGCTTGAAAAAAAACAGCACTCATTTAAAATATGTTTTATTATGCTGCTTCATGCAGCATATTTCCCTTTGGACTGATTATAGCAATTATTTCTAAACAGTTCCATAAATGTGTCTATTTCCAGCCATACCATAGATACAAAATTGATCCCCAAGGAAACAAAAGTAAACTTTCACTTCTGCTTAATACATGTCTTTCAACATCTGGGAAATCAATGGGCCTGATTCCCTTTAATACCAGAACTCTTTAAAGGGATGAAAGAAAAAAGCCTCAAATGTGCATCAGTTACACTTACACTTACTTCCTGCTTCTCCACACTGCCAGGCGTATAAAAACTGGCTCTTCGTAAAAGGCAATCAATCTCCAAGTGATGTTTTTTCCCCCTGAAGTTTCCATTTGGTTCCCTCAGTTCTTCAATCCTTAAAACTTAATTACTATAAATAACACTGGGTCTGTATTTTTACAGACTGACAAAAAACGTATTCAAGAACCAATAAAAATTCAGTGATACAATGCTGGCAATTCACAGTATGAGATGGATATCACATAAATAAGTGATACGTGAGATTTTGTTTCATAATCTAACTTACTTTGTTTCAAAACTGTTATTTCTCCTTTTCTTTTTCTCCTGGCTCTCTGTGAGACTCTCAAGATCCTTCCTTCAGGCTTGTCCTCCTATATTAAAAGAGTACAATAATCATATTAGTTCAGAAGTCTAATGGCAAAAATGGAGACAACCAAGGTTTAACTCTGACTTTATTGAAAAGGCTCTCCACTATCTCAAAAAAACCTGTAGATATCTAAATACAAAGCAAGCAACCAGTGACAAACTTTAGCAAGCACAGTGGAAATGACAGACAGAAGGACTCCAGCACCTGGCATTAAGCCAATGAGTCCTGTCTAAGGCTGAGAATGATCACCAACCCTTTAGCAGGGCTGCCTGAGCTGGAGATAAATACCAATATCTTTGATATGTTTTCACTTCCAAAACAACTTAAAGGAAAACCTCTCACAACTTTAATCTTTTTGTTGTTGTTGTTTTCCTTTCAAATGCATAATTGGTTGACTAAACATAAAATGGCACTGATCCTTTTTTTTTTTTTTTTTTTTTTTTTTCCTTAGTAATAGTTGTCTTGGCACCTGAACAGATGAACAGAGTAACTATTCATTTGGAAGGGCAGACTAACAATGGTAAAGAAGCTGTCCCCTAACTTTTCCCTAAGACACTGTCAGACACAGAGACTCGAATTGCCTTCTGACACCTCTGGTGTTTCCTGCTTTTTCACAATTTTACAAATGCAGTGTCCTCCCCTTCTCCCTCCAAACCGTGCTCCTCCCAGTAACACCATAGCTATTGAGAGGAAAACAAACATTATGGGAAAGTACTGCGACAGGTTTATTTGTTGGTCTCAAATGGAGACTAATTCCAAAAGGAAAAAAACAAATAGTGCCCCAAAGTTCATTACACTGTAACATAAAACAAAACCAAATCCCAATCCATTTTTGTTTTTTTAATTTTTCACTTTCACTCCTTCAGGAAATACTCCACAGACGCCTGGCACAATGAGAGATTTTGCATGTATGTCCTCCAACAGCACAAGACAACACACATGTAAACTGGGAGCCACGTTGAGGTTTATAGTGGGCAAAAACACCTAGAGTATTCTGTAAAAAAAAACAAAGCTGTTAACTCTATGCATGCTTCTTCTGGATCTCTCTCTATATATATACATACGTATATGTATATACATTTAATTGTGCAGGGCTCCAGCAAAGATATCTCAAGTACAGATGAAATGTTTCTCCTAAATTCCATCAAATAGTTTTAAGTAGTAACTGTCACCACAAACCAGAATCCACCAAAAGTCTATTACAGAACAAGCAGGGCAATGACAGCAAGAGCCACATGGGTTTGCTCATGGTGAGAAAGCCTTGAAAGTTAGATTACTCATCTTGGTAAACACATTCAACACTGGACCTGGATACTTTGTTTGCTTCATGTGTTTTTTATATCTTTATAATTACCCACACAGAATGTGGTAATCACTGCTAACTGTGTGTTGGAAGAAATCAGACAATTTGCATACAGTCCCTCCTGAATCAAAAAATAAAAAGTCCTGTTAGCTGAAAGGATGAACGTCAATGCTCATCTTTGGCTATGATTTTCTAAGGCAAATTACATTACAAAAATCAAAAGTACACTCCACTTAACCGTAACAGAGTTTTCTTTACAAATAAATTATTTGTCTATAATCATTTACTCATGTGCCGAGTGACAAAGTAACAGATGTTGGGAAACATTTAGTCCTGTTTTTCTATACTAAAGTCATAGCAAGTCTTAGCATCATTTTTCCTTTAACTTCTTTTTATTCTGTTCTAAAAAAAGAAAGGAAGAGCAAAAAGACAAATCCTATCAGTTCATTGTCAACAATTGGAATTCACTAATAAGGCATAATTAAATTGGAAGGGGAACCAACTACTTCTTGTGATTTTAACAGAGCCATACAGTCACTTCTCTTTCTAGAGTGATGAAGTTACTGACACTGCAATATAAGGCAAAAATCCCACTAAAATGTTTGCAGAAATGAGTTTATGATGCATACTAACAGTTTCACTGGGATTCTCTTTCTTCTCCCCATTATCCCTGGACTCTTCTTTGAGAGGTAATTTTGCTTTTCTTTTCCGAATGCCTTTGGAATCATCTTCCCCATTGCATTCCACATTGGGCTTTTCCTCCTTTGGTTCTCTATTACAAGAGCAACACAATAACACAAAGCCAGTATTATTTTACTTCTCATACTCATGACACAAGTAAAATGCGAGTAAATCTAACAGTCAAGTGTTTCTAGATCCTGGGGTATTATGCATAATACATTCTTAGAAAAACTACTGAAAATTACATCTGTCAAAAAGTAAGCTGAAAGACCACAATAGCAACTGCAAAAGGAAAGCTGTCAGCCTACACCAAACAGGTTCTGCATGTTTTAAGCAGTGTGTCTTTTCTCATGTACCATCAAATCTCACAGATTAGCAAACTGAAATGTTTAGGACTACAAGGCAGTTCATGGAAAGAGAAGAAAAGGTGATTATTAAGACTGACAAATCCAACTGGAGAAAGCTGGTATGTGACTGTACAAATTGCAAAACAAGCAATCAGAACTGAAAATGTTGAAGCAATTACCTAAAAATAAGGAAAATGCACAAAATCATAGATGTTAACAATTGCCATAAAGTAGAATACAACACAGAATGGACCTACTAACACAGGTCTTCCTTTATGATGAGATGAACTGCACCAGCTCATCTGAAAGAAAAGGAACTGAGAAACCACACTATGTTCATGTTTTCACTCACTGTCATCTATAATACAACACTTGAATTTAATTACAATTAACTTACCACACCAACCATCTCATTACTGATTATCTTAATTCCAATGATTATGAAACAGGGTAGGAGTCTGACAGTGATTCACACATCCCATAGACTGTATCACTGTTTGCATCTGACAGCAGAACACAGAATTCTCTGAGCAAAAAAGATTGCCTTCAACATCAGTGTTAGACAAAAAGCAA
This sequence comes from Netta rufina, assembly GCF_964035555.1. Classification (NCBI taxonomy): domain Eukaryota; kingdom Metazoa; phylum Chordata; class Aves; order Anseriformes; family Anatidae; genus Netta; species Netta rufina. The sequence continues at coordinate 82,723,361 of NC_140125.1, read as the reverse complement.
GTTTCATAATGCACTGAGTCCAAAACCAGTGAAAGAACATTACAAACCGCGGGAAATTGACCAAAATATGGCTGCTTAATATATCTATTTGGCCCACCAGTAATGTTTTATCCCACCATTTTTATCTCATACTGCATTTATGCCAAATTCTTTGTATCTATGCTTTATAATAGCACCTACTTGTTTTTCACTTGCTGGGCACATTTCTGGCTGCAAAATTTCCCTTCAGGAACAAATTCTTCTATGGTACCATACCGATAACAGTTTTCACAGAAAACAAGTCCATCCATTTTTGCAGTTTCCTTCAACTTTGTGGGGATCCCTGTCTTTTCTGAAAAGGCTGCACAATGAAAAAAGTAACTTCACTTAGGTAGAGATGATACATTTTCAACCATACTTTCAGCTCTTGCCAAACAAATAGGATACCAAAGTCATGCCGCTCTTGTTAAAATGAAGAAATGAGAATTAGTGTCTGTATGGGGTCACATCCATACTATTAAAACTATTAAAACTAAACTAAAACTATTAAAACTATTAATTTCATGCTTCTATTATCACTGGCACATCGACACTGCTGGTGTTGCTACTCATGGAAGGAGTGAATTTTGTGATACACACACACACGCTGCTGACTATCCAGTCATCACTGAATGGAGTTCATGGAGTTCATCACCTCATGTCCTGCTGACATGCCTAATTTCTGACCTGAAGGGTCACCTGAGGAGTTATCTTCTAATAGGTCATTAATAACTTATTCCTGGAAGTAAATTAGTCACTAAATGTTACAGTCTTTTACTACAGAAGCTATTGCTCAACTCTTCTGGGTTGAACACAAGTTAAAAAAGTAAAGTAAAAACAAACAATCAAATAAACAAACAAAAATCTAATTTATAATGAATAGATTTTCAAATATTGAATTACTCATGATTCTAAGCTATGATTTTCACACAAGAGGTATGCAGCCTAGGAGAGGATGCTGTTTCTTTTACTCACAGGCAAGCATGCAGCATTCTAAACTTCTCCAGTTCCTAAAGCAGGCTGTTGACTTTGCACCCGCAAAAGGCACATTTCAAGTCACCATTTCTTTTGCTTGAGCACCGAACTGTTTTTAAAGATGGAGTCAAATGAACTCTTGTGTGCAGACTATCTCCACCAGAGTAATACATTATTTATGGGATAATGACACTCCAGTGTCATTAGAGGTTCAAAACAACCATTTCCTCTCATAATTGAAAATATTAGCAATATTACATCTTTGGGGAGCAATAAATTAATCAAGGACTATGCAAGATATTTGTGATGATTACTTAATATGTTTACATGCCCTTAAACACACTTTAATTCAGTAGTGAGATTTATTTTTTTTAGGTTTACCAGACTGTAGGGGATGAAATTGCATGCTTTGTTATAGGTAACTGTTATCTCTCAGCCTAAAGATACAATCTGCTGTGCTACTATATTATCGCATTGCTGTCACTCTCATCACAGATTTGAATCTTGAATATTTGAGAAATTATCGCTGACTTGGAAACCTATCGAACAAAATTATCTGTGGTCTGAAGCTTTAGACCTCATGGCTGAGGTCCAAGGTACTTTCCCACTGGTATAAGTGTTTCAATTATTTGCAAAAGTGGAGCTGTAAGTAATCACAAAACAGCTGTGATATTCCCTTTCATGATATTCCATCACTGCCTCAAAATTTTCGGAATTCTGACCATGTAAACTAACTTTATTTGCACAATAAAGGTATTTACTTACATCAGTACTTTAAATCAAGGAAATATAGTATCTCATTTAGCACCTTATTTTGTAGACAGATACTACTGTATCTGTAGACTGGTGGTAGGAGTTGAGTAGCAACCAATATTACATGAAGGCAGTTTACAGACCTCAGTCACAAACAAACTGTAGGAGGTTAGTAAAATCTGTGGGCAAGCTGGAAAACCAGCTTAATAAAAATAATATCTAAAAAATTATGAATAATTTAGAGTAAGATGTTGACTTCTTTTCAAATTAAATAAAATGTAATAGAAAAATACCAGTTCTAAACTTAGAAAAAATTAGTTAGAAAAAAAATATGGCTGTAGTTCAACTTCAGATGTTTAACAGTGGAATTATTTCCTTTTAATTTAAAATACATTTATTTTCATAAGTATTAACACCCCAAGAAACAGGTAAGATCATCAGAGATACTCTGTGCATTAAGTGAATAAGTTTATTTTATTTTGGGGGGCAAAATAAAACAGTTTTTGAAAAACTGTTATATTAAACAAAATACAATCACAGAAAGTTGCAGTGACCTCTTAGCTGACCTTCTTGAGCAGTTGGAACCATCCATGTTGTGGTAGCAGTGGCCTTTTTAACATTTTCCATCTCAGTTTCATCCGTAATCACCTCCAGGGCTCCAAATTCATTCACTCTAAACTGGTAAAACAAAACAAATGGCATAAAGTACAGCAAAAATTTACTAATGCTTTCTTGCAGCATCTTCTTCTATTCACCTAGAGTTTTTACACAGTATCCTCACCATATTCTGTGTTCCAATTTCTAAGTGTTTTTGCTTATCCCCAAGTAATCATAAACAAGCATTATTTCTGTAAAGCAAAACACAAACTCATTTTGTTATTTAAAATTTTAATTTAATGTAAATATCAATACAGATGCACGTACACGTATCTATATCAATTATTTTGATATGTAGCTGAAACAAAAGAATCAAAAAATCAGTAATAGAAATTCATGGGAAAATCACCAAGCCATATGTACTTCATTGCCAGCAAAATAATGTGCTCTGGTCACTGAGTATTTTCATCAAAGAAAAGGGAACTGAATATCAAATACAAATGCTTCACTGAACACAGAAATTTCAGCATCCTGCAAAACACCATACTTCTCTGCTGTAAAGTGCCCGTAAACAAACATCTCAAGGCAGTTTATGAACTGTTTAATTACACGCTGAATGTGATATTACTGTCACCCAGAAGCAAGGCTCAACAATATCCCACATGCTGGGCTTACACAGGACCACTGTGAGTTATACCATCCTGCCACCAGCAGAAAAGCTTCTTCCAAATGCTGTAATAATTACAGTGCTACCAGACGAAAATAAACCTCCAGCTTCCTAGACACTACTTGGTTTGCAGGCCCAGCTGGTTGTATAGGTTGAACTAAAGGCAGTATTTTGTCTATGACAGTCTACTTAAAATAGCAATGGGGTGTAACTCTTAGAGCTTTACCACAGGTCTCCATTAGTGAGATGCTGTGACCAAAAGAGATCAACAGGAAAAATTAGGTCCAAGAGAGACTTTCAAAGCTCCCCTGCACCCACCTGCTGGAATACTTCTTCAGGGCAGTAGCATAAAGCATATTTGTTTCTCTAATTAGACAATTTAACATTGAGAAAATGAGAAGGGGAACAATTGCCTGGCATTATATCCACCTCCTCCATGCCTCAGGAGGGTCCAGGATGAACCATGTCCACTTGAGCTATCACACTACCCTGCTGTGGTCTGATACTGAAAGAAAGCCATTCTGACTAGAAGCAAGGGTGAGATTCATGACTTAAATACCCTGGCAGCATTTTCACTAACATAGGCTCTCCAGTCTCAGCATTTGCAAAGAGTCCTACAAAAACTACCAGCTAAGAAATAATTAGCCGAGCAGAGGAAAAGGAAGAAGAGGAGGACCACACACACGACTTCTGGAGCCAAGTTATTTACTTATAATCAGCTACTTTCACAACAGAAATGCAATTGTGGACAAGCTGTCAATAAATCCTTCTAGACTGAATGACTATGAGTTCAGCTTTGAAAGGCCACCAAATGCAGTAAGTAACACCACACACCCATACTCAAGTTTGTAGACAGACATTTATGCTACTCCAACGAAAGAGAAGAAATGGAGTTACCGTTTGGAAGAGGATCCCTGTGTCTCACAGCTGACTTCAGTACCCCATCTTGTTCCTACTTTTGCTAAGCTACTTTTAGCTATTTCTACTTTGTCTGCTGCCTCAGAAATAGGTGAATGCTACGGCAAAACCTGGAATGTTTCTACAAGCTGCAGTACTGCTACACTAGGCACCTCAGCAGGCAGGCATGGATACAGACACAAACGCCACGCTGCACCACAGCAACCAATAGGCTGCACCCAGGTTACTGACCAACTGCTGCAAACCCCTGTGCCTTTACACAACGTCAGCTACAACACATGCACACCACAGGTATTTTTGAAGAGTCCAGTTAATACCTGGAGCATTTCTGCATGGCCTGATCAGCATTAAGCCCTGACAGCACACACACATTGCTTTTCCACTAGGGCTTTCTGCAGTACACCAATGCATAACTCTTGTCATTCTGCCATCACATGGCCTTTCAGGACTTCAGTGGGCTGACTGACAGATTTGAAATGCCTAAAATCAGGCAACTTGAGAGAAGGCTCTTGGCTACCCTATGACTTGTTCAAAGCAGAGATAGCCTAACAGCTGGGCCGCTACACCAAGCTGGGTTTAGCGAGGGAGTGTGACTAGTACTGTCTTCTGTCTCAGTGGGCAGGACAGCACAACACCGCCTGTAGGCCAGCGGCCCAGTCTAGTTCCTGCAAAACTTCTTTGTGCACTTTGTGCACAGCCTTGTGCAAAAAATTGGGTGTCAGGGACCTCTCGCTCAACCCCTGTAAGTGTTCAGACACTAACTTGTTGCAGACAATGACTGCTTTTGCTTGCTGTTTCCCAAACTACAACTTCAACACGAGTTTTCAATAGCTGACCAGAAAAGTGCCTTGGATCTGGGGAGTCGTGCTCTGATTTTGATTTTAGTTGGGGAAGAGCAGCAATGGAAAACTTGTGACGAAGGTTAACTGCTTAAAATCAGGGCAAATATATGTACAGAGCAATACGCTGCATGAAGCCCTTACAGCATAAGAGCTGCCAGAACAATGTGCCAACTAACATCTACTATTGGAAGCATGACAGAAAAAAAAAAAAAAAAAAAGCTCTCTTAGAACATTTCCTGTATTTTGTTGATCCAAGTTCCAAGATAAAATATAACATGGTATAACATGGGCATTCCTTCCTATATAATCTTCATGTCTTCATGTATTTCTTCAGGTGCCTTGACAGTCTGCAGGCCCAAGCTGGTGATACAGAGAAGGAAATGGTGGCATTGAGCAAATCTCTGTGGAACTACCAAAAGCTTTGTGAGAAGTAAAAATGTTTTTCTTAGCCACAAAACTCCTTAAGTAAATATATAAATTCGCATTAGGTGACAGGAATTTCCTGAAACCTCTCTTTAAAGCACAGTAAAATGGATGGAAACAGTCAGGCCATTATCAGGTACTTTTAAAATAATCTCACAAAGAAGCCTAATTTTTGTCACTTCACTGTTTAAAAGAAAATAAATTATAAAGGTTGTTGGGTGTGAATTTAATCCTGTTAAATCCAGTCTTTTGTTAAATATGTTTGCAAATGTTAAGTAACCTTTTAAGACAATCCTCTATCCCATCCAATGGAAAGAAAGGTCTTAAGAAGACAAGAAGAAATCTCAACAGGTTTCATGTGAAAATAAAACACAAGTAAAATAAAAACAGTAAAATAAACAGAAATAAAAGTAACAATTGATAGGAAATTTCACTTTCCTCCTACAGGTGAGCTGCAAGGGCAAGAATACACATTTTAAAGTTATTGCAATTCTTTTCATTTAACACAAATGTGTCATAAGCTGGGTTGGCAGAATGAGTCCAATTGTTAGCGGTTAAGTATGCAACACAGAACTTACTTAACTACCATGTTCTGTGGTTTCCACTGCTAAAGGATCAAAAAGAAATTAAACAGCAACTTCTAAACATACATACTTCCACTGAGATACATTTTCACATCCTCGGGAAATGATGCCCTGATACACCAGCACTTCAGCTTACGTGTGTCAATTTAACACAGGAACATTTTAATATTCATACAGCAAATAAAGAACACATTGAGAGAAATCAAGGTTTAAATAAATATTGTTCAAGCACTATAAATAGTTTCCAAAACATTTCTGACTGTCCACACATTAACTTCTTCTACAGGGTTCAAAAATTACTATCTATAAATATTTTTTTAATTAAAATTTCATTAAAATTTACACAGGACTGGAACAGGTATCATAAGTCACTGAGATGAAACCTTTGTTTTCTGCAGGCAATTGTAGCAGCCAAAGTATTTCATAAACAGTTCAGCTGCAAAGGCAGAATTGCCCAATTTTTTGTAAACTCTACTGAAAGTCTTCAATGTTCTTTCATGCAACATTTCTTTAATGTTCTTTCTCAAAACAACAACAAAAAAGAACAGCTTTCCAAAAGCTCTTTCTCAAAAAACCTTCTTCTAACTTTCCATTTACTTTATTCACAGTCAGTGTATGCCTACTTATTCTTAACACAACATTACTCCATGGATTAAACACCCCTTCCTTCTCCACAGTGCTTACTCTCTGGATATACATCTGAAGTTAGGAATTATGCACCCCCAAGCTTCATTTTGCCAGGCTAAACACAAGCTGCTTCTGTTCCTCATGTGAAAATGGTACTCCAGCCTTTCGATTAGCCTTGCCTACCATGTGCTGCACTCAGCTGAGAAATTCACTTTTTCTCAGTGAAAGGGGTCCAGAACCTGATAATGCATAACTCTATGCATTATCCATTCTACAGATGGATTTCCTCTGTCCCTTTCCAGTGACTTTAGGACCTTTTTATTTCTAATAGAAGTTATCTGTGTTATCATGCAGGCTAGGAGGCATTCTGTAGATTTATTTAGGGGAATTATATGCTAAAAGGGCCTTTAGTTATCTTGTTCCAGATTTCATAAAAATATTCAGTATTTGTCATTCAATGTGAGATGAAAATAACTTTGCACACAATTACAACAGTCTACCATATTGCAGATTAGTTCTTAGAAACTCAAACCTATTGGGAAAAAATATATACAACCCATTCTAAATTAATTCCCTGCTACCGTATGTGTCTACTTCAGAGCAACAAAGATCAGATTAACTCAACATACTGTTACTTCTGCCCTTTTAGGAATATGTGAGATCTCATCAGTACACAGAGTTATCAAACCAGAATAAAGACTACTATTGTTTTCTATGAGGTAAAAATATTATCTGGGAGGGGAGGCAGAAATAAATTAAAAAAATAAAAAATAAAAAGAAATAATTAAAAAAGGCAAATCAAATGCAGAAGACAAAAAAGGAAAAAAATGAATTTTAATACACTCTAAAATAAATTACAAAACATGGCCAACACTACCATCTACTGGGCAAGATTAGGACAAAGAATTCATTGCAATAAATACAATTGTTACTGCACTCTGAGAGTAACTTCAAGAATAAAACTTATATTGACCACAAAGCAGTGTGATTGTGGACTAGCTCAGATGCAACCTGCAAATTTTGTGTTCTCCAAAACAAATAGATTGGGTAAATGCTCATCATGTCTATGAAATAACTAGACTTAAGTAATGGAATTATACAACACTCTGTAAAGAGGACCCTGGGACACCAGGAATACAAAAAACTATACTCTGATCTCTACCTAGCAAACATTCCTGATTTCAATCTTGAACATCCCCAGTGATTTCAGTGAGACTGCTCATACAAATTAAGGCCTTTCTGGCATTCTACAGCTCTTTCTCTCTTCAGAGCAAAGGAATCGCCTATAGACATTGTATGTCCAACCATTTGCTATTACATGCCAAACTTTTTTAAAATATTATTTAATCTGAATAAGTTAGTAAATGTCAGATTCAACTTGTTTTTTCAACTTGTCTATTCAACCTGTCTGTTCAACCATACCCCTTTCGCTGTGTGTATGTCTGTGATAAAGTCTTCACATGAATGATTGCATACTATTTTTTCCACAGAACCCCTGCCTCAGGCACAGGCTGGATAGTATTCAGAAAATGAGGCAGCTGTCGGGTATTTTTATACTCTTTCTTCAACTAGTGATGTCAGTCTTATTTACTCTCCATTGTTTGGAAGCAGAATGACTGCTTATTTTCTTCAAACAAACAAACAACAAACCTGATATAACAAGGAGTATGTATTTAAAAAGCTTGAGGCACTCTATCAATTACTGTTACAATGCATTGCAAAACGACTCCTGAAACAGTATGTCTGTTCTCAGCCACTCACAAAAAGAACAGGAATACCTCTTCCTAGCTCTTCATCAGTCTGAGAACCCTGCTCCCAGCTTGTTTCAAAGTCCTTGTCAAGCACCTGACTTCTGGAGTTTGCCTGGTCACAAAATTTTGATTCTTTCACATATATAGAAGGTTAGGGAAATGAGTCCCAGCACCTGGCTATTCCCCTCTTTTAGAGAAGAGGACAGATCCAGCCTGCATGCTCCAACATGGCAAAAGACGAACAAGCTAAGTAAGATCCTGGGCTATTTAGAGCTCCCTAAATCATCATCAGCATAGATTAAATTCCACACCACGATCAACAGGCAGTGATTTTGATCCATGACTCCCAGACTGGAATCACTCATTTCTGTCATGATGCTCTCAGCAAGGAAGTCAGGTACTTCAAGCAATCCTCAATTGATTTTAAGATGCTTCAGTACCACTGCAATAAGCAGATCCTGCAGTAATAAGGAAGAGCTAACAATTTGTATCCCAAAGCAACCTTTCTCTCCTATCCTGGCAGGCACAAACAGGAAACAGTTGAAAGGATTACTATCAAATTACAACTTTCTCCCCCCAAATAATAAAAGGGACATTTTCTTTATCACTCTCAGCTGAAAACCTAGGTACCATCAGCAAATATACACTTTTAGAAAGAGAGACTGACATACATATACCTCTAGTGAGAGACTGACATTTCCCCAAACCTCAGTCTTGTCTGGAGGAAACTTAGCTATTAGCTACTCTAGTCTTAGCCATTTTCAGTCTCTTCAAACTTTTCCCTCCAGATTGCTCAAGAATTATCTTAGCACCAGAAGGCTTCTCTGTGATGTCTCCCCACTGCAAACTCAGTCTGTCTTATCTCCACTTGACTAGGAAATTGCAACCAAAGAGGTTTTCTTAAGGTAACACATAAATCCATGCCAGAGCCAGAAGTCAAGGCTCTGTTGGATATGTCAGGACATATTTATGCTCCTGACTGCCAAGATGCTTATTGATCCAGAACTTGACCTATAGAGCACCCCTGGCTCCAAATTATTGCAGCCAGAACATTTCTAAATACCAGATGTTAATATCTCCCAGGGAAACCAAACAAATGACAAATACAAAACAAATGGCTACCTGCCAAATTTTTGGTTTCAGTGAGTCGTTCAGCACCACATAGGAAGGCTGTGATATGAGCAAATGCAGCACCAAGCCTTCCCGTGTGGTGTTGACCTGCACCAATCACAAAACTATTCCTTTTTCTTCCTGATATCCTCTGCCTGAATATTTACAAGTCTCAGAGTATATACAGCAAACAATGCAGTAGAAAATCACTATTTAGTAAATGACCATGTTTCATTCCCATTTCTTCAGTGTAGTAGAATTTGTGGTAAAATAGCATGTGATCCAATAAGTAAAGACTACGATCATGACCACTCATGGGGAAGCCCAATTAAAGATCCAAAGGCAAACTTAATTCTGGCATTTCTTGACTTTGGAGTTTTAGTAGTTTTAATAGTGGAATTTCCTGGCTGGTCTTTCTTTTTTACAAAGTCGAAGGTAACATCACATTTTATCACAATGCACAGAGTTAACCAAAAATCCATGGCAATGAAGCACAGAACAGGCTGAGCTTAATTCTAATTACATTAGAACTCAAGAGAAGAAAGGCATTTCCAGGTGGTGAAAGACCACTAGGTACATCTGCTGGGGCTCACATGTGATCTCAGAAAAGTCTATCCTGCCTTGCTTTCTCCTCCCTATACTACTCCTTCCCAGCTTCCCTGAAAAGAATCCAGCACCTCTCTTAATTATGCCTTCCTGGTAGGACAGTGATTTAGCTGCTGCCCATTAGTTGATGTTTCCTGCAGAAACCCTCAGCCCGATGGAGAACTGACTCTTTGAATTTGAAGTGTAGCCCATGCTACTGCAGAAGAGAACTGGCCTTACACAAAGAAAGCACTGCAGTTAGTCACTGCCTGAAACACAGCCGGTATTTCTGCCTTATAATCACATGAGAAAAAAGTAACTTGTTTTCAAAACGTTAATTATCTCACTACAGAGTGAATAGATTTCAGAACAGGCAGGTGGAAGGATGCATGCTACTGTCTTGAGCTGTTGCACCTGTTAAGTCCAAAACACAGCGCTCTGAATCTCAGCTACCTTCCTTACTTTCTTGGCTGAAAACACCCAGCACTGCTCCTTAGCTGACCATTATTCTACCATTCTTGATCCACTATTATAGCTGTTTTTCTGCAATATTAGCTGCCTAACTCTATCTACATGTTAATTTCTTTATTTCTCTTAATTTCTTAATTTTTGTCTCTTTTTTTCAGTGCAATCACAATTTGCAAGTTGGAAATGGTGACCAAAACTCTGTCCATGCGGTATGTAACAGTTTATTCTCAAAGTACAAGCACTGGAAATCAAACTCATTATGAAGTACTTCATAAACTTATGTCACCATGATAGGAAGTAATTATAAATTATTACAGCTTTTCCAATTTAATGAGTACATTTAAATCTTGAAGTGATTGTGTTACTGCCTGCACTCAGTACATGGACTTCAAGGAAAAAAAAAAAAAAAGTATTTCACATTCACATTCACACCATGCAGAGTGACTGTTGAGCACTGACATTTTTCAGAAGAGCATATATTACTTAGTCTGCCACATGAAGGCATTCTGTGATTTGTAAACTATTTTAAACTGGAATTCACATTTTCTGTTTTATTTACACATCTTGAAAGAACTCCCAATATACAATGCTAAAATTTTTCTTCCTGGTCTACAGTGCATCATGCTGTATAATTTTTAATTCTCCTTTTCCTCTGTATAATTTGAAATTCTAGCATTTTCCACAAATATTCACTATTCATCTGTCATAGAGAATGCTCAAAACAGCGTTCAAGAAATATTAACAATTTTAAGACTATTTTTACTAACAAGTTTTAAGTAAATCTGTTACGAGAATGTGTTTCTACAGCCTCCTCCAATTATGGATGACAAAAATCTAACAGTTAACATGGCACAAAATCACGGGAAGAGAACATATTCAGCATTTTACTGATTTTGGTACAGATGTATACATAAGAGACCACAGGATGGCTGAGAACAGAGGCTTGACATGGCTCCCTCATTTTCATTAAGCTAGGAAATGACTGCCCCCTGGTGCGGTGTATCTCTCTGAAGTCTAGTAGGCATGAAACTGGCCATAGGATTTTATAACAAAAAGGAAAAAAAAAGAATAATTACCTATATCTGGTTGTTCTTCTGCATCATAAGAAAACTTAAATATGAACAAAATCTAGAGAACACTGAGAAAAGTTATTTGTAAATATTTCAAGTGTTTGACATTACTTAAAATGGTTTTCACCAGTTTCATTTATGGAGGAACTTGTATTCACAAAAATGAAGTGTTTCTTTAAAAAAGTGGTTCCTTTTGCTAGCTACATACAGCTATATCAGCTATGCTTGCCTGATAACCTCTGTTGATGGGGCTGGGTGTGTGAGCAATACATTACTACAGAGTTCAGCTATTGCATATTATTTATTGCATAAAAATCAGGAACTCCAATCTATTACCAATCAAGAAAAATACAATCTTTGGATTTGTGCACACGGCTACTACAGGGTTTTCACTGCATTTTTCAATTGTATTTCAATGTAAATACATGGCAATGGGTCTTTAGTGGAACAAGGATATTAAAATTTTTTTAAAGACACATACAAGTTTACAAGAAGTAACTGCTACATAAGGCCATTTTCTTGAAGTCTATAACACAGTATTAAAATAGGCTTCAAACAAGAAAATTCAGGTAGACCATTCAAATCAACCCTATTCTCAGAATTCCACAAAGAGCATGATGTATTTTCTGTGAGCACGTTTACAGCTTCAAGAGATTAGTCACCCTTTTCATTGTCATTATTTAGAAGCAACCCTGAAAAATAAGTTGTTACAATTCTTTTGAAAGCTTAAAATCCTTACTAGTCTAACACCCTTAATTGTTTTCTTATTTACATGAATGTCTAGTCTTCACTGAGTCTTGATATTCTCTGGTCCACTGAGCTCCTCAGGGTAATTTTGCATTGTTGGAAAATATTCTTCCTTCAGTCAGTTTTAGAATGGCTTCATTTCAGTTTCCTAGAGTATCTCCTTGCTCTTGCATTACTAAAAACAAACAGACAAACCAAAATGCTACCTGGCCTGTCATCTCTGAAGAATAACCTTTCATTATTCTATGTACATCACCATTTCACCTCTCATTGTTTCCCTAATGCCTGGCCTAAAGAATGAACCTCTGTCCAAAAATCTGGTATCCTGTTTGTGCCCTAATAATCAGCTGGCCATAAGAACAACCTTAAAATGAAGTCCAGGCTTTCTTCCAGGATGTGAAGAATCTTACATGATTTCTTGAAATTACACTCAGCTACAACTCCCTAGTTCTTTTACTTTCTTTGTGCTTAGTAGAGCTTTCCCATTCCTTTACTAATTAATGACCCAACCTTTCCCTCTGTTTTGTTTCTTTTGACACAGGGCAACCAGAATTGAAAAAAGGAAGTACTAGTCATTTATATGATATTATACTTTCTTGCTTTGTACCTTCTTGTTCCTTCTTCCAACTTTTTGGTATTATGCTTGCCTTTAACACAATTTCTATTATTAAAATATAAAGATATTTTAAAATTCTGAACTTATTAAAAAATACAGAACTGGTTAGGGACATGAAGGCTGCTGTCAACCTTCACAGTTGTGACCATATGATGGTGGAGTCTGCAATCGTAAGAGAAAAGAGCAAAATGAACAATGAAATAACAGCACTGAATTTCAGGAGAGCAGATTTTGGAAGGGTAAACGGGCCCAGGAAAGCTAGGTATCTCCAGGGTCAACCTTTTCACACCACAAGACATATACCAATGTGCAAGAAGTTAAGGGAATGTGGATGAGGGCCAGCATGAATGAACTGGGAACTCCTGACTTAGTTTAAATGGAAAAGGAAGTATGCAGAAGGTAACACTGGGGAAACATTATACGGAGAAGGTGTACAGAGACATTGCTCAAGAGTACAACAATGGAATTAGGAAACCCAAAGTTCAGCAGGAGAAGAAAATAGCAAAGTCAAAAAGAAAGGCTTCTATATAGGCAGCAAAAGCAAATTACCAAATTGGAAGTGTCGTTGGTACACTGGAGGGCTGGACTGCTGCAGTTCAGAAAAAAAGAATTCTATACAGTGAAGAAATAGGCTAACAAGATCTCGTAATGTTCTGCAGAAGCAAATGCAAGGCCTTGCACCTGGGATGGAATAAAAACATGCAGCAGTACAGCCTGAGACTGGCTGTGTGAAAGCAGCTTTGCAGAAACAGACCCGTGGCAGCAATGAATCACAGAATATCCTGAGTTGGAAGGCACCCACAAGGACCATTGAGTCCAACTTCTGTCTCCTCACAGGACCACCCAAAAATCAGACCATGTGTCTGAGAGCGTTGTCCAAAGGCTTTTTGAACTCTGGCAGGCTCAGGGCCATGACCACTTCCCTGGAGAGCCTGTTCCAGTGCCCGACCACCCTCTGAGTGAAGAACCTTTTCCTAATACCCAGCCTGACCCTCCTCTGTTGCAGCGTCATGACATTCCCTCAGGCAATGAAGGCCAAAAGCATCTGGGGCTGTTTTAGCAAGAGGGTAGCCATCTGGTCAAGGCATCTGACTATTCACCTCAGCTCAGTTCTGGGGAGACCAGATACAGACTGCTGTGTCCAGTACAAAAAAGACGTTGACGTATGGGAGCAAGTCCCACAGATGTCCACCAGAACAAACAGAGGCTGCATCAGATGACAGGTTAGGAGATGCTGAGGAAATTACTTGTGCCATCTTAAGAACAAAAGGAGAGATTTAACTGCTGTCTTCAAGTACTCAATGTGAGGATATAAAGAGGATGGGTCTAGGCAACAGGCACAAGCTCCTAAAGGGGAAAGTTTTTCTGGAGGATAATCTCATCCCTTTATACCAAGACAGTATCAGCATAAGGAATCAGTACTTTGGGGTGTTTGCCTAATGTACTGTTAAAAATAATTTTGTTTTACTAAATCTTGCCTTCAGTGCATAGCATGTCATGTGCATTGGCACAATATGCCAATTGGGACCCAAGGGAACGGCATTTTGCTCTGACAGAGGAGGTTCAGGCCGGGTATTAGGGAAAGGTTCTTCACTCAGAGGGTGGCTGGGCATGGGAACAGGCTCCACAGGGAAGTGGTAATGACACTGAACCTGCTGGAGTTCAAGAAGCATTTGGAAAATGCTCCCAGACACATGGTCTAATTTTTGGATACTCCTGTGTGAACCCAGGAGTTGATGATTCTTGTAGGTCCCTTTCAACTCAGGATATTCTATCATGCATCCTATCAGTGAGTGGAAAAAACACCATGAGAGTAGTCAAATACTGGAACAGTTTGCCCAGAGGTGGTGGAATTTCCAGCCCTAGAGGCAGTCTGACCTGTCCTGGGGAAGGCATGGAGCAACCTGGTTTAGATTGGCCCTGTTTTGAATGAGGTGTCAGACTAGAAAGTCTTGAGCTTCTTTCCAAAGAAAATTAATCTGTGATTTTACTCTGTGATTCTGTTTTCTAAAACGAAACCAAACCAAACAAACAAATGAAAAAAAATAACATGCACAACACATGTACCACAAATTTCACGTTTTTAACTTTTTAACACAAGAAATTGTTTTAGGCACCAAGGAATGTAAAGTTCCTTTAAAAACTCACATTTTCTAACAAATTTGTGAGATTCCAATTAAAAATTGGACTATGAGAAAACCTCATCAATGTTAGTCTAAATGGGATTATAGGAAAATATCAACTACAATCAACAGGAAAAATAGTGCAAGAAATCTCTAATACCAAAGCTGTATTTTTAGCTAATGTAGATGAGGCCATGGTAAAAAGTATTATAAAAAAAAAAAAAAAAAAAAAGATTAATACATAAAATATTTTGAAAATAGAACTGTTATAATTTACTTGGGTAAATGCATGTGGTGTGAAAAAAATAATTAAAAGTACTATTCCAATGCTATTCTAATTTCTAAACTATACGAACCTTAGAAGCACTCACTTTATTCATTTTGCTAGGCATCCACATGACAAAAGCACAGAAAAAAACAAACAAACACAACAACAACAAAAACAAAACAAAACAAAAACCAAAAACAAACAAACAAACAAACAAAACTATTTTTAGAAATAAAAAGAACTAAGAATATGAGACCGTGAAAATCAGTGACAGTACAGGGATTCTTAGTGAGACAGCAATGTAAGTGGACTGAATCTTCATACTTAAATTTTGAGATTTCTTGTGCACTTGATTACTTCTGTCTGTATAGTGAGGCAGTGCTAATTTATGCCTTCCTACGGGGATGACTGTTGTCTTTGCCAGCACCAGAAACTGAATCAAGAAACTCCAGAGCTAAAAGCTAACAGGATACAGTCTCTGAACTCTGAGCTGCAGTTTCATGTTTTATTCATAAAAGGAGATACCTACACACCAGCTTGTGAAATATACTCCTCTGGCATTTAAAATTTGTATCTTTCTTATTAAAAATTACAAATCTTACCTTTAAGTCACTTCCCGGCAAAGTACCTATGCCATCTTTCCAGTCCATAGCACTAAATACATCAAACTCTTGACCATTTCCACTAGCGGCAGATTCATTCATGATGCATGCACTAAAAAAAAAAAACAAGAAGAAAAAAAAAAAAAAGAAGAAAAAATCTGAAAATGCTAAAAATGGTTTAATAATCATTTCACTGGACATTTCTTCAAAGCATTCCATGGATTAGTATTAAACACTTCTCAGTACGCTGACAATGTGGACAAGTGATGACAGTAATAAACAAGGGAAAATCTTTGGAAAACCATAAAATGTAATCCCTGCTTTATACACTAGGAGGCTAGCAACAAGAACTGGAGAGAACTGAGAAATTTCCAATTGCAAATAAATTGACATGGGGAAAACACATGTTAAGTACACCAAAAAAAAAACATTTGTTCTGGGGAACATGAGACAGAAATATATTAAGAACTGATTTAAAGAACTTATTAAGTATAGAAGATATTAAGGTTTTACTGAATATCTCATAACATGCTGATGGGAAAGATTTACCCAAGTTCAAATTAAAATTGCAAAATGAATTTGAAACTGTCTGTCATTTTCATTGTGTGACTCAGGAGACCCAGATATTCCTTGCCTGTCTCTATACAGTTTCACCAAATATTTGATTTGTATTTGTAAAATTCATTTAGACGTAGACAAGTACATACGCAGGAGAGAAAATTTCGGCTTTGCAAGTCCTTATTTTACCAGATCCCTCTGCTTTGGTACAGTAGAAACAGAAGAGAAAATATTTATCTTCAGAAAGAGTGGACTTGGACACCCCATCCTGTGGTAAGAGTTTACCTCCAATAATCTGCACAAGCAACACTTGCATTACACATACCACTGGCCCTTGCCTTTGGCCCAGCACTTCTCACTATCACAAAGATGATATCAATTGCACTGAATTGCAAATGGTTTTAGCAGCCATTTGGGACTAGCACCAAATTCTTCCTTTCTGCTTCTTAGAAACCCACTGATCTCAAAATTTGTGTCCTGACACCTAATTTAATATTTTCTTGATGTGAAATCTGACTCATTCATTTTCTTTCTGAGGGACTTCTGTGCTGTGCCTAGCAGCTGAAGCAATCTGTTGCAAAATGAGTTCTGCCTTCAGTTTGTGAACTGTCAGCAAAAGCTTCTCTCTTTTCAAACTTATACTCTCTAAACTCTTTAACAAACACTTCCTAAACCTCGTACTCTGTCTGCAGGCTGCCTGAAAGCTTTTCCTGCAAGGATTGGTATTTGAAATTCAAATAGGTAGACAAGTTTCCTCAGTTGCTTGACCTTGTTTTTTGATGTTTTAATTTTTAACTTAGGTCCCACTCCCAAAATCAAGTTTCCACAAATGTCTATTAACACTCTCTAAGATTCTGAAATTTCCACAAAAAAAAAAAACAAACAAAACTGAGCATAACATTTGTTCACTCACAGATAACAGAAGAAGACGCAAACCAAGCGGAAGTAAACTCAGGTCTTCCAGAAGTTTTCGACTGAAAGTTTTAGGAGAAAAATGCTTAGCTAATTAATTCCACTGTGTGAAAAAATATTCAAATTTACATTTTTCTTCATTAGAAAAAATTCAGCAGTCAATGGAACACCACCACTACAGAGAGGTACTACTCCAGCATTGTGTCTGCGGTATGATTTCCCTTGTGTTTCTCCTCAGTTTCCTCCTCATGTGCAGCAGGACTGTGTAGTCCTTACCACCCCGAGCAACACCTCACACCTTCAGCACTTTTGCTATGCTACAGCCAGCACACAACTGCTCTGAAGCAGGACCTCAGTCAGGAAACACCACCCATGGTGAAAATGGCTGTGCTCCCCTTCGGTCCACACGTCAGGCAGGGCTCAGAGATGGGGTCAACAGCTCTCTGTGCCTACAGAAGGCTCTCTGACAAAAGGACACATGCTTCACGTGACACATTTGAAATAAGAAGTACATCATTTAAAGTGCCTTTTCAATCCCTCATTTTAGTACTCCTGTATGAGAAAATACCGAAAAACATATTGTCAGTGCACAAAAGTTCATTTCAAAATAGATCAATAAACACACACAAATTCAATGCAAACCGAGATATTCCCTAAATCCCTAGACCTTGTCTTTAAAAACCTCTCCCAGGTAAAACCCACCACTCTTCCTTAGGGCAGCTCCCGCAACACAACCTGGGCAGCCTCTATCTGAGCCCAGGCACGGGGTGTTGTAGAGCTCAAGCCCACCAGGAATCCAGTCTTCAGCACTGCAGCAGAGGAACTCGAGCGGGCTGACACCAAACTCAATGGCAGCATGGTGGCAGGGACACAGACATTCTCACAAAAACACAAGACCTATTCTGCTAAGAAATAGCTGAAAATTATTTTTCCCCTGAAATACATGAAGGGAGACATAAAGCACACTGTTCCAGGCACACTGGTGTGATGAGCTACCCACAGCTAGGTGGGCTAAGCACAGACAAAGCTGCTTTCTGTATTAACTGAAGTTTCTAAGTAATCCTAAATTGCCATCTTATTTAGTGGATGCTGCACTCAACCCCTCTGTGGTTTGTTATGGCAAATATGTTCCAAAGGTTTCTGCAGAAGGAATAATGAAAAATGGGAAGAGGCTTGGGAGTTGGTGGGGAAGTGTTTCCTTGCAGCAGTGGCTGTCCTGAAGAGAGGAGCAACAGTGAGCTGCTGCATCATGTCCTGGCATCTCTGATGGTGCCACTCACGTTACAGACACACTTTGTAATTGAATCAATTGGAAAAAAAAAAAAAGGACCCAGGGAAAAAGCCTTTCAGCCTAGCCTGCTGATGCAGGATGTAAACTGCTTGAAAAAAGTCAAAGTAAACTCTTGGTAATAGAAAGGTACAGGGCATATTTATCTTAAGAGAACACACAGGTTTTAAATTAATTGCACCTAACAGAGTTTCCTTAGGTAACAATCAGCAATAAGGATGTATTCTATTGTTTGATAAGGTATTCATTATAGTTTTCCTCTTAAAATTAAAATCAAAGGTACAACTTGTACTTTCACATAATGGTCCTTTTCTGCAGCTTTCAGAAATGTTCTTGTTGGGGATGAAAAGGTCACAGGGCGATGCAGATAGAAATGAATTTACCAAAAGGAATTACATTTAACAAAATATCTGTTTCCAGCTTTCCTGAGTTTGAACAGATGAAAGATCAGTCTACATCCTTCTACTAATGATAATAAGAAGGGAGAAAAAGACCTATTACATTATTACAGCAATGTGAGACTAAAAAAAGGACAAAATCATTGCAATATATACATCTAAATCACAGGAGAAAGAAAACTGCTGAATGTCTTATCTACTCATTTTCATTTTTAAAGCTCTGATGTAGCTCTTTGAACCAGTATAACTCCTTCCATAATAATTTCACTTGCTATCATTCCTGTCACTACAACACTTCCAGAAAGTAGTAAAAATGCTGGATGAATACGGGCCAAGCAACTACAGTGCTGTGCCGATGCCTGTCACTGAGTGCCATCTGACGTGAAGGTAAGGCCATCATAGTAAGAACTTGAAACAGTCACCTTCCAAAAACATCTCCAAAATCCACTATTAGGAATGCAACTGTGTTTCAGTCTTCACAGCTGTAAGCTGCAACATCTATAGAGGAGCATGCTGCATTTTAGTATTTCAACACTAATGTTGTTTTAGACATACACAGTAAATTCATTAAACTAAGCATGCATATGAAATAAGATTAGACACATCCTTTAGAAAAACCTTTGTTTTTACCAATTGGTTCAGCAATAAATGAGTACTTCACAGAGCTGGTACTTAATGAGAATAAGAGCACTAAAAATGAGATGGATTCACCTGGTGAAAGATTCTCTATTTAAAGATTTAAACCGAAGAAATAGGCGAGGATATGCCAGTTAAACTTGTAAGTAGTTTCTGAAGTAATTATAGAGTTTTGTACTGAGTACGTCAAAAAGTAATAATAGAAGGATTTTTTCTTTCAGTTAGTTCTTAAAAAATTAACCGACACCTACCCGCATTTTGAAAGTCTCAGATGCCACCTTTGAGAAGCACAAGGTAGTACCATACATGATTTCTGACCCCTGGGCCCAATTCAACACAGGTCACCAGGCAGCAGAGAGAGGAGGTTTCAACAGTAAAGTCAGCACCACCAGATGGGTATAACCTGTCCTTTTTTGGTATGCCTATTTGTTTTATGCATTCCTGTGTGTTTTTATTTTTGCTTTTGAGGACTTCTACAAGTACTATGCCAGGAAAGCTGCACAGCCTTGCTCCAGGAGAGGAGGCTGGTGTCTGCTCCCATCCCATACTATCAGCTCTTGCTTGGAGAGGTAAAACCTGAGACAAGGAGACAGAGGAGGTGGAAGCAATCAGTGGGAAGGGTGAGGTCCAAGGGACAAAGAGGGAGAAGGTGATGTCCTGATAACCACAGCAATCTCCCCTCTGCCTTCGAGGTTCCCATAGAGCTGGACACCAGTCCTGATGCATGTTTGTGGAAACAGAGGCACCGTGGTTTTTGTCCTAACACAACATTTGATTATTTTGGTCATGTCCAAGGAGAAAGCTGCTTAGCATAGTATCCACAGGCTGAAGGGACACAGGAGGGACGTGGTTTTCCTGCACACAGGGGCAATCAGGAGGATCAGCAGGAGATAATGCTGTGTACCAGAGCTGTGAACACACCAACCAGCCTTTGGCAGTAGGGTACAGGTGGATACATCGTTGTCTGCTTTAGCATGTAAGAGTGGGAAAGTGACCAGGGCTGAATCACCACCCTGCCCAAGGCAAACACAGAACTACCCCACACAGCACAGGCTCCCCTTTTGTTTTAGACAGGCTTGGTTTTAAGCTAGCTTCACAACAACAGTGACAGCAAAGGAAAGCCAACAATCACGCGTAGCTACAGTGCAGAGCAGAGAGCAGTACTTCCTACTCAGTGTAAGGGGGTGAGCCCAGCTTTTCTTCTCACGATCATCTGCTCCAGCAGGGTACACCACACACTCATCTCTTTCTCACCCTTCATCTTTTTGCACCTGATTCTTTACTTAAAGAAAAACAACCACAACAGGAACAGAGCAGGAAATGGTAAAATGCTTTGAGGCTATCCACCATGTTTTAATATCTGCTTTTTAAATATCTATTTAAGGTTTTAATTCCTGTAATGTTTCATTAAAAGAAGTATCTGCAGATTAAACATTTTCTTCAAAATCTCATTTTTCAAGTAGCTTTCAAAAACTAGTTTTCGCCAGTTCTGCCATTCTTCTGTTCTGTGTGTTGAAGAGCTGTTGAAGTCAATTTCACTATTTTGCCTGTTGCTCATGAAGTTTATTACAAACAAATTATCTTAAAGATGAGCTATATAGGTGGGAATGGCATTCACAGAGGGACCTAATCTTAGAATTCTTTGTCCTTCTTAGCACTTGTAACAGAAATCAGATCAGATTTCCTGTTGATGATGCCCCCTTAGTATTATTTCCTCTTATTTTACCTATTGCTACTTTTCTGCCTGCCAGGTTCTCCGGGGATACTGTGTGTGTTTGGTCTTGCTTCCCAGGAGGTAGGCTTAATGTCTGTTTCCTCACAGAAGAAACTTGGCCACACTCAATACAAACTGCAAACTGTGCTCTCTGATAAAAGCGAGCCTGCCCCAGTGCTAAGTAAGGTTTTTGATGCCTCCACCTGAACCTGGTCTCTGCCAACATAGGTACCGGAGCTAGAAACTCCATAACATTTACTGTTACATACAGGCTTTGGCTACTGCATCACTTTCAAATACCCACAGAGCACTGTAGTACTAGTATTTACCCAATGCTGAAACTATCCCAGCAGCTAATGAAATTTACCACCCACAGCATTCAACTCATTCAGAGAACCCACACCTTGCTCTGAAGAAGTGTCTCCTCTGCTTGTTACAGTCTGTGCCATCCTGAATGGAGATGTAAGCTACTCGGACCCTAAGGCTTGAAGCACAACAGCTCTGAAATCCCATTTGTGAATTTCTCTTAATTCCCTGAACCAGGCACAGAAAGTGAGAGAACACTTTTGCCTTTGCCTGCGTATGCCTCCTTCCTTCCCCTGTGCAGACATCTCAAAAACTGTGACGCACCAAACCCTGACACTGAATATCACCTGACCTATTTCAAATTGTCACCAAGAGAAGTTAGCTGCCCAGTTAACTCACTCTGCCTCTGCACACTCCTTTTCTCTGACTCGTGCCCTCCTCCTATGCTTCCGCCTTCTCTTTCCAGCTTCCACAAGGTCTGCAGTCCCTAAACGATTAATGCACTTTCTTCTAGCTCCTAAATACTGGTTACTGCATCTCCTTATCTCCTTCCTTTATCTACAATTCATAAAGCTTGTATTTCCCACTGTGCTGAGCAGTTCTACTACCGATGCAACAATAAGCTATAGCTACATACACGCTATCACTTTCCTTGATAAATCTTGTGTCACGTAATCACTGGTTCCTCACACCCATCACTTACATTTGATAATCCTAGCAGTATGAAAAAAGATGAAGAGTAAATGGAATAACCCACAAACGTCAGCCCAAGTGATGCACAACAGAACTGAACAAGTCAAAGGAAAAGAATTCATTGTGCTATCATTTTCTTGAAAGCTGTAACTTTTAAAAGCAACAATCTAGAAAAAAATCATGAAACTGAATTAATATGAAACATCCTTAACAACAAATAAAAACAAAGTTCGCTACAATTGCCCAGTTGACAACAAAAACCCATCCAATAAGACGGCTGCTTCAGCCACCGTCATTAGCACGCCACGTTCATTAGAAGACCAACCAGACCAAAGCCAAAAGCCGCTGAAGTCACGCTGGGAAAAGACGACTACCCGGCACCACCAGGACCTAAACAGAGTGCTTTACTGCCTTCCACCGCTAGTTTCCCCGAGTTTCTCCCTTACAGATGTTAATCATCTGAACTGCTGGGAATGAGATAACTTCCTTGGTAAAAAGAACCGCTCGCCTGAGGAGGCTTTAAATTTGCAGCACGAAAATTCTGTGATGAGTCCCAACGCAGACAATTTCCTAAAACAACGTAAAGTGGAGTTTGCATCTCTCGAGTTTCATTTACGCTTTCCACCTGACTTTTGGGACTCCCTACAAAGCCTCGCTTCACAAGTAGAAACAAAAAGCAAAACTGCTTCGCCTGATGCCACTCCACCGCACCGGGGAAAGAAGGAACCAAACAGGAGGCAAACTGAAAATGCAACTCTTGTCACATTTCACCCTGCAGCCCGCCTAATTTGGCTCGGGTAATTACAAAATAACACACATTATAACCCTCACTGCCCGATCAGGGGCCTGCTGGCTGGGGAGCGTTTTCAATGCGGGCTCAGCCCCGCGCCCGAGAGGGGCAAGCGGCAAAACGGCGCCGAGAGCCGCCGGCCGGATCCGGATCCGGATCTGGAGCCGCTCCGGAGCCGCTCGCCCGGAGCCGGCGGCAGCGGAGCGCACCCGGAACGGCGCGGCCCGGCCCGGCTGCCCGGGGCCTACCGCCAGAGGTCCCTCCTTGGCCAGTTTTTGCGGCGTGTTTTTGCTGCACTTGAAACTTTCTGGAGGAAAAAAAAAAAAAAAAAAAAAAGCTCAGGTCCGCGTCTCGCCCCGGAGCGCGGAGACAAAAGCGGCCGCTCCGCTCCGCACCGCTCCGCACCCCGCAGGCGGGCAGCGCCGGGGGCGGCGGGCACGGGGAGCGCTTCTCGCGTCGCTCCGCTCCTCTCCCAAATTTCTCTCCTCCTTCCCCCCCCCCCCCCCCCGCAATGAAACCGAGCGGGGGCAGCCTGACCCCCCCCCGCCGCACCGCAACGCAGCGCAGGGCCGGGGGCGGCGGCGGGGGTGGGAGAGGAACCGGGTGCCGGGCGTTCCTGAGGAAGTTGCACAACTGGAGAGGGACTCCGCTTGTTTACCGGGTCCTTTTCTCCCCCCCTACCCCACCCCGAGACGGGGATCCGGGAAAGGGAGGCTGTCTCCGAGTGGAAGGGAAAAAAGACTTCACCTTCTCCTCCCTCCTCTTCTCCCCTCCCCCAGCGAGGAGGAGGAGGAGGAGGAAGAGGAGGAAGAGAAGGAGGAGGAGGAGGGGGGCGAGCTCTCTTTTTCTAAGGGGTTGCGGGGATTTGCTCCTCGGCCGCTGGCAGCCAATCTCCGGGCATCCCTCGGCGGAGAAGTCACCCCTTCCCGCGGGAGGGAGGGAAGGGAAGGCAAAGAGGGGAAGAGAAGGGAAGGAGGGGAAGGGAAAGGAAGGGAAGGAGGGGAAGGGGAGCTTCGCCCCCTCGGGGGGCTGCCCCCCGCCCGCCCCGCTCGGCCCCGCGTACCCGCAGCCCCAGCCTCCGCCGCAACTTTTTCTCTCACGCTCCGCCGCTCGCACGCTCCGGCCCGGAGCCGGGGGGGGCGGGAGAAATGGGGGTGGGAGCGGGGTCGCCACAGCCTCGCCCCCCTCCCCGGCCGCTGCCGCCCCGCCGGCCTCGCCCTGGCCCCGCGCCCCGGGCGGCCGCTCCGCGGGAGCGCCTCCCCCCCACCCCCCGCCCCAAAATCTTTTTCCCCCTCCCCCCGCCGCGAAAACAGCGCCTCGCACACACACGTTAGCGAGAAACAAGTGTGCCGATATCCTGTTGTTACGTGCACCGGCTGCACAAAACAGGAGGGGAGACGAGAGGCGGCCGGTTGCGGCGCCCCCCCCCTCCCTTCCCCAGCCGGACCCCGGCACGCAACTTGGCCAGCAGCCCCCGCCGCCGCCCCCCGGCCCTTCGGGCCCCCCCCCGGGTGCGGGCAGCGCCGCACACCCCCGGCAGCCCGGGGCCAACCGGCGGGGACCCCCCCGAGCAGCCAGCGGCGGTGACAGGCGGGGACCCCCCCGCAGCCCCCAGCCCGCAGCGGGCAGGGGTCGTCGCCGTCCCCCGGCCGCCCGCCGTGCCTGCCGCAGCCAGCGAGGCGCACACACCGCACGGAGGCAGGAACTGAGCACTCAAGCAAAAGACTTTTTTTTTTTTTTTTTTTTTTAAATCGCTACGAGCTTTTTTTTTTTTTTTTTTTTTTTTTGCTATGTGCATGTGTGTGCAAACTTTCCCCAAAATGGCGGAAATTGGGAGATGATTATATTTTAAATACCTCTCGCGCACGACCAGACAAAGTGCGGAGGAGCGACGGAAAATACAAACTCTCTCCGCTGCGCGCTGAGCAGGCCTTCGCGCAGGGGGGGGGACGGACCCACGGCACATTCAACCGGTATCTCCCGGCAGCCGCCGCCGCCTGCCGCCTCCGACCGAAAAAAACGGGGCTTTCTCATACCCCTCCCGGCCGCGCGTTGCCCCCCCCCCCCCCCCGGCGCCCGCGCTTCGCCCCGTCCTCCCGTGCGTGTGAACAAAGACCCGGGCCCGGGGGGGCGCGGAGCGCAGGGCCCCCCCCTTCCTCCTCCCGCCCTCCCCGAGCACCCCCGCAAGCCGCAGCTCCCCCCCCCCCCTTTTTTCCCGACCCCCCCGCCCCCCTTTTCCCGAGCCCGGCGGCTGCACCCGCATCACATTGTTCCCCGCGGCACGGCGGTGCCCCGTAAGTGGCATTAAATGGAGCCAACTGACAAGCTCATTGGTGGGGCAAGTCTGCAAAATGTCTCTCCCCTTCCCTTCCCCCTCCCTTCGGAGCCCCCTCCCCCCAAAAAAAGCCTCCCCCCCCCCGTCCCCGACGCATTTCAGCGGCTCCCTCCCCCATATACATAGATATGCACATCCACATACGTGCGTGCGTGCCTGTGTGTGCATATAAACGCGAGCATATATATCCCCGTGTACTCCCTTCGTGTGTTTGGGAAGGGAAAAAGAAATGCGAGGCACCTCTCTCTTTCTTTTGTTCCTCTTTCACACTCACACACTTATTATTTCGGGAGACACCCGGCGCCCCGGCCGCTCCCCAGCCACTTGGGAGCCACTTGCCCACTTTCCCCGGCATTAACTTCCATCCCTGCCGCTCGAGGTGCTGGGGGAGAAGCCCCCTCCCCTTCCCCGGCTCCGTTTCGTAAGGGAGGGAGAGGAGGTGCGCCTCTCCCTTTATCTCTCGCGCTCTCTCCAACTTTCATCCTCACCTAGGGCCGAAACCAAAACCCATCACCGGCCTCCGCCAGCGCCGCTCCCTGCGCGGCTGGCGGACCGGCTCGGAACCCGCCGCTCCTTACCCCCCCAAATTCTCTCTCTCTCTTTCTCCGGCTCTCGAGCAGTCCTGACAAATATGGTCCAGGGCTGCGGGCACAAGTGAGCATGCGCCCGCCGAGCCAGGGCTGGGGAAAGGGGAAACTGCCGCCGCCGCCGCTCGCTCTTCCTCCCGCGGCCGCGGCTCCGGCGCGGCGGCAGCGCGGGGCACCCGGCGAGGCGGGCGGCGGCGGCCCCCGGCCCCAAAGCCGGCCCCAAAGCCCGGCCCCGAGCAGGGGCTCCGCCGGAGGTGCGGCATCTCCCCCGAGCGCCGACGCCGGGGGAATAATAAGGAGGCTTCGCGCGGCCGCCTGGCGCTATTTCGGGCCCTTTCGGCGGGGATGCGCTGCGCTTTTTTTTTTTTTTTTCCTTCTTTTTCTTATTAATTATCCTTATTATTTTGTTGGCGGCTCCCCCCCCCCCTCCCCAAGCCTTCCGATGCCAGCCGCGCCGCCCCGGTGCGGGGCGTGCCGTGCCGTGCCGTGCCGTGCCGTGCCGTGCCGGGTGGGCGGCGGGGAGCCCGGCGCTGGCCGGGGGCGAGCGGAGCTCCGCAACTTTCCCCGCGGTCCCCCGGCGGGCAGGGACCCCCTCACCCTGGGCCTCGTCCCATTCCCAGCCTCGCCGCTTTACCAAAGAAAAGTGCTGCCAAGCGTGCCACCTGCCTACGTCCTCGCCACCGGTGCGTTCCCCTGTGGTCCCAGAGCAAAGCGGTCTCCGGCGGCTATTTTCTGTCACTTGGCATTGTTCGGAAAACACCGAAAGCTGGAGGCCCGTCTTATTGTATGGCACCGGCTAGGGCGGACTTCCTTCACCTAGAAGGAGGTCTGTTATGCAAAAGAGCATTGAACAAAATAGACCTACACGAGGCCTAACTAGGCTGGGGAAGAGGGAGGAAGAAGGATTGCAATCTGTTGTATGCATGATACTTGAAATATATATATATACATATATATACATACATACACACTTTCAGGCAAAGACTAAACCAACACGGAATACAATCCTAATTATACCAATCATATATATGTATATATATATATCACACCACAGAATACCTCTGTGAGATGGCTCTATCCTGAAGGCAAGAAGTGCAAAGTGAATTTTACATTTTTAATAGTTTGGTGAGTTATTATATCTTTTTTAAAACGGCTCTTGTGTCTCAATATAACTTCTGTTAATCCCAGTAATTATCAACGTCCAGACTTTCCCTTGATTTTACACACTCTTCCTTCTACAATTACAGGGACAGCTGTGGCTCAAATTACTAGATCGGGAGTAGTAACAATAAATTACCAGGAATAAGTGTTAGGATTCAGGATCATCAGAAATAAATACATGACGAAAATGCTCACCTACGAAGTCAGAGTAACAAAAAGTGGTTTACACCCAATCAAATGAAACCTTTTTGCCATTTTGGGTACAGGCTGTGTTACAGTAGCACGCCGATGACTGGGGCAGCCTCACACTGGGGGCAGGACAGAGGTGCTCCTTCTCTGACACGAGGACTTCCTAATCCCAGCTTCCATTCACCGAAGTATTTACTTAAGAACTTGTGCTAAAATATTTAAGAATCAAATCTGACCACTCTCATTCCTTAAGCTATGTCCATGCTCAAATAATTTAAACATGACATTACTTAGACTTGCAGCATACTATCCTGAGAGTTCCTATTTATCTAAGTTTATTTTTTTCACAGCAGTAAAATGGAGCTCGTGGCTAAGTGCTTGCAGGATTGGTGCCTAAGTGCAATAAATAATAGTTATTTTATGATTAACATTTCTCTTGCCCATTCAGCTCAAATGGCATCGCATATAGGCTGCGGATTTCATCAATGAACATATGTTCATTAGAAACTAATTACAGAAAACAGTATTAACCTAATTGTAATAATTAGTGATAACATACATTTAAACTCTTCTAAAACATGGACCCAGGAAAAAAAAAAAAAAAAAAAAGATGAGAAAATTTCTATTTCCCTACAGTGAACTCACAGTTGAGGAAATTTATGGGTTAGAAACAAAGAATAAACTGTAAATGAAGTCATTCAATGCTTTTCTGAAAATCATTTCCTAATGTTATTGAAATGTTTCTATGCAGATAGTTGCCAAACAACTAGATTATTCTATTGTAGCCTTAAATTAGCTGGGTTCTGCAGAAGACATTTAAAGAATGATAGAATTTGGTACTATTTAAAACACTCTTCAGGACGCACGACCTGTACTGATTATTTCTCCAGATGACAGCGAGATTTCGGTGGATAGTGTACCATACCCTGTTAGCAAGATGCATTTCTGACTAATCTATGCAAAGAACACTCATTTTGAGTTATCCACAGCTATTTTTTTATGCTTGAAAAATTTTGTCCCTTTTTCTTTCAAAATCTTACAGGGAAATGCAGCATTTGTAAAACCCTGTTACATTCTAATCCATCTGATCAATTTGCAGAAGTCATAGTCCCTTCCAGAAAATGACTACACAGATGAAAAAGCTCCTTGAAGGATACATTTTGGAGGTCAGAAGCGAAACCAGGTATTTGAACCAGAGCAAAGCTGTTTTATTGGGTAAGTAGTTTAAAATGGATAGCTCTTTGATTAAAATAAAAAGACCTGGGAAATTAATACAGATTCCTTCCATTAGCTGTCTCTTCTTTGATTCTTGCCCTAATCATTTTCTGGCAGCTCATGATGTGTACTAAACCCATTATTTTGTCAATAACAATTTATTGAGTAAAAATAGATTGAACATTATTTAAATATGCTCTTTAAGCATTATTTCTGTTGCCATTTTATTGAACACTAGACTTCCATCTGTATTCCAAAGACTGAGGATTTTGAACACTTGTTTTCTATATGTAAATATGGCGTTTAATATGATTTTGGCAGTATGTTTAATGACATGTTTTGGAGTAGCTAAATTTGGTCTCTCTGTGAGTATTCTTGCAACTAGTTGAATAGGTGTTTGTGCTGTAGCCAACTACTGATTATTTTTCTTGTAGCATGTGTATGAGCATCCATATACATAGCTTCCAAATCCCAAATTGTGAATACCATTTAAGGTGGTGAAAGGAAAAAAATGTACATTATCGATTCAGTTTGCATATTGGGTTGATACCATCATGCAATCTAATGGCTCTTCTTCAAATACCAAAAATTAAACTGAGGAATAGAGAGCCAGGATTTACATTATACCAAATTACTTAACACTTCTGGTGTCTTGATTTTTGGAATACAGACTAAGATGCCTCAAAGATGGCTGTATTTTTTAAAAGTAGCCTGCATGTGATGTTTTATCATCTTTCTTCTAGCAACCTGTGCAGCTCATTGTGTGACCTTCCTGACCTGTGACAATTACCTGTCAGCCACACGATCCTTCCCCAAGCGAAACCAGGAGGACAGGAGAGAAAGCTTGAGGGAAATCACTAGCAAAAAAGAAGTTTTATATGATACTAAGTTAAGGAAAGGTAGAAGTGTAGAGATTTGAGAAACTGAGGGTGAGGAGAGATGGTGTATATGCCAGTCTAGAAAGAAAGACAAGTGAGTTGCAATCCATGGTGATTCCAGTTCCACATTAGAGTGCTGTCTTCTTCTCCAGGGACTTGGTGTCCCCACAAATATGAAGAAATGAGGACTGACCCATTATCAATAGAATCTTCCTTGTAGAAGATTGAAAGGCAGCTGTTTTGTTTGTTTGTTTGTTTGTTTGTTTTCCTACTAGTCCCAAAATAATTATCAATGTTTATTCAGATGCCACACTAAACTGGAGAACCAGGAGTACTTCCTATCTGTCAAATCCAGGTGTGTGCCCTGGCCACATCCTAACCCTGTACCACAGTGAGATTTAGGCATGCAACACTCTTTTTTTCTTGGGAAGGAAATTTGAGTATGAGCTCTTGAAAGAAACTGCAGTGTCCTCTGTACAGGTTTCAGCCCAGTACACACCTGATGCAGCCTTGGAGAGCTTCTTTCTAGAGAATAGCAATTTCAAGGCACTGCAAAGTAGGTGTTCCAGAGATGTCACTGAAGCTGCAAGACTGCAGGGATTTCTAGAAGCAGTATTCACCTTGCAGGAAATACGAAGGCAGATATGGAAGCTATGGGATTCGGAGTGCAGAAGTGAATCCAGGGGAATATTGCCAATGAAAACTTTGGGAAGCATGGGACCAGGTTAACAAGATATGAAAGCAGAAAAAGTTGTTTGTAAGGCTGGCTCAAATGGAAATTTGGACCTATAATGGGAATATTTATGTGGAATCTTGAGCCAGGAGAAGGCTGAAGACGGAAGCCTGGGCATGTGAGTTGCACATTAGGGCTTGAAGAACTGACAAAAGCTTGAATCAGTTGAAGAAAGCAGTAAAGGGCAGAAGAGTCCAGAGTGGTAAGGAGGAGGGGTACAAAGGTAGAGCTGAGACTGGGCCATCTGGAATGGATGATGGGCCAAAAATAAAAACAGTAAAAATAAAAGTCCTGTGGAAAGGGAAAGGCACGGAGTACTAGAGAGAAAACATAGTGTACGACAATGTGGAAAGGGCAGAATGTGAGGGGAAAAGGAAGGAAAAAGGGAAAGAAGGGAAGGAACCTGTGTTAGACACAGCTGGAACAGCACAAGAATTACAGTCTTTAAAAATGGGGGTTTCATGGTGAGATTTTCAAGGAGCAGTAATGAGCAATGTTTTACTTAGGGGTCGAGAAGAACGCAACCACCACAGGGCTCTTTTTGACACGGAGTTCTGTTCCTGCATCCTCTTTTCTAAGGAGAGCGGGCACATGATGCACATAAGGGCCACTATCATTTCCCTTAGCAAAAGGCTTTGGCTTCAACTGCGCCTATGATTACAACAGCCTCTCAGCAAAGCACTGTTCTGGAAAGGTCCTGGTTACTCAGGACCTGCCATCCCAAAGCTGGTAGTCACTCCAAGAGCTAAGACTGCGTTTTTAAATATACACAAAGAAGGAAAGTTGATGAGGCAGCACAGGAACAAACCTCATTCTTAGGAACAGAAGCTGAATGAGAAAGGATTGCTGCCTTACACAGAGAACAATTGGGTTGAAATAGGCAACAAATGAAGGGTTTATTTGGTTGGTAAATTTTCTAGATCTGTAATTGCTTCTGAAAAATAACTGGAAGTAAATCAATAGCTCGTGCTGTAGGTCTGATTGGACAGCAAAGGCTGCCAGCATAGGGAAAGAAGGAGGACATCCTATCCAAGGTCCTTAAGACACAATGGCAGGGTGAAAGCTAGCTCTAACTTGCTCTCCCTGGAGAGCAATAAAACATTCTTTAGAGTAACATGTGTTAGACTTAGTGACTCACAACCACATGTGGATGTTCCTAGCAAAGCAGAAATAGATCCAGCAGGAGATGAAGAGGAAAGAATCCTGAATTTTGCATCTACTAGCCCTAAGATCAGATGTCCCTAAGAATACATGTAGACTTATCTTCCTTTATTTTTCAGTCCTTTTTATCAAAAAGGTTGTTCTAACAGTTAAATAAAATACTTTGTTCTAAAAAGTTATTGATGATGTAAGACAGATGGCACTTAACAGGCAAAAATCCATACTTGATGTATGTAAGGTAATGCACAGGGTTTACTCCAAACAAACAGATTTCACCTTGAAGTGCCTAATGCAAGAGCCTGGCCTCAAATGGTTAATGGCAGCAGAAGGAAAACAGAAATGCAGCTAGGCTCTAGCAAACATTGAATTAAGCCTTTCTGGTCATTAATAAGAGGTCTTCCTTACTGGAGTGTTCAGAGTTAGGATTGTAACAAAACAGGTATTCAGTAGGCCTACCAAATGTGACTGCAAGCAAAGTAACAGGCAGAGCATCTCCTGTTAGCTTCTAGACCCAACCTCCCATGCAGAACAACAAGTTCAGCCTTTATAACATTTTTCCAGTGATGTCATGTCACATGGATATGGAGCAGTAGCATTCCACTCTTTGACAAGCAATAGCGAATATTAATAGGGCCTGTTTCTGAGCCTGACAACAAATGGTTTGTTCAGAATCTGAGAAATTCATATTCCATTGTCACCAATCCTGAGTCATCAGGCTCTGAAGAGCTGACTCTTACAGTTGCTTTGCTGGAGTAGTGGGCATTGTTGCTATATACTTGCTATCATGGATTGAGGTATGTAAATGGAAATAGTGGCCTCATTTAAATAAAATAGAGTTTTGATTCTGGACTCTTATGTTATGCTCTAACTGTGCATGCTAGGAAAATAATCTGCCAAAATCTCATTTATTATCTAGAAAATAATGAGGAGTGTGGATGAGTATTCTTAGAAAAATAATGACGCACAATAGTAAGAGAAGGGAGTACCTGCCTACTGTAGATTTCAAGGTTCAACAAACATGTTTTAATGGAGAACGTAGTCTCCTGGCTACCACAACAAAGCAGACAGGATATTCTTTTTGCTTTGAGTACAGAACTGCATACGTTAGTAGTCTGTACAGGCTGATTCCTGTTCATGGACAAATCTGCTCATGTCGGTTTATATTTACAGTTTACCACAAAATGATTTGATTTCACTATCCAATGACAACAGAACTGATGTATATATGTGTATACCAATCATTCAAGAACACAACTTCCAAAAAGATGCTTTTATTTAAACTAGTTCATGTGCACGTGTTCAAAGGCAAGCTTCACAGAATACTTAAGTCCTCCTGACTTCCTATCCCCAAGGAAATCTTTGCAAACTGAAAATCCTCTATGGCTTAAATTTTAGAAAGAGGATGTTGTGGCATATGAACATGAACCATATAATCATTATAACAATTATAGTACTCTACTGCAAAGCATATCTACCCTATTTTACCTAACTTCCAAGTACTGAAACTAGTAACATTTAGTTAAAAATGAAAGACTTCTAGGCTTGCAGTGCATAAATACTGCATTTAGGGGTGTCGGCAAATTTCCAGGAAACACTTAAAACTTGCAAGCATCCAAGAAAGCACAGAAGAATTTTGAGATTGTTGCCTAAAAACCTACAATGGACTTTTCTGGCTCCAAGGAGAAAATGTCTTTCCCTCTCATCACTCGTCTGGGCAAGCAAGGATGTAACTAGTAATTTCATAAACATTCGATCATCCTGAAAGCTCCATGCATATTCTTTGCTTTACTCACAGAAGTAATCATAGCGAAGATAACATGCAAGGATACTGTTAGTGCACAAACCTCACCTAGGAGCTACGTGCAATGGCTAATGCGTAATGCATAACCTTCTGGCACTTCTGTTACCTGCTGGGCTTGGAGCTAAAGCTTTCTAGACAGTCAATGGAGTGAAGGATGTTCCTTAGAGTGGGATTTAAACATATATATATTAGGAGTTCATTGCTTATAATTAACCAATAAGTGAGTTAAGATACATGTATATGCATAACATGACTATGTAAATATTGGAATTACAATTCTCAGTCCAGAAATGATTGGCAAAAGCTGTCTCCTACAACATGATGATGATCCCTTTACATTCATAATATTTCTGACTTCACCTGCCAGGATGTGGTAGCTCTGACCATCCATCCAATGTAAAAGAGTTATTACCTAATTATATCCAAATGAGCAAGAAGAGTTTAAAATTACAGTGCTATAATTGCATATTATATATCTATATCTATATCTATATCTATATCTATATACATATATTTACTTATAATAAAACACTTAATCTTTTTGCAAGTAACAGGGTTGCTCTCCTCTGTGGAATGTAAGCCAAATTTCAGCTGGGAACAAATAATTGAGTTATGTAAGCACACATAAAAATAGACTGACCCACATCTATAACAACAAGATCACATTAGAATAAAATGGTATTTGTTTTATAATTTCCTGAAAGCAGAAAGCACCTATGTAAGTGGATCATATATGGTCTACAATGGGCATCCAAGGAGCTCTGCAATATGATGGTTTACATGCATGTGAGTGAAAACATGAACAGCTTTGTCTTTCTGGTGCAGTGTCCTTCTGCAGGGAAGATGGATATCCAGTTCTGCGTAACAAGCTCTGCATTTGTATCAGAAGATTGATGTAGAATGACATGGCCTAAGAAAAAGTAGCTGCATACAAAAATTGTTTAAGCAAAATTATGATTTTTTCATTTCTCAAATAGGCCACAGTACTGTACAGTTTTGTCTACATTACTACAACCTATCAGAGCAGAGCTTTAGTGAGCACAGTTCTGCACACATCAGGGAATCTGCAGCTGCAGAGTTGAATAGGCTAGGAAACATTATATAAACTTATTGCACATGCTGCTACTCCTGCTGTAATAGCCAATATGTTGAGACATGCTTATAGCAATAGGTGCATGCATATGCGCGTTGTAGACAAGGTAGATGCTCAGCTGGAATTCAAACCAATGTGTATTTACAACTGCTGTCCCCACCTCTCTTTTGCACAGCTTGCAAATTCACAAGCTGCCACGGTATATTCCAAATAATGTAAGTTGTAGTTCTCTTTAAAGATAAAAGCCAGCAGTATAACATGGTAACTGTGAATATTTAATATTCCACAACACAAATGGACTAGTTTTAACAAGAAAATCTGTTCCCAAACCAATAGTATATGTGCAACAAGAACACCTTTCTTTAACTAGACCTACCATTACAGGTGCTCAAAGTCAACTTATGAATCCTTAAAGCTTAGTTAAATCAGAATTAATTTCCCTCATGATAAGAGCATGATGTACTCTGAAGTAATGAATATTTCCATGCCAATTTCTATTTTAAATTCCTAGCTATATTGTTGATAAAATTATTTATTTAATTATTTTTAATGTGGCAAGAATTCTTTCCGAACAGGGTCTTTTTCTCCCTAATATTCTAATAGGTGAAAAAAATAAATTATGGCTGATGCTAAGCATGCAAACTTTAAGCCTAAAATATTTCTGTAAGTAATGAATGACTGAAAATAGGACATTAAAATGAAAATCATTTCATCTAAAGTTTACATTTGCCACCTTTTAGCTCTAAGTAGTTTATAGTATACGGGGGGTGTTTCTGAAGCAGAGGCATACATAGATTTGGTTGCTTAACCAACAAGGTAGAAATATAACAGATCAAATACAGCATAGAACAGGATTTTTTTTTTTTTTTTTTTTTTTTCCCCACTGGTTAGCCACTCTGCCTTAACACAGATGCAAAGTAGCTACTTGAGGCAAATTTAGGCTGCAGTTGCCACTTGAGGTTGGCTCCAATTCAGTGCACAATGACTCAAAACTATCTCAACTGAGTCTGTCAATGACAGCTAAAACTAAGCATTCTTCATGATGTAGAGCCCTGTTCTCTGAAAACTAATCAAGGCGACAAGGTCATATTGCACTGGTTATTGAAGAACCATCAAAATAATTTTTCTTGCTTCTATTCCAACATGGACTGAATTCAAAACCAAATCTACAGTAGAAATTTACAGTAGATGAAGAAGGTAAGTAGAATGTGCAGTACATCAAATCTGCACATTAACTGGTGATATCTCCAGCTAGCACACTTAATCAGATAGTCCATATATCCCAGTAAATCACACATGTATTTCAAGTGCTTAGTATGTCAGATAACACCTGGATGTTTTGAAATAATGGCCACACTACAGACAAGAGGGTACCAATCTCTCAGTGTAATTGTTTTATTCTCTATATATTCTTGTGAGATTGCAACAATGTGGTCATTATATATTAGTCTGAAATAAAGTAAAATCAAAAATCAGAGGATAAAATGTACTTCTAAACCAGCTTATTGAATAGTCAACCAAAAGCCTATAGAAATCAATGAAATTAATTCCCAGTGGGAACCGGGCTAAAAGATATTTTAGACCATTTTGAAGCTTTTGCCCACATCTAAAAATAATCTGTTTCTGGAGCCAAAACCTCTTGGGTTTAGTGTATTTTGTGTTCATACACTGTGAGCTGAGGCTGTGCAAGCACCTCTAATATTATCAATGTTAAGGAAAAGTAAAAATGTTCATTGTGTTTTAATACGTACTTGGCAACTTTTCATTAGGATAGACTGATACATATGACCATAAGTAAGCCACATAACTTAAAGCAACTGAACAAAGCTACAGTAATATTATATCAAACTGCTGAGTGTATCCCTCTCTGTTAAAAGGCTTGCAATGACCAGTACATATTCGCCAAACTCATGTACTTCTTTCTTGTTGGGCTCAAAGGCTTTGTGAATTCTGAATTTACAACTTTCTAAAAGGAAACATTTCAAAACTGAAATATAAAGAAAGCAAGAATTATATTGACAGTTTCAATTTAACAGGGTATACCATTCACTATACTAATTGAAAATTTACCTGCAATTAATCCCATACTTGGCAACTGGAAAACATTGGAAATTTTGTTTCAAAGTGCAGTTTTCAAATTGCATAAGAGAGTTGCTCAAACCTTTATCAAGTACTCAAATAGGTGTTTGCAATTATTATTATTATTATTTTTTAAGGATGGCCATTTAATGGGAGAGACATTAGGCTGCAGATCGCATAACAAAAATTTAATTTCCTCAACCCTATCTTTTCTCAGCTTCCAGGGCTCTGTGTCAGCTCAAATGTTCATTTGCTTGTCATCCCTAAAAGCACACCCAGTGCAATATAGCAATATACCAGCCCAGGGAAGTGAACTTGCCGTGACTTTGCACAACTGCGCAGCATATATGAGCAGCTGAGGCTCATCCGTGTCTGGAATGCACAGCTGGGAGATTTCCTGAGCTCCAGCAACAGCTCCTGTCCCTGGTTACCCACCCCATTCACTCCAGTCCCAGCATAACTGAAGAGAACCTCTAGACTTGGATGGCAAATTGAAGAGGTCTCTGTCATCCATATATAAAAGCCTCTGTGGGCCACAAATAGCTCCTTGGAGATGGGGAAATAAGGAACTCATTCAAATATTTCCCTTTTTGACTTCTGAACATAGCTTTTGCACTGCAGTTCATCTGCTAAGTAATTATGCCCAGCAAGCAGAGTCACCAACATGAAAATAGTTTTTGATAAACCAGTTGGCAAAAATCATTGCTTCCTGACAGAACAGGGCATCTCCCCTGCCCCTCTGGCAAGCCAAACCCATGCTGTGTTGGCTGTGAGGATATGAATCACCTGGTCTTTTATCAACAAGAAAAAAACAAAACAAAACAAAACAAACAAACAAATAAACAAAAAGACAAATCAAAACAAAAAACAACAACACCCCCTCACCCCCAAGTATTAATGTCTGTAGACCCCCAGCTACAGGAATTCTTGGTGCTCCTGAGCTCAAGAGACCTTGATGAGTGAGCCCTTCCTGAGGAGCATCCAGACAGCTCTACCAGTGGCACCATAAAAAAGGTGTCAAAGGAGTCATATGGGATGCTTTACAATAATAACCACTGCATGTGGGAGTCATTAGCTACTTTAAAAATTTTAATTATATTGTTCAGGTATATTGAGTTAAATAAAAGTCGTACTGAGTCTTGCTTATAAATCACCAATTTCAGTCTTCAAGGTGAGGAAACATACCATTTTTTATATATGATAACTTCTCATTCCTATGTATAGAAGATGACTGGATACACACACATACACACAAATTCGACCTACTGGAACTAAGTCAGTACTAAGGGGCCTGGAGCTGGGTCAGTGAGGAATATTCTAAATTAAAATATATAGGAGCATTACCTTGTAATTATTATGCATTATCTAATATAACTATTATGCATTATGTACTATCTATATGAGAATATATAATACAATTTTCCTATATACTCTACACGCTTTGTAATTTTAAAAAACGCTGGAAAAGTGGTCCTTAGACTTTAGTAATTCTGTCAGGATGATAATATGTATTTGAAAGGCATTTTAATGCATACATTTTTGTTTGAATATTCTTCATCGTTATAAACACAAAGCTTGAATTTGCTTCAATATTTGGCACCTTGGAAGCTATTCCATTGGAGACAGTACACAGTGTTTGTTACTGTATGTATTATGATTGGATCTGATATTGCCATCTGCATGAAGCTGTCCCCAACATTTCTCACTCCACGACCCTTCTTCTAATTACTTATAACTTTGCCAAATGTGTTTTGGACTGAAAATTTTCTTCCCACATGTGTTTCCTTAGTTTGATTATATAATTGTTTGTTTTTCAATTTACAGATAAAAGCCTGTATGAGAACAAGGCCAGACAAAAAGTGTGTGGTGTTGACCATATTAAAAATGCTGCATTTTTCACTTTCCTTTCCTTTCCTTTCCTTTCCTTTCCTTTCCTTTCCTTTCCTTTCCTTTCCTTTCCTTTCCTTTCCTTTCCTTTCCTTTCCTTTCCTTTCCTTTCCTTTCCTTTCCTTTCCTTTCCTTTCCTTTCCTTTCCTTTCCTTTCCTTTCCTTTCCTTTCCTTTCTTTTTTCTTCCCTTCCCTTCCCTTTTCCTTCTTTCTTTTTTCTTCTCTGTCTTTTCTGGTCTTTCCTGGACTTTTTTTTTTTTTTTTTTTTTGCTTTTTGCTTTCTTTCATTTTCTTTCTTTTTCTCTCTCTTTTTTTTTTTCTTTTTTTTTTTTTCCTCCCCCCCTTTTCATCTTTTCTTTTTTTTTTTTCTTTTTTCTTTTTTTTTCCTATTTTTCTTTTATTTTTCTTCCCCCACCCCTTATTTTTCTTTTCATTTATACAGTAAAAACACTAAATTTGACAGGAGTGGAGGAGCTTTGGCTAGAGAAATATTCCTGCTGCTCCTCTGAAAATCTATCCGCATTTGAAAATTTCCATTTTGCAAATGTTCAGAAAAGACTTGCTAGAGATTTATCTGAAAACTGAAGAGTCTGTCTGCTATGGACATACTCAGGGCTGCACAAATGTAATTCTTCCTATGATTAGAGCCAAGCACCACAAAATGTGTTTCCAATGTCCCTCAGGGAACTTTCTGTTGACAAAGTGCAAAGGAGATTAATTTGAATGTAGTGTGGACTAAATCAGAATTTAATAGTTGGTGAGCATATACAGGGAGAAAGAAATGGAAGAAGTATGATGAGAAGAGAGTGGAACCATGACTTGCCATGTGTGGCAGGAGATGGGGACTGGGAATTTGTGTGGAAGAGGCTTAGAGGACGACAAACAACCAAGGTAGGCAAAGGAAGAGAACTGAGATTAGCTGAGCAAAAAGACCAGGTGTGGAGAGAAAGAGGAAGTATAGACAAGGATTTCAGGGAACGGCGTTGAAAAGCAACACTAACTAAAACAGGGATTAGATAGTGCAGGAGGGCTAATTAGAAGTCTGGGAGCTGGTCAGTGGAAGCTTAATTATTCAGTTAGGTAAGAAGACATAAATGTATAAAGCATAAAGAAGACTGGGAATAAGAGTCAGACAGAACATTAAGCCATGATTTTAAAGGTGCAATGCAAGGAGGTAGCACATGGAAAATACCAACGCTGATAACGCTTTTGAACCCTTAATTTGAATCCTTGGGCACAAGCACGATGATATACTATTGTGGCATGATGATATACTACTTCTTCTGCAGAAATCCAGCCTTACTCAGTGAACCCCATTATAAGAAATCTCCTCTGGGTTTCCACAAGGTTATAAATTGAAAGAAATTACCAAACGTCTGCTTCATCAACTCTAGCAGTCAGAAGGTGTGAAAGGTATTAAGCAGTGGATTGCTAGAAGGAAACCTACCTGAATGGAGATGCTGAAAATTATGATGCCATGCAGGGGCGAAGATAGAACCTCTGACAGAGGTCTCATATGACACTAAAATAATTTTAAACTAAATTTTCCAGATGGTCACTAATTGCATATTTCCAGAGATTCACCCAGAGATCTGAGATCTAGTTTGAAATAGTGTTGGCTAGTCAGAGCTGCACTTGAATTCCACTGGAACAATGCTTCAGACATAATGAATTCAAAAGTCAGGTCCTTGGCACCTTGAATTGGACACTGAATATTACAACCCAGTTTTGACTTTAAGCTCTCACTTTCCCATTCTACAACAGACAGTGCTTCTCACCTTGAACTGTTCCTTTGGTCCAGATGTGTCTCCAAATAGAGAAATGTAATTTAAATTGGTTATTCCACAATTCATTTCAAGCCGAATACCTCAACAAACAACTCTCTTAGTTATGCAAAACTGCACTGATTTGTTTGTTTCAACTTGAACATTTAGTTCAATCCTACAGGGCTTTTGGCACTTTTTTGGTTAGACTGTGATTCATCTCACACAAGGGGTCAACTAGGTTCTTGAATTAAATACATAAGGAGAAAAAAAAAACCACAATAGTTCTGGAACGAGAAAACCACTGTAGCTTGCATTTACTGAAGAAAAACCTACGTAGTTAAGCTTTGTAACTAAAATAGAACCTCCACTTTTGGATAGAAACCAGAGAACAGTTTGGAGTTACAGTAAAATATCGTGTAGACAAATTAATTCCAGCGGAACAATAGCTTGAAGTGTTGCATTCATTTCATCTTAAAACTCAGGAAATCCAGACTGTGATTCTTTCATACCCAAGCAGAGTTTATTAAATGACAGATAATGTAGGAACATATAGAGCCAGAAACCTGAGGTAGAAAAGAAAGATTTTGTAGTAGTGTGGGAGGATGAAGCTCAGAAGAGTTCTTTATCTTTTAGTGACTCAGGTATTACATACTCATCTGAGTAGCTAACAGCAGAACACCTTGGTTGCAACTTCTCAGGCCACAAGACTGAAAACAAAGTGTTACACAAGGGAAAACATAAAAATACTTGGTTCAGCTGAAGTCAAACTCAGAGGATGTTCCTCATCCTGGAGTGATGTTTGTAATTCATTATGTTTGTAATTAAAAAACAAACAAACAAACAAAACAACAAAACAAATTCAATAACATCAGAATTGGAGATAGCAAAGTTTAAATGTAGCTATGCAATTTGGCATCTTGCATTAGCAGGTCTAATTTCACCTCTGCATGAACCAAACATCCAAATAAATTTATAGTAGAGGAAATATTATTCTTTTGTGTAACTGAAGACTACTGACATGCACAGGAAGTTTGATGCCTCCTGAATTTCACAAATAAAGTCTATGGGAAGAACAAGCAAACTCATGATAACCTTTTTTTCTTTTTCTTTTCTTTTTCTCTCTTTTTTTTTTTTTTCCAATACAACTTTTAAAACAACAGAGATGATTTTTGTCTCTTGTAAGAAAGTCACTCAAAAATAAGGAGTGATTTTTGCTATTTTAATCATAGATGAGGAATTATGCACACTGTCTCAAAACAAAAACAAAAACAAAAACAAAAACAAAAACAAAAACATTCCTTTGTCATAGGAAGAGTTAACAATCCGTTACAGAAAAATGACTTCAGCCTTCTAGGCTGTGAGAGTGTTGTGGAATTTGAATTACATATCTAAAATATTGCAGGTGTTTTCTCTAAGCAATTTTCCTTTGAGAAGACAATGTCTTGCATTGAAAAAAAGTTCATGAAATATTACAACCTAAGATACTGAATACTTTTTAATCATTCATTTCATTATATTTAAAAGAGCCCCTTGAAACCACTGAAAGAGTTATTTCATGTAACTGGATCCCCTTACCTTCTACATATGAGAAAAGTTATAGAAAGTCTAAGGTTTCAAGGAAAAAATTGTAACAGTGTATACAGATCAACGGTCCAGCATTTTGGCTAAAAATCTGAAAATATTGTTTTTGACATTCTAATGAGGTAAACTTGCAAGTTTCAGCAGGTATGATATCTGTTTTCACAGTCTACAGCCAGAAGGAACCGTTATCTGCTGTAGTCTTACCTCCTGTATAATACAAACTATTAGGTTTAAGCCAGATCTGTTACTGTATTACATTCAAAATTAAGATTTTAAGTTAGATGAATGAGGTTCAATGCCCAGAAGAGTAAGAGATTCTTTAGTCGCAGGCACAAAACAGGACACATAAGGTTGTGACACCTGTTCCCCAGGTCACAGTGAGAGCAGAAGGCTCCGTGGGAGATATGATCTCAGAAGACGAACCACACTTCACACTATAGAAGAAGGAAAAGTCCTCTAAAAGACCCTCTGCACATCGATAAAGCATGAAGTCATTCTGTGTGAGGTGCCCTGTTCAGATGTGGTTGAATTCTGGTACTTCAGATGAAAAGTGCATGTTGCTAATTGTTCATGAGGCAGAAAAATGCCTTACTGATTCTTACTGGTGAATAACTAATGGCCCCATGCATGAGATCTATAATATCTTTAGGTCCATGAAAGGTGAAGATAAACATCACGGTTTGCTAGAAGCAAACTTAGTAAAACCAAAGGGAGACGCACACCTATTCAGTCTACATTTTTAGAATGAATCTTGATTGAGATTCTGACACGTGTCCTAAACTCCCTAAGCATTGTTAAATACTGTCAGTTTGCAACAACAATAGAAATTATATCAGTGTCAGAACCCCAATTTTATTTGTGATAGCATAGCACCAGTAACTCAAAACTAGTATGAAAAATAAATGTTGAGTCAGAATTGCCAGCCTATTTCCTTAAGACAGCACAACCGCTGATCCTTTGCCTTTAAGAATGGCTTAATCTCAAACATGCTAATTCAGATAATAACTCCTGTGAAAACTCTAATTCCAGATAGAAACTAATAAAAGATGGATACTAGCATCAGTTAATGGCAAAGTAGAGATGTGATATTTATATAAGTCTGCTAATGTAAGAAAGTAAAATACGGTAAGCAAGATTGATTTTGTCTAACTCCTGCTTTTGAAAGAGATCTCTGATTGTTTCTGGCTGGTGCTGTCAGACCAACACACAATAGAAAAGTATACTACCAGACATAAAGCCTCTGCCAATTAGATTTAATATGGGATCATAAAATATTTTCTTGCATATTGATAGCAACAGTAAAGTAGCATTGGTGTGAAACTGATAAAAACAAGATCTTGAGTAGGTTATTGTGTTTTCATAAGTGACTGCAAATAGCACTCATGAATGGAAATGTGCAGCTGCTGTGTAGAAAAGCCATTAATTATTGCAATATTTTGAGGAAAAAGGAAAGGATAACATAATAAAAGGTCCTGACTCTAGCTGAGGCTGTGCATGAACTGATGGATGTAAAAGTCTCTACATCAGAGATTTGTGGCAGTCAAAGGATTGGGCCTTGTAAAATGTGAGCATTTACATGTGTCATGTACGTCTGAGTACATGTAAGAGAGGATTTTGATCGTCAGGTCTCTTTTGTCGCTGTCAGGATGTGCCATTCACTACCTCTTAAGTATCATAGAACATTGCTGGTACCTAAAACAGAATGATGGGCCTGAACTCTTGCATTTTGGCTGTGTGATGTAAAGTTAAAAGATGTAGTATAACAGACTTGATTTAGACGAGCAAACCGAAGCAAATATGATATTTACTTACTGTAGGCGCTTTCAGTACCTGAGGTTAAAGAGCCGTCTCTTTCTCTGGTATAATTCCAC
Source organism: Netta rufina (assembly GCF_964035555.1). Lineage (NCBI taxonomy): Eukaryota > Metazoa > Chordata > Aves > Anseriformes > Anatidae > Netta > Netta rufina. The sequence goes on along the minus strand of NC_140125.1, from coordinate 82,679,985 downwards.
TGGTTCAAGGGAATCGTGGAAGGATAAATTTGATGCAATACGTTCACCTGGTCACCTAGCAAACAGCAGATACGTTCCCTTTGTGTGGAAGTCTGCATACAATCAGTTTGCCATCTAGTGGCAAATATTTTGAACACAGTACTTTATATGCTATTTTAAATACCAGGGTGTGTTAAATCATCTGAGGTGTATGAAAACATGTATTATTAGGTGCAAATTATTTTAAAGCCTTAAAGAGTAACTGCATGTGTTTACCCAGCACTGTACACTCAGATAGGAAAAATTTCTGACTCAAGCTGGCTATCTAATGAAAAAACTCTTAAAATTGCAGTAACACTTTCTGTGCAGTGTGGCTAGATATGTATCACCTATGCATAGAAGAAGATGAAACAAAATACTGACAATCAGACACCTTTTAATTCACACATCTCCCCCTCCTTTCCATCCCTCTGGGAATACCAGAAATGTACTATTGTTGAAAATTTTTACATAGCAGAACTCAAGCCCTACCTGAATAGTCTCAGTAACTGGAACAGCAGCTGTCAATGTGGGAAAAGCAAAGACATAGCCAAGTCAGATTGTTTGTATTAAGGTTATGAGTTACTAATAGAAAGAATAGTTACCACTAGCAGCCGCATTCCATACCTCCTAACCCAAAGCAGCTACTAGAATCTGATCAGGAAATGCAAAAAAGATGTATTTTTAGTGGTGGATGGCCTGGTAGCACTTACACACTTATGTAAGTGGCTTTATTTTCCCTACTTCTAGTGCTAACTGGGCTATTCATAAGCATAACTGGACATTTATCTGCTTGTAGTACTTAAATGGCCTTTGTTACTATACTATTCATTGCTTTACTATTATTACCATATGCATCATGTCAGCAAATGTACCTGACTTGGAAAAATGCTGTTACCTTATTCTACAGATAAATGTCTCACTGATTCAACTACCAAGTGGAAAGGCTTCTGCCCTTCCTCCTGCTCAAGTGATTCCATAGATTTCATAGTAAGTGTAAAAACCATTCAAACCAGTGTCAGAATATAATGTCCCCAAAACCTAATTTAAAAAGAATAAAAAGGTATGAGTCCTGCATATCTAAATTCTACTGGGAGCCAATTCCATAGCCATGGAGATGAAATACCTGAGGGCCAACTGACATCTGCCAGTCTAGAACATATGCCAAAGAGCAGCTAACCACAGTGAGTGACAGGAAACAAGGGGTGCCAAAAGGTCAGAGAACAGCACAGGTCCTCCAATTTTAGCATATCCAGAATTGGCAGGGCAAACCCTGGAACACTAAAAACTTGAGCAATCTGATGCGAAAAATTGGATTTAAAGAAGATTTAGGCTGCTGAAATTCATATTAGGATGTCATTAGCTATTATCCGGCAGAAAACCATTTAATAATGAATTCTATTAAACTGGAGCTGTGCTCAAGAGCTGTTGAAATATATTTTGGAGATGTCATAAATACAATTCCTTGTTGTTTTCTGACAAATATCAGCTGGATCTAATGTCAGAGGAGCAGTAAAATTGAGTAAAAATTGTTTAGATGAGAGAATTTATCAGGTTTCTGAGCTCAATGGTATGTCTGCTTACACTGCAGTAGTCAAAAATATAAATATATATAGATGTTTCATTGAGTTACTAAATACATCTGTATTCAACCTCCTATTCAGTGATCACAGACAAATGCTTGATGCATCAAAAATGTACTTTTAGTCCCAATTGTCAACCTAGCTAGGGTAAAGTGACTTGCATTCTGTTATGGGCCATGAATCATGGTTACAAGAGTTAATTAAAGTTTTAATGGCAGGGTCAGCAAGGTCAAGTGAATGAGTTTGTATATATGTAATTAGGGCAGAACAGAAGATAATGGAGTTCATCAGGTGTAACTAAGAGCAGAAACCATCTGTTGTATTAGAGTGCTTGACTTTAAGATTCCAAATTGCTTTTGGAGTAAGAAGTTGGAAAAATACCTTTTTACTTGTCAATGAAGGAAAGTTTTCTGTAGAAATGACAGGTCTGAAAATCAGCAATGCCCCGGCACCATCTTCACAATAAATTCAAAGCCTACTGAACTCAAGAATGTGAATAAACAGGATTGTTTCAACAACATGCATTTTTATTTTCTGGGTAAAAGCAGTGCACCCATAAATGCAGAAAAATAAATATGAATGAGAAACTTTTGTAGATGGATATCTGTATGTGGTTTATTATTCATCAATTCAGTTTTAGAATTTTCCCACACTAAAGCAATGAGTTCAAACTAAAGTTTTCAAATACCAATAATCATTAATTTGTGGCACTTTTCAATCTAATAAGAAAAGATGCACTTTTTCCAGACTCCTGTACAGAGACGGCTCACAGGCTTTTTTTTTTTTTTTTTTTTTAAACAATCACTTTCTTCATATACTGATAATCAAATCAGCAAAAGTGTACTACATGAACAGGATAAAATACATGCACAATGATTTACTATGTAAACTTAAGAACGATGTGAAATAACAGAGTTAGGTTAATTTAAATTCCCTCTTAGGAGAGCAAAGGGAAACTGGTGAGCATTGAACTGTCTCAGTGCTCTTACCCAGTAGTCCTTCTCCAGCTGTATATTAGCACGTTTAGGGTGGCTATTGTCACTGTATTTATTTCTATTCCCTTGCCAGTACTTGAACCAGCCCTTCAGTCAGAAGATAAACTTCTGTAAATCACAAATCCCAGTCAGTTCTGGTATCTCTCCTCAGAGCACAAGAAAGAGATGGTTAATTAGTGCAATGCATTACTCTGCTGGGAACACCGCCTTACAGTGAACAAAAATGAGACCATTAGGTCATTTCTCATAGACTTCATAGTTACATCTACCCCAGTAAATCAAAGCAGGACCAGGAACTTTCTTGGGCACAGAAATGGGATTGCACGTAGAATCAAATGGTGGCTGGAAAGGTTCCTGCCCATGCCAGCTAGCACACCCAAGTACAAAATGGAGTCCCATAAAATGTTCAACCATTCCAAAATCACCCACTGAGTCCTGTCAGATAGGTTTTGGCTTTTCCAAATGGTGGAGAGACAGGTTTGTTTGCTGTAAGGCTATGTGATAATGGCTCATCTGCATACTCATAGAGGAGCACAGTGAGACAGTATCAGAAGTGGAGCCCACATAACCATGCTGGGCTACTACCAGGCCCATCTCATGCCCAGAGGAGCACAAGGACACAATGGCAGGCAGGAAGCCAAGCTGACACCACAGGAGCAAACATCTTGTCTAGATGCCTCCCAGGGCTGTCCCAGGAGACCCTCAGCCCCATTGTCTAGGTGTGAGGCCCATCACAACCCATCTGGAGCAGCTCTCCAGATCTCCTTTTAGAAGGTTGCTGCCTAGGGTGTAGGACACATTATGGGGAAGAGCATTTGGGCGTTGTGCAGGATTTATTACAGGATGATCAGGGGAGGAACTAAAAGCTTGAAAAGGAGGGATTTAGGTGATCTGGGGAGGAACAAATGTTAGGAAGTAGAGGGGTAAGGGGATAAAAAAGGGCAGTCAAATGGATGTTTTTCCAGTCAGCATGCAGACAAGTCATGGCCTGCTCCTCATCAGCATGGTCTGACCCATTTTCTTCTTAAATTCCTTTAGAACTCTCTTGGGTGAGGTACTGTCTACACAATGTCATGTGCACGTCTGTGGTGCCAGCAGCTGGAGGCAGACCATGGGTCAGAAGGTCCTCGTGTCCATGCTGCCAACAATGAGAGGGAGTGCAGGTGTGCAAGGAAGCCTCAACTCTCTCAGGCCATTTGATCCAGCATGATAAATGTTCCTCTAACAGCAACAACAAGTTTACAATCCTCTCCTCCATTTTCCATGGGCCGAAGTCCTAAAGAGATTTTTCAGAGCTTCACTATACTCATCAGAAATTCCCACTAACACTAGTGGAGATGCCAGAATATCTTCCAAAGTTGGGCTTGTGGCAATAAACACATTAAGCTTCTCTGCAAAAAGAGATATAGAAAATATAGATTTTTTTTTAAATTATTATTATTATTGTATTTAATACAGACAATTACACTTGGTTCTTAGGCATATAGTAGGACCAGGGTAGAAAGTTTACTTTGCTACAATCATGTGATAACATCTCTCTAGATAAATAAAAGACTTCATTTTCAGTTCTATTACTCCCACACCAGTTACAAACAATAAAATTAATTTCTAGTTTGAATAAATAAAGCCTATTAAATTGGTTCCTTTGCCAACACTTTAAAGTTCTATATTGAACTTGTTTTCAAAACCATCAGTGTCAGTTGACAAAACAAAAAATGTCATTCACTGTTTTTGAAATTAAGACAGCTCCATAGATACAAGTAGCTCGTTAGGGTTAAGTACCTCAAAAGGAATTTAATTCATTTACTGTTTGCAAATCAGAAAGAATTATACCAATTTTTGAGTTAAACAATTTGATTTAGTACAATGAACATTTTAGAGTTTGTGACCTTTTATGCTGAAATGCAAGAAGACAACTTTTCAGGAGCTAAAAGTTCATTTATATGCTGTTATCAGGAAGGAGGGCATTGTTAAAGGCAATCTGACAAACTTTGAAACTAGTAATAGACTGGTCCATCTGAAGTACCTTCCTACATCCACTGAATTCTCAGATCTCTCAAAATTTATCCCTCAAAGATCCCTCAAAATTTATCCATCTGCAGCCAAGGTGAAAGAAGGAAAGAACCTAATTGTTTGGATCCTCAAAGAGGTAGAGCCTAGAACTCACAGAATTCTCTCTGCCTCCAAGCTTGGAAACCAAGCTGTCATATTAAGGCTGTATAGTACATATATGATCAACATTGACCTATGCATGGGTTGTGTCTTTCTCAAGATACAATAAAGTTATATTTACAACAATTGTAATACAATGTAAGTCAATAAATGTAAGTGCTTTTTTGTTTTTAAAATATGTATTTTCATCAAATTGTCTTCACTTCATAGTCTTTATAGTCTTGCAGTCACTCTAGTAAAAGAATAAAGATAGTGGCCACATTATTTCCAAAGCTCTTCCTCCTACACAATTTAAGAAAAGTTCCTCCCATCAGCAGATGGAGACAGAGTACACATGTTTTGATGTCATCTCACCACAGAATGTAGAGAGCATCCATTTGGTTGATCTCTGTATTTTCTTTAGGATTTCTGGGTAATCAACATACTTTGGATTTCAGTATTTTCCCCAATTCTAATTTTTTTCATTGTTTCAAATTACCTAAGAATTGCGTTTCTGGATCTGGCTATGTATCTTAAGGCGCAGTGTGTTTTAGAGCCCACAATCGGTGTAATAGCAACATAAATCACCTGTTAACTTCCATCAGAGATATTTGTGGAATATTTCTGTATGATATATTTATTCAAATTTTTGTTATTTTTTTTTTTTTGCAATTATATTTGCATTATAAATTGTGGATTTCCATGGGAACTTTTTTTTTTTTTAAATGTAAATAACGAGCTTAGACAGCAAACTAAGCACTAAGCGTTTATAAATTTTCTCACAGTTCATTATTACAAAATATATTTTGTTTTGCCCCAGGTAACAAATAGAAAGTAGGTAGTGCCTGGGTAATATGAAGTGCCATTATCAGTTACTTGAAAGAGATACTGCCTTATAGAAATATACTTAATTTCACTTTCAAAAGCTCTCTGCAATTATTCCCTGTTCTGCAATTGTCTGCAGTTATGCTTTGATCACTATTCGTTAAGCCAAGTCCATATTCATATGAAGGAAGTACATGGGTACAACCAAATACCAAATAACAGTGTTTATTAACAATTCTCAAACATGTGAGGATAAGCTACTGAAGTAACTGTTTCCTGGGTGTTTCCACAACACGAAACAGCACAAACTCCAGGGGTTAAAAATTAATGTCGTACTATTTTTCCTCATATCATGAATAACAATCTGCAATGCAATGCTTCAGAAAACAGTCCGTAATTAAAAATAATAATAATAAAAAAAAATAGGGCTAGTTGAAACCAAAATAGATCATTTAGTTTAACCTGTGTTAAAACTTGTCTTCTGTCTCCCCATGCTGAATAGGAATTGTCATATTTCCTATAGTTGACCTAGTAAAAAAGAAGATAAGAAAAAAAATACCAAAATGATTATTCCATTATCTCAACATTTTGCTAACAGCAACACAATATCTCCTCCATTGCCATTCATTATTGACTTTCCAGTCAGTATTTTGGATCACACAGTTTCTGCCATTCCCAGTTATGATTTGCTGCTGTTTGTTGTTACCACAATTCAGTTGTTTCCATGCTTGGAAGCAAGGTTGCAACAGAAATCCTATCCTCTCAGAGTATTTAAAATGTTCAGCTTCACAATAGGAACAGGAAGAAGCACTCAATCTCCTCAGTAAATCCATGTCTATAGCTTCCATTACATTTCAGTCAAACTCAGTGACTTTAGTTCTATCCTCAAACTTCGTCTGATTAAATTGACTCTTTGTGAACATGTCAGTGAAATATTATATTTAATAACGGTATTAGATTAATGCAATCCATTATTTTTTCAATTAGATTGCTACTCATGGTTACTGCAAATCTTTATGCAAATTTTATGTCACAAATGTTTTCATTTGATCTTTTTGGATAGACATGATACTCTTTGAATGGAACCTTTTGTTCATTTTCAAACATTTTTTAATTAATAAAAATTGCTAACATATCTCTTCATTAATTTGCTACTTGTGACTATTGCAACAACTTAAGCAAATTAATTTTGTTGTTATTGTTGTTTCATTCTATTCCTTTGACATCACTTCAGCTATCAAAATACTATTTAACTGATGCACAGACTTTTGTGCTAGCATTTTGCACAGGAAGAAATTTCACAGGATACTACCTGTAATTTCCCTGACAGTGTTCACAATCTGGAACTATCCAATTCATGAGCAGAAGCTCTTGTTTGCTGACTACAGATGACATCCTAAAGCAGATAGTATTAATTTTGTACAATTAAAAAGACATAAAAAAATGAAACTTGCTCAGATTATGTTGGTGATAACAAAGTAAATAAATAAATAAATCATTCTTCATTCAGTTTCAGAAATACTCCCTTATATTAGCTCTTTTTCTATGTAATGCAGCATAGTGAATCATAACATGTCTGTAAAAAGTCAAATCCAAATCCATTAAGGAACTGCTCAGTAGAAGGTGGATCTGATTTAGAGCATGCTAAATTTCATTCTACTGAAGGAAAAAATAATGATTCAGGAAAAGGAGAAGAGTCATAACATAAGTCTGTCGTTTCTTAACCTAATTATACCTAATTTAATGTGAATTATACATGATGTAATAAATATAGAATAAAAATGCTAACAGGAACAATGTGAAGAATGTACTGTTCTACATGTACAGTCAACAGAATTAATGTTAGAAATTGTAAAACTAATTAAATGTAGGAAGGTGTAATCAACCCAAGGAGTGGTGATTAAATGAATGCTGAAAAAAAAAAACAACAACAAACAGAAGGTAGAAAATAGAATACAGAATTTTGTCTCTAAATGGCCAACTTGTATTATAGATATGCTTTAGTTGACCATAGGTACAAAAGTATGATCATTAAATGAGTGAATAGGATTTTCTGTTTGGTCTTCAGCCGCTTACAATTAGCTCACAGATGGCTTCTGTCTCAATTCTGTTTAATCCAATCAACCTACCTCACTCTGTCCTATGCTCACCTATAAGAATGTTTTTTTGGGTGAAAAACAGCTGCTTCTTCTGACTGATATTGACATAAGGAATATAGCAACATCACTTCCTCTCACTCATCATGTGTCCATGGCTCTCAAGGTCAAAACTGCTGAAACCAAGGTAAAGGGAATTGAGTTTGTATAGTGCTGTATGTCACTGGGTAGTATTTAGAGTATTAGGTAGCTACTGCAGGTCTTTAAAAAGCAATTGCTTTCATTCTTACAGAGTATTATTCAATGTTCGCTTCTTAAAAAGCAAAAAGAACGGGAGAGCTTATTATTGGTCTGGTAGTAAGTACTGCAAAGTACACCTTACAAGAAGGATTTAAGAATATGTGCTGTAGCTGCATTTATGAGATCTAATTCTTGGAATTGCCTAATAAAATCAAAAAATTAATGATACCAAGGTATTCCTAACATTCTTTCTTTAAATTGTTTTAGCATATAATAAATGACCCTGTAGTTTTTAACTCATGTTTTCCACTTTGAAATATTTGAGGGGTTACAAAGGGAAAAAATAGTTTGAAAATAAAATATATTTTGAGTTTTAAATATATATATATAAATTTCAGTGGAAATGAAAAGAAGTTGAATGTTATAGAAATGGAAAATTTCCAAAAAGTTTCTATTTTTGTGTTATTAATTTGAGTATATTCTTAGCACTGCACTGCATGCCTTTCTTTAGCTGTACTCAAGTGAGCAAAGCAAGCTAATACCTCACTACATTAGATAGGAACTAAGAATATTCTGGGTATAAAGAGAAAAATCTTGGGCCTTTGAAGCCAATGCAAGTTTAGCCCTGACTTCAAGAGAGGCCAGGAATTCACCTACTGTAATTAGAGGTCAACAGGCCATCAGCTCACAGCCTTCCTTCAGCTCTGTTATTCAGTCCTGTCTCACCACTTTTATTACAGTACAAATCTGCATCTGGAGCAGATAAGGCTTAAAGGAGGCAGATAAAGGAGAATTCCAGGAAATGTGCATCTGCTCAGAGAAATGGGATAAAAATGATTCCCAACAAAAAAAAGTGCCCAAGATTTAGGGATACTTTCAGGGGGTGAGGTACAGCATGGCTACTAAACTTGCATGTAACATTGCAGTCAATGAACCGTACCCCACTGACCATGGGGTACACCATGATCCAAAAGAATGAATGAAACAGTTTATTTGGCCAATTGTCATTTACGATAAAGATATTGAAAAAAGGAGAGCTGTATTTTCCTCTCAGATAAAACTGGTTGACAACAGATTAAATGTTCTCAGTTTTTGTTTTGCTTTCTTTTGATGTAGAGAAAAAAAACATAGAATAAGATTGTCAAATATCAGTTTGTACAGGCACGATGGGTTTCTCTTCTGTTGCATTAGAAATAGAATATTGCCTCCTTGCAACTGTGAGTGATAAATGCAGTGACGTAGTTTCACTTTTCAATATCTAGCAAAATAAAAGTAATATAAATGGTTAGTAAATTTGCAGTATCCATACATCTGTAAGTGTCAGATGGTTCTGTAAATATATCTACCACACAGCCATTCAAAGACATATGGTCAGAATTGAACAATAGAGATATCTGAATGAAGCTTCATCCAGAGAGGCACCTGGTTTTGAAGAATCCATTATTTCCAAAGACAGTTTGTTCCATTGGCTAATTGCCTTTACAGTTGAAAATGTCTTGAATGCATCTTTTGAATTTGTCCAGCTATAACTTGAAGTTGTTTACTTCATGTGGCTTTTCTGATGGATTAAAGAGCCCCTAATACCTGGTATTTTCTGCCTGCAAAGGAACTTATCCATCATAAGCAAATCATCCCTCAGAGCTAAACAGATTGACCTCTTTAGAGCTGTAGTCCTAATGAAAAACAAAAAACAAAACAAAACACAAAACAACAACAACAACAACAAAAAAACATTTCTAGCCATCAGCTCTCTTTTGTGGTTCTTCTCTGCACCTTCATTTTTTAACATATTTTTTTAAAATGCTGACTCCAAACTGGTTGTCACTTTATCTTCCCAAGTGCTGTGTTTAAGGGTAATGCCTCTTCCTTATTTTGCTTTATATTCTCCCAGCTTAAATCCCAAAGCCTTGAGGGCTTGTTTTCTGTCACAGTATGGCAAGAGAAACTCATAAAACTGAGTTAGTATGAGCTAACGTTCATCTATACCTTTTACCAACATATAACAAGTTAAATCAAAATGAAAATTGCATTTCCAAGTTGTCTATGTTTTATATTTTTCTCTGAAATCTTGGCTTAAAACTGACTTTTATTTAAAAATGAGGATTTCAAAAAAATATCCTTTTTCTTTTTTTTTTTTTTTTTCTTGCCTTTGTTGTTTGTGAATCACTTGTCAAGAACATTTTCCAACTTTATCCTCAAATATCCATAGTAAGGATGAGGGCACAGAACTATTCAATAACCAATTTTGATGAAAATTCTTGAATAAAAGCAAATAAATAAAAAGAGCAAGTGTCTTTCAAACACTGAAAAATGGAAATGATTTGTGAAACTTTGCAGCGTCTTATAATTTCTTTATGTTTGGTTTGCTTTGAATTTCTTTCATCTTACGTCTCCAAATACTTCATTTTCTTTTTTAGTTATAAATATGCAACTATTTTCCCTACCTCAGTCCCTGTAGTCAAACTGCACACATGACTTCTTTTACCTTTCTTCAAAAAAGGACTTCTATTACCCTATTAGTTCTTACCTATTCTTTCTTAAATTCAGTTCCATTGTGTCACATATCAAAGACAGAAACACTGGCTTCTTTTGCTTTGATACAGTGCTTTACTATACTCAATTCATAATCTCTGCTTGCCATTTTGATGAAAAATTATGTACAGTTCACTACGGTCTGTTTAATTTATACAGGGTTACTTTTCAAGAATTTACTTTTGAATGAATATCTGTATTTGTAATTTTTCATCATAGTCTTCATTTTTCTATTTTAAATTTATTTTTGACTAGCATGGACAAGAATTTCTGTAAAACCTAAGAACTTTCAGACTTGATATCAGCTCAATTTCATCTCTGGAACTGAGCTAAATTTGATCTCTGGGGAAATTCAGCAGGAAATCTTGCATGGCACATACATAAATTTTCAGGCTTAGGACCCATATTTACGTGTCCAAATTTACTTAATAATGGAATCACTATAGTAATTACATTCTTGTTAGATCATTATTGCAGTATGACATTGCTCTCAGGCAATGAAAACTGTCACTGCTACTTTCAAACTAAATCATTTGCTGTACCTTGACAAAATTTAAAACCTGTTAATAGAAGAGGAAGTTGAAAGTTGATCTAGTTACATCTTTTTACAAAGAGAATGTAGCACTAGAAAAAGTGCAAAGACAACAATAGCAATCACTGATACAGTATAGATTTTGTATCTGGAGGGACTTAGTAGTAGATGAGAACTTTTCTCCTTAGGTATCTGACACATAGGACAGTATAGAGACAGAAACGATTAGGGATAACAGAAAATATAAGTAGGGAATGAAAAACTCACTATTTCTGATAACGTAAGGACTAGAGGGCATTTCACAAGCCAGTCATTAAAACTATCATTCAATAGGTTTAAAGCCCCACCCCACCCCAAGGTATTTTCTCACAACACCCAGAATTAAGTTGTGGTACTTTTTTTCAGAAAGTATTCTGGAAAATGAAAGCAAATTGAAAAAGTAGTGGAAGAAAGACCCATCAAGGTCTTCAAAACGCTGTGATGTGGATGCAATCTATGGTTTTAAAAGGTTTTAAGATTTTAAAACATCCATCCCTGGAAACAAGCATTACTTGTACTTCCCATGTCCTTATACTACTTCCCCCAGTTTACACATTTGGCTATTGTAAAGTAGCCTAAATGGAATTTTGGACCAGAATGGTACATTTTTTTGATGTGCCTAGAAGTATTTTATGTAACACTGTCTTTCTGTGGCAGTGTCCTCTTTTTAAATATCGAGACCATGATTAAAATGTCCATTGCAGAACTAAGACTGTAAAAGCTGTAATTTCTATTGAAGGGGAAAAATTACTTTGTCTAGTTAGTCATTGTGAAATCTACTAGTATATATCCAATCAAAAGTGTGATACAGCTTTTTTCTTGAAAGTGGAAGCTGTAAGTTTGAATTCTTTTAGGTAGGACAGGCCATCAAACACAGGGTACAGACATCTTGAGTAAATGCTATCCAAATCAAGCTAATGCATTCTTAAGAATGCATTTTCTGCCACTCAGCTTTTACTTTGAAGTAAAGTGGAAAATGATGGAGGGACACTTAAAAGCTGAAATGAAATACAGATTTAGCTTCTGCAAAATAATTACTGGCAACTGAGGCACCAGAATGACTGGTAAGAGATCTGAATGACCACGATGATCTTATTATGGGTCATCAGTACAGTTTTGTTGTGGGGAGTGTTGCTGTTAATAGTGTCCATGTTCAGTTTTTCTCTAAAGAAGAACAGGATTACCAGAAAGAGAAATGATACTACTATTGTCTGTATGTCTCAAACAAACAAACAAGCAAACAAAAAACACAAACAAACAAAAAACACAAAACAATAACAACAACAACAACAAAAAACAACAAAGTACAATGAAAGAGGGTTTATCACTACATGTTAAGTTTAGCTCAACCTCAAGAGTATGAAAAGGTGAAAGAATAGCTAATAAGAGAGGACCGCTGTGGGACAAGGCACCAGGATTTCATCACGTCTTCAAATTTTATAATAAGGGAAAGTTCAGTTAAAGTGAGAATATACAGGATCATAAAAGATATAGTATGAAATAGGACATACTAGCAGCATCAAATAAGGAAACATGAAGTGAATAGGTGAACAAAATGTAAGCTTAAGCAGTTAAAGAATGGAAGGTTAAAAAAATATAATAGAGGAAAAATGGAACAAATATGGAAGATGAGGCAAAACCACAAATACCGATGAAAAGGATAAGCTGCAGCAGATACAGAACCTTACATAGGAAGAAGCATTTTGCAGTGGTTTCCTCACCCTTAAGAGTACAGGAAGCAATTCAGAGATAAATTTCCTATAGTATTCATACTCAAGTGGAATAGGTAAAACAACACAAAAGGCCTGATGGCTAAGGCTAGATGGTCAAAATCTAGCCTTTATATATATTCTATAGAATATATAGAATATATATATGTATATTAAATATATAATAATATAGAATATATATAGAATATATATTCCTATATATAGGAATAACAGTCAACATTGCATTTTCAATAAAACTTAAAATGCTTCATATGTCGGAGATCTATGGAGATCTTAACCAGATGAGTCAGGTAAACACCATTGCTAGTTTCAACAATTTGGTAGCCAAACTGGAGAATGGGCAAGAAAAATTTTAAATCATTTTATGTGTTCATTATATGTGTTATTTCCCTACAGAGAAAAAAAAAAAGAAAAGAAAAGAAAACAAACAAACTACAAAAAACAACCAGCCAACCAAACCAAACAAAAAAAAACCAACAACCCATCAGCAGCTGAAGCACAAATAATCATCTGGAATGTCATTTGATCATCAGAGAAAACAAAAATGCCAGTGTTATGCATTAGCAAGACTCCATTGTTATTACCAAAGTATATTAAACTTCAAAACATAATTTTACATTATAACTGTAGGAATTAATATAACTCCTAGGGCCTGCATAATTCAGGAAGCCAGCTTAGATGAGCACAGATGTGAATTATGCTTCACTTGAAAAGAAAGGATCTGAAGGCATTTTAGGAACATTATCAGGCGAAGGCTCACATTTTTTCCTCTGGATGCATTACTTCTGAAGCGTCAGGTCAGAAGTGAAGATACTTCAACGGAATGAAAGAAATAATGATGCCACGATACCTTAGGAAGCACAAATTCTTTGTGTAATTCTTTTTATAATGTTTCTTATTTTAAAGACCCAATGTTTGATAATAAGATAGTGGTACTTTCTGAAGCTCATATTTTTATGCACATTTTTAAAATTTGGAGTTGGAGTTTATTTAAAAGAAATTCACAAGTAATTGAGTTTTGAAAGGTGTTTAACAGCTATCCCTCGTTATCTTCATTTAAGTTATTCTCATTTAAGTTGCCTATATCCCTACCTTTGAATGTAAACACTGGAATGACATACTTTCTAGAGGCTAGAAAACAACAATCATACCTTTACAATTTTCTACATTTTGTATTTATATAGTTTCAACATAATTACAAGGATGGCATTTCTTTTAAGACAAAAATTAGGCTAGTTACACATCTGAATGATCTGAAACTCTCAAATGTGCTTCTCATTCCCTGAATTCTTACAAATTACATCTGGAATTATTTTTGACAATGCAAACACACAACATTAGGTTTTATTCTCTTTTTCCCTTTTGCAGGTTGTTCTGTTGAACCTGTTGATATGCATGGCAGTTTTCTACACCGTGTATTATGTAGTCCTTTCCATTGGCTTTGCAGTATTCAAGTAAGATTTCCATGTCTTTACTATGACTGCATGTTACAGATGGATATAGTGAGTAGAACAATGACTCTGGAGAAGAGACATCCAGACTGGAGGCATCCAGCCCATTATTCTGTGAACAGATTTTTCAAATTCAGTTATATTGTTACACCCGAACCTTCATTTAAATGCATGAAGTAAATAATACTCAAAAGTAAATATAAAATGCTGACTCTAATATACTTCCTTGCACTTGTAAATAAATAAACTTAAAAGAAAATATGACATGAAAAATTTAAAAGGAAAGATTTTATAGTCAATAAGAAATATAAATTATTTTCCCTTAGGAAGCTATTGACTGGCATGTATAGTGTCAGACATTTTAAGTAAAAATATGGAGAGGAGATCACAGAAACCGTGTGCAAGGGCAAGACCATAACATGAATGAAATGTAGAATATTTCATTTGGAATCTTATTTAAAAGCACCTATAATACGTTATGCAATCACTAAGGCATTATTGAAAATTTATGGTTAAATTTATTTATTCTATTTCCCCAGGATTCAAATGTTGGATGGTTTGGCACCTTTTGATTTTAAGACAAATCCATCATGGTTTAACCCACATTATTTAGGTAATCTAATTTTTTTTTTTTTCCCCAGCCAAGAAAATAGATTAAATCTGGATGTAAACTCATTTTCCTTATTGACAATATTTTAGAGCCCTTTTAGTAATATAGTGGGCATTAAAATTTCAGAGTTTGATTGTAATTCAGTTCCTAAACATGCCTTTATATATCCTAATACAAATTCCTGCAGTATCATCTGAAACCTTCAAAATAATTTCACGTTCCTAAACCGTCATTCTTAAATTACATGCACAGATGAAATTTTTCTCAGACTTGTAATCTATTTTACAAAGGCAAACCACATTACCTGTAATTAGAACTGCTCAAAAGTAAATTGTTCAGTTGATCATGTTAAAAAGAGTGATAAAAAATTATGTATATTTGTACATTGACAATACGGTTTTCAGATGAAAAAAATATCCCATTTGTAGCAATGGAAAAATAAAATTTAAATCATATTCGATTAAAATTACTTTTCAAGGCTCTAATGTAATTACCGTATCTCAATATGATTTTTCTGTTCCAGAATTGTATAAGGTAATTTGATGCAGCATGCTTATAAGGTGCCAAAGACAGTTGATACATCATGCAAGTTGGTAATATTCAATCCCGCTTTTTGTCCACCTGATGAAGTAACATGGAGTAGCAAAACTTAGAAGGATCTGTTTAAATCTATGGGCACAGAGACACACCTGAGCTCTCTGAATGGTGTTGCAAATGTGAATTAGTTTGTTTAGGGGTCTCACTTGTGCCTGTTAAAAACAGAATGATGTCTTTAAAAGATAATGTCAAAATAAAAATGGGAGTCTCAGCTCAGAACTGAGCTATTGTTACTGGCCCAGTTTTGTGGAAAAGTATACAGAGCATCTGTATACTATCTGTATTTTATCTGTGTACGCTGCCTTTTATTATGTCTGTATACATGGTTTTTACTTTTGAAATTACAGAATTATTGGCAAAATTTAAATGAATACTATTAACATTAAATCTAATAAATTAAAGAAAGCATTTATGCATTACAAACATTACATTTTTGAAGTGCATTTTCTGTTTTCCTAACCACATGTGGTTTTATCTTTTTCTTGGTGTTTTTACATTTTTTTAAACCAAAAAGATGAAAGATCCATATTACATTAAGAACTAATTGACTGTGTAAAGAAAATAATAAAATTGAGAGGCACAAAATGCTGCCAAATGTATAAATTAAATACAGAAAAAAATAATAACATTCTCTCTACTCTGAGTTACAGTAATGTTAGCTATTACATTACTACAATAAAAAAATAATTCAGTTAAAAATGGGAGTTCAATATGCCTAGGGACATTAAAAAGAAAAATGAAAAGTCTTCAGATTGAAAATCCTATGAATCAGTAGTGTGCTGTTATTGCCTGTTCGTTACACAACCACTGAGGGCTGTAGCTGGAGGAGACATCAGGCATTTTCCATTCAGCCCCACTAGGTCAGGTAGCAGGACATGAGGGCTCACCCACAAGGGTTTCTCTTGGTCCTACCTCCCATGCTGGCAAGAAAGTGTCCTGTGAGCCAAGCTGAGCGAGGCTTTGGGGAAGCCTGCACCTCCCAGAAGAGCAGGAGCACCTCCACACCCTAGCTCCTCTGCTCCATGACGGCTTAGGTGGTTTCTGCAGGCTGCACAGCTTGCCTGTGAGGCGGACTTCCTCGGTCAGCTTGCTTTATTAGTGTCTCAGCAACAGAACTCAGCTATTGTCCATATTGTATATTGTATATTGTAGCTGGCATATTGTATATGGTAGCTGTGTCAGCCTTGCTATCAGAACCGAAAAGCCAGACCTCCTGGTTTTATACACCATGAGATACACATGGATGGCCTGTGCTTGCTTTGTAGGCTCTCTACTCTCTTTCCCCTTGCATGTCTCATCTTTAAGTTGCACTGATACATGTGCATGATGCAAACAAGTGGACAGGGAGAAAACTGTCAAGGTTCATACTGGATGTAACCCCTTAGCCACACAGTTCTGTTTTGGAAGAAAAAAAGTTGCTCTATGTCAGTATCAATGAAGTCTATTTAGTGCCATACACAAAGACCCTGGATGGATGGTCTCTGAGAAGGATTTCCACACTATTTCTCTTTTAGGCAACACATAGAGGACTGTTCATCCTCATGTTTTTTACACAAAATATGAAACATTTGAAAGCTTATAGGGAAATTGGGATACAACCCATGCAGGTGTCTGTGGTAAAATTAGAAATGAACTTTATAATGAAACCATCAGTGTAATATTTGATCTAATCAGAAATAATTTGCATAACATTGTATCAGAGATTTTAACTTCCTAGTGCTATTACCTTTGAATATGAGAAAAAAGCCTTTCAAAACTATGCTTGGTGTAAATATCCTGCTTTCATTTACAGTTCTTGTAGTCTCATTGGAAATAACCTTCTTCATTTGTGGCCTGCTATTTGCCCTGGTTGTGGAAGAATGGGTTTGGGATTACGCTGTAACAGTTACTGTTATTCATATCATCATAACCTCAGTTGGTAAGTAGGTTTGCTGCTAAATATATGTGTAGCCCATTCTTCCGTGGAGCTAAAAACACATTAATCTGTACTTTCCATCCATTTAATTTATCCATGTTTTTAAATACCGACATTTAAAACTTAATTCTGTATTTGTTGGAGTATTAAAAAAATAGTAATAACAAAACAAAACAAATTTCTTATAAAATTTCAGAATTTTAAACTCTGAAGTAAACTATCTTATATCATTATATCGTATGGTGCACACTGATCTCCAAACAACACCAGAACTGTTATTATTGCTTTCAAATGGCCAGCCAAAGTTCACCTGCACTACCAGAGCACGCAGCATGCCTCCTAGCTCCCTTCAGTGCTTCAACAGCCCTGCTGGGTCTTCTGGAGGCTGATACAGGCTCATATTGATCATACAGTGGGGATATTGGTCATCTTACAGGAGAAAAAGGTAGCTGCATGACACATAGCAGAGCTAGGTATCTATGATGACTCGCAGTGCACAGTCCTAGCCTGTCTTTCTTGTGCTGTTATCACCCATTAAACTTAAAACATTAGACAGGTTAAAATATTTGCATTGCAGCAACATGGAAGTACTCTACTAGATGATCAGTGTCTCCATTATACTGAACTTTGTACAGTTAAGTAGTAACAAACCATTTCTTTTTCAGAGATTTTACAATCTAAAACTTCAATTTAGCACACGCTTTTAATGTTTAAAGATGACTTCCAGTGGGATTGCTCACCCACTTTTGTGCAACAGTATAACCAAATATCTGAATGATTAGGACCTCAATAAGAGTTTGCAATTTCAATAAATCTAAAGCATGTAATCTCTGAAAGATAACTAAGCAGATACTGTAATGCAATATTTGCATATCCTCATACTTACTGTTTAAAAACTTACATTCCTCCTTTTCTTTTCCTTGCAGTTATGTCTGAATTCCCTTTGATGTTACACTGGTGGCTGGCATTAGGTAAAATTAAAGTTCAAATCACTAGAATCTAGAAAATTTGCATTTACAGTATGATTTCTTTTTCTATTAAATGTCTGTTGTCACAATGCTTTGGGAGTTGTCAGTATTTGAGGAAGAAATATATTCTTTACATCTACACTTTTAAGGACACAGGCAAGTATCGCTAAACTAACATTTGACTTGCCTTAAAAAATCACCTATTTTAAGACCAGAATGTACGCAAATTATGTTATTCTTCCTACCAAACAGCAGATATGTTCACATTGCTGAAATGAGCCATGTTAATTCCTGAATAATCAAGCTATCTATTTCATCAAATGCAGGTGTCAAAAAGACAGTTAGCCAAACTAGTCTTCCTTGGTACTCTTTACAATCAATGGAAAGAAATAGACACTTTCTGAAACAATTTTTATAAACACTATATACAGGTACTATGATAGACAAGATAAATCTCAGTCATCACATTTTCTTACAGTGAATAGCAAATCTAAATTTTAGAATGTTTAATTTTCTGTAAAATTAGAAATATAGTCATGTGCTAGTCTATATTATCTTGGAAAACAGTTAAGGGAGAAAGTGCTGGCTTCTGCTCTTCTTTCTTTTATGATGTATAACATGGATCGACAGCTGTAGTAAATTCCTAAAAGACAGAGACAAGCAAATAAATCTCTTGTCCTGCAACTGGTTTTGTATCAGCAACTACCGGGACTGATCTCTATGTGGGTGGTTAAAGTCTTGGGCAAAATGTTTAAGTAAACAGACCATTCAAAAAAATAAGAAAAACTGACTAAAGTTTTATTATAATGTTTGTATTCCACTGAAAATAAATAATAAAAAAATACAAAACTGTCATGCTTTTCCTTTCAGGATCTGGAGTAATTTCCATGATCTGTGGAGGACAGATTTTGGCATACTGCTTGTTCAAAGACAACTTCATTTATCCAGTTCTAGATGATTTTTGAAAAGGCAATTTAGAGCTTGTGTTTATATTTATATAATTCCAAAGATTTCTTTAACAACATAATTAAAATGAAGCTAGAAACTGTCTAATCATAAGGCTAATATTTAGCTTACCAGAACTCTTGTATCTTACATTTGTTTGCAAAGTCAATGTTATGACTTTTAGCTATTGTATATAATCACTTTTAGCTTTTGTATGTACATTTTCCATTAAGCAATTAGACACACTGCTTCTGTTTTAAAACAAATAAACCACAAGGAGGATAGGAGCAATAATGCAGCACTCTCGCAAAATCCTAAAAGAAAAAATGGATTTGTATTTAATGTTTTCAGACCACTTGTTATCTGTTGCAGTTTATAAAGTATTGACTGTAACTCAGACTGGAGTCTGGCCTCTCACAATTGCAGAACTTTAAAGTCACCTAGCTGGCATACATCATTTTAAGTATAAAGCAGTCTTTACTGGCAAAGCCCTAGCAAAGAAGACTCCTTGAAGAGCGCATATCTCTGCATATCTCTTTCCATCTTAAAGCTCTCACCTAGAAGGTGCTCAAGACAGAAACAGGCAGACTTACAATCATCAATATTTAGTTGATTCCCCGAATTCCAGGAATGCTACAGCCAAATGTTTTCCGTGACAGCCTCAGGCCATTCTTTCTTTCACTAATGATCCAGTTATGGTGTGACTGTGCTGGAACGATGAAAGGCAAATGCTGCCTACAGTCACTTTTTTATGTATCCCGCAGCTGCACATGGCCCATGCTGAAGTGCTAGTCTATGGATAGTAGTAATAAAAAAAAAAACAACAAGCCAACCACAGTAGTGGCTGTATCTATTTAACCATAATAAAGTCTTAATAGCAAAATTGCTAGGAGGCAAATTCATCTTAAGTATAATATTAGTAATTGGATTTCAACTGCAGTTTACTTGGAAGAGCAGGACTGGATTGGTGTTTGCACAGGAGCACAGTGTTGCATTTGCCTTAATTTTACACAGCAGATGATGCCTCTGAAGAATATGTCCCCTCAAGATCTAATCAAACATTTTAAAACACATTGCAAGTTTTATAGTTTGTATGCACATTTTAATATTGAATATACACATATAATGAGAAGCACATTTCAGACTCCCAAAAGTATGGGATTGTCTTTTGTGAATGATAGATACATAAATAATTTTAGAGACAAACTAGACATGTAAATACACAGTACTGAAAAGACTTAGACTTTAGAAGTGGATCATTAAGACCATATGAAGTATAATGCACTGTGTACTGAAGTTAGCAGAGATAATTCCAAAGAGTTGATTAACCAACCTGCATTGATGGCTGGACTGAGCCATGGACCACTTTGACTTCAATGGATTTCTATCTCCATAAATATTTGTGTTCCCAAAGCTGACTGGTGTTATCTGTTTGAAAGACACACACATTTCTTCTGGATTTTTTTTTTTTTTTTCAGTTTAGAACTATAAAAATGGATGGGAATTAGTCCAATATCAATCCATGCCTCCGTTCTAGTCCATATGCCGTTCGTGCATGTAGGTAGGGTACCATGTGCAAACATTAGTGGATTAAAGATAATCTACAGACGGAACAAGTTTCTATTTTTAAATTGGAAGGATTTTCTCCTTTGGGTGTCCGCCCTGCTACAGCTTGCAATAGTTCTGTTGCCCAGTCTAGACATTTTAAACTTTTGTTTTCTCTTTAAAATCTTAAACCACAAGCAAGAAAATACCTTCAGACTATATAAAGAGAGCTTTGTCCCCAGAATTTCTCCAAAGCGTTTACAACTAGACCAGTGGTAGAGAAACAATCAGAGTAAAAACTCTACTGAAGATTAAAAACCTTAGTCAAGCTATTAAAAACATCATGAGATTATTCTATTACTTTCAAATATCTAACAAGACAGTTTCAGAATTATGTATTATTTTGTCTTTTCTGTTATTGTTATCTTGAGCATCAATTACAAATATTACAAATAATATTTAAAGTGTAGTCCAAGTTCATATTGAACAAATAAATTTCCATTCTGTAAGAAATATCAGTTATATCTGTTTGGGAATTACTTGGTTAGAAGGTTTTAGAGGTCTTATTTATACTGTGTGATTTCTATTTGATACACCTTTTGAATATAAAATATTCAAACTGACACTTTTGAATATAAAAATATGACACTTTTGAATATAAAAAACCCTGTCTATTTCTCCAACAATAAAGAAGTGACCCACATGAGCAATTTGTATGTGATTAATTGATAACAGTCAAGACAGGTGGGAAAGAGCCTCTGGAGGAAAAGGGCTTTCTATGTGTTTCACAACAGAATTGCCAACGACTACAAGAAAAGCAACCTGGACATCAAAAAACAGGCATGTATGGAAAAGCAACAATGAAAGCAGGAAAGGAGCACACAGAAATGGGCAAGATCAGTGAAATAAAAAAAGACTTGCAGGCTGAACTTGTAACACTGGAACTTCACAATACAACTGCCACATGTACGTCACAGTCTGTTTTTTGCTTGTGTCTACATTATTTTAGGAAAAGTAGTCTCCACATCCAAAGATATCCTTATAATCGCTGATTTAATCTCTGGTTCCTGCCCCAGGATTTTCAGTATTCTCTGTTCTCTGGCTCAACCAGGCCCAGGAATATTGACTAATTGAGTTGACATATCTTTAGTCTTTGGTTATTTAACTCCTTCTAATTAGTATTTCTAGAAAATATTGCATGCAGAGGGAGAATTTATCCACTTCCACTCTGAGATTCTGGGCAGAGTTTGCAGGGAAGATAGTTGGAACATGTAAACATGAGCTATAGAATCCAATGGAACAGTACAGAAATGCCATACCTTAAAAGCACCATACTTAAAGTCATTTTAAGATTTCTTTTCAGAGACAAACTCTTTTCTGTCATTCCCAACCACCAACTGAGATAGATTATAGTTCTTCTCAATTCAGTCCTCTCCCTAAATGGCTCTGTATTCACTCTTTTCCCAAATGGTGTCTTGCTCATAACAAAGAATGTAAGTGGAATACATTTTTTTTTTTTTTGAGACTCTCAGTTTATTCCTATTCTAACAGCACTGCCTTTGATGTAATGTCAAAGTGCAAACCACTTCATGAAGTTGTTCTGGGACCAACAAACTGACTCAACCTTGTAAACACAGCCAAACATAAAACCATACAGTACAGACAATGCAATGATTACAGTTGGCATTTTCCTAAAAATATAGATTTAAATGCTTACAATTTCACATTGAAGTAATGAGCTAGTTCTTCAGACTAAGCCCATGGTTTTTCTATCTCTCTACAACACTTTATCTATCTCTTTAAAACACTTTATCAACCACCTTCTTTGTATCCAAACTTAAAAATGCAAGCAAAGCAAAAACCTACTGTACTCATTATTTGTGTACTAAAAATCCCAACAACTGCAACACTGATAAATACAGGAAACAGTCTGAGTAATACTAGATAAAGAGCAATAGGTACATGAGTCACCTGACTGCAGTCTCCTAAAATAGATATTCATGCACAGGATTCCTATGGCCCATAGACTCCTGAGTAGAAGTAGTCATTGTGACTGAGAGAGCTTGATTAACCAGAGAAACGATGTGAATGCCTTATACATTTTTCAATCCGTCTTCTGGTATGTGTGTTGTCACACCAAAAAGTTGGATCCTCGTTAATCTCCACAGGTATTTAACACTTTATTTAAATATTTTGTATCTTCTAAATGTGACTTACTTAGAATATTTATTTCTTGGCTTAAGATCCTATGTAATGATCCATCTGCTCAGTAATGGCTAATACTCTAATCTCTCCTTTTTGTGAGCTAATCACAGCCCCAGACAGCAGGCACTCTCTCATTAGATGTCAGAGAGGATAAAGGTCTTAGGAATGGCTATAAAATTTGATGATGTAATTAATACCTTTATTATTGGCTTTAAACCTTTTAGTGTGAGACTGTGATTTTAAGACACAGACTCATGCCCCAACTCTCCTCTGTTCAGGATGAATAATATGGATCCCTTAGGAGATGTACCTTCCTGTTCAGATGCACCTAGGTAATTATACCTATGTCATAGGGCAAGCATGCTTTGAGATGGACTTGCACCCTACTCCGTCCGTTTTCCAGTTCAGGGGACCAAATAAACATCTTACAGGTGTCTTCCAGTTCATATACTTGGGTGTACTCTGCAAACAAGGACAAACAATGCCTGGATGTCATCCTGACATATAGGATGCTGGACTGGGGATCTGGAAGCAATACTAGGACACAAACTATGGGCAACCAAAACCTGAGTAAAAGCCCAGACCCTAATCTTTTAAGGCTATCTACCCCTAGAAAACAGTTGCGATCAAATACAAGGATAGTAACTGAAGCTGGAGCTTTTAAGAACTATACAAAGGTACACTCAGATTCTTGCTGACATGGTCTTAAATCAAAGATAGTCACAGCCTGGCCTTTCCTGTTCATTATGTTCCTGATATGAGATTATTTGCTGTGGATTTGCAAAGTGATTGTAGCCCACTGCCACTTCCAATAGCAAAGATCCCATTATCTCCACTGGGACAATACTCTAGCAAAGGACCTCTTAAATGTGACTTCCCACGGAAGTGGGAAGTATTTCTTAATACACTCCCAAGACAGAGAAGAGCAGCCAGCAAGGGGCAATGGCACATGGTGTTTCAAGATTGTAGTGTCTTCAGTACCCAGGGAGAGCAAAAAAGATTTTGGAGGATATGAACCAAATTGCATACCTGGGAGAAATTTTCTCTCTAATGGGAGATGTGTTGGTAACTAGGTCTGGGCAAAATTTTTCAGAAAATCATTTCTACACAAAAATTAGTTTTAAGACAGCCAAAACCAATTGAGAACACAGTTAAATGAGTTTTGCTTGAAAAAGAGAGGAGGTCAAGAGTGTCAATGACTGTTCATTTCAGTCACATTAGATTTCAGTTATGCCAGTGAGGCTCACATGGGTACCAGTAAGAAGAGAATGAGAGGTCTGGAAAGGCAGTGGATGAATTCAGATTTAAAATGGTAAACTCTCTATATCTAATTCATTAGTCGACTTTTCAGTGTGTCATATTTTCTGGAGCTTTTTAAGCTTGCAACACTTGACATAGGAATAATTTTTATTTTCTAAACATTTACCAATGATACATTTAAAGAAAAAAAAATCGAGTTGTAATTGAAAACCAGCTATTGTTTTCCTTTGTCATGAAATGAAGCAACAACAGGTCTTCAGGTTTCAAGCACATAAAATCAGTTTAGTTGAAAAACAAAGTTGCCTTAAACTGAAATATTCTCACAAAAATCTGCTTAGACTAGAAGGTATTTTTATTGAAAAAATAATTCTTCCCAAATGATAATGTTTCATACTTTATTTGTTACATATATTTTTAGAATGTGTTATGTATCACTAGATAACATTTGCAAAATGTTCCAGTTGCCGAGGTAACTATGTTATTTTAATGATCAGCAAAGAGGATCATTATGTAAAACATTATGTTAATTTCTAACACAGAAAATTGATGTCTTGCTGTTACCTTGAAACTGCACTTTTTTTTTTTTTTTCTACAAAGTGCCTTTTTCTATGAAGACTGTTAGAGTATCCTTTTCACACTGCTTCTGGTTGATTTTGGAAGTAAATAAGGCAGAAAATGATATCTGACAAACAACAAATAACCACATAGTTCAGAAATAGTATAGGAAAAAAAGTGTTGCACATATTCTTAACTAAAACACATAGATACTTGGTGAGAATTTTAGGAAGGCATATACCTTCCTATAATTTCACTTTAAAAATTGAAATACACAATTGCTTACTTAAAGAAAGCAAATTATAAAACTCATGTTAAGTATTGCCTATGATCAAGTATGCATAAGTATTGTCCATGATACAGACCGAGTAATGAGCGGATTGAGAAACTGACATTTAACTGCTGATACGTTTAGTAGATTGTGTATCTCATACAGCAGTACAAATGCCATATAATTTTATTGCAATCTTAACTGTTCTTTTTGAAGCTGCAGTGAGAACTGTGCTAATGTTATTAGTTTGTGCTGTGTTTTTTCTCAAGCCTGCTTTCTCCGTTGGGAGGAAAAAAGAAAAATGTATTTCAAAATTATCAAAACTAAATCTCACACAAATCCTAGGGTTTATAATGTTGCTAAAGGACACAAGCCCCACAAATGCAGATAATTTCAAGCTACCAAATACAAGTTTTGTCACCAGAAACTTCTTTTGCCTCTTCTCTGGAGTTTTGCCTATAGATTGTGTTAAATTATGAACGCTTAATTCTCTAGATGGAACTGGATTCTTTTATGTATTAGAACATGATATGCTCAAGACATCTGATAGCTCCTATATTCTCCTGACACTTAATCTTAATCACATGATCCATTTTAGAGTCAGCGAACTCTTCTGACAATACTCAAAGTGCATTTTGATGGAGAATATATTTATACAGACTGTACCTCTTCGCTCCATGAAGCTTATTTGAATCCTTTCTCAAGGATTTCCTCTGCAGGCAAAGCTGTGACTTCAAAAGACAGCAGCTCTTTCTCAAATTCTTTACCCTTAATTATGCTTGTTACACTGGTCTTCTATTTCGAGTCACTACCCCTGACTCTAGCAATATGCCGAGGTTTGCTGATTTGTGCACATCACAAAGAGGTCTACAAGCCAAAAATGTAAGAATGTGAAAACAAAGAATTATATTACATCAGTTAAATTCTGTAAAAAGAACATATGATGATACAGCTCAGAGAAAGCCATCCATTAACTAATAGGATTAGGTATTAATTTTCCCTTTCCGGTAGCTTATGCCTCAGCTGTCCACTATGTGTGACCAAATATCTTATTCTAAAAAGGTTTGCTTTCATTCTTAGCATAGTGAAAATAAAGGGCTAAATTTCTGATTTTTGGAATTATTTACAACTTTCTGATGAGCAACATTCTGCCAGAAGATAATGATTACACAAAATCTAAAGGTTTCAAGGTAAGTTTTTTTAATTGAGATTTGTTGGCAGTAACTTATCAAAACATATATGTTATCCTGTTGACTACTGAATTACAACAGAATGTAATGTAAAAAAAATAAAGAAAGAAATTCAAGCAATGGAGTAAAAGAAAACAACAACAACAAATCTAAAATCCACTTAGAAATTACTAACCAGACTTTTCAGAATTTTTGTTCCATGGAAACTTTAAATGTTTTCAGGAAAGAAAGAAAAAGTATTGAATTTTTAATCTAGTGAGATAATTCATATGATTTGGGGAAAAAAACACTTTGCAGGACTGGTTAGTGTTAGGTCAGAGGTTGGACTAGGTGATCTTGGAGGACTCTTCCAACCTAGATGATTCTGTAATTCTGTGGATTATGCTAATGGATTTGCTATACTACATCTACTTCATATTTTGATTTTTTTTTTCCACACAGATTTATTATGAGAATAACTACAAGAGTAGACTTAGCAGCTAAAGATTAATTTAGGAATGCTGGTGAGAAATAACAAATGCTAAGAACAAATATGAGGATGAAAAGGGGGATCATTAAGTACAAAAGGAAGCCAGCCATGTTACATCTACTAGATGTGAAACTACCTCTCCCCCACAGATGGAGCAGAGGTGTAAATGGTGTAAAGCAGCATGAAGGACATGAGGACAAGTTAGCAAGTGAAGTGCATGTATTTTTGAGCTGTAATTGACATGAGCTGAGAAATACAGGAAGTACAGAAAAAATGTATAGTGAGGAAAATAGTCACTAATGAAAACAACCAGCCCAAGGATCTGGTATATAAAGCTTTATGTAGAAGGGGCTATAAATATTCTAAATAGCAGTATTTATACAGTGCAGCTACAAAAAGGATCTATTTTTAACTAGTTCCTTCTATCTTTACAGAATCTCTGTATTTTGACTCATCAACAAAAATTACACACGCTTTTCTCTTGAGTCTGATATTGTCAAGAATGTGCAGATGGAAAGGATTAGAGACTACAGCAAACCAGAAACTGAGTTAAAATTCTTACTGGCTATGGGGATTTCCAGTCAGTTCTTCCTAGAAAACACTGAAATATGATTTACAGTACCCAATTTATTGCAGAAGGGTACAGTGACCAAACTGTTACTTATAGGAAAAACCTTCTAATTTTTCATCAAACTTATGAGTTTTGTCTTTGTGGCCCTATTATTTCTAAACTATCCATGGTCCCAAAATACATACTGGTGAACTAGGAACATTTTATGTACTGTGACTTCTCTTTAATTCTAGAGTTTCAGTGAATTCTAGAATTGTGTTGAATATTATCAACACAATGAAGTGCTTCATTAGAATAAGTCATTATTATAAATCAAGCATTCTGAGATGGAAAATATGAAGTATATATTTGTTTGCAACCTTCCCTTTTAAAAGTTAATGCATGCTTTATGACCATGTTTGAATTGAATTCACATACATATTTTTTGAGATTTTTGCCTGGTTAAATGCCCAGGATGGATGCACGAGAAAGGCAGAATTAGGCTGAAGGGATATTCTCAATTTGGAGTGCAGCAGAAAGGATGTAATTAGTATTCATAACTTGAAAACCTGGAGTTACCACTGTGATCATCTGCTCTGTGACCACCTGATCTCCAGAACAGAGACCACAGAATTCTCTCAATAACCCCAATCAAACAGTTATAGAGATTATATGTGTGTTTTATATGGAGATTTATATAGAGATTATTTATATGTGATATTTCCAGTACTTTTAGGGGCCTACAGGAAAGCTGGGGAGGGACTCTTTGTCAGAGAATGTGGTGACAGGAGAAGGGGTAATGGCTTTAAACTAAAAGAGGGGAGATTTGATTTAAGGAGGAAATTCTTTACACTGAGGGTGGTGAGGCCCTGGCACAGGCTGCCCAGAGGAGCTGTGGATGCCCCATCCCTGGAGGTGTTCAAGGACAGAGATTTGAGCAACCTGGTCTGAAGGGAGGTGTCCCTGCCCATGGCAAGAGGCTGGAGCAGGGTGATCCTCACGGCCCCGTGCCAGGCCGCGGGGCGGGAGATTGCGGCGGCGGCGGCTCCGCCTCCGGGCCGGGCCGGCCTCCCGGAGCGGGGCAGGGCGGGGGGCAGCGGGCAGGCGGGCGGCAGCCCCGGGGAGCATCCCAGGGCGGCGGCGGCGGCGGAGAAGGCGTCCCGGCGGCGGGATGGTGACGGTGGTGACGAAGCTGGTGCACTACCTGCACCTGAGGTACGGGCCGGGGGCGGGACGGGACGGGCAGGGACCCACTGGCGAGCCTGCGCCTCCCGGGTGGCGGGCGGGAGCCGGAGTTTTCCTCGCCCGCGCAGGTGCCCGAGGGTTTCGCAAGAGGTCCGAAGGCGAAAAGTGTCGCAGGAGGGAGCTCGGGCTGAGACAGAAGCGCAGGTGGTGCGGGCAGGGATGTCCCCTCCTGGCGCTTGGGCAAACGCAGAAGGCATTTGGGCAGGAAAAACCTTTGCCGGCTCCTTCCCCTGCCTCCCTTCTCCCGCTGGGCAGTGGTTGCTTGTTTAGCAGCATGATGCTGCTGCTTTTGAACCAGAGCGTCATGGTTTTGGTTGCTATATATCCATCAGATAATAAACAAACAAACAAAAAAATCATCTGAATTAGGAAGCAGCAAATAATGCAGGCAGAAGAGGGGATGCAGCGAAACAATGCAGTTAATTTCTTGAACCATCAGCAGCCCCATCACTGTTGGGTGTTTTGTAGGTATCATGAGAAAGGATGCAGAAGTTTACCAAAGTTTTCCAAACTTACAGGTTTACCAAACTTACAGAAAGCTCTTCTCATGCTGAATGAGCATCAGCTGCGAGTGTCTGAAAATGTGCATGTCTGGAAATGTAACAAATGGGTGGCCAGTGGCCCCTCTGAAGGCACAATTTGGTTGTTTTAGTACTGACCGAACAAAGTGCATAGAATTAGGGTTAGGTGTTTAAATGTCCAGCCTACTTGCTTTCATGGGAGAGGCAGAGCTGTTGGAGATGTTGCTGCAAAGGGGTCTCACCATGCTAAGAAACTGAATATTATAGTGCTGAATAAATGTGAATTAGGACAAGTTTTCATTTGTCACAGCTAAAAAGGGGACAAATATTTCACTGAGTATCGCTGGAGTAGCAAATAGTGGAGGTAGCTGGAAGGACATGAACGAGGACAAGGTGTTCCCTGGTACCAATACTCTTCAGCAAGAGAGATCATAATTTCGCTCTGGGCAGAGAGGGGAAGGGTACTCTGTCATCTTCAGGCTTACAGTGCAGCTTGCTTCTAGCACAATTGCGTAATATTTTTGTCCATCCACCACACGAAATTATGACTGATAGGTCCTGTGTATTTCGGGCGATGCCATTCAGGCACAAACAGCAACTATTCAGCGTTATAGTGGGCTTATTCTGTGCTTCCATTGGCAAGTGGCCAGCAGGATAACTACGACCCCAGAAAACAGTGGAATACGAAAGAGAGTGCGTAAACATGAGATTGTATGGCATATTCATTAAATAGTATACTTTACGAGCTCTGATTAAACCATCTTAGTAGGCTTCTGGTTAGCCATGAAATAATATTTTTTTAATTTACATGAGAATAGAAATAGTAAATTAAAAAAAAAAGTAACAGCAAGGAAATAGAAAAAATAGCTATTTTACTGAGTGAAGAATTGATAGGCAGCTGGAGCGCTGGGAAAAATGCTTATTGTCAGCATTGTCTCCCCATGAGTGCAGCATACAGTTAAATGATAAGGTGCTTGGGTCAGCTGTCATCTTTTTATTCTGTGTAAATACTTAACCAACAAGGCCTGGTTCATGAATTGGATTTCAAGGTTCTACCGCAGTTAAGTGAATAACTGTTGTGCTAATAATGTCATAAGAAAAAGATATTTGAATGTGAAGGACTGTACTTACTAAGTTGAGAAAAATACAGCTTGTGACAAGATTAAACTATGCCAATAAAATAGTACATTGAGCAGCCTAAACAATGGTTATAATCAGATCCTCTGGGAATCATAATTATGCCCTTAATTCAATACTTACTGAAAAACGGATAATTAATTCAAATTGCTACAGGACTTGCACAGTTAGCAGAAATATAGGAATCATATGAATCTTTTTTAGCTTTTAATTTGACATCATTGCCAAAAAAAAAAGGATCCCAAAGCTACAGGAAAAATATTGCACCCTTGGGTACTATATAGCAATTCTGAAAAATGCCCCTTCTGAAAATCAGAAGTAAATACACCGAAATACAGTAGTCATAGTTGCTAGAAGAAACCGTGTAGCAGTACTTGGTCTCTTACCTTGACTAATTAGCCCTTACAGAGGATGACTGTACCCGTTTAAGTCAACAGCAACAGTTCCCATTCAGTTCGGCCATAAACTTCTAATTGGCTTCAGTCAGACAAAAGCAGGCTCACTGAATGGGAATGGATCAGCCAAGAAAATAATTGTTAAAAATACTGAGTTATGATCAAGGGTGAGATGTTTTCATATAAATATGCTTTACATAATTATCTCCACATAAATAAAGATCACACACCATGTGAAAGCAGAGCACTATACAAAAATGAGATGAGCAGTGATTCCTGAGAACAACAGACAAAAGAGACAGCGGCAGATAGAACAGCTCCAGAGCACACCAAGCAACACAAGCTGAAGACAAAGACGTAGACCCGTGAATGTAAGACATTTATCAGGGGAGTGAACATTTGAAGCTACGAAGGATATTTCCACAGTAAATTGTACTGCAGAAATTTGAATTGAAGCATATTTATGTTAGGTACAGTTTCTATTTTAGAAAAAATAAAATAATTAAGCTACATGGGTAGAAAAGAACAGCCCCAGACTTGAAGTGCTTTTTTGGAAATGCAATATTTGTTACAAATTACCTGTTTTTATAACCCGCCTCAGAAAGTGGCTGCATGAAATGCAGCAAGATTGTTAATTGAAACATCAACAAATAAACCATTATTTTTCTCAGAGTGGTCGTGAGACCCCTGATATGTGCAATTTTTATATTTTTAAAAAGTTGGTCAGCAAATAATACTTCTGGTAGGGCTGTCAGTCCCATTTTCTTCCAGCCCTCTGATTACAACATCTTTATGCTCACCGAGAGGTCTCACCAGGTTGTACAGGGTTTTGGTATGAGTACAGACTTAATTTGCTTCATAAAAGTCCATGATCTGGGGTCTGTATGGTTCAAGATGTGGCTGATGGACTGAACACTGCCTGAGGAATATTTCTGGCAGGTCTGGCAAATTTTTCTCAAAGGACCCTGGGACTAGGTTTAGATGGGGCACTACTGCTGCTCCAGCACCTTGTTGTGTGGCTGTTAGTTAGCTTGAGGAAGGAGCAGAAAGGCTGAGAAAGCAGTATGAGTCTTCCTCCTGTTTAGAGGTTGAAGCCGTTGTTGCTACAAAAGCACATAGTCTGGCCCTCTTGGTTTGCTGTTCATGTTGACCATACTTGGATGACTTGCTTCCGTATGGAACTTCTTTTTAAGAAGTTTCATGCCCCTTTTAGGGCAACCCAGGAAACTGTTGGGATTCCTGAGTCCAGCTGGGTGTCCCTGCCTCCACTCTTCTGGGGACTTGGTACCAGCTTGGCCATCCCTGGTGGACAATGAAGACTACATAGGGTTCTTCTGGGTGCCTCAGGTGAGGTTACACAGCATAGGTATCATTGTATAGCTCCTTCTGCCCTTGCACTAGTATGCAAATGGTCTGCATGGACCACTGCCTGGCCTTTGATTTCTACAAAGAAATAAAATCAAAGGTATGATTTTATTGTACATAATTTTATTCCATCTGTGAAATTGTAAATGAACACAACCTATCAGAACGCATATACCTGAAGTGACTTTATTGACTTCTGAAGTTTTTGAGTTCATTTTGTTTACAAACAATAAGTATCTGTAACATAAGTTTTTGTTTCTTTGTTTGCTTTTTATTTGATGTACTTACTCGCTGTTGCTTCTTCCACCCTAGTGTAGGAACGTAGCACAAGAGGATGCAAAGTTGGGAAGAACTTCCTAGAGCTCCCTAAATCCTACCTTGTGGTTTTTTAAAAGAAAAAAAAAAAAAAGGAAAAAAAAAGAAAAAAAAGGCTGCAACCTCTAGTTGACTTGATTTGATAAGCATACTGAGCTTTTTTAAAGATTAAGAAGATTAAGTTCTTTGCCCTTCTGGATGGTTGTTCTTTGCTCTTCTAGATATTTAGGAATGGATTTCTAACTTTCAAGCTACAGTTATCAATACAAGGTTTCTGTGCGTTTCTTTTGTATTGATGTTCTCTAAATTAGTCTCATCCAAGGTTTCTGTATTTATGAGTACTCGCAGGCAGCAATATCAGCTATATTATCCTTGCTTCTTAGTTGCTCATACAGAGTAATTCTTTACTTTCCCATGCGATCGTTCCATGTTTGAATACATCTTTCTTGATTAAGAGTGATCAGAGGTGACACTATAATTTTAAGTAATACCTCATCAGTGTTTGATGATATTAACACTTTGCTATCTAGCCTGACACATAGTAGGACTACATATGTAGTTTTTTCTTTATTTCTTTTGTATTGTTGTACGGTGCTGTTGTATGTGTTGTATATGCGTTGTATGGTCTCATGGCTGTCTTATGAACAATTAATATCTCTCATTTCAAACTGAGGAGTCCCCTGGTTTATAGCACAAAATCTAGTTATTTAGTCTGTTACATACATACATTTGTGTCTCATGTTTATTTTTTCCAGTCCTTTTATTCATCTATTTTTCCTGTACAATAGCCTGGACTTTCTCGAAATTGATATTCCTAATTTCATGCTATCAGCAAATTTCACATTTTTTTTTTTTGTGCCAAAGTTACTAACAAAAATGTTAAATAACAAGATGATTAGTAAGAAGCAACATTGAGAAATTTCAATAGGAAGCCTTCTCTTCCCCCAACCTATCAATTAATTTTTACATATAATATAATGCTATCTCTTTTCAGACAATTCTTCCCCCAGTTTATAAACTTGCATCGCTCTCAATCTCTTGTTTATGCAACTGTGTATGTAATTGTGATCCTTATGTGGTTTAATAACAAATGCGATACTGAGGTCCATAAAAGTTACGTTGGTTGCATCCCACCTTTTTAATAAAACTATTTTACTACCAAACTCTCTATTTACCTTGGTAAAGCTATGCTGTATTTATCACACTTTTCCATTTCCCTCTTCATCTCAGAATATTATTTCATTCAAAGTTCTTTAAGAGACTTGCACTCTGTAGAGCTCTGAGTAATAACTCTAAAGTTGCCAAGACCACAGTTTTTCTCTACCCAAGAGTGTTAGCATAATATATATAATTCAGAAAATAAAATTGTAGAATCATCCAGTTTGGAAAAGACCTCTAAGTCATACAGAATCATCTAGGTTGGAAGAGACCTCCAAGATCACTGAGTCCAACCTCTGACCTAGCACTAACCAGTCCTCCACTAAACCATATCACTAAGCTCTACATCTAAACGTCTTTTAAAGGCCTCCAGGGATGGTGACTCAACCACTTCCCTGGGCAGCCTATTCCAATGCCTAGCAACCCTTTCAGTAAAGAAGTTCTTCCTAATATCCAACCTAAACCTCCCCTTGTGCAACTTTATCCCATTCCCCTGTCACCAGGCATGTGGGAGAATTGACCAACCCCACCTCGCTACAGCCTCCTTTAAGGTACCTGTAGAGAGCAATAAGGTCACCCCTGAGCCTCCTCTTCTCCAGGCTGAACAAGCCCAGCTCCCTCAGCTGTTCCTTGTAAGACTTGTTCTCCAGACCCTTCACCAGCCTTGTTGCTCTTGCCTTGCCTAGTTATCCAGTCCAACCTTTAACCTAGTACTGAAGTCCACCACTAAACAATGCTAGTAAGTTCTAAATCTACACATTTCTTGAAGCCCTTCAGGGATGGTGACTCAACCACGTCCCTGGGCAGCCTATTACAATGCCTCACAACTCTTTCAGTACAAAAATTTCTCCTAATATCCAGCCTAAACCTCCCTTGGTGCAACTTGAGGCCAGATCCCCTCATCTTAATGTGACAAGATCACTTGAGGTGATATATATATATTTTTAATGACTTACTACTGAATTCCCCATTTTACAGGTGAACTGTTTCATTATTAATGGTGAGAGATTATCTATTCTGTCTGAATTCATTTTACCAAATGTTGTAGTTTATCCTGGCCAGCAGCTAAGCACCACACAGCCATTGGTTCACCCTCCCCCTTCCCTCTCTGGGATGAGGGAGACAAATGGGAAAGTGAAGCCTGTGGGTTGAGATAAAGACAGGAAAATAATAATAATAATGATACTACTACTAATAATGTGTACGAAACAAGTGATGCACAATGCATTTGCTTACCACCCACTGACCTATGCCCAGCCTATCCCTGAGCAGATGCCCCCTCCCCCCCAGTTCTGGCTAGCCACCCCTATATATTGTTTAGCATAACATGAGATGATATGGAACAGCTTTTCTGGGTCTGTCCCCTCCCAGCTCCTGCTGCACCTGCTGGCAGGACAGAGCGAGAAGCTGAAAGGTCCTTGGCTTACTGTAAGCACTGCTCTGCAACAATTAAAACATCAGCATGTTATTTACACTCTTCTCATCCTAATCCAAAACATAGCACCCTACCAGTTACTTGGAGGAAAACTAACTCTATCCTAGCCGAAACCAGGACTTAAAACTTTGCTTCTGTCTTAAATGTGATTTCGTGTTACACACACATTTTCATCAGTTGTCTGGCTTTTGCTGTCATTCCCTTTATAGAAAACTGAGTCAGAAAGTTTGCTTTTTTTGAGGTGGACATGCTAACACTATTTTTTATTGCAATTCCATTCTTACTGTGTAACAACTTCACTGCAATGTCAGTTCCCTTTTTCTCTGTACTGTCATAGAGTAGTATACATTTGTTTTAATTTAAACTCCTAAGTTTCAGGACCTGTCAGCTGTCAAGACTCAACTTTTGGCAGTTCTCATTTTACTTCTATGCTTTTTGACCTCCAGGACACAGATTTCTTTTTCTTTTTTTTTTTTTTTTCCCTTTTCTTGTAGGTATTTTGCTCGTACCAAGTATAGTGTTTAGATAAATCTATTTATTTTTTTCAACTGAAGATACTGCACACTTGTCAGTTGTCTTTATGGAACTGCCACCTTGTTTTCCTTGGAGGATACTGAACATATGAGAAGCCCATGGTGAGGCTGTAAAACAAAGAACTCAAGGTCTTAATATCATCAATATGTAAGACTGAAACCTTGTTTCTTTTTAAAAGTGACATAGGATGAAAAAATGCGTTCACTCAGCAAAATTCTGTGTTAGAAAAGACACAGTATTCAAGCAGTTAATTCAGGTTATAATGACTAAAAATGATTACTGAAATCTATCAGCTCTACAAAGATGTCAGCCTCTTTCATCAGCACAATTGGCCCTAAAAGATGGTAAGTGATTATAGCTACTTTGAAGTAGCTTAAACCACTTTCTAACCAATTTATGTCAGATGACAAAAAAATTTGAAACTAAATTGAGTGCCCATCCAGCTGTCTCAATTAAACATGGCTGATATGGTGGTGACTCTCATCTGTTTATAGGACAGCTCTTTGATTAAAGAAGGCTATCACCAGTTTGTTTTCAGCGTTTCATTTCTGCCATTTCATCTCCGTGCGATACCTCCCAAAACTACACAAAGGTGGGAGGATTCACAGAGCTCAGGAAACACCATTGCAGTTTTTCACCAGGCTTGCCAGGTGCAGTAGGGAGGGAGAGGGATGCTATTACTGTCTGGAGGTGGAGGCTCTGCCCTTTAGCAGGACCCTGCCAGTGAGGGGAACATCTGCGATAGCTGAGTAATCATTTCCATCATTCTGTTAGGAAATAAAACAATAATAACTCTGCTAGATGCACATACACCATTATTCCCTTGCTCTTCCTGATCAAATACTTATTTTCTCCTGTCTTCGCTGACTTAACCTCTCAGCTGCAGCCGCTCATCAGCAAAACTGACTGCAACGAGTAATTGAACAGCCAAATAATCCCATTTCTTATTTGCTGCAACACTGGTCAGTAGAATCATTGGACACTTGATTCCTATCATGTATTAAATACAAGTTTTTATCAGCTTTATTCCTCTTTTAGCCTTTCAAAACCACCTTCCTAATCTCCAAACAAAAAACTAAGCCCATGTAGCCACTGGAATCCATTAGCTTGAAGGGAATCACTTGCATCACTTGACCAATTTTTTCTCTCTGTAGCAGGAAGATCAAAATGAGATCAGAGATTTAAGTGAGAAGCTGGAAGTACAGTGAAAATTTTTAGAAAATCCACCAAAGAAATTATGTAGGCAAGTACATTTTACCTACTGAAAGTCAGCAAACCATAACAGCTCTTAGCTATGTTTCCCACTGAGCTGTGGGAACTTGAATAATTATCAGATGGAGTAATTAGAGACTGAGTCATTTTCTGGAATTACTGATACACAAGTCAAGCAGTGTTATGGCAAGAAGTTGGTGACTTTGTAAAAACAAACAAACAAACAAACAAAAACCAGTATGTAGTAGCTGCTGTAAAAAATACTCTTCCCACTGAGAGTAGCAGCAACAAGCAATGAGGGAACAGAAATGCATGCTAATTAAAAATGCCCACCCAGGCCTAAACATAGAATACAAGTAAGAACAAGTGGCTAAAATGACATTTGGAGGCAAACTCAACTCAAAGATGTCCAGCAAAAAGGAAGTAGTCATAGGCATTCAGTAAATGTTGCAGGTTTAAGAATTGAGGCCCTCCTCATGAAGGCTTCATGTCCTCACAAAAATTAGCTTAAAATCCAGGCAAATGTTATTCACAGAATTAAAAATCCTCTTTGTTTCTTACTTACAGCCAGTCTAAGCAGGAGAGAGATATCTATTTATCTGATGACTGGGGTGATGGATCACTTGAAAGTGAATTGCTTCAGCTGAGAATCAGGACCCTTGCTGGAAGTTTACACTTATTCAAGTGATCACAAGAAGAGGTGACACCCAGTGTCATAATACTTCCATTTGGACACAGAAGGGAACAAAGAGTGTATACTGCACCAGTAATGTTCAGTGGAAAGAAGACTAGGCACCTTCTAAATAGGAATTTTAAACCAAATTGCCACTGCAATTTGAAGGAATGTGCATTATTTTGTGCTTCACAGTCCTTACCATTTCCTCTGTGAGGAAGGCAGTCTCTTTAAGCCAGTCCCTGACAGAAAGGCCATTGACTCTTGCAAGCAGGCATGCGTTATAATCCTAATTGATCAGATGTGCAGATGCATGTGCAGAAAGACGATTACAGTTGTGGTAACATTCTGACAGCTAGGGGAGAAATGTGTTTTAGAACCAGTTTCAATCTGTCTTGGATGATTAAATTGAGTCTTTGCCACGTAAGTGAACTGTGGGACCGACCTTCTCCCCTATGTCCTACTGGTGTGGGATTAGAGCAAAGGGTGGGTGCTAGAGGAGAATTGGTCTCCCATGCATTTGCCCTATAGGAAATTCTAATTCTGCTTAAACAGTTTTGGTCCTCTGCTCTTCATAGTAGGAAAGCATATGGTCCCACATTTCATAGCCAACACTAGCAGTAGATTAACCTCTTAGATAAATGCTACATTTTGCTAGTATGACAGTAAATGCAATTAGACCTGGGCGTAATGACAGAAGATTCCATAGCCAGAGAAAAGCGCGTGCTGTCTACAAATTAGAGACCCGATACTGATTTGTAATTATATATATGAGATAGAAAGGTTTATATCTCCAATAATCTTTAAAGACTGCCATCTGCTTCTAGACAAACTTAAGAAGTAAACGTAATTTGGATAAAAACCTGCTGTGGATAGTTAATTCAGTTAGGGAATCAATTTCTAATAAAATTTAAGGATTGGGCTGTGTGATAATCCTTTGAATTACTTGCAGCAGCAAATTTGTCCTTAGCTTTTGTTCCCTGCAGGGTCATAGTGGCACTCTGCTATCTGCTATGTGATATGCCTAATACGGTCAATAACAACTGATGAAACAAAACTGAAAGAATGTAAAGATGACCTCTGTCATAACAGTAATAATAACATTGCCGCTTCTCAAAATGTAGATTATAATAGTGCATTAAAATATATATTTTTAAAATATATTTGTGATGGTGTAAGAAGTTGTTTTTAAGACTAATCATTTAAAATAGGAATGTGTGCACAGGTACATACACTTGCTACAGATGGGATCAGCAAAGTCCTTCATTGTTACAGGAGGAAGAAGACGTGAAATGAGGAAAGAGCAGGACAGGAGTGTTTGAGTAGATGACAGTTTAGAGCATCTTTCTTTTCACAGTCTTTCAGGACTGCTCCTATTTCTGCTCCTAAGCAAGAGCCGTTTGCATGCAGTGAGCTCCCTCATATAGGCTGAACTCCCCCTGCAGTCTATGTCCTTGACAATTTATGTGGAACTCTTTCACTCGGCAGGGTAGAAGGTCAATTTCAATTTGATAAAGAGGAAATCTTGTTGACCTGTATATAATAGATTTAAGTGCAGTATGGATTTAAGTGCAGTATGGGGTGTTTTTTTTTTTTTTTTTTAAAGATGTCTTTAGAGCCAATGCAGAGATACCATTTAAATGTTTTTGGCTTTGTGTTGCTACTCATCTCGAGATTTATATCAGATTTATAAATCCTGCATGATATTTTTGCTAATGGAAACATTACTTCATCTATTGCACTAGTAGCAACAGAACACAGCTTTCTTAGGTAAGTCAGAAGTTCAGGCTAGTGTCAGAGGTTAGCTGCATTACTCATTTGTGATGAAAGAAAAGCCTCTATTAATGCTTCTGCACTAGGATTAGGATGACTTGAATTTTGTAATCACTCATTTTTGACTGCTGGCATCATGCTGCCATCTGACAACAACTGTTTCCTGTTTACGTTAATGGAAAAATTCTGGTAGATTGTTTCTTGTGCCATTGCAATCTCAGTGTTATGTGTTCCGGTTGTACTTTATGTTTCCTTAAATATGCATATTTATTGCAATGTATTCTTAATGTATACCCATATTACATATACTATTGTTTATTTTTGTCATCTGCAGAATAAGAATCCAAAGAACCAATGTTGTTCTACACCATTTTAAAAAAAAATATCTATAGATAGGAGGGCATCAAGTAGGACAGCAGAACCCAAAACTTGTTATGAGAAATAAAACAGACATTTGGTGCACATAAGAAGAAAAAAGAAGAGTAAGCGTTGCGTGTCATGACACTGTAATTTCCGCTTTTGGCGGGAGGCCAAGGGGGAAGCTGGCAGGGTCTTCTGAAGCTCCTGGAGCTGGAAGATCCTCTGTTGCAGGCTGCTTTCTCCACATTTCCTGCTAGCTGCTGCCTTCCTGACGTTAGGCTGCATTTGCCTAAAGAGTTCCCTGAGCTTCAAATTGCTGTAATACGTTGGTGAAGCTTGAAGGTCTTTAACTCACTTGTTTGGTGTTGACACCGTTGGACCGTGGGACAGATTGAAACTGATTTGACTGACAGCTGTTGCTATGCTCACATATATCAAATAAATTTGGTATTGGAGATTAAAAAAAAAGTTACCTAAATAACAAATTATTTCTTGAAATCAGAAGATGAAACATTTTTAATGTTATAATGTAATGTATAAATGAACTCTTAGTAGATAATATTTAAAAAAAAAAAAATCTCTTATTGAGCAGGTGATACACAGAAGAATGACCAGTGTTGGTGTTGGTTGTGAGGTGAGAGAACTTAGCATTAAGATCCTGTTCTTCTCTATGGATGTTTTCTGAATTTAGCTTGGGAACACAATGAAGTGCAAGCATGGACAGAGGAGAGGGGAAAAAAATCCGCATTTCAAGTCAGGCAAATAATTTTATATGTCTTAAGAGCAGAAACTCAGAACTGAAGGATCCTATGAAATACTTTATTGTAATTTCATGTGAATTCGAAGTAGGGATGGATATATCGACAGAGAATCACTGGCAATGAAGGGCACCTGTTTTGCATCTACTGCTACCCAGCGCTGTGTATTTGTGTTGTAGATTGTCCTGAGGATACAGCTCTCTTTAATACACTGAAATGGGGAGAAGGATTATGTCACTGTCAGTTTGGGAACTCTTATGCTCTGCTCTGGACAATTATTTTAAAAATCCTATTGCTGGCAGCAGAAATGCTCAAAGCCATTTCTTAACGTCCAGCAGCAGGACTCCCTGTGCTGGGGGAGCTGGGCTCATGGGCAAGCTCTCCCCGGATCCACTTGCTACCAGCCCAGTGACTGTTATGAGAAGTGAAAGTAAAACTGGTCCCTGGGACACGAGGTATTCCTAATGGTAGGACTGAGAGTACAGATGGTCTTACTCCACTTTCTGCTCTTCCTAGCACATACACAGAGTGAAAAGCAGAATTATTTGTGTTTGAACCCCGTGATTTCCATGGCTGGAACATGCTGTGGACTGAATGGGTAGGGACTGAACTTCTAGTTCACTTCTAGAATCATGCTCTGGAGTTTGTGCAACAAGTTTGTAAATAAGAGGATTCTTTGGACACACTCTGGTAACATTCATGCAAGGATTGTTAGCCTAGCAAAGCGCTGGATTCTGCAGTGCTCTTTGGTACTAGCTGCTTCTAATAACGAGGCTGTGTGCAAATATGAATAGTAGGGGCAAAATAAAAATATTACAAGCACTAGTGTATACAATTAAATATTACAGGCATTTTTATGACACTGCAGAATGTATAAAAAATGATCAAATGTTTAGGGATAAAATGGAAGGAAACAAAATACATAATACTCTGCTTATGTTGAAGGCCTGTTGTGTAAACTGTATTTAGTGTCGTCTTTAAACAGCTGAGTTCTTGTGAGTATTCTCAGGAGGGTTTCTTTTATTTGTACCATCTATCTCAGTTTAGTCTGAAGGAAATACAGTTTATTTAAAGTGTGTTCTTAGGTTGTGTCCCTACTGTCTCAAACATAACACCGGAAACAAACAGTCAGCAGGACAGTCTGTGCACATCAGTGTGGGCAGCGTTATGAGCTCTGGGGATGTGTGAGAATGTAATTTTTTGAAGGACATGGGAGCTGTAAATATATACTGACATTTTATAGTGAGAATAGAATTATTTAAGAAAGTCTTCAATTCAGAGGTATTCTTAATATTTGTACATTTCGCCCTAGCAAAATGTATTTGGCAGTTGTAATTGTTTAACTCAAAATATCACTCAGAAATTTGGAGTGCAGAGGACATCTTTTTATTTGTCCATTGACATTTTTGATATTTACATTTCCAATCAGGGTGTAAATACAACAGTTTCGCCTGACTAAAATGCTCCATTAAAATTTAAATACAGGTTTACTTAGCTAATACATAATTCACTGAATAAAGATAACACCGAACATCCCTTGTGAGCTAAAAACCTGGCTTGCAATTGAGAAAGGGGCCTGTGTTCTGCAGATAAGTGCACTGTCAGTGTTATTCTGTGCTTAAAATGCTTCAGCTACAGGGCTAGAATTGAAGAATTGCTTCATCTCTGCGATGCGGGAGCAGGGCGAGCTATGCATCACAGGGCCCAGGTTGAGCGCTGAGTTCCTGAGAGCTGATTGTGTCCACAGCAGATTAAATGTGATCCAGATTTTCTTCAGTGGTGGTGCTTTTAAATCTAATGAGAAAGTTTTATCCTCAGGAAGTTTAAGGAACTCACTCACCAAGTTAACAATGTATGTTACTTAAAAAAAAAAAAAAAAGTTAATTTTTAAAATGCAGTATAATAAAGGTTTGGGCTTTTTTTGTTTTGTTGTCTTTTTGCTACTGTACCATATACTGTATCATAACTTTTTGTCATTCATACAGTACACATTTACACTATTTTTATTGGTGCAAGGAACCAGAATTGCTTTT
Organism: Netta rufina; assembly: GCF_964035555.1. NCBI lineage: Eukaryota > Metazoa > Chordata > Aves > Anseriformes > Anatidae > Netta > Netta rufina. The sequence goes on along the minus strand of NC_140125.1, from coordinate 82,637,799 downwards.
GCAAGCAATTTGAACACAAAATTTGCTTTATTGGATTGGACCAGAAGTCTGTATATGTGGTGTCCTATCAACACTTAAAACTCCTGTATGGGCATCTTTTAAAGACGGGCTGACATTCGCGCTGCTTTCACCAGCTTGCAAACATATGCTGCCAGGCAGTTCCTGAGTCAGATTTTCTTCCTACAGATTTGGTGATATTCAATGGATTTCTTTTCTGCCAGCATCTCCAGTCTTGTCTCGAGCCTCTGTAAGCTTTTAGCCTCCACAACACCCAATGGCAAGCAATTCCACGGCACAATGACACTCTGTGGGAAATACCACCACCTTCTGTCTGTTTTGAATCTGCTTTTTCATCTTAGCTATAGTTAATTCCCCTTAGTTCTTGTACAGGAAAAGACAATGAACAATCTATTGGGATTTCTTTTTTTTTTTTTTTTTTTTTTTTTTTTTCCCCTTCAACGTTTGTATTTTGCTTAGGACCCAGGCTTCACTTGCAGACTACCTTCCCTGCTTCCCCCCCCCCCCCCTTTGTACTATAATAATAGCTGATGGCAATATTACTAGGGTTACATGTATGACCCCTGAGTTATAAATGGTATTTAATATAGTTTGAATATTGATATTGTTTAACATAAACACAGCTTCCATTGTATTTTGTTTAGGTGTTGGGGGCAATCAGCCTCTTAACTGCAAAAGTGGTGTGGCTGTGTGACTTAGGCAATAGTTTTATTTTACTATCAATGTGCATTGTTTACTTCAGTAAGCTTATGTTATGCCAGAGGAGTTCGTCATGTACTGTTATGGCTTAAAAGAATTTCTGACACACACAAAGTACAGTACAGAAAATGTCATTGCTATATTTGTAAGTATATTCCCAATATTCATATGCTTTTTGTATATGCTATATATATTTCCAATATTCATATGCCTTTCGTATATGCTATATATATTTTTTGTATATGCTATATATATCCATCCCCAAATATGAACAATACACAGTACACTTGCAATTGTTACAAAGCTTCATTTTAAAGTATTACCCTTGCTTTTCATTAAAGTACTTATCTGCAATCAAATGAACGAGAAATTAGGTTGATTAAATAGTTCCAATATTCTGAATAGCTGGATGTAGGGAGTTCCATGGACTGGAGCAGGATTCAGAGGCTGCCAGTCGTGGTGCAGGATATGATAGTGCCCTGAAGTTACTCCCGTTTCGCAGCTTGTTGGCTGTTAACAAATGATGCATTTGCTTCATGGGGAAAAGCAGAGTTCCATTTTCACCCTTGTAACAAGTACTTTAGGCAGCACTTAACACTTCTATAACTATTATGGTTATATACTCTAATACATATTTCTGCATAACATTACAGCACACATTAAACGTTGTGCAGATTCCTTGTGAAAGCATCTTCCTATGATTACTGTAATGAAATGCACTTTGCATAGATAATATTGTAGAACTTGATGTTTCCACAAATAGATAGCTCTCAAACTAGGGTTATGAAAAGGAAATAATCTTCAGCTTGAAATCTGTTCATAAATAACAATAATCTTTTATAGCAATTCTATATTTTTAGTGATGCCCCAAAGCAATTGAAGGGAAGAAAGTAGCAGGAAAAGAAAAAGCAGAAGGATTATTTTGGCAAGCATGCAGCTTTTTCCCCTTAACTTTTTATTCATGAAGACACAGTTGCAAGGAACTTGGCCAGGAGCCCCAGAAACAGCATACAGACGTGATCTCTGTGCTGATTCTTGGGTAAAACTAAAGCTGAGAGTTTGATGGCTGAGGATTAATTCTCCTAATTTCTGTGAGTAATTTCTGTGTTTCTGCACTCTTGAAAACCAGACTATGTTAGAGAGAAATGTGAATGTTTATTAACAATAGCGGTTTTACTAAAAGACCTACTGCAAATATGGATTGGTACAGCCACTTTGGATTGGTACAGCCACCTACTTACCCAAACGGGTATTAAATTAGTTACTAGTACTCTTATGTTGATAAAACTGCATCTACACTAGGGTCTGCTTTTTTTTTCCCCTCCTTTTTTTTTTTTTTCTCATTTTTTTCCTTTACCAATTCTGGAAGAATAGAAGTGCAAAGTTAAATTGTACCAGGACCCAATGAGAAAGCCCCCTTTCAGTAATTCATCTAATTCTTTTGGGAAGTGCTCCAAAACTGGGTACTGTTGTGATGAACGTGAACAGGAAATTTCTTTCTGAGCATGAAGATGAGCTAACCCTTGGTGATCTCATCATTTCAGTGGAAGTACTGGGGGGAAGAATTGTAAGCGAATGAATCCTTATGAAGTTTCAGGTTTCTGTTCCTTCCTCCCTCCTATTTATTTAACCAAGGAAAGGGAGATGTAAGTATCTGATCGTGTTGCTGTTTCATAAAAGACCTATGGACTGCAAAGAGTGAAGTTTAAATAAATCAAACGGTGATCTAACCAAAAAGCACAAATAAAAAGCAGAATTGGAAAATACTTGTTTGTCCTAAAATTATCTCCAATGAACAGAAAAACAATGAAAAAGCACTTTAAACATTACAAATGTTTTGTGAATCCAAAACTTAAAGTGAGGCCAACCAATTTACCCTAGTAATGTCTTTATTCCTCAGAAGAGAATTCACAAGCCCACACTGACTGGGGACCAGTCAGTGCTCCAGCTGCACCCAGCACTGCTTTAATTAGTGGCAAAGAAAGGGCACTGAAGTCCTTGTAGAAGCCAAGGACATTCCTATGTAGAAGCCTGTATATAAGTACTATAGCCAGTTTAAGATCTTCCTGTACAAACGTCATGGCAGATAATGCTAGGGAGAGGATGAGACTCTCCTGCAGCAGCTGATCACAGATAAACGTAGCAAGTCCTGAGGCAGAGCTGTGCTTTCAGTGTAGTGCTGCGTTGCTTATCTCTCCCGAATCCTCTCCAAGAGGAGCATGAGGCAGCCTGGTGTCAGGATGGGAACTCGGGGCTGAAATCTTAGTCCCAGGAAAAAGTAAAAGTTTAGGCTCTAACTCTGCTGAGGTCAACGTTTTGCTTCACATGTTCTAGCTACAGAAAAGCTAAATGCTACTGTCCTGTCATTTTTAACCTCATTTCCAAGGCTTTTTCATGCTTTGATTAAGTAAGGCTACCTTCTTCACAAGCACTGATGATCCCAGCTGTGGAAATCTGTTAGTTTCTAGTCTTATGACATATGCATTTGTCATATCATTTATCAATTTATCTTTTGTGTATTTATCACTTTTTGTCTTATCTGTCTCTACTAAGAACCTATCACAATTATCTGGTTATGTCAATTAGGCAATTACAAAATTTGGAAGCAAATGCTGGTCATTGTATGTCTGCATATACAGTCAATGAGTGAAGGAAAACATTTGGACAGTATCCGAGCCTTGCTTGTTTGTATGGGGCACATGTGCTGGTTTTGCCAGGTTTTTGAGTTGTCCTTCACCTTAACACACTGTAGCTTGTCCTCCTAAACCTAGATTAGGCGTGATAGCACAGACAGAAGCAAAGCACAGTGTAATTAGTAACAGTGAGTACTACCTGATTACTCTAAACTGCTGAGCTAATATAAATGATACTTTTGTGATACTTGTTAATGTCACAGTTAAAATTCTGAGCAAATTGTAGACTGTGGTGAAGCAGTGGTGGAGTAACCTGTGTGCGTGGTTGAAGCCTTTGGATGTCAGCCAGCAGGTGGCAACTGGAGGAAAGCTTCGGTGGGTGACCATCCCCATGTGCACTTCTACAAAATGTCCCAGAATAGCATTACATGAAGTAGGTGCTAAATTCCCTCAAGAGCGGCAGAGCTGATGGTATCAGAAATCTCTCTTTTGTAGGTAATATATTCTGCCAAATTTTAATTGCCATGCACGCTCACATACAAAATGAATCTTTTCAGTGAGAATTTGTGAAATACCCACCTTATATTACTGAAAGTGCTTACTTCTTGCAGTACAGTTTTAAAGATGGTAGAAGATTAGTTTGGAAATAGATAAAAGAGTTTTTATAGCTGGCTTACTCTTCAGGGATTGTCAATATGCATACTTACTGATAAAGAGATGATGCTGTGGCTGGAATAGATGCACCCTTTCAAAAACGTCACCTTTCATTAACACAAAATGCGCTCCTCAGTTCCTTGCCCCTGTCTGTCATATACACGTTCACATCATGTAAATTAACACTGAGCTTTCTTTTATGGTTGAGAAAGGTTGGAAAAGAGAACCTAATGATTATTTCATATTTGCAGAGAATCTGTTCCCTGCCAAGAAACTGTGATGGACTGATGTGAATTCTGAGATGGAAGTACTAGTGACCAGATCGTAATGCCTGCTGGCAACTTGATTTTGTACTTAGCAAAAATACCTGAAAGTGCAGGAGGGATGGTGGGCTCTGATCCTGGGAACTGCTTTTTATCTCCAGGTTAAATGAATGCCTCCCCTGATCTAGGTTAGGAGCACCATTTCCCTTGTTCTTTAAGTGACAACAAGGAGCCTTCCTTGCCCCATGCTCTGGTGACAATTGTGTGCTTCAGAGCTGCTCCAGGGCTGCTTTCCCTTGTGCTGGGTATGTGGACAAAGCTCATAGTGAAGCCACACACACTACATCCTTATAGACTGACATTTCAGGAGGCTTGGCCAGTTTTGTATGTTATGTGTATTACACATGCATATATAGAAAATGTTTCCTTATATGCATGCTTATTTATAGGATGCTTCTGTTTCTTTTTTCTTTTTTTTTTTTCTTTTTTTTTCTTTTTTTTTTCTTTCTTTTTTTTTTTTTTTTCTGGACATATGGTGAACAGTATTGTACATCACGTGAGTTATTAAATAACAAGATCCTATATTGATTTATATCAAAGTGAATCTGACTGCTGTAACATAAATACCATTTCTTGTGAATATCTTCCAACTGAACTGTAAATGTTATGTTTTTCCTGCAGAAACTACACAGATTATATTCTGCTGTAGGCAAACTTTCAAGTTTAGCCTTCTGTAACATCAACTATTGCTTCCAAAACACACAGCGCTGATACTCTATTCTTGCCTTCTACTTCTACAGCTCTGAACATTGCAGCGCAAACCTGTCTGTCACAATCTCCCTGCAGACAGAGATGAGCAAATTAGCTACAATGAATATTTATTGAATTTATTCATTTGTGACTGTCACAAATAAACCCGTAGAGGACAAAGGCCTTAGAGGCTATGATTTTGATGCTTTCTTTAAAATTGCTTGTGAGTAGTGTGTGTGGCAATGCATCAGCCTAGAAATACTTACGAACTTTTAAGTTATTGCTAGGTACATATAGCAATATAGCTGTACCTATACACTCATGGGTACAGCGATAAGCTTGCTTTGAGTTTATTTTTCTTGCTGTATGACTGGTATTTTTTCATCTTTCTCATGGGCTGTTTTCAATCACAAAGAACTAAACAAGCACTCAAGTATTTATTTATTGTAAAAGTTCTTGCACAAGTGTTCACATTAGTTTTCTTTGTAGTTTTCATTCAAGCGACTTACATTTTGAATAGTTATGAAGAGCAAATAAAAAGCATCAGGAGTACTATCAAAAACAAATGATCAGTTTTATTCCTGCAGTTTATGCTTGTGGATTTCTTTGTTCTAAATTTGGTCAGTCCTTTTTGCAATAAACCTATTGGAAAAGACTTCCAAATATCGTATTATTTAATTCAAAATTACAAGTGCTAAGCATTGCTGTCAAAGTGAATTTGTGCAAAAGTCATAGTTAAATATTTGGTTGTGTTGAGGATATTTGCAGAATGCTAGAATAACAGAAATGAGCCTATTAAACTGATAAAAAAGGGGAAATATGGGGACTTTAATTCCTCACTTCTGTTTTGTCTCTGATATGTACAGTTTTAAGAGATGTTGCCCCATTAATGTGATATTTCTCAAACTGTAGTTAGGACTTTACATGTAGTTGAAGTGTGGTGGCCTTCTTTTGCAATTTAGCTGAATTCCTGGAAAATGCAGTTCTGAGTTGATGCAAACCATTTGTGAATTTATGTTGGATTCAGAAGACTGTTTCAATTCAAAATAGCAAAATAATACAAATATTGACAGCTTGAAATATTCCATATGAACGGTCTCTGACTTGGATTCAACTGTGTAAAATAAGGGAGAGGGAAACATTTAAGAAAATGTTTTGGGTGAAAGAGAATGTTGCAGAATAAGTATTTTTCTTTTTCATATCTGTAAGAAATAACTAAAAATACTTTGTTCTAGGTAAACTTGAAGTTTACTGGGAAAGCTTCAGTTTAAAAGCCTTTAAAGAGCAATCATTTTCTTTCACGCAGCTGATGACTCAGGCAGTTGTTTCTTTCATTGTTCTGAAGCGCTTGTTGCCAGCCTAGCAGCTACATTTCTGGATAGCTCTGGCTTACTTGGTTTAGGATTTTGTCACAAAGTTCATGAGTTTTTCTGACTAAACCAAGAAAATAATCTCTGTCATTGCTACTGCATGTTTTACTCCACCAGATGTTTCTGTGCTGTGATGAAATCTGCAGACAGCAGCAAAATTAGAAGGTTAATGAAGAGAAGAGCACAGAGTCAAAAAGCAGGCTGACGCAGAGGATGTGTGCAAGAGGGAGCATGGCTTCAACTTCCTAGCCAGATGTAGAGTGAAAAAAAAATCCCAGTGAGATGTAGAGTGAAAAAAATCCACTCAATCCTGATCTAAAGCAGTCGGGGGGAATAGCTGGTACAGGCTGTGAAGCTGGGTGACAGACAGCCTGCTTTTTAAAGCAGCAAATTGCGTTGTTGTTTCATGTAGGTTCTCCACATTTGCTCATCCTCATTTCACTTGATGAAACTTGGGCTAGCCATTCCATCTGTCCAGTTACACCCAAATGCTGTATGTAGCAATTTAATGCCTAATTTAAAGGATAGGAAAGGTAGAGTTATGAGTTACGGGAACCTTCTCCACTCCTGTGTCTCCAGTGGTTTCAATGTTAGGTGTATTATCTAGGAGGAGAGACGAAACTGGGATTTCTGGCTTTCATATGACAGCAACCTCACAACAAAAAATGAATGCCCCCCCACCAGTGTGCATGTATCCCTAACAGGTTTTGGAATGACCTTCCCATGTGTGCTCTAATGTGCAAACTGGTCAGCAAATCTGCTCCAAATGTATCATACACATTCAATGTATGTTCAATGTACGTTCAATGTAAGTTCAAGTTGGTCATAGGAGGACTGTGAGCACCAATGTGACATAGCCATGCAAAAAGCTAATGTTTTCCACAATATAGTGCTTCTGACATTGTGCAAGATACCAGTTGCTCTACAGAGTTCAGGACACTGATGCTTAGGGAAGATTGATTCACATTGGAACAGATGCAGAAAAAGGCAAGAAAGATGGTCAGGAGAATAGAAGATTTCTCTCTGACAAAAAAGTTAAAGCATGTAACATGTTTAACACAGGGAAAAAAAACCTCTTTGGGGAGTGTTATAGAGCTGCCTTAATTCTTAAGACAGGATTGTTCAGAAACATAGATACCATGCGGCAGAGTTTTTCCTTGGTCTTTATTTTCGTACACTTGGAGAATGTATCTACCTGTTCCACGTCTAAGTGACCCTTTGGGAGCATTAATAAAGACTGAGCCCATCACATGCTGAAAATACGGTGTCATTTCAGAATTAATGGCATATGTGAAGTGATAGTTTAAACAACTAAAATTTGTATCAAACTATTTCAAGAGAAAGCAGGCTTTCAGAGTCACCAGTGAAAAACCCTTAGCCCCCAACACTGATAATAACTTTTCAAAAGTGGTATGAAACTTCAGTTGTGGTATTAAGTTTTCCCCGTAAGTCCTATACCTCATGTTGAGATACTACAAAGTGTAATAGATTTATCATTTGTTCCCTGTGCTCCTGAATACAGAAACCCATGCCACTTTATCCCTTTTAAATCACACACCAAAAAAAAGTCATCATAGTAAAGCAACAGGAAATAATACATTGCACTTTTGGTACTTTTTACTGTAATTCAACGTATGGTGAATAACCTTCATAAATAGTTGGATATTATTAGCCGCGTTACATGGATAGAAGGGAGGCAAGCATGAATATGAGGATTGTGCAAGGTCACACAGCAAATAAATGTGGATAAATTACCACTACTGAAACTGATATGCCTCTGGGTAAAATTCAGCAGCTGTCTGACCATGAGCGAAAACATTAAAGCAGATGAGATGAGAACCTCATGCAATCAAAACTCCCTGTGATTTTCATAAGGTAAACAGATGGACTGTGATGGGCGAGACCTGAATTTCTCCAGGGGGTGCGTTCAAGAAAAATCAAACTGGAATAAATTCATATGCTCATTAGTCTTCACATGGATAATCTCAAAAACGGCATCAGTAATTACTGTTTCACCTTTTGCATTCATCACATTAAGAATTACCAAAGCAGCCACCAGAGTGCACCAGATACATTTCAGAGCAACTTGCAGGAAAAGAGAGGAAGGTGTGAAGTTTCTCCCCCTCTTCTTTTCTTCTTTTCTTTTTGCTGAGGTTTGAAACAAGCCAGCTGTTCAAATTTGTGTGTGGAGGGCAGTGAGGGAGAAGGCCATCACTTGCAGAAAGCCAGGAGGCGGTTGTTTCTCATACGCACTGTTGTGTCTGTGCGATTGCTTCTGTGTCAGTTCTGTGTTGCCTACAAAATTCCCCCTCATACTGAGCTGTCTTTTGGTAGTATTGGACATATTTTTTCCATAAAGAATGCTATGGAAAAATTGAATGTGGGATGCACGTTAGTTTGAAGGATCAGACCGTCAGAAATATTCATGATGTGCAGGCTAGCAAGGATGTTATCAGATTTCTGTATGCAAATTTACTTTCTGTGTAAACATGCACATGTGACTTCATTCCCATTTTGATACTCGGGGTAGCTAAGCTGATCTAAAACATCTCCTACATACTAGGACATTTCAAAGTATTGAGTACTCCACATTTTATATGCCGTATGTTGCACATTGTAAATGAACAATGTCTTCTATATGTTCACAGGCAGCATAAAAACAGTAAAGATGTAGTTTATCTGATAGATGTGGACATCTGCATGTGACCTACTCATCTAGTTTATCTTTCTAGCCTGTGGAAGGAAACAGACAGTTATAGAGCGTGATTCATCTTCATGTCCTAAAGTGGATGGATGACATAGGTCAAATGATTCTACCCACTAAAAGTGAATTTCTTTCACGGACTTTTAGTGGAGCCTAAAATCACTTGCACAGATATAGACGTAAAGTGTTAAACAGCAGAAATCATACCCTGTGTGTGTAATATTCTTTCCTATACTACAGGAAATATAAATTTCCTATATATGATAGGAAAGAATATCTTTCCTGTATATAATATTCTTTCCCATATTGCTGCTCGCGTTGCTCATTAACGGCTGCAGAACTCTGTTAAAGTGTGCGGTTCTTTGTGTAGTGAAGTGCACCACCATGTGGGGTATGAAGCTTAGCTAGTGTTAGACTTCATCTTACAATGTATGAACAACTTTCTGCTTCATGCCTTTTCTGGCTGTTAGCTGGAATCCTGGAAACATAATTTGGACAATGGAAATGCTGCCATTTTATTTGAATGTGAATTAGGTGAGGGAGCTGACTGAGGCATTTTCTTAGTTGAAGATCTCTCTGAACAAATTTTACAGTAGGTAATGCTAGGGAAAGGATGAAACTCTCCTGCACTGGGTCATTACAAATGTATTTTACAAGTCCTGAGGTACAGTTGTCCATTCACTGCAGCTCTGCACTTGTTGTCTGAACACTACAGTATTGCTTCTAAGGGGATCTCTGGAGCTCAGCAGAAATAAATCCGTGCTGGGCTGTTGAAGTCAGTCTGTGAATTGGAACTTCTAAGCTTATCTGTTATAATTTCCTCAAACCAGTGCTTCTCAGTAGAAGCAGTAAAATGCAGTACTCAGTAAAATTCAGTAGACTGCATTTTTACCTGCTGATAATTGCTGCATCATCAAGAACATGAAATGTGTAAAATCAGCCATCACCTGGAAATAATAATTAAAAAAAAAATCAATGTAGTTTTGAACTTTTTTTTTATTAAAAAAAAAAAGGAAAAAAATCATTTTGCAGTAAAGAGTGAAAAACAGATGTTGAACAAATATATATTCAGTCCTTATAAAACCATGGTGAAGAATGGTGCTGATGAGGCATTTTCTTTTTAGCAATTGCTTTGTGAAGAAAACACTAAGCATTAGAATCCTGCACTGCTTGGCCCTGGTGACTGATTATATTAAGTGTAAGGGTACTTCATGACATCTTAATCTAAATATTTGAACTCTTTGAAGGAGTCCTGGGTTCAGCAGTAAGACAGCCTGATTTGTAATCTCCTTTCTCAATTATATCTCTTTCTACCACATAAAGCTATATGCCTCAAATGTTGCATTCTTATCTAGCTGATAACAAGTAACCTTGCTTTTTAAATAAGTATACCTGTACCTTGTTAAGAACAAGAATTGCAACTGCAAACTTGATAACTACTGAGTATAAATTGGTTTAGGCAGAGGACAGACCGGTGAAAGAGTGGTGATATTCTTGTCAGTTTACAGCAATAATGCATCTGTAGATCTAGATTATTTATCTGCCTCCAGAATGATTTCAGCAAAGAAAACTAAACTGTGCTGGAGTTATGCTGTCATAACAGGACAGAGTTTGATCCTATCAAGCTGTCAACCAGAGTAAAGAAAAAAGCGTGCCTGGAGTTAAGCTCTTAAATCCACAGGAGCTGTTGCATGCTCAGCACATTTGAAACATGTCATACTAAAGACAGATTTAAAGAAGGGAATTGCTATCTCTGTTATTTCTGAGTTATCAGTAATTTAGTCTCTATTCTTATTTATTAATAGAACTTCTTTTTTTCTTGGTCCTTTTCCAACCCTCCTTGTGATACACTTACAAAAGCGTGCTTATTCTCCAGTTGATGACTGTAAACTCAGTCTGGGTTTTGCCATTCTTTATCTGCCTCCACTATTCCCCTGTGGACTCGGCAGCATGCAACCCTTCTCCCCATTTTCCATTTGTCGCAATTTTTTCTTTTACCAGTTCCTTCTGATGCCATGCTGGTACATTGTGCTTCTTCATTCTTTTTACAGCGGAAATATGGTGTATCCTAATTATAATTTATTTTAAGATGCTTATCAAAGGATAAATACTTTATATTTTTACTCTTATGGCACCTAATATATATTCTTTTGGGCATTGGGTTTTGGCAAGCACTCATTAAACTCAGAATGCTTTTAATATTTTTACTTTTTTTTTTTTTTTTTTTTAATCTATTCTTTAAAGGAAGTTTTACAACTAAGTAGAGTATTTGGCATGCAAACAGCTAGCTGAAGATTTTAGAAACTGCCAGGTCCTAAGGCAATTTCATTTCATTTACATTTTTAGTTTTCTTGTTTTAGTTTAAATGGAAAAGGTTGGGTCCTTAACAAAATAATTTTGTATTCTGCATAGGCTGTTCAACAATTAGCCACACATGCATTTAAAGACAGAGCCAAAGGCAACAGTAAATAGGTGTAGTGGCATATATTAACAGGGTGCTTTCTTGTCTCATGCTGATGTGCTTCTAACGTGAGTAGTGAAAAGAGATGGGTCTTGTTTGTGTCTGTGTGTGAGAAATCAGGCCCCAGTTTTTGCCTTTCTGACACAGCCTGAGAGATGTACTGAGTGCTGTACGTGTGTGCTGAGGGTACAAGGAAATCTTCTCATAGCTCTAAGTTTTACAGTGTTTTCATATCCTTGCTTTTTGGCAAGTTACACAGGTAACTTGTCCCAGTGCACTGCTTTTGGTGCATACTGCTACTTCAGCTGTTGCAGCTGGGCCACTGAGACACTGCTGCACTGCTGAAGTAGCAAGCACAGTGGCTGTGCCTTTGCTTTTACCCTTTGGAAACAGATGACTTCTTGGGAGGTGGGGCAGCGTGCACAGCCTTTGATGTGCATAGGAGATCTGCCCTGAGACAGCTGGATAAAAATTTCCACTTATTTCATATATCTCTTCTCCTTTATCGTAATACATATCTGAAAAGCTTATTAGTACTACTTCCTGTTTTCATTAATTTTTTGTTTAAATTTGAAAACTTTGATTAAAAATTGTCAATTTATGTACAAAACCATTTTAGTCAAAACACTTTGGCCAGCTGCCTGCTGATAAAACATTGTACAGAAGCCCTGGGAGAGTCAGGTTTTGTTAAAACCCACCCCTGCACTCAACTCTTTGTATGCACCTAAAACAAAGCAGAGCTGACCTTCAGTGGTGGAAGAAGTGAAAAGGCCCCTCTGTAATGGTTGGGCTGTTGAACTCTGCAGCACGTTCCTGTGCTTGTCATGCTGAGAGTGTCCTCAACATTTCATGGGGACGTTATCCATTTCAGAGAAATAAGGGACAGCTGCTTTGGTGTTCCATAAAAGGCCACCCTTTTAAGAAGAAACATGGATAAAGTTATCTGCTTAAGTCAATGACAAAATTCGGTTATGTCTGGGTATCACCCACGAACAAAGTCAATAGCTCCAGGTGTGTGGAGGGCCCTGAAGGACACACCAGTCCCACTCAGACATGATGGGAAGTTCTTGCTCTTGGATTCTTCACTGGGAGCAATTTTCCAGTGACTGCAGGTCAAAATTACTGCCCTGCAGATGCTTTAAGTACATTAAGGTCGGGCCCTCGAGGTACCTAAATGCACCAGAGCACCTCACGTAGCCCCGCGCTGAGTTTTTCAGACACCCAACTGCAAGCAGGGCGGCTGCAGAAGGGCAAAGGGAACGCGATAGTTACGCCAGCACTGCAGCCAGCCCGTTTCCTAGTGGCAATAAAAGCGATTCGGACGGGGGGGCTGGGGGACAGCAGGAGAGGCAGCCCGGCTGCCCGCTGTCCTGCCCTGACCCCGCCGCGCACCGCCATGTTGGTAACCATGGCGTGCCATGGGAGCACCCGCGGCGGTGGCGGTGGTGGCGGTGGCGGCGGTGGCGGTGGCGGAGGAGGGGCCCGGCGGCGGCCGGCCGCAGGAGGCGCTGCCGTGGGCGGCCCTGCCCCGCTGTGCCGAGCCGTGCCGAGCCGCCCCGCTCCGCCCGGGCGCCGGCAGAGGGGATGGCAGCATGAGCTGGCTGCCCGGCTCCCGCGGCGTGGTGCTCACCGCCTACCACCCCAGCGGCGGCGGCGGCGCCCCCGGCGGGTGAGCGGCGGCGGCGGCCCCGCGGGGAGCCCGGGGAAGCGCCTCCGGGGCCGGGCTGCGGGCACCGGGCGGGAGGCGGCGGGGAGCGGCCCCGGGGGGGCTTCGGTCGGCTCTCTGCGGGGCTGGGTGATCGGTGCTGGTGGTGGTGGTGGTGGTGTGGGGGGTGTTTGTGGTTGTGGTTGTTGTGGCGGGGTGCGCTGAAGGAAGCGCAGGTGAGGCCGAGGGAAAGTTGCGGGAGGTGTTGACAGCTCGAAAGGTGGTGGTGGGGAGCAGGGCGGCTGCAGCGGGCGGTGTGTAACCCGCGCGGTGCCCTGGCGCTAAGCAGAGGCTGCCGAGAGGGAAGGAGTTTTGTCTTCGCTCCGTCTGTCCTGGCCTTGCTGGAAGTGGCCACAAAGGTCCCTTTGATAAAGATGGGACTTTCACTAACGCGGGGAAGCCGGCTGAAACCGGGGCGGTATCGGCACCGGCACATGACTTACACGCGTGCCCGAGTAGAGCGTGTCCGACCAAATTGATTATCATCTCATTAAAAAAAGATAGAAGGAAGTGCTGGATGTCACCCTGGACAAAAGATAAGCGATGCGCCGTGGTGTGTCACGCCAAGAGTTCACGGCAAAGGCAAGAACCGAACCGAGCAGTGCAGCCTGACCGAGTGCTGCAACAGCACAGCCACGGCCCTGTGTTTGTTGGGGTGCTCCCGTCCTCGTAACTAAGAGTGTGTGGGGGGAGTAAAGGTGAGAAGCAGTCTCCTTTCTTAATTGCAGCATTAGAAATGTGTACGTTAGAGCTGGGTAGGACGGGGGGTTCCCACGCTTAGTTTGCCTGAGCTCCGCTGCTGGCAGCGTTACAGCTTCAGACTGTGCACGTTTGTCATTGAGCTCTCTCAGCTAAGATCCAGAAGGCTGCCTCTCTTTCCATGTCACAGCTTTCCGTATCACTACGTACCCACCCCTCTGCTGCCTCGAAAACTCTGTGATTTTCAACAGGGATCAGAGCACATGTAATACAGCGCCAGCTGTTTGTGTTGTAATGAAGCAACCTTTTTGGAAATACTAATGGTCAGCTATGTTGATTTTTTTTTTTCTTTTTTCGAGGGCATTCAAAACAATGAGCATTGGAGACTGCATTGTATTTTGACTGTTGGAGAAGCATGGCACTGGTGCATCCTGGAAAAAGCAATGCATTGGCTGTGCTCCAGATAAAGTGGCAGCCTAGGAAACTATGTTCCCTAACCATTTGTTTTTCTTCAGGCGTACAAGAAGTCCTGCTTCATAGAACTGCAGAATTTCACTGATCTAATAGATTGTTGAGCTACTTTACCATTCTCTTCTGGCCCTTTAAAGGCACAATGAGCCTGTGAAATACTTCCTGTAAAAAAGTCTTACCCTACTATTGGTTCATCAGGCTAAAATCTAGAACAGCTCCAAAGTGATTACTTCCAAGTTTGACAATTTAAGACAATGTTGTCTTGACAGTGACGATGCATAAAATAGCATCGGAGCTGTCTTTGCCATAGAATTTATCATGCATCTTATATTAAAGTAATAGTTAAAGGAACATCTTCTTATACATGTATTTAAGATACTGATTATGGGTGATTTCTGTGGTATACCTAAGTATTTATCTAAGAACTTCCTTAGAGAAATCACAACATCAGGTTACCCAGTCAAGTTTAATTTTAATAGCTTTCCTCCATACTGCTTGTTTTCTGCTTGTTTTTCACTTCTCAGCTTTAACCCATTAGATACACTATTTCTTTATTGGCTGTCTTGCTGTTTGCATTTTTGTGTTGTCTCCCTTTTTTATGGTGTCCGTGCATGGGCATTTTTCTTGTTTTTCCAATGGAAAGAGTGAATAAAGTAACTTGCCCATGACTGTTTCAGTGGCCACTTTGGCCCCTTGCAGTCATGTAAGCCTCGTGCATGAGAGAAATGTGAAATTGACGCACCTAAGCATAGACATCCAGTGCTGCTTAGTTTCGTGCTGGGGATTTTACCCCATCTTCTGTAGCAGAAGGAATTGTAGGTCCTCTGTCATATTTGCCAGCCACACACAGGCACTTCAGGTAAAAACAGTCTTTTCATAGGGTTCTTTGTGCTTACCCTTAGAAAACAGTTTCATCCAGACAGGCCTCTGCAGGACTGTTCTTGTTCAAGAATGAATGTGAATGTGTGTATGTATGTATGTGTATGCAGCTGAAAATATCTTTTAAGTGATTATAAGGTGAAGGCCAGGTCTGGAGTATTGAATAGGTGGGGAATAGGATATAAAAAAAATTGCAAATAGCTAGATGCATGCAAAACTAACTGCATGCATGTGTGTGAGGAAAATAAAATTCTGCAGCAGAGCATTTTCAAGAGCTAAGCTTAAAATGCAAACTGAGTGACAGATAAATGATTCTAAATGTGATGGCCACTGCAAGTTGACTTTGCTTTTGTCTCCCTTACTTTTGCCATATCTCAGAGGCTGCCTTTCTGTATTGTCTCCCTGGCTGCACCAAATTGTCATGTGAGTCACAGTCTCCCTGTATGTTTCCAATGAGTCACCTCACCATGCTTTCTCATAAGCAGCCAGCATGTGCACTTTTGCTGCCACTTCACTGCACTTCTTAATCTAATTGCAGAATACCAGTTTGAGTTTTTGAAGCTTTGCAAGCCAGTGCCTTCTTAATATCACATGCTCCCAAAGGTCCTGTAAATCTTCATGTTGCCAGTGACTTCTTAAGAAGGACTGCAGCATCTCATAAAGACTAGAACATGGCTCTTCTTCCTCACAGGTCATGTACCTATGTGCACCCTCACGTATTTGCTGTTTTTAAATCTTTAAAGCATTTGGTTTGACAGCACTGGCTTGCAAAGTGAGAACTACAAGCCCAGTTTCTCTTAGATGGAACTAAAACCCAGACCAGTTCTGGAGAGAGTGCTGTAATCCTGGAAAAGTGCTGGAAAAGAGAAGGTTCCACCTCCTCAGGTCCCTTCTGCCAAATGACACCTGCCAGCAATGGCAGAATGCTGTAATTCAAAAGAATGCTGGAGATTCACTGTCTTACTCACTGCTGAACCCACGTGAATCTGGGAGATGTCAGCTGAAGCTCGGAAGCATGTGGCAGTAGATGAGAGGGTCACGGTTAGGTTTTGTTGTGGAGAAGAGCCCATTTTTGTGGATTACTGCGCAAGTGTGCATAAAAGAAAATATTTATTTTTTATCTTCGTAAATATGGGTTTTAGTGACTTAGTGGTTGTTGTATCTGTGTTGACTGTTGGGATGGGTGACAAGCGAGGG
Source organism: Netta rufina (assembly GCF_964035555.1). NCBI lineage: Eukaryota > Metazoa > Chordata > Aves > Anseriformes > Anatidae > Netta > Netta rufina. Next base: position 82,621,296 of record NC_140125.1, on the reverse strand, counting down.
GCATAAAATACTTAATGTTTTCTACAGGCAGCTTTGGTCTAAATCACTCACAGTTTGATCGCCTTTCATTGCTCAAGTATTCTCTCAGTTTAATCTGAAGATTTAATAGTTCGCAACTCAGGCCAATAAGAATTCTAGTAGTGAATATGAATTCATGCCTTCTTTGAAGGGCAGTTTCTGTTCTCATTCCTTCAGAGAGAAAAGCTCTCATTCCTTTCCCTCTCTTTTCCCACCAGTGACTCACTCTTGGAATTGAAATCCAGTGAAATCCAGTTTGAAGGACTAAAGCACTGTGAGAGATCCATGTAATGCTCAGTGTGTGAGCAACAAACTCACAAGCTGATTATAACAATGGGCTTGGGGTGGCAGAGCCTGTTGCAATTTCTTTTGCAAGCTATTAGCACAGCACAGATTTGGGGTTTTCTGTATCATCACAGCATTCGTTGTTGCTACCCCCTGTAACCTGTCTGCCGTGATGCCAATACGGAGTCCCCAGCACAGTAGCTGCCATGTGGTGCTTACTTTTATGCAAAGCAAAGATGAATCACACTACAGCTGACTTCACAAAATCATAGCAATGTTTTATCTAACTGTACAGGCTCTACGTGAGTACAAATACCTTAGAAAAATCTTTTCTGCCTTGAATTTGCCAGCTAATTTGAACAGCATTTATTGTCCCGTGCCTACATCCTCAAATAGAGCTGATAGGCAACAGCGTGCTAAGTTGCTTTGTTTAGAATTGCTTTTGTGTCTCCTGTGCTTTATGCATGTATAAATATGTAGCGTACTGCAGACCCTGAACGTGTTGCTTAGTTACCAGTGTATTAATCCCACTAACTTGATCTACAGACAGCAAGATGTGGTAGCCCACCATTTCCTGCTTCCAGATTCCTGTCTCCCTTGAGTTACCCCCTCCCCAGTTTGCACTTTCTTTTTTCTTTGAATTTATCTGGCTTCTGCTTTTGGTTCTTGCTATGTGCTTCCAATAGAGTAAAAAGCCCTTCAGCTGTCTGTTAATTGATCATCAAGCTGCTGCTCAATTTTATTTTTGTAGACTAAATAAGTAATTATTTTTGAGCATCTTTGTTTCTTCAGTCTAAAAACACTTTTTTTTGTGACTCTTTTCTTTAGTTTCTTCAATTTTCAGCATCCTTCTTTACATGTGTCCCACTCTTTTGCCTTCCCAGCCTGAATTACAACAAGTAATTCAGTGTCAGTCTCATGAGTGTCACCCACACAGGTAAAATCACTGCCATGATGCTAATTAGCACCTCATCTAGTTGCAGGCATGGTTGTTTTCCTAAGCATCCTGTTGGAACTCACCTCAAATTTCATGTCCTTTGCACTTTTCTCAAGCCCTTCTTTTTCAGGGCAGTCCTCATTATGCAGACACGGTCCCTGGTTCATGCACTTAGATATCCATTTAACGTCTGTCAGTGTTATAAAACAACATTATTTCAATAAGCTCAATTCAGTAACTGACCTGGATCATTCTGTGTCATGGATTTAGATTGGATTTAATGCCCTTTGCTATCTGTGAAAATAGTCTATTCAGTTCCAGTGCTGGTCAGGCCCTTAAATAGGTATCAAGTGAAAATAACTGTGCTGAATCGGTGGAGCTGTGTAACAGAACAGAGGATGTGGCTCACCGTATACTGGCTTTCTTTTTCAGTTTAATAAGATACAGAGAATGAGATGCCAACTATAAGGAATGTGAAGCATAAAAGCCTTTTGAACATTTTAATTAACAGCTTTCTTGAGTGTGTACAAATCTAGATGATAGAAAGCATAATACAGGATATTACTAGATGTGCTGTTACAAGCATGTAGACTTTATGTAAAGTTAGAATGCAACTGAACTTCTGATGAGCAAAGTGCCAGAGGAGCCTTGTAAATTTGAACTTCAACATTAGCTCTAAACGTGGCATCGAATTAATATTTCTTATTTGCATCTCTTTTTTTTCTTTGAAAAGCAGAATTTGTGAATTAGGTTTTGATCAAGACTAATGTTTTTTTTTCCGTCTGCTGTTACTGGTGCTCGATTGAAAAGATTGAAACTGTTATTGCCAATAATTTACTCTTGTTTCATAGCTGTCACCAGAGAGTTTAGAGCTGAAAGAGGTAAGGTTTTAAAAGGCTGTTCATACGTGCTTCAGAGAGGTCTGTGAGTACCCAGCTCTATAGTTACGCTTTTTTACTAGACTTACTGAGTGTGTGCCTTCATTTTTTTTCCTCTGTGAATCAGAATGCTACAGCTGAACTGAAGCCGTAATTACAGTAACTGATACAGAGAAGTTCCCGCTGTGAGTGGCATTGCAGATTCCTGTTATGTATGGGTCACTGACTGTCACTCCAAACTCAGTACATGAACTTGGCCAGGGGAAGAAAAATTCCACACTAGTAAGTTTTGAGCATTTCCAGCGTGACAACAAGCTGTTTTGTGATGTCTGTTTTTCAGTGAACCTATCTCTGCCTTGGAATCCTGATCTCAAAATAATTGTGTGCAGGCAGGGAATTTAAATACTTCTAGCCAAACAAGTAAGAAAAATGTAGGGTTTTTGTTTTTAAAGTGTTTGGTTGTGTAAAAAAAAAAAATTGATTTATTTTATGAAGTACAATTTTAGCCACTGTCTTCTGGGATATATTTTTGGTGACAACCCAACCAATGTAATGGGTTGAGCACACGAGCAAGTTACCCTTCTGCCTTCCTGAGAGAGCTAAAGCTATGCGCTTGCTCTTTGCTTATTGTTTTGTGCCAACTGTCTTGTATTTCAACAGAGTAAAAGTGAGCACAGCAAAGGCTAGATACCTACTGATACTGTCCTGTGAGGATCACCTCTTCCTTATTCACCCTTGTTCTGTGAGTCTGTTCCCTGCTCCTCCTGCTACAACATCCCAGTCCCGTTAGCCTTGAAATGCTTTCAGGAGAGTTTCAGAGACTTTACCTGTGTTCTTCCTACAACACCATTTCTTCCTAAGGAGGCTTCTTAGACCAAAAGGCAACAAATACATAAAAATGTATCGGAATATTTACTTTGTGTGGCCTGTGTTATTGCTGTAAGAGTAAAGCGATTTGGGGTGAAGTATTAGAGGAGGAGCAAAATGGATGCTTTTAGCATACTTAGAAATATGATTGAAGGTATCTCACACACGAGAAAGCAACAAGGTAAGAATAATGCTGTCTTCAGCACATAAATAAATATCTCATCATGCATACTCAGTGCCAAACTGCAGCAGAACAGTTGGTGTGTTTTGCTTGACTTAGCATCAGTACAAATCCTCAATTTGCCACTCCTCAGACTACCTCTTCTTCCTGTCCACCAGTCCCTAAATCACCCGGACAGCTTTCACTTGGACTTAGGGAAGTTAGATGTTTTAACTTTACTTCCTGTTTGAAAACCAGGAGAATACTTAAGAGGATGTGTAAGAATTGTTTTGTCAACATTTAGTGATATGGCACTTAGTAAAATGTTTATTTTTTTATTATTTTTAATCAGTTGATTATTTTTAGCTGATTGCTGTGTAATCATCAGAACAATAGTTGGCTGGACTTGAGGCTACTGTTGAAATGTTCCCTCCATGAGAAATTCTTTGCTTTTAGTAAAATACAACATCAAGGTCCAGGAGTATACTATATCAAGAGATAACAGAGATTTGTGACTAGTTTGAGAGAGTGCAAAGCTAGATTGTAACTGGACAAAAAAAAAACGGGAAGTTCTTGCGTGTTTGTATCACCCAAGGGGTGATATAGCAACTGTGGTTACAGCCATGGTCATGAGCTTGTGATCCCAGATACAAAGGAAGGAACTTGGTGCAGTAAGCGAAAGCCTCAGCTGCTCAACAGCAAGGAAGTACTGGTGAATACTCATCTACAAAGCCAGTACTCATTTAGCAGTCACAGTGGGAGACCAGAGCTATGGTTACCATGGGCCAGTGGAAAATGCTTTCTCTCTTGGCAGCTGCTAAGAGGATTATAGGTCTAACGACATTCTTAGTGCAGCTTCTGGAGCCTCACCTTGTGATTTCCTTTGCCATAGCCAGGTAAGGGAACACTAGTAACAGCATTGCTTTTGTGGGAAAAATCATTCCCATCGTTCCTGTTCTCAGAGGGTGGCTGTGTTCTGCTAAGCTGCGTCATCTTCTGAGGAGCCTATATGCCAGTAGTCTTGAGAAACATCTTCTTGTTCCATTCAAACTGTTATCTCAGGAGATATTTACTATTTACTGAAACTTTTTATTTTCATCTCAGAAGCCTCAGAGGGTTCAGATCAGCAGAAGTTTTGATGTGCAGTGACAGTGGTGCAGGTTGCGGCCAATTAGGCTGGGATGAGCTGAAAAGGGTGCGGACATCACTGAAAATGGAGTTTCCTTCCACCTTTCACCTATATGTTTTTTTTTCTTTGCCCCGGCATTGACATTTCTGGTCTGATCGAATGAGGCTGAGCTGGATCAAGAAAAAAAAATCCATCTGAAAGCAGTATTTTTCACAAGAGTTGTTTTTAGACAGATTGGTTTCTTAACCTGACTCAGCAAGTGACTGCGTCAGTGATAGTGCTGACACAAGGGAAGTTATAGAAACCCACAGAAAAGGAAGGATTTGACAGAACCCTCTGGCAGCAGCCTACATCTGTGTCAGCTTAATGTGTTCATTATAGGGCTGTGATTTGACTAGAGAACTCATTTTTATGAGTCCTGGTACTGGCTATGGCCGTATCTTGTAAGACGTTAATGGGATATAATTTAATTCTATCAGTTCAGATTTGTTAAAAAGATAATTTGGTGGCTTAGCTTTGTACTGGCAGGTTTTTAGTCAGTTCAGGTACATTTTGTCCTTTAGCAGCCACTCTAAAGCTGGTGTAAACTTAACCTCTGGCTAATTTTGCCCTGACTCATGCCGTTCGGTGATTCAGTAGTGTGCATGTCCTCTGCCTGCAAAAGGCACGTTGCAGCACGAGGAGAGATCCTTGGGATCCAGTGGCATTCCCTGGCGGGGAATACTGTGGAGCACCCACACCCTTACTACGGAGCTGTGGAGAGCTTGCCTTCCCCTCACCATGTGCTAATTGCACAGTGCAGCATGCTTCTCAAAAAAGAAACAAAACGCCAGCTTTGATTCCCACACGCTGTAATGAGGTAAATTAAATCGCAACTTCTAAATTGTAGTTGGTTATTAGTTGATAAGCTTGTGAAAGTTTGCTGATTGATGCCTTGTTTAAACACACCTTTCTTTGCTCTGAACTTTGCACTAGTAAGGTCGCTTTAGTTTCATAGTGCACGCAGTAAGTACATTGAAGCAGTATCGTAAATAAGAATAGTCAGAATTACTCATAAGATTTCCTATAAGAAATACAACCTAACTTTCCATCACAGTAATATTTTCTAATTTAAGGGTAAAAGAGACTAAGGCATTAAATAATAAGACATTATTACAAATGTCAGTAAAAATATTATGCACTAATTAAAATGTTCAAGCATCTGTCCGGTGACCCAAATTCTTCCTGCCTTCGTTTTTCGGAGAAGGACATTTGCACTGTGATACTTGTTCTGCTTTGAGGTTAAAGCTTAGAAAAATACATATTTGTGTGAATTTCTTATGTGCATACAAGCACAAACTGAAATATGATCTTTTTTTCTCTGTGTAAGTAGAAGATGCTCATGAAAGTTTATGGGAAACTTTATGAGCTTCATGCTGTGAAATGTGGTATTTGGCACTTTGTACTTCAGAAAACAGCTTATGAAGACATATGGTAGTAAAACGTGTGCAATGCTGTCAGTCTTTTGGTTTTGGGGCCTTTCTTGAACTTTTGAAGTGATTGTTAAAGTTTAGTCATCTTCTCTTAGGAAGTGTGAGGGACACATTCTCTTAGACATTTTCACTCGCTGTTTGTTTGCAGAATTATTTGACGCAGATTTCACTAAACACAGACCTCGATATAGGCTGTTACGATTTCTGTTAAGTTTCAATTTAAGTATATGTATATATTTAATCTCTGAAAGGCACAACTTCAGTTTCTGTTGTATACTTTCGAAGAAGCTGCTAAGATACGCTGTTAATTAGTAGGTAACAGTTAGCAGCTAGCAGATGGTCTGCAAAATGCAGCTGGAGCCAGACAGTGGGTCAGCACATCTGCACAGGACCATGCCAGTGAGAAACAGGGCAGGGGACAGTGTGGGATGGGACAACAAAGACTAATTCAGCATAAGCAACTTTACGTGGCAGTCTTTTCAAACCTTTCAAATGGTGTATTATAATCTAATCCTGTACCTAGATTTTTATAGGAGCCTGGAGCCCATCTCAGTGCTTTCCAGCACTGAGATGTTCCCTGTCCCATGAATGCCAGGCCCCCTGCAGTGGGCAGATCATCAGGATGTGCTGGGGGCACGTGGCCATTGCAGTGTGCCCAGACCTTAGCTGAGCACCAGCGTGAGCCTGCCCGGTTGATAGGTATGTTGCTTCCATCCCCAAAGACACACAGTTGTCTGCACTCATGTGTTTTGAGCCTAAACTGGGAAACCTTTCCTTCAGCCTGGGTTGGTCTTTTGTTTTTCCGTTTCTTTTTTCCCCTGTGTGTGGTGTGGTGTTGACACAGGTGCACAGCCTGATTCTGGACAAGACTGGTGCCTTTTGTACTATGCTCTCTCATGTTACTCTCTTGGAGCTTTCTGAATCCTATTTCTTTCTCACCCTCTGAGTATTCTCACATAGATATTTTCCAATAAACTTGTAATTCAGCTTTGATCCAATAAAGCTTCAACTGCTTAGAGGTTTTTTCTCCAAGTAGGTTATCTTGCACAAATCACTAGTAGGAGTTATTGTTCTTTTTAAACAGAAAAGCCAAGGTTGCGTCTGAATATGCTAATATATTTTGTTCAAAAAAGTGGACAGCTGCCTAAAAGCTATTAAAACTGAAAAAGTTTTCTGGTGTTCACCAGATACTCCATAATATTGTCAGATCTTTGGGGAAAAAAAGGCAAGAAAATAAAAAGCCACAAACCAAACCTGTTCATAAGAATATTTGGGAAGCTGGAAGTCGAAAAATGAGAGGTAACTGGGCAATTTTTCATTTTACATACCGTTGTTCCAGTTAAAAAGGCTATTCAACTATCACTTTCATCCAAAGCTTCCTAGGTGACTTATTTAAGTAAGTTATTCCATTATACCACCACACTGTGGGCATGAGAAACTGAACATGTTACAGAAAGCTGAACATACTTCTTATCCTTCATTTTATTTCTTAGAAGCATTCCCCATTTTTGAATTCAAAGAAACATTTATGCCAATATGTTCCTTGTAATTGAATTATTTTCCATTTGTTTTTAAGAATTTGTACTCACCAGTAGTTTAAGTTATATTAAGATTCTTCTGAACACTGATGAAATTTATCAGAGTCAAAATATTAGTATGAAATAAGATTTTTTGACATAAGGTAGAAAAACAAAACTGTTCAGTGAAGCATACTCTGAAAGCTTCAGATGCTTTTCAAAGTATGAGCAACATTTCTGCAGCTTACAGTAATCAATGAGGAAATTGTAATCCTTTAAAGTTTCTATTTTTATCTTCAACTATCGTGTTTTGATTCTGTGGCTTGTTCTGAGCCAGCTGGAGACAGTCCTTTGTGCCATTTCAAGCTGCTGCTGTCTCCAGAAGCCATTGGTAGTACTTTAAACAAGGAAATAACTTGCAATAATGCATGTAATGTGTAAAGTATTTTTACCGTACACAACAAAAAGTTTATGGAATTGCTGGAGCACATCTTCTGCATCTGTGTACAATCACAGGTGGTAGTAGTTGAGAGTACATAACATTGCTCTTGTGCTTCTGTACACACTGTATGTACATATGGCAAAACAAAACAGGAGTTTATAGCAGCATGGGCGAATGGATTGTGCCTTATTTGAGGTTTAACGTGCTTTATGTGAAGCACTGTATTTCTGGTAGCAACAGAGGTCTTCTCCAAGCTTCCTATTCTGTAGCAATCCACCATCTTCCTGCTGCAGGCATTGCCTTGGAAATACCTGAGTGTTACTTGGATGCAAAGTGACCATTTTGTTTTCCTTCCTGTATCGATGGTGGCTTTTCACATCCTCCCTGTATCTGTGGTGGCTTCTCAGAGTGTGTGTGCATGGGACTTTCATGAGAGATAATGAACAGCGTAAGGGGTGGGCTGCAGCAGCATGGATAAATGGGGAGAAAACCACCAGTGAATCAAAAGATCTTTTCAGTGAAGGGACAGCTGAGCTCTAAAGGAGATGTAAAAAGCTCTGCAGTCAGAATTTGGTCAATAGCGTTTTTAAAATTAAGTCACTTTTAAATGAAGTTCCATATCATTTAGGATGATATGGAATCCATCTGGCCCTTGTATAGCCTTTTCAGCACGAGAAAAGGATCCCCACAGCTTCTACATTTCGTGGTGGGACCCCTGAGCTTCTAGGCTACAATGGGCTATTCTTCTGTGACTGTGAAAGCATAAAGCAGGGATTCTTCAGCTGGTATTTAGAATTCAATATGAAGATACCATTACACCAGAGGCATGCTATTGAGTGTGGTCTTTGGCCCCACTGAACCCCCAACGGCCATGCAAGTGGTGAAAATGCTTTGTCTGCATCTGCACAGCAGGTCCCCAAGTGCCTCTAGCAAGGACCTTTCAATCTTTACTGTGTATGGAGTGAGGTGCTGTAAGGCCCTGCTTGCTGCTGTCCTTCAACAGCTGCGTGGTGGATTTTACCTACCAGCATGTGGCTGCCAGCTGCAGCTTGTGTGAGAGAAGGGGCTGGTGCCTCCTCCGAAGGAGGGGGCAGGCAGAAACATATGTGCACTGGTGTGGCCAGTGTCTGTCCCAGAAGTTAGGTTACATTGCTTGGTGCTGAACAAGTCCAGCAGAGTTTCTCTCAGGCGTGTTCAGGACACGGCTGAATTGCTGGAGGCAGGAATTGGCACGGCCTCTGCCAAATGTGGCGATGCAGGCCCATTGCTAGCAACTCCCAGAGAGCCTTTTCGTCTTCTGGATCAGGAGCAAGACATTCATGTATTGATATGAAAGCTGCCTGGAGGCTGGCCTCATTAGCTCTGGGAGGTACAGAAAACATGTCTCAGGCTTTCCTACCAAAGTTTATTGTATCCCCCATCAATAGCTGTCCACCAGGGTGGTCTGTCAGTCAATAGCTTGGCAACTTTACCTCATGAAGTCCACCATCTTACTGCTGCTGTCTGAGCTCCGTGTGCTGCCCAGCCTGCTTCCAGCTGGTTGCCATCTGAGAAGGGTGGGAGAGTACTGCTGTACTGAGGGGCCATGGGACAACCAGTTGTCCCAAGCTTTTTAAAGGGCATCTACATCCATCTAGTGTCCTAAGGAGGAGGCCTGTGACCCTGACAACAGAAGAGGGTGTTACTTTGTCTTCTTTCCTTTACTAAGGATCCCTCATGCCCCATGTTTTCCTTTCTCAGAAGCTCCTGCTCTGCATGGTTGTCACCAAGTTGGTGCTGCAGGGTAAGTGGGACTCTGCCTGGTCATCATCTGTCTGAGTGGGCTCTCCGTAATACTGAGGAAATTATTAAAGCTGAGGAGATACAACCAAAACGTCTTGCATGTTCCTTCTGCAGGACATACCAAGGTCTTCCTGCCCAAGTTTCTGTGGCTTCATAGCTTGGAAGAAAGCCAAGGTGGCTGGCATACACAGCTGTGGCAGACTCACATGTGGGTAACTGCTAGACAGATGTGACTGTCCTGAAAATCTAATGACGAGGGCCAGACTAAATCCTTTGCACAGCTGGGGAATCCAAGTCCTCTGCTGTGTCAATGTGAATGAGTAATAGAAAGGAAAAAACAGTGGCAATGGATTTTTTGTGAGAGGTGGCTTAGCTGCTCAAAGGGTCACAGCATTGTCTTGGATGTCTGATGGAGACCTCCATCAGAAGAAAGCCTAGCTGTTGGTGGAGGTACTGTGCTGAAGTCATGCTGATGCTCTTTCTGTGGATGTTGACCTGTCGCTATTTCTGAATAAAGAAATGCGGTCTGCTGTGGCCTGGGAGGGTGGTGACTTGCACAGAGCAGGTGGTGTGCTTGAGTTTTGCATCTAGTTGACTCTGCTAAATATTGTCGTACAATCCTCTGACAGACCTGGTGGCTGGACCTCTCCCATGTTGTCTCTCCTAGTAAACAATGATACCCTTCTATCTCCCCTGAATAACCCTGGGTGTGTGACAGGCTGGCTGCCTTCCTGTTGTGCTGTCTTTGAAGAGCCCTGCCTGTGAGTATGGAGGGATCTGGCACATCGCAGGGTCTGGCACATGCTTTTTCAGGCTGTGGATTTGTGGCACTCCAAGAAGGGTGCTCAGAAGGTGGTGTTGGAGCCTTGCAAGTTACTGTAAAGGGCGGAATGGCCTGGAGGTGTTGCCCTTGGGCATATCTGCCCTGGGACACTCCAAGGTTGCTCTGGTGTGAAGACAGCGTGAACAGAGAAGGAATTGCATCTGAAGAGCATTACTTGGGGCGCTCTGTGGAAGAGACAACTTCAGTGTATTATCTCATTTGAGACAATATTGTATATACTTGTTAAAAAAAAAAAAAAAAAGGTCATTTATTTTTAGAGGGCATTAGAAATCATTCTAATTGGTTAACTTCTGAATGAGATTTATAGTTCCCTTGCCATTGTTTTGTTAACTTACACTGTAGCTTTTAAACCCCTTTGATGCTAACAAGTGTATGCTTCCATTTCTGTGTTAACCTATTGGCACTTGTACAGTCTTCATAAGTATGTAAGACTTTGCCTTGTTTGCTGAGGGAATTGTTCTTTATCTTTTGAGACACAGTTGGCTACTTAGTTGGCTACTTGGCTACTTCTTGTATCCAAAAAATTTCTTGTATCCAAATATTTCCTGTATCCAAAAAAACCAAGATTGCAAGAATGCATTTTCCATTGAAAAACAAACAAACAAAAAACCAAACAACAACAACCAGACAACAACAACAAGAAAACATTAAGGATGTTTTTAATTTAGTATGCCTGGTAGGAAGGTGCTGAGCTGTGTCACCTTGTCTGAACTCGAAGGATGTACTTGTCGCTCAGATCAGGCTCTGAGATGTTTGCTTCCTTCACTGCCTCCCCAGCCCTGTTGGTATGTGCTGGTTCTGCTGTGACGCAGGGTGCACCCCTAGTGCTTAGGGAACCTCAGGGAGCACTTCACAGCTGGAATGCCAGTGCCCAACATGGCAAGGTGGTGTGAGGGATGGGGACAGGACAGAGCTGTCGGGCAGTGCAGGTTTGGAGCCAGGATCGGACTTGCAGGGTGCCCTGCAGCTTCTGCTCAGTGTTGCCTCAGATCTTGTTCCCTTCCCTGTCTAGAAATGTCACTGCTCTGTGCATCCACTCAGGCTGGCTGTTTCCTCCTTTCCCTTTCCTCTGAATTGCAAGCTTGGGCCACTGTCATAATATGATGCTTTCAAATTAATTAGAATGGAATTTTTGCATGTGACTTAATATTGCACACAGCATTTTTTTTTTTTTCTATGCACATATGATTTGGTATAAAAACATCTGGTATTTATTTGTAGATGTGTCTGGTAATGTGAAGCACGGATGTCTAGCATTGGGAGCTTGGTCCTGTAATGAAAAATTATGGAATGTAATACTTGAGCACATCACATTTTCTTGTTCTTTTGTACACACTGTATGTACATACAGCAAAAGAAAATAGGAGTTTATAGAAACACTGGCATATAGATTGCATCTAATTTGAGTTCTAGGGTGTTTTATATGAAGCACTGTATTTCGTTTTCCCTGATTATTACTGGGGTTGATAATCATAGCTTCCTTGTGTTACAAATAAGTGTTATTTTTACCCTGTTTACACAAAGGAATATGTCTAAAGCTGAAGTCAGGGATTTAACCTCTAGCTTCATCAGGACAGTTAAAAGAGTACAACAATTTTTCACTTGCACTTTTTGCTGGCAGTTGTCCCTGCACTCAAGTGTTTTGTTTGGGCATCTAGGGTAAGAGTTGCAGCTAATATTAGTGATGCAATCATTTTGAAAGGAGTGATTGATACTTTGTTACAGCATTGCTTTATATAACTAATTGCCATCTTCCAAAATAGAACGGTAATCACGGAGAATGTTGTCAGCTGAAAAACCACATATATATAGCACATACATGGTGATTTAGAAAGTGTTATCTTTCGTGTTTGTAAGATGCTGGTAAAGAAAGGGGTGTTGGTTAGGAAGGAAAACAAACAATTTTCCTAAACAACTTCTGTTAAGAATTATCTTTTATTTATAAAGCATTTTTTTTTTAAATTAATAGCAGTAGTTAATACTTAAATCCCAGAATTCTTGCAGTCCTTGGTCGCACCCTTGTTTTGATAAATGTAGTTTAAACTAAAGTTGATAAGAACTCTTTTGTTCTTTAGTCTCTATAATTCTTAAAACATGTAATTCCTTATTTTACAAAGCAGCACATTTCTTTCAGCTGCAGAGCCAACAGCCTTTGCAGGCTGTGACTATCAGCCTTCCCCTTCTGAACAGTTTTGAACGTTCCCTCTTGCCTTCTGACATCATCTTCCACAAGTGTGTTAAGTTTTGATGAACTTGCTGCCCATGTGCCCACATGGAAGAGTCTGTTTGTTCCAAAAAAAAATAAAATCAGAATGTAATGCTTTTAGAGGAAACAGGAAAAACAAGGGTTATATGTGTAAAATTCTAGACCAACTAATAACAAAATACATACAGGATTATTTTGTAAGGTTTATTTTTCATTTTGAATAGTTGGTCCTATTAAATAATTGGTTATTTACTCTGCATGTTTTCTGTTTAATTTTTCTTAATTTCCAGCATTTGTTTCTTCTCTGTTTTTGCCCCTATCGTTTATTTTCTATTGTGTTCTCTTTGCTTGTCCCCTCTCATGGAACAAAACAAAGCCTCTTTTCAGACCTTGCTGTTGGAAGTTCTGTCATTGTATTCCAGTGCTGATGCCCAGACCTCGTTACCAGAAAGTGCAGTTGTGAAGGCTGTGGCAGTCATTAAGTGGCTGGTGACATCCCAGCGAGGGAGACCCAAACTATGAGAAGAGATGAATTTACTCTCGGTAATTACTGCCCATTGCTTCTTGCGAACTGGACATCAGAAAACCTGTTGCATCTTCTTCGGTGTCACCTCCATTCTGGATTAGAGGACATTTCCACTGAACATGGAAAGTTTTTCTAAGCTGTGGGAGTGAAACAATTGAGCAGCCAGAGCTCTTAAATTACAGACCAGGCTTTCATGACATGGTTCTTGCTAGTTTCCAAACCTGCACATGAAAGCATTTGCATATTCAAATTGGTAGCTGTACATCTGTATACTTAATTTGTAAGTAAAAGGATGGATTTTTTTTTTTCATACAAAAACCATTAAAGCTTTGCAGAGAGCTTGGTTGGAAAAAAATTGCATTTTTATGCTTTTTCTGCCAATATTTGGAAAACAGAGATGGTAGCAGAGGGGGGGAGAGAAGGACAGAATCTGTGCTTCTGAGAAGCTTTCTGCTTCCCTGTTTGTCTGCTGACATGTAGAGGCTATCAGCTATATGAGGTGGTGGTGGGGAATATATTAATGTATTTTTTTTTCTTTAGTGGGGTTCCTGCTGGGTCATAGGACACCAAGCCTTTGTAAGTGCTCATTAGTGCATGTGACAGAGAGGGCTGCCCGCAATTTAGCTGCTACATCCCTGCAGCAGGTATTCCCTGGGAATCTGCTTAGAAAAAGGGATGGGATAGGAAAGGAGAAGTTGCAAAGGTTCTGGAGAGTCCTGGCTTTTTAGCAGTTACCCTCAAACACAAAATGTGAGAATTGTGCGTGGGTGCCTTTCTCAATCTCTTTTCTTCTGCTGAGGTGACAGTGGCTGTTTGGGAAGGGGCCATGTGAAGGACACAGCTGGATCAGGGCAATTTGCGTTGCCCTCTGCCTTTGCTGTGGCACTTTCTGTGTGGCACCTAGTAGAGATGTTCCACCAAGCATGTTTGTCTCATGTGCAGTAACGTATGTACACAGCTTTTTTTTGTGTGTGTTCGCTCCTCCAAGAGCAGGTGAAACCACAGTGACCACTTTTGAAACTGATGTCCTTTGGCCTAGGAGGCTGGGTTGCAAACGCCTTCTTCCTGATCCTTGAACCTGACCTAGCCCACGCTGCGTGTCCCTAGCAGTGCCCTTGAGGCCTGTCTCCCCCTGTCCTCTTGCCTTTACGGGTATTTATTGACCTTGCTGGCACTTGGCTTGTTTCTGGACAGGCCCGTATCCTGCCTTGTCAGTGGTTATTTCTGCAGGCAGTCTCTTCCAGCTTTTGTACACTTACCCACTTAGTCTCGCTGGTGGCTTGCTTGGTTAATGAGAACAGTTTCCTTATGAAATGTCTTGAGACTCTTGCATGGCTTTTCTTGCCTGCTGTTTGGGGACGCTCATGCAAATTCATTTACAGTTTATACTGAATGTAAGGATTATGTTGTAATAAAGTGACTGGGAATGTGTGCCAACTTCCTTCAAGCATAAACAAAATGACTGAATTGTGCTGTAGGCTTTATATTAGTAACTAACAGGGTTATAGGTCTAATTAATAGGTCTTTTAACATGGTAAGAGCTAATGCTTTTAAAGAGCTAATTGCTTTTAAAGGCACAAAAGTGCCTCTGATATCATTTCATGGCTGTAGCTTTTCTTTAGTAGATGGCCGTGGTATTTGCCAGGATAGCTTAAATCAGGCTTTGTTGACATCCTTATTTTTTTTTCCACTGTGAAAAGAAAAATAAATTATTTAAATCTTCCTCCTCTGTGCCTCTCAATAATGGAATTACAAATACTGTATCTATTTCACTTCTTATTTTATACTCTTTGATATTTGTAGAGCCTGAAGTAATCTCACACAGGTTTTATTCTCTACGTTGGGAGATTAGTTACAGTGGTTCTCTTAGAAGATTACACAAAAAGTGTACTTTAAAAATGTATATGATGTATTTGAATATTTTTTCCAATAAGCAGCATGAGAGTTGTAGAGAACATATTTTGATTTTCATGATTGATGTTAATTGTAGAGAATAAAAGAACTAAAACTGCAGAGGAAAACCAAAGTGCCCGTATGGAGACAGGTGATGTGGAAGTCATTTAAAAGGAATGAGAAAGGTAGATAACTCAGCAAGGGACAGAGCCAAAAATATGAGAGGAGATTCAAGTGGGACCGTTCATTCCCTTGTTTTCCCAGCTTTGTGCAGTGTGTTTTGTGTGCACCTAGAGTTTTAAACACAGAGTTGAATGGAATGGAAACATACTGAGTGAAAGATACAGAGTCAATTTGGAAACCGACTTCTCTTTTCATTCAGTGATGTAAAGCTTCCAGCCCCTCTGAAAGTGTGCATGAGCTGCTGAGGTGCTTCTGAAGCAGTGCAGTGATGTGACTGTACTTACACAGTCCACCTAGCTACCCTCATCCCCTTGTTTTTCCCTCTGGCGGATTTGGCACTTCCAGGAACTGACTGCTATTTTCCTTTCTAAAACATATGCTTTTAAACTAGAAATTTATGTATATGGGGAAAAAAAAATACATTTTCAAAACCTTTGGGAGTTCTCATTTAAGTAGAATGAATTAAAAGGAGTAGGGTGGCAGAACCTGAGACAACACAGGCTACCTCATTTTGTCAAAGCAGAACTAAAACCAAAAACTTCTTCTGATATTACTTCCTTTGTTTAGCTAATAGTGATAATAAATGATCTATTTGAAGATTTAAAACGGAATGCCGTGAGACTTACCTTTCAATAAAAGCAATAAGCAGGTGTCTGTATTTTATGGTCGCGGAATAAAAGCTAAAAGCCTGCATTGAGACTGTTGAACAGTACAGACACTGGAATACAACAATCACCAAAAAACGGGGAAATGCAACTAGTTTTGTCATTTTGTGGGGGACTGGCTTCGTGGCTGCAGTTTTCAATCCAGAATTGTAATTCTCCTTTTTTGGGAAGTGGAACAAGATCACATTTATCACTAAAGAATCTGGAATGGCAAATCAAATAACTTTTATTTTTTTTTGCAAATGTTCTAAAAGCGTATCTGTTACAGTTATAACACCTGTTTTGATAATAAATTATTTCACGTATACATACACAGAGGCCAGTAATCTATACACCATTTTAGATAGAGTGTGTATGTATATCAGTTTACCATAATTATAATTTACCTAATCAGAAGTAGAATATAGATGGAGTCTAAGTGGCTCTGTAGGAACAAGATGTCCTATTAAAGGAAATGTCATGAAATATTTTAATCTTCTTAGCTAAGAAATGTTGCATATAGTTCGGGCAGATTAGTTTTTGGCATAGTATCTGCACTCTCCTATCTTTGGTGTAGTGGATTAGAATAGTAAGTGTAATATTCTAATAGTTGCCACAATAATAGGTACAGTATTCTGATTATTGTTACAGTTTCCTTCCTGTTTTCTGCAGTGACAGGTTGGGGTTGTGAAAGGAGAGGGAAAGGTCATGCTCAATAAGGTAAAATCTTACTTAAATATAATGAGGTTGTATCTGGAAGCAGTATAGGATAAATAGTACAGTAATGAGGATATGTCAAAAAACAGTATAGTGTATGTGTGTGTATATATATACTTTTTAGGCCTGTAGTCTGGCAGCCCTAAGTTTGGCATTAATTATTTATAGGGGTGTTTAAAATGACAGCTCTTTTTTTTTTTTTTTCCCTAATCTCTACAGTTTTGAGCAGGTAGGAGCAGCAGCTGAAGGTATTAGAAGAAATCCTAAGAGACCCAATTCTCCTTGCTCAGCCCTTTTTGTGCTCACTTAGAAAGTTAGCTCTGTTTTACACCCTCTTTGAAATCACTTTGTACTCTCTGGAAGGGGAACAGAACTTTGCCTCACTTCCTACTTCTCTAGCTTTTCTTTGGAGCATAAGGGGGATCTGTGCAAGTTCGGTAACAATTGACATTCAGAATTTCCCATAAGGTCATAAAGTAGCTATAAGAAAAGTCTTAAGTTGTGGGAAAAGGAGTGCTGAATGTCAGTTCACCGAAAATACTGGATGTTGGTTTGTTACTGTTATCTTTGTCCTTTATGGCTTTTTGAAAATACCAAGTTGCAGGAGAGTGTCGTAGAAAGAACAAGAATTAGAAGAGGTGGGAAGAAAAGGATGCAGTTGCTGCAACAAATGGCAAGATCTAAGCTAGAATAAAAAGCAGAAGTTCAAGCTCAGGCTGAAGTTTCTGTAATGCCTTCTAAAAGTTAGGAAGCACTTTAAACGGGGTGAGAAATATCTTTGTATTGGATATCACTGTCCAGACTTGGGTCTCATTATGTATTGCTGAGGGGCTGCTTTAAATTTCTTAAAGATCAGGTAGAAACCAATGAGAATAAGTGATTTAGTAATAAGTATTATTGATTTAACATGTTCTTGGAATCAAGGTCTTTATTTTCGTAGCTTATCATTTGGGTTGTTTGTCTAGCTTTGTCTAGAAACTGTGAAAGATGAGAATGCCTCTGCTAGGTGCCGTGGCTGTGGGAGGGTCTGTAGGTCACTTCCCAGGCAGGCATCTCAGAGAATGGGATGCTCCAGCCAGGCAACTGCTGCAACCACTAGATTAGGGCGTTCCTAGTTAATTCAGATGGGAAGTCTGTTTCCCCTGTAGTGCTACTTGGCTTCTTGAAAAGAGGAGAGGGATGGGGGAGCTTTTCTTAGTCCCTTGCTTCTGTAGTGCAGCTCTGGGGATGAAAAGTTGGACTGGAGACCACATTGTTTCCCTCTCCTTATCTTTTTCATTGTTCATTAAGTTCGCAAAGGACTTGGGAAGTCCTGTATTTATATTTAAGAGTTCAGCATCCCATGCATGTGATTTGCTCAGTAATTAGTTACCAAAATGGGTCACAGTACCCAAAGGTTGCTTTTTAAAAAAAAAATTGTTTTCATTAGTTGTTTAAATCTACTTAGCCTTTGTACAAACTAAAAATTACTTATGAGAATCACTCTTAACTTTGTAGCTCCTTTGTAGCAGACAAGATAAGTCTGTTTTAAGAGAGCTGCTCTATTTATAGACGTGGTGCTGGAGTTTATCACAAACACACAGCAAAAGTGCTTCCTTTTATCTGCCTTGCAGCTCACTGTGGGTCAGATCTCAATCTTTAAAGCTCACTGGTCCATGGGGAAAGAGAAAGACTCCAGAGATCCGAGTATTATTCTTGTTTGTGTCACTGATTTGCACCATGAATTTGAATAGCATGCTTCAGCTCTTCAGGCCAAGTACCCACCCCTCTTTTCCTTTCTCACAGCCTTTGTGTACCTTGTTTATCAGGTTGTTAACTCTAACCGTGGGTTTGTATGATGCTCAGCACCAGTGACCCCCAGTATCAGCTGAAGTATGGTGTCCTGGGTCTACAATGCTGCTATTAATAGCTTTTATGGAAATGGCCAAATGGACACTGGCTTTGGAAGTGATGACTCTATTTGCTTGGGCGTTTCAGAAGTTGCTGCTGACTTATAGCTGTAGTCAGCAAAGTGCTGTTTTATGGGGGTGACACAGTATGTTTAAAGTGGCTGCGGTGCTCAACATGGTGCATGTACCAGAACCCCAATAGCAATGGTTTATGGCCAGGCTTACTTAAAGAAGCTTTTAAGGTCAAGAATGTGAAGATTGTATTTTCAGCGTACAGTTTTAGTAGATGTAATAATCCAGTCTGACAAGTAATTATATTGCTTGCTAGTGCAATGCTTTTTTTTTCTTTTTTCTTCATTGTTCTCAGTGACAAAAGTTAACTAATAGAGCCTCTTTGAAGACAATATTAAGACTCCCATAGGCTTTGTTAGGCAGCTGTGTAAAAGGACCATGTTTGTTTAACCCCCAAAAGCCAAATCCAAACTAATCCTAATCAAAACTCAGTAGTTAATCAGGTGGTCTCTTCCCCTGTTTCAGCTGTGATACTTCTATAGTTGTGACAGTTTTTATTTGGGAATGAATGAGGCCTGAATTTTTTATTCAAATATTTGTGAAAAACAGGTGGAAGAAAAGATCGCTATAGAAATTCACAATTTAAGTTTAGAAAAAGTGTTTCCCACTCCTCCCTTTCACTTGCATTTCATCCATTCTTGCATTTTATTTTATTTTTTTCAGGAAGAAAATGACAGATTATAGGGACTGGAGTTTTTCTGTTCTATGTTCACACAGCCTGTAGAAGCTGGATTTTGTCCTTTACTGTAGTCAGTGAGCTTTCCTGTAGTAATAGTGTCAGAGGAACTCCACTTCTCTTTCAAAACTGTTAAGCTATTCTGTTTGGTTCACCAATGTATCCCCTAGTTTTTCTGACTATGAACATTCTTGCATTTAGCATTTCTACCTTTTAGTGTATTACACATCTAATTTACACATATATTGTATATTTATTAGTATATTTACACATCGACCACCTTTTAGTATATTTACACATCTGTATATGCATATACATCCATATATATAGTATATAGGGATACCATACAATTATTATACTTGCATAGTGATGCAGAAAGAAAGATCATACTCAGTTCCAGAATTAGTGGCTAGTACTGCAGGAATGACAAAGCTATCTTTTCCTCATCACTCACTGTTTTAAAATACAACATAATCCATATTCCTTAAGGGAGAAGAATGGAAGTAAAGGTGAAATTAGCTTTCCTTGAACCGAATTTATCAGTAACACCAGTGAAAGTGCACTTTAACAGCTGGAGATTAATCAGTTAGTGTGGTTTACCTGTGATAGGTATCAGCTATGAACTGCTAAATGTGCAATGAAACAGACGGGAGGTTAAGATTTCATAGGAAAGATTTTTGTGGGGAAGAAATACAATTACAGTATAAAGTGGCTATTGATGAATTAAAACTCAGACTGACAGAACCTGAAGAAGATTTTTTTTAACTGTGTAAAACAGTGATTAATGTGAAGGGTCACATATTCTTGCATGCTGAGAAAGGAAGCAGTTGGTCACCAAAGAAAGGCCTAAGAAAATATTTACATACAATTCTTCTCTGGTAAGTACTTGCCACAACATGAGGCTTCTCAGTGCTTAGTGAAATAATCCAAATCTGGTTTCTTTCCATATAAATTGTGTCCTCATAATTCTACGAAGTGTATAACGAGCGGCATTCGTTACAAGAATTGTTTTTAATGGCTCCCCTCTGGAAGAGCTGGAGTGTCTTACATCCTCCATGTTCCTAATAAATAAATGCATCTCTGGTGGGTGGGATAAGAAGATATCTCTGGTAAGAGACTGCAATCAAGGAATGTTTAATTATATTGAAGAATGGGTTTTCTACTGGGAGGCTCAGTTTTGTACTGAGATAAGTAGGCAAAAATCTGTATCGACTGTGAAGAGCATGTGTCTGAGTTTCAGAGGTCAGAGTTGACTGTATAGTTTGGAAATGCGAGTATTACACTACGCCCTGTAAAGCTATCTGGAGGGTGAACTATTTACTAGTAATTAGAAATAGATGTTAATAAGATTTTAATGGAGTTCAAGTGTGTTGTTAGCTAAGACCTTAATGGAAACAAGTGTTTTCTGGGGAAAACCTGTTGGAGAGTGAGCTTACCACTTAGTAATCTGGAATGCTAAATAAGTTTGAAAATTAGTTTAAGTGACTGTGTTTATTAGCAGAGGTTTACATTTTCTGGGGGGAAGAAAAGAGGTTTCCTTGAAAGTACATGTGGAAAGCAGCAGTTCTTCAAATTTTAAACAGAAAAGCTGAACAACTGAAAACCTCAGAACATGCTGGAGAAGCGACATATTTCCATATTTCCTGCAGCCAGAGTAATAGTTGGACTTCTTTTTTTTTTTTTTTTTTTAATGGACTGTGTTTATTTCCTACTGATAATTTTTCAAGCTTGATATTTTATGAATCTCACTGTCAATGTGAGATGAAATATTTTTTTAAATGTCTTTCTTCTAGGTTGTTTAGAATCTTCTTACTAAGATGATTCTAATATTGCTTTTCCCCTTCTCTCTTTTTTTCTTGATTGTAACTTGTTCCCACCTATGTGTTTTTATTTTTTGATACACAACTAGTGCTTGCTAAGTGTATTTTTGAAAAAGGATTGAATTTATCAGAAAGTCTCATTGGAAGTCCCATGTTTTGGTCTTGTCGATAGATATGTAAAAATGAAAATCTTAATTGACAACCTTTATTGTGCTTTTTTTTTTTTTTTTTTTTTTTTTGTCTTTTTCCTCTATGCCAACCATATGGTATCAAGGCGTGCTCATTATTGTCAGTGGCTCTTCCTCTTGGTTGTGCCTTATTTTGCCCAGAGGTTATAGGACAGGCAGAGATGAGGATGCCTGGCACCATTGCCGTGCAGATTACATACACACCAAATACTGCTTCACTGGCATCGTTCTCTTGTAGGACATGCAAAGAAACTGGAACCAAGCAAAGTGCATGAAGATCTGACCTACTTTATCAGCTGAGGTTTTAGGAATTTTCTTTTGGAACGTAAGCCTATTTATGTCCTGGCCCATGAAATGTTAATTGTGGGTGTGGAGACGTGCAGAACAAGATGGCTTTGAAAGGGTTCGCCACCTAAACAGAAATTGGAGCTAGCAGATTGATAGCGTCAGACCAGGCAATAAAAAGGAGGAGTGAGGAGGGTGTGAGCAGCGTGATGATCTGCGGCCTCAGCTCCTGAACAGCCCGAGTGCTGCCACCTCTGGCCCAATAGCTTTAGTAGGCCTGAAGGCTAAATGGAAGGTGGAGGAGAGATTCGTAGCAGAGCAGTGACGTTTCCATGCAAGCATTTCTCAGGAGTCTTTCCTGGTTGCTCACGTGCTTCTCAGTGATGGCTTTCATAGTGCCGGTCGGCATTATGGCCTGGGCAAAGCTGGGAGGTGCTGTGCTGATTCATCAACGGGAGATGGAGAGGTTGGGCTGTGGAAAGCCTTAGAAGAAAAGGAGCTTACATTTGTTCATCTAGAGCAAACTCGAGAGCTGTCATTGAAGGGTGCAGTCTCTGAGAATTAAGGGAGTGTTTTTGATATGCAGTAAATGCTCACGGGACCCTGAAGATGGCCTTGAGTCTTTGTGCCAGATGCCAGCTGTGCATTTCAGGGCACAGTCTTCTCTTCTCTGAGGTGTGATTTAATCTGGGGAAGCTAAGGAGCTTCCTTTTCTGGAAGGACAGGATGAGCATTTCCTTGGATGTGTGGCCTGCTGCAGATGATCATACCTCAAATTGGCAGAGTGCCCCCAGAGTGCATGCTTTTACTCTATCCTGTCTGTTGGCTTTCCCATTTGCATGGTGCATGGCGGTGGTTAAATTTCAGCAGAGGTGGGTCAGCCAGAGCAGGTTGTTGTTCCAAAGGTGAAAGGCCACCAAAAACCTGCCAAGCAGCTTTGAATGGTTGACCGGAGAGAGAGACGATAAGCTGCAATCTGACCTCCCTTTCTCGGCAGTTCAAATGTACAGAGTCTGCTCCTGGGAAGGATCCAGCATGTTTGGCTGTCTGAGGCAGGAAGGCTGAGCCATGCCTGAAAGCCCAGCCAGCTTTCCGAGTGGCTGCACTGCCCCTGCTCCAGCTTCTGAGGATGCTTCTGACGTACCTCCATGCCCATCATTTTACATAATTGCTGTTGGATTCACAAGCAGCCCAGATCAGGAACAGGACATGTCTGTAAGGAAAGGGTTAACAACCAAGTCAGATGCATGGAGAAATTGTACTTACTGGTCAGCACTCACTGCAAGGTGTTGTTGTTGCCATCGGGGCACAAGCCTAATTCTCCTTTATGTATTTTTTCTTGGGCATTCATGTAGGGACAGGATCCCGAATGGTGTTGGGGTGCATATTATCTTCGTAATTCATCGTCATTTATTAACTTGTATCTGGAGCAGAGAGGTAGGGCGGGTGGAAACTGATAGTGGTTCCA
Organism: Netta rufina; assembly: GCF_964035555.1. Classification (NCBI taxonomy): domain Eukaryota; kingdom Metazoa; phylum Chordata; class Aves; order Anseriformes; family Anatidae; genus Netta; species Netta rufina. The sequence goes on along the minus strand of NC_140125.1, from coordinate 82,598,398 downwards.
TAAGGCTCTTTACCTTTAAAGGCAAAGTCCATATAGTTAGGATTTCTTATCAGAGAATCAAGCACGTATGGTGTGAAAGGATCTGTGAGCTGGACACACAAGGGGCTTATCTTCGAGAGAAAGGTATGGTTTTTCTTACTTAGGGGTAACTAAAAAGGGTCAGTTGTCCCAAGATAAAACGTAGGAACTAGGTGCTTTTGTTTTAATTCTAGATAAACTTGCAAAGTCACCCAAATGGGAAGGTAGGACTGACTTACTTTACTGGGTTTACATTGCAATAAATGTGCAAAGTTTGATTTTTGCTGTGTTTTTCTCTTGGGATAACTGATATTTATTACTTAACCCTAAATATAACCCTGCTTTTTTTAAATATGGAGAGAAATTCAGGCATGAAATACATCTGAAACTGTTCCTGAAGTGTTAAGAACTTAGTATTTTTTAATACAAGGAAGAATTTGGATATACTGGCGTAGTAGTGGAGTACCTTGATTTAGAAAGGACTGCCAGAGGTCATCTGGTCCAGTCTGCCTCCACGCAGAGTAGGACCGATTTTGAAGTTAGATGAGGTTGCTAATCCTGTAATCCACATGTTCTTTATGATACTATAAACCAGTTTGTGGCTTCTATTTTGGTATATTTGACTCTAGGGATGACCTGCAGTTTCAGTTACATCATAACAACCTTTGCACTTTTTAAGATGAGTTCTTTGCTGGACCACTGGTAATTTTTGCCCGTGGCTTAACGGGGTCAAGATTAGACCTAGAGGTTTTGGCTTGTTGGTTTTGTTTTTCTAATGGCAGCTGTGATTAAGATGAAAGATTGCTTTCTGAAGATACATTTTGCAGGGTGTACTGGAAACTGGTAACATCAAACTATAAAAATGGTAGGCTTTCAGTCAAAGAGGAAGCAAGATAGAAAGAAACAAAGAGTAACCTTGATCAGACATTTAGACTCACCAGTTCACAAACCATAACTTCAGTACTTCTACTTTGTCCTTTCACACTTATAATTGACATCATAGGTAGCAGGCTAAACATGAGAAAAAAAAAAAAAGAGAGAGAAATAGAAAAGCAAAGCAAAACCTAGGGGTACTGTCAAGCTATAAGAACTTACTCATGAAGAAAAGTGCTTTTCAAAAATTCTTCATGAACAGTTGTGCTGGGAAGATACATACCATGAAGTTAGTAGAACTGACTGTTGCGAGTTGAATTAGAGATTTGATATAACTACGATTACCAGAACTTGGAATTGTTATTTCTTCTTTAAACAGACTCCTGTGACATTCCAGATTGGGGGGTATGTATAGCAGGAAGGTTAAATTCAAAATATATTCTAGATACTGAAAGTAATTTTAAATATCTTGGTTTGCTTGTTGGTGGTAGCTTGCTTTGATACTTTGACACAGTTGATTGCTAACTGCCTTCAGAGGTATTAAGATATCCTGTATTTTAAAATACTAACAAAGAATTGCTTTCTGTTTAATGTTAATAGCCGTCGTTCTGGCCAGTATACAATGAACCATGACAATTCCAAGAAGACCCCGGATGGAGCGTCATTTGACCGCTCAGGTTCCCAGGACTCCTTGGATGAACTGTCTTTGGATGATTATTTTAAGGAAATTGAAAACATCCATGAAACCAGAAGAAATAATCATGAGGAACGAGAAGCACTTGTAGTGAAAGAGCCAGATGGTAATGAAAAATATTGTTGTGAATGATTACCAGTGTGCTGATTTAGGGATTTTCTTTAAGTGTTATTTCAAGAGATGGCACCTACCAAACACATTTAGATGAAAAAAGGGGCTCTGTTGAACATGCACTGTTGAAAATTTGGTTGCTTCTAATACATAACACCAGAAATAGACAGTGCACTGAAAGTGAACTGTATCAGAAATAAGTAAAAGGCTGGCTTTACTTTAAACAGTATTTGCAGAAAACGAGAAAGATGCCTGTATGTGCAGATCGTAAGAATCATAAAGCTTATTTTGCAGTTTACTTTGTGTAAGTTGTTGTTTGTTATTGTAGCTCTTGTGGATTGAAACCTCATGCTTAAAAGGACACAAGCCAATGATTAACTGCTCAAGTTTAGTGAGTAACTTCTAAACTTTTTTGTCTGTTCAGTTGTATTGGTTTTGTGTCTCTGAAGCATCATTCCTGAGGGCATGATCTTAGAATAAGTTGAGCAATTTCCCTTTTTTTTTTTTTTTTGGTCATATCAGAGAACAGAGAAGTAACATCCTTAATTCCACTCTTCTCTCAAATAGATTTTTTTTCAACACTGCAGTATCTGCCCCTCTGATTCTTACAAGAAGGCCACAGACTCAATAAATTAAAATGGTGAGCTTAGCATTTTCGTGTGGCTCCAGCAGAGCTTGTTCTGCATTGCATGAGTCTCTTTTCTTACTCCAGCTCAGTGATGCTGATGTGCCTTCAGGCTCTGCACTCCCAAACCCACCATTTCTTTTTTACTTACATATAGCCTTCTTCCCCTGGTTACCTCCAGCTCCAGCTGCTGAATCTGGCAGCGCTGGCACGAAGCCCAAGCATGAAGCCAAACTCAGCTCAGCTGAGTTGATGAGCTTGAACAGATGTTGCTGTGCTGCACACCTTGCCTTATGTGTAGCACCTCATTTGAACGAATGCTCCTGAACGTGTGAGACACTGCATCTGGCCCACGGGCTGGCCAGGAAGGGGACTTGAGACACAGCCATGCAAAGGCAAGGCAGGGGAGAGACAAGGTATGCCTTGCTCAGGTCTGCTGTGGAGAATAGACATAGACCTCCTTTCTTAGCCCTAATACCAAAATCTGTGAGTTTTGTTAGAGAGTCAGGATTTGGTGGCACAGCCATTGCAAAATTCATACTTAAAATTTTGTATCTGTTTTCTGAACGCTGTTAATACTCATATTACCCCCTCAGACATACATGTATACTGGGCACTGAGGGAAACTACAGTCAGTAGTGAAGTTGACAGGCCTGCTTAGGAGCACTTTTAGATAGCTTATACATTGAAATGTTGCTTGAAAGTTTGAGAGGGTGGTTGGCATTCAGCACAAACTAGACTGCTACTGACAGAAATTAGTGTCAATATATATATATTTTTTTTAAAAAGGTATTATTAGAGACATACTTATTTCAGAAGTGGAAGTTTTGCCATAGGTGACTGTATTTAGTGGCTTTTTTCTCCTTCATGTGCAGTGATCTGTCAAGGAAGGATGCCTTACCAGCTGTAAGACTAAAGCAACAATCATTTTATGGGCTGTCAGCAGTCTGGAGAGCATGTTGTAAGAACTGATTAAAAAATAGCATTAAGGTGACTCCTGTAACCTGGTTTGTCCTTCATTAAATTGAGCTAGTGGAGAGATGTAGGATTAATGTATTGAGAAAACTGGGCAGAACCATGTCAGAAAAGGAGCTAAAAAGATGGAGGTTTGAACTAAAAATCAATGAAGCAGCAATGATCAGAGGCTTTCAGCCTTTCCCATACACATTTGTATCTAGGTAACATTTGTAAAATGGTATATGATTTAATAGAAGTGCTGTCAGTTATGACAAAAATTGTCCCATAGCAATCTGTATTGGATTAACCATTTTAAAAGCCTTGATATGATATGTTAACTCTTTTGAAGCACTTTACAAACAACAGCTTTTTTCCAGGTCATGATACTGTAAAAAATTGTCCTGTATTGTGTATTCCTGTGGACCTTTCTCTGTGAACTGCAGTAGTTATATCACGTCATCATAATCTGCTGTGCTTAACAATACTGGAAAGCCAACATTTATGCTCTTTTCTCTTTGCCTGGCTCAGAGGGAGAACTGGAAGAAGAATGGTTGAAGGAAGCAGGTCTGTCCAATCTGTTTGCTGAGAGCACGGGTGATTCCCAAGAAAGCATGGTGTTCCTGTCCACATTGACCCGAACCCAGAAAGCAGCAGTAGAAAAGCGAGTAGAGACTGTCACACAAACCTTGAGGAAAAAGAACAAACACCATCAGATTCCTGATGTCAGAGATATCTTCAGGCTACAAAGCGACCCAAAGGAAAAAGTAAGTTCCTGGCTGTCATTTCTTTGATGCTTATAGATAGGAGAAAGGGACAGGTAGGGGTGGGAGGAGAGGAGAGGGAGACAGACACAAAAGGGCTATTTCGAGAAGATTTATGTGCAACTTTTTACCAGTTTTCAAGGGAAATTCTTACTGCAATTATGGGGATAGCATTGGTCCAGAGTTGACATTGCATTAAGCAATTTTAGTACGTAGAAATGAGTATGTATGTTGGTCTTTTGCTTCTCAAAGGGAATGGATAAAACAACTCCGTGGTCATGAAACTTCTTGGATTTAGTTTTAACCCAGGCACAAAAATCATGACAACAAACACCCAAAGAACAAACAGAAGCCTACACTTTAGGTGGTAATGCCTACAGTCATTCTGAGAGGTCTGCCATATAGGGAATGATATGGCTTATATTTACTGGTGAATTTGTTAGCTTGTTTCTTTTTCTTTTTTTATTTTTTTTCCTTTTTCTTCTATTTCTTTTTTTTTTTTAAAGAGGAAATAAAGTGACACCAACCTAACTGCCTCTTTTTTTTTTTTTTTTTTTTTGGCTAGGTGTTTATGCTTATTATTTTGGGGGCTAGACCCCTACGCTGACTCCCAGGGCCCCCCTGTGTCATTAAACTGCATGTGGTGAGCTGCTCTGACAGGTCCTGAAGAGACTCGTTTCCCCTTGTGGTTTAATGAACAGAGGAGCTCTTCTTCCTCATGCAGGAAAGGGGAAGGAGGGAAACAGAGACTATAATTAGAATTCCTCTTCTGCAGAGAAGCATGTCTGTCCTCTCTACTCTCCCCCAAAGCAACTGGATCTTCAACTGCTAGGAGAAGTGGGCTGGTTGGCAGTACACCACTAGTTTACCAGATCCCAGCCCCATCCCTCATTCTTTCTCCTGCTGCTGCCATGTGGCAGGGGAAGCATGGTGGATTCAGAGAGGAGTTCATTTCCTCCCTCCCGCAACTGCTTCCTCTCCTTGGGCAGCTCCTTTCAAATTCAGCAGAGATGAAATGGTAGTGGGGAACGTTTGTAGGCTCAAATGTGTATTCTGGAGGCAAAACTTCCCTTTTGCTATTCTGCTTTGCTTATGTTTACAGAAGAGATAGTAACTCCATAAAACATTTCCAGGATCTGTTTTGGAATTGACTACATCTAAAAATTACAAGATCAAATAAAAGAGCGATTTAGGTAAAACATCATATAGCTTAAAGCAGTATAATTTCCCTTTCAAGTATGTTATTTCAGTCAAGTACAAGAAATACTCATGTTCCTTTTTAAACTACATATTGTAATGTCTCAAAATCATATGTTACAGTGTTCTGTAGACTTCTGTTTCTTTTAAACTATGTGTTTTGATACTGATGATATCAAAGAGAAGTAATATAAGCAGACAGATGATTGTAGCCATGTAAGATGTACACAATGGGTCAGGATATTGATTAAATATAGAAATAAGTTAAAAATAAAATATAAAATCCTTCTAAACCTCACTCCCTGACTGCAATAAAATAATATAAATCTAAGCCCTCAAAGCTATACTGCATTCCTTTCTTCAAAGCAAGGTAATTATTCTGAAATCATTGCTTGTCCTTATTTATCTAATCTGTCACAGAAAGCCTGTAGTGAGATACTTTGTACAACCTCTCTAGGTAACTTGTTTCAGAACTTTATCACTCTCACATCATTAAAAAGCTTTATAACAAAAAAAGGACTGAAGCCATCTACAGCTGTCATTCCAGTTTAGTCATTCCAGTTTAATAATAGTCTCTGAAAATCCTGCAACCTCCCTTCACCTGGGGGAAGGCAGGAGGAAAGGTAAAACAATAGGCAGTATTGTGATGTTTCTGCTATTTCCTGACGTATTCCTGCCAAAGAGAAGCTAGACTTTTGGTTCCTTGACAGTTTCCCAGTCTGCTTATTTGTATGTTTCCCAGTCTACAGTCTACTACTGTACATGGAACAGTAATAATTTTCTGAGCAGTCATATTGCCTTTCCAGCAAACTGTGGCTTCAGGTCAAAAACTACATGTTCTTATCCCTTGCAACACTGGAAAATTAAGTCTTCTTATACCCACTTATTATTTTAGGAAGAGGGAGAAAGGACTTAATTACTGCTGTCTTAATTACCTAGATTTCAGATCCCCTTAGACATTGTCAAAAGGATTTCAACTGAAACACGCAGATGTGCTTCTGCATATTCTTGGATTGCAGGAGTATGTGTTTTAATCCTGCAGAGAGTCAGTGGAGTTTCTGCAACCTCTTATCTGGTCTTTATAGGCATGCATATTTATATTTATTGTTCCTTTCTTAGGTCTGTGATGAAAATGAACCCTCAGCTGTAAGAACAACTGAAAACAGAAGTGGAACACAGGATGAAACAAAAGGTAATGCCAGACAGAAATCTTGTGGATTTTTTTCCTCTTCTGTTCGTAGTCTTTCAATTTCACAATCTACTACATAGGTCCGTATTTCAAGTATATTTTCAGCAAAGTAAAATGAAATTCATATGAGAAATCCTGGTCTAGCCTGTGTTGTTGTGCACTTATAAAGTTTTTAAGTGTGGCTGTAGGTTGTGTCTTTTGAGCCATCTGGGAAACCTTGTTTTTTACCAGTGATCATCTTATAATGAAGTCATCTGGGAGAATTCTCCTCCCATAGCTTATGCTTAGGTCTTTCCTGATCCTTAATTTATCCCTTCTGGTTTATCTCTACTGTACAGTACAGGAAATGAAGCACTATTATACATAAGCTCATCAGTGCATACAAGAGAGCAAAAACAAATGGACTATAAATATACAATAAAGGCGAGAACTGGCTGTATGTCTGCAGCTCAAAATGAAGGAAAAACAGAAGAAAAAAGCTGCTTACCTTTTTAAGGAAAATGTAAAGGAATTAGCATTCTGTGTGTGTAGGACTGGGTTGGTTCAACAGCATGTGATTATGCATGAGCAGTGCAGTACCCATGGAAGACCTGCAGAACTTCCCCCTCCCTCTCACTGCCATGTAGGACAGAGCATAACAGAAGTCCTTGGCTGAATCCATAGTTTCTGTTTTGAGAGTATGAATTTTGATGAAAGACTTTGACAAAGCTTTGTGCTGTTCTTCAGTGGCAATACAAAAAAAATATAAGAATGTTGCCCTGTATCTTACCCTCATCTTTGCGTTGGGGTAGCACTATATTGCTCTATATATACGTGTCACTGTAATAACCAACACATTAGCTGGCAGCCATTTAAGCTTTAAGATACTTAATTGCTTTTCTGCATTGTTTATATGTCTTTTTTTCCCCCTCCTTCTGGGAGACTGGATAGCATGTACATGTAGGTATCATATGGGACCCTAATCTCCTTAAATAGTCAGGCAGGTAGATCTAGTTACCTAATACAAGTTACTTATCTGTAATTAAGCCACCAAATAAACTTGTGCTCCACTTTTAGAATACTGACCTGTAGTTTTCTGGAAAAAAAATAATTGCTTTAGGATTAAACTTAAAAAAAAAAAAAACACAGTAACAAACAATACAAGATATGCTTAGAAGCTGAATTGGGAGAGATGCTCTAAATATCACTAAACAGCTCTAAATATCACTAAAACTGTGCGTTTCCAGAAGTGTTGTTAATCCTTCCCTTCCTCACTCTTAGCAAACCTCACTGGAATAAGAACTGTAAAAAAAAAAAAAAACAAAACCTGGGAAGACTGCCAGGCTGCTGGTTCAGCAGAAGGGAAGGAAGAGATGCCTGGTGCTTGTGTCAATAAACTGCACTGTAGGACTCAGAGCTGGAAAATTACCAAGCAATTATTACAGAATTTTTATCACATCTGGTTCTTTTTTTCCAGTGGCCCTGATGAACCCTGCAGAAATGGGAAATTCTGAAAGGCAAATCCCATATGCTATCTCTTCACAGCACAGATTGTGATGTGGATGGCAAATGCAGCCTTCTTCCATCCTGATACACTTCTGCTCCTGTCAACATGCTAAAGTGGGCTCTGCTCCCAAGATTAGAGCAGGAAGAAAAAAACATCGAAGTTTAGTAGTGCTAAAAGCACTGCACCTGTTTCACTGCTGTGCTGTGATCTTTCCTCCAGAATGATGGGCTAATTAGTGTTATACAAACAGTGAATGAATTTAAGGCAAAAGGTAAACAGTGCTTTATATTTCAGAGATACTAAATATTTATGAAATCTAAATCCAAAGGCATTATATTAAAATGGAAACCCCCTTTAACAAAGAAGTACTGCCAGTTTCACCTGAAAAATGTGAACACCATCTCAGACATAAGACAGAGCTTAAATGGAGATTTTGTTGGATTTCTTAAAACTGCTGGAGTGAATGAAGGCTCTTTGGCACTTCTCCAAAGGTGATGACTCTGCTTCTAATTTAGTACTTGAGTGCAGCATTCTCAAGTGCTTCTGCCAGGCTGAGTGTACATGAGTTGTGTGAACCTGTGCTCATTCCTCCTTTCTTGTCTGTCTGACACACCTTGTTTGTTGTCTGAATAATGTAAGCAGACTCGGAGGATAGTACAAAACCATTATGTTTTCATTCTTTTCTGCCTTATCCTGATCAAGTGCAGTGGTTTAATAAGTTCCTGTGCTTCTTCTGTTAATAAATGTATATTTGAGTTTTTTTGGAAGGACCCTTATTTATTAGCTCTGATGTTTCTTTGTTTCCTGTAGGTACAAGAAATATCTTCAAGAAAAAAAAAAAAAAAAAAAAAAAAAGAAAAGAAAATCTAGAATTGTGTATTACGCTGACAAAATATGTTATCATTTTAACAATCCACAACACTCACTGAGATCCTGAAAAGCTAGCAATATGTTCAACATCTACAAAAGAAAAAACACAATTCTCTTTGGGTGCTTGTGAAAAGGAATAAATGTACACGTGGCTGAAACATCTCAAGAAATAAAAAGCAAAGAATAAACAGATGTAAAGCTAAATACTCATTAGCTTAAATAGGGGAACAGCAAAAGTCAGTTTACTGTGGGACTCTTAATTGTCCTCCTAAATGCAGTGGGTTAGCTGCAAGGGAAGAATGTTAGATAAAATGTCTGTATAAGGGCAACCTCAAAGCTTAATGATGTGGCAAATGGATGAAAGAATTTAACGTAGTAGGTGTAATATGAGGGAAAAGAGCTGTAATACTTGCTTCTTGATAGGAAAAAAGACTGAAATATGGTTGTGTTTTTTTAATTGAGTTTGTTTCTGCTTTTCATTTTACATGATAAAGAATATATGGCTGGAGTGATAGAGTGCTAGTGAAAAGATTGCAAACATATATTCTCTATTTAAAAGTCAGCTATGAATTAGCATTATAAATAGGTGTTTTGTCAGTTAAAAAAACACAACAGCCATTCTACATTTCCAATTATCAATTACGATCTACGAGTATAGCTTAATGGCTACTCTATACTCTAGCATTCTCTAGCAAAACAAGGAAATAACAAGGTTGGCACTTCTAATATTTTCATGTCCCATTAAAAAGAAACCCCAAGCCCAACTCCCCAGCCCACTCCTGAAGAATTCCCTTCAATGTACGGGATCTTTAAAATAGCACTTTGAACCGGGGAAAGAGTATAGGGCTAATTTAAAATATGGCCACCACATCCTCATAGACAATATTTATGTTTTCTGTATCACATTTGTATTTTTCATGAAATACTGCATGCAGTTGGCAGGTTGACACAACACTGAAGCTGCTTCCTCTTACAGCTGCTTCCTAGTTAATAAATGCACAACAACGGGAACAAGGCTATACAATAAAGAGGAAACTCCCTGCAACAGAAGCAGTCAGACTTTTAAAATGTACACATCATTACCAAGACATCTGCTTTAGACAGTGCCTAGTATGACCAGAGGTCTGAAACAGGATCTACTGCTTTATTGTTTGTTAACATCAGATCTGTCCCATGCTGGTAGGAAGTATGTAGGTCATGTACAGGCAACAATAGTTTGGTAGAAGTCTTGGGGTGACAGTGAACTGTTTTCCTTCAGTTCATCTGCATTAAACAACTTACATGATATATGTAGGTATAAGGACATGGAAGCCAGAGAAGAGTTTGACCTTGGATATGTTTGGTTCCTGAGGTCTCACATATCTGTTTACTGAAAGCAGTGGCTCTAGTTTCAGGATCAGCTTAATCTGCAGTGTATGCCTCAGGAGTCTTTCTTTTCACTCTCTTAGTGAGAGTGAACAGATGCCACTGTGAAAAGAGAAACTGGAAATCCACAACAGGTTCATTTCGGAAGTGTTTTATTCTGTTTCTTACAATATTGCTTGGCTGTAAGTAGAGCCAAACACCTTAACTCAAATCCACCTCTCGTCTTTCTGGAACTGTATTAGCTCCAGATCAATTAAATTGAAGTGGGAGTGGCTGCATTAAACATTGTGCCCTGCTGGGTAGTGGCTATTGGTGGCTTCAGCCATTTGCCTGTCTATCAGAACCCCTGAGTTTTGCCCTAGCAGATGGAGGTAAATTCACTAAAGCACAGCAGTGACTAGTCTTGTCTTATGTGTTGTCTTTCAGTTACAGAGATACAGTTCAGAAGAAAAAATCAAGTTGCTTTTTTTTTTTTTTGTGTGCGTGTGTGTTAAATTTATATGTTATTTGGGTTGTACGTTTGCAGCTCAGCTTTTTATCAGGCCTGTGGAAGTATCAATGTAGGGCAGCACTTCCCTGATGCCTTTTCCCTTAATCAGCCCAACCACAGCCTTTCCCCTGCTTCAAGGTCAAATGTTGCTGCAGCTCTAACTATTCTCTGGGAGATTTTCTGGCCTTGTTTAGCATGGTTATTCCAGGCCATGCAAAAATTTCCCACAGTGGTGTAAAGAAATTAGTTTGTTATGTTACACCATATTCATATACAAAAGCATGTTCACTGCTGATGGTTCTCCTCAACTCGTGTCTGTTTTCCTCCCACTTTTTCTCTGCTTATTGCATGCTATCTTTGAATAGACTGCAGTCTCCCATGGGTAGGAGTTAGAGGCGGAATGATGGTCCTGTTGAAACGAGCAGTATTAATTTGCTTATATTTGCTCTGGCTTTAGGAAATTTGAATTCAAACACAAATACATCAAGGTATTTGGAATGTATTGTAGGAATAACTTAATCTTGGCTATATCCTTTAAGAAATACTACATCACAAGTAATGCTGGAGAGATCAGAATCTTTATCTGGCTAAGTCATCTTTGGTGCTGCGTTACTAAACTATTTACAATATAATTTCCCTTTTGCTTCTTTCCCAATATCTTTTAACTTTGGACTGAAAATCTATAGTTGATTTCATGTGTAGAAGTACACTTGTTTTTCTAAAAGCAGAACTGCCTCTCCAGATTTTACCTTCTTTTTTTTTTTTTTTTTTTTTTCCTTTTTCCTTTTTTCTTTTTTAAACAAAAAATATTCCGGATTTTTCTAGTGTTTAACTGGTGTATAAAGAACAAAGAAAGAGAAGTAAGGTGTTTGTTCTGTACTTACTCCTTCCCTGTATCATGAAGCATGTCAAGACAGATTTGAGGAACCTAGACTCTTCAGACTGAGGTGAGGGCAGGAATGTCAGGACAGCAACGTGATCTGTGTAGCGTCCACTATTCCCAGACGTTACTTGCAGATGCATGGGATGGATAAGTGGATAGGGTGGATTGGAAATGGCTAGGCCCAGGGATCTGTTTGCAGAACAGGTGGTGGGCAGTGGCACAAGATCTAGTTGGGACTCAGTCAATAGCAGGAATCAGTTGACTCCAGGGGTCAATACTCCAGTCCCACATAACACCTTCAGTAGTAATCTGGATGAGTGTACCCTTAGCAAGTTTGCAGGTGACACAAAACTGGGGGGAGTGGCTGTTACACCAGAGGAACGTGCTGCCATGCAGAGTGGCCTTGACAGACTGGAGAAATGTGCTGGCAGGAACCTCATGAAGTTCAGTAAGGGGAAATGCAAAGTCCAGCAACTGGGGAGGAACAACGCCAGGCGCCAGGATATTCTGGGTGCCACCAAGCAGGAAAGCAGCTCTGCAGAAAGGGACCTGAGAGTCTTCGTGGACACCAACTTGAAACATGAGCCAGTAATTTGCTCTTGTGTCAAAAAAGACTAATGGTATCCTGGGCTGCATTAGGAGGAGTGTTGCCAGCAGGTCAAGGGAGGTAATCTTTTACCTCTTCTGTTCAGCACTGGTGAGGTCACACCTGGAGTATTGTGTCCAGTTTTGGGCTTCCCAGTACAAGAGGGACATGGACATACTGGAGAGAGTCCAATGAAGGACCATGAAGATGATGAAGGGTCTGAAGTGCCTCTCCTATGAGGAAAGGCTGAGAGAGCTGGGACTGTTTAGCCTCAAGAGGAGAAAGCTCAGTGAGATTTTATCAACGTTTATGAATAACTGAAGGGAAGATACAAAGAGGACAGAGCCATGCTCTTTTGAGCCCTGCCCATTGCCAAGAGGCAGCAGGCACAAACTGGAACACAGGAGGTTCTGTCTAAATATCATCAATGGCACAGGTTCACCAGAGAAGCTGTGGAGTCTCCCTCCCTGGAGATCTTCAGAAGATGGTCTTGAACAAGTGGCTCTAGGTGACTATGTTTGAGCAGGGGTTTGGACCAGATGACCTCCAGAGGTTCCTTTCCCACCTCAGACACTCTGTGATTTTGTGATGTTAACGTTTTGGATTGTAGAATAAACATGGTGTTTTGCTTCTAAATTGTGACAGCAGAAAAAAAAAAAAAAAAAAGCTGTTTTGTTTGCATGATATTGCAGTGTTTGAGGCTGGAAAGCGATGGCAAGAAACTTCTGATGCCAGAGCCATTTGGCTTTGGAAGATCCTGGTAATCTGCTGTTTATTTGAGGTAGATTTCTTAATCTTTTCATAATAGAAAAATACTAGAATACTCCATGCTTTGGCAGAATTATTCTAGAAAAAAAACAACTTTAAGAGATGGAACCTTGTAAGAAGCCGAATTTTCAGCTGGAAAAAAATGCAGAGGCCAGTATGTTTGTAACTAGAAAGTTTATCCCTTGCACAAGACTAATTTCCATGTTTTAAAATGCTTACTCATGCAATGAGTGATGCTCAACCCTGCTGATGTTGATTATTTTTTTTTTCTACTTTGTTTTCAGGTTCTAAGTTCAGCGTTGGAACTAATGAGCAGAAGACCCCACCTCAAGACATGCAGTTTTCAGAAACTGACTTAAATTTGGAGATACCCTTTGCAGAACAGGCAGCTAATACCAAAGACAGCTCAGTAGGCAAAATGTGCAAAGGTGGAGGTGGTGACACTCTTCCCCTGGTACGTTTCCTATTTATTGCTCTCATTGTTTGTTTTCACTAGTTGGTGGTATTGGTTGGATGATATTTATCTGATACTGGGTGAATTAGGTTTAAAAGCATATTGTTGGATGGAGCTCTGTGGGGATAAAACTTCTCAAGATAACTCAATTTTGGGAGCAGTATTCTCAATAACATGGAAATTACGACTTTTATGCCTAGTTATGTCATTGTTCTAGGAAAACCCACTTTATGTGTACGCAATAATTGACTCGTAATATTAAGCTGGAATACTGGCTTAGTTGTACACAAACTCTGTCCTTAGTTCATTCGTTTACAGACCCTTCATCTGTCTGAGGTGAGATGCTTTATCTCTGTAGTAGTAATATCTATTATCTTCTGAAAAGGATTAGTGAATGCTTGTGGAAAAGTTGCGTAGTTATCCAATGCACATAGGTGAGGGATGAAAATGAAGAGCAGAATGGTCTATAGAAGTCTTAAGTGAAGTGATGGGAAGCTAAGGATTCCTTCATGCTGTTTTACTTCCCACCTCAAACAAAAGGCTCATTCAGAAAGAATCAAAATAGATACTAGGGAGGATCTTCCAAGGTGTTCTGTCAGTGATCTTCAGGCATCTCTTTATGGACCTCTCTTTGCCTAACAGTTCATGAGCATGAAGTTACATGTGACCTGTAAACTAGTGACTCCTGCAAAAGACATCTCTTTTGTCTAACCGCGTATCCAAACACATATGAGTAAATGTAGTGACTGAAGTAATAATGTTTCACAGTTCTTCAAACACTTAATTTAGATAAAGACATATGCAGTTCTTTGAGTAGTAATTACCCCTTGTATCCTAGTTTAAACATTATAAACCAGACACTAGTGACTATTTAGAAATGGGTTCTGAATTGTTTGAGTCTCATTTCTGTAATGCAGCTTGTAACAAGGAAGTGAGAACTACAGTCTAGTTTACTTCTGTATACATATATATGTGTGTACTACATACAGTCATGGACTACATATAGTCATAGACTCACAGAATGGTTTGGGCTGGAAGGGACCTTAAAGATCATCCAGTTTCAATCCCTCTGCCATGGGATTTTCAATCCCTCTCCCACTAGACCAGGTTGCTAAAGGCCCGTCTGACCTGGCCTTTGTGAAAATCAATGAAACATTAAGGCAGGAGGCTGACTACATATCTTCAATTTGTAAATTATATTTATGTACAGTTTAAGTATGTACCATTGTAGCCAAGTACCATAGCTACCAATTCATCTGTGCTATCACTGGGTCTGTACAGGATGAGAAAATCATTCTGCAGTACAATGTTTTTTCTTTCCAAGTGGAGAGGAAGGCTCGTCAACATTACAGAATCACAGAATTTCTAGGTTGGAAGAGACCTCAAGATCATCGAGTCCAACCTCTGACCTAACGCTAACAGTCCCCACTAAACCATATCCCTAAGCTCTACATCTAAATGTCTTTTAAAGACTTCCAGGGATGGTGACTCCACCACTTCCCTGGGCAGCCTGTTCCAATGTCTAACAACCCTTTCGGTAAAGGGTTCCTGCTTTGAGTCATGCATCTGCTAATGTCAGGCATAGGCAGCTGTCTTACTTAGAAGGCTGCTGGTGAAGGATGGAGTTAAAAAAGTTCTATGAGCTAGGAAACTCATAGAGCTCTCTCTCTCTCTCCCCCTCTCATTTTTGCTCTCCATCCAGTTCTCCCTCCGCTCCCCCCGTCTGAACTCAGTTATTTACATTGGTGTGTGACTACTGCTTCTGAGTATTTATTGCAATAGAAATAATCTATTATTGCAGTTCCCCTTTCCCTAATAAGGGAAGCCCTTTATTCTATGGCAGTCAAATGTGTTATTTTGTGTGGATAAGCGCAGAGGGATTTCTATCCCAATTGTACATGCATAGGATTGTGCATGGACAGATATTTCCACTGCTATAAATTGCAAAAGGATGCAGAAAGTGGCTGGGTAGGTGGGTGGAGTTTACAAGCAAGACAAAGCCAATCTCTTGTTGGAGATGCCCAGTGAAAGGACAAGAGGCAGTGGCTATAAATGGCAACAAGGGAAATTCTGTTCTGCAATGAGAAAGTCCCCATGGGAGTGTTAAGCACTGAAATGGGTGCCCATGGTGGCTTCAGAATTTCTGTTACTGGAGGTTTAGGTTTGCTTGACTGAGTAGTTGGATTAGATGAACTCCAGAAGTTACTAGGAACCTAAATCCTCCTATGACTTTAAAATTGTCTGCTTTGCAAACTATTTGTGGGATTCTTCCATGACACAGTAGCAGCAGGCTTCACAATGAAAAGGTTGGGCCCTGGAGGAAGCACAGCCTTGGAGCTAAGTAATTTGTTATGATTTGGATTATTCACTGTGCTACAAATCTCTGCTTTTAGAATTTCAGACTGCCAAAGGACAAAACGGGTACAACAAAGATTGGTGACCTTGCCCCTCAGGACATGAAGAAAGTCTGTTCTTTAGCACTGATCGAATTGACTGCTCTCTATGATGTACTTGGGACAGAATTCAAGCAGCAAAAAGCTGCAAAAATCAAAACCAAAGGTAAGTGTTTCATATTCTGAAACAAATTGGTCTGTTTTAATCCAGTGAAACAAATGTATCTGGTTATTTATGACTTTCCTGGAGAAAATTTGTATTAATATATAAATAATAATATAGATACTAAACAGCATTTAATTATACACCTTGACTCAGGGCACATTTTAGGCAAGTTCATGCACAAAGTCACTAGCTAAGGGAATGTGCTTTCTGTATTAAGTTAAAACTCAGGCCAGATACAGAGCAGATAAACAAGGAGAGAGGAAGGGGGACCTTCCTCTCAGTAGCATGGTGTACAGGAGGAATCGCTTCACAGAAATTAGTATGATCATATATTTGCTGGGAGAGTATGTGTTTGTGTTTTTTGTGGGTATTCTTCTGCTCTCATGAAGCTAGGTACTGTGCCACTCCTACCTGACTTTTTGTTTTCCTTATCCTTGACTAGAGATGCTGGGAGCCTTTGTCACCTGCTTTCCTGTTATCTCTGGTACAGACTTTGCTGTATTACATAGCTATGCCCATCCGATATTTACTAAGGCCAGAATGCGGTTTTTGCTCTGAGTGGCATCATACCAAGTGGAAGTTTGGGGCTTTTGCAGAGGATTTTGAGGCAGTTGCAACACGTCATTTTGATCTTCAAGCCCATGAAGCGTAGATATAATCACAGTGCTTTTCTTGGGAACTTAATACACATGGAAACCAATTTCAAGATGCTAGAGATTTTCAGTGCTTTGTTTGTTTTCTGTATTCCTGGCTTCTGCTAAACGTTTTACATGAGCTTGAAATGTGTTATTGGTTAATCACAAGTCTGCTTTCGCCAAAACCCTGTTCTCAAGGTTCAGTGAACATGGCAGTGCAATAGCTTAGTTTAAATAATTAAAAGCAACTGAGGAGGTTGAGAGCTACGTAGCAAGGTACAATAGATTCTTCAGAATACTATATTGGGTTTACAGTAGTAGAAAATAATTTCTTAAATGCCAACGACATGCAGAAACAGCTAAGAGACATTGGTCCCTTAAATGTATTTTCTTCTCGCAGAAGTGCTTGTGCTATTACTAATACACAGGGAAGAGACAAAACATTTTCTTATATTTTGGGTCTTAGTTTTAATTAATTCTTCTTGCCAAATCTTATAGTTTTTTGAGTTTTACTCATAGCATTATTATCTAAATGACAGGCAGTCATGAAGAGTACTGAATTGGTTAAAAACCCTGTTTTTAACCAAATTAAAAAGATGGCCTAGACTTACCAAAATGTGTAGGAAAAAGACAATGACATGTCAGCCTTCTTCCTCTACAAGTCTGCTTTTGCAGTGTAATGACTTCAGTGCCTTGTTGTTCTACCTGTCCCCGTCCTCTTCATTCAGGAAATGTTTGGCTAATTGATTTGTGCAAGGGTGGATATATTGGCTGTTCCCTTTTGTGCTTGTGTACATAAAGATGATGAAAACATGATTCTTCTGTGGAATGCTGTGCTGTTGCCAACTTGGCCTTTTAATTGGCCTCCTACAGTTTGCTCTCCAACTTCATCTCAATAGAAACTGCATCGACAAGATTGTCAAGATGATAAAAACTATGGGGTATGGCTATTGGGTCTATGTATGAGTCTACATACTGTATCGGTAGACTTTTTATTCCACTAGAGATACATGAACTCCCTGATTTGGCACTTAAGATTATGTTTCTTAGATATATATATGACATATTCCCTCAAGGGCTAACATCTTTTTAGTAATTACAGCTGTTCTGTTTTCAATACTGGCATGGCATCATACCACACAGGAGCTTTTAGGTACATGTAATGTTATATGCCGTTTCAGAAAAATGGCGCACGCAGCAGTCGTCAGTACTTGTGACAGAGTTCTTTGGCAACTGACTTTGGGTTAGTAGTTGCTGGTATAGCAGTGTTTCAGAAGTCATTCTCTTCTATTCAGCTGGGCCATAATCACATGGGTGTCCCATTTACTTTAAGACTAAGGCTAGTTTTACATGAAGGCTAGATTAACTGAGACTAGGTTTCTTTTTATTTTTTATTTGTGCTACCTTAGCACCTTGTAAAAGCCATTTTCCAGCCCAGACTTAACCATACTTTTGCTTTTCAACAACTGGAAAAACAATTTCAACAAGGTGTTGAAAAAAAATACTTGAAGGGTTGAAAAGTGCTTCTTTAAAACGCTTGTAGGGAGGTGTTGAGAGTAACACTAGGTAATATCTACATGTTTAATTTTAGTAGCCAAATTTTGGGATATTTTACTCATGCCTTTTGTATCTTGACTATAATAACTTGCACTGAATGGTGAAGATCTGTATTCCATGTTCACCCTTACAATCATTCTACAAACCAGAATCATGCAGATGGTTCATTTATGCAATTCGTTTCACTGTACTGCAGAATATGTGGATGGCACTTTGAAGTCTAAACAGAAGAGTCCTAATGCATGGTTGAAGGAAAAGGTGAATGAGTCACTTTAGCCACAATGTTTTGTGTAATAACTTGGTTGACAAGGACATTTAAACGCTTTGAACAAAAGGTCAATAGCTCTGAATGTATTGAATAGGATTATCACTTCAAAAATACAGTTTTCAAAAATACCATCAAAAATACAGTTTTCAAAAATACCATCGCCTCATGTGTTGGAACAGATGAGGATAATATCTCAGTTTCTTTTGCTTTCTTCTTCAGACTCTGGCTTGTTTGGTGTCCCACTGTCGGTTTTACTGGAACAGGATCAGAAGAAGGTGCCAGGCACCAAGATCCCACTGATTTTTCAAAAGGTAAATAGGCACAAACAAGTCAACTTGTTCCATACCTGCAAATGACAATCAAATAACATTTTGTCCTGAATTTATTTGCTCCCTGTAGCAAAGCTTTATCCAGTCAAAGCTATTTTAACTTTCATTTGCAGCTTTACTTACTAATTTAGTAAATGTGATGTTTTGCATGTTTTGACTTAAATGAATTGAGAATGCTTTTTGTTGCAATTGCTCTCCAATGTATGAGTATTGTGAATGATTACTGGTGTGTTCCAGGATACTTAGATATCAGTACTAAGTAAAAATACTTAGATCCTCTCTGGTAAAGTTGTAAAGAAGAGTATTTGTGAGAAAGTTAGTACTGTGTCTCTAATTTTACTGTAATTATTTTGAATCAACATTTTAACAGGGGTAGTAGTTGGGATTTATTTTTGAAGCCTGAGTAGTTTTGCAAAAAACCTGCTTCAGTCTCTGAAGGAGGTCTGCAGACAATACAGTTTTTTTTTTTTTTTTAATAAAATAGACAAAATCTTTAATTGTGTTCACAAAATGCATGAGCCGAGAACCATATTAAAGGTTTTATTCTACATCTACAACAACTCTAATCCATTTCTAAACTGTGTTTGTGTGCCTACATGTAATATATGTTTGTACACACACATATGAGTACATAAATATTCCAGTATATTAGAACTATCTATGAGTAATTTTTAATTGGCATCTTCGTTCATGCAATTTGGTTTGTGTTTGACAGCTGATTTCCCAGATAGAAGAGGCAACTCTGGAAACAGAAGGACTTCTTCGAATACCAGGAGTTGCAACAAGAGTAAAGGTAAAGCATTGCATGGATTCTCAGCACCTTCAAAAGCTTATCTGCACTCAGTGATTGCATTTAGTCATGAAAATATATTTTAATGCCAGGTTGTTATTAAAATCTTCAAAAACAGAAAGCAAAATCTCTTCAGAAAGAAAACTGGGTTATATTAGCAGGAAGCTGATGGTTTGATCCAGTGTAGTTTTGGGGAGAGTTCAAGTTGGAAGCAGAGTCAAGGCTATGTTTCAAATTCATTTGTGCCAAAATCTCATTAATTCTTGGCACAAACTTTCCAGTCTCTTGCTTTTTCCCTGAACTAGCTTAATCATCTGAACAGTTCATACACAGTCTTTCAACCCCAGGAGAAAGCTTTTTTCTGGCATTGTGAGCCTGCTTTAATAGCTAGACTTAACCCGTGTTACAGGGCAAGGCAGCCAACATGCACTGAAGAACCCCTTAGATTTATTTTTATGAACAGCAATGTAAGTGCTCAGCTCTCTAAGCACAATCTTGTTAGGCACGTCCGTTCACGCTGACACTTTGCAGAGTGAGTGCCAATTACACACAGACTCTTCCCCAGTATTTGCCTTAATGCAGGAAACTAAATACACAGTATGATTCACGCCAAGAGTCAATGTGTTAAAAAGATGGTCTGTGCTGGCTTTAAATGCTAAATAGAAAGGATAATTTAAGTGGATTCAGCTGTCTGAAGACATCTGCCAGCCTCCGTCATGTCAAACTTTGTCCAGCAGCTGGTTCATTAGAAACAACTGAAAGAAGGGAATATTACGGAAACTGGCTTTGTTTATTTACCAGTAACTATGAGGGTTTTTTACAAGTTTCCTTCATTATTTATTTTTCACTCTTCATCAGTTCTGCATACTGGAATGATTTTGTTTATTTGTTTATCCTTTGATCTTTATCAGTTTAATACAATTTCCCAGGCAGAGGATCATTAACTATTTGACTTTCATTAGTTTTTTGCTTATTTATTTGCAGAAGCTGCTTCTTTGAATTAAGTAATTGTTTTGTTAGCAAAGATGTTACATTCTTTTACTTATTTAAATGGGAAACTTTATAGGAAAACAAAGAGTTTGGCATACTGAAGGACCAATGTTTTCTCTAATTTTATTAAGTTATATAATAAAATTTACATTATAATTTTTTATTTTATAATTTATATAATTAAATTATATAACTTTTTTTCTCCTGTAGAAAAAAATATTCCTTCTTATGTATCTTCACAGAACGGTGTAGACAATATGAAGAGAAAAAAATTCACTATCTTACTCTATAGATTTTAGACTTATAATTAAGAAAATATACTGCATATTTACAATACCCTATAGTTGAATACATTTACTGTAAAACCTAAGAGTTGGTCCTTTAGGATGCATAGTTGACATTTCTGCTCTTGTCTCTTTGATAAAACAATCCGTTTTATCTAGTAGTTTAATTCTGTATTAGCCACGGTGATTTAGTCTAAATGTGGGTGGAAGAGCTGGAAAGGCTTAGAGTGGAAATTTTCATCTTCCTTTCTAAGGCTTGCTTTTGTTGATGGGAAGGAAATGATACCCACTTGACTTTAGACATCTGAGTTAGTATCTTACAACCCTTGAACCTCCTATGTAATCCCTGGAGACAGAAGATCTTCCCCGAGGACAGTTGAGAACATCCAATTTTCGTGTCAATCTCAGTGTCCACATTTTCTTTGGAAATAGATCCATTTTCCATTCAGACAAAGTTAAATTCAGTGAGAACTGTATCTTAAAAATGTATTTAGTACTCTCTATCCAATGTGCCCTTCTTGTCCAGATAAATAATTAAGGCCACATTCTTCCGTAGCATTTTCCCTCACTTTGTCTCACATTCTTTGCAAAACAAGCACGTGTCTTGTTCTCTGTCTGGAAGAACTTAGGCAAGAAGAAGGGAGAGGCTTGCTGAGAGGTGCCTGCAGGGCCACTGGCCTCACTGGGACAGGGATTCCGAGGCCGATTCCTGCTCTGCCAGACTGGGAAACAAATGAAGTGCATGCAATGGGACTGGTGCTTATGTGGGGACTAAGAACAGCTCGGACATTGCAGTGTTCCCATGCTTAATATCGCTTGTAGTTCAGTTGTAGTACTGTCACAAGAGCGGGGTTTACAAGGTGTCATTGAGACTATCATGCTGTTTATTCTGCTTCTTAACAACATATTTTGCAGTCCCCTTCCATAGAGAGCTTGACATCCAGTGCTAAACAAAGGTCTATGTGTCCAAAGGCATGAAGTTCCCTACAGATGGCAAGACATCCAGCTATCCTGTCATCCTAATCGTTTCTCTTTACTTTAAAAAGAGAACCAGCCCCACCTTAATGTATGTTTTGATAAGAAACTGCATGTCAGTGTGCATAATTGCCATATTTATCTAAGAAGATTGTCATGCATACATTAAATCAGTACCCTTTGGTATGTAGTTTCAGGATGGTTGAGTATGACAGCCACATCTTAATATTTCTTGGGAGGAGGAGAAGCCATAACTCTTACATGAATGAATATGGTATCTGGTTCTTATATTCCATATGGCCCTGAGGCAGGCCCATGGGTTTCTTCCTGTATAGTTTGGCAGTCTGCTGCCTATTACTACTTGTTTGCATTCAGTGCTTCTGATCTCCAATTTAACTTTTTGTAGCAAAAGATCGGTGGCAGCTGGAGTTAAGTGATATTTCAGATATTCCTTTTTTTTTTTCCCTTTCAAAGTAAGGAAAATATTGCCATGTATATAAGGTATAACTTCCAGCAGACAAATGTTATTGGTACTCTCTCTGTCTACTGCCTTTCAGACTCTTTGCCAAGAACTGGAAGCAAAATTTTATGAAGGGACTTTCAACTGGGAAAATGTAAAGCAACATGATGCAGCAAGTCTTTTAAAATTCTTCATCCGTGAACTGCCTCAGCCACTCCTAACTGTAGAATATCTCAAAGCTTTCCAAGATGTACAGAGTGAGTAGTGTCCTTTCTGTCTCAGTTGCAAAGAAGTGATACCAGTGCAGAGAAGTGCTTTGCTATAACAGCATTTTCATTAATATTCTGTGAAACCAAAAAAGAACAAATAGGACTTCTCATCAAAAAAGATGGGTACATTTTTGCTAATGTACAAATACCATTTTTCATGAAACATCTACTTTGGTAGTTTACACATAAAAGCACACTGTCATTTTCTGATATGCTTCTAATAGTCTTTAGAACTATTATAGATGAGTTATAAGAAAACTATTTAACAATATTTGTTTCAAAACAATATTTGTTTCAAAAGAAAACAATAGCAAAGATACAATAGTTCTGCAGAAAATCCAACAAACGGTAGTTTATACTGTTTAACATAGTCATGGAGGATATTTTATCCATTTTAAACAGGAAAAGCTAGACCAGAATTGTCAGAACTGCTGGTCATCCTTGATCCCTTGAGATCAGTAAGTTCCTGTGAAAATGTCCTCCTTGCCAACTGGTCACCAAGACAGTAAGCATACTGGTTGTAATAGAAAGAAAGCAGCTTTGTGGAGTGATGATCCACAGACATTAGCTCTCCAGCCAACACAGGAGTGTTGGTTTGAGACAAATCTTTTCCTGTCTTCTTGTAGGCTGAATGATGGCTCATTTCTAAGGGTACTTTCAGGGAATTCCCGTGGACAGGCAGTCAATCTTAACTGTTGGCTGTTTCACTCTCCAGTATGAGAGCTCTTTTCAAGGTCACAGGCCATTCAGTTGGTGTGCATAGGAGCTGGAGCTTAAGCCTGTTACATAGTGGTGTTGATTTTGCAGCGATGAGCAGCAAATTAAAGCAGGCCAGAATGTTTTCAAGTGATGCTGGCAGCTAACAGCTCCTCAAGGTTGTTCCACTTAGCAGATACTGATTGGAGCCAGGGTGGTTTCTGCTTGCCACTCCTGAGCTGTCTGAAGGCTTATGTGGTTTTACTTATCCAGAAAATACTTAGGTAACAGGATGCAACATACATGGAGCCAAAGGATATAATATAAACCAGACATAACACTTCATAGCCTACTATTGTTTAAATTGTCTGCCCATTGTGTGCATGCAGTGAGATTAGGTGTTAGAGAAAAAGGGCCATCTTTGTGACAGTAAACAGAATTTTTCAAGAGTGTGTTTAATTAGTGTGGTTAGACTTTTAATATTTAAATGACTTAATTTAAACAACCTAGCTTGTTAATTTAAATAACTTAAAGAACTAAAAGTAAAACGTTATTTAGGTAAACAGATGGAAAACCATGATTTAAGTAATGAATTTTAATTGTTTTGCAGTTGTGTTTTTACTTAATTTCCAAATAAAAGGTTGGTTCTTATTGCTTTTTGAGCATTGTGGCATGGGGTTTTGGAGCTAAATTTAATCCTCGCTTTTATTGTATGTCTTTCTAAGCACACAGGTACACTGTTGTCACTGCTTGTATGTTTTAAATGACTATATAATTTGCCACTAATTTATTCATATCCCTACTTTTTATTATGGTAGAAAGTAGTCAGCAAGCTGTTTTTTGTTTCATAGATGAACTTTTTATTGGCTGTATCTCCCAAACAGTTTTGGAAGAAATGTATTTGAAATAGCAGTTCAGTTGGAATCCCATTAGAATACACAAAAACAGCCCTGTTGAGCTTTGAAATAGTGTAATAAAACTCGGTCAGATGCAGGTATCCCCTTCTTCACCTGCGTTATGTATGGCTTGATTGTTAGGAATCTGCTGAGAAGACTTGCAAGAGCACTTTCCCAAAGGCATGACAGGAGGAAGTTTATCACAACAACAAACCTAAGAGAGCTGGGACTTTCCACTGCTCCACACCGGCAGGATTTAGAAACCCTCCTAGGGAGGAGGCAGAGAAATTGGGGGATGCGCTCATCCAGCATCTTGGCTGAATGACTCACCACCTAGCAGTTGGGTAGATGGCAGAAGCAATGGTATTCTTCTTTACTTAAAGCTTGCCACGTTTAGTATGACATTTACTGCTGCAGATATGTGTTAAGCTTCTCTGCTATTGTCTTTATTCCACTGGTTTACCACTGCAGCTGCTGCTGCTCATGTTACTGGAGACCTGCCTTACTCAGCAACCCGTGGTATTCCTTTTGCGGGGGTGACCTGGGAGACAGTGCAACTGTTTAGGCAGTCAGACAAACTGTGACAGCAATTTTAAAGATACCCTGTTGTATGCTGGGGCACAGGCTTGAAAAGGGAGGAACCATTAGCTGACTAGTTTTACTTCATAATGCTGCAAAATAAAGAATCACAAGGTGTCTAAAAAGGACTGCCAGAAGATTTTTGAGTCATACAGCAACTGAATCATATGAGACCATTTGGAAATGAGTATCAGAAAAGAAGGATCTGCCAGTCCTTTGTCATACTATCACAACAAGCCATATGTATGTGTTCAGCATTTTACAAGAGGTTTCCACTTTAAAATCATGCTGTTTGACAAATTGACAAATGATAATTTTAAAATGTTCATGTGCTTCAATGGCAGATCTTCCAACGAAGAAACAACAGCTGCAAGCTTTGAATCTTTTGGTTATCCTTCTACCTGAAGCAAACAGAGACACTCTGAAGGTTAGAATTGCTAATGCTTTTTTCCTGCACTTTTGTCTGTTTCTGTGAACCCACTATGCACTATGACAAACAATGTTGTCTTTTAGCATCCTTCTTTTGAGTTCAAAGTTAATGCTGGAATTAATGATTCTTTCTTTCTTTCTTTTTCTTTTTTTTTTTTAATTTTATTTCTCAGAACTTTAAAAAACAAAACAAACAACAACAACAACAAAAAAAAACAACCCATGACTTAGGACCCTAATTTCTCCCAAATGACTTTAAAAGTATTATTTGAAATTTTTCCAGATTGTAATAATCATCTCACAGTGAATGACTTCTTCTCTTACAAGTTTTTTCCTTATTTTAGCAGCAGCAGTTATTATTTGCAATGCAAAAAAGAAAGAAAAAAAAAAAGGATTATAATACTATGGCTGAACATTTGCATTTTATGAAATAGGTTTAGCTCTTTTGTTTCATTCTTCACTTTTGCCCATGTTGTGTGTTTCAACCCAATAAGCAAGAAATTTACACTTCCTATTGATACTTGCAGCACATCACTCTTGGAAACATCCAATTTGGGCTTGTCCTTTTGTAGCAAAGCCAGCCATCTTTTTCAGAATGTGCTTACTATTTTGCTACAATGAAAAATGAATTTGCAGGATTTGTATGGAATGCAGAGTATCTTCTACTATAGCCAAAAAAACCCTATTAGTTCTTATTGTTTAAACATAGCTTCCTTTTTGAGTTATTTACTGTGAGGAAGCACTCAGGAGGGTTCCTGGCTTGGGTTACAAATATCTGGAACCGAATTAATTGAAGACTGATGGTTTGTAACTGGCTACCTCTCATTCACAATGCAGTGCGGTTTACTCATGAGTTGTGTACCTCACTGAACTATCTATTCCATGTTTCCATGACAGCTGGCATTATTGTGTTCACTTTCTATTTAAGAAAAGCCAATAGTAATGTTTTCAAAAGTATCTGTGTGATGATACTTATGCACCTACATAAGCAGTCTTACTCTACAGGGCTTCAAAGTCACTTGAATATTTTTGAAAAATGTTATCCACAAAATTAACAAGAATTATTTACTTCATTACTTAAAGAAAACTTGCATTGCAGTCTTGTGAAGGAGCATATCCACATTTCTTATTCTAATTGCTTTAATGTAGTTTTATAAGGTATAAATAGATTTTTCCAAGAATGTGTAGCATCATGTTTCATTCTGTCTTTTTCTTGTGCAAAGCTGAGCTTTAAGTTCTGCTGTAATTTCAGGTACTGCTTGAATTCCTCCAGAGGGTAATTGATCATCGAGACAAAAATAAAATGACGCTAAACAATGTTGCAATGGTGATGGCCCCAAACCTTTTCACATTTCATGGGTTTGGCTCAAAGACTATCGAGCAAAGCGAGTTTGTTATGGCAGCTGGAACAGCAAATGTCATGCGCTTTATGATTCAGCACCAAAAACTCCTCTGGACAGTAAGTGTACTCCTAAGGGGGGAAAAAATACATAAATTTCACAAACAAGGCATCTGAACAAAGAAGTAAAGTGAACTTATTTCCATGATTTAAAGAAAGATCAGCCCCATGCAGCTGGGGCCTTGCTCATAGGTAGCAAGATAGGAGTGTAACAGAATCATATTTACATATTGTGGTGGAGTTAAGGTCTGATGGTCAGAGTTTTAGTATTCAGTATAAGTGAACTCAAAAATAAGTCCTTGGGGAATCCTTGTATTTGGCCTATTGGTAGGCATTGTTACAAGGAATTTATTCTTTTCTGCTTAGAGATATTCATAGCACACATGGTGTGTTAGTCCATTTCTCTTTTGGGCCAGACTTTGTATTATATAAAACATGCTTTAATAAAAACATGAACTTGTGTCATGGTTCTCAAGCAAAGCTCTCACTTAGACAGGCTGGAGAACTTCAAGCTTTGCTGTCCATCAGGAACTTTAAACAATCTTGACTTTTGCTGCAAATGTGGAATAGTTACTACCGCCATGGCACAATGTAAAATGTGCTGAGTGTTTTTTTTTTTTTCCTGAGGAGAGTAAAAACACTATGATTCTAACTCTCTTCCTCTGAGAGCTTATTGAATTGAATATAACATCACAAGCGTAGCGTTTTTTAAATTGTTTCACAGCTTTGTATTATTTGAATCTAATTTCTACTAGAAATAGATATTTTTTTTCCAGTTCTACTTAACAATCTGTAAATTTACAATGTTTGATAAGTTATGGAAGTGATGTATATACCTTACTATCTATATTCATCTAGATTCCCAAGTTTCTTGTTAACCAAGTGAGAAAACAAAATGCTGAAAGCCAAAAGAAGGAGAAAAAAGACAAAGCTATGAAGAAACTTCTGAAAAAGATGGCTTATGACCGTGAAAAGCATGAGAAACAGGACAAGGTCCCTAACGATGTAAGGAAACATATCTGAAATACTATATTAATAAGATTACCATCTCTAGTGAAAAAGAGGCTATAGCTGAGAGAATATCTGCATTTATTTATCACAGAGTTTCAATAAATAGCAGGTTAATATATGGGTTTCATAGTTATGGGTTACCAGAATGGCACATTTGGAAGGTTGGGCTGTTTATTTTTTCTCCCTATTTTTCAAAATATTTCTATTTCTATTTTTTTTATTTCTATTTGTTCTTTATTTTTTCTTTATTATTTTTATTTTTTTCCTATTTCTAATATTTCTATTTGAAAAATGATAATCCCATAGATCGTTTCAATTTGGGCATCTGAAACAGTAGTAGGTTAGGTCAGTATTTATAGAGAGAACAAGTGTTGTGACACTTGTTATTGTACCAGGGTTTAGATGCATTTCTGTCTAACGGAACTCTGTGTGTTTACTTAAAAAACAAAACAAAATGCAAACTCTCTACAAGGTTGCAGTATTTCATATTTAACAGTGTTTGGAAACTAAGCTGGTATTTAATTCTCACGCCCATAGGAGCTCCCACACCACTGAGCTCTGTCTCAGTGAATTTAAGTATTCCTGGTAATGTGAAGCATGCTAGAGCATGCACAGCTGCTATCCCCTTCTCCTCTCCTTCTATCCCCCTCAAAATAAAACCAACAAGCAAAACTAAACAAAACCACTACCAACAACAAAAGACAAAACAAATGTGAAAACTGATAAACTGTTTCTTAATTAGCTATTGTCCAAGTGTCCACTCCCAACTTACCCATGTGAATACAACCTTTAGTTCAGTAAGTGACTACTGCTAGGCCCATCAATGATGTCAAGGCATGTACACATTATGAACAACAGTTCATAACTCTTGAAAAAATACAAAAAAAGTTCCTTGGCAATATAGTGTCATTATTTTCCTTTACTTCAGAAGTATTTTAATTGAGCTCCTCCCACTGACTTTTCAAAAATATATCTCATGCTTCTTGAAATTGCTTATTATTTACAATCTTAATGAAGTTAATAATTACAATTGATAAAGCTTATTAGACTATACAGAATAGCATCTAAATTATAATGCATTTGAAATACGTTTTTCCAATATTTTAAATACAGATAGAATCAAATATATGTGACCCCATAACATACGGAATACTTACTGGATTAAGGTGCTACAAAAGTACTGTTTTATGGGTTGAGGTCATATTGAAGATTCCGGTGAATTAGAGACATCTTGTGGTAGCTTGTAAAAATGCATTGGTCAGAATCTCATCAAGCATGTGCATGGCAAACTCTTATTAAAGAAAAAAAAAAAGAAAAGAAAAGGGGTTGTCATATTCTGCTAAAAGCAGTTTGTTAACATCATATTAAGATAAAAAATAGAATATGGTGAATATATTGTAATATCTGCCGGATCTGCCTGGTTTGATCCTATAAGCATACTTTTTCTTTTTTCTTTTTTTTTTTAATCTGAAAAAAGATGGATCCTTATTTGCAGCCAACATCTGCTAGAACCATATACCTATATCCTGTCTATACCTAAATAAGGTTCCTTTTGTATGCATTATTTGACACATCGTTAATTGTCTGAAATGAATTAATTCCTTGGGTGATACCTAGGCATATTTTCATATTTACTTGAATATATTTGAAGGAATCTATACACAGAATCTGATATTATCTACAATTTTAAAATAAAGCTAATTAAATATTGACATTTGTTTTATACTGTCTAATAAAAAGAGGATTCTTTGAATACAATTCAGCTGAATTAACATGAGCTGACACTTAAAGAAATGCTGCCATCCTCTGTTCAACATGGAAATAACAGCAAATACACTGAAATAGGCAAGTGCCTTTGCAATCCTCAGAGGATTTTTTATAATTCAGTGCTGTTGATTTTTGTAGTAAAATATGCCTTTTTAACCCACTAGAGAGCTAAGACTGGAATGTCATGTAATACTTACCCAAACTTCATCCCCAAACATAAATGTAAAGTTGCTTTTAAAGAATTTTCTTTAAGCCCTAGAAATCTCTGGGGATTCCCTGCAAAATTAAATGGTAGATTTTTTGTGAAATCCTTCATTCTTATTCAAAGCATTCCATAACTGGGGTGCCTGAGAACAAGTACTCTTAAAATCGTATTCCCAAATATGAAATGGCTTCATTGTAAATGACTTTTATACATTTTTCCATATAGCTAAAATTAACTCAGTTCTTTAAGAAAACAAAACACACTTTTTTTTATTTTCTTTTTTTTTTTTTTTTTTTCAATTTGAATTGACTTAATTTGAAATTGAGGTGATCTAACTGTGCAGTTTGTGAACTGAACTCCACTCTTAGTTGGCAAGTGAGGTACTTAAACTTTTGGTGAATCACCGCTCTGGAGAAAGCTGTTTGTAACTTTTAGAAGTTAATCATCCTGCTTGCAGCTGAATAAAAACTAAGTGAAAGTTGCTATTTTCTACCACATGTTATGGTACCACATGTAGTTAAAACATATACAACCAGAGCTTGTGTCACTTCCATAATGTTCAGAAATATCACAGTATCAGCATTCTCAATGACAATCAGCTCACTTGTTAATCTGCATAAAGGATAAAATTTCATCTCATCTCTGATGAGGCCTTTCACTCAATGACATTTCTTCTTTTAAGACAGAGGTTAAACAGAAATTATTGTGCAAGGGGAGCAGATTTGGGGCAAAATCTCTGTACAGCAGGAAGAGCAGTTAATGGGGCTCATGAAGGCTGATTGCTTTTTAGAGCACCTACACATACAGCTCTACAGCCCATGTTTGTGTTAGGGAGCAAGTCTTTATGTTGCTGTTGGTGTGCGTTGTGCCCAAAGCCAGGCAAAGAAAGATGCTCTCAGGACTAGGTATTTAACTATTAGCATAGCCAGATTTATACCATCTGTCACTATATTCCTGTCATTATTGTTCCAAAATAGCAGTCGTGTTGGTGGCACAATGCGATGGTACTGGGTGTCACTAATACAGGTTAGAAAAACCAATGTGTCCTATAGCCATTCCGTTTGTATAACATGTTTGAATTTTCACAGTATAAATTTATTGACCCTTGCTGAATTTGTTGTCCACTGTAATTCCAGATTATTAACTAAAAATATAGGTTCCTGCTAATCCATGTCCCATTAGACAAACTAACACAGAATTGTGTACTAAAATGAAAAAAATTTACCGCGCTGAATTTCATGAAAGACCAGTTATTAAATAACCTTTGCATCCTTGAAAGTTTCCTTTCCTTTTGCCAGAAAGTATGATCCCAACAGTTTGAAAAATGGTAAAAGATGTTTAAACAGGAGTTAGCTTTCTAGTGAATAGCTACAGCCATTATTTCAATAGGTGGAGGCCTTAAAGATAGATACAGGGAATTGCTTTCTGAGATCAGCTGCAGCCTGATGAATCTTTGATTGCATGTTTACTATGAAATTCTCAGTTTGCTAATTCTTAATGGTTTAGACATAAATAAACATACATAGACATTATTATGTCTATTATTTTTAAAATTGATAATAAAAGGACCAGATACAGAAGGATTGTCTGGTTAAAATTACTTACCATAGCAAATCACCTATGTATGTTAATGAGCCTTTCTCAAGCTGTGCTGTGAAGCTGTGCTTCTGATTCTGATCACAGTTACACTTGTTGTCTATTAGTCTAGTTCAGATGGTTTCAGAGAAACTATTCTAGATTCCTAGGTGCCCAGATTTGTTCGTTGATTTTGGAAGAAGAAATGTTCAGCCTTAAAATTGCAGTAAACAGTGGGGAAAAAAAAAAAGAAGGGAATGGACTGTCATAATCAACCTTGGCTACTGATAGTTTTACATTTCTTTTCCTATCAAAATGAATACATTCTGGTAAATGGTAATACGAATAGAAAAATTACCTTAAGATTTTCAGGAACAGAAATTAGGACCTTATTCACAACTAAATTATGCCTTCTGTGATTTCAATTGCATGTACTGTAAGTTGAACCGAAAAAACATCCTTTGGAGCCCTCTTTCTCTGTAAGTAATATGACTGATATTCATCATCAAGGATTTCTGAGTAGAAATAAAATACAAATCCATTATGTAGTCATACCTGCAGGTTGGCTATCAGAATATATTCTGGAGAATAAAAAAGTAGAGATAAAAAGCTGCTGTAGTGAATACTTGTGTTAAAAGGAAATGATACTTCCTGAAAAGAGGAATCATTTAAAGTAGAATGACCCATGAATACTTTGTGATTTTTTTTTTCCTCCATGAAGATCAGTTTAAATGAAAATGGAAAGGTTTCTCGTGGAAGTTTTCATAGGGGTGGTATGGAAGAGTTGCCTGGCATTCATGCCTACAGCAAGTCTTTTCCATATCAATCTTATGCGCTTCTTATCATACCTGAGAGTTTTCTTAATAGAGTGGTATTTGTTATTGTTATTCTTAACATATTTGAAAAAAAAATAAATACTACTGTTCTTTTTTTTTCTAAAGTTTTTCTTGCTGTTAAAAAGAGATTTGAAGTTCTGATGTAATTTACTGAATTTCTGTGTAGTTCTCATATTTCTGCAGCGAAGTGCAGTAGACAGTAGTGGAGTGCACTTACAGAGCACTGTACTGTTACTTATTCCATACTGTATTTCGAGAAACTCATCAAAGCCAGCTGCTAGCAGCTTTGTTCCAACACCATTATTGCTTTACAGGCTGATGTTCCTCAGGGAGTGATACGGGTGCAAGCGCCTCATCTTTCGAAAGTTTCCATGGCAATACAGCTGACAGAAGAACTGAAAGCCAGTGATATAGTAGCCAGGTTTCTCAGCCAGAAAAGGTACAAACATATTTTTATTTTCTTAACTTATCAGGAAAAGTGGATTTTCATATTTTCTATCAAGGAAAAAAGTCTTAAAACACTTTGAATCCAAATGAGTTCATGAATAGTAGGGTCAAATCTATCCTGTTAGAATACATGCGTGAGGAATTAACCTAGTGTTTCTAATACCACTAAAACTCATGAAGCCTTCAGGAATGCATGAGTGCTATTAATAGAAGATTAACTGCTATTTAGTCTGATGGGTAAGGAATACGTTTGTAACATTCTGGAAGCAGGAAGGATCTCCAAAAGGTAAGTCGGAGAAAGAAATGAGAAAAAGAGAAATAAAGCATTTAACTAAAAATCCATTTATATATAACTGTATTATAGGTTTTGGAATATAAATATGTGAAAATGTTGCTTGTGCATTTATTTAAAGGAAAGCTACATTTGAGTCATCCAAATCCATTTAGAAAGGGAAAAGTTTTAATCAAGCTTTTACATCTACTATATACACATATATATATATATGTATATGGGCATAGTAAGAAATCAGAATAGACTTAACATCAAAGAATTAACACACGTGCATCATATATAACTATTCATGCTAAAGGAATAACATGATGCTCTGGTTGAGATCAGTAAGCCACTTTTTCCTAAATGCTGTTTACAGGGGCTTAAACTTTTGACAGAAAGCTATTTTCTGGCTGCACCAAAGCATATTTTATTACAGTTAAGCAGTGAGAAAAATAAAATCTCTTGATAATTTGGGGACTTTATTCTTCCACTGTCTGTTTTTTTACTACTTTTAGTTGCATCAAAATTATAAACAGCAAGAATGTGGTTTCCCCTACCCAACCACTTGGCTTTTTCAGAAATGTGAAGTGTGTAAGGGGAGTACTTATTTTTGCAGCAGCAGTGAAAGAAAAATTAGAGGGTAAATATCAGGCTGCTTGCTAATAACAATGGAATGCTTTTCTAAAATCCACAGTTTCTTCATGCCTATCTTGTTATGCCTTTTCTGTAGTTTATTGCTCACTTGCAGGACTATTCATTTGCACTGGCATGCATGGGTATTCTTGTTCACTTACTGTATCACTAAATGAGTATAAACACAAAGGGTTTACAACTGGTCCACTGCTAATCTTAATTAGCATAACTTCTCCCAGACGTGTCTCAGTGGTTGGTGCGCAAGCTCTTTTGCAATACAGTTAATCAGTGTTTTCTGTTCCTGACAGTGGAAATGTTCAAACACTCAAGAAAGAAGAGGTCTTTCTTTATGAAATAGGAGGAAATATTGGTAAGGATGGCTTCTGAACAACTTCTCTTGCTATAATAAGATTGCTTGGCGCTTTGTCCGTGCACTTCACTGAGTGATTGCATTTATTCACATCCCTAATTCTCCCTGACACTGAGACAGAAAGTTAACCTTGGGGAGAAGGAAGCAGAAAAGGTGATATGATCATCATATTAGTAGTACATTATTATCTCTCCTAGAGGAAGATGGCTGCTGTTACAGGTGTTCCTGGTACATATGTACAATGAAGAAGCATAAAAAGGTTGAATAGAAAGGTGCTTGAAGTTCATCTTCTTCATCTCTTTGTATTGAGGCGTAATAAATGAACTTACAGCCCTTTAAGCTCTGCATTAGAGTTTTGCTTGCAGGTTCCTACAGGGAAATAACCACTGAAACAGAAAAGTGACCTAGTGATGAAGGACAGTTAGTCTATCCTGCTCTGTGTAACCATTGATTAAAGCAAATAGCAGATCAGCAAGGTTAAGTCCAAAGGATGATTTTGAAAGCAGTTCTAAAATTTCCCTTGATGAATGCAAAAGTACTTTTACACTAGGAATCAGTTCCCAATCACAGTATTTTTCTTATACTGAGAAAACAAACCAAAAAAAAACTAGAAAACACTTCTGTACTGAACTTCTGTATTGTATTGAACATCTTACATTTGCTTTTTCCTTTTGAAGCATGGCCTTTTATACTTTATTTGAAGCTTTAAAATTCCATGAATACCCAGTACTTTTGTACTCTGCAATTTAAAATCCTGTATGTAATTGCTGTTTTTAGCGTTTTTCCCTTTTATCTTTCTACTACTTCAAATCAGTTTTTCTAAACTGAAAAAATTAAATTTAAATAAAAAATAACACTTTCTTACTTTCCCTACAGAAGATATGTTTTAGTGTTTTTACAAAGTCTGAAGGCAAAAAATAAGTTACTAAGATATGCGGATGCCAGATGAACATATTATCTGCTCTCTTGCATATCCAGTATGTATGCACATTTGCCGTGCCTGTTAAACAGCTTGTGCTCCCAGATGTACAACTGTTTTAAAGGAGGGGACTATCTCTTTTATTACATAGAGGTGTTACTGTTTTAGAAAAAGTTTTTGCAACAGAACTCCTGTGAAACGGGAACAAGCTAGTATCACTTAAACATGTGACGGAAACTATACGTCTCTCTTGGAGCAAATATGTGGCCAGTTGTAGATTTATTTATTTATTTTTATTATGGAGTCGGTTAGAAAGTTTAGATGCTTCCTTGGTCTGAATGACTTATTAACAGACAATTTTAACTTTAATCACCTCTTACAAATGCTAGTCTTTATTAATGCTCTCAGCTGAGATAAGAGAAGCTCCCTGATTTTTACCTGCTGTACAGGTAAAACCAGCTGTCCTGATCTTCTGTTTCTTTTCTTCTGCCCAATGGGACTGACTCATGCACAGGGAGCCGAAATGGGAGAAGACTTGACAGGCTCATAATACACTTCTGTGCTTCCACTCATAATTACAACATGAGCAATGCTGCCATCCTTTCCCCTAGCAGATGGGGCTGGTGAAGTCTCCGGACTTTATTTTTTTTGAGTACTCAGTACACTGTACGGCTTCCAGGCACTGCGCAGAACTTCTGCTATTGCTTTGTGACCAGGAATGGATACAGAAATGATAACTCACTGTCCTTGTGCTCCCATTGAGGGGCTGGTCCAGAAACATGGGTGATACATGGCACACAGGCTGGGATAAAAATGCCAGAGGAAGGACAGGACCTGGCGTTGAGAGGGGGTGGAGAGAGCAGAGGGAGCCTACTCAAGCAGGGAGTCTTGCTGGCTTGCCTGCTGTGAGCAGGGTGTCCAGACAGCTGGCAGGCAGACCTGGCTGCAGTGTAGCACCTCTGCTTGCCTCCTGCTTTAGGAGAACATATTTCAAAAACGTCTGGCTGGCACATTAAAGAGGTTGCAAGCCATTTAGCCCAACCGCTTGCACGGCAGAGTAGAAGAGGAGCTGTGATGCACGTCTGCAAATGCATGAGATGATGCTTTGCCTGTGGGGTAATGGGGGGAGTAAGCAGATCTTGCTGGATCAGCATATGGTATTTTCGTCATAGCTACTCGACATAAATTAATTGCTTGTAGTGCACCAAAACCATTGTCCTGCTTTTCCCTCCTTTGATAGTAACCATTGCAAGTGCTATCCAGAAGTACTAACCAAGACGAGCAGGATGGGGAGTAATGCCTTCTTAGCAAGGACAAACCTTGCTCAAACTTTCTATTTCAGAAAGGGAGAATAACCTGAAATTTAGTGGGCTTCCATGCAAATTTGAATTAACCACAAGAGAACCAGGACCCTGCTTTCTTTTTTTAAAACTTTCACACAGGGGAGCTCCCATGCACTTGGTCTGCATGAAGAATCAGACACAGTGCCACAAAGTTGAACTTCCTACAGCTTCCCCAAGCTGTAGGAAGTTCGTCCCTGCTTTCTTTCCTCCCTCCCTCCATCTCTGCTCCACTTCTTCCCCTAGACATGGGAAAGATAAGAGCGCTTCTAGGCTTTAGCTGTGTTGTCCATTGTTAAATACCACAGAGGTAGCTTAAAAAACTAAGTGGATCACAGCAGCAACTTTGAAAATAATTTCATTTTGTTGTTGTTGTTGATACTAATGTAACCACACACCTTTTTTTTTTTTTTTTTTCTTCTTCCTAGGGGAACGTTGCCTTGATGATGATACCTACATGAAGGACCTATACCAGCTCAACCCAAATGCTGAGTGGGTTATAAAACCTAAGCAGAGTTAAGCTCACAACAAATGGCAAAAGAACAAACAACCTGTGGACTTTTAATGCTGAATGTTTCAAAGGGATAGCTTGTCCTTTCGACATTCAACTGTATTATATGTATTAATAGAAAACTACCTTGTTTAAAAAAATAAGGTGGTGGAAACCCAACAGTGATTACCAGTAAATTTTCACTTTTACTTACAGCAAAATATCAGAGATAACAAATGAGTGGGAAAACTGTGTTATGAGAATAAGTCAGTTAAATATTTTAATGGCACTAATCTACCTTGATGATACGCCCATCTGGTAGGCTTTGTTTCGGAAGAATTTATTTTTCAAACAGATGCTTAACCTCTTTATATTAGAGATTTACAATCTGTTTGTGTAGAAGTGTGTGTTCATGTAGGTTTTTGCAGTGTTATTACACTGGAGAACCAAATCCTGATCAGCACTTCTGGATGGTACAGTATTAAAAATATTTAAAACTGTTTCCCAAGTAAGTGTGAAATTCACAGGAAAAACCTGCAACACAATATATTTTGTCTTTGGAAATCCTAATTTTTTCACTTTCTAAATGAAAAAAAAAAAAACTATTTGGAAAACAACAACAACAACAACAATGACTGTGAAAATGCTTTCTATGCAGCTTTTTTTGCTAGATATTTTAAATATTTTTTATTCTTATTCTGGTTGATTGTATTCTTGATACTATTTTTTTAATAGGACCATATGACAAGGTGAGTAATTTTGAAGCTCACCACTCCTGGCAGTGTCCTTTCTGGAATATTGTCATCTACTAGAAAGACCTCTAGGTTTTTCAGCAGTGATAATGCAGACATGTTGCATAAACTGGTTCCAGGTTTTTAGGACATCTGATAGAATGCAGAGCATTTTGTGAACTGCCAAAACCTGCCAATTACTAGCACAATAAAAACTTTCAGGATTAATAAAATAAAATAGCTGTGGAGAGAAACTGTAGGCTTGGTTTCATAGCTAGCAAACCACCAACCTTTCACTCAAAATCAGTGTAAAGGTCTGCTGTGGAGTTTATGTAGGCTTTTTGGATGTTATCTACCATCTGGGCTATCATAGATGAGGCTAGAAATCAAGTCCTGATTTCCTTGACTGATACTGTCTAAACCACTTAAAAATTAATAATCCAACAATGAACAATTGCAAATCCTTCTCTTTGCAAGGGAAAGACTGAAAGCTCCCTGTGGAATTCGCTGATAATGAATTATAGACTGACATGGCTTATTGCAGCACGAAGAGCTGTGGACTGTAGCTTCAGAGCCCAGGTCCCACAGCAATACTTTGGGCTCACTAACCTGTGTACCGCTTTACAATTTATTTGAAAACTAGCTCACCAGTGCTTAAGTGCTCATACCTGTGTGCTGACTACCTGAAGTAACTACTGTGAAATTATAGCTTAGGAGCTAAATATTTTCTTTCAATGCACACACGATTATATTGACCTGTTAGGGAATATTCTACATACAATCAAGGACTGGATTAGATTTTTTTTTTTTTGACTTGATCAAAGCTGATTAAAGGAATGAAGGGCCTTTCTGCTGAGCTTTGGATATGGGCCCTGGGCTGTTCCCAAAATAACCACTGGAACTCTCCATTTTCTGTACAAGCAGTGAAAGAAAACTCTAAAAGGTCATCAAAAAATTAGGCACCTACTGATTAGTTATCCACAGCATACGAACAATTTGGGGGGTGTAAGTATTTATTGTTTTTTAACAGCTGTCTTGATAGGGAGAGCATGTAGGGAAGGATTCTCAAATGCAGGGTGAATGAAATGCGAAATTGTTCTAATGTGGTTGTACTGCCCCTGCTGCTCCATCTTGTCGGGCACCCCTACATGCTGTTGCACTGTGCCATTATGGGCAAACCCCGTGAAACAAATAGTTTTTGTCAATAGAACAAAACACACTCGCTGTCCTTTGAACGTAAGGGACAGAGAAACGGTGAAATACTTAGGTAAATATTTATGAATCTAATGTAATAAATAGAAGATGTTTTGTCATGTAATACAAAAATGATGTGTGTTCTTTATAGTTCTGTAAAAGATTGCTTGCTACTGCAGTGCTAGCTGTTATTTTAAGCAGGAGCAAAGTGCAGAGGATAGAACAGCTGTACAGTTTCAGCGTAAAATTACAACCACCCTCTGGCTATGATCTTTTAAATAACTTTGTTTCTGGTTTAGTGCCATTATCTTTTTTAATTTAAAAAGCTCTTTTATAATTAAATATGTTTTTTTTTTCTGAATTCTCTTCTCATTTATTGTGTTAGCATGCAAAACACAAACGACACCAAGCGGCGGTTGCTTTTTAATTTCACAGTTTACATCTTTGCAGGTAGTTTTGTAGTTTTGTGTGTGAAGAGAGAGCCTACTCGGTATGTTAACAGCAGCCTCACAGCCCCGGGGGTGAAGGCCGCAGCAGGCCATGCAGGCTGCCCAGCACCCTGAGGTAACACCTTGCGAGGCAAGGGACCAGCTGCCTGCTGGGTGCCCACTGAAACCTCCGTCTCTCTACCCCTCAGCACCCAAGAATTAAGTGCCACCAGCCCCCAGCTTCCTGCCACCTCCATGGCTTCTGGGCTGCCCTTCTCCGAGACCTCCAGAGGCCACCTGGGCACCCTGCTCAGGGCCGCCCTGCTGGAGCAGGGGCCTCAGTGGTCCCCTCTGATGCCATCTACCTGGTGTTTCTGGAAAGCTTCAATAAAACACACACATTTAGTAAGCATTTAAGAGTTAAATTGCAGCAGAAATCTAACTTGGTGAGAGATTTGCTGAGTGATTTCCTCTAATGCACGTAAATATATCTAAGGATTAGATCTCTGTTGTACTTCTATTTCTGAAAGGTTGCAGCCACGCAAAAAGAATGAAATGTGTATTGCACTAATTTTATAGCAGTGTTCACAATAATTTTTTTTTTATGTAGAGAAATGCTTATAGGATCTTAAAACCATTATTTGTGTTTGCACACAGACTGCATCTGAGACAGGTAAGTACTTCTCATCTCCATTTAGCAGATGGGAAAACTGTTCATAAATGGCTTGCCTGCAGCCAGAAGGGGCGAAATCAATCTGATTTGTAGAAACCGAATATAATCCTCCAAAAACTGTTTTAAAAATCTGCTGTATCGCCAATAATGGGACTTAAGCAATCACGAATCTGACTTCAGGGGACTGTTTTAATAAATACAATACTGTGGTTTTTAGCCTGGTTTCCAAAGGAAAGGTGTCTGGGGTAATCTCACTGCCTGTGTGTGTCTTCCCCTAATTACTTTTGAATCTGCTGGCAGACTTCAATCATTTTTGGCAAAGGGAGTGGGGGAAGGGAATGTCTCAAAAATAATTAAATTTCTACAAGCTTCATAAAACGAGGCAACTGGAAGGAAGACAGAGGCAAGACAAGTCCTTTGATCAAAGGAAGGATGACAGCATAAATTCAACCTTTATTTAAGCACTGGAACAGAGGCAGGAGAGTGGACGTGTGGGTGCTCTGACTGTGGAAGGAGCCCAGAGGCAGTTAGCATTGCCCGCGCTCGTGAAAGCCCTCGCCCGCCTTAAAGTCTTAGGAGGCTTCCTTGCTGTCTTGTTGCGAGTAATTGCTGCTTGTGCTGCAGCTGTTCTCGTGGGCTGGCTTTTGTGGTGCAGCTTCTCCATAGCTTCTGATTACTGTGGCTCCTCCCTTTTGGGCTCAGCGCCTAAACGCACACCCTCCCTGCTGAGCTGTGCCCGCAGTTAATGCAGTTACCTGGGAGGTGGGTGGCAGTGTGTCTGCTTCCTCTTCTTGTAGGTCTCTTGGGAGTTACCTCCATCCTGGACAAAGATCAGATCTGAAACAGGCCAGTATGAAACGGTAGATTTCACAAGGAGTAGCAGGAACAAAACTTGCCTTTCAAGTTGTTCTGAATGATGCGGAAGTGCTGGTTCAAAATCTCTACAGATGTTATTGCTCCCTGCTTGCTCACTTTTGGGATAACTGAAAGGATCTGATGTTCTTTTACTGTCTCCATAAGACCAATAAGCAGCATTCATTCATGCTGAGAGCCAAAATCTGTGTATTTTACCAGTATTTCTTACCATTATACCTCTGTAATGCATTGCTCTCAAAAACGTCTAATTTCTGCTTCAGTTGGCTCAGCTCCTGTGCTTGTGTGCCACCGGATCAGGTCCTGCAGGTAAGCCAGCTGTGGGTTTCTTTCCCATGGGATTCTCTGGGTTTTCAGAGCAGAGAAGCTACTATGTGGTTACATGAAGGTGTGTTTGCCATCCGTCCTAATTCACTGCTGTGCTGGGATAGCAAGTGAGGGGCTGGATCCATGGTGGATGCATGCCCGTACCTCCCTGTTGGGCAGGGCATGGCCAGCCACGTGTCTGCCCCTGGTGTGTCTGTGACTGACTGTGTAGCTCCACTGCCTCTGCTCGGTGTTCCCCACGGTGTGGGAGCAGCACGTGGCAGCCCAGGGCTGGCGCTTGCATGCACACCTCTGCTGGGTACGCGCTGAGAATGCCGGGAGCTGCAACACTGGTTACACATCTCTGATAACCTCTAGTCATCTCTTTGGCAACATAAATAGTAGTGAATCAATACCTGCTGGAGAAGGTGAGAGTTTAAAATACCATATAGTGCTCAGTTAAAATACCATATAGAGATGTGCCCTCTACCAGTGGTCACTCGTGTGTTCCTGTCTGTTTTTGTGCTGTGCTTCCCGACTTCTGTACTGGCAGCCCTTTGACTTCCTAAACTGAGGTATTTAAATTAATGTTTTCATTATACCTGCAGATAGTCACAAGGTGCGTAACTCATTTATCTTAAGGTGATGCCTCAGTTTGACTTCCTAAACTGAGGTATTTAAATTAATGTTTTCATTATACCTGCAGATAGTCACAAGGTGCGTAACTCATTTATCTGCGGTGATGCCTCAGTGATGTACAACTGTAGTGTCCAGTTGTCTGGATGTGGTGAAACTGCGAGGACTGAATTGCGCAGAAGAATCTCACAAGCTTATGTGAGTTACTGGAGTAGCCTTTGCTGGTTGTCAACGTGC
Organism: Netta rufina; assembly: GCF_964035555.1. Lineage (NCBI taxonomy): Eukaryota > Metazoa > Chordata > Aves > Anseriformes > Anatidae > Netta > Netta rufina. The sequence continues at coordinate 82,557,011 of NC_140125.1, read as the reverse complement.
AAATGTGTAACTTGCTCCAAGTGATCCAGAATAAATGAAGGAACACATAGTTGTTCAGAAAAGCTCAAGCATCTGATTGAGGGTCCAAGCCTTGGGCTGCATTAAATTAGCACCTGGAAAACAGTTTATTGCTTATTCACTTTTTTTCCTTAATCCAAGAAGAGATAATTAATTTAAGTCTTGCCTTCTGATTTTGGATTAGTCTGAAACTTTGTATATGTAACCTAATATAATTGCCTTAATGATATTGTATGTTCCCACATTTTGTTGTATAAGATGTAAAGCAAATGAGCTCCCAAACTCTTACTCTGGATGCTCATCCTCTGCCAGAAACCATCCTTATTTATGAATCTGCTTAAGTCTGCATGAACAGAGGATTTTTTTTTTCTTTTATTTTTTATTTTTTTTTTCTTCCAGCAGGAACCACAGCCTGAGTAGGTGAAAAGGTGTTGAGGCTCTCATTGTGGGGAGCTGCACATCCGTGAAAGACAGAGCTGAGAATTGCCTATCTCAGTATTCCAGTCTGGCTCCTTTTCTTCTGTGCAGTCTCATGCTTACTCAGTACAGTATTTTGCTTCTCTGACTGTAAAATCTTGGGATGCAGCCAAGTGACATCCATCAGGGATGTTGTGTTTTGTTTAAAATACTTGATCTTCAAATAAGCTGTATCTCGTAGGGGTATAAGGATGATAGAGATAAGAGCAACTTTGTGAAACCATTATTGTGCAGTCTTGGAATCCTAGCTAAAACCTGTGCTTGTGCTTTTAATTTACTATTTTGAACCAAAAAAAAAAAAAAAAAAAAAAAAAAAGAAGACTTTCTTTTCATTGGGTTTAGCAGGGAGACAAAGGGCAATTCTGGCATAGTTACAAGTTCAGATATATTTTTTTTTGCAAAAAGAGGTCAGAAAACATACTATGCAAAACCCTTTTTAGTCATTTAACCTTTCCTATAAAAAAAAAAAAAGAAAAAACATTTTTTTTTTTTTTTTTTTGTAATAAAATACAATTGTAACAAACTACAAATACTGCAGGGAAGGTATTCTGATTTTGCTCCCGTTCTGCTTGGCTAGATGGTAGAGAGAATTATTCTGGAAAAAAATAATATCTTTGTGTGAATATGAAATAGAGTACTTCTTGATTACTCCAGTTCCTTCCAAGTTGACAATTCTGTAGACCAAATGTTACTGTCATCCATGCAGAAATGCTTCATCAGATGTCTTCTAGGAAGAGCTGAAAGCAGAGAACACCCATGCCCCAGTCAGCCTGGAGTGAGGAAATGTTCCCCTCTAGATGGTGTGTGTGCTTTGCTTGTTTCCTTCTTTTCAAATTGTTTTTTTTTTTTTTTTTTTTTTTCCTTTTCTCATTGAAGGCTATAGTTGGGAATAGTGAAAAGTGAGTATAATTAGAAGTATTTTTCTGTACAACCACAATGTGGATGTTTTGGGAGTAAATATGAAATACACATGATTACAACAGTATGCTCTTAGTTTTTCTTAAGAATTTCTAGTTGCTTAAATCTGCTTGGATCATTGTAAGAGGAATCAACTTAAGAATGAAAGACTTGCCAAGCAAGTCCAAAGCACTGTTGGTAGGGCTAGGGAAAAAAAAGAAAAATCTCCTGAATTTTACCTGTAGCTATGGTGTAGCCTGAATTCTAAAAGGCATATTTTGATATGCTAATGAAGACAGGACTGATGGTGTCTCCCATGTATGTTTATTGTGTGTTGTCTCTCGAGCCATTGTACAGGTGAGATGTCCTTAATCTTATAAAATAATATCCTAAAGATTCTCTTAAAAAATGCTGTGTGGGCAATACTGATTAGAGTGGCTATTTTTCATTTATCTCTACTTTTACTTTTAACTAATTTTAGCCCTCCCAATTTTTATAAAGCCCATTAGTAATATGCAAAAAGTGTGTTTAATTGCTTTTGAACCCCTGCAAGCTGATGGCATTCACCACATCCTGTGGAAAAAGTTTTTCAGTTAACTGTGTGTTGTCCCTTTGGAAGGGACTTCCTCACACAGTAAACAGTCCTACGTGTTCAACTTTGTAATGTCTCTTACAGTTTCTTAGGCCTTCTTGGTTTTATCTTTTCTCTGGTCAGAGTTGCAGCTCTTTTCATTGTCCTATGTGCAGAAACCATTCCAGAAATTTGGTCATCTACACTGCTCTAGTCCGAACCTTTTCTTGTTTTGCTCTGTCCTTTCAAGTTAGGGGAAATCAGAAAGGTACTTTCCAGTTGCACGTTTTCAGAAGGTGAGTGTGCAGTGGTTTATAGCAATTCTGTTGTTCTCTGTACCTTGATGATTTTGTGTGTGTGTGTGTGTGTGCATTTTTAATCGCCAAGTTGACTTTTTCATTATTATTATTTGTATTAAATCAGTGATCTTTCCTGTCTGCTGGTGGACAGTTAAAAGTCAATCACTGTGTATGCTGTTGAAGACCTTTTTTTTCCCCTATTAATTGCAAAACTTACCAACACTGAATTTCATCTGTCATTTTTTCACTAGTCAGTCCTGAGGTCACCAGTGTCATGAGGTCCATCTGGAGTTCTCTGTAGTTTATTTAAAACCTTCAGTAATTCAATATTAGCAACCACCTTTATTGCTTCACTTATTCACTCCCACCTCCAGACTGGTTGTGGCTGTGTTGAAGGGCATGAACCTGAGCATTACACCTGCCTACAGTGAGACCGTGTGTTTGTACCTTTTTTTACTTCGTAAACAGATGTTTATCCATGTGAGAACTTTTTCTTCCAATCTTCTTCCACCCTTCCAGCAACTTAATTTCTTAATTAAGACTTTTGTTGACTATTTTTTGGGGGGAGATCTTTCTCATCCATGTACTATGGACTTCCTCAAAAACTCTCCAACAGGTTCGGGAGTCATGACCTTACAGAACTGTGCTCTTCAGGAAAGGTTTACTACAGCTAGCAATTCAGCTGTGTCACTTGAATTCTTCTTAATTTGTGGGTGACGACCATCTGGTGCTGGTAAGTAGCTAGTGTTAATTTTCTTAATTTTATTTTTAATTGCAGCTTCTCTGATCTCCAAGCCTCTTCCAGTATGTGACAGTCAGTGGTATGCTCATGGCTAGGTCAGAACAGCATGTTCTTCCTTTCTCTGCCTAGGATTTGAGTCCATAGGCTATCTGTTATTTCTCTGTAAATCCACATCTCTCCCTCGTGTATGGAATTTGTATCTATGATTACTACGTTCTGCAGCATATTAGTCCTCCCTCTGCTCCCTTCCCTCCCCACCCCGCTTTTTGATATCCCCACAGTAATAATATTCTTAATCAAAACCAGGTGTGTGTGTATATAATTTTATATATATATATATATTTATTTAAAGACCTCTGGTCATATTTCCCTCTCTCTCTCCCCCCTGTTAAATGGCACTCTTCTGCTCCACTCTGTCACTTGCCTTTATTTGAAATTGTGGAGCTTTTCTGTAGGTGATGTCGCTCCAGTATGCTCTTCTACATCTGCCTTTGATTTAAAATTTTCCCATAACCTTGAAAGTGGTAGCAACATGGTTCTTTATGGACTTAGGTAAAGAATATTTTTCTTGTACAATTTTTCCTCTCTTCCTTCTGTTCCAGAAATTTCCTCAGATGCCATGGGACCTTCTGTATCACTTCTTGTAATATTGTAAGGTGCATTCCAGAGAATGCTACCACTGGTGGTGCAGTCTTTAACTTACTACCTAGTCTACTTTTTGTTTGTAAAGGTATAGACCATAAAACAGATCCCCTCCCCTCATATCTTTCTTCACAGCTTATGAGGTTTTTAACCCTTTAGGCCATTTAGTCTCAAAAGTCACAGATAGGAACAGTTTCAGCGATAGCTCACAGTATTGTCTGCCCTTCTAAGAACAAGGGCCACTGTCCTGACCCCATTTACAGAATGACTTCCATATTCATTAACTTGATCTCTCACTATGAGGCTTCTTGCTACATCAGCTCCACCACAGAGATGGTAACTTCATGTATTTTTAGCTAAGGAACAAGTGGAGCAGTTCAGGTGGACTCCGTTGGTTTCTAGCACCTGGACAGGCACAGAGCTGTTATGGCACACAAGCTGCTGCTAATGTGAACCTCTGCTTCTCACACAAGCTGAGCCAGGGATGTTGCAGGTGCTGACACTGTTGGAGTGCCTTGGTGACAAGCTTCATGGTTGTCTCGAGACCCTTGGGGAATCACTGTGCCTAGACTGCTCATCTTTTCCGTGCTGCAGTGTCAAGACCTGTGCTTTGAAGCTTCTGCCATGATTATGGATATATTTTGTAGGAGCAGCATTGTTGGCCTGCTCCTTCGCACTATTGTAGCACTTTGTACATGGTAGAAGGAGTTCAAGAGTGTCCAGATCCCTGTGCAGTTTGCCTTTGAATGCTGTCTTAAATATATATAAATGTAAATTTTGCTTCAGACATGTCAATGCAGCCGTAAGACCTTTCTATTGCCCTGTAACACCTTCCCTGTAGTGTGCTACTCAAAGGATGTGATTCTCACCTGTGGGCAGCTCTGCTTTTCTTTACCTTTTAAATATTTTACTTTTAAGTTTTGCAGCCAGTTTCTGATGGACTCCGTCCTGGAGCAGCTCCCAGTTCACAAAAGCACAGCAATTCTCTCATGGGATTCACTTAAATAAAGTGGCTGGGACCCTGGCACCTTAGCAGCACGACAGTTTATGTCAAGGTGTGCTTTGGTGTACCGAGGCAGGAGGAATTGTGCTTCCTAAATAGGGCTTTGTAATTTCTGTGCTTAATGTTGTGTGAAACACTTACAGTGCCTCTTGAGACTGAGGTTTTTGTCTCCTTAACAGGCTGCATCAGAAGATGCAGTGAAAGTTTCAAACCACTCACTCCTTGCATTGCCAGTCCTCAGCTCTCATCTGCAGCAGCTCTCCTTCAGGGCTCCAGGTCACATTTGAAAGCACACAAACACTTGCCAGCACTCCTGACCCTACGGCCCTGAGAGCTCGCTGAAGAACCAAAATGAGCAAAAGTGAAGTGCAAACCTGCTTTCTCCCTGCTTTTTTAAAAGAGAGTGCCTCTGGAAGGTCAGCACTGCACTGAAACTGTCCCTGTGAAGGCCACCTGTTTTGATGGGGTACCTCTGAGTGGCATTTCAGAAACTGAGGCTTGTTGGATTGTTGGTTTTCTCATCAAAGGTTTGTTCCAGCACAGTTCCTCTGCTTTCTGACAATTTGATTATTAATTACTACTAAAAGAAAATCTTGATTAAATGCAACATTTCCCCTTCTTATATTGTTAGAGTCCTAATCGACTTTTTTGTCCTTCCAGTTCAGAAAGTATTTTCTTTCCCAACTCATAGATTTTTCCTCCTTCTACCCCTTTTTATTGCTTTCTAGTATACCTGTGCTGTTTCAGCATCCCCGTGACCTCAGCTGTGCCACGTGGACCCAAAGAAGGGCAGCAGTGTATGCTTTATATTTGTAACCCAGCAGCTAGGTTTCTGCAGGCACTCCATATATTCAGGCTTACAGTGACTGCAAGCCACCAGCAGCCTTGTGCCCTTAAGATTTGTCTCTTCATTCTCATCAAAGACCTGCTTAGAAATGTTAAACAACCTCTGTAATTACCCAGTCTTTCTTAAATCCTTTTTCATGTGTCACATTTCTCACAAATGCAGTTCATTTCTGAATGAAATAGCGTAAGTACAAATGATCTTTTCTAAAGTTATTAATGTGTTTCTCCTCTGACCTTTTGTATCACTTTTAAGTACTTACTGTGTCAGGAATGCCTTGGCTGAGCATGTTTCAGTGTGACTTTTATCTGCTTTTGGCTTTAGTGTAATTGATCCTCATCAATGCACCTGCTGTCTAGTCTCTGGTGAGGGGGTGGGAGAACAAAGAAGCTGGATTTTTTATACAGAACATTAATCTCAGAAGTTATGGCAACGGCCAGGTCTTCAGTATGGAGCCCCACTTTTACCCTTAGTTATGGTTAGTGTATAAAAACTGGTTTAGCTCAGGGATGGGCAGAAATGTCAGAAGACAGAGGGCAATTTGAAGTTTGAAGAAAAGTACCGCGTTTGTTCATAAACTAGAAGTCCCTGCAAATTTACCTTAATATAGCATTTTCTTGTGTCCCTTCCCCCAGGAAGAGCTTTTTGCTGTTCCATTTCAGACTGTCCTCAGAGTTTACCTAGCTACCTCTGAAGGGGAAAAAAAAACACAAACACACACACAACCTTACAGAACAAGTTGAACCATCTTATATCAGAAGAACAGAAAAATGTGAAGTAAGCAGAATTCAGCCTAATTGTCTCTGGTGTCTCACTGAAGTTTATTAAGGAACAGACGGGTCAGCTCTAACTTTTATGGGCCAGGTTTTCATATGAATGTACTATTTTTTTTTTTCTTTTTTCCCTAAGAGCATGATCCCATGTGATCATTAAACAATGTGGTACTTAAACAGTGAGATACTGGTTAGCAGGTAGTTAATTCTTTTTAGCAACTGAACTTATATCAGCTAGCACCTTTTTTTTCTTCTTAATTCCATTTTCAGTAATTAGGCATAATTTGCTTCAAATTATCCGTAAGAAAGACTGGGCTTTGTATTAATTTGCTTCTAAAGTTGGCATATGGAAAACACTTCCTTTTCATATTATACTGGAAATATTTTAGGGAACTGAAGAGAACTAACTGGGCAAGCAATTTTCAAAGACAGATGAGCACATTTTTAAGTGGTTACTCTTTCAAAAGGTCTGTGCATTTATTGCTAAAGCTACAGTTTGATGCTTGGATTTTACATTCTAACAAAAACTATTAAAAGCAAATTAAAACAAACAAACAAACAACAAACCACCCACCTGTATTGATCAGACACCAATCCTATCCTGCAGTTCAGAAGTGTGCACTTTGAATAGCCTGCGTGGCAGAATGAGTTTCTCATTCTCTTTGCTCAGCTCTGTAGGAAATGAGATTACTTCTCAGTTTTGTAGGCAGAAAAAAATTAGAAAAAGATATATGCTGTGAAATGTAATACAAAATGAAACTGGAAGCATCCCTGTTCCTTGTTTTACAACATGTGCAGAGGGGAATGTTCGGTGAAACTGAACAATGTCAAATCAATATCTATCAAAATCTGAAATTGAATATTTATATAAATAACAAGGGGCTGATGTTGCAGCAAGCAAAGGGAAGTTTCAACTGGCTTGTTATGTGGTTTGGACTGAATGCTACATTCTTCAGCTGGAAGTGACAGCAGCATGATGTAGGATCTTGTTTGCTGCAAGCTGAACAAGATAGCCTATTCAAAGAGACTTGTAGGAGCTTGAGGCTGGTGTAATTTGTTTTGTTGAGAAGGGGTCTTCTGGGATAAAAGCACTGGGAGTAATGACAACAGCTGGGAGAGATGGGTGAAAGTTTTCTTGTGATTTCATAAACTCATTTGAAGTATTTGTATAGCCCAAAAGTGGTTTTGTTTGTTTGTTTGTTTTTTCCTTCTGGGAGACAGGCCTTCGATACAGGATTTCCTTTACTTAGGAAAAAGTGTGAGGTGAGGCCAGTCTGTGGGAGGGGATGCTACATGCTGAGATGATGAAGTTTCAAAAGAGAGCTTCTTCTGCATGTTCATAAGGCATTCTGTACTTGTCAGGAATATGTCTGAACCCATTATTCTCTGGTCTGCGCACTGAAGTGTCCTTGAACCTAATGTATCACCAGTATGTCTGTGGCTGCTCTCTGAACACTTGGAGTAGATGGGGTCTGATTGGAAGCAGCAATTCCCATGTCCTAATGGACCGGTGAAGTATCACAGCCCAAGAAGTGAAGAGGTGGGTAGAAATTATGAGCTCTACTGGGAAGTGGTGACAGAGAGCCAAGCTGAGCTCATAGGCTCTTGAGAGCAACATGGCCTAGGTACAGTCACAGTCCTTATAGGGCTCCTGGGCCACGTTCTTCAGAGAAGATGGAGAGACCCAGTCAGTGAAGGCACTGACAACTACCAAGGTTACGGTAGAGATGGGGACAGCAACTATTAGCCAGTAGGGAAAAAAAAAAAAAAAAAAAAGTAGGGGAAAAATTTATGCTTAGAATCATAGAATCATTTAGTTTTGAAAAGACCTCTAAGACAATCAAGTCCAACACTTGACCTAGCACTGCCAAGTCTACCACTAAACCATGTCCCTAAGCACCACATCTGCACATCTTTTAAATACCTGCAGGGATGGTGGCTCAACTACTTCCGTGGGCAGCCTGTTCCAGTGCCTCACAACCCTTTCAGTGAAGAAATTTTTCCTAGTATCCAACCTAAACCTCCCCTGGCATAACTTGAGGTCATTTCCTCTTGTCCTATTGCTTTTTGCTTGGAAGAAGAGACCAACACCCACCCTTCTAGAACCTCCTTCCAGGTTGTTTCAGAGAGCAATAAGGTCTCCCCTGAGCTTCCTCTTCTCCAGACTAAACAACCCCAGTTCCCTCAGCTGCTCCTCAGACGACTTGTGTTCCAGGCCCTTCACCAGCTTTGTAGCCCTTCTCTGGACACACTCCAAGGCCTTGGTGTCCTTCTTGTAGTGAGGGGCCCAAAGCTGAACACAGTACTCAAGGTGCAGGTTCACCAGAGCTGAGCACAGGGGATAGACAATCACTTGGTCCTGCTGGCCATGCTATTTCTGATACAAGCCAGGATGTTTTGGCCTTCTTGGCTTGCCCCAGCCTCAGAAGTGAACTAGTGTTATATATGTCAAGATGTCTTTGACGGGAAAATTATTCATGTTCTCCAATAACAAAAATATTTTTTAATAATGTCATCAGTCTGTTCTTCCACAGTCAATAGCATTTATACATGTGAAAGAAGGAGGACTTATGAAATGTGTACTGTATAGTGCTTTGTTGCATATTAGTAACACTTTCCCAATCTTCATCCTTAGGCTGGATCAAGAAGCCATAACAGAGAGGATGACATTGTTAATGACATTGCTCTATCAGTAACTTGGTCTGCAAGTGCTGCAATTGCACTTTAGGCAGGGTTGAGTTTCTGTTCACGAAAAAGAACTGAGATGCATGTTGAGACCCAAAACTTCATTCTGCAAAGATTCCCAGACATTAACCTGCTTAGAAATGAATGCAAAAGATTTAGAGCAACATTATTTTTACAGGTTTTTAAAATTTCTCTCATGAACACGGTATTTACCTGTCTGCCAACTCTGCACCTTTTGTGGACCTTTCAGCTCCTGGGGAAAAAAAAAAAAAAAAAAGAAAAAGAAAAAGGTGGGGAGTTAAGAAAAAAAATCTATTAAAGTATTTGGAATTCATTCACACAAGGATTTGCCATTTCGTTGAAGATATGAAAGCTGTGTTAGCCTTTAATTCTGTGTACTGACCTCCAGTGGGGAACAGGGCAGATGTATAGATCCTTTTTTTCTTAATATGGAGGTTCTCACTGTATCCCACTGAGTACCATACTGAAAATTGACCGTGAAACATTTCAAAGAAGGGGTGTCAGTAGTGGATGTTTTTGATATGATATTAAGTTGAATTGAAAAGATTAAAAATATTAATAATAATAAATTACTTTGACTTTAAGTAAACTTAATATACTCTAAGTCAAAGCCATTGAGGAGGCTCTGCAGCATTCAAACTGCTTTCCTCTTCTCAATGTTGTTGATACTATCCTGGTAGTCTCCATGGTTATGGATACACATAGAACTTTGTAATAAATTTTACTTCCATATAAGCTGTTATGCATGTTTATGCTACAACACCGAAGTTTGACAAATAACCCTATCTGCCGTTGTGTTAATGTGTTAATCCTATTTTATAAGTATATGAAGAGTTCTAATACTATCTTCTAATACCAACAAGAGAACCATCTAGCAATAGCTGTCAGGGGAAAAGGAAAAACAGAGCTACTGAGCAAGAAGCCCGGCTGCACAGCTCCATGCTGGTCTGTCTTCTGAAGCCTCCTGAGAAAGCAGCACCACGACAAGCTTAACACATACTGTACATACAATAATTACATCTATGTCAGCTGGCATTACTTTAAACAAGTCCTTAAAGTAGAGAGGTTGGATAGTGTGTCTGATAGTGAACTGCAAGGAATTTAGAAATGTAGTAATAAAATGCTGGCTGGAGTATTGCTCAGAGTGAATTACCTCAAATATGTTTACAGTTTCTGATTCTGCAGTGCTTCCTCTAATTTCTCAGTTGCCTTGAAGGGACGGTAGTTCTCTGTCAGCTTACTCAGGCTGGATTTGCAGACAACACGGTGAATGTTGTTGGGGCAGGCACAAAGAGGGCAGGGGGAGGACAGGAAACTGGAAAGTCAGAAACTGAGAAAGAAATAGAATGTCTCAATGGGCAGGGCAAAAGGAGTCATTTTAGCATGGTGTAAGCTGTTATCTCCCTTGAAGTGGGAGAAGCCAACTAGACAAGTAAAAACAAAACAAAACAAACAATCAAAAAACACAAACAAACACAAAACAAACAAACAAACAAACCCCCCCCCCAAAAAAAAAAACAACAACCAGTGGTTCCTGAGAGCCATACAGTTGCTCTCTGAGCAACAGAGTAATTTTATCTATGTTGCTACAATGGCTGTCTCTTCCATGCACTTGTCCCATTAAATAGGCTTCAAGATAAGGTGGTGACTGATGAATTCTGTTTTTTAGTTTGAAATTGCACTAACTATAACCAGATCAGCAAGAGACAGACTTGAAAATATGTGCATGTATAGTCTGCTGTGAAAAAATTAAGATGACACACCTTTTTAAAATAAGTTCTTGTAAATTCCCATGGATGAGGATGTCCGTTTTGAGGGAAGGAGCATGAGGAAGTAGAGGGATGGAACTGGGTTGAATTAATCTTGCTTTTTACACCAACATCACTTTGTACTCTGCAAGCATAAAAGGGTTTGCTATGGCCATGGGCCTTCTTTAGAGATACTTGCTTGCCAGCTGTCATGCCACAGTAAGGGAGAGAAATATGAGATTATATATCATCTCTGTGTAATGTAAGACTAGATTTCTACAAGCTGTCCATGTGCTTGGAGAGCCTGGGTGACTGACAGCTGTATGCCACTGGCAGTGTTGGCAGCAGTCCAGAAAGAAAAAATGGTACAAAACTGCTCCCAAACTGACCATCCCCTGGGAATTTCTGCCTGTGCCATCTCTTCAAGGAGACTGCAATTTCTGGGGATACACCTGGGCTGCCTCCAATTCAGGACTGCTAGCAGCAGGAACAGGTGATATGGATGCTGTGCATGTGTGGGGCTGCAGCTGAGTCTCTGCACAGTCCTTGGATCATTTAGGTTGGAAAAGCCCCTTAAGATCATCAAGTCCAAACAGCAACCTATAGACCACGTGGAGACCTTTCTACAGTATTTGCTGCTGTTTGTGTGTATCACAGCCAGAGTGTATGCTCTGTTAGCAATATTTAACTTGGCAGTGTATCAGTACACAGCAAAGAAAGTGCTGTGTGATCTAATACACCCTTGCAGAGAAAATAAAGGCCACTGCAGCACATTTTTGTTTTATAGACCTGTGGCACACCTCGTGTTCTGGATGAGCTGGGTTGGGGCAGAGGGATGCTGATGACTGCAATCAGTTTTACTGAAACAATGGACCAGCTGCACCTGGGTTTTGACACAACTCCTGTGCTGGAACTTAAGCAGTGACAGCACTGCAGCTTGCTGTATATCTTTACTAGTTATTTGCCTCACTGATTTTCTCAGGATACACCAAATTGATACATAAATTGAGTGCCCAAGCAAGCCTAATTGTAACTGGGATAAATCCAGAACTGAGTCTTAGACTGAGGGCTGTGAAAGATGTGACTAATCCTGGACCTATACCACCAGGTAAATTCTACTATGCTATGTACTGTCCTATAGTTTGTATATAAAGACTATAAAAATTAAAGCCAGTGCTCAGCATAGAAAATAAGTACATTTTCTGAGAAGTCTGAAAAAAAACCAACCACAAAGCAAAACAACAAGAGAAAGCAAAGCAAAACAACAAAAACACAAAACCAGGACTCAGATCCAGGAATTTAATTCTATTTATAGTATTTATAAATCCTGTTCTCCCTTGTTTACTAGTTGAGAACCTTGCTGAGTAGCCTGAACCCTTACATCTGGATTCACATCACATTTTTTGGGCAGGCAAGCCATAGCAAATCTTAACTGCAGTCTTAAAAAGCAAATTAAACAAAAAAGATGTATTAAAGATCCTAATTGTAGTGTTTTAGATATCTGAAATTTCAATACAGCAGTAAGAAGTCTCTTGGTGACTGCTGTTTAAAGAAATATGTATATATATATATTAGTTTTCTCTGCTGTCACCCAGTGGTGCTACTGTCTTTACACTCTTTTCCCTCACCTGCCTTCCTTTTCTATGTAATTTTCCATTAAAAAAAATAAAAATAAAACACCTCAGTTAAATAAGGTACAACACATTGACCATGCACACCAAACTTTTAAAAAAGATTTGCCTTGCTGATGTTGTTTCTAAGCTTGTGCTGCAAGGTTCTCAGCTGGCTATCATCCTACAAACCTGCAGTTCCTCTCCTATTAAGGATTAATCCTTAACAGAAATATTAAAAAATTAATAGTTGTTGCAAAGCACTGATAATTTATACATGTAGGTCTTTCATGTGCTTTACACCTGAGCTAGGGAGCATCGATACCCCATGCAGTAAATAATTACTTCTGAGTCACAAGATCTCTTCCTTTATTAGTGCTACCACTGTTCAGGACCAAGGTACACCAGAGCTACTCAGGCATGAACAAGGAAAATCTGCTTTTGGTAGATCTGTACATAATTCTTTAGCATGCTATGTTAGAAACCATAACAGTGTCTTACTAATTTTTGATGGAGATTAGCATATAGGAAACTAAAGGCAGAAGTGGCAAAGGAGAAACAGCTGAAGAGGAATGGTGTAGTTAATGTGTCGGATGACTTAATTTCCTGGATTTTATGGGTTTGCAATAGCATGCTACTTGCAGTAAGCCCAGATTACTACTTTTGCTTATTAATAGAAAAATGGATTTCTAAAGCATTTTAAAGATAAGCATTTCATAAATTCCACATTTATTAATCATTTGCATAAAAATGTGTCTGTTCCCAAAATTAGCTTGGTAGTTTAAGGTAGTTTAAGACTTTCAGCTCTAGTTATATGTTTGAGTTTATTTTATTTTATACATATCAGCAAGAAATGTTTGCATTTTGTTAGTAGTTTTGGTAAAAGCATTTTTTTTTCTTCTTTTTTTTTTTTTTTTTCTTCTTCTTCTCCTTCATGTTAGCTGGATAGTTGAAATATAGTTTCTAGTTTGAAACTTTGAGAATTAACATAGCTACTTAAACCCCCCTTTGCATCAGGATTTGCAGGTGTACCCTCATAATGAATTCTAGCAAGAATACCTAGTGTAGCAGCACTGCCCTGCATTTTCATTCCCTGTGTTAGAAAAACTATTGGTATTTGTGTTATTCAGAGATTACTATCAATAAGCATGAAATTTAAAGTACTTTTGAACCCACACCAGTTTTCTTAACTAGATATTAGCTTCCATTGCTAATGGTACAATGATATTTAAATTACAAAGCCATGACAATCAATTTACACTAATAAGTATTTTGGGTAGATTGTGGTGCAGGTGACAGAAATTTCCATCCTTGTCAGGTGGATCCTGTGTTGGGCATCGTTCATTAAGGGCCCAAATGCACTTGTGGCTGAAGGCAGGGTGTTTGTTTCTGAGAGGTTACTTTGCAATGGCAAACCACCATGCCTTTTGAGGTGCTGAGACAGTCAGGTGACTCAGCCCTATTTGCATTGCTGTAAACATCATGTACTGACACAGAGCTCCAACAATTTTATGACCTTCTCTCGAAATGGAGGCAGTGTACTATGTGGTTGAGATCTTTAAGAATGACTGTGGTTTAGCTAATGCATGCATTAGCAGGGATATTTAAATGTATCTTTCTCCACTGGTTCCTTTTCATTATGCTGGAAAATGAGCTTTAGCTGCTTTGGTTGCTGTACTTGATAAAGTTATGTATGCTTCTTGCACTTCCGCTTCTGGAAAAAAAGTATTGGAGGCCTCAGACTGGCTAATGAAATGAAGAGAGAAACATGGTCGTTAGCTGGAGTGGTGTGGGGCTCTTGAGCCAACTCTTCTACTGTAATGAAGCATTTGATGCTCTTAGGAGACTTGCTTATTTCAGTGGGTAATGGCTCTGTTTATTGAGTTTGCGCAAATGCATTTGATTTAGTCAATTTAGGCTCTGCATTTAAGAAAATTACGAGGGAGGTAGGACTCGATCAGCAAGAGGTAAATTAGTTTGAATGCATATAAAAGGATCTTGCAAAGGGTAAATTTACAGTCAAACTGTCACATGGAAATCATAATATGCAGTACTTGTCAGGTTTGATAAATGAATCAAGATTGTAAAATTGCCCTTACCTTGAGGTGTGCTTGCATTTGACCAGCAACAAAACCGAAGTGCTGCTGTGTCGTCTTAAACTGGCTCACAAGAGAGAAACCTACATAAAGCTGGAGTCACTACATTTGAAAAGGGTGAGTTGAAAATCCCTGGAAGCTTGCAAACTGTCCAGCCCCTCTCCCATGTTCCCCACAAGTAGGGCTGTGCGCGCTGATGTTTCATAGGGGCAGCTGCTATCAAAGCAGAAACCTTGGCTTCTTCAAGTCCTTTCTACTGTGTGCTTTTATTTCCTCCCCCTAGCTGTTAGTGATTTTCTCTACCACAGGACTGTTTCTAGGTCTAGAGCTAAGCCTATACATCCATCTTTCAAGACTGTAGGGAAAAAATCTTACTTTGTTTTCTTGCTTGCCCCAAATCAGCTGCATATGAAGTGGTAGAAAAATGCAGATAGACAAATAGTTTTTTGTTTTGTAATTAATAATTTTAAAAATTAGTAAAAGTAGTATTTCTACAAAGAAAGAAAAGTCATCACTAAGGTGATTAATTATAGATTACTAGGGCAAAATAATAAGTAGCAGTCAAAATTGTCTATTCTTATATCACAAAACAGCATGTAACAAAGATGTCACACACACCACAAAGTCAGAGGAACAACCTTTTTTCAATCAAAATCACCACAGAAAAGAGAAAAGCCAGTAAAGATATACAAAAAAAAATAAAAAAATAAGAAAATTAATTAGTGAGGTGGGTTGTTGTTTTTTCCCCAAGGAAAAATTATTTCAAAAATGTTTCAGTGGGAAGGTGGACAGAAAATGGTCCATGGACAAGGCAGCTAAGTGGTAAACTTAATTCTCTGTTTGCTCTAGTATTTTTAACAGTTCCGAAGCAGCAGCAACATCCTATGTCTTTTATGGAAAAATACTTCAGACACTTTAAAAATGCAATGTGCCAATGCCCACTGGTAATTGAGAGCACACTGGTACTTTGGTTAAATACATGAAACTACCTAGAAGATTAAAATGACATACCTGCTGGACAATGTATGCTAAGGTGAGATCGCTGTGGCTGTGCTTGCCTTAGTCTTGCGCTGAATATATTAGCACCTTGCAAACTTGTTCTTAGAGCACTGATACGGATGCACATGCAGTTGGTGTACCTCTCTGAACCCTGCCTTACAAGGTTTGAGGTGGCTCTATTGAATTTTAGTTAATAAGGACTGCTCAATCCTTAAACGTAGCTGGAAGGCAGTGCTGTTGCCTTTAGTTTATATTTTGAAACGTAATGTCTGGACGCAGGCTTCTGTTCATCGTCTTGGTGGTCTCTCTGTAGGATGGACACCAAGCAGCCCAGTCTTGTGGCTTTTTTCTTTTTTTTTTTGAATTGGTTGGGAACAGAAGTGCTGAGGTACCAACAGGCCAACTCCTGTTCTTATCCCTGCCATCAGAGTGGTTCCAAAGAGTGTTTATCAATATGGTGACAGGCACTTTATATATATAAATATTTGTATAAAACAGAGTGTTGAATTTTCAACAATTTTCTTTCTTTATTTATTTATTTATTTTTTTTTTTTGAATTGAAAGCAGTGTTGAATTTTCTGGCCCATAATAATTTGGTAAAAACAAACAAAAAAAAACCACCACCACAAAACCAAACCCTGCACACTGTTTAAAAACTGAAGTATACCCATAAGCATTAGCTTGTCGTTGAACAACTGTAATCTTCAGGAGCTGTGAGCAACACAGTGAGAATATACAGACACTTTGAGTGGATTTTATAGTACACTTTTTCTTTCTGTCATCTACATGAGAAAAGCCAGAAACAAACCACTGTGAGCCATTTTGCATCTGGCTCTGGCGCAGATTTGCAGCTGAAGTACTCCCAGCTGTAGCAACCCTTTTCTCTGCCCTGTTATAATGGCATTCCTGACCTGCTTATTTCCCTCTCAGAACTGTCCACACAGCTGTATGAACGTATAGTCTCCTATCTAGATCCAAATTCAGTGTTTTGTGTGTTGTAATCTTTCCCTTCAATAGTGAAGTGGGAAGTGGGTTTTCTCCTTTAGACCCACCCCTTGTAGCAAGTAGTTCTCATCTTCATCTGAGGACTTTCTGTCTGGCCCTTCTGTCCAGGTGACTGTGGCCTGGAAGAGATACGCTGTAGTATTATCCATGCCCTGGCCTTTTTATTTTGAGATTTTCTACAAAACTGCAGACTTGTAGCAGCAGTCAGAAGCCACATTGATTTTTTTATATGTGTTTTTTTTTTTACTTGCCTCAGTATCAGTGAATTCTCAACCAGTTTGATCGGCTATTCCAGCCAACTTCACCCCCTTTGTTAAACTATTTGTAGTTTAATGAGCAAAAAATGCCTATATTATCAAAATGGACTGAATAGTAGCAATAATACAGCCATTAGCAGGAAGAAGTGTGCTTGAGTGAATATGTATGAAAGGTTAATTTCTTAAGATGCTACAGTTCTGTGACAGATGTAAGTGGCTGTGCTTGCATCTCAGGTTTGCTGAGATGGGAATTTGTTTCATTGTGGGAAGCTCAGAAATTTCTTGAGGAACCTATTTAGGGAATTTTAGGTGAGTTGTTTGGTCAGATATTTCTGTACGGATCAAAACATTTGATATTACTTGGACTTGGAAGTCTTTCTCTAAGCTGGGGTTCTGCTGTGTTTAGTAAAGTGTAACACTAACATTGGGTGCCATAGAGAATTGTGGCAGGGCCACCAAGTCCTGTTGGGCAGAAAGCTTTCACGAGTGACATGAAATTAAGTAAAACACCCAGAGTGCAAGCGGGTTGGTCTGCTGCCCCTGGAGTGAGCATGGTTTGCTGCTTGCTCATGGTCGTAGCATGCTCTGGGCATGCAGCCCTGCTGGTTGAGTGGAAGGAACAGATCAGCCTCAGCATCTGGGCTCACAAGCCCCAGAGCCAGCAGAGCTCTGGAAATGTCATGTGCTTCATGTGCTGATATGGTGATAAATGAGAGCCTGTTGTGTTTTACTAGAATTAGTTCCTTTGGCCTTTTGAAGTAAAAATGGGTTGGGTATCAGTAGCAAAAGACTGACATGGCATCTTTTGTTTCTGAGCAGCAATATTTCCTTTCAGCTGATGATTGACTCCCACCTCAGCTGTAGGACATCTTTCTCTGCCTTGCAGAGAACTAAAAAGTCAAGGAAAAAAGAGGGGTGATAACTTTCCCTCAAGTGAGTTTAACATAAAGCTTTTAAAAAGAGGAAGGAAATAGATGGGTTGCCTGAACAAATGGTGCGTAAGAAATATTAGAGTCAACTTGTAGCATTCAGATCCTTGCTGAAGCCACTGGTGGGGTAAACTGATAGAAACACTGGCATCACTGTAGGGACATCAGTCTGTGCTCTTAGGCCTGCCAGGCATCTCAGTGCCTATGAAGGCTCTAATCCCAAGTCATTCAAAGATGTGGAGGAGAGGCCCTCATTTATTCTGCTTCTTTGTGCCCTTGAGGGACGTCGGGGCCTGCATCACTCCATACCCTGTGGTCCCTCCATGCAGAGGCCTGGGCACGTGCATGGCCAGCTCTTCCTACTAACGTAAAACTCCTGAAAGAATGAGGCCTTTGGCCGTTAAATCAAATTCATGTTACATGGTAGCACAGAATCCTAATGAAGGAAACCACAGGAAATTGATGACTCCAGGGCCTCAGCTGCCAGTCATCCTGCCTTGCTCGTGCCAACTAGAAGTACCAAAGTTGTCAAAATAAATTATGATTAAAAGGGGAGATGGCACAGCAGGTTATTCAGCTCTGTGGAATATCTTGCAATGCTATACATCATAAAAGTTAGTCTTTCAAATGCCAGACATCTACTTTCATTATCATTATTACAGAGTAAGTCTTAAATACTAAACGGCAAGCAGAAAGCACAGGTTTAATTTTGTACTCAAACATCCCTTCTAAAAACAGGGGGAAAAAAAGTGACTCTAGTATTAAGGAAGTTTTATGCAGTTCTCCTCAGCATAAATAACTCTGTAGCCAAGTGAAAATTGTGAGACTGTGTTAGATTTGAACTACAGGTTGTGATGTTGGTCCCAGTGGGAGCATGAGAGGTATGAGAGAGCTGATTGATATAGCTTTTTATTTCATTTTTTTTTTTTCTCCCTAGAATTTTATTTCTTTGCTTAAACTAGATACTTAAGTTCCTGAAGTGCTGTCATTTTATGCTACATTGACCACTAAACTTGAAATGGGAGAAGTTTGATTTTTGGAGTTAAAATACATGCATAATGTCAGGAATCATCTGGGATTTCAGCTACCTGAAGAAATTATGTATACTCTTGAGTATGAAGAATAACACCATGGCAATATAGAGACTGAATAATTTGGGGTCTGTGTGACACATCAGCAGTATATTTAAGAAATTCTATAGAAAATTCTGGATAGTTTTGTGTCTGTTTATGAAGCATGAGACAGTAAAGGTGATGTTTCTTACATACTTACACCAGAAGTTCAGCTCATATGTATACTGTAAGACTTGATAGTTGACTGAAGAACTGCTAGGGTTTTGATATTGGAAAATGCAGTTTAAAAAAAAATTAGACTAAAAAATCCAGTGGTCCAGCTATAGCACCTCATTAAATTTTCTGAAAATAATCTTTTTCATTGCATAGGATATTTTCAGAAGAGTTTTGTAGGTTTTCATAAACTCTTAGGCAGATGAAAATGGCAAAGTCTTTAAAGGATTAGAAACTGTCATGTATGTGGGGATGGTGATCTTTTGTAGGTCCTTCAGTAGATCAGTTCTCACAAAATGTGTGGCATACACTTTTTCTTGTTGGTCTGATTAAGGGAAAGCTGGAATTGGCATCCTCATATTTTCTATGTCAAAACAAATGAAAAATGGTTTGTATTTTTAAGTATTTTAAGTTTTTCTTGTGTGTTCTAAAGAACGATACTATGACAACAAAACAGTTCACTCTTCATGAACTTCTGTAAAGAGAAGAAAGTGTGATGAAGTAGAAAGCACAAGTATATTGCTCTTTACAAAACATTTAAGTTGAAAATTGGGTATATTTGAAAATGAAAGTACAACTTTTTTATACATAGCAGTTTCGCTAAGGCTAGAGATGAACAAACATTTGTCCCATTTGCAGAGTGAATCTTTGTCATAAAAGCCTCAAGGTGACCACACTCAAAAAGGTTAATCTTAAATACAATTTTAAAATCACCTGTGTGAATTCTTTCTGGCTTTGAACTTTAGCAGTGAAAACTATTTAATGCATGCACAAAAAAAAAAAAAAAAAAAAAAAAAAAAAAAGTAAAAACTTCCAAATGCAAAAAAATCCTCCTAAATAAGGTTTTGAATACTTCTATTTTATAGATGTATGTTAGATTACAGTGCTAAATTGGGAAGATATGACTGCTTTTGGCACATTCAACACTGATGTAGTCTCTATCTAGCAGTTTGAATATAGCTCTGAGGCTCAAAATCTTCTGTTTTCAGGTATTTTCAGTCTCTATTGGGAACCTACCAATCTATGAATCTGTCGTATAGCAAAAGGTAATAGTAGGCAGCTGGGATCACTCCCAGATACTCTACTGAATCTTTAAGGGCAAAAAGCTTTTCTAGCAGTATTTGATGCACCCACTCAATGATCTATGAAAAAAAATTAGGCAGTTTTGCAATTTGCTTTTAACTTGTCCATTTGCTAAAGTAGCTGTTGTTTCAGCCTATTGAATTTATTTCTTTTAGCCAAGAACAGCAGCTGGTTGCTTCTTTCCACACAAAAGTTTAAGAAAAGTAATAATGTTCATTGTTTCATTGTTTTTGCTCTGTCCCACACATTCCTCCCAGGCCATGCAAGGGAGAAATAACTCAATAGAACACAGAACATAAAGGCCTTTTCTCCCCCATTCCGTTAATGCAGAAACTCCAGTATTTGTTTCTAAGGCAAAGCCATCTTTATGTGAAAGACCATTGCAAATGTAGGGCTGAGCAGACCAGTGGCAATTCCTTGCCTCTGAGGAAGGATGTGGAATTAATTCCTGGCATTCTAGTCTCAGTTGTCTGAATTTCCCTTGTGTCCTCAAGTCTGAAAAACTTATAATACTTTGCAAGCAAGCTTATGTTAAAAAAAAAAATCCAACATGCTGAATAGAAGCTAGCATCTGGGGAAATGTGTCTTTAAACTAGCAAATGTCTCTGTGTGTGGTGGGCCAAATGGCTTGGCTTGTCAAGGCTTTGTGTGAAATTCATCCCAATAATACCTTCCACAAGTAAGTCTTGGAGCTTCATTTATTCACATTTGACAATAATTTTGGAACTATTCAGCTTTTTGAAATGTTATCACCTATTTTTCTTAAGCTTTTCAAGCTGTCCTGAAACATTATATGCATGAGAGTAGGCAAAATGCAAGGAACATTAGAAATAATAAAATAAACATATGCATGTTTTATGGTGTGTTTGTTAGTCATGATAGGAAAGGGTAGAAGTTATAGTAATACAGTACATTTCCCATAATTAGGCTTTTTCTGAGACAAATGCATGCTTTAATGAACACATCAAATGTCCATTAAAGTTGCACAACCATTAACTGTTTGTTAATATTAAAAGACCAACTGCAAGTGAAAACTAGAAATACTTACTGAAGTCATTTACTTCAGGGCTTCCCAAGAGTTAGATTTTTTTTTTTTCCAGGTGTATCTGATGAATGTTAGAATCCCCAAATCATTGGAGTGGCAATGAATACATTTATTACCATCTCTTTAATGTACTTTCACAGTTTAAAGTTTTCTCCTGTGGCAGTTTAGAGAAAAAATTGAATGCCAAAGAGGTTGTTTGTAAAATACAAAGCACCCCTGCAGGACTGCTCTCTGGCAGCACAATTTTGCAAATATCGTATGCATCCTTTTTCCAGGCATGTCAGAAATTCTGAAAAAGTATATTCAAGCTCACTGTGGGGGGAACAAAAAATCACTTTCCTTTTAATTGTGTGGTTGTGTTGTTTTACTGCTGAGTGTAAACTGCTAGGTTTTTCTTCTGCTGTTGCAGTCTTTTCTGAAGGTAGTTGTTTTTATATTTGTACAGTGTATTCTCTGCATGTCCAAGCACAACCTTTGCAAAGTAAAGTTTGACAATTTGAAAAGATAATCCTCACTTCAGCGATGATTTCATAGTCCTCTAAAACATACAGGGGAAAATCACCAGGATTTGGCATTTTAGTGAGAATCAGGAAAGCAACTTTTATCATCTTACTGATGTTTAAACTGCTATTCACTGAGTTCTCTAAGTTTTATTTAAGGGAGATCTGGGATGGCTGATGCTTTCAGAATATCTCACAAATGGACGGCATGGAGCATTAGAGTCTAACTTTGGAAGCTGCTTTTATATTAAGGGTTTGATTAAATAGATAACAGTAAAGATTAGCAACATGTACCATGCTAGGAATCTCGAGGATCCTTCTACTTCATAGTCTCTGTTAAAACTCAGTGCTGTTCATATAACACAGCAGAAATTTTAGGTGCAATGTTTTTCTATAGTAAGGCCATATAAACCAAGCAAGCGGAAACATTTTCCTTCCCTGCACTTAATTCCAAGGCCATAGCATGACTGCAGCCACATAGAATACATAAAACTTAACATTTTCTCAGTGCAATTTTCATTGGAAATATTATGATCACAGAAAATTTCTAATGAATCTTGGGAGTGACCACAGCAAGCTTTTTGGAAGTAAGTTTTTTTGTTTGTTTGTTTTGTTTTTTAGTGAAGGACAGAGGTATGTATGTATGCAAGTGCACTGTATTAAGAACGGAAAATGAATGTAAGTTCCACAGCAAAGGAACATCCTGCATGGTCTCACTCAGCAGAATTATGCTGAAACACTTCCATTCCAAGCTACAATGAAAGAGGTAGGAAAAAAATATTTCTTTACATCCTTAATGAAAGACAGGGAGAAGATTACTTCTGGCATTCTGTTTGGGAGGTACTTTAAAATAGCCATTTGAATATACCACAAACACTACCCAAATATTGCATAAAGGCATTTTATTATGAATGCAGTGTATATATATATTTTTGTTTTGTTTTTAATCTGAGATGCTTATACAAACAGACCCATATCAGCTGAATGACAGTTAGTTTGCAGGACATGATACTGGTTGAACACCCTTCAGCTCCAAAGCTTTGCTAAAGTTAATCTCTTGAGCTTTAGCGGTACCCTTGGTGAGCTTCAGAAATCGAATACATCCTTTAAAACGGATATTAGTGGTCAGCCCAAATTGGGTCACACCATCTGAGGGAGGAAAAAAAGGCAAAAGGAATTAGATAAGTTTGAGTTGCTACTTCAGGTTGTTCTACAACAGTCCTGCCAAAGAATAAATATCCCCAGTGAGATATATACGTACATATATTATGTTTTATTTGCTCTATATCATCTAATATTCTCAAAAACTGACAAATATTATGAACGAATGTGATAAATCCTTAATGTAATAGTAACAATCCAGTCTTCCTTCTTTTTCCTGTCCTAGCATGACAGTGGCAGAATCTGAGGATGTTTAAACTGCCATTGTAAACGATATAAATCAGGAAAAAAGGTAAGTGAAACAAAATGGCCAAATGACAGTTTGTTACCTACAAGTGGTGTATGATAGTTACATGCTCATCCTGCCAACTTCTAAGGTATTTATCCACAACATAACAGAGGAAAAGGGGGGGAAAAAAGGCCAAAAGTGATGCAATATTCATTAGCCCTAGTATCTTGAGAAAGTCATTTCCTCAACCATGTGCTTCAGCTGTCATATAAAGAAGTTTTCAAACACTCTTCCTTTCCTTTTCTTTCTTTCTTTTTGCATACTTTTTATATGTATGTATAAATTATGTATATAAAGTTCTCGTTATCATATTGATAAACATTCTTTGGAATCACTCTGATGGCAGGGGTGGGAAGTCAGCCTGTTAGCACCTCAGCACTCTTGTCACTTCTGTTTCCAACCAACATAGAGAAAAAAAAAAAAGCCACAAGACTTTACTATCACCCTGGCTAGATGGCTCTGCTACATCATCAGGGCTGCAGGGAGACCTGTTGTGAACAAAGGAGGGAACTATCCTACTGTGAATGGACAGTGACAGAAGTGAGGGTTGGTTTGACTGGAACACTGAAAATCTTTATCTCAATTTTTTGAAATTCATAATTCATGGCTGAACTTGTCGCTCTCTTTTCTTCCAAGTGAAAAAGTGGTTACAGGGATATGCTCCAGTACAAATATGTGTGATTGATACAACTAAAGGCTGCAGAAATACTTTATGCTGGTATGGACTGGCTGGCCACAGCTTTGCAGTGTTTCACATCAGATGTGTTTCCACTAGTTCAAGCAACCTTGAACATTCTTGTATAGGGAAGGGTGGTAGCAGAAGATGAGTGATGGTTTCTATGGATAACCAGTAATTGACCTCCTTGCTCAATCTCTGGCACTATCTATCTCCTAAAATCGTGTAGGAATTTACTTAAGAGGAGTCTTCCCATATTTGCTCTAGAACAGACACACATTGCAAATTTACTTAATTCTTTTGATTGCCAACTAGAGAGAAACTTTATTGTAAATACAGCGGAATTGACAGTTTGCAAAAACCTTATCTGTGTCTTCAGAAAGCAAACTGCTATTAGACAAGCCTGTTGATTTCCTCTGAACAGATCAACTAGCATTCTTTGTCAGCATAGTGAAAGATGAAGCTAGCTGAAGAGCTCAGCCCAGTTATGGATCCTGTTCAATTACCTCTGCTAGAAACAAGATATCTCAAGGACTTCCAGACTACTGAGTATTACTGAAACTAATTTTGATTAGTTTCTTTTTTTGTAGTTTCTATAGGGTCACTAGACTCTACAGTGAAAACATTCATCAGAAAAAGGTGTTCTCTCAACTCTGTGCAAGCTGTTGTCCACATTCCTCAATTCCTCATATTTAACATGCTCGTGTACACACAGTGCCTTGCCTCCTCAAGGGTATGTATGTTTTCTCTCAGTAAATTTAAGTTGCCAAATACTGTTACTTCTGGTTATTAAAAGAGAAAGTTTTATCAGGGAGGCTGTGTGCATTGTGAGCAGCAGAAGGCAGAAAGTTTGCCTGCTCCTCTGTGACAGCATCTCCATTTGAGACTGGGCAGGGCGGACTGGTGAGAATCCTGTAGTGCTGCAGAACTTCTAATTCTGAAATGCAGCTGGGTGCAGAAACAAGCATCCATGCCAAGTGATACAAACTTAGGTATTCTTATCCACCAACTTCAGCATACTAGCCCTAATTGCATTTACGACATTACCAAGGCAGCATTGTTAGAGCACAAGTAAAGCATTACTTATGCCTTAAATGCTTACCAGGATATCCTCCAACAAAGACAGGGTCGTTAGTGTCTGCTGAGGTCGAGGCTCTGTTTGGACTGTTACCATCCACTTGTGTGTCATCTACAGTCAGCTCTAAACGGTGTTTGATCTTGTTTGCAACAACCTTGTGCCACTGCCCATCACACAATCTGTTTGGTGCATCAGGCTCATAGATAGCAGAGAATCGGCCTGCACCATTGTCAACATGGAACATCACCTGAAAAGCATGACATCAAAGTGAGATATTTCTCAAAACAGTTATACAGTTCTTTTTTTATGTCTGTGTATTTAAAATCAACACACTCAGACTTCACACTCTAATGCTCTGATTTAATAACATTGTGTCAATTGCTGTCCTCCTGCATAGTCTCAGGGAGGGTCTGTGTCACGTCACTCATATAAATAGAATGGAAATGTGCAAACCTGTTGTAGAGTTTGTTATTTTTCATGTTTGTCTTAGTTTTTGAATCCCCTTTCTATGTACTCTCTAAACAGCTCCTTATAATAATAGAATACCGACTGGTTTAACAGACTGAAATAAAAGATACACATAGGAAACTAGTATTATTAATGATGAAGGCTTTCCTCAAAACATTTCCTGTTCAAATTCAAGTATGGATGTTGCAGTTTTGGGAAAGTCAAGTGTTACAGAATCTTTTAGCATATGTTTGTAAAAGTGTAAGAACCTCTGGATGTATGGAAAGTGGCAAGTTGTGATATTGAAAAAAGAACATTTACAAAGAGTTAAAACTGCTTTCTACTTACTTTTCCATCCACTAATTCGATGCCAAGCCCATCCATTTTCTGGCTGCTTACTCCTAGGAGCACACCATTCATCTGTGTTGTGCGGAATTCAAATTCCACTAGCAGATCTGTTCCCACTCTGTATGCACCAACTTGGAGAGAAAAGGGAAAGTGTAATAAAATGAAGAAAGGTACTTAATTACATTATTCCTAATAATCACACAATGCATTGCCATTAATGCAAGGTAGTTACCTTGTATAACTTAGCATTATTAATGCACTCCATTTCATATGAAATCATGTAAGAAACAGTTATGGTGGCTGCACTTTGAGTGAGACCTTGCTAGAAAGTCATATATTCCATCCCTAGGCAAGATAATTAAAAACTGTAAGTGGGATTTTCATATTCTGGTCTCACTTTGCCTCCAGTCAACAGGAGTTAGGTAGCAATAGTAGACATTTTTGAAAACATCTCCTCTTTCTTTGTTCTTTGCCTATCAGCAAAATTGCTGTTTGCTACCTGTTTTGGCAAAGCCTGTTCCATCGAAGTATGTTCCTTTCTGGGCAGTGACAAAGCACTTTCCAACGTTGAAGCTCGAAGTTGGGTTATCCAGGTCAACAGGTGATTCTGTCATTTTAAAACTTCTGATGCAGCCGTCAATGCTATAGGTGACCTGCATTCCATATTTCAAACAAAATGTATAACTTTGCAAAGCAAACTGAAATGATTAGAATAAAGGCCTACATTTTGTCACTAAAAAGTACCTTTTCTTTGCTGGTTTTATGGAGCTGAATAATACTTTAATTTTATGTGGCTAATCCTTAATATCTGATTATAATTGGTATCTAATCTCAATCACGCTAAGGAGGAATTACATTACTTTTCAGAGATGTGATCTCTATTTGGCTTAATGGGGGACATAAAATAATACACTGCATAATGAAACATAGCAAATTACATCAGCAATGCAGGAATTTAATGGCCCATACTTTACCTTTTTAATTACTAGGTTATGGGGTTTGCAAGTAGACAAAGATACTGGATATAGTTCTCTGGGCTGCTGGTAATTTTATGAGGGCTTTTTTTCTCCTTTTAATCACTTTACTGTGGGTCTACATGGTAAGACTGAGCTAATGGATTTAGGCACTTACTGAAATGAACTGCGCCCCAACATATAAGTTGTTGGCTATACATATTTTCTCATATAATCTTCTATAGGGCCAGCAACCATTCTGACAGTGGCCACACCAGTGGCCAGAGAGCTGGGTGGAGGAATTCCACAGAATTTCTAGGTTGGAAGAGACCTCAAGATCATCGAGTCCAACCTCTGACCTAACGCTAGCAGTCCCCACTAAACCATATCCCTAAGTAGCAGTCCCCACTAAACCATATCCCTAAGGAAGGGGATGTGCTCAGGTGCATGGGTGTTCCAGTGCTGGGTAGCAAACTGCAGCGCCAGCTTGGCTTCTGCACAGAGAACATTTTTTTGTACCTGTGGGTGGGTGGCATGGGCATGCTGAAGCTGATGATATGAGTGAGATCCTGCCTGGGGGTCAGAAATGAGGGGCTGCCCAGGTCCCATCCCAGTGGGACCTCTGGAAGCCATTGGCATCTTCCCCTCTATGAACTACCCTAGAGCTCTCCTTCCCAAGGTATGCAGATGCTGCTTTTTGGTTCTCAGCTTTATATAGAGGCCTAACTTAGTGTCAGGAAAGTTTATCCATGATAACAATGGGAGAGAGGAAAATGATAAATCTGCACTTTAAGGAAGAAAAAGAAGACATATTCATAAGCAATGCAACGCAAAAGAGCAAAATAAAAATCAGTTTATACAATACTGTGAAAAAAATATGTATAAACATAGAAAGAACAAAGAAACACCTGCAGATGGAAGTCTTGATTCTGCACACTACTTTCTCTAATAATATCCTGACTAGCAATTTGAAAGGCTTTCTAAAACCACCTCTTAAAAGAACATCCCTTTCCTTCTAAATCAAAGCTGCATGTAGTGTGGTATATATATCTTATTACTACTAAACAAACCTGTACAAAGTTTTCATGGAAACTTTAGCAATATCAGTGAATATATTCAGCTCCAAGCTGAGTATATTCTTTATATATCTTTATGTATTGCTTTTCTGTCAGATTTTTCAGAGACCTTTTTCTAAGTTAAAATCGTCTCCAAATCAACATCATGTTACCAAAAAAAACCCACACCAGAAAACAATTCTTACCATCTTCACTGTGAAATTCAATCATAGAAATGCAAGATTTGTAGACAACTTGATAACATTCTCTAACTTCAAAATTTCAGTTTCCCAATAGGAAAGCAAACCTGGTTATACTTTAGCATGCTAACAGGCTATATAAATTCTTTTGCCGAAAGTAGAGTTTTGCGTGCTTAAAATGTGACATCTGTTGATGTCAAACAAGTAGGTATCAGTCTTCTGATAGGAAGCCAGCCCACCTACCACTACATACTAGACTAGTGTCTAAAGAGGTTGACATCTGTTTAGCAGAAAGCCTGAACTAAGATAATACATGCTTTCAACTTTGCTTCAGTCTTTACATGAAACCTACAACACAATATTCTATTAATACATCATGAGATGTATTTTACTGGGAATGATTGAAAGGCAAGCACTGATTTTTACCTTCTGTGAATGACATTTGAAGTCACAGCTTCATTAAATCCTAAAGCACTTAAGACTGTCAGAATCTGACACGACTGTTATTGCCAGACTGAGCCATTTATCTGCTTGGGTTCCCTCTATTACTTCTGACATGAGCAATAGGTAAGAATTTAGCGTTACCTTTCTCCTCAGATTAGTATATGTAAATTGCAGTTGTATTTCAAATAACATAATTTGATAGCATTAGGAATTATATTTTTGGGTAGCTATGTATGCTTTTGTTTTTCAGTGCCTCAGATCTGGTTAGATAAATCCATATGGTGTGGGTGAGGGGATACAGTATTCCTGTTTAATCCTAGAGTTTCCAGGCCAAAATGATATTAACCTCTGTTTGCCAAGATACCTTTCATGTCAGCATGAAAGCTGGGCGTTTAGGCTGAAACTGTGATAAATATGCACATTTGAGGACAACAGATTTTTCATGGTCTTACTCCAAATACATTCTCTTCTAAGTTAGCAATAACAACTCAAACCCAATTACTACAGTAAGCAGCAGTACTACTGAGTACTTAGGGGTAGTTTTGGCTTCTATTGCTTCTCTTAAGAGATGTTTTCTCTGTTTATTAGCTCTCACTGCAAGATGGATTACAGCCAAGAGAAAAGGCAAGTGATATTCAGGAACTTATGCTCTGGCTGTGTAGT
This sequence comes from Netta rufina, assembly GCF_964035555.1. Taxonomy (NCBI): domain Eukaryota; kingdom Metazoa; phylum Chordata; class Aves; order Anseriformes; family Anatidae; genus Netta; species Netta rufina. The sequence continues at coordinate 82,528,167 of NC_140125.1, read as the reverse complement.
GATCCAAGTGAATGCAAGTATATAGGTATTTCTACTTTTCCGTAACAATAGCTGTTTGCTATTCCTAGTTCTTTACATTAACTGGGTTCTGAGTCAGATCCTCCCACTGGAAGGAGTTAGTATACCTTATAACTATATAGTATACTTACAGTATACTTATAACTAAGTTAGTATACCTTCAGTATACTTTTGATACCATTTATCAAAAATCCATTTTATCAAATATTTATTAATACTCAAGAGCAGTCTAGGGAAAAAGCAAAACAAAACTTGGAAGATACCAGTACCAGTCGAGACATACTTAAGGAGTGTATAATCACTTATTTAAATTTGCTTACCGGACCAATTCTTCTAGTTGTGTAGTTAATGGGTAATCCTCCAACATACAGCATCCCTACAACATCCAATATATCAGCTTTTTTGGGGCTCACAGTACTGTTTGAAACGCCATCTACTATGAGGTTTCCTTCTTGCTTGGTTCGAATGACTTTTATCTAAAAGAAAATGCGAATGTAATACAATTACAGACGGTTTCCTGGAAAGAGTGTTTTACATATTGTAACAAGCCTTACAGTCTAAAATTTATAACAATAAGTGAGAAAGCAGTGGTGATCAGAAGTACTTGGCTAACAGTTATGGATAGTGTCCATAGAACAGAGTTCCTGTGCAGAGTTTTGTGCAAACATGTGTCTGCCTTTTAATTAGTTTTGGGTCAGAAGGCATCATGACTATTACTTATCAGAACTATTGACATGGGGTTCCTTTTGAAAGAGAAATTATTACTGTCATAGTTACACTGAAATATTCTTTTTCCTAAAATCAGATAGCAATGTTAAGTACTAGTAATAGTACATGCTGAATGTTAGTGTCACCTGTTGCAAAGCTTTATTACAGAACATATGCAGACATTATTGAGTTTACTATTCCACTAGTTTGGATGTGCCTCAGATTATAGTTCAGGCTAGGGTAAATGTAATACCAGCTATGTTTGTAAGGCTTCTGTTCAGACAAATGGACTGTGAATCACATGGAAGAAGTGCAATTGCTGCACAGTTGATGAAAATCTATCCTAACAAATGTAGGCCAATTTCTGTCCAAAGATTGGATTGAGGTCTCTACGAATCAGTATAATAATGTATCTGTATAATAAAGGGATAAAAGGTAAAATGTAGCACACATTATCACAGCAGTTTGCTAAACAGAACAGAACTTAGCTCAGTGGGGGAGCAGAAACAAACTATTTTTCTTTGGCTTTTCTTTAATGTGGTTGTTCCTACTTCAATGTAGCAGCACATCTGTCATGCAAGAGGAATAAGTGAATACTAACAAGGGCTGCCCAGGTGGCAAGGGACTGAACCTGGTGTTTCTAGACAACTGTGAATCTGAGATGTGTAGTTACACCCTGAGCAGAAGGAGGATTTGGTGAGTGAGAAAGAAAATGGGAATGGACAGTCTTACAGTCTTATCTCTTTAAGTCCTCTTAAAGAGAAAGCAACAGCATGAAGTAGCACAATAATGAAGCCTGGAAGGATGGTTTTATCAGTGCCATTGCTTCTCTAGGCCTGAAGAAAACATTTCAACCTAAACCATTTCAAGTGGAGAAACGGTTCTCATGAAAAGGGTTATTTTAAGGAAAGCTCCTGCTTTCTCAGAAACAAAAAGTGTGGTCTTTTATTAAAGAGGTTGCCTTCCTTCCACCCATGCCAAAATGGATTTTCTTTTGCTCTTCAGGAGCTGTGAATTTAGGTTTTGTCTCCATTCTTTCCTGTAAAAATGGGATCTACAAGGGTCCATCTCTCACACAGTGCCAAGTTGCATGCTCAAAGAGCATAACCTTACACTGAAAACTAAATGTTCTAGTTAGAATATAGAGAAAACAGAGCTAAAAGAGTAAAACACATCTTTGTTCTGTATTTATAGGGGGTCTGTTGTAAAGGCACACTAGTTTACTGTTCCCAGACATTAAGTAAAAATAAAATAATAAAGATAAAATAATGACTACAGCTTTATTTTTTCCCATTATGAACCACTTTGCATTTAGAACAATTGGTAGCATCAGAATATTCCTGGATAATAATAATAATAATAAAGGAGTGAAAATAAAATTCCTGTGGAACAGCTGGAAATGAAGCAGAGAGAGACCAAGGATGACTAACGAGAGGGAGTGTTAAGAGCATAAAGGAAAATGCAATTAGATTTATTCTTGTTTAGTGACAGAGATGTGAATGGTGACTATCCAAATATCTATCCAAAATGTAATGTCTCTTATAGCATATATCTTGAATACTCAGTTACTTGTTTTTCATTATTGGTGCCTTCAAGCTTTTATTTCACCTAATGGATATACAATGTGTTTGTTGTTCTTGGCCCAGTACATATTGAACTTCATGGTTGTGATATTGGTCCTTCCCTTACCATCCAAAAGCCACAGACATTGCATATACTGAAAAATGTTTCCTCTCATGAAGTCACATAAGACAAAAACATCCATTAGCATCATATTTAATCCCTAATGAATTGAATTAATAATGCAGGAAAAATTACTTAAATGTTAATTTCTTTCCATTGTTCTTAGTATTATGGCTGAACAGTGACATTATTAACATATAAACAAATGGCTTTAAAGATGTATTGAAACGGTACAAGATGATACTCACTAGAGTCCTATTAGGCAAGAAGGAACATTTTTTGCAATTCCTTACCATACTTGGACATATTCTAAATATGTCCAGAAATACATGCTTCTCGAAGGAGAAAATTCAAAGTTCAACAATAACTTCTTTGTTAGAATACATGTATATGCTGTGTACTTAACATTGCACCTCAAAGCACAAATTTTGCAGACTACAAAAATGTCTATTTGAAAGGTTAGCTTGTACAAACTATATTTTTGCAAATATCCTAAGGCAAAACAAAGCTCTCTCTTAGCATTACAGAGAGTAATTTAGCATTAGAGACTATTATACCTTGTGCCACTGGCCATCATTTATTTTGCTGGAAATCATTGTGTTGGTGTCTCCACTCCCCAGATCATAGCTGAAGTAAGGCAGTCCATTCTTTATCTGAACAGTAGCAAAATCAGCATGGTTGATGCGGGCCATATAAAACAGCAAGCCAGAGTCAGCCATTGTCCGGATTTCAAATTCAATTGTGAGTCTGAAAATCAAACAAGCAAGAAAATGGATGCAAAAAAAACAATATTCAGAGTAGACAAATTATCAGTAGATAAAATTACCCACTTTACCTTTTTGCATTCCTCGAACAAAACTTTACAGTTAGTGAACTATTTTACTTGCCCATCAGAGTTAAGAAAAATAATTTGGTCGTGCGTGCATTGCTTTTCACACACATCTGATCCCTGACATGTGAGTGTCCTGTTATTGTGGAAATACAGTGAAGTATTTACTGCAACTTTGGCACAGAATTTGGAGATACAATTCTCAGCTGCAGCTGTTGTTGCTAGAAAATCACAACATTTGTAAAATTCCAGAGGTGTCATCCATCTTCCACACATGCAATGCTCACAAGTAAGAGACAGCTGTAGTGACAGTCAGCAAATGTTTAGTTTCTAGTGAGTTGCATTGCCTGAAGACAGGTTACCAAACTTTTAAAGATGCAGAGGGAAGCATTTACAGTTGGAATATTAGATGCTAATTTTGATTTCTCCCAGCAAAATATGGGGGTGTGTCTGAGGAAGTCTGCTCTCTTGTGAAAACCACTGACCTCTTCAACTGATTGGTAATGATGAAAACCTCCCCTACAACCAGCCTCCCCTTCTGAAGCTACCAGCCCCATACCTGCACTGACACAGGTAGGACAGCTGACACTGAGGGTGAGGCCCCACCCCACGCAGGATGCATTTATTGCTTTTGTGAATCTTTCCTTCTTACATCAAAGAACCTTGGAAATGGACCCTGGGAAATGATTTAGATTATCTGAATGCAAAGGTTGTACTGGCAGCAGATCGCTACCCTAGCCCTAGCTGAGCTGCAAAGTCGGTATCGGAAAGCAGTTGATCATATAAACATGAAAAATCATTGCATGAAAGCAGACAGACCTGGATTCTTATTTGAAAATAGCACATGCAAGGACCATAGGATTATATTTTTCTTTTAATAGTTTTCCCAGTTTTCTAAAATTAGCATAAATGAAAATACACAGTACAGCATCTGTGTGGGTAACAACTGAGCGTGAAGCTGATGGACCTGTAAATTAGTAAGGCATTGAAAACATCTGTATTCTTAGAAGGAACTCTGGGAATTCCTTCACATGTCAGTGTGGATATGTATTTATAATTATACTTCGCGAGGGCAATGTCATTTCATGTGTTTACTGTGCATGCCCAATCTTAACTACTGCAAGAGAGGAAAAAAGAAGGTTGGCTTATTACCATAAATTGTCAAGTTACTGAACCTAGAAACTTCCTTGCAAAAAGCAACCTATGAACTCTTTTGGATGACCTAATTACACTCTTCTGTTTGTTTTTCTTTAAGTCAGTCTAGGTTTGTTAGGTTTTGCATGTGCCCAAACCCAAACCCTTACCAAAAAAAAGAGGTAAACTGTTTTTGTTACTTGGATGGACATTTCATTGCCTAGATTCCACGCTTTAACATTATTTATGTTTGTGTAATGAAATGAATTAGCCACAGGACATGAGCTTTTTCAGATAATGTCCATAACTGTGGGAGAAGCTTTTGAATTTTATTTTGGTATTATTCCATGAAAGCTCATTACTGAAATAAACAATGTACCTGTTTTTCACTTTGGTGTCATCAAATGCGACGGCAATGTGGCTGTTCCTTGAAAGACCGAATTGCTTCCCACCTTCCAAAATGGCTGGTTCTGTGTCAGCAGCACAGGAATCCTGCAACATATACAGTGCTCATACAAATTTCATATTTTGTTTCTCAGCTGTGCACCTGCTGGAAGTCCTCCAGCTGTTCAGGAATCAGACTATTTCTCCTAGTCTAGACACTGGCCCTGCAGTTTTCTGGCATGCTGATGTCTCATCCCACAAGCTGAAGTTATAAAGCAGTATGACAGGAACTTGCTTTAAAAGCAGAGCTCATTAAGCTGGTTATAAAAACAAATGCAAGTAATATATGAACATTGCTGCTTTCATGCCATCAGTGGACGTTTACAAGATTCTTAAGTGATTTCTAGGCAGCTCAGTGTACTCCTTGCTCGCATAACTGAGTTTTACACTGTAGGATGCCCTCTTACACGAATGAAGCAAGACTTAAACTTGAAGGGGATGCTATGCTGTTGACTTGAAAACTAGTCAACTTAAAAATGAGATAAAAATAGTTTCAGACCTTGTACCTCTCAGTGAGTCTTCATTTTGCTTCTTTATATTTTTTTACAATTATGTTGTCTAATGTGCTATTGTTTTCTCTGTTGCTGTTAAAAGACCCACACCAACAATAAAAAAAGCTGACTGACCTATAGAGGTAACAACTGTTAAATTCCCTGAGCTGTCTAATGCAGACACTTTACCCAGGGCGTAAATGAAGAAGCCCCTCCCTGTCTGCTTTACTTTTATTAAACTTAGAGTGATACAACAATGACAGGTAAAATATCTTCCTTTTTTTTTTTTTTTTTTTTTTTTTTCCTTTTTAATTTGACCAGGTCTTCTAATCTCTAGCCCAAAAGCTCTTGTATGTGGGTGCCTAGAGACACTATGGTAATTACCAGCTCCTACTCATGTCTAGCTTTTGCCTCCCACTGAGAGTATTGTGAAGAAACTGCTCAGAGGATCTAACACAACACTACTAGGACAACAATACTACAGGGAAAACAAAACAAAACAAAACAAAACAAAAGTTTCATAGCTGCAAGCTCTGTTTTTAAGCACTGTAGCTGATATCATTTTGGGTTGGTGACAATCTGTTATTTGAGCCCTGACTCAGCAGGGACCTGCAAAGCACAAGGTGAGTTGCTTTGCAGACAAAGAGCTCTTTCTGTGAAACATTTTGAAAATGTCATGAATGACACATCAGCCACTAAGATTTTAAATACAAAGAGGAATTTTCTTTCTCCCTCTCACTCAGGTTTTCAGTAGCCTTAAATTTTTTGCTTTCACACGTCACAAAGACCCTCACAACAATGAAGAGAAATTCTAAATTGAATTTTCCCCAATAATGCTCTGTATGGAACTTGACAGAGCAGAACACCATGCATTATGACAAGTACACATCAATGTGCAATGAAGGAAAAAACAATGAAAATTCAACGGGACCAAACAAAGTTATGAATGTGTGATAACAGTCTTCCAGTGATCATCAAATAGAAAAATAAACCTTATTCTCTTAATGCTGGGTGGTTTTTAGTTATCTAATTGATTTAATATTTACAAGTTTATCATGCAGCTGCACAACTATGTTAGTAATAATTCTCTCTCTATATTATGCTACATATATTATATATACACTATACATATTCTGTAACAGTCAGAGTTGCTAAAATTTTGAGATCTGGACTAACTACTGGTGCTGGAATGACAGAAAAGAACTGAAAAAGAACTAGCACCTACTTTGCTGTGGCATATTGCATAGTTAGAGGACACATTCTGACATTAAATTGCCTGCTAGATTGGCTTATATTAGAGAAAGGTCTGGCTCTGACACTGCAGCTGCATCCCAGAAAACACTGCAGTTTTTCTGCATCCCAGCTGGAGGACTGTAAGGAAATGCAAGATGTGGGGGAACATGCCAGACACATCCACAATGGTTGGAATCATAGCAAGCATACACTGATTAATTATGGATAAATACTTATCAATAAAAGGCAGCATTCCTTGGTTTGATGAAGCAATGTTAATAAAAAAACATCCATAGGGCATGCTTAAAAAAGTCCAGGTTTTATTCATAAGCCTATTTCTGATTTCACTTCAGCTAAGGACAGCCAGCTTAACAGCCTTCATAAGACTGCCAAGTAAGTATGGATTATCAACCCATATTAAAATATCCTGGCTTTTTTTTTTTTTTTTTTTTTTTTGTGTAAGGTCTTTAAGGTGTATTACATTTAGATGCATCTGTTTAATAATCTTCCATATTACCCAAGAGCCTCAAGACTGAGCTCTTCAGCTGCACTTTACTTCAGTCATTTCAGGTGTCAGGGACTTGACTGGTTAGTCAAGAAGCTAAGTGTGAATCACGATGGCAATGAAGAACAGAAAAGCCCACTGGTGGACTGTGTCACACATTCTCGACAAACAATGCTGTATTAGCAATCACAGAGGAAGGAGGAAAAAAGATAGCACAACTGAAACGGTACCCACAGCTCCTCAAATAGTGTTAGTAAAGCAATGAAGTAATGCTTGGAAAAATGTTGGAAGATACCGTCACGGGGTCAAATGCAGATGTAATGCTGGCGCTCTTCATTTCAGTGGCAAGCGAGTCCTGAGAAGCAGTGAATAACATGAGGCAGAAGCAGCAGTTACCCAAGCACTGGTCTCAGTTGAGAAACATTTTGGCACTCATAGCAAGCAGCAGCAGCAGACTGGTAGCCAGTGCATTTCCCAACTGTTGTACTTCTAGGTCTTGTCTTGCCTCTATTAGAGGATTTTTTTTTCCATTTGGAATTAAACTCCCCCTCCCCCTCTCCATGGAGATGCATAGTGGAGATCTAAAAGAGCTCCTAAAAGGACTTAAATAAAACAGATACCTTATTTAGGCTTCTTACATAGAAATGACTTTTTGCTATATATTTTCTGTATACGATCTTGGTTCAATGGGATTCTGCATAACTGTCATTATCTCATTATTAAACAACAGTTAATTATTTTGTTGCAACATTCCTCAGCAAAATACATTGGAGAACTTAGATAAATATAAAAATGGTCCAAAAGCTTGCCTTATTTAAAAAACAAAACAAAACAAAACAAAAAGGTCTTTAGAATACTAAAACTGTTTCATTTTTCTGAACAAGAAAGTGGAATAATGGTATTTTATTTAGATTTTTATTTTGAACACCTGTTTCAAGTTATCACAGCTCTCAATAAGTTATATAAAACTCACCTAGTTATAATGGAACTAGTTTCTGGTATTAATAAATAGACAATATTCTTCTCGTTTTCTGCCTTGCCTTTCTTATTCTTCCTTGCTTCTTTTTACACTGCCTGGTTCATCTGTTTGGTTGTAAATTACTGAGCAATTCCCTGAACTAGATACTAGGTAAGTGTTATAAGTGATATACTCCTGGGCAACCTGATCTAGTGGGTGGTATCCATGCCCAGGGCAGCAGGGTTGGAACTAGATAATCGTTAAGGACTCTTCCAACCCAAGTTGTTCTATGATTCTGTGATCACAAGTATCACAGTTTTTTTTTTTTTTTTTAATAATGCTTGTTCAAGGGGCAATATCTGCTAGTTTGACTGTGCTCTTTCATAACAGTGATCATTAAGAGCAGCTAACCCTTTTTACCTTGTTGCATGGTTCTTTATGGTATGGTAGTCTTACTATGCTGCATATTTGCTTACTTTTAACTCCAAACAGAAAGTTACAACTACTCCACCTTGTGGGAATTAATCAAAAATGCTACCGTAGAGCATGAATGTCCAACACATACAATTCTGGGGCTAAGAGCTACATAATAACTAAGATGGAGCTTGCCTATCTTGAACCCTTAGTTCCCATTTCCAGGTACACAAATGGTTGTATGAGCTTTGGAGACTTCAGTAGTGCCTGAAAAGTCGTTCTTCCACACCTATCTGGCCAGTGAAGGTGGCCATGAATCTCCAGTATAAATTAATCTTAATGATTAGAGATTTTTGTCCTAATTTTTGTACCATTATGTTCATAGGAAAACATTGCTAGACATCCTGCCTATTTTCAAGGAAAACCAGATATGAATTCTGAAAACGAGTCAGGTAACAAGGAATGGCTGATGAAGTGAATTCATGTTCTTTTCTCCCCAGCTGACAGACTAGATAACATCCCTGCTTAATCCTGACTTTTCATCCGGTGTGGAAGCTCATCCCCAAATGGTTAAAAGACCTTGGGAAGCCACTCTGGAAGAAACTGTCCAATTCACTGACTCTGATGTATCTGATATAAATAAAAATGGAAATTAAATGTTGGATTTGTCAGCTTGTCAAAACAGTCTCATAGTACTGTAAATTATGGTTCTGTAAATAAGCTCCTAACCATGAAATGTGCGTCCTTTCATGCTATTTGGAAATCTCATTCATACTGAAAGTATCCATAAAGTGATGGCTTGTATACAGATGTAACAAAATGCAGAGGATTTTTCTCCGAAGAGTATACTCCTGTGGATATATTATCCAGTTTAATATTTAGATATCCAAGCTTATATCTTTTCTGGGCAGTAACATGCTGCATCAACTTGTAAAACTGCTACATGTGCGACAGAAGTTCCTTCTTAAATGTCATTGTATATGACTGCTTGCTGCTGTCTAGCATTTTCAGATTTCTGGCAATTACCATTGAGCTCAGTTCAGCACTGACTAGGGTTCTCGTTATTAAGTTTCCTGACAAAATTTATGAAATAGCAATAGAGGAATTGTCATATCAAACACCTCTGGTCTACCTGTTTCTTTATCCTGTCACTGACTTAGCTGTTAGCATGTACTTCAAAGAACAGCACAAGAAATATTGTAATGATGTGGATTTCCTACAGGAAAATTTCCTTTCTAACCCTGACCAGGTATTGGTAGGCTTACACCCTTAAGTATGAGGGTTTAGGGATAAGCATGCAAGCCAAAGGGAATTCTACTGCTACATCATTCTTTAAAATAATGTTGTGATAATCCAAGCAAGTGCAATCAACCAGTTTTCCATTATCCACAGGTTTTACTGGCCTGCAACAAAGTGTTCTCTTTACAATATCATGCTGAATTGTTGCTACTTTTGTGAAAAAAAAGAATACTTCATTATTCTTGATGGCTAGTTTTTAATTTTTGCCTTGTAAGAGAAACTTTCAAGCTTTCCCTGAGTGAAGTGATCTGTACTTACAAGTGCTGAAGCTAGAGATGGTGTTGGAGGGGGTGGGGAGGCTTTATCAGGAAGCGTTCCTGGTTTTTCTTTCTCCCCATCTGGCTCAGGTTGGATCAGGACTGTTGAGTGGATTGGTTTATCTTCATCCTCAGGTGGCCTAGCCTCTGGTTCTAGAGATGGACATTGGCCAATATCTGCATTTTCAAAAGACACGTGTTGAGCAAAGTCCAAGGGCCTGAGAACACACAAAGAAATCAAGGTTTGTCATTAGTTTTTCTGCTTCTTTACCACTCATTTTTTACAAAACAGCTATGTAGTTTCACTTCACAGGACACAACAGCCAGGATTTATCCCATCTGTTTTAGGTACTGAAGTGAGACACTTAAATTAGAAGTGATAGTCGCAGTTGGCTTTCCTTCCTACAATCAGTGCACCCTCATTGGCAAGCTTTGCTTGTCTAGGTAGGCTAAATCACATTGTGGAGCTGTCCTTCTCTCTCTGCTGTACATTGATGGAGTGTGGGGTGATGAAATCCTAATTTAAGTTCTTGAAAGAAATGTGAAAGAAAGATTTATGTGAAGATTTTCTATAGTGATTTTACTTTATTCATTGTACCTTTTATTTCTGTTTAAATGTTCCTTCCAAATTACTGTGGAAGACACTTCCCACAAAGCAAATTAATTTCCACAGTGGTTCTCAGAATTTGGTTAATCTTGGAGATCAGTGTTACTTAAAATAGTATGCCATAAATACCTATCACTGAGGAAAGCCTTACTACAGTGTTTCTGATGATTTCTCTGGTCTATTTAATGGTTAAATAAACAGATGTTGTCTTGTCTGCAAAACACCTAATTAATTGCATGTCCTATGGAGTGCATGTTGCAGACAAGAAAGCAAGGTCATATTAAGAAAACAGAATATGTTTTAGGGCTTGCTGTTATTATGATTCATTGCAAAAATGAAGTTTCTTTTGATAGCCAAGGTAGTTAACCAGACCTTTTTAATCAGACATTTATTGTCACTTGTGAGACTTACGCGGCATTGATGACGAGATTCCATATGCAGCCCTCAAATGCTGGTATGTTTCTGAGAGGTGCAATCTGAAACTGAGAAGAAATGCCCCCCACAAAGAGCTTCCTAACAGAGATGGGCTGGTCTGTTGGCAGTCTCTGCGTCTGGCCTTTGTCTTCATCTACTTGAACAGTAAACATCCTGTGAAAAACATTTAAAAGCAAAAAAAATAGATGTTTTACTCCAGCTATTGCTTGCATTAAAATCACCATTTTGCAGGCCCCATTTACTCCTGTGCCAGCTATAACACTGAGTGTTATGTAATTATGTAATATTATGTAATTAGCTGCTCACATTAAATGAATGTTAACCCCTGGAAGGTTTTCAGCTACTGCTGAGCTTTCTTGGTGGTTCTGTAACAGATCTCAGCAAAACTGTGCTGTGGAGAGGCAATAATATCAGTCTTTGGTTGAACAGGAAGAAGTGGTTTGTAGTGTAGCACTGACATGGTGGGAGCCAAGTCTGCTGTACTCCATTATAAATACAGTCCTCAGCAGGACAGGAACAGCATGGGGTCGCATTTTTTTTGGCTCCATATTTCCTAGTTTGTACCAGTTATCTTCTTGCAGGTGGACAAGCAAACAGTGCTGTGGACTGCTCTGACTGCAGGAATCAACTGCAGATACTGTACACTTTTTAAAAGATCTAGTGATGTGTTTTTGTTTTGTTTTGTTTTTTCCTCGTGGAGATGGCAGAGCAGAAGAATTGTTCTTACACTCTGATGGATGTACTGTAATTCAGTCTCATGGGTAACACATATGTTACAAGTTAAAAGGTTAAAAGATACAAAGTTCTCCCATAGAAGACACTGTTAAGGCCTACCACAGAAGCACAGCCACACTGGCTGATCAAGCCAATCCAAGAACTCAGTAAAAGAGCAAACATGAAAGGTATAAATATGGTGATGGCAAATATTGCTCTAGTAAAGGTCAGAATCAAATGTGAGAGCAAAGCTGAGTGCTCTTTCCTAACAAAGCTACTGAGATGCAAATGTTGCAGGTTTGCACATTTACAAGGAAACCTTGTAAAAGGGACAGAAAGTGAAAAAAATACTTTCCCAAGCCATACAATGTGTATACTAGGAAAGCAGTGTTAGCGTAAGGTCTGTGGAACCAAGGGACAATAGATAATTTTGATGGCTAACATACAAAATGAGGTATAGCAATGAGATAAAAACAAAACAAAACAAAACCCTGCTGCCTTTGAAATAACTTGAAATTGAAGGATGAAACAGAAAATCTTTAACTTTTGAGCAAATCCAGCTCAAGGTGAGCTGAGTTGCAAAGGATGGATGAGACCTTTGTATTTTTGAAGGTGAATGTAGAATGCTACTGGGCATAATTTCTTTATCTTGTTTGACTGTATTTAATAGAGTTTAGTCAGGAGATAAGACCAGAAAGAAAATGCATCTGTGTCTATAAACTTTGATATGATCTATCAAGGGTAGTTTTAATTTCAAATATGTTACAGTTGTGTTAAAGAGAAAATAAATACCAGGAGCTACGTATTCAAGCACCTTTGACTAAAATTAGATATCTAAATCCAGGTTGTATATCTATGAGTAAGTAGCTTGATTTTTCAGAAGTACTGTGTATCCCTAAGTCGTAGCAAAAAAAATCAGTTTTTGGTAGATAACCTCACTTTTTTTTTGTACTGCAAAATGATACTGAACTCTTATGTTTTCCCTTAAAAAATACCTTAGACAGAAACCAAGTATTGAAAATGTTCATTGAAAAGGGGCCTATTTTCATACATGAAATGATTTTTTTTTTTGACAAGTCCTAGACAGAACTGAATAGGCATTTAAGCACCTAAATTAAATAACTGAAATATTGCATGCAGATTTTCCAATTTCCTGATAAATATGGATACATTCATTTGATCTAGAATGCTGTAGAGTAAGACAGTGGTTCATTTTTTGGAGGGTTGCAGGAAGTGGGTATTATCCTGTCTTTGAGGAGAATCTCTAGGATTTCCCCTAGATCCCTCAGCAGTGGAAACTGAAAGAGAGAGATTTCTCTGGGGTCAGTTCAGAGCAACAGACTAATTTATGTTCTGTGAAGTGTCCCAAAGAAGATACTTCTCTTCACTGCCTTCAGAGCAAGCGTAGGAAAATTAGCTTGTCAAGACTCGAGTTATTCTTTGTGCTGTTATCCACTGCTACTGATTGTCAACTTCTTTGTCAGCACTCATACATTTCATCTCGTCTTTAGCCATTACCATAGTAAACATTTTGGCACCAAGCGGAACCATACAATGATGTGCATTAGTCCTCAAACAGTATCCTATAATTACTGTGGAAGAGAAAGCAAATAGTTTATAATTATATGGACAATTAGCAGTCTGAGGAGTTTTCAGATGACATCCCTCATATTTAATCAAATAAAGCTTGAGTTCATGATGAGCAGAGAAAGGGGTTAGTCTTAATTTATATCTTTTCCCTTCAATTTAAGTTACAGAAACTGCAAAGTTCAGACAATTTGTTTTGTAACAGAGCTACTTTGAAGAAATGGGGGGTGCATCTAACAAGCATAATCAGTGGATGGTATTGTACAGCCATTGTGTCTTGTACTTTCACGGGTCAAGCTACTGTACTTGCTATAGCACTGATGAAAAGAACTTCTTTTGTTCTTTAGAGCTTATTGTAATTAATGGATAATTGTTTTCTGTCACAGCAGCCCATAATGTTTTGTGTAATGCAGTAATCCACTTCCAAAATAATTCTTTCTCCCAAAGAATTTGCAGTTTTACCTCTAACTAGACATCAAAGCGAGGGAGAAAGACTGTGAAGGCATTATTTACAAGATTTTTTTTTTAAATGATACAAAATCAATTGAGACAGAAAATTCTATTGACAAAGGACAAAGCAAAGCAAAGCAGGTTATAGAGAACACAGGAGGGCATCTGGGGAATAGAACAGACAGGAGTTGTTGGACAAGGAGGCTTCAGTGTGATGGGGCATAAAGAGTAAAGCCTAGTATTCAGCATGCTTGGATAAGCCTGTTCAATTAATCTACCACATTTTGTAACATGCTGGATGTCACATCCAGCAATATACATTGCTGTGCAGAATAGTAAGCACTGGCAGGAACTGACATCTGAAAATTTTTTGCCTCAGTGGAAGCATTTGAGTGGATTCCTAATGACACTGGTGCATTCATTTTGTTGAATCGTACTGTACTGCATGTTCTGTAGCACCTCCAAATTATTTGTTACCCTTTAGCTCTTTCTATCCTCACAGAGTGTGCTCTTCCATCATGAAACTCTCCAGCTTCTGGTTTGATGGTGATTCTGTGTGGATCCCGTGTTCCAGTGGAGATATGTACTTCCAGTCGACCTCTGTTCAGGAACACTGCATAGTATGCCTGCAACATATACATTGTTACATGAAGGTAAGGTACATTTGGAAAGAAAAAATTTCACTTATTTTTACATTAGTATATATGTTTTATTTTCTTACACTGGCTTTTATATTGTTCACTGATAGTGTAGTTGAAGTTCTGCTGCTTTTGCCACATTCAGGCTCAATAGTATTTTTATAATGAAGAATAAAGTGAAATAAATTGAATAAGGTGAAATGAAGTCATGCTGGAAAGACTCAACAAAAAATTTGACTCTGTGCATACCTATTTGCAGGGAAGCAAAGAGACTTCTAACCTAAAATTCTTCTGATTTTTGCTGTTCCTGGTCTTAAACCTATCAAGCCCTGAATAGCTTTGGTCTCAGTGTGAGTTCTGCATTTGGAGGGCTGGCAAATTATGCTTGTAGTTACTCTAGCAACCAATATCATGTTGTAGCAGATACCAAGATCTAACCTACAGTTACTATAGCAATGTGTGTTATGCTCACTCATGTGACCTGAAGAGCTACGTAATGACAAAGGTGCCCCTACCCTGAAGTCAATGCAATGTGGGCGAGCCATTATAATGCATTGTTCCTGGAGTGTGTTGCTTCAGGTCACCAAGGGCTTTGTCCCAAAACAGGTGTGAAGGAGAACAAGAAAATATCATTTCCCAAAAGAAAGCAGCAAATATATATATATTTTTGTTTATCTTTGTTGTAGTATGTCTACCTATTAAGTTTTTAATTATTCAAGACTCGAATAATTGCTAACTCTGAAGGTATTTTCTCTGAATAAATTGTCTCTACCCTTTTCTTCAGAAAGGGAGAGGAAGAGAGGCCGGAGCACTCTTAAATCATAAATCCCACAACAAGGAGCTTATCTTGCATTGCTCTTAGTTGTTTTTTTTTTTTTTCTTTTTTTTTTTTTTTCCCATTGTCTCAAGGAAAACTGAGTGGCCCTCATTTGAGCCTATGTGAACAGGAATGAGGTGTTTCCAGGCACAAAGAGTGCAGAAGTAGTCCTCAGAATGAGGACTAACATTCTCAAATATTTAAGTTTGATTAAAAAAAAAAAAAAAAAAAAAAAAAAGGAACAACTTGAAACATCTATATCATAGAAAAACAATACATTGTTTATTAGCAAGCAATGGATGTTCAAATATGATTCCTTAAGAGAAAACAGTTGCTTCAATAACATAATAAAAACACACACACACAATTCTGAGCCCTTATTATGTTTTCTATCAGATAAAGAATAATATTAGAATAAGTTATCCCCAGTCACTGAATTTTAACTTAAGAATAAACATGACAGTGCCTTGGAAAAAAACTGAGTGGAAAATAAAATTGGTAAAGTCATGGGTTTCCTTATCTTTTGCTAGGTTTTTCATACCTGTCCAGTCTGTCTGCGCTTTCTCCTCGGAGGGGGAGCTTTCCTCCCTGTGTACCTGCGTTTTCTCCTTGGGGGGACAACTGTGCCACTTGTACCAAACAAGATGATCCCAGACTCATTCTTTGTGCTGAAGGAGAGATTGATTTCTATGCCCAAGTCAAAGGAGACAGGCTGCAGTTCCACAAAGCCAGGTTTGGGGAAGCTGACTGTATAAATGTTCTGCAGAAAGGAAACGACAGGAAAGTGCATGAGTAGGATTAAAAGTAGAGTATGAACACACAAAAAGCTTTATTAATTAAGATAATAAACTATGTAAATATAACTAGCATGAGAGATGGAAAGTAATAATGAACATTATTTTTAGAAAATAAAATAAAAAGCATTATTTTAAATAACAAATAATTATGTAAAATAATATTTTATATAAAATTAAATATAAAATATTTTATGTAAAATTATATAAAATAATATTTTATATAAATGATAAACATTATTTGTATAAAATTATTATAAATTTACTTTTCAAAGTGTGCAAACATGAGTTTACCTGTTTATATCTGGTGCATTAGGATATTTCTGGAATTCTTGGTTACAGGAATACAAAGTTCCAGTCCAGTTTCAGAATATACTCCCCTATTAAAACTATCTGCTTAGAGTGTTTTTTTTTTTTTTATATGAATGTTTTTCATCAAGTTACTACAGTGAGACTTTGCTTTTAAATCAGTACAACTGTTAGCGACACAAACTAGATTCTATTATTTTTCAAACTTGCCTGGAAAATACTTTCTATTAATGAGTCATTACTGCCTCATTATTATTGCTTCACTAAGCACCATTGCTTTCTTGATGACTCAGGATCACAAATGAAGCACTCCTTGCTCATGGCCCAACTCTTTGGACATTTGTAGCTATAGGCACAGTTTAAAGAGTAGAGTATTTCATCAAAACAAAAATTTGTGCATATTCATGAAGAATTTGTGTAATTTCTGCCAGTTCTTGCACTCTTCCATCAGAAGAAGACCGCTCTATAGAAAAAATGATTTTTCTAAAATAACCAACCATTTTGTTCAGTACAGTAAAACTTTTTTCAGATACAGAGATAAGAGACTATGACAGATACAATCATTGTTGATGTTTAACTTTCTCTGAAATCCCAGGGCATTTGCATAGCTTATTATATCCAGCCTTTTTTTTTTTTAATGCTTTTACTTCACTTATTTTTAATTATCCTACATGTCTTGTTTTAATTAGAACATTTCATTCACCAAGAAAATTTTTAATCCAATTAGATTTCAAACTCAGAAACCTCAAGAGTAAAAAAAAAAAAAAAAAAAAAAATCCCAAAAAACAAAGTTCTTTCTAAGATTCACAGCAACAGAAGAAAATGAATATGACAATCCTCTCCCATTCAGGAAAGAATCTACAATCAATGGAATTAAATACAAACTTCTATTTTTTTTTTCTGAACTCAAATTACTAAGATTTAAAAGAATTTGAACAATCTGGTTTAGCTTTATCACAAACCTAAGAGATTAAAAATGGCCATCTCATGACATATCCATCTAGTCTACACCTTATCTGGGAGTCCTATTATTGTGTTCTTTTTTTTTTTTTTTTCTGATGAAGGTATAAGTGATGAATACAGCAAAAGTGGTCACCTGTCTTTAGTTTGTCCTGGCCAAGTTCCAGTTACTGTTCAAAGGAAATTAGCAGTGTTTTGGAGAAAATAATTGGAGATCATCAAGTAAATAGCAAATAATTTAGATTTACTGTACTGTTATCTGATATGCAGCTCGAGAACACATATATACTTGCAAAATTATCTTAAACAGCATATGTTTCCAGGTAAGTAATAAAAAGTATTAATCAGGAGACAATTGTCACCTGATTTTTTTTTTTTTTTTTTACATAAGACTCTTTGTTTCCATAGAAAATTACTATATTCTTTCCAAAATGTTGAATCAGGATTCTACTTTTATATGAACCAGAAGTCTGTTAATTAGAAGCAGCAACAGATGAAAATAATTGGACTTGAGCAGTATTCAAAGTTAAAATAATAACACCAACATTGTACATTCTGAATGATCAGTAAGAAATGTCCCTACAACTTCAATGGTATCTTGCAGCAATAAGTGTTCTACCCTATTGTAGAACACTACAATACAATACACTACAATATAACACTACCCTACCCTAAATGTGACTTTGTTTCAGTTACCCTGAGGCTCTCCATGGCTTTCAAAGTCATTCATTCTGTAGAGAGTTATTTTGTAAGAAGCATCTTCTAAAAACACCTTTAAATCCTTGAATTTTATGTGCATCATTTTGTTAAAGGTTTTTGCAATATTGTCAGTGCTTAATTTAATCCTTGTTAATGTCAATAACTCCTATTTCAGTCAGTTGAAAAAAAGCTATACTCCCGATAAACACTGTAGAAAATCCTATTTTTTTGAGCTAGTTATATCACAACTGTCTAGGGATACTGTCCAAGAAGTCAGGATCTGGGAAACTGATCTACTTTCTGATCAGACTAATTAATCTTTCTTTCTCTTAAATAGTTCTGATGTTCAGGTTAGATCTCTGTATTTTTTCTGAATACACATTATACATTAAAAACGTTCTGCCATAAACCAGAAAACATTTATGACCTTTAAGACCAAAATATATTAAAGTCAGACTAACCTCAAGTGTGCATCCTTTAGTTAAACCAACAAAATCAGGACTACTCAAAATATTATATGGCGTCCTTGAAATTTCAATCTCTTTGAGGCAACCTGTATATTTCTTTAAGTTCACTTCAGGCCTAAAAAAATTCAAAAGTACAATTTAGTTTCAAAACCAGACTTTAGCAAGTGCACAGGCAGCTAAATGCAAACACATGCACTTTCAGATGCACAGATGCTTGATTTTTATTTTTAAATGCATACATAAACACAAATGAATACATCTTGCCTTCTGCCACCCATCAGTACATAATGCACTTGTCACCCAACAAAGATGTAAGAGGAGATTCATCTCCTTTTGGCAATAGACCTCTTTTCTGTATTTTTTTTTTTTTTTTTTTTTTTTTTTTGGTAAAGGAGTGTTGTCACTTTTGGTGACAATGAGCTATGAAATAAGTATTTGTTCTTTTTGTTCTTTAAGCAAAGAAGAAAGTTGCAAGCTGGAAAATCATAACAATAAGGAAAAACCTTGACTGGAAGACAGATGTTTCATTCATCTTTATGCATGCTAGATCTTAATGAAAAAGGAACTTTTGCAGCATATAAATACTTATGAAGTATTTGCCAAAGATTGAAAAATAAAAAATCACTTGATAGTGATTTTGGGAATCCTTTATGGTCACATGGACTAACATTTGATTTCTTTATATTTTATATTTCCAGTATATTTCCTGATGAAAAACAGCTGCATGTTTATTTTAAACATAGTAATACACTTGACTTTCTCAGGCAGTTAAAGAAAACAAAACACATGAATTTGTTATAGAGCCCAACTACCCATTCAAGACGTGAAATACTACAACAGAATTGCAAAGTACCAGGTTTTGACTTATCAGCTGGAAGCCTGAAGAAATGAGAAACCCCCTGAAAGTTACACTAAAGATACTTGAATGTAAAAATATAATTTGCATATTCCAGGCCTGGCAACACCAGAGATAGACCATAATTGCTGGCAAAATCTGAACCAGGTTTGCAAGAAGAAAAGCCTTATAAAGGCAATTCAGAAAAAAATGTTGCTATTCATACCATGGAAACTAAATCTCAAAAGAAAAGCACTAGTTAATTCACTCACAATATTACAGTCACCCATGAGTGTTGGCAGTTTAATAAAATACCCGAATAATGTGAGCAGCTCAAAGAAAGAAAAATGAATTTGGAAAATATATAAGGAGTTAAAAACATGGGGGAAAAAAACAAAAACAAACAAACAAAAACACACCAAAAACCCACCACTCAACTCACTGCAAGGAAAGAAAAGCTTTTTAAGATTGCTAATTACAAAATAAAACCATTTTGCTTAGATACTGTTTAGCTGCATATTTTGGTACCGAAAGCCATTCTTTGCATTATAGCCATCCTAGCAAGCGCAATGTATTCTCTGGTAAATTTGCATCCTGTACATAACTTAAAGTAACCATCTCATCTGGCTTACTAAAATAATCCTTATTCTGTTTTATTTACAATCATGTAGTTGCAATTATCTTTCATTTTTGATTTTCCTAGCTCTTCCCCAGCTCTTTTAGAGACTCATTTACCAGCAGCAGAACTCTTTTGCCATGTCCCTGTCAACAGTGCCCATACACTCCTGTCATTGTCATCCATAACCCCTTCAAATTCCTGTGCCCTCTTGTCCTTTCCAATTACAGACTGCCCTCGTGCTCTCTGGTTAGAGGCAGTTGCTGCTATCTTACAGTTCCTAACTGTAAACATTTAACACTTGCTTGATGTTTTCTTAATGAACTTTCCAAGTTCATTCAGATCTTAGAAACTTTTTTTTTTTTTTCTTTTCCAAAATAGGATCAATTTCAAGTGAACATGAGAAAAGAGTGGAGCATGGGAAGAAATAATCTAGTTGTCTTTAAAAGAGTTGGTCTCTTGGATCATGGTGGGGAAGTTACATTTTTCTAATTCAACCTGTGAATTAAGTTGCAAAACAGAGTCAAGTTCAGTAGTTCATATCAGAAATCTCGAAGCAAAATAGGAAGCAAATAGCTGCAAACTGAAAACACCATAACAAAATAAATGACATCCCCAGCCTTCCCCCAGTTCTTAAACTCGGAAGTAGTAAATTTCACGGAAGTCTGCACCTATCTTTCATACCCATCTAAGGAATTAATTCACAGCCTTAGAGTGCATTGCTCCTTGCTTGACCCTGGACTACGCTGCTCTTACAGACTAGAGATCTTAACCAAACTTGGAAATACAGCTTGTTGTAGCTTTGCTTGCGATGCATTCCAGTGTAATAAACAAACACAGCTGAATTAAGCAGCTGTGTGAGGAAAATAAAAGTTGATTGTGTAGGTGTGGGCACAGCATGTAACATGACAGCGTTAAGCACTTGGAAGCAGCTTTGCTTGTTGCAGCAGGAGCAACTCACTGAATTAACAGCCTTAGCATAACAGCTGGTATAAATACTACCCACACGCTGCTTCTGCATTGCCGCTTGTGCTTTCAAGCTGCACTTACTAGACACATGCAAGTCATGCAAGTAATCTGATTATTTTTACCTTGCTTTCATACTAGGATGAGAGAGAAAGAAAAAAAAAATCAAAATTACATTAATTATAGCAAATGATACTTATTAACAAGGTTCAAAATGTTTCACTGTGAAGCAGATATACAAACAACACACAATGGATGGTGAGTTTCTATACACACTACTAGGCTACCATAATTAATCGGATTACTCGGTAAACAGATACTTTAAAATGTAGTACATCAGAAAGCTTTTATAATTTGTTGCTGTACTTGGTCGTGAGTAAAAAGCAAATCACGTAAGAGAATTTTGCAGAACTGACACAACCTGGTAATTACAAAATCAGGGACCTCAGCATCTATTGTTTGCAGTAGCTCAGCTTTGCTTTAATCCCCTTTTCACTATTTTTGACTCTAATTTACCTTGAGATTCATCTTGCACCAATGATTATAGGCAAAAACGGTTGCCAGAGGTCCAAGTAGCTGCTGTACACTGGTTTTCTGAGCGACCACAAAGGATTTGTTGAAATATAATTGCTCTAGATATTTCATAATATGCTGGTGTGATTTCACTATTACACAACATAGTGCTAAATTTCAAGAGTAAAATAGCTTAGATCTTTTTATTGCTGGATGATTTGACACCAGAGGTCAGTTATTAACCTAATAAATTAACAAATGTGTCCATTCCTTTAGTTACTGAACAGCCTGTGGACTAATCACACCAGTTCCTTGCACACAAGACAACTTTAAGACTGTCATTATGCCATGTAGCTAAAGCTGACATAGATTAATGGGCTTGTTTCTGTGTTGCTCATCTGTCCATTGTAGTACAGAATTCTCTTGTTCTTGTCATTGCAAAACTGCTGAATATTCAATTAAGCCTTAATTAAGCTTTTGGGTCTATTTAAAACTATATAATACACACACTAAATTAAAGAGTCTGTTATCCAGTTACTGTATTATATTAAAATTTAAGTTTATCAATAATCATATGCAATGCTTTAAAAATATATATCAGGAACTTTAATGAAGTAAGAAATTCATGGTCAGGTTTCTGAAGTGAAAAAGTTTACATATTTCATTCTACTTATATATATCAAGGGGAATTCAATTTGTCTAGGAATTTACATCTACAAATAATTTTAAGTGATTTCTAAACACAGTATTTTTTGATGTGTTAAAACTACAGTGACCCAGGTTATGAAGACATGCATGTACATTTAACAGTAATCCCACAAGGAGTAATTTGTAGTTCAGTTTTTCTACTCATGCATGTTCTACTCATGCATCACAAGTAAAACACTTGTGATTAATTTTGTGGAGGTACGGAGGTGTTTCTGTATGATTAGACCCATAAATTCTATTCATCATTTAAGAAAATAGACTTAAAAAGAGAAAGCCAGCTATGTCATGGCTCTGAACACCATCAGAAAGCTGTACAGCACCATTTACAGTGTACAGTTTACATCATATTTGAACATCACATGAACTGTGACCAACGCTGAAATGTACAAGTGAAGTTTTGGTCTGGTGTGGTAATGTAGAGTACATTTTGAATCCACCATTCGCTTACTGCAAATGAGTTCAATAAGTGGATACAGACAATAGGATTATACTTTATTTACCTTCATTTACCTTCCTTTCCCCCCAAAAAAATGGGTTGGGCCACGTTACCTTAGGTTTCTAAGGGTTGGCAATCCACCAAAATATATTTTCTCATGTCCTTTTAAGTTGAGCCCAGAGTGGCTGCCTGTAGAAGTTGTTGCTATATTCTCTTCTTCATTGGTGTCTATGTCCACAATTGATATGTTAGCTGGAAGAGATTGGAGATTAGTTTCAAAAATCAGACACAAACAATGACGTCAATGTAAGAAACCAAAGAGAAAATATTTGGAAGATTCCCAGATGAAGGGAGAGGCAAGAAGGTTTTTTGTTTGTTTGTTTGTTTGTTTCAGTTAAAACACTGGGTTTTGAAATTGTCAGTAATGGACAAGGGGAGACCCACACTTTTCTGAAAAGATATAGCAATTCTGTATGCTTTTATATATTCTCCAAACCAGTTTCAATTTGATATGTTCTCTGTGTCAATGTAATTTGGAGCTAACATTTCAGGACAAACTCAAGACAGAAGAGATCATTTTACATTTAATTTGTGATTTCAGTCCAAAGGTTGACACATGAGTAGTTTTTTTGTTTGTTTGTTTGTTTGTTTTTTGAGTAAAAGTTAGTTAAAGATTATCATGATGTGCCTAAGAGATTGACAATCAGTCACTCTAAACAAATTTCAGCCCAAAGTATTCAATTGCTGTCATGTCTAATCTCAGTCTGGATTCACTGATGAACTATATAAAAACATCCTATTTAAATACTTGTTCATCCATGTTTTCAATGTATGGATTAATACAGAATTTAAGATTCACTGAGAGAGACATGACATGCTGAAAAGTGCTGTGTAGTCCCCAAGGAAGAAGGGAACGTTATTCCTCAGAGATGGAAAAAAAGAGCTCTTTCCTTTATTCTTTGCTCCTTTCCGTCCCTATTCTTTGCCAACTTTGCCCCTCCTTCCTTCCTAGCTTCCTTCCTTGCTTCCTTCTTTTTTTTTTTCTTTTTTTCTTTTTTTTTTTCCCCAGACAATTAAATGCACAAAATTACTTCTAATATACAAGTGAGTCCGTTGTAGAAGCAGCTGACTAAATAAACATCCTTTAAAGAGAGAAGGAATGTAAAAAACCTGAAACTATTTGTTTTTCAGGAGTGAAAGAGAATTGACTGGAGGATAGACTTCTTTGCTGTGCCTTACTGTAAATAGACTAAGAATAATTTTCTATACCTGTATCTTCTATACAAACACATAATATGTTTGAATGGTATGAATGAATTACAATTATGTGACATTGTATTTTATCTTAATATGTTTTGAGTTAAGTATGGGCCAAGATAATTGAATATAAATAAGGTGCACCAAATCTAGAGGTGAGAACTTAGAGTTGTTCTGACTAGTTGCCCAGCTCTCAAGTCCACTTCATCTAAATGACAAGAGTGAGTCTGTATTTGAGATGTGAAGGTCAGGTGGAGAGCTGGCACTGAAGAGGTCAGAGGAGGAAAAGCATATTTAAGGGGCTCTTGGTGATTCAGAAGATTCAGAAGGCACGGAGACTTTAGCACATAAAGATAGTGTGCCACAGAAGTCTGTTGGAAATGGTTGCTGTGCTCATCTGCTGAGATACTGTACTATCAGTATTTAATGCATTGCTTTTAAAAGAGTTTTGGGATATGCTGAGTATGAAAGGACTGTACAGCAAAAAAGCTATTGCTATCCTAACAAAAATCATGCAGGTTTGTTTTATTATTTTGAACAACATCAGGGAACTGATGGAAAAGCTTCTTTATTTCCCCACTTTGGAGCTTTTTAGAATGCAATTTACACAGCTGTAAAGCAGAATTATGCATGAAAAATAAGCCACCTGTTTCAAAAGAATATCATAAAAGGCCTGTTTGACACTGTAATCACTCAGATGCAGCCCAACATACCTGTAATCTAAGTAAAAGTTGCTAAACCACTAGAATTTCATAATTTCGCAGATTTTGCACATTGTTTTCCCCATAATTAGATAATTCTGTATGAGATAGGTAACTGGGAAGCTCATGGTGTTAACAACACAGGAACTCACCTTGCTTCTGAATTCTTGACAGGGTGAAAGATTTCCATCTGCCATCATTATGATTTTGGTTGCTGATAACAGAAGCTGTACCTGAACCCAGATCATAGCTGACTTTTATACGCCCATCACTGAGTTCTACACTCATGAAATCCTTCTGTTAATGAAAGGGATTAGATATGTAAATTATGATTCTTGTTCATTTTGGTAAGAGGCATATAACATTAAATAAACACTTTCTTTTCTGAGTGACAACAGATGACTTTTTGCAAGTTTTTTAAAAAATCCACTTAAGTGTTTACTGCCTAGGACTGAAGTGTATGAAAGTCTGCTGTTAGTTCTATTTTCCCCTGAGGACTGCTGTTCATAACTACTGGCCCATATGAAAAGAATAAGGAAAGGAGGATAAGAAAAGGACACTGTTCCCAGTCAGGCTTACAAATCAGTCTAGATCAGAGATACTGAAACTGAGTTACTCCCAATTCACATGAGAATCCAGCTGGATGTTTTTATAACTTCTCCTATTATCCACACACATTTGATAATGCATATGAATTAAAATCCTGAGTTATCCTGAGAAACATTATAACTAATGTTTCTAGTCTCTCTTTTAGCAGTAAAAGGAACAGTTTGTAAATCTCATTAAAAACGTCATCACCATCACATCCTGTTTGTTGCACCATCCAGTTCCCCTTTAATACCACTCACATTAGAAACAAACTTTTTCCACAGATTAGTAGGACTTCCATCTAAGAGTTCTCTCTTTCCATATTCTCCTTCTCCCTGCTTCCTCTTATGATATTTTAAACTATAAAAGTATATATATAATCGGCAATGTCTGTACAGGTTAACATTTGGGATAAATGTGTTAATCATTAATAATTCCAGAAAATCTGGAATCTAACAACTGGATGTGCTCACAAGTCTGTTAACCCTAGGCAGCCAGCTTGCATACGGTAACATTGTCTGTCATCATTTGGATATCAAACAGCATCATACCAGGACAGTGCTAGATTCAATTTCTATGTTTTCATATGATGAATATGATATGCTGAAGCCATTGTAAAGATGATATGATATGAATATGATATGATGAAGACATTGTAAAGATGGCATGAAATCTGTAAGGAGTGTGGAGGCTAATTGGTTGTTCTTACCAAGTCCTCAGTAGCAAGATACATCATCAGGGCATTGGACGAGAAGGTCCTGAATTTGAACATGACTGTGGAAATATTAGGGTTCCAGCGAATTGGGCGGCTCACCACTGCATAGCTGTCACCATCAAACTGGACTGTCCCTTCACCATCTGCCACCTGTGGGCTGAAAAGGGGCAATTTCAACCAGTTTCCTTTTCCATGTGAGGTTAAAAGAGAAAAAAAAAACAAAAAACAGTGTGGAGGAGAGAGGGGGAGGGAAGTGGGAAGGAGCAGGGGGGCAAGAAGATGTCTTTGGGAGTCTTCCTGAACTTGGTTTGATTTTACATCAAAACCACATTCTGATAAGTGGGGCTGTAAGGTCAGCTCAGCTCACTAACTGTCCAACAAGAAAGCACTTTTGGGCCTGTTGTACATCTCTTGTGCTCTATAACAAGTCATTTTGCAATTCTCAGTATAAATAAGCATTTATGTCTTGGTTTTGCTACTGCTACTGTCTTTACAACTTCTGGAGGCCCCAGAGTGAAAACCCTGGAAATTGTGATTCTTTGTTTACACACAGGCTACAAACACCGCAAGAGGAAAAGCATCAGTCCCTCCACAGATTTTTGGCATTCCTGCCATTAAAGAGCAGAAAAATTGAGGCTCTGAGATTGTTTAATGTATTTTTTTTTTTTAATGATGGACTTATCTTGTCCATCTCTGTCACACAGATCAGACAGCTGCAAGACAGTAATCTTTCAGTTAATCAGAAACATAATTATAGTTGAACATGGGATCTACATGTGGAATACTGGCTATGGGCATGTTTTGCATTTAACTTAACACACATACAGTGATGTTGAACGTAGCTCTCTTGCCCTACATAGCTACATTTAACAGTAAGTTTTTGCAAATAGATTTTGCTGGAGAACTGGACTCTTTCTGATACCGGAACTGGAACTTTCTGATACTGGTTAAGGCAAAAGGGAGCTTTTAATACAGTTTTTCACGAATTTAAAGTCTAATATTCTTTATATCAATCTTCCTCCCACTCACCCAGCTCCAAGCTAGTAGATCTACATTATCACTAATGAATGAGGAAATTAAATTTCTCTAGGGATCCTGCTTTCTCTAGGGAACCTGCTTTGGCAGAGGGGTTGGACCTGACAATCTCTTGAGGTCCCTTCCAACCCCTACAATTCTGTGATTCTGTGGAATTTAGGCAGAGATCCACATGAAGTTCAGGTATCTCCACGACTTCTTTGGAACTGAAATGCATATATCATCATGATCCTTAAGTTTTGACCTAAGCATCAAGAGCCTAACTAGGCTGCTTGTTTGAAAACTAGTCTAGTCTTAACCTCTCTGACCGAGTCTACAGCTATTTTACTTAACACAGCATGAGCTCTATATGATATACTGACACTGCCAAACTCACTAAAAACCAAGAGTTGATGCTTCCATGCAATTGGTTACTATGAAAGCTATAAACCAGGATGTGAGAGATGCATAATCACTCTTTACACAACAATTCCCAGAACTATGCCACAGGATAGGGTGGTGCCTCTGGATGGGGTTCCTCACCAGTGTGGCTTCCGACGATGAGATATGGCACAAAAACATGTTTGAGATTAGCTCAGTGGAAAATGGGAAGGAAGACGGGTCACAACTCTTCAAGGACAAGGTCACACCAGAAAGGAAGTAACTTATTTTGTTGCAAAAATTCCTGAAAAGAGTTCTGAGCCTGTCTATATATGTGACTCCTGGTCCTGTCCAGATGGGTCATTTACCTACCTTACCTGGAACCACAGGCCACTGACAGGACAGGATATCTGTTTCTCTTTTGAGAAAAGAAACAGCTTTGCCCTTTGGTGTCTCTACTCACTCACAGTGGTGGCTGTAATGCCACTCTGAGGAGTCTGACCCTGCCCCGTGCTGCATGATGTGCACGCACACACCCTACTGCTGCAAAATCCTATCCATGTGCCAGACTCTGTCCCACTGTAGATCTCACACTCTCTCGTGTTTTGACTAATCCCGGCCACCGATTAGGTGGAGTCTTTGCATCACAGCACTGTTACACCATCTGAATTCTGTAAAGACACTGACCACATTACAAACCAAATCCATTGCTTTACCGCTTGATATAATTGCGATCTAACTTTTCATTTCCTACAACTCTCAGCTTAGTGTACAACTCATAGCTGTCCATTGGAACTTGATGGCTGCTGCAGAATTTCCTGCTGCTTACAACAGACTGTAGCATCCCCACGGACAGGTTCACAAAGGAGCATAAGAAGCAGTCAGTGCATTACCTACCTGACAGCACACCCTTTGCAGTCTCCCTCAATATCCCTGAAATTCCACAGTCCTATGGGTTTGCTGTCTAGAAAGGTCTCACCCATGCAGCCAGTGAAAGTGGTGACTCTAACAGCATCTGACTTCTGTAACAGAAAACACAAACATCTTTAGAACTCAATGAAATAACTAGTATGAAAGTCACAAATATCAGAAGATGTTTCTTATTATTTTAAATATTATGAGAAATATTTGATCTATTTAATCCTATGGAACAATTGAACAGCTAAAAAAATGAGGTAAATTTTGTTTCAGTCAGAATGGAAAAGTCCATTTATTTGAGACCCAGGGGAAGGCCTATGCAGAATGATTCCTGGAGAATGAGAAGCTGCCCTAGGTTCTACCTCACCATCTGCCTTCTGGCCTTTTGGAAAGCTGTCTGCTTGCAGTAGTCCCACAGTAGAATCTTTTTGAGGTCTGTGTTTTTGTTTAAGACATCAAGTAAAGAGCTATGAGGAATCTTGACCACAGTACAATTAGCAAAATGTTCCTATTGTACTTCTCAAAAGCCTTGAAATTCAGCAGACCATACAAGCTAACAGACTGAATGTGGACTCAGCTGACTACTCCTGTAAAGGTCATGCTGAATTTTGGATGCTGAAAAATTGCAGCTGGCAAGGAGATTAAAACTTTTAACACATCAAAACTCATCAAGCTTGGGTCACACACATGGGGGGTAATGCTCGTTTAGTATGGTACTACATGGTACATACCATAGTACCATGGTATGGTACTATGGCACTACATGGCAGTACACAGAGTACTCACCTAATAAAGATCTTTCTAAAAATACCTGGTTTCATTTAAATTTCACTTCATC
Source organism: Netta rufina (assembly GCF_964035555.1). Classification (NCBI taxonomy): domain Eukaryota; kingdom Metazoa; phylum Chordata; class Aves; order Anseriformes; family Anatidae; genus Netta; species Netta rufina. Next base: position 82,499,231 of record NC_140125.1, on the reverse strand, counting down.
AATATGAACTGATTGAAAATCTATATATTTAGCTATTTGAGATAGACAAGCACCTGCTGTTTTCCACATGGTGATTACAAATATTAAGATCTTGCAAGAGAATATGAAGAAGTGCAACTTGAAAATATTCAAGCAAAAGTATGACTCAAAAGACTTAATGTGCTGTTGATATTTCCCAGGGTAATTGAGAAGGTTTTAATTAGTAACAAGTATGAACTTAATGTCACTTCTGAGAAAATCATGACATCTATGCATCATAGTCTTCTACTACTCAAGTCAAATGAAAGATGTTTTTTAAAAACTGTTTTTTTTTTAAACTGAAAAACTGAAAAGAACTGCATTCTTTCTGAATACATTGCAAAAAAATTTGCAAAAAGGGATTTAGCTGAAACTCCAAGGACAAATCTAATGCCTATCTGATCATGTAGCCCAAAGCCCAATAATATGAAAAGATTTAAAAAATATCAGTGACCTTGACAGATGTCCAAAACATTCAAAGTTTTAGAAAAGATTCTTAGTTTAACACTTCATTTTGTGAACTTGACAAATCTACTATACGATAACAAGCATTCAAAAAAAAAAAAGTTATATATTTTTATTATTATTTTTTTTTATTATTCATTTGGCATCTGATTTTCTGCAGCATCCATAGTTTCTGTTCTGGTTCAGTACTGTACCTCACTCTTGATCCTAGAACTGTCTTACATGCTGAAGTGTGCTCAGTATCCACCTGTGCCTCACTGTATCTAACTAAAGCAAGAAAGAAAAGCATTCAGTAAAGGATTCAGATATTACTACTACATTACTATGTCCCAAGCTCTTGTGTTTAACAAGGTTCATCAAGAGCCTTTGAACCCTTTTCCCTCTAGAGATTATTTGCCATTTTTATATTTCTAACTTTTTCTTAAATACAGCTTCATGAAGCTTCATCATTAAGTAATTCTTGTTGACTGAGTGCTATTCAAATAATGTTAGTATTTAAATAATAAGTAAAACTCCAAATAAATACTAATAATATTAGATAATAAAACTGAAATATTAGGCATCATATATAACATTAAATATTTTGAAACCCAACCTAAATTAAGTAAGATGACCTTTGTTAGGGGGTTTGATATTTTGTTGGAGTGGTAGGTGCCAGCTTTGGGGCCTGGTTACTCGAATAATAGATACGATCACTCTTTTTTTACACCTTTGCTGCACTTTTTCTACCGTGAGGCTGCAAATACTAAGAGCGCTTTATGTAACAATAAAATATTTATAAAACTTAAACGTAGAGATGACTTCAAGTAAAACATACTTTTTTATTAGCCTAATGTGACAGCTTTGCTTTGGAAGTTTGGACTAGGCACAAGACTACTTTATGCCATGAAACAGAACAGCAGTTGCTGTATTACTGAAATATTTCTGATTCTCTTGATTCTTAAAGGAAACATAAGATTTTTTTTCCAAGTAGAATTCCTGTCAAATCTCTGGAATTTTGATGTTCTAGACCTGTGCATATATAAATCGTGTTATTATACTTCAGTACTTGCCCCACTTGTGCTCTGCTAACTCACAAGTGAAATTTAAAATAGAATTCAATTAAGACTTGAGTTTGGGTTGGCATTTGAGTTTGAAGTTTCATGACTCCTCCAGTGGATCACCCAAAGATAACAGGCCAAAAAACACTCAACCACTTATTTTCTACAGTCTCAACTGATTCAAAGAAATTTAAATAATTTATTAACCAAAGTCTCAAGTGGTTTTCTAAATGTGGAACAATGAAATTATTTTTTTCAATCATAATTCTGGCAGTTATGATTGTTACCTGATTTATCCAGTCTATCTTCATGAGCTATCAATCAGTCTCTGAGAGTTGGGTAGGCATAAACATCCCCATAGACTCTATGGACTCGTGTGCATTTGAGTCTTTGGTCATTATAGCTATATAAAACACTGCAAGCAATGAACAGTCCCAATTCTGCTCAGTGGAGTGTTTATTCCACTGAGTTATTATGGCAAGTAATAAATGAGACATAATGCCAATGTAATTAAATTTGTTACTGGTGAAAACAGCAGTAGAAACTATCACTTATTGAACATAAAAAGAAATAATAACCAAGAATGTAAGAAAGCTGAGAAGAATTATTAGGTGTGGGAGATAAACCACCTCTTCCTGCTTTATTTCTATTGCCTTTGAGAAAGCAGATCAGAGGTATAGAGTACAGAGAACCAATGAGGCCATTCTCATTTGTAAGGGTCGCTGATCTCTGCAGTACAGAGCTGCTTTTAGCAACTGATGATTCAGTAATTTGTAGAAATATGTTTCAAGGGTTCTTGTTTATGGCTCACAGAAGAAAGCAAACACCTTTAGTTGTAGATAGAAAGCTGGAAGGTGGAGAGCAAACCAGGCTGCGCTGAGAACATAGGAAAAGATGACAAAGTTTGCTCTCTCATACATAATGAGCTATGAATTTGTGCAAGTTTGAAAATGACTGTGCTCCAAAACGTATGGCTATGTTTTAAGATAAAGCTGACTACAAGACACTGATTTCAAGTAAGTAGAATCTACATTTTCTATTTATCTTGTATCCTCTTATTTTCTCTGTCTTGAAAAGTGGTATATGCAGCCAAATAGTTCGGTGTTTCCCCTCTGAATGGGAACATCTATATACATAGACCAGAACAATCTAGAAAGCTGAAATTTCTAAAATATAGAAAGTTGAACCATAAAATATTGTGCTACTTCAATTTTCAAGGCCATGTAAAAACTTTAGTTCAAAAAAAGTTCCTTTAGTTCACCGATTGGGAATGTTTTAACGTTTTTTTTTTCCTTTTTTTTTATTATTATTTTTTTATTTTTTTTATTCTGTTATTTTTGATAATGTTAAGATGTTCAACATTTAAAAAAATATATCAAAATAGTGATTAGGAACAAACTAGTTTTGTAAAGAATTTCACTGGAACATATATGTTAATTGCTACTTATTGGAGAACATTTTTACCAAAAGATTTTCATTCTTTTTATTTGGCATAAATCTTGTATTCATTCCCATTAAGTTAAGCAATGTGCAAGCAGTCACCAGAAAAATAAATGGGCAAAAGAAAGAGAAAATAGATCAGGGATCAGATGCAGGTAGCAGTTTAAAAGAAAGGTTGCACAGCAGAAAACCAGGAATAAAAATTAAGAAAATAAAGCAAAACACATGAAGTAGACATGAGGTAGACTGCAAAGGAGGAAGCAATACTGCAGGTACATGAAAAAAAATACTGAATGCAAAGGAATATATATTGTTACATGCATTGTTAGGAGACCAGGAATGTATGGAAACAGAAATTACTTCCTGTCACTATGAACTATGTCCTGTTGGAACAGCAATGCAAAGGCAAAGCATCCAGCTACCCAGCGGGAATTAGTTGTTTGGGCTAAACAACTAATGGACCACTGCAGCCAGCCACCAGGCTTCTGATCAGAAGTTACGGGATAGGCAGAGAAACTTCAGGTTTTCACAACTACATCTCTAGGCAAATCCTAATAATCTTTCAAGAGCACATGTGCTACTAAAGCACTTCCTACAATGACTCCAACACACTATTTTTACCATTTTTACTGTAAGAAATAATGAAAAGCGTCCACATAAATAATCATTTAATACACCAGTGCTGTATTTTACCTTTATTTTTCCATTCTATAAACATTACCTTTATTTTTCCAGTTAAGCCTCCAACAAACAGCATAGCATTAGCATCTACATCCAGAATGGTATATCCAGGTGGAGAGACAGCACTGAATGTGGCAGGCACAATGCTGGCTTTGGGACCATCTAGGGCTCGCACTGATATAGTACCATTTTTCCCAGTCCTGGACATTTGAACAAAATAAATAAGGCACACAGAGTCAATAGTTACATCAAATACAGTAACGAGTCTGTTTTGGATGGCATCTTTGAATACAAGTCAGTAATACACGTCTCTATATGTTTAATCGTGATATAAGTGAATAGACTCTTTTGTCTTTGTAAGGTAAAAACAGCTTTTTATATATTTATTTTTTCTTCACTTCTATCCCCCTTATGCAAAAAATTCAATATACAGATGAAATGGAACTTTCATTAACTAAAACAAGAAACCATTTTTTTTCTCCAATGTTGTGATGAAATTAGACTTCAGTAATTGTTTCTTGATGTAACAAATGAGATAGGCAAGGATCCAAATTAAATTTTTGAATTTTGTAAGATTTATTAGGTTATTTTTGCAATAAAATGAATGATCAAGTGACAAAGTACTTCAGTTTGCTTCACTGTGATGCACAGATTTTGTACTTTCTACAGTGGAGCTCTCTGCTTATCAAACAGGCACAAACAGGCACAGTGGTTGGTATTGTCCTCTACAAACCACATCAAATACTGATGATAACAGTAACAATAAAGGGATTTACCATTTGTTAATAGTACCTGCAGCAGTTCTTTTTCTACTCATTAGGTCGTTATGTTAATATAGTGCCTGGCATGGAAAGAATTGGCTGCTGGAGTTTTACAACAGAAGGAACAGAATGTGGAGAGAGATGATTCAGGTATATTGAAAGGTATTTGAAAGACTTTGAATAATTTTGAATCCCTTGCAGTTAACTTCCGTAATATTTTACTATCTTTTAGGTACGGATAGTAGCTTTTACTCTGAAGTAAACTATTAGGCATTTATGGCCACGCCACAAATTATTGGTTCCTCTCAGACAGTTGGAGCCCAACCAACTCACATAATTTCTTATCAGGCCATCATATGATTATAGAAATAAGCGAGTCAAATCCTATCATGTGCAGATGAAGTACCTAGTATGTTCATTAATGTGGTGGAGCAGTGGCTGGGAGATGAGGTAGGCAGAGGGAGACCATGTACTGTGAATTTATGGATGGAAACTTTGGAAATGGCTGCTTTATCTCATTTTTAATAGGATGTCAGATTTCACATGACCATTGCCAAGTTAATCTGGAAATTCCTAACACAGATGCCTTATCTTGCAACTCCAAACACCACTGAAAGATTCATCATTACAGAGAACTTTTAAGACATATATGCTTGATAATTAGTACAGAAATACATGTACACTTTTAAATAAAGCTTATTTTATTTTTCCATATCAGTTTGCAGTGAGTGTATACCTGTGAAGAGTGACTATACTTTTTTTTTTTTTTAGGTGACCTGCTGTATTTTGTTGGCTACTTATTTATACTCTAAAAATTAAACACTACCTGTTCTCAAGCTAAAACAAACAAACAAACAAAACACAACAAAAAACACGACAGATTTTTTTTCATAAAACAGATATCTATGAGTTTGCCTATATTTTGTTTCTAAGGAAAGAAAAGTGATTAAATAAAGCTGATAAAATTCACCAAAAAAAAACCCATATGTAGTTTTTCTAGACTAAAAAGTTGCACACCTGCCCTATAAAGATAGTAAGTCACAGCTAGAAAGTAAAACATACATCCAAACAAACAAAAAAATCTTTTGTTTTCTAAACTCCCAAACTTTGCTTCATGTAAAGATGAAAAATTCCTTTTTTGTCTAATTAGAAAAAAAAAAAAAAAAAATGATTGGCTTGGGGCATTGAAGTTGCAAGTAAACTAAAAGTTAAAAGCATAACTTCATGAAAACCTGTCATTTCTCTTAAATGAAGCTTTACTTAATTAATGGAAGAATGCATAGGTTAGGCTAGTGAATAAGCTGAAAGATGACTGCTATCCCGTACTTACATAATCTTTGCACTTAGAAAGTATGCTGGACCAGGGCTCTAGAGAATGGTAAAATCATGGAAAACTATGTATTTTATGTCAAACAAACAAACAAACAAACAACTTCTTCAGAAATTCCTTTGGATCAGAACCTATCACCCAAAAAACAGAAGAAATTGAGAATTGTCTTATGAAATATCATATAACTGGAAATAAGTAATTCAAAGGAAAAAAAAAGAGAAAAGGTTTTCATTTAGTTGTGACAGTCTGACAGTCATGTGTCAGTCATGATAAATTTTTCCTGAACTGTGAAGCAGGGTTGCAAATTATTTTGAGGATTTTCATCCAATGGGAAATATCTTCTTGAATCCATGCCATCTTGTCTGCCCTGGAGACAGGGATATCAAGGCTTTCAATGTGAAAACCACACATTTGCAGTGAAATACAGGAACTTTTCAGTCACTTCTAGCTTGATCTGGCAATGCTGGAAATAACATACATGCGACTTTCAGGGAATCTCCTAAATGACATCTGTGGTATGTGAACACAGAATTACTCCCAATCATTTTAAAGTAGTGGGCTAAAGCAATCCACGGTCTTCTAAATGATTTGTTGTTGTTGCAAACTCCGTTTAATGACAATATTTGACCTTGTATTCCTAAATCAACTGAATGCTAATTAGATACTTTTTTTTATGCAACAGAAATTCCAAATTTCGATTTTATTTTTCCTAAGTTTATTGATGCAAAGCCCTCTAATGGACTTCAAAATACAGTTCTCAATGTAGTAATTATGAAAAGGCTAACAGTTACTAGAGACTTTTACTGAACTGCTTATGCTCTCTGAAAGAAAGTCATTAGCACTTTCAATCTCTATTGTGCTGAAATCACGATTCAGTGAAACTAGTTTAAAAGCATCCAAGTGAAATAAAACAGAAGTCACTCAGCAGATCGACGCTTTTTAGGGTGCTTAATATGTCACAAATATCATGGGTGTCTTTAATCTTCAGACAAATTGAAAGGATAATGACAGAGTCTCTTCCATAAATAATTCTATCTTATTTAGGGAGGACAACTGAGCTTGAAGAAGGAACTTGGCTACCTTGACAGCAAAATGACATTTGTGTCCAATGTACGACAAGTTATCAGGTTAGAAAATACTGTTCTAGTCAGAATCAGTTCTTGCAAAACTGGTGGATTAAAGACGTACCAGTGCTGAGTGGCTGATCATCTGAAAAAAAATAAATTACAATAGCATGCATGCAGTATATACTCGTTAGGAGATGCATGATGCAAATGAGATGACTTTTGCAAGTCATCAGCATTAGATTACAGAATACCATGAAGAAATCTTCGCTCCTTGGTCCCCTGAGAGCAAATAAAACCTTTACTAGAAAGTATGACTTAGATTTGCGACAGTAGTTTATGACTGAATTATTTCTGAGCTGGGCTGGATGTGTTTACTATGAACTTCTGATTCAACTGTCTTTCGTCCTTAAAAGAAGGATGCTGCTTAAACTCTGTCATTAACAATGATAATACTTAGAGTGCACTTGATTAAAATCACGGCTAATCAGATTCTGCTCCTAATTGAAGCCTGCTGAAGTCAAGTGACATTGTTTCACTGATCTAGAGAGCCTCAAAAATACTCTAGCATGTATTTGAAGGTTCACACAAAAGTGACAGTTTGCATGTTGTAAGCTTGCCTCAAATCTTTTTGTTGCAAACTGTTTATGCCATATTTTCCTTCATTAATTGACACTTTGATAGATTGTAGTTCTTGGTAAGATTTGCCTCTCTAACAGGTAAGTAACTCTGTGATAGTTAAGTTCCTATACCATCAAAGTATAGGGAATTGCTTATTCCATAGGCATATGCTGCACTAAAGGAATAAATAAATTTTACTTCAATTCCATACAAATAAAGTTTAAAATATTTATTTGATAACCTCTGTATATACAATAACATGCAAAGTATTAGTATACTTTAAATAAAAAGGAGAGAAAAATTAAAAGCCTCTGAGAAAAACAGATGCAGTAATTATTAAATTGGTCTTAACAAATGGGAAAATTTGGCCCAGAAGTTAACTGAACTGAGTATCCCTGATCATTATTCAACAGTCAGCTGTTTCATATTTAGACTTCACTCAATATACTGAATGATTTTGAGAATTTCATGACCTCTGTGCTACCACATTTTCACATGGCCTTTTGGGATCCTTGATTAAAAACTGCTGTGAAAACCTTTAAACCTACCATATCATTATTAACATGTGTCAATGCGTGTTGCCACTGAAATCCAAGGCAAAATTCAGCAAGGCCAAAATTTCATTTTATGTCCCCCCTCTAAGTGGATGCCCTGCTCTGGCTGTTCTGGCAGCTTACAGGTTGCTGAAAAAAATCTGTAGCTGCAACTGAGTAGAAATTTAGAGAAAAAATGTGAGTGAATGAGATAAGTAAAACAGTCCTACAGCTTCTGAAGGGAGTCCAAGGAGAATTATCAAATGGACTAAAACGTTCGAAGATGGAAAATCTTCAGTAAGGTACGTTATTTATGAAGTCTGCCTTAAGAATACAAAATCAGTCCTGAGTTCTTTTGTCTTGATCCCACAAATCCGACTAATGACTCTGCAATGTAATTCTCCTGAATGATGCTCTGTACTTCAAATTTGTGCAGCTGTAATTGTTCCAAATTGCTGATCCAGCAGTTTGTTTAAAACTAATGGCATACACACCCTATATATCCAGAATAAGCAGTTTAATAGGCAATGTGCATTTGTTGGATGTGTGAATTTTCATACCATGTCCTGGCTCCATATTCTGCTGAAGCAGCCTTAAGTTTGGCATTACTGTGTCATGAATCTGCTTTACTATGCATAATATGAAATGACAAAGACTTCAACAATTCCTATTGTACCACAGTTTGCATTTTCCAAGCAATAAGGCTTCATTAAGCCAGCTTCAAGAGCAAGTACCATAATTTTATTTATTTATCCGCTCTGAATGTCTGATTTCTGTGATTTCAATAAATTATTTAAATTGGATGCCATTTCCTCCTCTCAGACCTATGGATGTAACTGGAATTAGAATGATTTTCTTTCTCTCATTGTCTGACTGTACTATCACTTCTATGTTTAATACGATGTGAAATTAACATGCATGGATGCAACAAGAACTAGCTTCATATCAGATCGCAATATAGATGATGTCACCTGAATTATTAAGATTTGTTCATAAGTAGAGGATAAAGAATATAGTTATCTATCCTTATGCTGTAAATATTATACCTTATGTAGTATCTATTCTATATAAATGGAAAATACAGGATTCAAGTAAGTAATGTGAAATTTGAATATTAATGTATTTATATTTGATCATGATCATGAATATGATCAAAGGTCTGGAGTACCACTCCTATGAAGACAGGTTGAGGGATTTGGAGTTCAAAATCAGCCTGGAGAAGCGAAGACTGGGAAAACCTTACAGTGGCCTTCCAGTACCTAAAGGGGGCCTACATGAAAGCTGGGGAGGGACTCTTTGTCAGGATAGGACAAGGCATAATGGCTTTAAACTAAAAGAGGGTAGGTTTAGATTAGATATAACGAAGAAATTCATCACTCGGAGGGTGGTGAAGCCTTGGAACAAGTTGCCCAGAGAAGCAATACTTCCACATCCCTGGAAGTATTCAAGGCCAGGCTGGATGGGGTTTTGGGCAACCTGGTGTGGTGGGGGCAAGGGGGTTGGAACTTGATGGTCTTTAAGGTACCTTCCAACCCAAACCATTCTATGATTTCATATTACTAAAGCTCAAAAGCATTCAAAACTGATCTCATAGAAGTACAAAGTATAGTTTCCAGAATATTTTATCCTTGATTTTTTCATAAGCTTTATCTTTTAAAATACCTCCAGTCTGAAGAGACATTCCAGCTATGGAAAAGGCATTTTGAGTAAGAATCAAGATGCTGATGTATGACAGACCACTCATTTGCAGTATTGTATCAAGATGTGACATTCAGAAATTGTGCTACTCTTTGAAATTGAAGGTGGAAAGAATAGTAGTTATCTTTTTGTGTGTCAAATCCTGTACTGATTTTTAAAGTATGCTAGCTGAAGAAGAGTGATAGGTAGTTTATAGACTAATAGGTAAGAAGAAGGGAATAGAAGCAGTCATAGATTGTTGATATTAGAGGGGAAATACATTATGAAAATAAATTCTTGATACAGAACAATTAATATTTCAATAGCATTTGTAGTATTCACTTTTAGTACTATTGGGTGTAGGTTCAAAAGTTTCCACTAAACCAGCCTACCATTTCTCGTATTTACGACAACATCTTGTTTTAAAATTAGATGTTTCAGACATAGCAAATACTTCAATAAACCTGAGACATGTAAACCCATGGAGAGTGGACTGGAAACAGAACTTGCTTAATTTAGCCATTTTTTTTTTTTTTTTTTTAGGAAATAAAACTTTGGAAGTGAAATATATAGGCAATGTATACTTGCCTAGAGGCTTCAATCCGGTACCAAAACCCATCATCAATGGTCAGATCTGGATACTCTACCCGTCCAACACCAGATCCCACATCCCACAGGAAGCTCACCTTGCCTTTGCGCATCTCTATGGCCAAGAAGTCAGTCTACATAGAAAATATGAAAATAGAAGCAATATCATACTCTGATTAAAGGAAGCTCTCCAGAACTCTTCCCATTTCAGAAGGCATCAGAACAGAGTATCATAAACCCATATATAATAAAGTATGGAAAATAACTCTAACAGTGACTAAGAATCGGATTGTTCTTTCCCTGCTTTCCTTGGTTCAAATAAGTCAAAGATGACAAAAGACTGGTGTTAGTGATATGCAGCAAATTGCTGCTAAACATGCAGAAGTGTTAATATTGTAGGCACTAAGAGAAGGATTTAACTGAGACAAACATTATTTGTAAAACATCCATTGGATGGCAGAAACATGTCAGGATTCTAGGCTAACATATGATACCATCTAGCCTCTTCATTCTGTATTAGGTAAATAAAATATATAGTTCAAAATGTTAGAAATAGAATGTTTTTCCCATTTACAGAATTATTATTGATTATTCTAGAGTGCTCATGGGAAACGGAATCATTCATCATCATTATGCTTGCAGTTGTAGACGTGACTGAAAATTACAATAAATTTGAGCTTTGACAGATGCAAGATGATTAGCTACTTCTTTCCCAAGGGAAAACCTACAACCAACCCAAAGTTTACTCGTTGCACTGTGAATTTTAAAGCTCTAACGCAGTTCATGCAGAACTCTGATTTCATATCTAATTAAAAATACAAAAAAATATTTACTGATTGTATTTTAGAAGTCCTTATGTTAATACTAAAGACATTAAATGTCTGGTTTATCATAGGCCCTCAACTATTGCTCTGAAGCCTTGAGGAGGAAAAAATAAGCCTTTTTCATCTTCTGTGTTTGTCAGTAATCTGATTTGATTGAGCAACGCTGACATGAAAAGCAGGAGATACACTTACAAACTTGGCACTTCCAAGGTAAAAAAGCAGATTGTCAGCAACTACAGTCTTCACATTGACAATGACAGTGTTGTATGTTCCCTTCTTTATTTCTGGTCTGTATGTGCGAATACAATTGCCTCCAGAAGACACGGACACTTTGATCTTCAAAAAAAAAACAAACAACAGAGCAGAAATAATTCAGTTTGCTGCTTATTATTACAGAAGTAACTTAAGAGGCTTCTAAATAACTGTTTTTTTTGTTGTTGTTGTTGTTTTAAAATTATTATTTTGTATATATTTTTTTTATTCTTCCTTACCATTTCCATGTTACATGTAGCAGGGAGTTGCTTGGATATATACAGGAGGCAGAAATGGAATTTTCTTTTTGGGATTGTTTCTTATATTTTGATTAAAAGGCAGTAAAAGCTCTTTCTGGCATTCAGGTGTGAAAGGACAAACTGTATGGATTAAAATAGCTAGAAGATTAACTGGTCTAACACAAGCAGCAGGGGAATTCTGACAGTGGAGATAACCTATAACTAGGACATAATGCCAGGAAAATATGCAGTGCTCCTGTGCTCCTGAAGGAATTGCAGCACACTGCTTTGGGGTAGACAGGAAGATCTATTTTTTCCTTGCAATATCTTTGATTATGCTAATTTAATACTCCTACCGTGTTTTTTTTTGTTGTTGTTTTTTTTGTTGTTGTTGTTGTTTTTTTTGGTTGTTGTTGTTGTTTTTGTTTGTTTGTTTGTTTTTGTTTAAACCAACAGTTATGTATTGCTGTTATATCATAGCCCCTGATGGAGTTGGTATTCTTTACTAGGTTTCATTTCCACAGCTCAGGTGACATATGCATTTGGACATATGTGTTAGTTTCCTCAGGCTCTGAGCACAGATAAAAAACAGTATACTGTTTGCTTTCATATTGCCAACATAGACATAATGACAGTCCAATGGTATTTCAATTCCAGCTAGACATGTTTATGTATTAGAGTAGATGCAAATAACGGTAGACTCAGTAAAAAGGTGACTTTTGCTTATGGTAAGCTTTGTCAAAAAGGAGATCCATTCTATGACCAAACGTTACTTTTTTAACTCAGAAATGCTAAGCAAATAATTATTTTGAAGCCTTCAGACAGAAGACAAACATAAGAAGAAAACAATTTAATCACTATAACCTGTCTTTATATCGTGAACAAATCTCATTGTGTATATGCTATATACTTCCTTCCTGGGCTCCTATTATTCTGTAAGGTTTTGTTTCCTAATCTCTTTTTCAGGAAGTTTCCTTATGTACCATCTTCAAGAACTCTTTTTTTCACCTTGTTACACTGTGTCACAAGCTGAATAACCTGGTATTATCCAGCTGATCATCAAGTTTGGAATATTACTGAATCAGGGAGATGGATACCACACTCAACAGCCAAATTGAAATACACTCTTAAACCAAGTTTGATTTATCAGAACTCCACATTCTCAGGTAATGTAAGTTCCCTGAAATGAAAATAGGGGCTTAATATCAGTGTTGAGGCAAAACAAAAAACAACAACAAATATTTTTGTTTTCACAACAAACGATGATGTGGTGATTCTCCTGTTGTACTCTCACTCACAGTACTTCTTAAATAATATCTTTTCCATAATCATTCCTACAGATGTCATCTGTTTAACTAGGGTGCATTTTAAATGAAGAAACAAGACACAGAGTGAAAATTATTGGAATATTCTCTGCTTATCTGAGAAATTATATTCCATTCCTTGCTTTCTTTACACATTTTCAGAATTAGAAAGAATTCAGCTCATGGAAAAGAAAGAGAAAATTCAAAAATAAAATCCTAACAAAATTCAAAAGGTAATCTCATGGAGAAAAAGGGCTTACCGAATTAGCTTGCTTCCGAGCTTGGTTTATCAGCTCTTTTATCTGAGAAATGTTTTTCCCTACGTTATCCTGAAGTTCTTTGATTGGCTTGAGTTTATCTAGTAAGCGGTCTGCTTCTTTTTCTAGGTGTTTTATGCTTGAATCTGCATCAGCAACTTCATAAGAAAGAACAAGGCAGAATTTTAAAGTGATGCCAGACAATAATTATAAATTGCAATAAAAAAAAAATCAAGAAAATTCTGCATAAATACTCGTGCAATATTACATGCTATTACTATGAGATATACACTGACTAGGAAGCTACCTGAACAAAATAAGACCATTTAAGAACATTTAGAATTAAGATAATTTAGCAATAGTAGCAAATACTGATGTTAAAGCAGGATTTTGAAGCAGTAACTATGCCTCAGGTCAGGGTGACACTAATGGACAATATTTGCTATAGCATTAATACAGTTATGCACTAAGCATTTACTTGCTTTTTCTAACTGTAGCTTTGAAGAAATATGCTAGATTAATGAAAACTTGTTAGTTTCCATTAGTAACTTCTGCAAAAGGGCTAGAGGACTATAGTTAATTCTTGAATTAACTTGATGTCAATTCATAAATTAACTAAAATGGCAACAACTACAAGATGTTTTAATTCTGATCAGAAGCTTAAAATTCTGTATGCATATTGAAAGCAGATCAAAAATGTGGCACTAAACTGTAAATATATATATATATTTTTTTTTTTCAAGTGAACTTAATGGTTTTACAAAGAGATCTTTTTTCTCTCTTTTTCTTTAAGCTTCAAATGACTTTTTTGCCTTTCAACATACAACTAGTGAACCATATCCTCTCTCTGACAGTTCTGAAGATGTAAGGATTGCAGCACTTGTTTAGCATGAGGGTATGGGATTGTGTGGATGACTGTGAAAGGCACAAATCAGATTTTACCAAAAGAATGTAGGTTGAAGGGAAATAATTATTAAGAAGTTGGATATTGCTTAGATAAAGCATGACAGTCCGTGTATCTAGTTTATGAATACTAACCCAGACACTGATACCAAACCTTCAGGATGTTTCTTAAGGTTTCATAAGTGAGACTAGTTACCAAGACACTTTATCTCAGAGCCTTCAAAAATAATCAAACTACTGGATTATTTTGATGAATGAGAAATGTGGAAGACCATGCAGAAGGTTTGGTGGCAAGCAGTGGAACATCATCTACTGGAAAAAGCACAATAAAAAAAAACACAAACAAACAAACAAAAAAAAAAAAAAAAAAAAAAAAAAAAAAAAAAAAAACAAGAAAGAGAACATACGTACTGATTCCTGTAGGCAAGACAAGGGGACAAAGAACAGAGAAAAAACAGAATACAACATAAGAAGATGTTTTGAAGATCTAAACACAAATGTAAATTAAGGAACAGGATTCTAGATCCAAGTGCCAAGAAATTGGTGCTTTTAGGCCACTTCCCAGTTGTTTATCACTACCAATCCAGATGTTGTTACCTTGTAGATCTAATTGATTCCTAACCTGCCATAATATAATCACAGTATTTCAATAGATAAATATTTTTCTTATTGTGTAAACTACTAGGGGTCTCTCAGCCTGATGGAGCTGCCTGATGCCAAGCTGACCAAAACCTGGAGAGTAGAGAGTAGCTGAAAAGTTAGTCTTTCAGCAATTTTGTAAAGGTATTCAGGTTTTGTTGTCAGCTCTGTACACCCCTATATGAGATGAACAATCTACCATAAAATACATTGTAATTTAGAATTCAATGTTATCCTACATACCCAAAGTGAAAATGCTAAAGCAATTGTCACTTCTTATAACAGGCTTCGCTAACAACAAAAAAACAGCCCTAAAAAAATATACTTAGAGTCTCTTTTTCTATCTTTCTTAAGTGTCTTCAGTGCTCTACCAAAATAGTAACTTATATGACAGAAGTCATGCATTTCTCCCAGAAGTGATTATCTGATTGACTGAAGGCTCAGTTAGTGCAGGGAATTTTACATGAATCAAGTGGTAATTGTCAGTCAAAGACAGATTCTTTAATTATTCACCTACCTAAATAGTTTAAAGAGCAGTCTGTGGAACAAATCTATCCACTACATGTTCATCCTGATGATGCTAGCTTTTTTCTGCAACTACCAGCAGCAGTCTCTAAGATTTAAAAGTTATTCTTAAATGATAAACGCAGAACACAGGAACTATAGAGCTTCCTTTTACAACAACATACTGTAGTAATACTGTGGGAGTGAAGTTACTGAGTGTCTCTGTTTCATTTTGGGATGTGAAATGAAAATATAAACCGAAAAAAAATCCTCCAAAAAAACAAACCAAACCAAACCAAACCATATCTTACTATTCTTGATAGGATCCTTCACAACAGCATTTGTTTTTGCCACATCATCTGCAAGTTTACTGTAATTGTTTCTCAAGCCAAGCAGATTCTGGTTGAGGTCTTTAATCTGGGCCAAGACATCATTTGCCGTATCGTTGGCTTGTTTTGCTTTGTCTTTAGCCGCCTGTACCTTTATAGCTGTATCTGTAGGTAGAAAAGAATAATGAAATGACTGTCCTGAGTACAGAAGTTTTCTTCATATGTCTCAAGAATAAACTTGCGCCAAAATTCTACAACCTTAATTTGTGTTGTGTAGTTCTTTACTCTTTAGGAGATCCCACTTCAAATGTAGTAAGACATTATGAATTGCACATGTAGAGTGTAGATGCCCTGTTTTTCAAGACAACAAACGCTTCTGAAGAAGAGAAAAAAACTCTACAGTGGAGCTGTAGGACCTGTAGGAACAATCTTTGCTACCTGCTTCCCACAAAACCATGAAACTGTTCTTGGAATTGTTTTCCTGTTGTATTTTCCAACATGTCTTTGTGTCCCTCAGTCATATGAGAATTTTGGAGTGCAGCTCAGAAATTTGGACACCTCTGAAATGATCATGTAGCAATAGTGCCACTTGTCATACTGACTGGGGCTTTCTTTTGCAGTCAGTGAGGTTAACAGATTGCACTGCAGTAGTGGGGAAAACACAGGAGGATGTATTTACTATCCTATTGTGGCTAAGAGACAGTTGATAAGGGATAGTTTATCCCAAAATTTGCTTGAAGAAGACTGCATATTCCTGATTCAACAATTGTAGGAAAACAGGGGAAACACAGATATTATCACCATTTCAGGGGATTAACAGTATAGATTTCCAACCATTTTTTCAGGTAGGTCCTTCACCTTCTGTGGACTATGTGATGCAATCAAGCCTGTGGCCTAGGGAGAATACAATGCTTCTTAAGGCTGTAGAGAATTGGTAGGTTTATCCTGAACCCTGGAGAATTACATGACCATTTTTACTTTCTTGAGCAAAGACATATTATGTGCTACACTCTTATTTCTGAAGTGTACACTCTTATTTCTGAAGTTTTACCTTTGAAAAGTGCACATAACACAACAGCACCTTGAAAATATATCTGAACCTTTAATAAACCATAATCATCATCAGTACTGACAAGTGAAAGAACAGATTACTCTGATTGCCTTTTTCCACTTTCTATTTTCATCATATCTAAGTATCTCTTTTTGAGGCAATTATTAGAGGTCATGCAGCTTTCTGGCAGAAAGAAAGTTGGACTTCCCTTTATTTGGAGAGGAGGGAAGTGTTACTTCCCTCTATTGGTCATATAAATTATATTTATTTTAAACCACACTTATAAAAGTATGCCTATCCCTCCATATGTAGGTCCTTGTCCTAAAGTAATCTATCCATCTATCCCATTTTGAATCTTTCTGGTTTTATTTGGCTATTTTATTTGAGTATTACTACAGTATAGACAAGAATTATTAGTTTAAATTGCTCTCTACTTTTGTGAATCCTTGAAGAATGAGATATATGACAGGGTCATTTTCTCTCCTGTCCTCATTGGTTACTTTGCCATTGGATGACTAATTTACAGCACTTTTGTATCCATGTCTTTTATTTGCCCTGAATTTAATTCTTAAGACACGTCTACTTGTGTATGAGAGTGTCCTTGTCCAAAGAGCAAGCACCTTGTAACTCTAATCTGACAAGAGTTTATTACATTGCTAATGGTTGCATATTTCATGTATCTTTTACATGTTTCATATTTACTATACTGTCTCCTAAGGCCCAGTGGTCTCCAAGGTCCATTTTGTTTGACTTAGACATCTATCTATGCACAAGAAGAAAAACAGGCCAATACGTGTGGTTAAAACCCAGGAAGTGGCATGAGTATGATATATTAAAGCAAATTCTTGTGAATGTCTGATTTCAAGGATCGCTACATCTAAAAATAAACTTTCCAGTTGTCTGGAATCTTGAAGTCACAAAAGTGTGCAAGATGAATAGTAAAAGTAATAGTAAATTATTTCTCAAGCCAAGTTTTTACTTGTAGTCTGAACTTTCCAGACCTTCACATATGAGAGAGAATATAGATTTTCTTCAGAGACTTTTCTTCAGTTTATTGCAATGCAGTGCTCCTTAGAGAGAAAAGTCATAGCAAATTATTTTGATAAAACATTTATTTTTTATAAAAACAAACATTCTGTTTATCACTGTCTATTATACTGAAACTATATTGTAGCTCACTGTCTCTCGCAATCACAACACTAAGTAGCTAACATCCCAACACTTTGGGATTTTAATCAATATTAAAGATTGGAGGGGGGGCAGGGGGACTTATACAGAATTATAAGTATGCTTAGTACTTTTGTCTTCATTGAGGAAAGCCTGTTCCAGTTCTAAGATACACAATGTCAAATTGACTGGAAAGGATACTGCAGCATAAATCAATGACTGTGGTAGAGAGGTAAGACAAAAAGAGCAAATTTCATCCTGCTTTTTCTATTGTCAGTAGGTCTTTATTTTTCTTGGTTGCTATAAGAAGCATGATGGTTCTTTATTCACAAGTTTCATAAACAGACTTTTCATGTTTAAAGAAAAAACTATTTGCCTCAGAATGTATTGTAACTTCTGAATTATAATTCGTTCCGAAACCAGTCTTTTGCAAATTGCAGAAACTTGGTACTATTTACTGTGCCAAAATACAAACTGATAAAAGGTATCTGTTTTCAGACCAGTTCTCTCTAACATAGCTTATTTTTGTCTCATTAAAGCAGCCAGTGATCAAAGCGGACCCAATGTGGACCACAAAAAGATCAGTCAGACAGATGATAGGTGTTTATACACCTAACAGAGCAGGACATGTTAAGTGTTGCATTACTTTTCCAGCTTACCATTAGGAATGGCTGACAGTTTTCCAAAGGTTTCATTCAAAGCTTTCAGGAGAATGGAATTCTTCTCATCAGAATCTTTCAGTCTGTTCTGCATGCTGTCCAGGTTATCTCCCTTTTCTATAACAACAATAATAAGCAAGCAATTTATCATTAAGAAATTCAATAATGTAAATAAGGAAGTCCAGTAAATCTGGTTGTAGGGTTCAATGATAATCTTTTTGGTTTCTTTAGGTTGCCTAGTTCTGTAGTATCTAAATGCTTTAGTACGTTTTACTGTTCTATATCAAAGGTTTTGATATAAGAGGTTTACAGAAAAAAATACAGAAAAAAAAGAAAAAATGATAATCATAGAAAGAAAAAATGATAATCATAGATGGAATGATTTATTCAAATTCACACAGTGATCCACTGATAGACTCAAGAGTGAAGTTCAGTCATAGCTTTGATTCCGAGATCCAACTACCACTCAAATTTTCATCTTAAAGGGATGAATGAAAGGGATGAATGGGATGAATGATTCTCCACTGTGTGGAGAGAGGCATGACAGATCAGGTCATCTTACTGCTGCAATTAGAATGGCCAAAGCATAGCTCTCATGGATTTTCTGAAAGATAACCTATGTTGATGTAACATCTGAGGAAAACATGAGATATCACCCTATCATCAATATGAGGAGACAACACAAATTATTATGAAATAAACATAGATTTTATTTTTGGGTATAGTCCTAAAAGTAAATAAAAATAGTTGTATCATATTCAGTACATTAAAGACTGTTGCAGACTAACATTATCTTTTACAGATAAGTTTCTGTTCTTCACCTATTTTTTGAATAAAAACTACAGATTTTTTTTTTTGAATAGTAACCAGCACTAGCAATAATTATAATTTTTCAAACTTTCAAAAGTGAGTTTCCAGATAAGCTTTACAGTTATTAAAACAAAAACAAAAACAAACAAAAACATAAAAAAAAAAAAAGTTAAGTTTGGCACAGAAAATGATAGGTAATGCTTAAACAACTATCTCAGAGGGCATTTTTCATCATTTCTTCATATAAGTATAGAGTTCTTTGGAACAGACAGCTGCTAATTTATTAACTTATTAAATTTATGCCCTGTTGGGAAACTAATTCAACATCACTGTGCTTGATAGAACGAGGAGAATAATTTGTAGAAAAGTAGTTTAAGATACAAAGTATGACAGTGACCTTCAGATACGTGACAGGTTATTGAAATTAAACACACGGTTTTTGGATCCAAGTAGATACTGAAGTAGGAAAACATATTGGAGAAGAGTTTTCTCTGTGAATAAGTCACATACATGTGAAAAATATAAAGTATTTCTTTCTTTATTTCTAAAGTACCTCTTTTTCACAAGGGACAATAATTAGACATATTGGTACTTCAGCATCTCTTCAGCATCTCTAACCCTTCTGTGAGAGGGTAAACAAAATAATGGGTTAAAATGAGTGACAGTGGTTCAAGTCCTACAGATTTTAAAAGAAAAAGGTTTCATAAAATTAGATATGCAAAAAAGCATCTTGAAATTAGAAAAATCACACTAACTGCGTATTACCTTCAAGAAATGATTAACTACATTTTCAAAGACTGAAAAAGTGGATAGAATTTAAATGAGAATCACATTTTTGCTGTTGGACCCTTTGAAATGTCATTCAGAAAGAGATCTATGCACTGTATTTAAACCAGAGCAACACTGCAGGAGTGCCTGGAGGTAAGACTTCATTCCTGCAAAATGTCCCACAGAGGAACAGGACACTGGTATGAAGTGTGAAAGGCACAGTTAATGCTAGAATAAAGTTGGGAAGAATCTTATATAAATTATAAGATCATATTTTCCCTCAAAAATACTGCTTTTTTAAATAACTTTTTTTCTGCAGATGAATGAGGTCACTCATAAAGTGATGTTAAACTAGGGTGAAGATATGAGAGTCTGACCTTAAATGCTCTGTGGCTTTACCTGAGTTCATTTATCATTAAGTAATAATACTAACAAAAATATTTTAATTTCTTCCATTTAATTTTGAAATTATAGTCTGCCTGATATTTCTTTGGTGTCTCTGGTGCCTTTTTGGAATGTAAGTGTTTATAAAGTGTATTAATATTCCTGACATATTTTATTCATTTCTGGTGGTGCTACAGTAACTTTTTTGCATTAAATTAATTTAAATTATCTCTCTTTCTTCTCTTTACTCTGCCAGATCCAACATTACACTAATTATCTCTTGGTTACATTTCTGAAGAATCATGTTTCCAGACTTCTGTTTTCAGCTTTGTAACCATAGCAGCAATTTTTATGGATTTTAATAACTGAAGTTTCCCTAGAACTCCTCAATTTGAATACCGAGACCCTGTGTTTAATATTTTTTCTTTTAATTTCTCAAATGTATTTTCACTGTTTTTTTTTTTTTTTTTAATATTAAAATAATAAAGTCATAAATAAGTGTCCTTAGGGAGCTTTTCAAGAAAATTGTTCATTTTGCACAATGATCATAACATGAAGCTTTATTTTGAAGAAACTTCCCACGCTATATGAAGAGACACAGACTATATGAAGAGAGCCACACTTAATGAAGAGACCCAGACAGTCTCTTCATTAAGCACTGAGCTAATTTTGACTATGAATCACAAACTGAACTGACTTCATTTCAGGTTTTCCTCATCGTTTAATTATTAGCATTTGTGAGAAATCCTAGAGCCATAAGAAGGCCTGAGATTATCCAGTTAATCATAGAGGCTAGGCATAATATGAATGGCTACAGCCTAAATTTTTCCAAAATACAGAGTTTATCTGACTTGGAAGAGGTTAGTGGATTTGCACTGAAAGATACCAGGCCCTGTCAATTCACATTAAAGTGTAGGTTGAGAAATATCCTGAGAAATTTATGTCATTCCTGTTTCCACTTAATTAGCTCTGCACGGAAATGGCACAGGATGCCAATCAACATACAGTATATTGTTCAAATCTACAAAAAATGCATCACTAAAACTAAACCCTAAAGTGTAAGGACGATCTTGACTGACTTTGCAGGTATGAACTCATGTATTTTCTGGTTTGGTTAATCTGATTTTCAATTTCTGTTTCTATTTCCTTGATAAAACACTACATTACAGAATAATCATTACCCATTTTCCCTGAGTGAAAAAACTGAAGTGAGTCAAAAAAAAATCCCTACATTCATATGTTTTGTTAAGAAATGAGTTACTTATCACTTGCATGGGGTGATCTATTTTTACAAGAGACAAGTTTTAACAAATCTCTGAAGAACATATACATACATAGCACTGGTTAATTACTGATTTCTTGTCACCACTGCAATACTAGCAGAAACGGGCATCTTCTGAGAGTTTGGCCTAATGTAGTTTTCCATGGGACTGTCCAAAAAGGAATTATAAAGACACGCTACCCAATGCATGCCCCCCAAAACAGAATAAAGGTTGAAATCTCCTGAGGAGCAATACATGCAGCTGTTTTTATTGATTGGATATTGCACAAATTTACTGGCAGTTGCACATCTACCATTTTATTATGCTTCTGCATCCTGCAAATAGCATTTTTGCTCCCCTCAGTCTCATCCTGTAAAGAGGGTGATGGGCCACAAGCTAAATTTTTCTCTCAAAACCAAGCAAGACTTATGAATAAATGGGGAAAAATGTAACTGGAGAAATGCAGCCAATGATGGTTAACTTTTTAAAAAGACTGTTTTCAGCATTAGCATTTACATGAATATTATGCAATAATTTGCCGAATGCAACATGCCAGGGCAGCAACAATGCAAACCAGAGGAAAATACACAATCAAGGAATATAGCTGTGCCTATCATCTACAAAGTATTTTGGCTAAAAATATTCACTTGTTGTCAGACAGGACAAGACCCCCTCAACTTGTCAATTCTTAAGCAGAAGAAATGACATGAGCTGAATTTCAGTAGTCACCTGACACCAGTCTCCAGCTGGAGTAGTTTATATATCTTATTTTTCCTTTTCACTGATCATTTTTGAAGCCTGTATATCGTCTCAAATCTGCACTGGGCAAGTATATTTTTAAAACAGTAAATTCAAAATTATCAGCAAGAAAAATTGCTCCTGGCAAACTAAAAATCCCTCAAGGCACAGAGAGAATGAAGCTGGCAGGCAGAAGCATTCACTCATTTGTAGCCAAAATTTCAAAACTCCTTAGACAGAGCATTACACACAGATTTTGCTTCTCCCACCAGGGTTATTTCTTCTAACACCTAGCCCCACAGAGAAAGAAAGAATTAAATCTCCATTTTAATAGCTTCTGTCAGAAGCTTTGCTTTGTAAGGACTGTTTCAGCAGTTTTTGGTGGTAATATAAAACATTTTTGTGATTAACAGCCATTTTATAACTAGTGTAATTGGCCACAAATCACAGAAATGTCATAATGTAGCAAGAAAACACTCCCACCTCTATCATAGCCCAGCCTGGATTTCTGGAGTATATATTACTTAAGTGGCTTATGGATTTTCATTACTTTAACTAATGTACTACCTGTAGTGCAGGCAGAGAAATTTCAAACTAATGATCACTTCTGTCTAGCAGATCTTTATAGAGTGCCCATCATCCATCCTTCACTTTCAGTAGAGACTCTGAACAGGGTGGCTTGTAAGAACGGTAGAAAATATCTATTAGTTTTACACTCAATTCTCGCTTTCCATCCAGGAAACATCAAGTCATCCAGAAGAGATTATGTTCATAATACTAGTAACGCCATCACTTTGGAGAAAAAGCAGAGTAGGGAAAAAAATAATCTGTTTTTGCATTTTACTTTTACGTATCTGCATTCTGGGCATTATACTAACTGATCTCTGTGGGTCAAGCTGTGGAGCATGGCTATGTTTTATCAGATACAAAAAAGCATACTGGAAAGTTTAGAATGTTTATCTGTATGGAGCACGTTATATCTAAGTCATATCAGAGAACATTAGGAAACTCCATCTCATTAACCTTCAGCATGGGGCAAGACCACAGACAAAGATCTAATACTTATCTTATAAGCACTGCTGCTCCCTGCTTGCATGAGGATTGCTTTATGAATCTTTAGGATGCTTAGACCTTCACTTCTGAATTATGAAATGGACATCAACTGAAATTCTCACTGGACTAAAATTGGAGAATAACATGTTTTTTTCAAAAATCTCTGAAGTCATGTCTTATTGAGGTTGTAATATTTTATTTATTTATTTATTTATTTTCAGAGTTAAATTGGATAGCCCTGTGGGAGCATAGTATTGATATATATTCAAAGTCTTTGATTTTGGCCTGGAAAACAGGTCCCTATGCTCTACAGAGCACATGATAACTCTGAGGTAACCAGTCATGGAGCACAGAAAGCTATGGATTCCACCATGGTGTACAAATGCCTTTTTGGCATTTCCAGCCATGGAAAGATGTGAAGTTTGCTTTCTTCACAAACAGCATCCCCACTCTTTCTGCTTCAGCCATATTACTTAAATTTGCCCACTGGTCTCACCTAGCAGTTCAATGAGTTTCTGTGGTGTATTTACTGAAACATGGTCCTCTGGCCCTAAATTGGTACTGAATCTGGCAGTAAAGTCACAATAAAGTGGAAGCCTAATATACATCCAAGATTTACTAGAAACTGTTGGTACTTATTATTTTCTTGTAGCAGCTCCGAGGAAAAAAATGTTTTTAAACTTTCAAACTGTGTATGATATTGAAATGTAATTAATGACCATATTAAAATTTTTGTCTTATGACCTTGTTAAACATTATGATGACTTGTTAACTAGTCTGCAAGTTGAAATCCTAGAACTGCCAAAAATAAATGAGAATACAGTAATAGTCAAACGATGACTCTGTGTTATGTGGATCTCATTCTTCATGCTGTATGGTTTTTATAATGCATCTCCCAGGAGGCCAATGAAAATTTTATATATTAAAACCTGAAAGACTGGGCTCTATTATAAAAATCTAATAAAAAATATTTTTTAACTACTGTAGCATGACATGGAAGCTTCAGGCATCATCTCTGTGACAGGCAGATTAAATCTCAACCTGGAATATTTACTGCATGTGATTTTTCTAGTTCTGATGCATGAAATAAACAAACAAACAAAATAGATTAATTTTCAAATCCTATAATGAGCAAGAAATATTATATCATAGTTGTTTTCATCTTGTCCTCTTTATTTCTTCCAAATCCTAGATCTGTTTTCTCATTTAAGTGAGAAAGTGTTATACCTGTCCTTATAGTTAATCCCATGTTAACCGTGCTACAGCACAATGACTTCAGCCATCTGAATCAGATTAAACTACAACATATATAGTATGAAAAGATTTTTCAAAAGCTAAACTGACTGAAAACAAGCTTTTTGAAATATATACATATATGTATAAACACAAGAGATATGTCAAACATAAGAGATGGGATTACAGTGTACTAAATTGGAATAAACCATGAAGTTATCATTTTAAACATATTCTATCTAGATTACTTAAAAACAAAACAAAACAAAACACAACAGTATTTGTATGAATTACCTTCAAAAGTAGCTGTATGAATGATTTGGTTAATTGATATTCCTCTAACACTTTAATATACTAGTGGCATAAAGATGGTACAATCTTAAATCACTTTCTCTTGTATATGTAAAAACAAGGTACTCAAACAACAATGTTTAACATTTTTCACAAAGTTGTGAAACTCAGAATGCTGGCCTATTTCAAAGCGTATGATGCTTATTTCCCTTCAGGTTCGTTTGAAATACTGAAATATGAAATATTTTTTAGCTCCTTTCTAAGACTTCTTTGGAGAAAGAGTTGACGATTACTGTTAAACAGATGCTTCATTAGCACAGCAATAAGTATTTTCTTAGAAGACTTATAAAACAATCTGTCTGGATAATGATGCAACATACAAACTGCTTTTGTTTGCAAGATTGTGCAAGAGCTCAAAAGATCATTGAATCATAGGCTCCAAATGTCTGCCCAAAGAACATTTTTCTCCTCCTGACTAGCAGTCATTCCTCACTGATGTTTGCCTAAGCTGTTTTCAAAGATTTTCAAAGGTCAAATCCCCCTCAGGCAATCAATTCCAGTACTTCTAGATTTTAATTACAAGAAAGATTTTCCTAATATGTGATCTGGAACAGCACAATTTAAGATATGTTAGTACAATCTTATTTGGAGAAACCTTGGCATAACTGAAGAATAAGTCCCTACTTATTCGTCTCTTTTTCAGTCTACAATTTTAAATTATTTCAATCTTTCTCCTTCTCTACACTTCCACTTAGTCTTCATGATGTTTGCAAGACTATCTGCAAATGACCTCAACCTTCATAAGTTCAGTACCTAGCACTGCAGACAGTAATTTTGCTAAGGCACAAGTAACCCTTCCACTCTGTGGACAAATTGTTTCATGTGTTTTGGAAAGCCATTCACCTGTTCATGCATTCCCCTGCGACATCTACCTGACATCCACCGTGAACCAGCATGTGATCCATGATTTTCTTCATTTTCTTTCTATGGAACTACTACACAGACTTGCTCCTCATCCTGCATTTCTGCAGCTGTGCATTCATGTGTGCATGAAGCACCTTGTTGTGTTTATCCTGACTACTGCCCTACTTTCTCACACTGTGGCATTCAACTATAATACTCTCATTTATCAAGGAGAAAATAATCAGGTACATTATAAACACAGTCTTATCTGAATTATCAATTATTATGTCTCACCAAACAGTATTTATGAAAAAAGTGCAGAAAAATAAAGATGTTTTATTTGCACCAAATTGAAGTACTTGGTTTGAGATCTACAAACTTTATAATTTGAGCTGCATTTAGCCACATACTTAAACCTTAGGAATGAAGAAATATTGTGTGTTTGTGTATGAAAACTCATCTGTTTTGTCCAGAGAAATGTTTTAATTTTGTTTTTGAAGAAAATACTTAGCAATTCCCTCCCATTATCCTATTTGGCAAACATCTTCATCCTGCATCCCCACACTTCCCTTTTCTGTCACAACCCCATAAGCATCCTAAAGAAATGTGCTATCTCTGGTTGGTATTGTAAACCCTAATTCTGCATTAACAGGTATTTTAAACCCTAATTCTGCATTAACAGGTATTTTAAACCCTAATTCTGTATTAATAGGAAGAAAAATGTAATGTTGTGCTGGATTTTGTACTAATTTTCTGCTAGAGCATTTACTAAATCAAAACCTGTATTTTCATACCTCTCTCATTCCCACTTACTCTCAACCTTACTGTAATCATCAAGAGAAGACTAAGGTTCTAGATTTTCCAGCCTTCCCATCCCAGAAGAGGACAAGCATCCCTGTAATATGCCTGGACCCAAAATAGAATATTTTTCATTAATACATTGTTCAATTTAAAAACAGATACTGAACTAGAAATATTTTTTTTTTCTTCTGACATGGCTTATTCATGCTGGAAGTAAAACAGACTCATAAAGTTTTTCTAGTATTTAATGGACCTGAATGCCACATACTGCACATACCTTTAACATCATTTTCTAGCCTCTTGGCATCATTAAGGACCCTGAAGCTTTTCTGAAGAGAGCTCTTGGCGTCATCCTTCAACGATCCTTGAGGACCAGATGTCTGCAGACAAACAAGCAGTGTCACAGATACAGGAAAGTCTCAAGTAATAAAAGATACAGGAAAACCATCTAAGTGAATGTTCTAAATTCAAATGAACTTCAGTGTGTTCTGAATCATATCCCATTGTCATTACACTGGTCTTCAAAAGACTAAAAAATAATTTCCTTTAATTCATTTTCTTTTGTTTTTAGAAGAAGCCAGTTCTCCTTTGGAATACCAGTGATGACTACGATAAGAAGAGAAAATGTTTATATCATTACAGAAAGAGATTTGCTCTAGGAACAGAACTTTGTCCATAACAAACAAATCTTTCAACTTAAAACATATTTCTTCCTCCAGCTACAGTATTTCTCCCTAAGAGCTGCTACAATACCTTTAGAAGCCAGACTGGATCTGATGTTCCATATTCTCAGAGAACAGAGCTGTCTTCATGGTTAAATACAAGAACTGTAATTGCTAGGTCAGTATAGTAAAGATGCTACAAAGGAAATCGAGTTTAAAAAGGTAAACTGCAGTTAATCTGAAAGAGTTTTATTACTAAATAACCATCCTTCTACATATCATATTATTTAAAGATCTTTGCTTTGAAAAAACATCTCTCTCCAGTGCAGAGACTGATCAATTGGTAGTATGATTTTTCTAAATTAGATTAGTATTTTCAGTTGGTAGAAAATGCTCTAGGTTCTGAACCACTTACTGTTCAGTTTGTAAGAGTGAACTCAGGTCATACATCATACTGAGTACATTTCTGTGAGAATACTCTTGACAGCCAGATAACATTCTATATTAGTCATGGGTCATAGCCTTGTAACTAGTATGCAATTAAGCAGCAGCTACTTTTCATTTTCCAGGGCAGATACATATACTCAAAATATGTGTCAATTAAATTACACAGTTATTATTACTATTCATTATTTACATAATGAGTAAGCCCAGAGGTGATACTACTGAATCTTTGCTGTTTTTTGATGAAACGTTGAGAACCATGTATGGGACTTGTCTATTTTTTTTTTTCATTTAAAAATCTTAAAGAACACTTTGGATACTCACAAAACTCAGAATAAAGTTTTTTTGTAAAGGTATATCTCATGGCATGTGTGGCCATGTCACTGGGATACATCTACCATACTTCTTCCTTGTAGTCATGGGATCTGAATTTATTCTCAGCTTTCATCATGGGCTAAGTGATTTTATGAAGTATGACCTATACGACTGCCAAGCACACTTGAACTATTAAGCTGTTCCTACTATAAATTCTTCCCCATATCAACAGAAAATATGTTTGAAAGATCAAAAAAACAACAATACCTTTTTTTTTTTTTTTAAATAGATTTTATCACTTAATATAAGTAGCACCGATAACAGAAAAACACATATAACCCTAGAAAAAAAAAAAAAAGAAAAAAGCAAACAACAGCAAAAAAATGACTTTCCAGTTAAGCAAAAGATTGCTCCTGAAGGAAGAACAGTTGGCCAGATTTTGTAGCAGATGCACCTGTCAAATCAGATAATACTACTACATATTCTTTTTCCCATTAGCATCAAAACTTAGGTCCATGTGCCCACGGACTTCAAAAATAATGATTGTTGTTATTATTAAATTACTAGGCATGGTCGACTGGCTGTTAAAGCAGTTTATAGTCAATAGAAATACATTGGAAGGCCAGATTTGCAATGCA
This sequence comes from Netta rufina, assembly GCF_964035555.1. Taxonomy (NCBI): domain Eukaryota; kingdom Metazoa; phylum Chordata; class Aves; order Anseriformes; family Anatidae; genus Netta; species Netta rufina. The sequence continues at coordinate 82,470,583 of NC_140125.1, read as the reverse complement.
AAAACAAGAAGTTTTATATCAAACATCAAATCAGGGACAATAAATAGGTCCGGGCTGGCAATTAGTCAGAAACAAATTTCAGCATAAAGGCCCTTCAGAGACAAATACACTTGTACTGATTAAAAGCTTTATTTTATATTAATTTTCAAATAATTCTGCAAGGGAGGATTAATCAAAAAAATCGAATGCAAAACATACTTTTTTTGCTAGCTTTTCTTCCGGCTCATGGAATGTTGAGTTATGATGAAGTCAATAATGAAAAAAACAAATATTTTCTGGCAGTGTGAGGTAAAGTTTATGCCCAGCTTGCGGCAAGCTTGGGTCATGATGAATCTTTTTATGATTTAATAAGACTGACAGCTAAGGGATTTTTATATTGTTTTCTAAATTGGTACACCTGCTGTAAAAATGAAAAAAAAAAAAAAAAAGTAAAAAATTACCATGGTTCAAGACAAATTGGAAAACCACAGTGTCTCAGGAATCTAAGTTCTAATTCTATCTGTTCCAGAGTGTACATACACTGGGGACAGTAACTTCCTCACTCTGTGCTTCCCTCCACACCCCCTGCCCTATACAAACTTTGTGCAGCTTGACTGCTTGTGGCATCTTGTAGCAGGAGTGGGATCTCATTATGTATTCAAACAATGCCATCTCATTCTTGGGTTAGAGGCATAAGTGCTGTTATAATAACATAATACAAAATGCTGCCACTGAAACCATACATCATCCTTAATGGTCTGTTTCTTCCTTTCCTTGGGTTAGCAATAATTTTAACAAGGTTTAGCACCAAAAGAAAAACATGTATCAAATTACTGAAAAGCTCTATAAATCCATAATTAGCAATAATTATGGGTAAGGAATGAATTCAGGAAAAAAATGCCTTCCTTTTTCTACTACTTCCGTGACTCTTGAACTCTGTTCTTGCCAAATGATCCACCTTCTGCAGAAGAAGTAAGATTTCACAGAATCACAGAATTTCTAGGTTGGAAGAGACCTCAGGATCATCGCGTCCAACCTCTGACCTAACGCTAACAGTCCCCACTAAACCATATCCCTAAGCTCTACATCTAAACGTCTCTTAAAGACTTCCAGGGATGGTGACTCCACCACTTCCCTGGGCAGCCTGTTCCAATGTCTAACAACCCTTTCAGTAGAGAAGTTCTTCCTATTTCAGTTCAGCACATAGCCTGGTGGATTACAGAACTATTTTGGGATGAAGAAGATCCCTCCAGATCTCCCAGGGATGGCTGTGCGAATCACTGAATGCACATTGACAGGGATAAGGCTACAGGCTGCAAATTTGAATTAGATTAGCAATGGCCACAGCATTCTGTGAAGACTCAGCACATGCTGGGCACGGTCTGAACATGTATCAGACAAAGAATTGCTGGGGCTTTTGCAGTATGGAGGGATTCTTTTTTTTCCCAAGGTTTCATGAATGCATGTAAGCATGAAATAGGCATTATGGTGCCTAAACCTGCTGACATGTCAGTAGTTTTGGTCACTTGAAGAGGTACAGCTCCAAGCACATATGCAAATCCACTGGGGCAGTTTTGAGGATCAAATACTTAAATTCACCTTTACAATTGTAAGTTGTTTTTTGTCCTAATTCACATCCATTAAAACAGCTCTGCCTTATTTTTTAAATAAAGGATCTTCTTTTCACATACATTTACATTCTGAGACGCCTTCACCTCCATGAGAGCTAAGGCTACTCTCATTTTCACAATCTTGGAGAAAGAATGAGAAGTCTCGGGGAAGCTGAGAATTCTGAAGTACCAAGATGTTATGAATGAATTGCACCTCAGGACACTGAGTGTAATGGCACCCCAATAGTTATGTTGGGTGCCACTACAAAGGGAGTAAGAAGAAAAGAAGCAAGCAGGACCCTAAACACTTAACATGTCACCTGTGGTTCCAGTTACTAGTCTAAAAAAGACTAAGAAGAAAATTACTTCTTCAAGATGTGTTTTAAAACTATAGTTCTGATCTGAGAGACACAAGCTGGGTTTGTTAACATGACTCTACTCTTCAGTCAGTTACTGTCTTGGCTAAGTAATGGGGTATTGAAGCTGTCTGAATGCTAGAGATTTCTCATCTGTGATAAATTTATTTTTCTTTTAAAGGGGAGAGCAAATCCATCATAAAAAGCTCAGGAGGAATTTTTCTGTCATATTTTTAATACATTTTTTCCCAGTCATTTATCAGGCTTCCTGTAATCACGACGGATTTTAAGCATTTTTTTGTTGTTGTTGTTCTTGCCTTTAGCAACATTAGCTTAATTTAAAAACAAACTAATCTTCCTGTTAAAAACAAAAACAACCCCAAATTCTGAGATATCACTGAGGCTCCCATATATTGTTTACTTCAGTCACTTGCAGGGTGGAACTTAAAACTCAGCCCAGTTCTAGCATTTCTAGTTTATGCACCAGCTTGCTACTGTTGGAAAACCTTCCCTCCACAGACCCAACACTATCATTTGCTAGGAAAGGCTAGGTTCAGTGATGCAGGTGAACTTCAGACCTCTCCTCTGTTATCTGCTAGCTTCTGCAGATCAGAGTCCTTTACAAAAGATCGGCACCCACAGGTACTTTCAGAAAGAAAAGAATATGGCTCCATCTTCCAGAAGGAGCAGAAAGAGATTATTTCTGTCTTCTATACATTGGCCCAAAGAGCACCTACTTGAGAAGGAGGGAACAGTTTCTAGGACTTGCTTAGTCTGAAGGGGTTCAAATCCACAAATGATGCCTTCTAGGCTAGTGCTTGAACCATGGAGCTGCACGACAGCATGGGGGCACTCCTGTCCTGTTAAAGCTCAGCTACAAGTAAGCTCCTTGTAGAAAGAGAAGCCTCTTTCTGATTTACTGATTTTAGCAGTTAAACTTTTGAACTAGGACAAGCAAATATCTGGCTCTTTCCATTAAGGAATAAATAAATAAATAAATAAAAATAGAATGGTTAAACAATGACTGAACTTCACGATTTTTTTCAATTTGGCCCCAAATCCTAACATGTTTACCAAATACTGTGTAAAGTCTACCTCGCTCTGCAGCAGCATGATGGTAAACCACTGATTATCTCTCTATATAGCCAATTATGTTTAAAAGGCAGTAGCTCTCTCCATTTTCCTCTTTATCAACTAGACACCTATTACCCCTGTTACACATATACAGCAAAGAACATAAACAGGCTTCATCTAATGAATGTATAGAGACGAGATGCTTAAAACCCCACCCAAATAGTATCTTAGTCTCTCCTTGCTACTCACTTGCATAATATTGTCCATCTCTTCACCTCTATCCTTTTCAAACTATCTATCCACTTTCACCCCATGGTATAATCTGCTAGTTCACCATCTGATTTATACTCATTTGTAGTCAAACTGTAATTGCTCGCTTTCTTTCTTGACTGCTATATGTATCTTTTTTTCTTTTTCCCTTCTCAATCCTTACAACAGCTGCCTGCTTCATTCACTGTGAATCATGAAAGAAACAAAGGATAGATATCTGTATTAAATGTAAATGCACAGAAAAAAAAAAAAACAACAAAAACACGATAATCCAGAACTCCTTATTTACTTCTGCAGAGTAATTAGCAGTTCTAGAGAAACAAATAACTATTGAGAGAACCAGCATACACTAATATGTGAGGTGACTTTTTTTTTTCCCATCAAGAGAGAAATGTACATGTAGTAATTAGTATTGTATGAAACAGAAGTTACCAATCTAAACTGTCTAAAAATATTGAAATATTTGTGCAACAACTAAATCACTTTATCCATCTCAAAAATACAGACTTTTCCAGCATGTTGTTGCTTTTACTGTTCTTGCAATCTATTTGACTGAAGTAGCTCTCTGCAAGCTAATTTTTTGCACATGCAAGTGTTCTAACTACAAGTTTCTTCTGTTCACCTGTATGTTTCTGTATCAAATACAGGGTCTGCCTATTTTATATAATACTGTAATTTCCTTGGTGATTTTTTGTGTGCCTGTGAAGCGCACATCAATTGCTCTCTGACCAGCTTCCACAAATTAGCCATTAACTCCTTCAAAATTAGGTATAAAAACAATTCTGGCTATGCTCAGAATGTTTTCTGGTCTACGGAGCCAAGCTCCTCATTATGACTCAGGCAGCAGAGCTGGCTTTAGCTTAGAATCCTATTTTTAAAAGTTCTCTGTTTCCTCTGAAAATTTATATTATATTATATATCTATAATATTCTTATAATTATTATTATTTACTTCCAGATTTACTTATTTTTCTTACCGCTTGTATAGCTTCATTTGCAAGAACCTTGGCTTCCTTGGCAACTTTTTCAGCTTCATCCGTGTTATCCTTGATGTTAGTATAAGCATTGAAAGCAAGTGTGGCATTGAAAGAGATGTTTTTGGCTTCAGCAAGGATTCTGTTGGGATGGAAAAAGTAAACACATCATTAAACCTGCTATCAGAGCTCAATAGAATATAGTAGCCTACTTCTTCAAACCCAACAGCCTTTATTTCTAAGGTTATTTCTAAGACATTGCTTTAGAGAGCAATACTACACTTGAAAATTCAGGAGTTCTGGCATTATATATGTAAGAGAATTCATATTTCATCTGTGCAAAAAGACACAGAAAAATAACATTTGTTAACAAGGAGGTTATGTGAAATAAAAATGGATCAGGCACTGAGATAAGACAGTGCAGTGCTTAATAAATAGTAGATATTATATACATACATTACATAGACACAGATATACACACACTTTAGTAGATATACATACATAGTAGATATTATATACTCTTTAATATATATATATAAATCTGTAAATCTCTATATATACAGATTTATAAATCTAAATACTTATATATAACATAAATATAAATTTACTATCTACTATTATCTACCATACAGTAGATTATATACTATAATGGATAACATACACATAATGTAGATTTATAGGTTATGGGATGAGTCAGGCTATTCACTGAAGTTTGAACTGTCTGAACATGGGGAACACCATCATAGGGATATTTTAGAGCAGTCTGTGTGAATCACCCTTTTCTTGGTCTGGCTTCCAAACACAGAAATCTCATTATCTAAAACAAATCCTAAATGTTCAGTTTTCATTTCGCTTACCAAAATGAAAAACATAACCAATAATACTTCATATTGAATGGAGTGTTCCATTTATATGAAACGCTCCATTTTAATAATTACAATTAAATTAAAAGATAATTATAAACAAATAATATTCTTGGTGCAGGGGTTAGAGCTCAGCTAACTGACTTTCAAGGGAATTTTTAGACACCAGACTAGAGAAATCGTTTGTCTTGCACTCTCTGCATGTGACATATTCAAATATTTTCTACAAAGAAGTATTGCACATACAGAATGCACTTGAAGACATCTCTCTCAGAACATGTTATAGCTTAATGCCTATCCTACTTTCCCTGAAAAAGGGTAAAAAGGTCCAATTCACTGCTTGAATTGGACAAGAATGGATGTCAACTTGGATCTTTGCCTCTCAGGGAAATGCTCTGGACATTGATGCATATGGTAATGTCAGGGAGGCAGGGGTTAGTCCTGCTTCAGCCTATACAAAATACTTAAGTCATTGAGACAGAATGCGTGGAAGAAACTGAAATTAATTCCCTAACCTCATAACTAATCTATTCTCTGGAGAATCGGGACAGCTGGGTTTGAATACTTGCTTCAATGAGTGTTTAATGATTTCTACACAATACAAAATAAAATACTAAGGGGACAAAGGGTATATTCCCTGGACTCCATGCATAGATAACAGAAGGAGATAAATTTCCTTTGGGCTGCCTCTGCATCATTCCTGGAAGAGTCTAGAATCATAGAATCATACAGTCATAGTATATCCTGAGTTGGAAGGAACCCACAAGGATCATTAAGTCTAACTCCTGGACCACCTAAGTCTACCACAGGACCACCCCAAAATCAGACCTTACGTCTGAGAGCTTTGTCCAAATGCTTCTTGAACTCTAGCAGGCTCGGTGCCACGACCACTTGCCTGGGGAGCCTGTTCCAGTGCCCAGCATCTTCTTCCATTGAAGAACCTTTTACTAATATCCAACCTGACCCTCCTCTGCCCCAGCTCCATGCTGTACCCTTGTGTCCTGTCTCTGTCACCAGGGAGCAGAGCTCAGTGTCCACCCCTCCACTCTCCTCCTGAGGGAGCTGCAGGCTGCCATGAGGCCTCCCCTCAGCTTTCTCTGCTCTCTCTGGGCTTAACAAACCAAGGGACCTCATCTGCTTCTCATACATCTTCACCCATATACCCTACACCACCTTTGTAGCCCTCCTTTGCACGCTCTCTAATAGTTTTATGTTTGTTTGTTTGTTTGTTTTTAATACTGTGGCACCCAAAACTGCACACAGTACTCAAGGTGAGGGCACGTCAGCACTGAACAGAGCAGGACAAGCACTTTCTTCAGCTGGCCAGCAGTGCTGTGCCTGAGGCACCCCAGGATACAGTTGATGCTCCTGGCTGCCCAGGAACACTGGGGACTCGGATTCAGCTTGACATTGGCCAAAATCCTCATATTCCTTTCTGCAGGGCTGCTCTCCAGCCTTTTGACCCCTAGTCTGTATGTATGGCCAGGATTGCCCCTTTCCAAGTGCAGAATCTGACATTTACTCTAGCTAACCTTCATATGGCTGGTGATTGCCCAGTTGTCTGGCAGCCTCTCTACCCTCATGGAGTCAGTTCCTCCCAGTTTTGTATCAATGGCAAACTTCCTCAAAACACCTTTTAATCCAACGTCCAAGTAATTTATAAAACCATTAAAGTGAACTGGCCCTAAAATGGAGCCCTGTGGAACCCTACTAGTGACTGGCCACCAACTTGATATAATCCCATTTAACATAACCTTTTGAGCCTGACCCATCAGCCAATTGTTCACCCATGCTATTATGTTTTTTATCTCGCTGTATGCTGGACATTTTATCCAGAAGTATACTGCAAGAAACAGTATTGAAATCTTTACTGAAATACCCCCCAAAAAACACATCATCAGGCTTTCCATGGTCAACTAGATAGGTGACCTTATCTTAAAAGGAAATTAAGTTTGTTAAGTAGGACCTTCCCCTCATGAACCCATGTTGGCTATGACTAATGACCACTTTGTCCCTCAGTTGTTTTTCAGTAATTCCCAGAATAATTTTGTCCATAATTTTACCAGGCACTGAAATGAGTCTGACAGGCCTGTAATTACTGGGGTATTCTTTTTTGCCTTTCTTGAAAATTGGAACAATGTTTGCTAGCTTCCAGTCAACTGAGACATCTCCAGATTCCCAAGACCTTTGAAAAAAACAACCTAAGAGAGGTCTAACAATACCATCAGCCAGCTTTCTGAGTGCCCTGTGATGAATCCTATCAGGCCCCATAGGCTTCCAGTTCTTCCAGCTGGAGCAGCAAGTTCCACACACGTTCGGGGTTGGCTGGAAGTTTATCATTATCACAGTCATGGTCCTCCAAGTCAGGACACCTGGGGTCCCAGAGCCCATCATTGGTGTTGAAGACAGAGGCAAAGAAGGCATTAAATGTCTCTGCTTCATCTATGTCCCTGTTTGTGAGGTGACCATCCTCTTCCAAGTATTGTTTTCTCTGGTCCTTCTTTTGCTGTTAACATTTAAAAAAAATACTTTTTATTGATGGAAAGGGGGAGATAGATTTATTGACAGAGAAAAAGAGACAGATATTTATCTATCTCCTTCCTCAAATACAGATGGAGCTCACTAGGCTAGAGTAAGTTTTTTTGATACTCTGTTAGAGAAATGTGCAGCCCACCATAGCTATTTAGCTAGTAGCTGAAGTACTGCTTAGAAACATGGTTCATATACCCTCTGGTTAGGAGGGAACTAAACTGAATTTTCCACATACCAGTGATGTCTGTTCATCAGCAGGCAATTAGGCATAAGGAAGAAAAGCCTGTCCTAATACCTATCTGTATACAGGATAGATAAATACATAAATATATATATTTTTTTCCCTAGGTTAAATTCATGAACTGTTCTATGTTCTATCTTTCAAGAGAACACCCTCACCATCAATCAGTATGCTATCTGAAGCCTTAGGGGGTGATTTGAGAGAAGGAGCTCTCCCTCAATCTCTCTTGTAAGATGAAATGGTATTTTTCAGCAAATTTAGTATTAGCTGAAAGATACCCAAGTGCCAGCTGTGAGGATAGATATATTTTTGAATTCCTAAGATAGATAGAGAGAGACTGCATATTGCTATAAAGTTTGACTTTAATGTCAGTGCATGAACTAAACAACTTTATCCTGATGCAGGATGACATAGGACTTTGGCATTTCTTTCTCCTTTAAAATTATGTATCTGACCAATCTAGAAATTTTAATTTTTAATAATTTGCTTTTAGATATAATTTGAAGTGTTCTTGATTTTATTCTGTATTATTTATTGTGTATATTGAGAAACTGAAGGTGATGTTTGGACCAGATAGAAGTATACATGATACTGCTGCACCACAGTAAACATGGCTTAAACACTACCCTAAGCTACCTAAGATCTATGTTAAGACAAAAGCACATATGCACACCCTTAAAAAGTCTAGTTGACACAGTTAAAAACCCCTACCTCAAAATTTGTCTTGTCAACTTTTCGTTAAAGAGGCAAAGTGCTCTTATATTTACATTTTATCTGCTTCTTTCCTTAGTTCCTCCATGCCAACTATTGGTATTTGGATAGTTTTGGATTGTATTTTGTATTTGGATTTAGATCTACTGTAGTTAGGTGTGACACTAGTCTTTAAGCCCAGAGGTGCACAACAAAACTGATGTGTGTCATAATCGTTCAGTCCATATTCCATTTACAAAAGCTGCTTTCTTCTAGAAACAGTACCCTTAAACCTTTTTTACTCAGGAAACTACAAATATCATTATTTTAAGTACTCCTCAAAACATAAATTAGAATGAGTATCTAGAGTACTGTGACCACTATATGTGAAGCCAATAATTTTGCAAGTATCAGATGCTTTATCAGAGATAAATCCATGCCTTTTCCTCAAAATTACAGATGCTGGCAAGAAAGAAATGTGTTAAGCATCTGCTCACAAGTCTTTGGGATATTAAAGTCTCAGGTAACTTTATAGGGTGTAAGCAACAACAACAGGCTAAACTGTCAATCATTAAACAACAACAATAACAAAACACAAAATCCCCAGCTTTTTATTCATGCAGTGTTTCTGGGAAAATAAAACCCTGAAACTATACTGAGGACAGGTTCGGGATGCAGATTATCCATGATCTTTGGATACTGTCTTAGTGTTGCAAATTACACTTTCTATTTATTACTTGCCTTTTTAAATGCAGAAAAACAACAACAAAAATCCCCTCCTCCCCCCCGCCCCCAATCAAAACAGCCTTTTCTGGGGGTCTTTCCATGAAATAATATTCATGACACATTATAAAGTGTCATTCTTCTATGGGGAGGGCTGTGGTCATATAAACAAAGGGAACTGCAATTCTAACTCATATAATGGAATGTGAAAGTTATGAATGGAAAACAAAGTTTCTGAACTTAGGTTTAAATATTTTTGCCTATCACACCTATCCATTTTGGGGCAGTGTTGTGAAACCACTAGATGGATTTCGGTCTGTTAGCATGGAGGATTTCTGACAGTACACAAATTAGCACCATGACAAGTGTCTCCTACCAAAATGGTCACCTTAAAAATAAAAACATACTGCTTGCTTTTAACCAATATTTATGAAAACACATAATGGGCCCTGTAAGAGAAAGTTCAATTTTTTTTTTTTTTCACATCAACACTAGCAATAAACATATGGTAAGTCAAGCTGTGTAAATCAAGAGTATATCTGAGGGCACTACAGTATATAAGCATCCTAAGATATATGAAACAGCTTACAAGAGAAACACAGACACATATTTTTTCCTTTTTTTTTTTTCTTTTCTTTTTTTTTTTTTTTTAAATGAATACACAGACTTAGCCAAGAAGGAAAGAAACTGAACATGACTCTCAAAGCCCAAAATTCTGTTGTGCAAGTATCATATGGAGATTTAAGTAGCCCAGTATCATACTGGAGCTATGTAATGACTATGTCAACCTTAATGTCATTTTCACATGGTGCTCTGTAGAGCAGAACCAGGTATTGCCTGATACATGATTATGGCTCAGGCTAGAATCTGAATGACATAATGCATCTGAAGAACTTTCTGTTCAATTGACCATTATTTGCTCAAATTCATCCATTCATCTATGGAACAGGCTGCCCAGGGAAGTGGTGGAGTCACCATCCCTGGAGGTCTTTAAAAGACATTTAGATGTAGAGCTTAGGAATATGGTTTAGTGGGCACTGTTAGCGTTAGGTCAGAGGTTGGACTCGATGATCCTGAGGTCTCTTCCGACCTAGAAATTCTGTGATTCTGTGATTCATTTCTGAGCATTTAATTATTTGACTAAGGACAAATTTGTGCACTAGGGTACCACCAAGGAGACTACTCTTCTTCAGCAATTTATACTTTTCAAAACAAATGGTGTGTTTTGTTCTGTCTTTTAGTATTCACACAGTTGCAACCACAGGGATCTGTCTTTCTCTAGTACTTTGCCTAACACATCATAAAACACTTTTCAAATAGTAACACATCAACTACCACACTCAAAATAACAATGCACCCAAATCTTCTAGTAATGCATTGTGTATTGGTGGGGGTCAGCTCCTTCCTGCATGCTACTTCCTGCAACTGTACAGTTTTAAAACTTTAAAAAAGGCAAGTTAACCTACGTAGTGATAAGCAAAACAAACATGCATCTCTGCTATTGTATATTTTGTGCATTCAGAAACACTTGTAGGAATGACATCTATATAGAACAATAGATGGTAGTGTACTAGGCTTGCATGGCAAGGTTCTGGTAGTGGAGGTGCTGCATGGGTGGCCTCTGTGAGCAGAGCCCAGCAGCTGCCCCATGTCAGATCAGAGCCAGCTCCAGCCAGCTCCAAAAGGGAACTGTTGCTGGACAGAGCCGAGCCAGGGAGTGATGCTGGATGAGCCTCTGGGATAGCAGAGTTAGGGAAGGGAAAAAAACTGCTGCACAACAGAAGCTGGGAGAGATGAGTGAGAAAATGTAGGAGAAACAGCCCTGCAGACCCCAAGGTTAGTGCGCGAGGAGGGCAGGAGTTGCTCCAGGCAGGGAGCAGCAGTTCCCCTGCGGCATGGGGAAAGGCCCCTGGTAGAGCAGGCTGTCCGCCTGCAGCCCATGCGTCCCATGGTGGAGCAGTTCTCTATGCTGCAGCCCATGGAGGAGCCCATGCAGGAGCAGGTGATCTGGTGGGAGCTGCCACCCAGAGGGGACCCGTCCATGTTGGAGCAATTCTTGAGGAACCAAACTGTGGGAAGCCCAGTAAGATCAGTTCAGTAAGGATTGCATTCTGTGGGAGTGACCCCATGCTGGAGCAGGGGAAGAAACTGACTGTGAAGGAGTTGCAGAGACAAAACGTTATGGAAAGACTGCAACCCCCATTCCCCATTTCCCTGCACCACTCAGTGGGGAGGAGGTAGAAAAGGGTGGATAGTAGAAAGGTGTTTTTATTTTGCTTTTTCTTCTCATTGCTCTAAGTCCATTATCAACAGATTAATGTAATCTCCCTACACTGAGTTTTGCCTGTGATGGTAATTGGTGAGTGATTTCCCTGTCCTTATCTCAACTCTTGAGTCTGTTTTCATAGCTTTTTCTCCTATTGTTCCTTCGAGGAGGGGAGGTGAGAGAGTGATGTAGCAGAGCTTAGCTAGCCATCAATGTGAAACTACCACAGCTGACATTCCACTGTCCCTTCCACAGCTTGGCCAAACAGAAATGATAATGTCAATCAGAGGAAAAACTTCTCCTACCTGTTGGTTTGGGGGTTTATCTCAAGCTGCTGTCTCATTTTGACATATCTAAACCCCACACTTTTATCAAAGACATAAATTCAGCTTTTCTCACTTAACTGTATAGTTGCATACTCATATAGAACATTGTATATTTGTATATCCTCAATGACGGATGTCAAAGTCTGAAAAGAATGTCCTTCAATTTCTGTCAAGTACCTTTACAAACATGCTTTGTGTTTTTATCATCATCAATGAATGGCTGTCTTACCCATCCAGTACTGCAGATGATTCATTCAGCTGGGCTGCATGGTTCTCAGCTTGCAACACCTTTTCTGGAAGCATTTTGTCATGAATTTCTTGTGATAAGTCATCTATTTTATCCTTCAGTTGATCGGACATTGACTGTATCTTATCTGCAACACCTTCTACATACTGACATAAGATGACATAAGAAAGATCTTTAATCAGATGAATGCAAGCGCTCTGTAACCCTTTACATATTTTCTTTGTGAGATATTATCTCATAACTTACCGACGCATTAACACTTCAGGCAACTAATATGGAAAGAATACAGGAATGGTTGGACTGGAGAGCAGAGGGAGATAAAACAATATACCCCAGCCACTTGTCTCTCCTGAGTTGTTATTTCACAATTAAGATACTGCACAGTTTAAGTACTTACTAACTCTAATTTGGATTTGTTACCTAAATGTAGATGTCATAGTCATAACAATTTGTGGTCATACCCCCAGTAAAAACTAACCAAGGACAGAAGTTTATGTTTCATGACCCTTTGAGTGATCCATATATTTTTGAATATTAAAATACCTGAGTAAGAACCATACTTCTGGGAAACCTGCCATTCCTGTCCCAATAAGATGTCTCAGAATGTTTCCCTTCCCATTTCTCCACATGGCTTTTTTTTCCATTCGTTGTATCAATTTGCAGTGCAAGATAGAAATATTTCCGGAACCAATCATATTTCTTTTTTTTTTTTTTTCAGCCTTAGCTGCAAACTCCATTGACAAAACTCTTAAGGCAGAATTTTCAAAAATTTTATGTAAAATGAGAGTGCAATCCTCTCATCTCCCCGATCTATCTAGACTTAAAATTGTTGCCACAAGCAACAAATTATTTGTGAAGTTTCCTTCAGATATGCACACATAGTTTTTGTGCAGATAAATCTACATCTAGATCACAGAGTCACCATGAGACTATGAACAGGTTTGCTGCATCTGCAATTCTAAAGACAAAGTCAGTACCACAATCACAATATCATATATAAAAGGAGGTAGAGTCCATGAAAAATGATGAGCTAAATCTTTGTGCAATCCAATGAATCATTTAAATCTCAAACTTAATCATTTTTATATACTAGCTTAGCTTTTCTGTCATACAGCAATAGGAAAATTATTCCTTCCAATTCAAATATTCTAATATTGATTAATAAAAAGAAAAATAAGGTGTTACTTTAATTAGCTATTTTATTTCCATAATGATGCTTTATTTTACTAATTCTCATATAAGGATGATAAAATACTCACCTCCACAGCTAAGCTGATTTCATTTGTAAGGTTGTTGGCTTCATTAAGGATGTCATTCCCTTCTTGCAGACTCTTTTCAACATCTTGCCTGCCATCTTCTACAGCTTGCTTCTTTTTCTACAGGATGTGTTCACAAAAATAAAAATATGAGTTGTTTAATAAAAAGGTGATACCAGTTCAAATACTGACATCCCAATACAGACCACATTTTCTCACTATGCCACAAAGGTCAGACTTCTCAGAACTTTCTGAGGGAAGACAGTTACAGCAATAGAACATATTTTAAATAAGATATCTTTCTTTCTCCTGTCCCCAGCTTTGTATCTCTCCTCTCACATGGTAGGTTTCCAGAGGCAACTGACTGTAGTATTATGGCAAAATGAATCAGAAAGAAGTTAGAAATCCTAATCCTTACCCAGATGGGCAAGTTTCTCATTTTGACAATTATCTACACTGGCCATGAAGACAGAACTTATTAAAATATTCTGCAGCTTTGAAATTCACATCCACTGGCATTTCACTAATTAATGAATGTAAAATAAAAGACAATAGTTCAGAACAACCTAAGGATTCTTGATTTTCCATCTGGTAAAAATACTGCATATTGCATAAAAAGAATGAATGTCAAATAAGTAACTGGTGATTTCCTGTATAAGATTCATTTAGTATTACAGATTAGTCTGATAGGAGACCATGGCATTCTAGTCATGGTGCTGTGATGACCTCTTGGTCAAAACAGAGGTTAAAATAAAGCAAAAAAACTGCTCAAAATCACTTGGTAGTGGGTAAGACCACTGGAGAGGATGCCTTCAGGCACTTTCATACTGTGATTGAAAGAATATTTAAAAAAACTGAGATAGCAGGTAATTTCTCCAACCTTTCTCCATTCACCTTTGGGAAAGAAATGCAGAGAACAGAGATCACCTAACTCCCTTACGGCACCGTATTCCCTTAATTCAGTCAAGCCCACAAATCTCTGCTGAGACTGAGGTCTTGGAACCCTAACCTCATCATTGTACGTGAGGTGAAAACTCATCAAGATATAAACAGGGTAGAAACATTTATCTTCATTAAGTTGTCTCTACTCTTTATATCTTGGTTAAATGCTTGTTAATGTACAGTATAATGTGCTCTTTGAGTCTCTGCACTTTAAATCAGAAGCAGACCCCTCTGCTATGAGGGTGTCGTGGTTTAACCCGACCGGCAGCTAAACACCACGCAGCCGTTCGCTCACCCTCCCCCCTCCCTCTCTGGGACGGGGGAGAGAAATGGAAAGTGAAGCCCGTGAGTTGAGATAAAGACAGTTTAATAAGACAGGGAAAAAAAAAATAACAAAAATAATAATAACAATAATAATAATGATGATACAATGGGGATAATACGAAAGTAATAATAGTATGTACAAACAAGTGATGCACAATGCAATTGCTCACCACCCGCTGACCGATGCCCAGCCTAACCCCGAGCAGTCCGGCCCCCTCCCCCCGGCTAGCCACCCCTATATATTGTTTAGCATGACGTCAGATGGTATGGAATACCCCTTTGGCTAGTTTGGGTCACCTGTCCTGGGTCTGTCCCCTCCCAGCTCTTACTGCACCCCCCAGCCTGCCCGTTGGCAGGACAGAGCAAAGGCTGAGATGTCCTTGGCTTAGTATAAGCACTGCTCTGCAACAATTAAAGCATCGGGGTGTTATCAGCACTCTTCTCATTCTAAGCCAAAACACAGCATTCCACCAGCTACTAGGAAGAAAATTAATTCTGTGCTAACTGAAACCAGGACATCTATCCACCCCTTATTCCATACCATTTATGTCATGCTCAGGTTACACTCTTTTCCATACATTCTAATTAGTCACCTATAGTAATCATGGTAGTGATAACATACAGTATAATATACTATTTAACATGGTGCAATTCAGTTCATGGGCTATTCTCACCCAGTATTAAATCTCCTTGAGGTACACACCGGACCTCTCCGTTCTTTTGCATCACCCACCAAGTATATCCAGGTCCCTGAGCGAAAACAATTCCACGAATAGGTTTGCCTTTTCCTGAGGCAGGAGTAGCCCAGACTGTTTTACCCAGCATATTTTTTACATGCACTACAGGAACTTTATCCCCATCTACAGTACGTAACAGGTTTGATTGGGCAGGTCCAGCTCGGTTGGTAGATCCCCTGGTATTGACTAACCAGGTGGCCTTTGCCAAATGCGTATCCCAGTTTTTGAACGTCCCAGCGCCCATTGCTTTCAAGGTAGTCTTTAACAGGCCATTGTATCGTTCAACTTTCCCGGAGGCTGGTGCATGATAGGGGATGTGATACACCCATTCAATACCATGTTCTTTGGCCCAAGTGTCTATAAGGTTGTTTCGGAAGTGAGTCCCATTATCTGATTCTATTCTTTCTGGGGTGCCATGTCGCCATAGGACTTGCTTTTCAAGGCCCAGGATGGTGTTCCGGGCGGTAGCATGAGGCACAGGATATGTTTCCAGCCATCCGGTGGTTGCTTCCACCATTGTAAGTACGTGGCGCTTGCCATTGCGAGTTTGAGGGAGTGTGATGTAATCAATCTGCCAGGCCTCTCCATATTTATATTTCAGCCATCGTCCTCCATACCAAAGAGGCTTTGACCGTTTGGCTTGCTTGATTGCAGCACATGTTTCACAGTCATGAATAACCTGTGCTATAGCGTCCATGGTCAAGTCCACCCCTCGATCACGAGCCCATCTGTATGTTGCATCTCTACCTTGATGGCCTGAGGTGTCATGGGCCCATCGGGCTATAAATAATTCACCTTTATGCTGCCAATCCAGGTCCACCTGAGCTACTTCAATCTTAGCAGCCTGATCCACCTGCTGGTTGTTTTGATGTTCTTCAGTAGCCCGATTCTTGGGCACATGAGCATCTACGTGGCGTACTTTCACAGCCAGGTTCTCTACCCGAGCAGCAATATCTTGCCACAATGCAGCAGCCCAGATAGGTTTGCCCCTACGCTGCCAGTTGTTTTGCTTCCATTGCTGTAACCATCCCCACAGGGCATTTGCTACCATCCATGAATCGGTGTAGAGATAGAGAACTGGCCATTTTTCTCGTTCAGCAATGTCTAAAGCCAGCTGAATGGCTTTCACTTCTGCAAACTGACTCGATTCACCTTCTCCCTCAGCAGCTTCTGCAACTCGTCGCGTAGGACTCCATACAGCAGCCTTCCATCTCCGATGCTTCCCCACAATACGACAGGACCCATCAGTGAACAGGGCATATTTCTTTTCATTCTCTGGCAACTGGTTGTACAGTGGGGCTTCTTCAGCACGACCCACCTCCTCCTCTGATGATATCCCAAAGTATTTGCCTTCTGGCCAGTCCATGATCACTTCCAATATTCCTGGGCGACTGGGGTTTCCTATTCGAGCCCGCTGAGTAATCAGTGCAACCCACTTGCTCCATGTAGCATCAGTTGCATGATGCGTAGAGGGGACCCTTCCCTTGAACATCCAGCCTAGTACCGGTAATCGGGGTGCTAGGAGGAGCTGCGCTTCAGTACCGACCACCTCCGAAGCAGATCGAACTCCTTCATATGCTGCCAATATCTCCTTTTCAGTTGGAGTATAGCGGGCCTCAGACCCTCTGTATCCCCGACTCCAAAACCCCAGAGGCCGACCTCGAGTTTCCCCAGGTTCTTTCTGCCAGAGGCTCCAGGTGGGGCCGTTCTCCCCGGCTGCAGTGTAGAGCACATTCTTTACATCTGGTCCTGTTCGAACTGGCCCAAGGGCTACTGCATGGACTATTTCCTGCTTGATTTGTTCAAAGGCTTGTCGTTGTTCAGGGCCCCATTCAAACTCATTCTTCTTGCGAGTTACTTGGTAGAGTGGGTTTACAATCAGACTGTAATTTGGGATGTGCATTCTCCAAAACCCCACAACACCTAGGAAAGTCTGTGTTTCTTTTTTGTTAGTTGGTGGAGACATAGCTGTTATTTTGTTGATCACATCCATTGGGATTTGACGACGTCCATCTTGCCATTTTATTCCTAAAAACTGGATCTCCCGTGCAGGTCCTTTGACTTTATTTTGTTTTATGGCAAAACCGGCTTTCAGAAGGATTTGGACTATTTTCTTCCCTTTCTCGAAAACTTCCTCTGCTGTGTCACCCCACACAATAATGTCATCGATGTACTGCAGGTGTTCAGGAGCTTCCCCCTGCTCTAGTGCAGACTGGATCAGCCCATGGCAAATGGTAGGGCTGTGTTTCCACCCCTGGGGCAGCCTATTCCAAGTATATTGGACTCCCCTCCAAGTGAAGGCAAATTGTGGCCTGCACTCTGCTGCTAGAGGGATGGAGAAAAATGCATTAGCGATATCAATTGTGGCGTACCACTTGGCTGCCTTCGATTCAAGTTCATACTGAAGTTCCAGCATGTCCGGCACTGCAGCACTCAGTGGTGGCGTGACTTCGTTCAGGCCGCGATAGTCCACTGTTAGTCTCCACTCGCCATTAGACTTTCGCACTGGCCATATGGGACTATTGAAAGGTGAATGAGTCTTGCTGATCACTCCTTGGCTCTCCAATTGACGAATTAGCTTATGGATGGGAATCAGGGAGTCTCGGTTGGTGCGATATTGCCGCCGGTGCACAGTTGTGGTAGCAATTGGCACTTGCTGTTCTTCGACCCTCAGCAACCCCACAACAGAGGGGTCCTCTGAGAGACCAGGCAAGGTAGATAATTGTTTAATGCCCTCTGTCTCTAAGGCAGCAATACCAAAAGCCCACCGGAACCCTTTTGGGTCCTTGCAGTATCCTCTTCTAAGATAGTCTATGCCAAGGATACATGGAGCATCCGGACCAGTCACAATGCGGTGCTTTTCCCACTCATTCCCAGTCAGACTCACTTCAGCCTCCAATACAGTCAACTGCTGAGATCCCCCTGTCACTCCACAAATATAGATGGGCTCTGGTCCTTTATAGCTCGATGGCATTATAGTACATTGTGCACCGGTGTCTACTAAAGCCTTATACTTCTGTGCGCGTGATGTGCCAGGCCATCGAATCCACACAGTCCAATAAACTCGATTGTCCCTTTCCTCCCCCTGGCTGGAGGCAGGGCCCCCCTAATCCTGGTCAGAATCTTCCTCGTTTCTGTGTTTGAAGGACTGTCTGCTGGAAGTTGGAGCAGCAAACTTTTCGGAGAATCCCTTTTTCCTGATTGTTTTCTTTTGCAACTCACGTACCCGTGCCTCTAGGGTCGCGGTAGATTTTCCATCCCACTTTCTCATGTCCTCTCCATGGTCTCGTAAGTAAAACCACAGGGTGGCACGGGGTGAGTACCCACCATATCGTCTTCCTTGTGTGGGTGAACGCCTACCCCTGACAGCTGAGACACTGCTTTGTACAGGTGCGAAGGAGAATAATCTCTCTTCAAGTTGGTGAACCTTTTCAGAAAGTTTCTCCCAAGTGTTCTCCTTTGGTCGGTGGGCACTGGTTGGTTCAGGTGGGGAGGACAATAGATTCTCTTCAAGTTGGTGAACCTTTTCAGAAAGTTTCTCCACAGCTGAGACGCAGGCCTGTAAGGAAGAGGAGAGACTTTCTTCGTACTGCCGGAGTTGTTTAGCCGCTTCACCCACTGTGGGTTCCTCATCCTCTTTCCAGGCCATTATTGCCAATGAGCTGGCATATGATGATGGTGCACTCCGTACAAACTTCCGCCACATGGGTCGTGTACACTTGACTTCATCTGGATCTGTGGATGTTTGATTGAGGTCTGGATCCTCATAAATCACTTCCCGTACGGCTAATTCCCTCAGGTACTGGATTCCCTTCTCCATAGTGGTCCACTTGCCTGGTAGACATAAAATATCTTCCTTGAAGGGATACCTTTCCCTCACAGCTGAGAGGAGACGCCTCCAGAGGCTGGTGGGTCGTGCTCCATCTGCAATTGCTTTGTCAATGCCGGCGTCTCGAGCAAGGGATCCCAGCCGCTTGGCTTCCCTGCCGTCTAATTCCACACAATTGGCTCCAGAGTCCCAGCACCGGAGCAGCCAGGTGACAAGCTGCTCACCTATACAGCGACCAAAATCTTTTCGCACATCTCGTAGCTCGCGCTCGTTTAGGCTTCGGGTAGTTACTGTTGCTCTTTCGGCATCCTCATCTTCCTCCTCCTGAATCCTTGACGGCCCAGCGTCGTCATCATCTTCGTCATCTCTATACTTAGTTTTGGCAGAAGCCTTACCTGGATTGGCAGAAGACTCTCTGCGTTCTAAACGACTTGAATTTCTGTACCATATTTTCACCTTCTCTACAGGGGCAGCTTGCACTGCTACTGCTCGTTTCTCTGACTTTGTTACAGGGTCTGCCACAGGGGTTGGAATGCCCTCTGCAGGGTCAACTTGCACTGCTACAGCTCGTTTCTCTGACACGGCCACAGGAGCTGGAGCGGCTACAGGAGCTGGAGCAGTTGCAGGAACCGGAGCTGTAGCGGCTACAGGAGCTGGAGCTGGAGCTGGAGCAGTTGCAGGAGCTGGGACTGGAGCAGCAGTAGGAGCTGGAGCTGGAGCGGCTTCAGGAGCTGGAGCTGGAGCGGCTTCAGAAGCTGGGACTGGAGCAGTTGCAGGAACTGGGACTGGAGTAGCGGCCGGAGCTGGAACTGGAGCGACTGCAGGAGCTGGGACTGGAGCGGCTGCAGGAGCTGGAGCTGGAGCGGCTGCAGGAGCTGGGACTGGAGCGGCTGCAGGAGCTGGGACTGGAGCGGCTGCAGGAGCTGGAGCTGGAGCGGCTGCAGGAGCTGGAGCTGGAGCGGCTGCAGGAGCTGGGACTGGAGCGGCTGCAGGAGCTGGGACTGGAGCGGCTGCAGAATCCACCGTAGGGGTCACAGTGGCCGTTGGATCTGTCACAGGGTTTGGAGTGGCCGCAGGGTCTGTCACTAAGTTGACAGCAGTATCAATGGCAGCTCGATAGGCATGAGCCAGGCCCCAGCACGTTACAATGATTTGTGTTACTTTGGAACTGCCAGAATCATTACACCTTTTTTTCAAGCATTCTGCCAGTTTTTGAGGATTTTGCCATTGTTCAGGGGTGAATTTCCAACACACTGGGGGTGCCAACTGCTCTAGATGCCTGCCCATATCCACCCATACTCCCTGCCACCCACAACTATACTGCCTCCGGGCAGATCTCCAGATGAGCTTCATAAGTAGTTGTTTAACTTTAAGCAGAATCTGAAGTGCATTCATGAGGCAGAACAACAAGACTATGGTATTCTGAGTATTCCAGAAATATTCAATATCTTGGAGAGCTATTGTAACAAGCTCAGGGGATAAGAGGGTGGTGAAGGAGGAAGGCAGAGTGACCCAGGAGGATACAGGGGTGGTGAAGGAGAAAGGGAGAGTAAGCAAGTAAGGAAAAATATCCTCCCCTTTCCCCTCCACAGATTGACTCTCTAATGGAGAAAAACAATAGGTATAATTGCTAATAGTTCCCAAGATGCTGTTTCCAAAGTACAGAGTCCACGATGTTACTGAGTATAAATACCAAGTTAGAGTCATGACCAGATATCTTATCGTCTCATAAGCCATTGCTATAACACTTAGTACCATAATGGTCTGAAACCAGGGCCCGGAGAGGAGAAACAACACTACAGAGAGCAAATACGGAAAATAATGTACTATAATACTCAATTTGGAAAACAGGCGCAGCAGAGTTGTGATTAAAGCAATCAGCATCATGACAAGTGACTATTAAGCAGGTCTAATCCTTACACCAATTTTAGTTTAACACACTCTGATCAGATCTGCCGTTATCTCAACCTTTCGGGCCCCACGTTGGGCGCCAAAAAGACTGTCGTGGTTTAACCCGACCGGCAGCTAAACACCACGCAGCCGTTCGCTCACCCTCCCCCCTCCCTCTCTGGGACGGGGGAGAGAAATGGAAAGTGAAGCCCGTGAGTTGAGATAAAGACAGTTTAATAAGACAGGGAAAAAAAAAATAACAAAAATAATAATAACAATAATAATAATGATGATACAATGGGGATAATACGAAAGTAATAATAGTATGTACAAACAAGTGATGCACAATGCAATTGCTCACCACCCGCTGACCGATGCCCAGCCTAACCCCGAGCAGTCCGGCCCCCTCCCCCCGGCTAGCCACCCCTATATATTGTTTAGCATGACGTCAGATGGTATGGAATACCCCTTTGGCTAGTTTGGGTCACCTGTCCTGGGTCTGTCCCCTCCCAGCTCTTACTGCACCCCCCAGCCTGCCCGTTGGCAGGACAGAGCAAAGGCTGAGATGTCCTTGGCTTAGTATAAGCACTGCTCTGCAACAATTAAAGCATCGGGGTGTTATCAGCACTCTTCTCATTCTAAGCCAAAACACAGCATTCCACCAGCTACTAGGAAGAAAATTAATTCTGTGCTAACTGAAACCAGGACAGAGGGAGATCATTAATAACAAGTACTAACTACAGAGGATAGAGTTTGATTTATTACTCCATAATATCCGCATATCCTCTTCAGTCTTCTTCCCAGGGGTTGGAGAGAGAGATCAAAGTGCAAGCTTTCCAGGAGCAAATACATGACAAAGATTTTAACTGAACTTTATTTAAATCTTGAGCATAGGATTTGAATTTTGCGCAACTACTTATACCAGGATGAATTTAACCTCCCCCAGAATAATGAATTCAATGGCACCCTCCACTTAATGTTTAAAAGCAGTCAGTAGTACTTTGGTAAAGAAAGCTGTGAAGTAATACTCCTTTTACAAGCCAATGCATGTTCTTGTTCTGAGGAAAACGTTTGCTTTTAATTATCTCAGATTTAGTTCTATTTGAATAACATTTTTGTCTTGCTTTTATCTTTTGTTTCAAGATATAATAGTTACATCATAATAATAATAGTTCATGCAAAGTTTCAAACTTTTTAAGTTAACCAAGGATACAACTTGTCAGCACTCACCTCTACCATGGTCATGTTTTTTTGGTTGATTGCAGATAAATGATTAGCCTCTCTAATTTTACTCATAGCTTCTCTTAGCAGATCTCGTGCATCATCAACTTTGGTGTGGTAGTTTGCTAGCTTGTCCTGGACTTCATTTTTGAGATCTTCGTTTTTCTCACTGGGTTCTCCAAATGATTTCTTCACTTTATTCAAAAGATCTTCTGCATTCCTGCAATATATAACCACCCACGAAGGTAACTGAGATCATATTCTCTACACCCATGAGAATATTCTTAATATCATGCAAATGAAATGGACAATTAAATAGCAAAGTAACTTTCAAGAGAACAAATGCTTAATAAAATAGAACAATGGTTACACTTAGGTCTTTTCTTAACTTTTAAAATCTCACTTAGGTATTTTCTTTTTTTTCTTTCTTTCTTTTTTTTTTTTTTTTTAAGTTGACATTCTTGATAGTAAAGTGAGTTTTTCTGAAACATTTCAACTTGTCAAAAAGATTTCTTTCATACATATTATTACAGCATGTGACAAAAAGCACTTTAGCACCTTAAACAGAGGGGAGAGAAGATAGATATGCCTGATTTCAAGCAGTCTTGGAGCAGACAAACTGCTCTGTGATCAAAAATCATAAATACTTTCCTGTGACATAAACAACGCCCAGGATCCTTGGATTTATGACTTCCCATAGCCAAAGTATTTTGCTTACCTAAAATAAATTCTTGGATATTTTTAGTGGACTATGACAGCATAGAAATAGAAAGTTCACAAGTGCTTGTTTTTGGCAAGGGAAACAATATTTCTTAATCACCAGAGAGTTGCTGCACCCAGTTTTAAAGGATAGGAGTACTGGAGTCTCCATGCCATGACACTTCTCTGCTTCACGTTATCATGTCTTTTAATCAATTCCACATAATGCAACATCACTGCAACATGCAATGCTATGACAGACAGCAAAAAAAAAAAAAAAAAAAAAAAGTACTTTTTTGTGCCTTTTTTAAAGGCGTATCATTTTAAAACAATGCTTCAGAGAAAGAAAAATCCTGAGTATATAGGAATTTGTAGGACAGCTAATACGTATATAAGAAATCTATCACACTTCTATTTATTACAGATTAAGATAAGCAACATACTATAAATAAACACACAAATAAATACAAACACACATACACACAAACACCACCACAAACACAAAAAAAATAAAAAGGTGGAAACGATATCCTGCCACTGGGCCTAATTTAGATGAAGAATGTTAACTGGAGCCAAGGAATGCCAAATTATTACCTTAGGTCTGGGATTTTCTGAGATGGATTTTTTTTCTCCATCTGCCCTGTCTTTGGGTTTGATGACAAAAGTTAATCACACTGTGAATTTAAAATATCTAAAAAGAAAACATTTAATCAAAAATTAAATCCCAATATTGACACCCTGTCACAGGAGAGATGTAGAAAGGAATTCAGATTTTTTTCCATACCTTCTCCATTATTCTTTCTATCAGTATATTAAACTATATTAAACACCTAACAAATTTTGATACCCTTGTGATTGCAGTACTGGAGAAACAATATGAGACAGATGGATTTCCTTTTTATGACCTTGCCTCGTAGCACAGCCCAAGCTGTTTATCTGACCAGTAACCAATGAGTTGTTTTGAGTTAGATAAGCTAACACTTCCATATAGACCTGATGTGCATTTTTCCCTCTGCTCTTTCTAAGTTCAAAGCAACAGATCTGCTCCATGCATTTCCTTGTTTTATGCACTAGAATTTCTATGTGATGGGACTGTACCAATTTCCTGAAACACTCTTTTTAACATTCAATCTACGATACTTTCAGTTAATACCTTCCTAGAAAAAGAACCATACTTTGAAGTGTTAGAAGAAATAATCTCAAGTCTAGCCTAACATCTAGAATGCTGTACAGTCTGGATCCTTTAAATAATCAGTACAATGGAACACAAGAAATATTAGAAATAAAAAAAAAATAAAAATGTGTATATGAGAGAGATGTTAGAATTGTTCTATCCAGAGAAGAAATGGCCCATGATAGAGGACTATAAAATCATGAGTAGCATGGATAATGCAGTCAACTGTCCAATGACTCTCAAGAAACAAAATTGAAAATATCTGAAAAAAAAAAAAAAAGGTCAAAATACAGGAGACAGCTCTTAAAAGCATATGTGGTTGAGTTATGCAACTCATTATTAAAGGAAACTGGATAATAGAAGTTTACAGTGTCTCAAAAGCCATCAGACAAATTCAGGGAAGATGAAATCATGCACATCAAAGGAAACATTATATAGCCCATTAAATACAATGGTAGAATCCCTCCATAGCAACTCAGTTTTGTCTGAGAAGATGTGTAGGAATGTTATAAGCTATTGAAATATTTATTTCAGAAATATATAAAATAAGGGGTTTAGGACAGAAACTGGTGTATTTTTAACATGCTCTCTTTACAGAGAAATTATTTACTAATTTGGAATCACTAATAACTTTTTAATAAGGCAATCAGCTTACAGACTTGATTTGGAAATCCTGAAAGAAAACAAATGAGGGAAAAAGCTGGAGACAGAAGGAGTTTTGCCATCTCTGAAAGCAAGAAGCCTTTACTTCAGTTGTTTCCTTATTTAACGTGGACCAAATCTTATAAATTAGAAGAATACAATCACTGCCAACTTACATCTCAACAAAGAGTAAAGATGATTAACTACTTCAAAGCAATTGAGACTTGTCGAAATATATATATACATATATGTATATGATCACAATTCAGTCTGCAAGCAGTACACATGAATGTCCACACACAGGCATGTGTGTACACACCTTCAGACACACATTTTTAAGAATGATTAAATTTCTTTATCATTTATTTCCTTAAAGAACACATCCTATCTTACTACGTTATTTAAGCAGTATTAAGTCATGTTTCTTTATGAGGCAGTACTTTTCAAAAGAGTTTCAGAAAATATTATCTAGTGATCTTTCCTACTTGCCCTGAAAGTTCACTATCAAAATTCCTTGGATCTCAACAACTGCTTATAAAGAGGTAATCCTATCCCTATGATACTGCCATGCAACTTTAAGTCAGTAAGTATATTTATGTATTTCTTAGTACAAAATATATTCCTTTATCAGGAAATGGAAATACTCACTTTGAGTACTTCAGGAAGAATGGTTAGAGGGAGAGAATGTCTCTCTCTCAAAAAACCACACTGCATTTCCTTCTCTAGCTATTGGACTGATTTTAAGCAAGCCTGACAGTTTCGTGTTGGCTGTAGCATTCAAGGACTATAACTGCCTTATTTGATTATTATTATTATTATATATTATTATCCCCCCCCATCCTGCCTTAAAATTGTAGGCATCACTTTCAAAGTTTTCGCTAATTTTTTTCTCTGCCCTACTTGTTTCTGATTTATTTCTGTAGAGAAAGAATATAAGAGACTCAGCAGAAGCAGAAGAAAAAGCAATAAAATATTTGCGAAGAACACATTTTCAGTTTATCCTTTCTCAAGAGAACAGAAAGTAGAACTATCAGAAGTATGGCAGAAATACTGTACTGGTAGGATTTTCAGAAAAAGATCCATTTTACAAAGTGTAAGTTTGGCAGTGAAAATCTGATTTTATACAGATTGGAATGTTTAACTAAAATTGTATTCTATTTATGACTCCTCTATAACATATATGTACCTGATAATTGATGTTTTCAGTTCTGAAAATTTTTATCCCAGTTTTCTGAGACACTTTTAACAACTTCAGTGGACCACATTCATTTGGACAGCCTGCTAAGTAATGCCTAGCTCTACGAATATACCTGCACTAACTGATGCAGAACACACTACCAGAATTTTAACTTAAAGCCAAGTATTTTTCTAGATTAGATAAGTTTTCAACATTTTGCAAAGTGCTTTATAAAAAGCTGGCAATAATTATATAAACACACACACATATATATATATATATATTATATTTAAAGATACCTAAATAAGCAAATGCTGGGCTTCTGAACCTTGTCAGGAAGCTGGAATATCCTGATCCATACTATTCTGTGTATTGTACAATGCATCCTTTTGAATGTCTGTGGTACTGGACAAACTTTGCAAACAGACTATATTTTTATTAGAACAATTATTTTTTTTTTCCAGAAAAAATAACAAGCTTCCAGACAAGTGTCTTGGCACTAAAACCCTTTACCAGGTCTGAAGTAGAAGCTAAATACAAACTGAGAAAAATTGCTTAGAATTTGATTAGAAACATTACTGGTACCTGTGGAGCAGAGAAGTAATTTCCTAGGGATTGGTTTCCACTCACGTAAGCATTTCCAAAAACGCTAATGCTAAACTAATAGATGTGAAATATTAGACTGTTTTTCTTCACTGTAAAGACCCAGCTTGAACACCTGGTTGGAATGGATGACAATTACAAGAGTCAGATATTATCACCAGGAGGCTGAAGACTCTCTCTACTCACTTTAACTCATCTTGAGCTATTCTTTCTTGAAAATGTAGGTTTCTACTTCTCAATTCTGTGACCATTCTTTCGGCCTCGCTCTGCAGTTCTGGGAGACTCTTCTCCAAGGTCTTGTCTGGGGTTCTGAGTGTCTCATTTAGTCTTATAGCATCTTCACTTACAGCTGCAGGGGGCAAAAAATATATATGTACGGGGTTAGGAAGCAAAAAGAACCTATAAGTATCTGCATGTCAACTCTTATCAGCAAGTCAAATGCAATTTGCACTGGTTATTCCTGCTGTGAAAAATAAAGGATAGTTAATCAGTAACAAATGAGAAAATGTTATATGTCTCATCAAAACCTTTACTGTAGCTCACTTTTAAGCACAATAACTACAATGAAGAAGTCTTTATATCCAGTATAAAATATATTGCTCCCATCTTCCTTCCCCTGAAAAAAAGAATTTGCACTGAGCCTTCGAAACAGCAGTAAATAATTTGGGATATTGCTCTCAGAAATAAAGAGAAAGCTGTACAAGCAATGAAAACTAGTTTTCAAATTACTTTTGAAGTACTTCAAAATATTTCATTTGTAGCATTCAGATTTAGAAATCCTAGGAAGAATAAACGATTGGGAAATTTGTAAGGAGAGGGAGAGAAGAAGAATGAAAGACACTCACAGATTGAGAGCTCGTGTTTAGAAGCAGATACACAGAAATGAACAAAAAGAGTCGGAGGGCTGGAATACATGAGGATAGAATGTAAGATATGTGTTTGGAATACCTAAATTATTCATAACTGATAAAACTGTACACATGGTATCATAGTCAAGGACCAACTAAAATCTTTCTACCATAGCACACTATAAGATATTAGAATATAGACTTTCAGAAGCAAGTAGGTGATTTATGATAATCAGTTATGTCTGCAATGTTAAAAAGTACTGCTCCCTTTCCATATGCAGTGGGCTTCTCAGTAACTAATTTCTCTGAAATAAGTTCCTGGTTGCATGTGTACTTCCAAATATCTTAAATCCTTAATTGAAGAAATCATAAGCTGTCTTCCAACAATCAAATAAATGACTATTTCATGGACACATTGTGTAGGTTTAGAGCAAATGACGAAGAAGAAAACTTTAATTAAACGTTTTCAATTTGCTGGTGAGAACTGGGACTTGAATCTTAAAGAGTGGTTATATGTGGGGTAGTGAGGACTGAAACAAGACTATAGTTCAGTTAAAAGGATCATGTCTTGCTTGTAATGCATTATGTTACATATCATTACTTAGTTACCTCTGGCCAGGAATAGGCATATATTCACTTTTTAAAATCTGGAATAAATAAATAGTAATTTAGCTTCCATGAATATTTACCTCAAAAGAGAAAATGGACATGTTATTTCAGCCTTCATTAGTTTCAGGAAAATTTATACAGAGCTTTATCTTTCCCCCCCATCCTCCTCATCTCATAAACAAGTTTTAAAATAATTTTAAAATAATCTAGAAATGGCTCCAAAATAAAGCAAAAGTTTATCCTCAGTTTTTGAAAGACGATGATCTTGAACAGGAAGAATTAAGAAGACTTAAGACTCTTTGAAAACAAAGTTAAAAAAATAGACTGAAGGAGCATACAGTTCCTGTCTATTAATATAGTTGCAGGTGGAGGAAGGAGGAGAAACACTAGGAAGAGAAAAAACTATTTGCACCAAAGAATAAGGCAGAAGAACACACGATGATAAACTAAACATGAGTATTTTTAGATATAAGGTTTTTAGAAGGTCTGTAGTTATCAAAAGAGTTCTGAAACTGTCTTCTATTCAGAGGGTGAATATGTGGGAACTACTTTGAAGATGCATATTAGAAAGTTTATGATAGCCAGGGAGTGGATGCAGCAACCCAGAAGGTATCTTTCAGTCCTTATGCTCAAATCCTCTATCGAATCCTATATTTAATCAATCCTTAAAATGTTGACTTGGCCACTAGGCAAACACATTGATTTTAAAGTCTTTGTCTGCTTCTAAGTGCATACATTTGTTTCACCTCTCAACATCTTCTAACTCTATACTTTCTATTGCTAAACCTGCTTCAGGAAACTTTTGTATGGGTTTCAAACACTGGGCAAAAACTCTGTGCAGCAAAAAAACAAATTTAGCCCTTGTCGTCCTGAATTCATCATCGACTTCTCAAATTCAGCTTTGTACTGAAATATGAAGAACCTGGTATTTTATTTAAAAACCTTGTTGAAAACTTGCTTACTTTTTCATGTCACTTTTCTGACATTTATTTCATGTCAAAGTTGTACATTATAGGGATACCTTAAACTGCTGGTTGATTCAATTACAGGGCATGTACTGGGATGTGTTACACGAGACGCAATATAAAATGTATTTTATAGTACTTAGACAGAATTGGAAGCTTCCCCTTTCAACCAAATGGATTGCATAGAAGCATATCTCTAGATATGCAAGAAGCATATCTCTACTGAACTTAGAACTGTATTGGGAGTTTTGAAGAAAGAAGAGATCAGTATTTTTCAAATAATAATAATATTTAGCAACTGACTGTGATTGCCAATCATTTTCATATTTACCCACCATTATCTAATTTAATAGGTCACACAGTATTTAGGTTCTACTTCTCAAAGCCATCTACAATACTTTTGCTTGTAAGTCTTTACTGTTTTTTGTAAGTGCCGAGAATCACCTTGTGGAAGAGAGTTGGGTCTATGCCACTTCTTAGGTAGGGATAGTAGTAACTTACAATTTCCAGGCAGCAGATGTTCATTAATGGCAGGTAGTAATGCATCTTTGAAGTCATTTTGAGGAATTAAGATGAAGTCTTACTGTACCAAGTGCTAAAGTTACATCAAGCTTTTTACCGATATATGTTTTTAACTTTGAAAATAAACAAATGCAAAGCCCTGTTAATCACTTTATTCTAATTTTCCCCAAGTAACTGAGAAAATCCTGAAGGAACATACTCAATATTTTGCTTGTCTGTGTTCATAAGAAACTGTTGCTTCTTAATGCAACATTTCAATCATGTGACATTTCTCAGTGGACAAACTCTCTTCCTCACTGTGTTTCAGGCCCTCTTCTCCACCATCATTCAGTTTTCCTGAGAAACAATGGGCACATTTTTCTTTTTCCAGTACCTTCAGCAGCTTGGAGAATGCCTTTTACGAACTGTCCAAGAGATTTTGCTCTGTCATTAGTCCTCTCAGCATCCTGCCTCGTTTGCTCACCATCTGCTGTCACCTTGGTAGCCTAGTGAACCAAATTCAGGAAAAGTATAATTAATAAACAGGACAAGGCTGTGCTATGCAATATATAGAACTGTATGCACTGTCTGAATTTATGCTCAAAACTTTCCTCAGGCAAAAGACAATCAATGAATTATTGATCAGATGCATGAGAAATGACACGTTCTGTTCAAATACACAATTAAATTTTATTACCTTTTCCTTCTAAAGGAAATTGGAAGGCTTTATTTTAGGTTCTTAGAAACTCTAGTTTCTTAGAAACTCTAGTTGTATGCAACTGCACACAAAGAGAGACAGGATTAAATTCACTGAATTTGCTTAAAGAAACATTGTTCAGAACCGTTTAATAGACTCTTCAGCAGATACTTTCTGTAATTTCACAATTGTGCATTTTACGATTGACAAAGTGCAGCAGATATCATGACCTCCTTGCTTCTTCCCCTGAGGTGCTCTCAAAGAGACAACCCATGCCAACAAGCATGAACAATTTAAAATCTATGCATTAATGAAACCAAGAAAGAGAGGGGGAAAAAAGTGAAGTAGATTTGTCCAGCTTTAATGCTTGAAGTGGTTTGTTTATAACATATTGGGGTGCTCAGTAAAATTTTAGCTTTGTGTAACTAAAGGCTTTATAATTTTATTGAATCACAGAAGCAGCATGAAGCAAGATGAAGACAGACATCTGCTGCATAACGGAAAACATGTTGAGGAAAGGAATCATCTTAATACTTTCTACTTAGCTCTCAAGATTCCTATTTACCAAACCATTTTTTATCATGCAAAAGCCACTTTAAGCAACACAGCTTGTCAAGCTGCATCATAAACAAACAAACAAACAAAAGTAAAACAAACAAACAAACAAAAAATAGAACAAAACAAGCCACCAGCATGAGCAACAACAATCCACCAGTGTTTGGGTTCTGACTGTCCAGATTGTACTCCCAAGAAATACCTATAAGCACAGCATTATGACCTTTTCAGTCTGTGGGAAATGGCTAGGAGGTTAATAATTCAAAATGAGCTTCTCATGTCGATCTGCTTGAGGGTAGGAAGGCTCTGCAGGAGGATCTGGATAGGCTGCACCGATGGGCTGAGGTCAACTGCATGAAGTTTAACAAGGCCAAGTGCCGGGTCCTGCACCTGGGGCGCAATAACCCCAAGCAGAGCTACAGGCTGGGAGATGAGTGGTTGGAGAGCTGCCAGGCAGAGAAGGACCTGGGAGTGATAGTTGATAGTTGGCTGAATATGAGCCAGCAGTGTGCTCAGGTGGCCAAAAAGGCCAACAGCATCCTGGCTTGCATAAGAAACAGTGTGGCCAGCAGGGCTAGGGAGGTGAACATCCCCCTGTACGCAGCTCTGGTGAGGCCGCACCTCGAGTACTGTGTTCAGTTTTGGGTCCCTCGCTACAAGAAGGACATTGAGGTGCTTGAGCGGGTCAAGAGAAGGGCGACGAAGCTGGTGAGGGGCCTGGAGAACAAGTCCTATGAGGAGTGGCTGAGGGAGCTGGGCTTGTTCAGCCTGGAGAAGAGGAGGCTCAGGGGCGACCTTATCGCTCTTTACAGATACCTTAAAGGAGGCTGTAGCGAGGTGGGGGTTGGTCTGTTCTCCCACGTGCCTGGTGACAGGACGAGTTGCGCCAGGGGAATTTTAGGCTGGATGTTAGGAAGAACTTCTTTACTGAAAGGGTTGTTAGGCATTGGAACAGGCTGCCCAGGGAAGTGGTGGAGTCACCATCCCTGGAAGTCTTCAAAAGACGTTTAGATGCAGAGCTTAGGGATATGGTTTAGTGGGGACTGTTAGCGTTAGGTCAGAGGTTGGACTCGATGATCTTGAGGTCTCTTCCAACCTAGAAATTCTGTGATTCTGTGATTCTCTTACTTGAGCTGTACTGGTAACATTTGTTCTGGTAATATTTTCTGTTACCAGAAATCTATTTCATTAATAGTCAAAGAGAGATAGCATCACATTTAACACATTGCCTGATTAGCTTCTACATGGAAGCCCTCAAGACACATCAGGACAGCTGGGTTCCTGAAATGAAATCCCCGGCACTATCATACCACTTACAATTTTGGTCTACTTCAGAGTGGTTACTGTGCGAATAATTTATATGAAAATGTTTGAGGTAAATAGAATGACAGAGGAAGAACTAGCAACCTGTATTAGACGGGGGGAAGATGGTTGTATTTTTATCCATGTGTCAGTTGAAAAACATGGCTTTTCATAGTTATACAGCTTTGATCACGTTATTGGTCACTTCTGCTAAGAATTACAAAACTCCTTTATCTGTCTGGATACAGAGCTGAAATATTGTCAAAGTGAGTAGTAAAGGTAATTGGGATAGGAAAAAGGCAAAAATACAGAATGGTCTTGATGGACCACTGCTTTAATCCAGCTTTGCATCTCTGATGTCATTTCATTCTTCATGTAATTGAGAACTACCTTATTATTTATTGTCCCATCCTCCACAATGAGCCTTTTATTCTTTGTCTTATATTTTCTTAGAATTTTCCCATTCACTTGTATTATATTCTACAATATTTCTAAGTACTTTACTACAAATGGTGTTCTATAACTTACATAGACTTTTCTCATTTTTGATTACTTTTTCCACATTCGTATTAATTCCAATTGGGCACTTTAAGCTTTCAATATTTATGACTGAATGGCAGGCACTAAATTTTCATACACATTAATCTGCCATCAAACTGTTTCCATTTTCTCTCTGTGACAGTTCTCTTTAGTACTTAAATCCCATCCAGTCCTACTGTCTGCTTTCTGTATTTAGCCATAATTTGCTTTGCTGAAAAATAACCTTTCACTTCATTTTCTGGTCTAGCATTAACTCCATAAACCAAGTTAAATGGCAAGTATCTTTCACATTGTACCTAGCCATTCTATGGATAATTAAATGTTTCCATTAGTTAATAAAGTCCTACTCATTCGCTACATATTCAGTTTACTACAGTTCATCATTTCCATAAAGTCAGAATTCAGCTACTAAGTTTAAAGACGCACAACAATCTTTTTCTGGGGGAGGAATAAAAGTCACAAAGACTGAGTCCAGAGCAAGGTTTGGAATGAATTTTTGAGAAGTATGGACACAAGTGAGACCTGTTGGCATAACAGAGATCTCCATCATGGAAATCTGGTAAAACAACTAGATGAGACCACATTGCCGCAGACCACAAAAGGAGGGCAAACTCATAACTCTCTGTATAGATAGAAGGTCTTGAATCACCTTCTAAATGCTTCTAACTATTGCCAGCTACTTCCACAAATTTATGAGCTCAAGGAATTCAACGGTATAGGAGAAATGAAGAAGTTTACAGTCAAAAGAAGTATTTCAATTAAAAGGAAGTGATTCTGATCCCTGACTTTCCTGAAGTCTCTGAAGGTACCCCATTAGAAGGTGTATTTGACTAAAGTAGTGGGCTAATAGGATGTGAAAAATCTGACGTCTACCTCAGGTGGTAGATGTAGAAATGCATATGCAAGTATGTAAGAATGTAATCAGTTTAAGAGCAAGAGAAGAGGATCTTCTTGTAGAGAATACGTAGTACAATTTGGCAGTGAATGAAACAAAGAATATGATGAGGAAAAATAAAAAAGCTGCACCAATGGAAGAGATGACTTGTTGAAAAGTTTTGTAGTGAGAAAATACTGTTGTCTTCTACATTTTGTCTTAAAATGTGTAGAAATTTTTCCTCATGGTAAAAAGTGTCTTCACTAATCTTCATCAGCCTTTATCCTTATCACTACTGGTTTCACTTGGAAAAGTCTAGTGAGCCTCTAGTGAGATTTGTGCAGAAAGTTTGCTAGTTATAGTCATACTAGCCGTTACATAGTATTCAGCTATATCTTCACATAAAAATGAGACTTCAATGTGCTACATCAGGATCCACTCTTCTTTTTGGTACATTGATCCTATTTACAAATATAGAAAGATAAGTGTAGGACTTAGCACCATGTGATAGTCCTCAAAATAAAAACTAAAGTCCAGTCGAATTAACTACATGTATTCTCCATATGAAAAATGGAAATCATAAGCCAACTTACTAGTTACAACAAGGGAAAACTGCAGAAATGGAAGTGGTGTTAATCTGTCTACCATGCTAAACTCCCTAAGATCACATTCTGAATGTTTTCCCTTTTAAGACTAGTCCATAGAAATTCAGAATTTGCAACATATTTTAGGTATTCTCCATGCAGGATTGAAATTTATTTAATTTTCATTGTATTGGGCAGGGGGTGCAGGTGGTAATTGGAAAAGGATATTAAAAAGAACAACTGTGCGAAGGAAAAAATTATTAGCTTAAGATTGAAAAATCTTAATAATTAATTATTAATTAATAATCTTAATAATTAATACAAGAAATATAATTTTCCCTGTCTGTAGGGCTGTCATGAGTTAAAAACCTGCCTTGATTTAGCAATCTTTCTTTATGCTCACATACATACACTCGTATGCATATATGTGTGTGGAGGTATGTATACATACACATATGAGCGTGCATATATACATACAATACAGATGTTTTCTTATCCTCTCAAGGTTTCATGGAGTTCGTCAAAATTGAATATAATGCACATAAACAAACCAATTTCTTTGAGAATTTTGGTTCTGCAAGGCATGAACAATTTTAAGACAGAATGCTAAAACTACAGGGGGGATAGGTAAATTCTCTCAGGTGTATACAGTAATCAGTGTTTTGCTTGTTTCATTATTTTAATGCAGGGAAGCACCTACTTATGAACATGAGTTTTGCTAGTCTGTTACATTAATGCCTTTGGGACAGCTGTGTTTTTATCGTGGCTGGTCCATTGCCCTACTTTTTGTCCACTAGGTGGCGCAATTTATATTATTTTCTTAGACGATGTCTTTCTGACCAAATAAAGGTCTATACTGAAATAAAACTTTCATAATAAAAAGAGTAAATCGCACATCGATTGAAATCCAAAAACCTATCGCTTTCTTCATAAATGAATTATATAATGCACAATAAACACACACTGCAATATTTGAATTCTCCCTTTAAATATTATTCTCATTTGAATTACTTCATTCGTTGACTCTTAATGACAAGTTATTTGCTAAACCAGAGACATTCACTAGCTTGCTATAAAATTTCCTTAAAATTAGTGCATCAACCTAGGCTACCATTTCCTCTACAGCTCCTGAAGAAACCAGACAGCACAGAAGATAACCTAAAAATGGAAAACAAGAAAAGTGGAAAACAAGACTCCAAACATGAAAACTATTCCTACAATGGGCTTGAGTTGGCTGGGCAATAAGTAACTGAGTGAAGCTAGTTTACCTGTACTGTGAAAGACCATCTTGCAAGAGAAACAGAATGAGAACTATCTTGATACAGTCAGACTCAGAATATTTGAAACAGAGTATGAGGAGATGATGTTGTTGATGCAGAAAGCAGATAGCCATACGAGAGACCATATTAACATTCAGAAGAAAAAGAAGGGAATCAGGGAGCCTGCTTTCCAAAAGTCTTAGCCAGTCAAAGAAGGACTCCAGCCATGTGAGCAACTGTGTGGTAATCACACGGCTTAGTTACTGTTGGGTTTGTAATATAACCTCTAGCTGATGTTAAGAGAAAGCTAATGAATGCTGTATCAAGACCTCTATTTCCTTTAGTCTCAGATTTTCCAAATAAGATCATTCTTTTGTGCTCTGTATGAGCTCTTACCTACATTATAAAGTTTTACAGAAAATATATCTCAATGTATTGGCCCACAAAAAATATGTTATTAGAGGACTTGCTGCCATTTCAAATACTGAAACTGCATCTTATAATTCATCTATTCATTCATGTTTAATTCATATTCAGGATATTTCCGTCATTATACAGCTTTAACCAAGCCCATAGACCCCAACGTGATCACAGACTTACTCTTGTCAGTAGTTCATCCATTTCTGTCACCAAGGTATCCAGATTTTCCTGTGCTAGCTGAAGAAGTCTCTCTGGAGCACGCTGAGGTGAAAGCAAATGCTGTTGGGGGAAGAGGAGAGTGAAAGTAAAAATCCGTATCTCAGTGCTTCCAACTATTGTAGAGAAGAAACAGGAAAAATTTCCTTTTTGTTACTGTATGCAATTCCCTTTTGTCATATCCATCCAATGTATTTTTCTCAGGACTCTTGACAGCTTTACATATCTTAGTGGAAAGCCAAAAATTAGGCAACATATCACATATAAAATGTGTATCTGCTTTCTGGACAACTAGCATGAACACTATTTTATGTGTATGAAACATCACTTTTTATGTGCCTACAGCATAATTGCTTACATACGTGTACACAAATGAATTATTGCTGCAAGATTTACATATTAAAATAAGCCAAAATAAATAATTGTAATAGCTATTTACTAATTAGAACAAGTTTGAAATAATTAAATCTTAAATTATTCTTCTCTCAATTCTCTACACTTATGGCTGTATTTTTGGACAGATAAATACAGTTATACTGGAGCATGATTGTATGTGAATACATGATCTTTGCTTATGTATTATAAAGGTAGGTACCTTTAATTCCTGTGTCGTGTTCTCAAAACCATACAACAATTTATATGGAGCAGGCAGTGGACCACTCAGGTTAACACTCATGATCATCTGGTTTAGCTGATCCAGGTCACTGAGAAGGAGTCCTGTACATTCATCATCGCAAGCTGGGGGAAGAACAGCAAAGCTGATTTATTTCTGATAAACGTTTAAGATATATGTTTGAGTTAGAAATATTTTATGGAATAACCTAAAATTGTTTGAAAGGTAATGCTCATTTCAGATAATGTACCCCAAAAGCACAGTGTGATAGGAAGTAGAGACAGCAGCTGGGAAAGAAGTTATTGCTTGGGATTTGGTAATGGACAGTAAAATATAAAACAAAAAGAGCAAAACTGGTAAGCTTACCTCATAAAAAGAGGAAAAAATTAATGTTGCCCATTACAGACTAGCCCATATAAAATCGTACATTAGACAAGCAATTTGGAGGAAGTCTGAGAAAGGTGGACAGGTAATTTGGAAAATCTAGGAGCACTTTAAAATCTACAGTACATTTATGGATTTGAACATAAGAAGAACTCTAGAAATCTTACAATTTGCATACTTTACAGTCAATAACAGCATGGCCAAGCATGCTTAACTTGTAATGCAGACAGTAGAAAGAGTCAAGGTAAAAATACTGATAGTTTTCTTTTAAGAAATGTTTTTCCCTACCTCCTTTCACTAACCAGCTTATATTTTTCATGTAAGTTTCCTTGCAAATACTCTTCCTTGAAAATACTCTTTAGCATGAAAAATACTGGTTTGTGCTATGTATGCCAAAAGGAGTTTGCATCCCCCCCTTGATTTCTGTTAACACAAGATATTCTCATAACTCAAAGTCTTGTACAGTTTATGCTACAAAGAGGAAAATTCTTCATCCTTTAGAAAGCAGTTGTGGGAATGACTTCCTGTTTCCATGCATAAAGATGCTACATATGACTGGCAAAGCAAAACAACATCTCAGGAGGTAGAGTGAACTGTGAAACAACAAATTCTCTGGTGATGAACAGATTCTCTGGTGAAGAGACATGGAGGGTTGTACCTAAAATTTTACAAGTATGTAATTATTTCTCTCAATGCTGCTAGGCAGCTCAATGGCTAAAAAAACCACCAAACAACATGTATTTATTTGCAGAAGATGGTAAGTAATTTTCAACAGGGAAGTGCTTTTTTTCCCTGAATTCTATTGTTCATGTATATTAATTCTTTTCTGTTCTTTAAAGTTTTCAGTCACAATTATCTGTTTCTTATTCTGTAGGTTGGCTGTTCAATATAGTGAAAATCTGAGTGAGATACAGAGTAAGGAAGAATAAAGAGTACTAGTTTATTACACCATGAAACTCACATGATGATTAAAAAGGAGACAAGATATATGCTGGATTACTGCAGTAAAAAGTGGGTGCAGAACATCAGATACTGTTATTTTAAGGCTTCCTTTTGCACTTTCATTGCTTTCATTTGCAGACTTCTTCCTCCTATTTCTCAGTATTTTGTTACATAATCTGAACTGGAACTTCTCTGTACTCATTAAGTGTGGGCATGATACATTACACTTTATATGTTTCTACAGGAAATAAATAAATAAATGCCACCCCAGCTCTTGTTTGTTTTTAGAAGTTCCAGAGAACCAGAGGAAATGCAAATTTTATAGCAAACTGACTGCTTTATATGATGAACATCTCTTCTGTAGCTGGCCAAGGAGGTAGGTAACATGATAAACATTTTGCAGAATGCAAAAAAAAAAAAGTGAACTTAGAGCTGAAGAGTTTTTTTTGCCTTTTTTTTTTTTTTTAATTATTCTGATGCATTGCTTTTCACTTATTAAACAAGGTAAATCTATTTATCCTAAAAATTGTCCAAGCAGATGGTAATGAAATGCTAAAAAATTGTTATGTGTTAAGGACAAACTCAATTCACACCAATAAATAAAATAAAAAAGAAAACTTATGAAGATATGAAGTATTCTCAATGAGTAAACTGGTAAGTGTGCTGTGAACATTCAGTATAAAAAAACAGGTAGAAGAGAGGAGCTATATCAAGCAAGGACCACAGCTGAGTATATGAGACAGGACTAAGCTACACCAGTACACAGTCTGAATTGAACTGGAGCTATGGCAAATAATTCAAGAGCATGACTATATTTTATGAGACTAAATTTTTCTGTGTTTTTTATCTATAAAACTGTCAGGATAAATTTGTATCTAATATTAAGTAATGCAGCACTAAATTTAGATCATTACAACACTGCAAGCATGTAAGAGGCAAATCATGCAGTCAATATTACAACATTGCAGCAAGCAACTAATGGATATTATTGCGTTTTCCATTTTCACCGCACTTTCCCATGCACAGGAAGCCCTGTAAAGGATTCTGTCTTACCTCTTGTGAGAAGCATCTCCAAAGTTTGCACGCTAAAGAAATGTTATTTAAAGAAATAATTGATCAAATAGTAAGAGACGCTGCAATTTTATGGACTTATTCCATCTTACAAGGAGAAGATAATGTTCAATAAAGGAATTAAGTGATAGAGCCACAATATGTTCCTCCGGTAGGGTGATTATCTAACAGGATTTCTCTTTAATACATTTATTATTGTTAAAGTGCATAAGATACACACTGCATCTGCATAATGACTAGGTTATTTTTATGTGTGCTTGCAGCCCAGAAAGCCAACTGTACCTGTGTTCTTTTTGGCTGCGCCAAAAGAAGCATGTCCAGTGAGGTGATTCCCCCCCTCTGCTCTGCTCTTGTGAGACCCCACCTGGAGTACTGTGTTCTGTTCTGGGGCCCCCGGCACAAGACAGACATGTACATATTAGAATAATTCCAGAGGAGGGCCATGAAGCTGATCAGAGGGCTGGAGAACCTCCCGTATGAAGACATGCTGAGTGTAGTGATAGGACAAGACATAATGGCTATAAACTAAAAGACCGTAGTTTTAGGTTAGACATTAGGAGGAAATTCTTTACTCAGAGGATGGTGAGGCACTGGAACAGGTTGCCCAGAGGAGCTGTGGATGCCCCATCCCTAGAAGTATTCAAGGCCAGGTTAGATGAGGCTTTGGGCAACCTAGTCTGGTGGGAGGTGTCCCTGCCCATGGCAAGGGGGTGGAACTGGATGGTCTTTTAAGGTCCCTTCCAACCAAAACCATTAAATGATTCTAGGATGTAAGGGAAACCCTGAAATCTCTGATGTGAGGTTGAACTTATGATAGCTATTGATGCTTCATTGTTAGTTTCCTGTTGCATCACAAACACTGAACGCTCATTAGTCTCATTAAGCTTTTGGCCATTACCCTATTTTTTTTTTTCCATTTTGGCACTAATCTAAAACTAAATAATAAAAAACCTTCCTTCCATCCCTGTACTCCTTTTTGGATGGGTCAGAGTGGCAGTATTCTCTGAGGCATCTCATGGTAGTGCATTTTGGATTTGTGACCAAAACAGTGTTGGCAATATGTCCATGTTTTAACTGTTGCTGAGCAGTGCTTGCACAGCATCAAGTCCTTCTCTGTTTCTCTCACTGCCCCCCAGCAAGGAGGCTAGGGGTGGGCAAGAACTGGGGAGGAAAACACAGGCAGAACAGCTGACCCCAACTGGTTATTTCTTATCAGGTGTCATTGTGCTCAGCAATAAAAGCTGAAGGAAAGAAGGAAGAAGGGGGAGACATTTGGAGTTATGCTGTTTGTCTTCCCAAGTAACAGTCATGTATAATGAAGCCCTGCCTTCCTGGGAATGGCTGAACACCTGCATGCTGATTAGAAATGGATTCCTCACTTTGGTCTGCTTGCACAAGCAGTTTTGCTTGGCCTATTAAACTAACCTATTAAACTGTCTGAGCCCATGTGTTTTCTTGGTTTTACCCATCCAATTCTCTTCCCTATCACACTGGGGTGGAGGGGGGGGGAAGAGCGGGGGAGCTGCTGGGTAGAGCTTAGATGTCTACTGGGGTTAACAAACAACAGCCCCCAAAAACCCTAGTAGGGGGTAACTGCCCTATTAACTGCACTAGTAGGCAGTTAAAGGTTCTGGCTTCATTGATATTGCTGCTGGTTTCAGGAGGGTTGCATGATCAATGTATCTTCACTCCAAAATCTAGGCAAATTCAGCTCCAGATCAGGGTCTAAAGTTCTGCCTCAGGTTTATTTCAAACCTTTGTTGTTTATAAAGCCACATTTGCTGGTTCTGATATGGACCGGTACTAGTTAGGTTTATATAGTGCTTGAGAACGGCAAAAGACATTGGGATGTGGGTCTAAACTCAACAGGAACTCACGTATCAAAACCAAAACTAAATGAAAACAAAACAAGAAGAATAAAACACCAAATAATAATAAAGAAAAAAGGTGTGTGTGTGGGGGGGGGGGGAGGGGGGACAACTGATATCTTATCAGCTTCCATGTCAAGTAGGGGTGTCAGTCCTTTACTGAACTCACGCAGACAACGGAACTGTTGTGAGTGCAACGGGAAGTTTAAGACCTCTGTGCCATGTGGGCTCACAGATCCTGTTAGACACACAACAGAGCAGAAGCTAGGCCAATGCTTCATAGATCTGGTGTTACATACATTATCCTTTCCAGATCACTCTGTGAAGGCTTGAAATAAGAAGCTCCTAGCTCCTGCTGAATTGAGGACTGTGTGGGAGCTAGGACATACTCATTTTCACAGATTCTTCAGGATGTGCCTCTGACAAAGACAGCATCTCTGCCTAATGCTGAATTTGGGAGAACTGTGATCATGTAGCTATTGCCTATGTTAGAAGGAAAATATTGTTTCTATGAGGATCAGTGACTAGAAGCTCTCTCTTTATCCTGGGTGCAGCTGGGAAAAACTCCCTCTCCTTGCAAGTACCAGTCTACTTGAAGTACTATAGTTAAGTGTCTGAGACCTGGTATAAAAAGAATCTCGTCCATCTTTGTCTGGTTGTGTAATTTTCTCCTTATTCCAATAATGAAGATTAAATTTTTTAAAGATGTAAGTTTGTTGACTGCAGCATGACTGAAGGTCCAATTTTTTTTTTTTTTCACAAGACTGAGTTAAGGAAAAATTCCTAACAATTAAATAACTGCTTGATCTCACTAGGTCATGATTGATTGCTGTTCCTCTTTAATTTCATATAGCAGAAGCAAACTGAATGCTTTTCTTTTTTTTTCTTTTTTTTTCTTTTTTTTTCTCTTTCTTGACAAAAAATTATGACAGAAGCATCTAAGGAATGGTTCTGCTTTGTGTTGCAACTGAGCTC
Organism: Netta rufina; assembly: GCF_964035555.1. Lineage (NCBI taxonomy): Eukaryota > Metazoa > Chordata > Aves > Anseriformes > Anatidae > Netta > Netta rufina. Next base: position 82,428,716 of record NC_140125.1, on the reverse strand, counting down.
AAAATATCGAAGCCAAAGTTTTCTGTAAGTCCCCATTGTAGTTACGACTAGTGCCCTGAAAGCATTCAGAAGGTGAGTACTGACTTGCCATATGTTTAACAATAAAGCCTTGAAGTTCTCACTATGATTTTTTTTTTTTCCCCTGAACACTGCACAGTAGCAAGCACAGTCATTGTTCTGACAGCACTGCAATCTATGGTTCTTCATTTTATGTACTACACTCTACAACTGAAGTGAAGTGGAATGTCACAGGGTATAACAAAAAACACACCAGAGAAGTACTAATATAAGAAAATGCACAATTGCTACAGGTTTCATCCAGCCCCCTTTATAGCTCCTTTCCACTTTATCTGGCTAAGGTCAAAGCTCTCTGGAAAGGGTAAAGAAAAAGCACTGGGTGCTTTGGCTTGTTTACATAATTCTGGTATGCATATGCAAAACATGGCTCAGTGATAGCCTCCCTGAACACACTAGGTATGTAGATGAACTGAGGTATCATACATACACCCTGTTCATCATACAACTCACCTGCGTTCTAGATTGGAACTATTGGGCTTAAGTAAGAAAACTAATGTCTTCAGTCCTGTGGTGAGTATAGGGCAGTCAGCAATTGCTTGTTGATAACTTTCATCGGAATGAACACTGAGGTATATTTATTACAGTAAATATGACAGTGATGCATAAGCTGGCACCAATTGCTTAGAAGACAGTTCATTTGTACTTACAGATAAAAATCAAAATCTGTAAGTGTTAGAGAAGATTTGGGAGAACTTCTGTCATATTTGAAATTAAGCAAGGATGTTGCCAGTATTATTAAAATCAGCTTGCAACCATTACTAATTTTTCTATTGACTACTGACTGTTTCAATACAGAAGAGAAACCAGGTCTAAGAAGTGGATTACTTTAGACCAAAAATTACAAGGAAGACTTCATCAGCAGAATATTATGAGTACATGATGATCTGGTTACTTTAGCTGGAGAAATAATCCAGTTATTAACCATACTAATGCAAAAATTTAGGATTTTTATGATGTATAGCAGACCACTCAAACCCTTGCATAACCTCTTAAAATAAAGTCTCCCTTTTGGATATCACTTTCTATCCTATAATTGCACATAAGAGAAAACAACACTGTTTTGTTCTACGAAAATAATGGACAGTAAATTCTGCCTGTGCCATTCACCTATAATTATCTTTCCATTGTTATTTAGCAGTAAACAATTCTTCCCCTTTGTAAGGGCTTTTAAAAGATATATTATCTTTCCATTCTACCTGTAGTTTTCTAAAATATAACTGTTATAAAACAGTATTGAAAAATTGTATGCACTGAGCAACTGAAAAATGACAAGTTAAGAAAAAACAGCAAGAACTTAGTAATTCAGATTTTCAGCTATATCAAAAATAGAAGATTTTAATGAACATTCTGGCTCCTTTGAGTCTTTTTATGTCTTTTCACTGCAAATTTTTGCACTAAAACCTTTAGAATACTTATGATAAGGGATATATGGAAATTTAAATGTTATATTTAAACAATAATAGATTACAACATTGTGCATAAATTCTCCCTCTAATTGGATTTAAATATGCATTCCTTAGCTTTTATATAATTTTGTGTAGTATGACCTTTGATAGAATTTGCCAAAAATTCATTATTCAAATGCTTGTTCTACGCTAAATATTCAAAAATCAGTTTCCACTTTCCTAAATATTAAACATAACATTATACAGCTTAACCACACTATGTTTTGTATTACTTACAACTACATTTATTCAAAAATTGATGATTGTATTTGTATGTATTTTCATTAAGCTAGACCATTTTGCTACCTAACTTGGGGCTCTTTGCACTTGTGACAGCTACAAAGCAATCGCACCAGTATTTGAAATGAAACTCTGCAAATGAGCACAAGTAGATACATGCTTACAGTTCATTTGAAATATGGAATGCAAACAGGATTCTACATATGGCATTAATTTTCTGCACATTAAATTACTTAATCACTATTATTATTACCATTTAGGTTTCATTACAACTGAAGCTAGTCAGAAAATAATTTACTGAGTATTTTGGAAGTGGTTGATACATAAAAGTAAAAATATGTTTTATACAAGATCTAATCTTTAGTTGCATTAAATTCAGATTGGAACAAAGAAATGTTATGCAAGTAATGTAGGAAAATTTCAGTGTTTCCTCAAAAGATGTAATGAAACCCTGGAAGAGGTTGCCCAGAGAAGCTGTGGGTGCCCCATCCCTAGAAGTGTTCAAGGCCAGGTTGGATGGGGCTTTTGGGCAACCTGATCTGGTGGGAGGTGTCCCTGCCCATGGCAGGAGGGTTGGCACTTGATGGTCTTTAAGGTCTCATCCAACCCAAACCATTCTGCGATTCTGTTTCTAATGGCTCTCTATAGCACAATGACTTGTTTTTTGCTGTGAAAAACAATCCAAAGGATTGTTTGTTGGTTATTGCCAACAATCCAAAGGATTGTTTTTCAGATGAAAATCAGTTATCTAGTTGAAGTAAAAAGGCTGCTACAGGTAGTGCAGATACATTTTAACACCACCACATGATTATGTTGCAGTTAAATCTGAAATTATAACAGGACACAGCTTTTAAAGCACAAAGGTGGAAAATTGGATTTGCCCGCACACAGCTTTTCCCATTCATAGTGAGATTTTTAACCATATTATCCACACAATGAAACAGTCTGATTAACAAACTGGAAAACCACTATAAATGAAAACTTGCACTTAAGCTGTTTTGTACAATGAAGAACTCCGCAACCCTGGATATCCAAAAGTCTGTTTTAAGAATGCTGATAAGGTCAATAACCAACAAAACACAAACTGAGGAGTGCCTAAGGCTGAAAACGTTTGCTAGTCCTGGTATTACTCTAACAGATATTCAGGATGCTGAAAAAGTTAAGTAATTTTCATTTAGATACCACTGCAGAAAACAGTTTCCTTCTCTTAAAGTGTTGTAGCTGTGACAGCTATGGACTTAACTCATGATTACACTTCTTGACAAATAAGCCATGAAATAGAATTGAAAGTGTAGTTATTTCAGGAAAGTAGCTACTTACTCTATTTGCATTCATTTTGCTGTAGTTTGAAATAAAGATATATGATAGTTCAGTATTAAGTCCTAAACTGCATCACACTGAAGGACCCTGGAAGTTTTTTTCCTTAAGTACTCTAAGCTTTTCATCAACGAACTGATGCTTTCTATATTACTAATAATATGGAAAAGTGTAAACGTAGATATTCCCAGTAATTTCTCTATTCATTTTCAAAGAAGCGTTGTACCTCTGAATCGGGACTAATGTGAGCACTAAATTTGGTAGACCCATTTAGAAGCCTAGTTCTGCTCAGACCCAATCACTATGGGAGAGCTGATCACAACCATTAAGTTAAGTGAAAACATGTTCTGTGCTCTGTAGCCCCAGACTTGAAGTCTTCCTGTCTTCTTGCTCATCCACTCAAAAAAGCCACACATTTAACTCTTGAGTGACGTGATACCTTCAGCTATTTTTTAGCACTTCTTGTTTTTTGTTGTTGTTGTTGTTGTTGTTTTCTTTCTGTTTTTCCAATTTGTAAATTGTTTGCAATTTGCTTGAGCTGAGCTGTACTAGTTTACTAGTTGATTTTAATATTAAGAGAAATGTGGACCTCTCAAATCTCTGGGTATTTAGGTAAAGACTGACTGCTTTCTGTTGAAAAAAAAAAAAAAAAAAAAAAAAAAAGATATCATTTTATGATATGGTATATGCCTTGAAAGGTATATACCACATCAAGGTATATGCCTTGATGTTACAGGCACCTCTCACAGGCCAAAACCCCAATAAAATGGAAAAAAAAATTGAAATTCTATAGCAGATAAAAATCAGATAAAACATTAAAACTAGTTAATTGTTCCCTCTCAATATGTTCAAAGATGCACAGAATAAAAGTATAGTATAGCTTAGTGGATCTGGATCTGTGTTATATTTTAAAGTACACAATGATGGCCTTGAGGGAAAAAAAAAAAAAAAAAAAAAAAAAAAAGAGAGAAAAGAAAAAAAGAAAAAAAAAAAAGAAGCAATCACAAATTACTTCCTACTCAGGTTGAGGAGATGAAGGAGAGGAGTGGAAAGGAAAACACCTTATATTTCAGTTAGGATTTACTAAGTGTTCTGGAAAGGTTTTGCTACCTGATATATTTAATAAGACATAAGTATACAATATCACAGGAAATGAGATTGTGTGCTCAAAACACACACTATAATATCCAATGGAAAAAAAAATCCGAACAATAATAAAAGACAAGACACTCACCACACAGCAAAACCACAGGTAGGACAAAGATACTAGTACTGTAAAATGCAATCTGATATTTTAGGATGAATTGGCTGTTAGTTTTTGCTTTTTGAAGAAAATATGTTCTTTGTTCCTGGACAAACCGTACTGTAATTCATTACATATTGTAAATTAATATAAATACAAATGGTTGTTGAACTAACATGACCAAGCAAACCTTGGCAAAAACTTTTCAGTTTCTCTGTGTGGCTCATGACTAATAGCATTGCAACTGCTGGTTAAAACACTTAGGACAACACTAAAAGGAAATCACTAATATAAAATATTTAATCTGTCACAACAGCAGTGCCAACATTTAGGAAGACTACAAACTTCAACACTCCTTCCCTCTTCCCTCCCCCCCAAAAAAATAAAATAAAATAAAATAATCCTTCATAATCCTTCAAAGTTTTGTTGTCAGTTTTCAGTAAGCATGTAAAAAAAAGTACTGAGAGTTTTCCAAACATCTCAAGGCTTGTGAAAAAAATAGATCAGAATGCCAAAGTAGTCAGAAACTCAACTAGTATTTTCAAAGGAAGCCACACCACAACTGACCACTGTAAAAGCAGAAATATGACAAACAAACAGAAATTCTCCAATATTACATTAGTATACGTACAAATGCATTTCATGCCATCACGCGCATGCCGGTGTTCACAGCCATCACACTTCCACCCTGTGAATCCAGGCTTGCAAGTGCACTGTCCAGTGACAGGGTCACAGGGAACAGGCAGAGAACCATACTGATCACACTCACATTCTTGGCAGGAGCCTCCTAGAGTTTGTGGGTTTCCCGTGTAGCCAGGAGAACATCTAGACATCACAAATAAAAAACACATTTGGCCAACTGAGAAGCGAGGTGTACTATAATGAATGCAATGAATGGCAAGACTGTAAAAAAAAGTATAGGTATATCCATTTATGAACCACTGAAAAAAACATACTTTGGTGGTTTACAACTTGTTATGCATTTAAAGATGGAGAAAATGCTGCAAACTGTCCAACAAAATGATAATGGGCATAATCTCACAACCAGGACATGGAACAGTCCAGACAGAAAGAGTACAAAAAAGTGACTTCAGTTAAATTTCTGTTACACTGACACAAAAGTTCCTACATTACCTATGTTTGCTTAAAAGACCTTTTTTTTTTTCTTTTTTTTTTTTCTCTCACCACTAGCCACTTGTATTTTGCATTAGAAGTGAAGTCTTAGTAGTCACTTGCTGATTGAGATCATCTTAATCCCAGTCTCGCTATGGATGGGACACCAGTTATATTTTGGGTTATTAATTTGCAGTTTTGTTATTAATATGTTTACATGTAAATGTTTTTCACAGTCAGTGCCCATGCGGACATCGTAATCACTTGAACATAGGGTAAGAATGACATCAAGTCACACTATAAATATGGTATCTAATTTTAGGTAAATGTAATGTTTTTTGTTTCAAATTCTGAGACCGAGGGATAAACAAGACAAAACCAAAAAGAAAGTACAACTTAGACAAGATTAGTGGTATAAATAATACTCACTATTAATTTACAGCATGTGTGTGTAGGAATGGCCTATTGTGGCTGACTTTGAACCACATATAGAAAGTAAATAACTTATCCAAAGGAATGTATTTAAATATTAATAAACATACACTTATAGCATTGAGGAACATTGCTCTCTTTCATGTGTTTCCCCCCTTTCTCTTCCTTCCTTTTTCATTTATCCTACCTTTCACAGTACTGGCCTTCATATCCATGTGGGCATTGAGTACACCGGTAATCACTAGGTCCTTCCACAACACAAGAAGGGCTGAAACTAAAACAAAAGCAAATAATAATAATAATAATAATAAAAATAGAAAATAGCTTTTTGTGCTCTATTGCATCATCACTCTAGTCAACTGGGCAGAAGGGTACATGGTAAGCTCTATACTTTAAAGCAAATGGCAGCAGTTTCGTATCTGCTCATAAACACCCATGGGAGACTTTTTTTTTTTTTAATCAAGAATTCTGCAATCATCTTGCTGTGATACTGGCAGAATTTAGACAAATTCTAGAAGGGCAGAGCCAACAAGAGTAGGATCCCATGAGACGAGCAAGTCAACAATGCCCATCTTGTAGGCCCGTGTGACTGAATGGTGCTCTCAGTGATCAAGAAAAGGAAGTAATGGAAATGATGTGAGAGACATGGTTAAGAAACTGAACTAGCAGACATCCAGTCCTTCCAGTCAGTTTTAATATTACTTTGAATAAAAGGAAGAGAAAAGACTGCCTACAGACTAACTAACCTTAAAGCTATATTCATGATCAGGAAGCGGTTATATTTTAATCAAAGATGACAGTGGATTATTTCTACTAAGTCATGATGTATGTGAATAACTGGTGAGTTCAGTGTGTACCTATGGGAACAGTGGGAAGTAGCATGCTTTATTAGCACATAAAGTGCCTACACAAGCTGTTACAACAACAAAAAAAGTGCTAGGAGATGAAAATAAACACAACTGAATATGCATATGTAAAAATCATTCAGATATTTGTGGAATAAGAGCTAGAAAAGCACAGAGGTAGCTAGTGGTGAGCCCAAAGCCCCTTCCTGGCACAGTACAGTCAGCATCCTACTCTATCTTGCTTATAATGCATTAAATCGATAGTGATTGAATAGTAATAAAATTATACCTTTGCAAAAAAATGTAAACAAATTGATCTACTACTCACAAATTCATTATCTAACAAATTTTCAGCTCCATTACAATAGATTCCCACTCCCAGAAACAATTCATTCCTTCTGATTTTTTTTTTCAGCTCATCATGTATGAAGCTGACGGCTGACTGTACAGAAATATAAAACAGTATATAAAACCTAAAACCTTAATGGAGTTCTGTGAAAGGTCATAAATTAAAATAATTGCACCACACATTCATAAATAGTATCATGTCAGTCATGACATAAGAAACTAATGAGATGACTCATTAGCTATCTACGTTTCATGCAGGTTATGATTATTCAACTACCATACAATACTTGCGTGTAGTTTGATTTTTTTTTCCTGAGTAGGATCTCAAAGAGTTTTCACTAAGCTGCACGGCGCACAGAAATCCAACATGTGACACTGTACTGGGTCTGGGTAAAACCACCACAGACACCTTCATTTTCCACCTAATAATACAGCTTTATGGAATGGGCCTATCCCACCTAGTTAGGCATGTAGTCTAAGCCAACTGTTCAGGAATTTTCTATCAGATGTGGAAATATGGAGATGTACAGACAGGTATACACATGCAAAACACCTCTTCCTCTTCCCCCTCCGCAATGGTGGTTTCCTGCTGTTATAGGCGAGTTGCATAGTTTTCTTAAGTTTTCTGTCCCACTTCACTGATTCTACAGGCACATAAATTGTTGATGGCTACTGCTACAGAGGTAGTAAGCCCATCCCTCATGTCTAGAGACATCAGAATCAAGCCCTAAAAGAATTAGCAGTTCTGTTTCTGGACACGTTCAGATCTGTATCTTTTCCTGACAAGTGTGAAGAAACTGGATGACTATCCCATGATTAACTGTATCTACTAAGCTCAGAATGTTATTCATCTATCTCCTACAAGGGCTTTTAAGCAAAAAAGCCTCTTTACAAGAGGCTTTATAAAAGGCCCTGTAAACATACTCTTGTGCAGACGGTGGAGCAGATGCTTTGCTCGCTCTCCTCCCTTCCTGAGGCAGCTCAGTGGTTTGGGTGCTCACCCAGGACACACACACTGGTTGGAGTCCACACATTTCTCAACTGTAGAACATTTCAGAAACACCAATTTCTTGTGTTTTAAGTTAGCTTTTAAACAAAATAATGAAATGATTTCTGGAGCACAAATTTGAGAATAAATCTAAATTCTTGTAGCTGAGTCCCATAATCACCGAGGTGGATAGTCCTCCTCATTTTCCAATCTGCCACCTGCATTTCTGGGCAAACAAAGGTTCTTAAATCCCAGAGAAAAAAAAAAGGATTAAGAGGTATTTTCAGCACTTCCTGCTGCTAGTTAGCAACAAAGTGTTTTCCTGTGTATTGGCTAATCTGCAAAGCTGAGAAGCATGGTTGATCATATTCTTAGCAATTTGAATGTCCTTTGTTGATATCAGCAAATAGAATGAATAACTAAGCCATAACAGAAAACATGCTTGTGAAAGAAAAAAAAAAATTAAAAAAAAAAATCAGAAAAATCTGTAGTCATAGTATCACAGCATCATAACATGGTTTGGGTTGGAAGGGACCTTAAAAGACCATCTAGTTTCAACCCCTCTGCCATGGGCAGAGACACCTTCCTCTAGACCAGGTTGCCCAAAGCTCCATCCAGACTGGCCTTGAACACTTCCAGGGATGGGGCATCCACAGCTTCTCTTGGCAGCCTGTGCCAGGGCCTCACTACCCTCAGAGTAAAGAATTTCTTCCTTATGTCTAATCTAAATCTGACCATTTTAGACCACTTTCTAATTTTCTGAGATAAAGGATACTTCTTTAATCTCTTTTTATAATTGTTTTGGCTGTTCTCAGCTTGGTATTTATGAGGTTTGGAAGTTCTCTTAAAAACACTTGCTTTGGATAGAAGATCGCAAAGTGTTTAGCTCCTGTTGTTTGTAAAAGGAATGCTGTCCTTCAAAAACCACTTCAAAATGATATGATAAAGAAGAGAGAAGAGAAAACATCTTAGATATACTGGCTGAAATACTCCCTATAACATCCTAAAGGTCAGACAAAACACAGACAAAATGATTTTAAGGAACACTTCCAACCTTTCAAGAGAACAATCCTGAAACACAACCCTTTTTAGAGCAGTACTATGGTATGATTCCAAATACCATTTAGAACTTCCCAGCAAAACAACTCAAATCTCAAGTGCTAAAGTATCATCTGTTGGGAACACATGCAGAGACATCATAGAAAGGCTCATTAGCATAAAGCAACCAACAAAATTTATGCTGCAATAACTATATTGCTTTTAAATTATTCTATCTTTCACAAATTGCCTAAAACTCATGTAACATTAAATAAGGAATCAATAAATTCCACAGCGGAGCAAGAAAGGCACTGTAATACATTTATACCAACATAATATATGAGCATAAGACTTTTTACAGCTCCCTTGTGGCCATATTGTATTTGAGTTCTTCTCTAGCTTCATTTGTGAGAATACCTTTATAACACATATTCATTATCTGTTGAGTATTGCATTTTCTACCACTTATTAATTTATTCATCACAAATTAGCAAGGGAGCAATTTTTGACTTTTAAAGGAAGATCAATTAGCAGAAGTAGATACAAAACTTTTTAATATGACTCTGCGTGATACAGTCCTCCTGTAGCCATCTGAAAGAGGACACAGTAAGCCCAAACTGAAATGGTTGTTTGCTGGAAAGGTAAACTCTTTGTTGTGAGTTTTCTTGCTTACTTGTTGCTGGAAATGGACAGGGGACAAGCACAAGGCTGACAGTCCTCTGGAGAGCCTCGGACAATGCCGTAAAATCCCAGTGCACATCTCTCACAGTGGGGACCAGCTGTGTTGTGCTGACAATCCTGCAGAGGAAGGAGCCAGAATGAAAGCTGTATTTGATAATTACAAGAAAGCAGACAACATTTTGTTCCCAACCTCAGGGATTCAAATGAATTGAGATTCATATTTTTTTTTTCTGCCTGATACGATTCACAGTGGGACTGCTTGCTTTAAGCATCTATCAAAGGCATGCTGTGTTACATATGGGCTTTACACAGTGAAAGAATGAAGGCCTGTAGCTAGCAAGATGAATCCTAAGGAATTTTTTAACCCATTCATCCCTCCTACCCTTCTCTGTTCCAGCCACTGAAGCAGCTGAAATAATCGATAAAAAATCAGTCTTACTGTATTAGGTCATGTGTATTACTGCCCTTAAGAGCTGCATTATGTTTATTACAAGATGTGTGCACCTTTAGTTTGCAGGTTTTAATTTCTCTTTTTATACAAATAGTAATTCAGAGGCAAAAAAGTACTGTATAATCTTAACCCCAGAAAACCAGAATGGAAAACTTTAATAGTAGACAGTTTGCTTCTTTTGGTCCATTAACTTTGAGAGCAATTTATGTAAAATTGGATTTAAATAACATCCTTTATTTTAATTTGGTCCAGCTACACAGCTTATGAATTTTACATTAAGTTTAACCTAGTGCACAAATTCAGAAATGTAATACCTGACAAATTGATGTTTCAGGGTCACACGTAGTACTGTGTCCATGACATTGACACACAACACAGGCACCTAAGGACTGACCAGGTGTCCTTCCTGCATGTGAGGTTGGAAGCCTATAAAATCCTGGAGAGCATGACTGCAATAAAAAAGATGCAGAAGAAAACAGATCATTACAGAGTGGACTGGGTATAGGAAGCATTGCAAGCTCATCTTTCCAATCACCAGTTTTTACAAGTTGTGAAAAGAACCTGACAGGCTTCCAGCTGAGTTACAAACAATATACAGCACTTTACAGATAACAAGAACCAGCCCTAATTGGAAACATTGCTGAAAAATCCCTGGAGCACTCCATTGGTACCAGGCTTTTCATATTACAGCTTGAGACCTTTCATTCAAATGCTGAACACCTCACTGTTCTCACTGTGCACCAAACATCCTTCCTTTCATTTCTTAAGAATAAGGTTTGTTTTCAACATAAATTTTTTTGCATGGACTGTGGAGAGGAAGCATGATGATTCTGTTTTCTTCACCCTTGGTGAGCTTTTCAGGTTTGACAAGCTAATATCTGCCTACATACTGCCTGATGGATAACAAGCAAAAGCCGAATGACAATAATCAAAAAAATGGCTGCATGGCTGCATTATTTATAGCTATATAACGTAAAGTCTATAAAAGTAGAGAATTCAAAATATTAAAGGTTTTCCATGTCTAGAGACTATTAGCTCCAAAAATATTTATCTATCACTGAGTGCCCCCTACCCAAGTTTGGCAGTAAAATTCTAAGAGCAACCCCAAAATTACCAACAAAGTTGACACATGCAAAATCCAGCACTTGATCTTTCTTTCAGGCTTATTATGCAAACGTATCAAAGTGTCTACTTATTTCCCAGAAAGCACACAGCTACAGCAGCATAAAAATAGAAACAGGACCATTTTGATAGTTCAGATCATTAGGGATAAGTGCATACAGGCAAGTCACCCATCCCATATAAAAACCCCACCACCTAGTGGTGCTAGGAGCCTGTGAAGGCTGTCTGATGTGGTCATTTCCTACTGTTGACCCAATTTTGTGCCTTTTGGACAGTGTGAGTAGCACACCTTTTCACAAAGCAGTAAAAGGGATGCAAAATAAACAAAAAAGAATCTGGAGTAAGAAACTTTTTATTATCAAAAGCTGGATTCTTCAGTCAAGCACTGCCTGACATGCTAGATTCTATTCATACTATACCTCTCTGACAGTTTTATAATCATTGCCAAAACATCCAGGAGTAAATTATGGAAAGAGCATAAACACAATTATTTTCTTTAGAATCATATGGAAAGTAATCTAACTTACTTCTGCTTTTTCCCTTTATTTTGACTTAGACTATATTAAGATCCCTGAAGCATAAAAACTGTCTATCTGCTTTTTCATGGTTTGTGAAGAATTCTAATTTAGATAAATAATCTCATATATGAAAGTAATTTTGTTTCTTACTATAATTTCCTAATTTTTCTCCCCTTTCCATTCCCAAAGGAGCTGTTGTCCAAACATAAAATGGTACATAGAACAGATTGAGAAGTTCTGAGTGACTTTAGGATCAGGGTATAAATATATGGTACATCCTCAAACAAATCTAAATTATTATTTTTTTTTCTGATACACAATTGACATTCTTGTCACCTATTTTGATCTAAGCATTTCTGGGATGAAACAGGACATACACAAAAGATGTAGTAGTAGACTGTTTATTCATTAATAAAGTGGTTAATAAGTGTTTCAGAAGTAGCCATTACGGAAACTCTTACCACTGTTTTTTCAGCCTGTTTCCAGATTAAAAGAAAAAGGATATAAATGTCCTCATAATGAAATTACAGACATTACAGGACAAACCATAAATAGATATGCTATCTATTTATGTTAGCATTTGCTTAAAGATGTCTGGGTATCAGGTATTTTTTTCTCCTGTTGAAATCAGATAAACCTTCACAGAACACACCACAACCTTCACTAAGCACACTAAAAATAAACTAAGCTATGAGCATGTGAAGATTACACAATTAAGCACAAAGTATGAAGGTTGCAACCGAGACATTTATTCTAGCCCATTAAAATAAAGTTCTAATTACATTATCATATATTTTCCTTGAAAAATATAGTTTGTTGCAGTAATTTTAACCAAACAACTGTACTTCTGAACAATTGCTGAAGCTTATTTTCTCATATATGCGTATTTACATACATTCAGGTACATGCTCTTATCCAAAAAGCATGCAAAGAAGACGCCTTCATTCATTTCCTTTCATACATTTCCTATGAACTCACTGTTTCTGTTGCCTAATTTGCTGCATAAAACAGTTCTGCACAACATCTGAAATGTAACAATGCATCTTTCCCTTGATTTCCTCACTCCAAATTTTCTGCCGTTGCTGGCTTTGGGGAACCCTTTACAAGATCCTGTTCAGTCAGGATGGCTGAGGGATTTTGACTGAGAATACTCAAGGTGTTGCTCACTGCTACCTCCACCTAGCAATTGCAACAAAAACATTTGGAATTTCTGGTACTGCTTAAATAACATAAACATGCTGTTTTGCACACACAGAAACTGCAAGGCCAATCATCAGGAGCACACACAGAAACTGCAAGGCCCATCATCTGGAGCACACACAGTCATAAACATTAATTAACTTCTATTCTGCAGTCACAGACTACATATCTTAAACTCTTTCTATGGTACCTATTGTAAGACACAATTTACAAAGCACACAAGCCAGATGATTTTCTATAAAACTTGGGAATTTTTGAAACATGTAAAACAGCATGAAAATATTTAGATAAGTAAAAAATAAATGTAGCACATGTACAAGAAGCACTAAGTTCACTCAGTTGACCAAAGATTTTCTCCTGGTGTTCAATGACTTAGATATTTAACAAACTTCAACAGTTCAGGACAAAAGTTTTTATTAGTATCAGATCCATTTTCTTTTCTTTTAGGGGACAGTGGTTTGACTACTTCTAAGAATAAAGCAAAATGCACCACTTGGGCCATGTTCCAGAATTTCTGCTCCCCCTTAAAAGCATGTGTATGGACTGAGCAAGATCTTGTTATGGGAGCCTTACAAAATCACTGGAAGAATAATAATTGAGGGGAGTAAAGTGAAAGGGTATCTGCCAGGTCACAGTGCTCCTATGTATTTTCATAGATACACTTGGACAATCATAAGCTTTCAGAAAACTGACAGTTTGAAAATGATCAGTAGACTTTGGCTGAAGCTTTGAAAACATTTTCCTTGAAGTTTATTTCATGAAGTGCAGATGTGACAGCATGTCCAGTCAATATATTTGCTGTTTGGGCACTTAAGCAGCATGTAAAATAAGAACAAAGTAGGCATCTTTTAATCTTATTAGTGTTGGTCCACAAAGGAATGTGACTAACTCTTCCATTGAGAAAGATAAATATGACGAATTTATAGGTTCTAAATTATGACCTTTTTGACCAGCTGCTCAGAATGCACTATTTCAGGTTTTTGTTTTGCAATGACTTTTCTTTTTATTTATTTCTTTTGCTATTTGAGTTATTCATTATAGTACAAAAATTAAGAAATCAAATTGAAATGCTGTTTATTTTTCAAAATAAAAATTTTCAATCAATCATAAAGCCGTAAAAAACTTTATGTGAGAATTGAAGTAACAGGCAAGGCAAACTGAAAAATCTGGAAACCTTTATAAAATGGAATTTCAAAATTCTGCACAGGTATGTTTTTATTGTTTGGTTCCACAATTTTAATACCAATCTTTTATTTATATATTTTTTTTTGTTTCCAAGTTTATAGTTATACTTTATTTTCTGAATTTATTTCAATTGACAGATCATTAAATTTTTATAAGTAGTATGTAACCTTTAATTATTCATTTTTACCAATGTTAATTTGTAGTTTACTTACAAGAATCAATAATTTATAGAATTTATTATTATTGAACATAAAAGCTTCTTGTGTTTTGTTTTTCTCCACAGATGTTGTGAATCATCATCATGATAAAATGATGCATATATTCTCTAATTGCTTATCACATCTTACTAATCAATGGAAAACAAAAAGCATAAAGATTTTTACTGGAAGTTTACTACTGTACCTCACAAGAGAAACCAGAATAACCCTGTGGGCAGACACATTGCTCAATCAAGTAAGCCTGAGGAGTCATTCCAGACACAGTGCCACTTTCAGCAACTTCCATTGAGATCTCAGAAATCCTGAAAAAAAAAAAGAAAAAAAAGTGGAGGAGTAAATATCTCTAATAAGAGTAATGAAGCACTAACTCAAAACCAGTTAGTTCATAGTCAGCTAGTATGGTGGTACACGGACTTACTTAGCTGTCTGTAGGTTTCTTCATCTACAGGAGATAAAACAATTTTCCTAAGGAAATAGCAAAGCTATCAATACCTCCAGCCTCATAGCCTCATTGTCCATTTCCAGACAATCACATAAATACATTTTCTAATTGATTCTACTTTTTTTTTTTTTAATCTCTTTTCAGTGAAACTATTAACAACAGCTGAAATCTGATTCTTCATTCAGAGGGATTTGTTAAGAAATCGAAGTTGCATACTAAATGCAGTTCCAATTCATGACACTCAGAGGTACAGCAGTAAAATTGCTCAGTACATGATCTTTTAATGAGGAAACTATTTAAAAATATCTATCCCCTGCAACTAAAACAGTCTAGCAAGCTCTAGAGCAGACTTCAAAGTGCAGATTTCGTTTGCCTTTCTTTGCTGTAGCCAGAGCTATGGCCAGATATCCATGTTTTCTTAGGATCACCTAGATACAAAAACAATTTAAAGCAAACAAAAAATCCTATCACACAGGCATCCAGCATTATCAGAAATGGTTACATTTCATGATGGAGCATCCAACAATAACTTTTGAAATATTTATTTGCTTTAATAACAATATCATTGCCGTCCCCCCACCTATCCTCCCCCCACCCCCCCGCCGCTCCCTGTCTTTCCAGCATGCACTCTGACCTGCAATACAGGGCTCTAATGAAATACACTTAATCCTAATTGACTTCAGTGTTTTTCTTTTAGCTTACTTCTTTATTTGGGGGTTTTGTTAATTTGTTTAAATGAATATTGTGATCTGAAACCCCTATAAGTTTTTGATAAATAAGGAGGTTAGAATAGTGTAAAATTTTAAAACTTCAAATGAAATGCCAAACTAAGAGAAAATGTTGAAGAATATGTGAATAGCTAGCTGAATAATCATAGATAATGCTGTTACATCAGGTGTCTGTGCATAGGGTTAATGCACAGAAAATCACAGAAATGCTCGTGTTCTGTTCATGCTCATAGCCTGCTCATTTACTCCCCAAACTTGATTACTGAGCTACTGTGGCACTGTTCTGCACATCAGCCTATAGGCACTGATGTCAGGATGACCATAGGAAAAGCAAAAGCTCACTGCTGGGGAGTTTTCAAAAGCTCACCACTGGGGAGTTTTGTGATTGAATGTAGGTGACCAGAACTATACCTTTTAATACCTTGTGTCAAAGCAAAATCCCCCAATCATCTACTTGTTAACCCTGTGCTATCTTCTTACCACTTGAAGAAAGGGGTGGTTCAGTGGAGCAGGGAAATTGAAAAACAAAACAAAACAAAAGATCAAAATAGAAAACTGAAAATAAAGAGGGCAAAAACATTTAGATCTGATGTGTCAATGTTAGCATATATTGAAATCTCTGTACATTTAATAGAGAAACAAAACAAAATATGCCTCCCCATCACCTTCAAGGCTCAGGCAATGGTCTGTGTGCTGCAGAAAAACTATTTACTGTCAGAAAGCTGAATTTACATAATAATATACTCTGGGACCACAAAGCTACCTGTTGTTTGTGTGAAAATGTTACTTAAGGAAGGTCAGGCTTGGCTGATTCTTGGAACATGTCTAATAGGAAGCAGTCTAGCTAGCAACTGCTATCTGATCAGTGTCAGGGATATTGAAATAATTCAGAGTCAAATTGAAAGCATACTTCCAATTGAAACTAATTTATTATCACAGCCCAGTTGCCTGCAAAGCAAAACAAAATCTAATAAAAGAAATGTTTCAATTTAGAGTGGTGAATGTGAAAATGAGGGCAACAAAATGAACACTATAGGAGAAAAATGTTTGGCTTTGGATTCTGAGCAGAAATCTCTAAATCGCTAGTAATGCTGCAGCCTTGAAGGAAGAAAAAAAAGCCCAAAGTTATATAGCTTAGCATTGTTGCTAAGCTATATAATTAACACCAGAATTGGGCTATTTTTATTTTTCTATCACCTGCCACTGCTTTACTTTTGAATGCTTTTCCTATGGTTTATTATTTATCTGCATCTTTTAAACTCTGAAATTGAAATTAAGACATGCTTAAAAAATTAAAAGGATTTAATAAATGGTATTTTCTTAATGCCATCCCAGTTTTCCTTGCCTTATACTTTTCCACTACACACAGTCAGGTAGAAAGAGAAATTTTAGCTGTTTATAAACTTGCATAACACACACTATTTATACAAATGTTTTATTGTAAGTCATTTAATTCAAACATATGTTTAAAGTTGAGCACATGCTTAAATATTGTCTTTAGAGAGTCTCAGCTTATTTTTAATAAAAGCCTGCAATTCTTATTCAAGCTAATATCCCACTAACCTTTATGAACATTTTGGGGAATTTACTTTGTGGTCTTAAGGAAAACTTCCTTTTAAGTAATTCAAGGTATTAACTTGAAAAAAATAATAATGCACTCCAGATGCTTATTTTCTACTTATAGTCTCAGATGCCATGTGATGAGTATTACCTATGTAAGTAGACAGAAATCATGAAAATCTGTTGTAACACAACCACCTCCAAAATCAAACACATTATTATATGTGAGGTTATGACTTCAGATGGAGAGTTGTCAGAGAGAACAGCTGAACTCTTCACTAAATTCTGCTGTCATATAAAATGTTACGTTGTGAAATGTGATGTTGTAAAAATACATTTTGGTTCTCTAAGTGCCACCCTGCAGACCTGCTCTGAAACAGAAGTCATTCTGTTCTGTTAAATCCTCATTACTAGGTAGGCTTGATAAAATGTTGGCGTATTACAATGCAGGTGTAGATCAGACATGATAAGATGATTATATACATCTCAGAACAAAATCATGAAAATGGAATTTCATTTTAGTAACTTTGATTGTGCTTGAGCTGGGACAGCATTCAGCTTTTTCTTCCACAACTGAATTAGGATCTGTAGTATACAAAAGGAAGGGTGTGCAGAAACAGACCCAAAACATGGATAATGCTTCTCAAATTTTCCATGTCACATTGGAGTTACACACCTCTTTCCAATAAGAATTCCTTGTACTTGTAATACAATATTCTAAATGGAGTATGCAAAAAATAAATGAGATCAATGCAAAATGTTTATGGCGTCTGTTAATACTTAGTATTGACGCAGTGCAAGATGGATAAAAAAACACTTTATGTTTGGTGTCATACAAAGCTGCATTATACATGCACCTACTATTCACTCATAAACTTAAAAGTGCATGTTACTACTGACATGCTTGTAACATAGAAATATAGAAATAATTTTAGCCTATCACTTTCGTGATAGAATTATAAAAAGGACCTCTGGAGACCTTCCTTTGGAGTTTATCTCCAATTATTCCCGTGTCCTTGCTATCTTTTTTTTTTTTTTTTTTTTTTTTTTTTTTTTTTTTTTTTCTTGCTAAGGCTATTGTGATTTCATTACCAAATCTTTTAGGAATAGTCTATACAACCAGAACTTCTTTACCCCCAGAAAGTTCTCTCTCATGTCTAATGTAAATCTTTCCAGATGAAGTTCAAGCTCATTTCTTTTTTTAAACTCATCCACCATGGCAACAGAGAACTGATTCTTTTCTTTCTCTTTGTGGCAACATTTTATACATCTTAAGGCAGATTCTAATTTCTGAATAAATGTGGTTCTTTACATCTTCTCTCACGGGTCACATTTTCTGACCTCTGATAATGTTCACTGTCCTCCTCTAAATGCTTTAATCATTTTTTCAAAGCCGGATGCTTAGACTTTTCTAGTGGTGGCTGTATTTAAAAGATTAATTCCTTGCACTTTGCAGAATGTTCCTGTTTATACATCCAGGTAGAATATTTGCATTTCTCAATAAGCATATTATTACAGAATCACGTACATCTGGCAATATGCTGTAAACAACAGACCTTCTTTGAAGAATAGGAACTTAGCAGTTCCTTGTTTACATATTTTGTTCAATTGACTACTCCTTTCAAAGTATGAACTCTTACAGTTAACCTTTAGACTGTAGCCAGATTTTTGTATTATGCCTCTTATATTGCTATCTGATATGTTTATATTGCTTCCTAATTTCATGTTCACTTCAAATTTAGTAAGCATTGTCTTTATTTCATCATCTGACTTACTAATGATTAAACTGAGAAGAAAATATTGAATTTATCTGCTCCTAATATATTTGGTTAAGTACCATTTCAGTAAAGGCACACTCTGTTCCTCTGACTTTATTTCAGTTCCAACTTGCAAGAAAAAAAACCTTCATATGCTAACATTTACATTTAATTACAGCATCTTTTCAAAAAGTGAATATTTAAAACAATACTTTGGGATTGTTTCAAGATGTCTGCTTACATGCATTTTTTCTTCAAGGATACTGAAAATAAAGTTTTCATTTGCCTATTATGATTTATATTTTCTGTCACATAAAATCCCCCCTCTACCATCTTCTGCTATGCTGAACACTAACTCCTGTTCTCCTAGTAACTGCTTAAGTTTTGAATAAAAATTCTGTTGGGAAGCTCTATCACTTTATCTGTGACCACTGTACTATTTCAGACTACTATTGCATGAAAGAGTTACCTGCTCTGCCTCATGATATTGCCATGAGTAGCCTTAATAAGAATGTAATGAACATCATACAACACATTCAGGAAGTCTTCCCGGGATACAGCTCTATTTGGTCTTGAGTCATCTCCAAAATGTTTCCAGGTGAAATCTGCCTGGGACACCGTCCTATTGACTCCTGGGTTATCATGATAATATTCCCAGGGCACAGTGTTTTTTCCTCTTTGGTCATCTCCATAATATTCCCATTCATGCTGAAAGACAACAAACACAGATAATTCTATAATTATTAACGGTATTAAAAAGAACCAGTTGCTTATGTTATGGAAAAAAACAGATAGAAGCATTACCTCTGTCATCTCTATCTCATGCCTTGTCAGCTGCCCAATCAGAGGGGCTGCCATATGCCGGGCAATAATTCTTGTATGGGTGGGAGGGCCACCTCTGATGATCACTTGGGGGTAATAAGTAGTAAAACCTGTTTCTTCTCGTGCTTCAAAGTAGATTGCATATTTCAGTTTCCCTCCATAAGCAGTCAGCTAACAAAGCAAAACACAAAGTACAAAAAGAAATCTCATTTTCAGTTAGCTAAAAATAAATTCCTGGGTATATGTAGGAACTAGATATACTCTGCACATAATCTGATGAATGCATGTGTAGTATAAAATAGTAGTAAGTGTTTGGGGAGCTATCTGGGAATAAGGGCTGTGTTCAAAAATACCCGTCATCAATTTGTCATTGTACTACACATTGTATTAAACAACAACAAAAAAAACAAGTGTTAGCTATTTCTTTTTGTTTGTCTTAGTGTTCCCAGATGTTTGTGTTTAGAAAAAGGAACATCTACACACTCCTAAGACAAACCAAGAAGTATAAAAAGTCCAAAATAAAACATAAATACAGAGGTGCACAATAATAACCTTCAAAAGAAGGTTTATTTCAGTCATTTTTTCCTCTGTGACTTACAAAGATCTGGCATTGTATCTTAAAATGGAAAGAAACAAAAAGTTACAAGAGAGTTATATTAGTTAATGAAGCTTATTTTTTTAATTAAGGTTTTTATGACAAAATATATCCTGTAGAAAATAGTACGTGTGAATACCTATTTTAAAACAGTGTTTGTTACAGACTTACAGATTTCCATGGTAATGGAGACAAGTACTTTCTACTGTGTGATGACATGCCCAGTGGAAGGGAAAAAAAGGTATTGTGAAACACAAATATATAACACAAGAATATGTAAAACCATGTCAGTATTCAGTGGAATGTAGTGTTTACCTTTCGTCCTTCAAACTGTTCTGGAAGTCTCCAGTAAACAGGTTCTGAACGGAGAACTTGCATCACTTGCTCTATATTTGCTACTATTTCAGGAGGCTGGAATGCTATCCCTGAAAGAGTGCTGTGCTGAAGGTTTTCATCCACCAATGGCAGAATCATTTGCTCTGGCTTCAAGGTCACCTATGCATGTTCAAAAGAATCAAGAAGAAAATCAAGACTGTTTTTCCCCATGAAAGAATATCAATGTTAGTCTTAACATTTTAACTCTTAAAAAAATGTTGCTAGGGAATTTCATTTCACATCATGAGCCATTTGTCAAAAAACGGTCTTATTACTCCTTCAGATACGGAGAAAGGGTGTTAATAATGACTTCTCCCTCAAGCTTTTTGCATCCTGTCCTCATGTTAACGAAGAATGTACTAGTTTTATTAGTGACTGATCCAATTAATTTTATTAATGTGATTTTCATAGTGCTATTTCAGTCTTGGGCCTCCTTTGTTCAGAGTGTGAGAAACATACATTACAATGAAGCATACATCTCACCAACACTTATCATACATCACTAGGTTTTGTGGAACACAGCGTCTGATCCCTTTGTACTTTTATGCAATAGTCAAGCTAAGTGTTCTATGATTAATGCAGACAGTGAGGGCTCAGGGTTTATGCAACCAAATTCAGATCTAATAAAAACATAAGGATGCTATGTAGATGTTTGTAAGTTTTTTTTTTTTTTTTTTTTTTGACTTGTTGAGTCACAATAGCCTGATACAGAAATAATTAATTTTGATCAAAAACTGTAATAATTGCCTTAGTAATTCTGTGCAGATAAAAGTATCACAGAAAGGGATGGTATCAAAAGTGCTGCCTCCTAAAGAGCTAGGAAATGGAAGAAAACTAATTCAGAATCTTATCCCTAGCAGTCATCCCATCAACAGACTGTTCATGAGATAGGGATCAGGTAGTGAGGAATCACCCAAGCTCTGTGCTGTACTTTAAGCATTTTGGTATTTCCATTTACATCAGCATCTATGCACTGACCAGGCATTGAAGCATTCCCAGTAATTGCCATCCCTAAGTGAGGTTTCCTGAGTTCCTACAATAACTGTACTTAGACATCAAGAAAGTGGTCAACAAATATGAATTCCAGAAAAGCCTTTCTCTTAATGTCATATAGCACAACATTCACTTGTCTAAATATGTCTAATGGCATTTGAGGCACCTGAGACCATTTGAAATGGCCACTAGCAGGTGGAAGAATCCACTGTCACCCAATTTACAATTTTGAATCAATTCTGAAATAGATCAGAGTTCCAAAAAACAGATGAGATGTGTACATACACTTGTTTAGATGTGAGCATAAATATGAGAGTAAATACTGAGAAACTGAGACACACAACATGATCAGGAGGTTTAAATTATCTTTTTGCATTGTGCTGCCACAAAGATCAAAGCGCAATTTTCTAGAACTGTTGCTGTCATGAAACTTGACTAAATTTTATAACTTAATAGCCTTTTACAGACTTTCCTCTCCATCCTACCGGCATATGATTGGCAAAACTTAAATAGTGAGAAAAACTGGGCCAGATCATTATATATTGCTTCATCCAGTGGGAAAGGAAAGATGTGCTATTGGCTTGAATGATGATGAAAAGAATGGGTGCCTTTCAACTGAGAGATGTGAACCCTTTAGCAAGAGATTGCACCTCGATGATATTCACCCTAAGGTACTGTTATCCAATTGATGCTTGCGGATGAAACAAGTCAGGGTATTGGCTGATTTTCACTAGGCAGACTTTCCCTCTACAGTTGACATGTAGATGTGACAGACTATACGCAAGGACTGAACAAGACATTTTTTTTTTTTTGTTTGAATGCAACTAGGAGCTGGCACAGCAGCAATGAAGAACGGTGGTCTCAATGTGTATTTTGTGCTTACTGTATAGATAAATGGAGACATTCAGTCTGTCTTACTTGACAGTCTGGCATAGGTCTCAAGGCCCTTTTCCACTCGAGGGTTGAGAGCTCTTTGTTTGCTCTGATGGTCTACACCCACCCATCCCAAATTTAAATATAGCAGCATATTCAGTAGGCTCTTTTAAAAATAATAGTAAGTTTTTAAAAAGCAATGAAAATAAATTGCTTAGTTGAACTATGGAAAATCTATGCTGGATAAGTACCTACAACCCTTGAATACACCTGGGTAAACTGTGCATCATATACCAGGGATTATGTTACAATGCACTAAAACGCATAATTTCTCCACACATTTAACTTGCCCTTTCCTAGGTTTAACAGCTTTACTTTGGCTTGACATCTGCTATCCTATCACTAGTTTTCTCATCTACTTAATTACTTTTAATGCTTTGACCCGGTTTGTCTAATGGAACATACTACTCTCTCCACTTCTCAAAGTACAAAGAGGAAAATGACTGCTTAAATGTTTGGCCATTTTCTAGCTACCTCTCAGTGCCTGACTAAAAGATGCCAGCAGGAAGGAACATTATCACATTACATGGCTCAGCAGTTCACTACTCACCCACACACGGATCAGCCCCCTTGCCTCACTGCACTGTGTAGTCAGGCCAAAGCAATAGCAACTGCTGCAGCCAAGTGGGTTTCTGGCAGAGAGACCAAATGTGCCAGACTTGCACCTGTCACAGTGGACACCTTCCACATTAACCTGGAACAGAAAGAACATCAGAAAAAAATAGGAGGGGAAAAGGGAATGAGAAAAAAGCCTTATTTAGAGGCTTTAATAATAATAATAAAATAATAATAGATTTAGAGGCTTTAATTTAATAATAAGAAAAATAAAATTGAACAGTATTAATAACGGTGCAAAATTAAATCATAAGTGTAAGGAAATATTCAGGGAGCTTTACAGCTTTCTATCACATGTGTATGCAAATATATAAATTAATATAACAGAGACATTTGCATTTGTTTCCACTGAGTAACTCTGAGCAATGGATGCTGGCTGCTTAATGACAACTGCAAGCATGGAAACATCAAATGGCACTTAGGATATGGCAAGCTCAATAACTGATTGTTATGATAAGAAAAAAAAATACGTCCTTCTGAAACTGCCAGGGTTAATCAAACCTTTTTTTTTTTTTTTTTTTCATAGGAATTAGTTTTGACAAATTAAAGTATTTAAAGTACTGTACTAAATGTTCTTGCTGAGAAACATACTTTAATGGAAATATTCTGGAGAAAAGCTTTCCCCTCTCCATCTGATTGTTTTCCACATCATTGAACTGTATTAACAAGGCTGAAATGTTTCACTGTTGTAACGTCAGTGCTTTTATTTTCATTTTTCAATTAGTCCAAATAAAAAGCTATACCAGATAGGGCTAGATACATGTTAATTTATCCATGACACTTTAAAATTGTTCTCATACCAAGAACACGGTATTTTAAAAAATTACCAATATAAACGCAATGGTTGTCTTTTTTTTTTTTTTTTTCTTGACAGTAATACCAAGAAGGCAATCTAAACAACAAAATCAACTTTCCAAACTTATAAGGAAACCAACACTGTCCCTGAGGATTTACCATTTTTAACACTCTTCTCCACATGTAACAATGAGCAAATATGCTTACACTGTATTTAGCTTAGATTTTGATGCTTTTTGTCAGGACTGACAAAAGGAGCTCCCAAGGCTTTCAAAGCACATTTTTTCCAGCTATAACAGCAGGTTTAAGTAGCATTTATTACCCTTTTATAAAGATTTTGTATCTTCAATATATAACTCTTTCAGAAAAGTTAGTCAAAATGTTAACCAACCCTAGATTTAAACTCTGAAGAAAAAAAAGGCAAACAAAAATATGTTGACTTAATGCAGTAGTATTTGCTCATTTTTCTGTCATAAATTGTGAGTTTTATTTGCTTTGCATTGTTTCATATCAATGTGGTTTCTCATCATTAAACATCAGTTAAAAATATATTATTAATTTGCATTCACAGAAACATAGAGCAATATTCTGCCTTAAAAGAACCAAAAATGAAACATTTCTATTTAAAAATGACATAAAACTCCATTATTTCTATTTAGTGCTTGCAGGACCTACAAGAAAGACACTGACAAACTGGAGCTAACTCAGAAAAGCGCCACCAAGATGGTTAGGGGGGCTGGAGCACATCATATACAAGGAGAAGTTGAAATAATTGAGACACTTCTATTTTTCCCTTTCAGTGGATGACATAGGACAGATAGCACTGCTCATTAGTCTGAGAAACAACTTTTTCTCAGACTGCCTTTGCCAACAATTCACTCACTTCAGACTTGTTATGGTCCAGTCATCAAATGAATCAGGATTTAGGAAACAGAACATGATATGTTCTTTTCAAACACACCAGAGAAATGGGAGGGTGGTCAAGCAGTTTGCACAGAGGTTGTAGAATCTCCATCCTTGGAAATAATACCTCAGCAGTCTCTTTCAAACAAGGGGCTGACCTTGATGATCTTCCTTGGTCCCTTCCAACCTAATTGGTTCTACAGTTGAGCCTATGCTTTAAACTCAGAATGAAGTGACTGGTGTGCAATTAGCAAAAGAATTACCTGGCAATTATATCATTAAAATTCATCTTTCCATTTTACTAGCTCTTTGTACCAGGGCAATCCCTGAAGAAGAACAAATTAAAATCACAAAAGGAATCTCTTAAGGTCATTTTTAAAAACTTCCTCCCTGAGGAGGATCAATGCTAGATCAGGCTAATCACTAGCAAATGTTTGAAAACCTGCAAGAATGGGAATTTTACAACCTGTCTGGATAATCTGTTTTAATGCTGCGTGACCCTCCTAGTGATTTTTTCCCCAATATCCAATCCAAAATTCCCAAGCTGCCATATGCAGCTGTCATGCTTAGGACATCTTTTGCTACTATAAAAAAAGGACTCAAATCCATCACGTTTGCAGTGACACTTTAAAGTTGCTGTAGGCTGCTATTGCATTTTTCCTCAGCTTCTTTTATCTATTTATTTAATTGCAGACAAGAAGAGTCCGGCTCCCTCAGTATATATTTAAAGATCATCTGCTTTAAGTTTCATTTTAGCCCTTCTCAGCATTCTTGTGTCAAAACTTAAAAGTGCCATTTCCAAATGCAGTCTTATCAGCTCTGAGTAGAGGAGGATAAAGACTTGCCTTCATCTGCTGGCCAATCTCTTCCCTAATCAGCTCAGTATGCAGCTTGCCTTCCCCCTGTACTTGGCTCTGGTGAGGCTGCACCTCAAATAGTGTGTTCAGTTTTTGGGCCCCTTACTACAAAAAAGACATGTCCAGAGAAGGGCAACAAATCTGGTGAAGGGCCTGGAACACAAGTCTTATGGGGAATGGCTGAGGAAACAGGCCTAGAGAAAAGGAAGCTCAGGGGAGACATATGACTCTCTACAACTACCTCTATGGATTTCATTTCTACTGTTCAGTACGTCAATGTCTACTTCCTTCAAATCAGCAATATCCTCAAATCTGCTGATGGTGAATCCTGTCCCATCACCTGGGTCAATGATGAAGACATTGGCCCTAGGCCAACTCTGCTTGGCGGTTACCAAACTGTGCTTGGCTGTTCTGGATTCAAACCACCCTTTAAGCCCAGTAATCCAGACAATTTTCAACCCACATAAGTGTGCAGTTCTTCTAAGAACAATTCCAAATAAGAAGGGTGTGGATGATGATTTCAAAAGTCTTACTGAAGTCACCACTTCAGTGATCTCGTATTGTATGCAATCTACTCAGAAGAACAGATACTATTGCAGCGAATTCTACTCATTTTACTGATCGGTGTTGACTCCCTCTAAGACAAGGTACTATAAAGAAGTAGCTCTGTGGCATATTGTTATTACTGATGTGTTTGCTTTTAATTTGCCAAATGTCTGAACAAGAATCATATTGAATGTTTTAAATTGGCAATAGTTCTGTAAGACCAAGAAGCAATATAAAGGCAGAGAAGAGCCTAAGAGGATGCTATCCTGGCAAGTGTCAGTGTGTGAGAAAACAACTGATGAGCAATTAAGTCTTTATGTTAGACTCCTCCCACAACAATTAGCAAATGCACTACGACAAACAACTAGCTTTGTTTGCAGGCATTGTAAAAATAACCAAGTACAAATGCCAAGGAATTCTGGAGTGAATTTCTCAGCGTCAATAAGATCAGCTTACAACCTTTATTGTCCTACCTTGCAGTTGCATTGGCCAGTACGATCAACACATGAGCATTTCCCCAACTCTGTCTCACAGGTCTGTGGATCAGTCCCTGAGTGGACACACTGACAAGCAATACATTGCGGATAGTTCCAGTAACCCAACCTGCACTCAGTGCATTTATCCCCTGAGAATTCTGGGCGGCAGAAGCAACAGCCTGTATTTAAGTCACACTGAGAACTTAGGGCTCCAACGGGGCTGCAGTCACAGGACTGAAAAGAGAAACAAGGAGAAAATTTCAGCTTTGCTCTGAAAAACAAACAACAACAAAACAAAAAGCATACAAAAACAACAACAAGAAAAAAAAAAAAAACAACACCCACAACGCAGATCTTTCAAGTACTGACAAATAGTTTTTACACAGCAATGAACTTCCACCGTCCAAATGTAATTTATCAATTATATGGCTAGGCATCTATCTTTATTCAACAAGGGTCTAGCAATTACACTAAAAACACTAAAAATTATACTTAAAACATTTATAATGCTATTTTTTTTTTTTTTTGAACACATTTTACTTATGACTGATAAATTAGGCAGTGAGGTAAAATGAAATAAATCCAACATGATCAAGGACAACTCTGCAGACAAAGTTAACCTAAGAATTTTAAATGCCCTCTAAAAAGTTCTTTCTATGCAAGTCCGATGCAGGGCATGTTCAGACCACTTTACTAAAACTGGAATTGCTCAGGAGTAGGGGTCCCAGTGGAATCTAGTGCATTGATTATTATTAATCCATCAGGCTAACTACCTAACTTCTGATAGTTACCTAGATAGCTAGGTAACTGTCAAGAAGGACTCTTAGATGATAGCAATTTATATGGTATGGAATACCGATATTTAGTCTTCTGGTGTACTAGGAAGTAAACTTGCTCACAGAACAAGAGTTTCACAGGCAGGCATGCAGAGAAATATGTAATTTTCCAAGGGATCTAGATATTCAGTACAGAAGCAAGTAGCTGAGAAAGCTGCAGGCTCCTGAAGAACAGAAGAATCCCTCAATGCTATTACTGTGACTGTACTACAAAGTTAGCACAGGACATTCACTGTGATCACTGGCGTGACAAGAATCTCATATGAATAAGTTCAGCTTGCAGTAGCAAACTCGGTGCCAGCAGTACAGGTTACCACAGTAACTGACATGGATAGACTTGCTAAAATTAAGGACACAAAGCTGAAAAAGAGAGGAGGAAAATGAATCTACATTTTCTAAGAAAATTTGTTTATTATATGAGTATTTACAGCATGTTTTTTCTGCTCTGAAAAGACCATTTATAAAGGAAGTGATTATACAAGAAATATTCAAATTCAATTTTTACTGAATGCAAGAGAAACTGTTTAACTACTGGTTAAATGTTAGACTGCCAGACAACTACCTAACCTAAGAAATGAAATCTTGTGACAGAAAGAACCTTATTCTACAAGATACATTTGAACATAAAGCTTAGAAAGCAAATTGTTCACCATACACTGAAATAGTTCAGTGTACAATATCAAAACCTAAATTACAATCAGTTGTTATGTGTGTTTTGCAAGCAAGCAATTTTATGTAAAGCTCTCTATCCTCCTGATTTACAACAGCTCTGGAAATCTTCTACAAAGAGTATGAGCGGGAGATTCACATCTCACTTTGCAGAAATTAGCTGCAACATACTGAAAGAGATGTGGGCTGATAGATCATTATTAATTTAGATGGTGCCATGGAACTGCCATACTAATGTGCTCACATAAAAGACAATCAGAGAATATACTCCAGAGCTCAAACAGAGGTCTTCAACCTCATTAGGCTGGCTTCAGAAGCCAAGAGTCTATAT
Organism: Netta rufina; assembly: GCF_964035555.1. Lineage (NCBI taxonomy): Eukaryota > Metazoa > Chordata > Aves > Anseriformes > Anatidae > Netta > Netta rufina. Next base: position 82,400,021 of record NC_140125.1, on the reverse strand, counting down.
CACAGCAGCACAACAGAGGTTTCACAAGAGGAGTTTTCTATACATATAGAAAAGAAAACGTTCTTGATAATTAGTTTGCAACCTCAGCTACATGACAAACAGGCTTTTAAGAAAGTGCATTAATAGCCATGTTCAGGCAAGACAGTTTTTTGGAGTAATTGCAGCACTACTATAAATACCTCGTCATCAATAAGAAAGGCAGAGAGAAGGCATTTGAACTTAACACAACATTCATTGTCACTAGTTTTCAGCCTTAACTGAATACTGTTCCCCTTAACTCAGGAGTATGATGTTATCAATAGCTTTCATGGCCTCTGTGATACACTATTACTGTTTTCCTATTTCTTGTCCCTTCTTCCCACCCCTTCAGACTTTTTCAAAACTTGGTCGAACACTGGAGTAAGAAGGATTTACAGGCTAATGAAAAGACTTATTTTCCTTTTAAAAAAAAATAGTAAGAAAACACATTTTACAGCTAAAGTTGCTGTTTATTTTCTTCTCTCTTCACTGTCTCTTAGGCACAAGTTGAAGCCCTTCCCAAGTCAAATTCAAGTATAAATCCCCACTGACATCACAGCTAGGGCTAAAGTAAATTTATTCTGTAAAGGCACTCTCAGTTACCTGAAGCTATATGTCTCTGCCATGTATAATATTTTGGTAATTTCCTCAATCATGTTAAACACAGCTATAACAACAGAAATCAGTCTCGAGCAGGGCACAGATTGAGCATGACAGAAGTACAGTATAATCAGGGTGTTTGGTGTTACAGGCTGCATACCCGAGAGAGGGAGTCTGTTGCACTCTGCAAAAGATCACCAACACTAAAACCATAGTCTGACTGACACCAGAACTTGCAATGCAGAGACAAACAATGATGTACAAACCTAAAACTGTGTCCCAGCTACAAACTACTATATTAACCCAACGGGAAAGAGGCGACACACAGAGAGAAAATAAAGATCTGCTCACCTTGCAACCACGGACAATGTCGTGGCCCCAGTGATTTGGTGCGCACTTGTCACACATCTCTCCAATGGTATTGGGAGGGCAGATACAGCGGCCACTGACAGGATCGCAGTTATTACCGAAGCGTGAACAGTCGCAGGCTTCATGGGAGACAGAAAAAAAAAAAAAAGAGTGAAAGTTACCCCTTTACGTGACATCTGGAAAACAGGCTGTAACATGGTTAGGATCATTCCACCACAGACTGTACTGTGCAGTGAACTCCCAGTTATCTACAGAGATAGACAGGCAGGAAAGGCAGGGTAAACCCAGAGAAACTAAAACCAGAAGCAGTGCAGCTGAGCTAACTGAGTTTGAAGGAATTACAAAGAGAACAGCGTATGAAAAAGTAAGGCCCTGACTGTGGAAGGGCAGAGCCATCTAACAGAGTGCATTCCCACGACATAGCTGCCTGAGCATTGCTGGTTCGACCTAATGATCTCTTGAAGTCCCTTCCAGGCCATGCTGTCTTGTGCAAGAGGCAACCTCTTGGCAGCCTCTGGGCCCTCTGTGCAGGGAACCTGCATGTTATGCCACCTCTCCCACCACTCTGAGCCCATTTCCTGAAATTTTTGCTGCTGTAAACAGATTTTTCTTATAGGGCAGAAAAGAGGTCTCAATTTCTTTTTTTTTTTTTTGCATCTTATTCCTTTTTTCAGACTACATCATTCTGTATCCTCTTCTCACCAACACTTCCTAATCATTTGGGTCTTAGAGAAACTCTTTAGCTTGATTCATTTTCTTTCTGCAATAAATTTGTGAGAGAGAGATCTGGAGAAAGAGGCAGACTGTGTGAGCAATGTATTAAAAATGGAACCGGGAACACTGGAAGTAGACAAGGTACTTTCTCCCAGTAACCAGAAAACAACTGAATAATGAGCACATGCCCTGTCCTCATGCTCTCTGCTTATACTATGCATTCTCTGGTCTCTGCCTCTCACATCTGTGTAACAACTATTCCTCACAGATTTAAATACAGCTTTCATACTCAAGTACACAGTTAGGAAAAGACTGTATATAAACAGAAAAAAATCAGTGGAATGTATGATAAAATCAAGGATTCTTTTTCTAAGCACCATGAATGTGCTACAGCTCTGTCAGTGGGACAACAATGTCTTCAAAGAAAACTGGAATTCTTTGTAGATTTTATTCAATTAAAATAATTTGGGTTTGGAAGTGGTTCCAAAAGTGGCCTTTGATATTAAGGCATTTATTAAGGGAACAATTCATTGGTGACAAATGCAGATTCAAAGTATACAAGTGACTAGTTATGGAACACAAGACACCGAGTTGTTTTGAGGAGCAGAACTGGTGTGTATTTATTTGCATACCCACCCTCAACATTACCCCTGAGATCAGAGCAAAAGCATCATAGGCAACTTACCACTTTCTGAGAACTAATCTGTCCGTTAGTATGGTTACAGGACAGTGTAACATAATGCTCCACTGCTGAGGGCTGCATTTGTGTTCTTCGCCTTTATGATACAAAATAGTTTGATGCCCCTTGCATCAGTGTTGCCCCATGATGTGAGTGTTCAAGAGGCATTTGGATAATGCCTTCAGTAACATGCTTTAACTTTTGGTTAGCCCTGAAGTGGTCAGGCCACATGATCTTTGTAGATCCCTTCCAGCTGAACTATTCTATTTTAAAGTAAAGGCAGGTAATGAAAGAGGTGCAAAGATGGAACTCATACATCTATATTTCAAACAATTTCAAACAACTTAATTTTTCCCCACCAGTGCTTCCAAAATGAGATAACTAATGCAAAGAAGATGGTAAGTTTTGCCTCAATCTTGCCAAAACAAGATGTGAAAACATGCTACACAGAATCTTTTAACACAATGTGGGTTGCAGATGTTTCAGAAATACATCTCACATTGGGAGACTAAAGTTTTTGAATGTAACTTCTAAGGACTTCCAGTTCTTAGCCAAAATGGATTCAAAAGGTATGGGGAATGGGGGATGTGTGATACAGCAATAGTTTTTGTGTTTTTTATCATCATTAAAATAAAATAATATGGATAAAAAAATACAAAACATTTGCTGCAAGCAATAGTGAAATAGGAATTTCTCTTGTATCTTTACTACCAGAATGTCAACACTAACTAATGATTCTTTAAATTTTGGTTTTGTTTTGAACTTTATGATTTTTATTGGACAAATATCAACTTACATTTCTTTTGGATAAAAGCTAGATAAAAGAGGTATAATATTTTATTCAATACTTAACCGTCACTCTAGTATTCATTTTTGTGCAATTCCTTCTTAGCATTATTTGATATACTTCTATTAAATTTATCGTTTTCTCTGTGATTCATAATTTAATTTTTATTTTTATTTTTTTTATTTCTTGTTATTTGAAGGAATACATGAAAAGCCTACTATAAATAAATGAGGAATAAACAGCATTTTGAAAACAGAATTCCTCTCCATCTGTTGTAGTTACTTTGGAATTTCTAAAAAATCTAATTTTCTTTAGCACGTTTAGCTGTTGAGGTTATTTAGAATACTTGATGACCACAGGCAGATACATTTTAATTTAAAATATTATTTGGATTTACACTACTTTCCCATGTCATCGCTGTTCCTTAAACTTGGTCTTTAAATGTTTGATAAATGAGCAGTTAAAATCATAATGTGAGATCTTGTTAATTGCCATTATTTCCCTTTTCCAACTGTAAAAAATTAACATTCTGTAATATTTCACAATAGTGATGTGCTTTTAAACTGTGAAATATTAGAATAAGAGAGTAATCATTAAGATCATCTATAGCTGTGTGTTGTTTTTTTTTTTTGTTTTGTTTGTTTGCTTGTTTTTATCTCCCTCTCCATTTATGTGCTAAGATGCTTAGGACTGCAGATATCATTTGCAATTTATTTCAAGCTCTTTCAGTGCCTTAGTGAGCCTGTGAACCAACCCTTCCCTTTTCCATGGTACCATGGTACTTTATAACATGGTAAATATTTTCTTAGCCCTTCCCTCTCATGGAAGACAATACCATAGAGTAATGTTTTAAGTTCTGATCTGTAAACCAGCATGGCTCAAGGTTTATCAGCTTTACAGGTGAAGATGAGTGTTGCTGCACAGATGTGGGTCTCAAGGCCTAGAAGTTTCTTCCATTAAAAAAGGTAGTAAAAAAGGCAGAGAGCCAGGCTTGCTGCTTCTACTGCTTGCCTGAAGGAAAACGATGAGGACTAGGGTACTGGGGATGGTGATTACTGGTTCTGGAAAGAATACCACTGCTTTGGCCTGAAGAATGACAGCAGCAATGTCCTTGGTTTGTCAGCACTCAGCCATCAGCAAGGAATGCATTGTAGGGCCATCACCACCACTCTGTCATCCCAGCAGCCAACTTCACTAGACAAATATCTACAGTTCCTGTGATCAGACCTAAATGAATCTATGAGACATTAAAAATACAGCAAAGATTAAGTATTTCTCTGTGAGAACACCTATGGGCTAGATTATTTTTGATCTAGCAGCCTGTATTGCTTTAAGGACAGAAAGGATTTGTTTCAATGTTTGACCTTATTTCCAAAAGAACAAACACAAATGTAAAGAAGTGTCTGGAAATATTTAACGTCTGATGCTAGAATTTCAGCATCTGGAAGAGCACACTTTTCCCGTACTTACACAATGGACGTAGTAGAGGTTTTTATCTGAAAATCTTGTTGTACACAAGAAGTATACAAGTAAGCAATACTCTAAATATTACTGTACAGAAATTTAATAAAAAAGGATCAACTTTGTAAGGACAGTGAAAAAATTTGGGATAAAACTAGAATCATAGAATCATTCAGGTTGGAAAAGACCTCTATTCACATCCCTTCAAGCTGACATGAATTCATAAGCACCTTAATCAGCCTTCTATGATATCCTTGCCGTAACTAAATTAGAGGAACTTTTTGGGCAGAAAGTACTTGGAGAAAAAGACACCCCTGTTCATTCTAAACATATGTATCTATAGCAGGAATATATAGTAAAATAGCAGGAATAGCTTTGATCTTTTCTTTTTGCCAATCACACTCCTTGCCAATTGACTGATTTACAAGGCTGTCTATGGAAACACCTACCTGCCAGGAAATTTGTTAAGTAATCCAAAACCAGTCAACTTAGTAAGAAAAGAAATAGATAAATAAATAAATAAATCTGCAATTGACCACAAAGAATTTACATACGAGTACAGCCTCCTTCTTCGAAGTTGTAAAACCCATGAGCACAGCGGTCACACTTCTTTCCTGTCACTCCTGGCTGGCAATAACACTGCCCATCTCCATCGCAGTCAAAGGACTTGGAACCAAATGAGTTGCAGTTGCAGGGAACACAACCCCTTGAAGACTGTAAGCCAAATGTTTCAGGCTGCCACCAAGAAAGGAAGAACAATTAGTACATGGAAGGATTACCAGGAGAAAAAAGGAAAAGCTGAGGGTGTATGGAGACCAGGGTGATTTTTTCCTCTTGAACACTAAAATGCTACTCTTAACAAATTGAATTATAGGAGTGAAACAGGGGGTAAGGGCACTATACCCTACACAGATGAAAAAGAATAAAAATTTCAGAATGTTACCTAATGTTATAATGAATGTTCCGTAGGCAACATACCTCCTATGAGGTTGTGTTTCCTTAAGTATGATTTCAACAAGGTTTTTATGTATGATCTTCAGACTGGCTTTCAGAAACTTTTCACTTAACCTAAGTGGAACGATGGAGCTATACATTGGTGTCTGGCTTGTAAGATTATGTTAGGTAGAGTTAATTTCTAAGAAAATGAACAAAAATTCTTAGCTATGAATGGACATTGATTCAACCAAACTCTACTTGTTCAGAGACTCTCTATCTCCTTTGACCATGGGCAATGGCCATATACAGTATTCTGTAACTTGAGGATGTTTCTTCTGAGTAATTCTCAGGAATAACTTTAGAAGAATGTGGATAGAATGCATTTGTTTGCATTAAAAGCAAATGATGGGAATTACTTATTTGAGATAAAAACTGTCTTTGGGATAAGTGTAAGTGTAAGAATGAGATTCTTACAGTGCCTTCAAAATTACAGGAGATGTCATCAATTATAGTAATAGACTTCCCTGTGAACTCAAATAGTAGAATGCAGAAAAGTATACTTGCAAAGAAGGAAAGACATCTTCATGTATATACTGCAGTACGGACTTCCTCACGAATCTTCTAACCTAAAGGCCGTATGGTTATTACAGAGGCCCCTAAGAGTACACTGTACTTGTTATTTATTTATTTATTTTTGAGTTCAGTCTTGAGCTAGAATGATTTAAGATGCAATTACTTTTCTACCTTTTTTTTTCCTCACAAGTACGATGATTCTCAGAGAATACTGAAATCTATATCCTGTTAATAGCTTAAGTTGAATTTGATATTAAAACATTCAATGGAAAAAATCTATCAGAAAGTTTGCTAGGAAAGTAAAATGTTAAAAATGAGATATTAAAAAAATAAATTAAATCAATGGTAATGAATATGAATGGACTGAAGTGGAAGATAATTACCTTTACTGTGTGCTACTGCATGACCCAAACATGTGCTGTTTGGTTTTTAACCTAGTCTAGATCTGTACAAATTTTTCAAGTTTGCACTGTACAGACTTACATTTTCCATGAGTTTGCTTCCACAATTGAACACCTAATTTCCTGTATAGGTGGAATCCCGGAGAATTCAGCAGGTTTCCACATAAAAGTTCTCAACCCTGAGCTCTGAGATTAATATTGAGGTTTCACATTCCCACAGAGAATTGACCAACATGCATCAGAATACAGGACCACACATACCACATGCAGCCAGGGTTTGGCCTGAAGACTCATGCAAAACTAAGCAAATGCTTGATTATACACAGAATAAGGAATTACCCTGATCTTCATTTCCAAGTTCTATAATGAAATGTTTTGCCAATTACATGCTTCAGCTTGACAAAACACAGTGTATCAGAGAGAAAGGAATACTCAAACTCATGTAATTAAACTCCAATGTTCAATTAAATATACAGACTATCTCTAAAGATTTCTTCTGCACATGAAGAAAATCTCAGAACTGCGAATATGCAAAAACCTCAGGACAGACAATCAGATTAATACAGTGAAGCAAACAATGCACAGCATGCAGCTCAGCTCTCAATAGAAAGTTTGATAGGATCTAATAAATTCTGTTTATAACAGTGAAAAACAGAAAAACAGTCCAATACACTAGCACTCCACACTGCATGAAGCAAGAAAAGATCACTAGCATGCTGGGTTGTATTCTGTGATGAGCTTTGCAGATTGAAAAACATTTTGATCAGTCATGCAGACCCCCAAGATAAGTCTCCACGTTGAGCCCTCAGCAAAGCTTGTTTATACACAGAAACTCTGAGAATCACATCTACTGAACAATAGGTAAGATCCTGGATGACAACAAAGAAACACAATAAATTTTCTGAGTATTGTATTATATTGTGTCCCTGCACCAGTGTATGTTGAGTATTTGTGTGGGCAATACAGTTATGTAATTTATGTTAAATAGGTAAAAGCTCACATTCGCCAAAGGAATCCATACAAGCAAACAAGGCATGAATCCTGGAGCCTAAGTGAGGAAGACTGCCAGGTATTTTTCAAACAAGATGCCTTTGGTAGCAGGGGAGAAAAAAAGAAAAACAAAGAAACAAACAAAACAAACAAACAAACAAACAAAAAAAAAAACCACAAAAATCACCACATACTTAAAGCACTGCTCAGCTAGAAGCAGTTGCATCATAATTACATCATGTTAGGATTATAAAAGAGTTTCTTCACTGGTATGTGACAAACGATGATAAGTGATAAACAATGAATACCACTATTTTGTGAATTGTATTCAAGTAACTAGCACTTGGCCTGGTCAAAATAAAAAATAGTTCAAACTGTCCATATTCACAAGTGAGAACTTTAAACAAGTCATGTTTGATGTTTCAAGGATAGATCTTAACACTTTGCCTCTGGAGCTGATTCTTCTCATGAACTTGTAACTTTGGTTCTTGAATCATTAGAGAAGGAACTTTTGCTCTGCTGAAGGCCATGAATATCCCACTGATTTCACTGATGTATTACCCATACATGTTATGCATACTACTTTTTTAAAAAAAAAAAAAAAAAAAAAAAAAGCAGCACAAAAGATTGTGCTGCTTTTGGACTTATTCTGGTATTTGACTTCTGGCCTGTATTGATATTTGCACTATGCCAAATCCTGGATGTGGGAAAGTACCCTGAACGGCAGCCTATTTTCTGTGCCTGCGTGTTCCTCGATAAGTTCATGTATTGTAGCACATTTATTTAAAGGGGGAAAACAAAGCAAAGCAAAACAAAACAAACCAACCAAACTAACAAACAAACAAAACCACCACACACCACAAGCAAATATGAGGTTTCAGCCCATGCAATACACACGGTTTGTGATTACCGGAGTAGCAGGCCGGTAAGCGCCCCGTGGGCACCCACTGGCACTGCTGAAGCCCCATCTGCGAGGGGGGACTCGGATCTGCTGACTGCTTCGTGCATTTTCTTTCAATTTAGGCACCTGTCTGCTGATTTCACAGCGTTTGCCCATGAATCCTGATTTGCAGATACATCTTCCTGACATATCACATTGCAGTGATATGGATCCTAATGCACTGCAGCCACAGGGTATACAAAACAGCTTTTCTGGGGCCCAGAAGTAGCTGGGCTTTAAGAATGGAAAGTAAACACTGTTAGAAAGTAGAGGCAGTGAAACTACACTGAACAAAGCAGGAATACACAGGAATAAAGGCAATAGTAAACATAGATTAATTCCAAGCAACAGACAATATTGTATTAACAAGTCTGATATATTTTATATGTATGCTATACTATGTGTGGCAAATTTTATTGATACCAGTGATTTGGTATCAAAAGAGATGCCAGAAGAGAATGTTCTCCCCTGGAAAACCACGTCAAAAATTATGCAGCTTAAAGGGTGAAAATTATTCTTGTGGTTTTTACAGAAATATTGTGTATATGTACAAATATATGTGCTTTAAGTGTGCAAATAAATATGTGCATAGGGTGTTCTGAGGGCAGGGCCTAACCCATGAGTCCTCATACGGAAACAGAGAAGCATACAGACACTTATAACATATTCCTTAGCAACCTAAAGAAATCTGTGAAAGTTCATGAAAAACGTTTTTTTTTTTGTTCCAGTGATTTATGTGACAGCAAAACAGCGTCAAGGCAAAAGGCATTTTCACCAAAAATTATGCAGTATTTGGACAATACAAAAAGAACCCCTGAGAAAAAAAAAAAAAAAAAAAAAAAAGTAATAGCAGAATAATCACAGCAGGAGTAAACGAGCTTTTTGCTTTTTTGAATACCAGATGCTATCAGATATTTTGCAACTTTTTTCATGGAGGGATTTTTACCCAGAGGTGCAATACTTTTAACTAATTTATATTGAAATTTCAAAATATGAAATGTACATACCATACAAAAAATGCACTTATATGTATAGTGACGCTTAAAATATATTCATTGCATAGAAAAGGAGATTTTTTGTTCTGTGTTTTGTTCTAGAAAAGCTTTGAAAAACGTTTTAAAAACAGCCATTGTATCTTTCTCTTTGTACATAAGAACAATTCCTATTTGTTCTTTACATGAAAAAAAAAAAAATCAACAAAAAAGAAAAAAAAAATCCGGAACCAGACTGTACTTGGTTATGTCAAGCAGGGAAGCAAATTTAAACAAAGCATCACTCCTCATCACTCACCTTGCACATGTCACACCGGCGACCGATCACGTTGGCTTTACACTCACACTGGCCTGTCTTGGAGTCACAGATCTCCGATATGGATCCATTGATGTGGCAGTGGCAGGCTACAGACAGATAAGGAGAAGCTGTTAATGTATTTCTGGAACACGTATGCTACTGAAGCTAGCTTTAATAGCCAAATGTCTACAGTGCAGCTTTTGCTATCCTGAGGAACCCAAGAAAGCAGGTCTGAGGAAAGCAGGTGACAATAAACGTTTACCTACTCACAGTAACGTGGAATTATGCTCCCAGTTATTGCCCTGAGAAATTTTGCTTTGACTTCATAAAACAACCTGCTTTCTACGCACCTCTCAGATCAAAAGAGGATGTTTAGAGAACATTACTGAGTGTGTAATGAAGAAGTTAGAAGGTTTCAGAAGAGTAACAACTTTGCCTTTATGCTTTAATAAGTACTAAATTTGGGGGCAAATGGGGTGGTGGGGAACAAGGGGTGCTCTCAGTCTCAGAACAGCCAGGTCACTGTCCCAAAACTTGCAATGGGCAGGGTGACACTGAGGGGAAAAAAAGGGGCATAGACTCTTCCCCATGGTCTCTATGGGATTTAGCTATGGTAGATACTGCTGCATCAGCTGGTCCTGCTGCCCTGGAGTTCAGCCCATGTCCATATGCTGGGTGGGAAGAGAAGGAATGAGAAGAAGATTGCCTCCAAGTGCCTTCTTATGGAGCAGTAACATCCTCACTCAAACCCTGGGCTGTCACAGGCATGACCCTGGAGTACAGCTGAAAAAGAGACTGAGCGTTACCTGCTCCAATACCTGACCAGTACCTTTGCCCCTGCAACAGCATCAGAGCTTGAAGAAGAAATGTAACCCAACTGACCAGCCTAACTTGTCACAGAACTTACCTAGGGATTTAAAACAGCAGTGAGAAGGAACTGCATTTTTTTATTAAAAACAACAATAACCACCAACCACCACTGCTTTTAGTTCCTAAATGCTCACGTGTTGGGAGAAGATAAATATTTGGGAAGCGTTCTATCACCCTTTATATCCTTTGACCACAATTCTTTTGGCATGTAGAGATTAGAAAAATCTCTTCAGCACTCAAAATACCGAAAGGAGGGACACAACTGTGTGTCACGGCAACTCTTGACTGTTCAGGCACCAATTCCATTAGCAGGAACTAGTTCCTGTGTGTCCTTTTTTTCCCCAGAGGGGAACGAATCTACATCTCTATATTTATTACCAATCTACTTTGTGAAACAGGCTGCAATCCAGATTTTCCCTTCTTGCAGTGCCCTGACATGTGTTGGTCTTTTTCTTAACTTGACAACTTCATTTCAAGAAACACTTGAGAGCCTCAACAATTAACACATGGTGGTCACATACTTGCATGTCACAAGGTGCCACTAGAGACAAAACGGTTATGTTTTTTTTCTATATAGAGACTATTACAAGAGGATATTCCTCATGACTTCATTGGACGTACTATACTGTGAATTGAAAGGATCTTTTTTCTGGTTGTCTCCTCACTTTTGAGGTATTATGCACAAGCTACTTCTTTTGTATGAAGGTGACTTTATGGCTTGCCAGTCTGTTCACGTCCTTATTTCTCAAATATTTGCAAAGATATATCTTTGAGAGCACATAACAACAATATAGTACAAAGATAAACATACAATAAACTAAAAAGAAATAAATAGAAATATTTTGGGCTCTCTTCTCAGTCTGGTAAATGATGTTCACCTCTTTCATCCTGTATGTATTCCTCTTCCTTACCAACTAACATAATATTTATGTTTTAATACTACTGATAATCCAAACTGTGCACAGCAATGACTATTATGTATACACATTTAGAGTATCTTCCTAATTACAACGGTCAACAGTGAAAGATGATGTGTAAGCCCAAACACACAAAAACACAATTATCAATGCAAATTAACAGCTAGTATTTCACCAACTTTTTTATACAGATCTCAAAAACCTAAGTCTTTCTATATTGAATCTTTTCAATTATCAGGAATATGAAATCACAAGAATAATAAAAAATACTGTTTTTATAAACTGAGCGTAATACTATATATTACTTCAAATCATATCATATCATATCATAACAATTATATCATATACTCGATATAATTGTTATATATTCTTATAATACAATACAAAGAAATTTGTCTTACTTTCTCCCAGGATGATACTGGTTAAGACCTGTCTTATTCTCTCTTGATTTGTATAAATATTTGAGTCTGTATTTATAATCAACCTACATGCTTATTCCCCTCCAAGAGTTATACCTATGCACTGGTGCATAAGCACACTTGAATATTTCCTTTAATTCATCTCATGTTACCTAGCTCTACTACCATCAGCACAACCTCTAGCTATTTGCTTCAGCACACTGTGCTGTTTCACACCAAAAAACAACCTACAAGAATCAAATCAAATAAGCCTAGGACATTTGCTCTGTGTTCTTAGATTTATAATTTTGTACAGATACACCAAGAAATTCAGAAATGCTATGGTGATATAAAGTTGTACTGTCATTTGAAATGGTTAATGCACATGATGATGGCACTGTACTGAGAAAGAGCAAGGAACATTTCAAACAATAATTTGAGAGCAAAATTCATGCTTTGCAATACTCTTGGATTTGGCTTTTTAATAAGGAATGAAATTGAAAACAACAAAGTAAAGGCACAGTCCCACTGATATTGTAGCTGCAGGGCAAACTTCATGAAAGTCGGCAAAGGAAATAAGAAAATCATATGCAAAAAAAGAAAACCCACATGAAAGGCAGAGAGTAGATGAATGCAAGGTAACTGTGAGCACAAGGCTATGAATACATTATAGGGCTCTCTTTGTCAGTGATACTAACAACAAAAGCAAAGCTTGTAATTCTACATTAAATATGTATTTATTTTTAATACTTGTTATTTTTAATTGTATGCTTTCTGAACTCTCTTCATATTACATCTCTTTCCCATGCAGCTGCTGCTGCTGTAGAAATGTTTAAAGTAACAGTCCTGTCGATGCCTCAGGAATGGTGAAAAGCTACTGGAAACAATGATTTTTGAAATGCACTGCTTTTTAAATCACATTATGGACTTAACACCCTAACTTCTATGACATCATTCGTCATAAATTATTAACTAGTGCAGAGATTGTCCAACTTTTATCCAGCACTGTATCAAGTAGCTATAAAAAGCATTTACACAGGTATGTGTATCCATGGCCGTCTATCATTTTACCTGTATCAGTGCTTATTAGCCTTAGCTGAGAAACCTGGCTATGTTCTGCATCTCTGTGGTTCCCATCTAGTCTTAGGTGGTCCAATGTTACCTTGTATACTGAGTATCAAACTGCAACCCCCTAGTAGAGCAAATTTTGGAGATGGATGCCAGTGGATCAGACTTCTGTGCTTGCAACATACCCTGCAAGAACTAGTCCCTGTGTTCCTACACACACAGCACTAAGACAGTGCTTATTGCTGATTTTTACTGGCATAATTTTATCCTGATATTAAACCTTCATACTCAATAGAGTGGCTCTGCATTTATTCCAATGAAAGAAGAGAATTAAATCCTAGTGACAGTGAAATAAAATACTCTGCTTTTTCAGGAGATCTTATAATCTGTTTTATTCCATTCCTCAGAATGAGGTGGAAGAGTATGTGGATGTTTTTAAGCTAAAAGCACTTGTTCTGTTTAATAGCTGTGTTCTGAATTTTGCCAGCTAGGACTCAGTGGGAGATACTGCCTCCTACAGAAGCAAAACCTCCTGCTCCTACATGTGCTCTCCATGATTTCATGCGATCACAGTGTGGAAAGCTGACTCTGGAGCTGGGGCTTATAGTTTAACAACATGGTACAGTGGTACAATGGTAGCTTGTTGCAGTGCCAGGAATCCTTCTCCACAGCACCTTAGAAAATTCAACAGGACCTAGTAGGCTCAACCTTGCAGGAGAGGGGAGAATTGTGTCCTGTAAGAGGCAGCAGCTTCCAACACTTACTGATGTCATGTGGGTGGGAAGGAGGTCCCAAGTTTTGCCAGATTTGGACCCTACAGTAACTGAAAAATCCTTCCTTCCTCCCTTCTCTCCTATCTTTCCCCCCTCCTTTCAGCACCAATCTCACTAGTTAATGAGATTTCGCTGACTTAGAGCATTTCTATTTATTTGTATTTATTTTTGTAGATGTGACATTTAGCATAACCTTTTGCATCCACGCAGAGCTCCATTCTCCTAGGTTTGTTCCATGTCTGCTTCATTACTGCTTCAACTACAGCAGGAAGCTTTGTAATAGGTTCTTCCTTCTGTTTATTTTGAAATCTCCCTTTCCAAATGCAGATGCAAATAAAGCAGTATTATTAGAGGTATAAGTATCATTTCTCCTGTGCACGCATACAGAAGTGCATTCTTCCTCTCAGGAACACAGATACAGAATAGATCAATTCTGTCAGAAGCAGTAAAAGTTCATGACTTACGTTGACAGTTCCTTGCATCAAGAGCATCGCCAAAATATCCATCAGCACACCTCTCACAATATTGGCCTGTTGTACCTGGCTTACATATCAGGCAAGCACCAGACAAGCTGTCACAGCTGCCAGGAATGGAGAAGTCAAGGTTGTCATTACACTGGCATGGTTGGCATGATCCCCCTGGTACTAGAGGCTGTCCAAAATAGCCTTCTGCACACCTAAGGTAAAAGACATCAGAAGTTATGACCATTAAGTAATCCCCTTATTAGAAATATTTAATTTTGTTGCCTCACTAATCACTAAAAATTATTTGATCTTCTTTCAAATATTTTTAAGTGTCTTTTTTCTCTCCCTCCTTCTCCTTTTTAACAACACTGTAGATACAGTACCAGCTGAAATCCTGCCAGTTCTGCTAGTAATTAGATTTCAGTGGAAGAAAAATCTTGTCACTGGTACTGAAGACAAGACAAAGCATAATAAGAAATCTGTCTATTGGTGCTCTAGAGGAATTTAGGTCTGTGTTAGATTGGCTTTGTATTTCAGCGCTTTATGTCTAGATATTCTTCTGTATGCATTTACCAGAAAACTCAAATATTTTCTCCCTCCCCCTTAAAAACTTATTTGGTATAGGAAAATAGGTTTGAAAGTAACACAGACATAAAGTTATTTACCTAACAAGATGCTCCCCTAAGCCTTTCCTTAATCTACTGCATTGTCATTTAATTAATGGATTACTTTACAACTGCTAATTGTATAGGCAGGTAGCAAAAAGATTCTTTATTATCATTGGAGCTATGATGGTGTGTCCTATACCTTTCATATTTTAACAGAGACATTTAAAAATATCACCTTCTTTTCCACCTTGCCTACTAGCAATTTTCTGTGAGTACCATGTAAAACAGGTTGGTGAATCTGACTGAACATGAGTGTGTATTTAGAGCAAATTTCTACTCATCTCACAGCCTATTTCCTATTTATATTCTGGTCTGCTTTCACTTTCTATTACATTTGCTCACACTTCACAGTAAGAGCAACTTGTAGATAGTGAAGAAAAAGAAAAAATACTCAGTTCCAGCTAATGAAGTTATTCATGTTCATCTCAGATGAACTTCAATTAACGTAAAGAAGGCAAGGTACATGAGCCACATGACATAAATTAATGTTTCCTGCTATTTTAAGTAAGTTCAAACGCGGCTTTGATGTACACAGATATCTCCTCTGCTTTGTAATAGTACTGGGTGGTAAGGTCGAGAAAGGATTTTGGGTAGCATCCTAATACGGAAACACAGAGCTCCACAATGCTTTCACCCTTTTCCCTTTATGCTTATCAAGTTAATCCTTTTCCTCGCATCCAGAATATCCCATGAAACTTGCAATCAGATCCCAAACAAAAGAGCTTGAACATTCATTAAATATTATTCAATATCTTTAGTAAAAATTATAAAAATGGATTAGAGACTAGTAAGGAATTTATAGCTAGAACTAGTTGAACATTATTTTTGTAGTAAGATGCTAATCAGGGTAGGATTATTTCTGTTCTCTAAAAATATCCAAAATGCAGACCACAGATGAATAGGTTATACAAATAATCCAGTGGTTTGGGTGCATATAAGCACTCAATTACATGAGTACAATTTTTACCATCTAGCCCACCACTGTGCTTTACTCCCTTGGCATAGCCATCTATCACAACTACTTCCCCATAACAACAGTACATCAAAATCTTGTCATTAGAATAATTCATGCATTTTATTTTCAGAACCTGTCACGAATGTAGCCACATATTGCACTCCTTGTATTCCCAGCTAAGAAATAGATATTTCTTCCTTGGATGGAGAATATCTCAGCAATAATAATAATAAAAAAAAACAACAAAAACTGATTTTAGACGCACTTTTGCCAAAGACAACTTGACTTTTTTTTTTTTTCCCAGAGATGACATCTCAATTACAAAGGCCGTGAATCTCTCAATATACGTAACAATTAATAGCCATGATTTAGCAAAGCCTAAAAATAACTGGATAGTTGATGCAGAATGTTATTTTAAGTTAGATAAAGTGCTAAGTTCACCCGTGCTTTGCTGAGATCTTTCTAACTGCTTGCAAATTTGGCATAAAACTTTATCTTTTGATACTACTAATCTATTTAACTTCACTTGATGTCTATTCATTTTCCTCTTCCCCTTTCATTTAGGGGTTACTTCTGTATCTGATAGCATTCACAGAAACTTACCAAGCAGTTCACAGAAAAAAATCTCCAGCAGTCTGTGAGAAATGCACTGCTAATCATTCTACTCTATTAATAGCAGGGGACCTTGATAACTTTTTTTTTTTTTTTCTCATCAGTTTAGACTTTGCTAATTAAAATTAGCAAAACCCACTGCCATCACATACATTCTATTTAAACACATACTTATTTCTTGAATCCAGATTCATGATGATCAGATCTTGAAAGCAGGGGCAAACCAGTTAAACTTTAACAGAACACTGTATGCACATATTTACGTGTAAATTCATCTACTCTTTCTCCCACTTCTGAAGCTGGAGGTAAAGGTTAAAAAATCCACTTTCACTATTTTCACCTTTTTTTCCCTTAAGGACATTTCTACTTCAGCTACTCTGTCCAGACACAAAGCATTATATGTTTGGGAAAATCCATATTGAAAAGACAAAAATTTATGTGGCATGGAAAATTACATTTATGCAATAGAGAAAACACTTATCTTATAAATTATCACAAGGTACAATGGAACACTCCTGAGATGAAAAAATACAAAGCAAAGCAAAACCAAACAGAAATAGGAGTAAAAACAGGGAACAAAGACATTCAAAAATGTTTCTGTATTTTTCTCTCTTTCCCTCTCTATGTTCACCTTCAGCATCAAATGTAGATGTGACCTGTGACTCTTTTTATTTGGCATAACTGGTGCCAAATACAGGGCTAATATATACATGTATGTGAATATATGTGTACTGGTTCTGGATGGGATGGAGTGAATTTTCTTCACTGCAGACCATGTGGCAGTATGTATATGCACACAAGCACTATTGTATACATTTCTTTATGTTTATTTGAGGAAAACAAACAAACAAAGCAAAGTTGAGACTGAGTTAATTTAGGCTGCAAATGCAAACACTTGAAAGTCTGGAACTACTATTTTTACAGTTGCTTTGAAATTTATGTGCATCCAAACTCTGTACGAAACTGGGGAAAAGCCCTGCAGAGGAATAGCCTGTGAATGTGCAGTTAAAAACTTAACTCACATGTTATTGTCGTATGATCAGTCATAAATATATATCTTGGACGAGGGCATCGAGTGCACCCTCAGTAAGTTCGCAGATGACACCAAGTTAGGTGCGTGTGTCGATCTGCTTGAGGGTAGGAAAGCTCTGCAGGAGGATCTGGATAGGCTGCACCGATGGGCTGAGGTCAACTGCATGAAGTTCAACAAGGCCAAGTGCCGGGTCCTGCACCTGGGGCGCAATAACCCCAAGCAGAGCTACAGGCTGGGAGAGGAATGGTTGGAGAGCTGCCAGGCAGAGAAGGACCTGGGAGTGATGGTGGATAGTCGGCTGAATATGAGCCAGCAGTGTGCTCAGGTGGCCAAGAAGGCCAACGGCATCCTGGCTCGTATCAGAAACAGTGTGACCAGCAGGGCTAGGGAGGTGATCGTCCCCCTGTACTCAGCTCTGGTGAGGCCGCACCTCGAGTCCTGTGTTCAGTTTTGGGCCCCTCGCTACAAGAAGGACATCGAGGTGCTTGAGCGGGTGCAGAGAAGGGCGACGAAGCTGGTGAGGGGCCTGGAGAACAAGTCCTACGAGGAGCGGCTGAGGGAGCTGGGCTTGTTCAGCCTGGAGAAGAGGAGGCTCAGGGGTGACCTTATTGCTCTTTTTAGGTACCTCAAGGGAGGCTGTAGCGAGGTGGGGGTTGGCCTGTTCTCCCACGTGCCTGGTGACAGGACGAGGGGGAATGGGCTTAAGTTGAGCCAGGGGAGTTTTAGGTTAGATGTTAGGAAGAACTTCTTCACTGAAAGGGTTGTGAGGCACTGGAACAGGCTGCCCAGGGAAGTGGTGGAGTCACCATCCCTGGAAGTCTTCAAAAGACGTTTAGATGTAGAGCTTAGGGATATGGTTTAGTGGAGGGCTGTTAGCGTTAGGTTGGAGGTTGGACTCGATGACCTTGAGGTCTCTTCCAACCTAGAAAATTCTGTGATTCTGTGATTGCATTTTCTAATGTCAGAGTGCCTACCTTTGCAACCTGTAAATAATCCTGCACAACACATTTGGTTTATAAAATCTCCTGAATGTTTGATTTTTTTTTTTTTCCCCATCAGCACTGCAATACTGGCTTGTACTTCTAGCACTAGGGAAAAAATTATGTTAGCTAGAAGCAGCACCAGATTGAAGCCGAGGGACTCACAAGAGACTGTGCCTGGTGGCACTGTGTGCTAGATCTGTGGAACAGTGGGGAGAGGAGGAAGGATGCAAACCAGCTCATTCTTTTCTTCCCACTTTAGTTATACAAAACTCTTATATCCCTTTCTAAGAGGAAAAGGTTGCTCAAACTGTATTCATAAATGAAGGAGTACTAAAGGAGAAGTTAGATTCACCCATTTTGTTTAATTCCCCTAAAGCTTTGGATTCTTGTTTGTACCAAGGCTACATAGTTGGCAAATACACAGCAAAATCCTGTAAATATGATGGTCTCGAATCACATTTTTGACACTCATACACCTGCACAGAGTTAGGAGATTGCCTATCCTACCACTGTGAAAGTGGGCAGTGAGCAAAGGAAGAACATCAATCTCATTTCTCGGGGAAAAAGAATAAATAGAGAAGTCAGGCTTTCTCTACACTTAAAGATAGCTGGTAACTCCCCACACAGCTTATATCTTCAATTATTTTTGTGGAGTCTGTCAGGAGCCAGACCCCTCAGAACTTTGAGCAATTTTGGCAACATTTTTCTGAGAAGTCCAAGTGACAGAAGCAGCAATTTTTTTGACATTTTACAACTCAAGTGTTAAAAGAATAATAATAAAATCTTATCTCCCTAAGGAGTGAAGGATGATTTTGGAGGCAAAGTAAGTATAGTAATGCATATATTCACTTATATGACACTTTGCACTTCATAATAATTTAGGACTGTCCAGTTAAAGAATCATGTGGCTCAGATCAGTTGTCACTTTGCAGTTGCTAAAATGACCAAGAATTCCATGTAAACACTTTTAGCAATTATACAATCACTATTAATAGCAAAAGGCAACATGCTTTCTTCTGTTCATTATTATTGACAGCAGTGGGCATTTCCAAGCAACTTGTTACAACTGAAAGCAAATAGTTCTGTGAGCATTGGAATTAATGGCTTAATTTCCAACATATTTATATCCTGTGGTTACAAGAGTAAGGGCTGATTATTTACAGCAGGATGTTGCTATACAGCAGTGTGCAATCCCTCAGGCTACAGCACTGCTTTTTCCTTGCCCTGTGAAAGTTTTCTTAAGAGCAGGACATTTAATATTCTTCCTCTCTCTCCTGTTTAATCAGGTGCGAGTTCACACAGTATTCTTTCTCTCCTTTAGCTATGACATGTCCTGATTTATTAACCTCTATTCAGCCACTTCTTCTCACAAAACTTTCAGGAACAGTTACTGTTGAGACCTCCTACCTTCTGTCAAATTTGATTGAAATTGACCTACAAGTTCAAATGTTTCTGTGGGTAGCCAGACAGACATGCACAAAAAGATCACACTAGCCTCATTTCCTTAGGAAATCAGGCTAAAAATCGAAGCCTGCCACTTATTCAGATTTTCTCCTATTGCATCTACAGCCTGTGCTCCACTCAGAAATAGCACTTGTTGCTAATGGAAGCTGTCAATGACCCTGCATTGACAAACTGCCACCAAAGTGCTCTTGATGTGATTTATTCCTGCCGTCATTAACTTCACAGCCCACTAGCTGAAAGAAGGGTGATGACTTCCAAGACAGACAGGAAAAGACAGGCAGAAATAGTACTCAGCAGGAGCAGACTCAGTGATGATGGGTGGAAACAGGTGACAGCCTGCACTCTCACTTTAGGACAGATATAGCACAATAGGGGATTTAAAAGGAAGTAGTTGTAAATGTGATTTGGAAAGACAGGACTAGATGGTGACTCACAGCATACGACCAGGTTTCTGCTTTCTTGGTTGGCTCTTTCTTTTGGTTCATTCCTACTTTTCCCCATCTCAGCCTGAATACTCTAAGTCTTCATTCAGAGGCCTTATCTTTCTAGGGTTTACGTTGGAAAATTCTGCAAGCAGCTTGTGGAAGTGCCAAATGACAGAAACCCACTAAGATACAGAAATGTCATTGTTTTCATGCCCTACAACTATCTATCCAGGTGCTAGACAGTTATCTGGCTCCCCCAGTCCCTCTTAAGAAGGTGCCATTTGCAGGGTCACAAGGGACTAGGATCACAGAGCCAAAGCTAGTGCTGATTCATCATGACCTCCAAACAACTAGGAGAGGTCCCCTGGCATGTTAACTGCTCTTTAAAGCTGTTTTATCCACATGGAATCTGAAGGGAGGGAAGGGCATGCAGACAGTGACAATATCTCTTGCCTATGTAGTCTCACCTCCCTGTGGAAGGGGGTTCCCAGGAGCTTAGCACTAGCACTTCCACTCTCCTTCTGTTTCACTTAAATTCTGTGTGTGATTCTTTCAGAATAACAGGATACAACAAGGAACATGGAGCTATCAAAGGAGGAACTTCCTCTCTCACTACTAACACGTCACTCAGACCTGTCATAGCCAAAGGAAGACTACCCATAAATATATATATATACACACATATATATTTAATTTACCTTTTTGTATAGGTAATAAGAAAGTGTATGAAATATATACTGAGCTTTTCTATGCATTTGACAAAAAGAGGTCCTTTGTTGTCCCTAACACCTAACTTGTTGCATTTGCTAAATAAAGGCTGCAACAGGAAACCAAAGCAACAAAAATATAAAATATTCTTTTATAAATAATATAATAAAATAAATAACTTATTACCAGGATTGTATTTTGGCTGCATATTAACTTTTCAAAAAGAGGCAACAATAATTTATTGAATACTCAATTCACCATGCTCTAATCATTCAAATGACAAAAAGAGCCAAAATAATTATAAAAATCTCAAAAGGCTTACAAAACAGGTAGAAGAATAATTTTAGAAAAAAAGATTCATACTTCTCAGCAAATGCTTCTTTGAAGCTTTGTACTTTACCATAAAGCAATAAAACAAGCACTTTTTTCATGTAAAGGATGGAAACAAGGATAAAAACTATAGAAGCATGTAAATACATGGATATAATGTTAGAGGAAGATGAACAGGAATTACTTCAGTGTGATTCAGAAGACAGGAATGGGAACAAGAAGGGGAGGTAGCAAAAAGAAAGCAACTGTTCCATGTAATAAACACTTTTGTTTCAGATCTCATACAATTCAAAGCATCAGGCTTGCTTACCTTTCACAGCGTGGTCCCATGTACCCAACTGGGCACTCATCGCATATTAATCCACGGCTTCGGTCAAAATGGCATGTCGGGCTAAAGCTGTATTGTTGATATTGGGCAAGAAGAGGGACAAGGAAGAAACATAAAGAAAAGATTGTCAGCAGCATAGTTCTTGTACCACTTCAGAGATCATTAATTTGCAAAACAGTGCCCAGGAAAAGTGATTCTGGTCTAGTACGTGGGGCTTAAGTTTGACTCCAGCAAATAAAATTTGGAATGACTGTGCTATTTCTGCAACACTGAATATAGAGAAACGGATGGCAGCATCCCAATAGCCTGTTATTATGGGACTTGAGCCTGCCACCGAGTGGTCTGGATACCATTAAAAAGGCAGGAATGTACATCTGTTTGTTTGTGCCCCCAAGGGCTTGGCAAAACAATCTATGCCCGAAATAAATCTTTCTGAAGGACAACTGATTTGAAAGCTCAGTTAACTTTGTGTATTAGGGACTGGGAAAGGAACCCAGTGAACAAGAAAGGGGAGGAGCTAAAAGGGAATTATCTGGCACAGCTTCCCAGCGAGTTTGTCTGAGTAAATCCAGTGCCAACGACCTGATGCACCAGGCCAGACCAGCACACTGAAGCTTACAAATATCCTGCAGAGTAGAGAGCTTTTTCTCTTTGGTGCGCTCTACTTATTTATAGCTTTTTAAAAAAATATTATTATTATTTTATAAATTGGGATAGCATAGGTATTTGCACGCACCGCCTCTCTGTGACCTTGTTTAACTCCAAAATGTGCTCCTTTGGTTTTTAGCATTTTGCTTTCTACAATCCTTCTCCCTTAACACAATTCTGTGAGGAAACCTCCTGACACTTCAAAAGACACTGCACAGAAGAGGCAACCTGCTCTTCTATCATTCTGAAGTTATCATTAAAGACAGAGAAATATGAGCACCTTTACAGGGCTTCATTTAAATAATGGCAATCAATTCTGGTCAACCAAATAGAAAAAGAAAATAAAGGGAGCAGGTGCGTATTGGAGTGACTATTCAGAAGAGGAAAACAAAGCACCTATCTGAAAAGGAGACACTAGAATTATCTTTTGTAACCTAGTAAAACAGTAATTGGGAAGGAATATAACTGCTCTAACAAAGACATCAGTAAGAAGTTATATTCAGGGTAAAAGATTGTGCTACAACACTAACGAATAGACATCATCTGACCCTGAATAATTTAAATCAGGATATCCAATGAAAGGTTCTAGAAAATAATAGGCGTGGGGAGGCCAGAAGAGCTTAATTAGGTTTGTGTAATGTGATACTGGTGACTGGACTCTGCTACTCAGGAGTCATCCATCCTATGATCTGACCTCAGTTACACTTTCTTCTGCTTCTATTATAGAATAGTTCCATTTATAAATACCCCAATCTCTCATAAGGCAAGCTATCCCATAGAGATAAGAAATCAATAAGAAAAATGTGGGCAGGTCATGTCCAGTAAATATACTAAGGTATTGCGATTATCCTTTTTCCCATATGGGTTATATTTGCGTTATTTTCAATTAAGAATAGATTCAGGAATGTCTGAAGAGCCAATTGAAAAAAATAATAATTGTTTGTTCTATTTTTTAGATTATTATTATTATTATTATTATATTATTATTAGAAATGAAAGCAATTTTAAACCAAGGTAAACATTATCCATGAATTTAAACAGCAGCACCTGACTTTTCAGATAGGATCCTGCTTGCCAGTCCCAACCTTGCTCTTTCATAAGAACTACATGGGAAAATTTTATGGATATGGTATCACAGCTCACTATAGCATTGCACAAGACTGGCTGTTCCACAGATCCATTGAGAGCTCTGAAATTAACTACATAAATTGCATAGATAATAATAACTAAGTAATGATGATTAATACCTGAATTTCCGCATTTTAAGGGTTATGTTCCTATTGTCAATCTACATCTGAACACTAAGCATTAATATACTGAGAAATTCCCATTTGCATACTATAGAGAAAATATGTGATAGCAAGGTGAAAAAAGGAGAATTTATCTTCCTGATTTAGAATCTCATTACTTCCTACTAATAAATACTCATTACTCACTAATAATAAACAAGCAGTGTGTATTTTTCTGTCAAAACAACTTTCAAAAAAATCTTAATCCCTTTTGATTCATCATTGCTCTTTTCATAGTTTTACCTAAAGTAACAATAGGAATACTGGTTAGGACACAGGACAGGTATTAATAAGCAGCAGGTATTAATAAGCAGCATATATATGATAGGTCTATGTTGGGAGACAGAGCTTCCTAAAGGCTTACATTTATGTTATAGAAACCACCTTTTTGGAACAATTATGTTAGTAATTTTTAGTTAATTCTCCAAGGAACTATTAACATTCTGAGAGCAACTGGATTTCCTAGTTCACACACCACAATTTTACTCATTCTCTTCCTGGGCCGAGTGAGATATGTTCTATCTTTCATTTCCAGTGATATAACATTCCTGTCAGGGTCTTCATTACACATATTAAATTTATTGCCACTTCAAAAAAAGTAGTAATTATCCCAGATACCTATATTTGGTAGGAAGAATTATATAGTAGTATGCCTGATAATTTAGATGAAAAAAAATCACATTATTTGAAATGCCATAAAAATTGAAAATGTTAGAACAGTTCGTAAGTGATGAATAAATGAGAAGGGAGAAGAAATCAAGTGTGCATTAAATATGCCAATTATAATATGGATCTTGTTCTGATTACATATAAGTACAGACATGAAGATATATGCGAAAAGAAGAAAGTATAGCCCAGGATCTTGAAAACAAGTTAAGAAAAATTAATTTTAGTTTCCTGATTTTGCCCAGAGTTGCTTTCTGACATATGGCAAGTCACTTATCACTGCTATACTTTTGAATATAGTTCCATGATTGGCTTCAGTGATTGTATATATGGAAACTGCTGCCATTAGAAAACAAGAGAGGGAATAAGCAGCAGTTACATGTAAATCAGCTTAAGTAAACTATAGACCAACACAATCACCACCACATTTGTAAAATGGATAGAAGAGTTCTCCTCCACCTTATGTGGTGGCACTGCAGAGAAAAAGACACTGAATAAAGTGAATGGAACCACTACAGACTTCATGAAGGTATAAGACATTGTTATAAAAGACAGCACTAACATAAATAAGTATATGTCAGAGGTTCATTTTATCAACAATATTCTCTGTATACCAGCTGTCTATTATTAAGTATAAAGTTCTACAGATGCCCTGTCATTCCATGTTAGGAATTAAATAATATATGAATTATAATCTATGGGCAGATATAAATTTGTAAGTATTTAGTACAGAATTTAATAACTTGATAGGCTGTTAAGAAATAGCATGACATATACTATATCTTCACAATGATATGAACTTGGTGGAAATTTATTGATTTTTCACGTGAAGGATGTGTGAAATAATTTGTGTTGTTTACTTATATTATTCCTAGCACACCAAAGCATGCTGCCTTATAACAGTAAGGTAGAAAAAGGACTGTTCTAACAGTCTTCAGAGAACATTTTAAGTATTTAATAAATTTGTTTATGAGAAGGAAAACAAAACAAAACAGCAAATTCTATAAATGTAAAGTCACAAGTGCTTAAACTTTATAGTAAGAGTTCTACAAAGCCTGTGGATATTGTTCAATTTTTACGGTTGTCCATTCCAGAAATAAGAAGCCACTGCATCCATCTTAGAAATATGAAGCTATTATACAGTTCCAGTGCAGGGCTCTGTAGTTCCAGTACAGGACTCTGTAGAGTTCAGGAATCTCACAGTTTCACAGTTCAAGAACATTTATATACTGTGTTTGTTCTGTACCTGTACTTTTCAAGAAATGTAAATATTAAAGAGGGAACTCTCCAGTTTAGTTTCAAAAGGGAAAAGGTAAGCAGACAGAACTCTGATGAATACATAACAGAGGTCTCCAGGCATTTTGCCAATAAAAACCTGAATTCAATCTATTTGACTTGATTTGTTGCACATCTGTACACGATATAAACGTGATATTGTTCTTCCTGCTTTGTCAGTACAGCATTATCAAACAACAGGGAGAGGATTAACTAACTATGCAAGGAAATTCTAAAATGTGAAAGCAATAAGGACATCAGAGGAGCCATGCCTGAGCAACAGACAAACTGAAGAAGATCTAATAAAACCATCTGTAGGGATCCCATCTTATACACTCCTAGAACTCCTGCCCATAAGTGGTCAGATTATTCCTTCTCTGATCAGTAAAATGTTAATATGACACAATGCAATTGTATGCAATAGAGTTAGCCTGAGCTACTGAAGATTAAAAATTGGTTCAGCTGTGTCTTCTGGCTGGCATGCTGCCATTCAGATGATGCTCTCTTCTTTAGTTGCATCTCACAGAGCCCTGTCTCTGTGGGGCCACACATTTTTTTCCTGTAAACTTTAAGAAAAGCTCTGAAACACTGGGTTTCACTGGCAGAATCTGACTTCTGTCTCAGAAGCATAGGTTGAAATAAAAGACTGAAGGGAAGAAAAAAAAAAAAAAAGTGATCAAGTGGATACATCAGCTCTTATGACCACTTAAACTTTTAAAGTGTTTATGAGGTGCTTGGGGTAGGGCAGCCTCTGTGCATAGACTATTATCTTTCAGCACAATCATACAATCCTTCTGAAATGCATATGGACTAACAACAATTATTATTATTATTATTTTTTTCAAAAGGAAGCCACAACCTATTTATGGTTGGCACTTGGCAAGTGTTAGTTACGATTTCAAACATGTCAGAAGCATACTTAACAGGTCCTGATCTTCCTGCAACACTTCAAATAATTCTACAGATCTTCTGTGTAGTCTGGGTACGTTCTACTTGCACCAGGGCTGGATACCATAAAGCCATCCTGGATGGCATAAAACCAAACGGCCTAAATCAAATGGCCACACATGATTTCAATTTTTTGTGTAATGTACAAGAAAGGCTGACCAGAGAAGATCAAGAACAGTTTTCCTTAATTACACTGCATCAAATTATTTTGATATTATTATCTTCCAGATACTGAGTGGGACAAAACTAATTTAAAAACATTCAAGACACTTTGTATATCTGATATTTCTTACAAAACTATAAGCAGTAAGAAGCACAAACAAATCTTTATAACCAAGGAAATTTCTTCTTAGAGTTTTGATACATATTTCAGTATTATTTTTACCTATTAAAACAAATCAATAATGATTATTCTCAAATAAGCTTACAAAATATTTTGACTATTAAAATCTAAGGCTGAATACAGGCTACAAATGAACCAACATTATCACAGAACCACAGAATGGTTTGAGTTGGAAGGGACCTTTAAAGACTGCCCAGTTCCAATCCCCCTGTCATGTACAGGGACACCTCCCACCAGACTAGGTTGCTCAAAGCCCCATCTAGCCTGGCCTTGAACACTTCCAGGGATGGCGCATCCACAGCTTCGTTGGGCAATCTGTGCCTGGACCTCACCACCCTCACAGTGAAGAATTTCTTCCTTATGTCTAATCTAAACCTACTCTCTTTAAGTTTGAAATCATTACTCCTTGTCCTATCCCTACACTCCCTGACAAAGCTTCCCAGCTTTCCTGTAGGCCCTCTTTAGGCACTGGAAGGCTGCTATGAGGTCTACATGTAGCCTTCTCTGCTCTCAGCTGAACAACCCCAACTCCCTCAGCCTGTCTTCACAGAAGAGGTCTTCCAGCCCTTTGATCACCTTGTAGCCTTCCTCTGGACTTCTTCTAATACCTCCATGTATTTCTTGTGGTAGGGGCCCTAGAGCTGAACACAGTATTCCAGGTGGGGACTCAAGAGCAGAGCAGAGGGAGAATCAGCTCCCTCAACCACACTTATTTTGGTGCAGCCTAGGATATGATTGACTTTATCAGCCAACATTATCACTGAATGTTGACTAGAAGAAAAGAAAAATTATAAGCAGAATAAATAAGTCTGATTTGATAAACATAAAATGATTTTTAAATCAATTATGTAAAAAAATCTTAAATCTGTAAATTCAACTTTAAAACTAGAAAAAATACTTTGTAAAGGAAAACAGAAAATCAAACACTCATTTTTCATTCAAAAGAAAAGGCAGTTATCCAGAATTTTAGGTTGTACTTCCTAGCCTACTCTTGTCTAACTTTAGTCTCATTCCTTGCCTCTGAACAAAACTTAATGCTCCATACAATTGTAAAATGAAAATAAAAGCTTGTATTGCAAAATATATTTTTTTTTGGTTAAACCACAAACAACCTGAAATGTACATACAATAGTATAACTTTAAAAAATTTATACAATATAATAAGTGAAATAGTATAATATACGATAAATATATCTTACTTGTTAGAAGGTATGTTTAGTGGGCAAGCACACAGCTGACAGTCTTCAGCTGTCCCTTTAGTAGGATCACCATAGAAACCAGGAAGACATCTATCACAATACGAACCACCTGTGTTGTGTTTGCAGTCCTGAATAGAAGATGAAAAGTACAAATTCACAATTAGAGAATATTCACAATTAGACAAAGAGCTTGAAGGTCATTTATCTAACCTGACAAAGACCTTGAAGGTCATTTATCTAACCTATCTTCTCAACTGGATTGTAAGAAGTCTGCAAGGTATATTCTGATTTTCTGTTGTTAGTTGAGAACTGGTTCTAGAGACTAATATAATAATATAATAACAATTGGTGCTTTACACACAGTAGGTATTTATGCTCTCTTAGGTAAGTTTTATTTCTGTAAAACATAAAGAAATGTTCCAAAATACAGTTGCCACAGTATTGTTTTAGCTTGCTTAAATAAAAGTAGCATTCAGAGAATCACAAAACAGGTTTAGTATTGCAGTCTTACAACAGCCTGATTTTTTTTTTATTTTTTATTTTTTACAAACAGTTTTCAGATGCTGATCTCAGAATTACAGCTTAGACAATATACCTTATAAAAAATAGATTATTATATTTCACATTTAAGTGCTTTAACTCATTTTAAAAGGTATACGGCTAGCAGCATACTAAATATATTTGAGTAGACTACTAAATACTCTAAATGTGAAGAGTAGTAAAGGCTCAACTGTTTAATTAATACTTGTTTGTCTAGCAAACAATACAGACTATATTTTATGGGTAGAAACAAGGACAAGTATATTGTATATAGGGCCTTACTCATTAGTAGCTTTTCCTGCATGTGACTGGCCTTCATAATACAAGATAGTCTGAGACAGATATGAAAAATCTAATGCCTTAAAGTGGCAGCAGTAGGTCTCTATTTCTGTATATAGCCTTTGACGTGATCTCAAACTAAATGATTTTTTTTTTTTTTTTTTTTTTTTTGGCAGAAGGGAAAGTGATCCTCTGAGAACTGGCTTCCCATGCTGACTTCTACCAACAACTGCTTCGTAAATTTGCTTCATAAGTTTTAAAGAAAAATTATCCCTTCTACTATTCTTCTTCACTACATAGGATTAAAGATCCTAAATAGTTTGGTAGAATACATCACAGGCTCAGTAAATTACTTCTCTGGCATGGTTTTGTTTTCTTCCCTCCACGTTTTAGCACGCTGGATTATTCCTTTGAATGTTATTTGCTACAAGGTGGCCAAGTGCAGCCCTTATAAAGCATGAAAACAGAGAAAGAAGCAGAAACAATTTTGAGAGTAAAATTACATCTCCATGTGCTTGGGTATAGATTGAAAAAGCATGTGACAACTCAAAAAGGCCAATGTGAAAGCCATGAGATAATTTTTTATTTAATGGGGAACGTTCTGATCTGATTTAGATAATGCATAAGGCTCCAGATCAATTCTAGAATTTGTTTCACCCTTAATATTTCCTTAAGGTGCTCCTTCAGCATTATTGATTTGTGTAAATATTTCCAAACTCCTGATCTTATTAAAGCAATTTTAAAGTATTCTTCAAAATATTTCTATAGTTTACTGTAAATCATGTATATGGTACTGATTGACCTTTAACATCATTACTACACAAAATACATAATATATCCTTAATAAAGGATAAAGATAATGGCACTACTTTAAGGAACACTGATTTATTTTATTTTATTTTCTGCAGGATTTTCCAAGATTACAATGAAGTTTTTTGCATTGTGCTCTGCAGAGCTGGTGTTATACATTTGGGTAGCTGAATAAGCCCAATACCGTTTTCAGTCATAAGCACACTGAAGTCAGAAGTATCTGTCTCCAGAAATGTTGTTTACTTCTAAAGGGTGCATTCTTATTGCTTGTGTGTATACAATCAACATATCTTTGAAATGAAAGCATTAGTCACCATATTAAATTTTCACATATTTGGTAGACTGTTAATGCCAACTATTGAGACCCCCTAGTCAAACAAAATTATGGCTTTAGGACCTTCAGCTGGGCTAAATTCTACTCCATTAGGTCATTTAAGTCTACTTGATTGTTACTTCAAGTGCTAATATACAAAAATAATCTACAGGCCATATTTAAAAAGGAACAAGAACATTAAGATATGCTTTTAAAAGATGTGACAAAAATAATTTCAATGTTACAAAAGAAAAATCCTTTACAATTCATCTTTTTTAAAGTATTATGTCAAATTATTTGTACTTTTCCTGAAAAATAATGGATTCTTCTTTTGTGTTATGTTTAGATTTAAATGCCCTCAGAAATAACTTTATGCAGTTCATATTCTTAAAAAAAGTTTATGTCAAAGATGATATTAAATTGAGGGGAGCTAAGACACACTTAAACCTTACAGATTGGTATTTGCAGCTGCTTCTTTTTTAAGTGTAAAAAACAACAACAACAAAACACAAAAACACACAACAAAAACCCTTCCATCTTCTGAGAAAACAATTCACATTATGAAGAGCTGACCTTCTTCTCTTTGAATAATTTTCTAAAAATATAACTCTAGTACATTTCCATGTACTAATTCTCATTAATCCAGTTCTCTATATCTACTTATTTCCTAACTGTAACTATAAATTAAAACAAAACAAAACAAAAAAACAAACAAACAAACAAAAAAAACGGAACAAAACACTCATACAGTGCCAAAATCTGAGCATATGTTGTACTGTGTATATATTAGCGTTGGGCTGAGAAATAACAATCTTGTGTGGTCCTACTTTTCTGCCTGAGCTGGTCTCAGTTTTACTGGACAAAGAACAAGAATTATATAGTACATGGATGTGAATGGATGTGACATACTTTGCCTGTTCCTTTCAGTGATGCATTAAATTTTACGTACATTTGCCAAATTTCTAGATCACTTTAAGTACTGAAATATTTGAATTATTAGCCCTTCTGAAGACATTATCAATACTCATGAAAATTTTTATTTTTTTTTATATCAATTGGTTGAATCTCAATTTGAAACATGTAAAATATACAGCCATGGTTTTAAGCATGATCCAGTTTGAGTAATATCTAATTACACTGATATTATTTCCTTAAAAGGTGCTTAAGCCTGTGAAGTCTTAATTTCATGTTTGTATGAACATTCATGTTTTTTTTGTGTGTGTCATGAGACTGGCTGTAAAGAAGATTATGATCAGCTGTCCTTAACTTGCCCAGTACATGATATACATGTTCCCTTGGAAATACAGTTGGTTCTAACCCATTGATTCATTGGTTTTGGTGAAATCAATGGTCTGTTCCATAGACCCTTAGATTTTTATGACCAGGAACTAGTTTATTCTCATATGTTTATGAGAATTACAGTGACTAGATCCCAAATTACTTTGAATGCATCAATTTTCTGGACCTCTTTTATATCCAAATACCAACAAACTTCACTGAGACAACCTGAGAATAGAACACTAAGATAAACTTAGAATAAACCAGACTGTGAATTTTATTTTCTTTAAAAAAAACTTATGCATGAATCAGACCTTCTTGCATAAAGATTTTGTTACTGATGTCCTGGAGTGCATTTTCCACCCCTTCCTATTGAGCTGGCTCTCAGTTTGGAAGAAAGCAAGTGGACATCCGTGCACCTAGTGTTGGGGAAGACTATGTTCACTGAAAACCTTCTCTGCTTAGCTGGGTCCGCATGCGAAAGTATGACTGTAGAGAGAAACATTCTCAATAGAAGCCTGGTGATAAAATTAAAACTTTAATCACAGAGTATGACTGAGTCCAACACAGTGCTTTGGCATATTGCTACTCTATCTCAGGTTATATCTATCATGGATATCAGGGAAGATACTAGTTAAAGAAAATGAAAACATATGCCCATGTGCCTATTTTGGTATATTTCTTAGTCATCTAGGGCAGAAAATTTTATTCTCTCTTTGAGAGCATGAACATGCTCTTCTAGCATTTTCAAACCACTGTAATGTCTAGATTTCATGACCAATTCCCTTTTCTGGTGTTACAAATGCAATCAAGAGCAATTCTCAGGCTTTATATTTTCACCTGTGGTATATCCTGTACTGCATTTAGCTGAGGATCCATCATTATGTTACTGTGTAAATGAAAATGTCACTCCTGTGATGAAAACTGTCAAAAGCACAACATGTCAAATACCTCCGACACCAGCCTCCATCTACATGCTACATGCTGTTTATACACAAAGATAGAAAATACAAAATGGATGCACCTGGGACTGCCCTCTTAGCAATTTCAGCACCTCTTTAAGGGGAGGAAAGATCTGTTTTTTCTGGGCTTACTAGTGGGAAAGTAACATTGCCATGAATGAAATATTGAAATATTTTTGCTGTTCACAAGGATTAGATTTAACCAGCCTCATATAGCTGCCATAAATGTGTGTATGTAAAATTACAAAAGAGTATTTCTGTATGCTAGAACTTGCCCTATGTACCAAAGCAGTTATGTATTATCACAATGGTAACGAGAACGATATATCATGCAGCTCTCTATATGGCTGCTGTGGGGATCAAAGGCCTTTGCAGGTTACTGCAAGATAGGCATTAAAATAAGCTTTTTATACAGGCCTATGTCGAAGCAGATGATTTGAGCTTTTATCATGAGTCAAAAACATATTTCAGTTGCTTTTCAACTACATTTCAAAGCTAAGGAAGAGTAAAAAAGTATCATATCAGTAAATTAGGTGCCTAAATTGTCTGTTGTATTACTGGAAAAACACCATGAATAATAATAAGGAGGCCAAAAGGCTGTGTAAACCTCAATAGAACGAATGCCTTTGATGTGAAACATTTCTCTTTTTCAGCATTCAGACTTCTCTCTTTTTCACTTCAAAAGGCTTATGATCCAAATTGAATAGCAGCATTTAATAGCCTGCATGGATACTAACCAATCTAACTTCATTTACAGTATTTTCAAAGTAAGCTGCAAAAAAAAAAAACAGAACTAGTTTTAAGCTCCCTGTGCTCCTATTCTTTACAGGATGATCTAGTATAAGCTCGGGCAGAGCATAAGAAATACAGAATACTTGATAACACACATAAAGTACATTTTCAGCAGGTTATTTTCCACTTCCGCCTCAGTGCTGTTGTGAATGCACCAGCACCCTTTGAAACATCGAAAGGGGGAGCTCTGCTATCTCAGTCAGTAGTAGCTAACAAGCAGCTGAAAAGTGCAAAAGCACCACAGTATGCAACTCTACAGCCTTCTTTCACATCCAGGCTGGTGTTAGAGAGAAAAATAGACAGAGAACTTGTGTAAGGGCTAAAACTTGAAGGCACCAAAGCAAGTGGCCTCAGAATTCCATCTGACTATGCACCACTAAGTAAAACAGTCAACAGTTACAACAGGATTCTCACTCTCCTTTCTTTTCTGTTAACTGATTTTATCCCACACTGATGTTATAGAGATCAGAGCTGGAGGCTACAGTCATTAATGTAATAAATTCTATCTTTGTCAAGAAACACAAATCCCTATTACCCTAGTGATGATAAATATTTTCATTGCATATAAATGAAAGATTTAAAACATGACTGTCATGCCATACACATTTTTTGTCCTAGGCACTTCTTTACGGCTTACAGTATAATTAAATTGAGAATCATTTTAAGCTTCTATTCATGAAAAAGAAATTTGAAGAATTCACTGATCCAGACATTAAAGATGTCTTGTTTTGTACAGCAATGCAATTAAACATCTTGTATGGGGAAAACAGGAAGACCAGCAATAATTCTAAATGCCAAATTACATTGAAAAAAAGCCTGAATTTTCATTTTGGACTTTTCCCAGCTGCTTTTTCTTAAGGAAATAAAAGGGAACATTTAGAAACATGCACAATACCAAGTCTGCTTGAAATTCTGTGGGGAAATGAGAGTATGATATCCCACTAAACTGGCAAGAGCTCAAATTGTGTTTCTGCAAGACTAATGAAATGAGAAATGTTGTTTCAAGCTTCATGCCATATCAGACCATGTAAAACTAAAATGCCCTTGAGTT
This sequence comes from Netta rufina, assembly GCF_964035555.1. Taxonomy (NCBI): domain Eukaryota; kingdom Metazoa; phylum Chordata; class Aves; order Anseriformes; family Anatidae; genus Netta; species Netta rufina. Next base: position 82,365,874 of record NC_140125.1, on the reverse strand, counting down.
AATCAGAACAGTCTATTCAGCATAATTCCCCAATTCCAAAAGGCTACTGAATGGGCTGGAAATAGTGGTGTACTGGTATATTTGCTGTGGATAATATCAGATTTAATTGCTGAATTATTAGGTAACTCCTAATAAAATCTCCATATCCTATAAGAAAAATAAGTTTATTTACCTAAATCACATACTTTTATTATTTTATTTTATTTTATTATTATTTTCTAATTATATTTTATTAAGTATTTCTTCAAGGTTAGCAGGAATTTAGATGAGGTAAGCCATAAACAATATCTCCATATCATACTAGAACAAAATTTACAGTTATCTGCTACATTCTATAAAATGTAGTATAAAACACTGCAGAAGACTGGAGTGGGAGAAAATTCTTGCATGGAAGAATATGGACACATTTGTCACATTTGTTGTTTTCTACATGCCATATACTATTTATTCTATTTCAAAACATAAATCCTATGTAAATAAAAAACTGTATTTTGTTTAATTGTAGAAGAAACCATATCTTGGTATGAGGGGATCCTTAACTTCAGCAACAGTTCAGCATTAAGATGTTTTTTTCTCCTCAACTATTCCAGGTCTCAGAGGCGGCTAATTCAATTGCACTTCCATACTGAAATTATGAATGATCATGTTCATTAGGTTTCCCTTATAATGACACTTACTAGGCATTCTCCTGTGATATCATCACACATTTCTGCATGACCAAAGCATGTACATGGTGTGCAGACTCCACCAAAAATTGTGCCATTCACACGTCTGTGTTGAGGCCAACAATACTGCAAGGTAGATAACACATTAGGTAAACAGTTAAACAACTTGTCTGAACAGAGAAAAGAATGTGATTTTGTAAAATATAGTTGCATTTGATACAGGCACACAAAAATACATGCATGTCAAATGAATAAAAAACCACCAACATTTCTCTAGAAATCTGTTCTTCCTGGTGCTGTAGCGTTGCACTGACCTTAGCATTATTTGTAGGTGTGAGATTAGAGGAAGCCTTAACTTGATTATTCTTCTGAAATGGTAAAATAAAGCAGAGGAATGAAGAATTGAAATATGACAGCATCAAAGCAAGAGGTACAGACTGAAAAAAAAAAAAAAAAGCCAGAAGGCAAAATATTGAAGGAGAGAGAAGGAAGAAAGAAAACCCCAAAACAACAACAACAAAATTTCTGAGCAGCTCAGCTGCAAAGAGCAATTAAAACATCATTTAGTCTTTTCTGTTTGTAGTCTAATAAATGGCTACACTGAAATAAAGCACAGGCTAAAAACAAAGCTACCCTTTTATTTACAAATTGTGTTGCTTAAATATAAAGCCCAATCATTTTCCTTTAAGAAGGTGCGCTTTATTTTTTTATTATTTTTTATTTTTTTATTTGTTATTTTTTAATTTTTATTTTATTTTATTTTTATTTATTGTTTATTTTTTTAATGTTAAATTCAAATCAGTATCGAATCCATGGATAGGTTTTTCTTAGGCAAGGTGACATCATACAACAGTGATTTATCAGTGAAAATTCAGCTATTCCATTTCTTCATAATATGATGTCAGGTAACAGTCTTTCTTACTATATATATCACAAATGGCTTTATAGTTTTTGCTAACTACTTTTCCTCTGCTCATGCGATACTAGAATTTTGCATAATGGAAAAAAGTGCATGACATAGTGTTGACCTTCAGAAGCACCTAGTTAATACTAGAGAAAGTAGCTTTGCAGTGATAGAATACTGAAAGTATCAGCTAATAAAGAAAATCCCTTCCCCTTCACCACTTTCTCCAAGAGGAAACAAGGAGATTCTCATTTTTAAAAATAAAGACAATGCCCATTTTTGTCTAATTACTGCAAAATGTGTGATTTGTAGATTAATTGAAAAGACTTCTAAAAAGAATATTTTCCTTTTCCTTTTTGTCCCCCCCCCCCCTTTTTTTTAATTCTTGGTTGCGTTCCTAGCAAAACAAATTCTAGAAATTAAATTTTAGAGTTATAAAATCCAGAAAAGGAAAATAGGTTAGCAGAAAATGTTCTACTTTTTTCTTCTGTGACATGAGATGTAACTCCCTGTTTCTGTATAAATCTACTGTAATCTTTTTCAGTGATTCTGCAAAGAATGATCTCATCCACAGATAAACATAATATTGCACTAGATAGGACTCCAGAAGTCTCTAATTCTAAAAGGCTTAGACATGGAATGTCAACAAAAAAAATGAAAACAGACCTAAAATAAAAGTTTACAGATTGAGATCTTAAGAAAAGAAATGGTGTCACATTTAAAAGTCAGGAAAGTTCTGACTTCTCTGATGATCTAACCATTCTGACCATCAGAGTGGTGCAAGTTAAACAAAATTTCTTCCACAGGGAAAGCAAAAGAGTTGATAGAAAGGGAATAAATCTAGTAGAGAGGAGCAATTAGACATAAGGATTTTGACAAATAAAGGTCAGAAGATTCACATGAGTAGAACAAAGTAAATACCACAAATGCTTTCCACCGGTATTTGAAATTTAAAATTTTATCTGCTTTACCTAAGCTCATGTAATTATGTGTACAGTTCTTGGACGTACTAGCAAAAACATAACAAATTTATTTGAACAGAATCTTGTAGAAAATGAGTTCAAAAATTGTGCAATGGAACAATATCACAAGAGACAGCTTATTTTAAATGTATTGGTTGTTTTTTGAAGACTGATCGTGCCAAAACTTTCATATCAATAAAATAATGGTTGTTTTTAGTGCTGCAGCAACTATGCCAGATACCACAATATTATAACACAGGCAACAACATTACATTACATTTTAACAAACATACATTACATTTTAAGAAGAGAAGATGAAAATGAAAACCCACATAAAGTCAATAAAAATAAAACTGTGCTAGGCTGAAACTGGAAGAACCAAAGTGGTGGAAAAGGACAACAGTGTTCAGAAGAAAAAAAATACAGTATTCTAAATAATCCCACATCTTCAGTTTATCATTGCGTATTCTCAGTTGCTAGTTTCCCTGCAAATCTGAAACTTCGCTTTTAATTTTTTTTTTGTCCTTGTTATAAAAAGCAAACCATCTACTCACAACAAAAAATATTTCCACATTTTCATCTATCAAGCATAACTGTTCCACATATATCATATGTTGAACCTCAGCTACAAAAGACTCATGAGAAATTAATTCAGTGAATAAAGGCATAGAAATGAAAAATTTTAACTGTCTTGATCTCCTAAAATAAGACAGCTTTGTCAAATGACATTTCTGAGCCGTTCAAAAGTACTCTGAAACTCAGTAAGTATGCTTAGGCAAAAGTCTATCACATCTTTTTGGTCTTCATTCTTGGGAGGAAACACAACATAGGGAGGTAGGGAATACAATTTGTTTAGTTCAATAGGTCTGCAATAGCAAGCAGTCAGGGCAGGCACTGAAGAGTGTTCATACTCACCACTGCAGAGACATTGAATTTGCAGCTATCTTCATATGTTCCTTCTAATTGGGTATATGACCTTAAACATGTATCACACTTTAGGAACTGTTTTGAATTGGACAGAAGGCTTAGCATGAAATAAAAAAATCATAGAACCATTTAGTTTGGAAAGCTAAACTGCAAGATCATCAAGTCCAACACAATGTCAGACAGAGAATTTCAGCAACACGAGGCCAGGAATTCTACCCATGCCCTACAGCTTCTACAGCAAAAATAGATATTGAAACGTCTGCAGACAGAGCCTTACATATGTTTTCTTGCAAATCACACCTAAGTCTTAACTGAGGTGAAAAATGGACAAGTCCAAAAAAAAGTGTGAAGCACAATGACTGTGTCCAGCTTTTTATCTCAAATAGTTAAACAGACAATGATTAGACTTCAAATTGATTTCTCACCCACAGTAGGCAATATTCTCTTATTTTTTTCCTGTCTGTACCACTTTGGAAGTGCTACGAATATCCATTAATTGCTTCCGGTCTTCTTTCTAGATTAGTTTATCTAGCCCCAGCAAGAAGCAAACGCATTTGGCATGAAACTACACTCTAGGCCCTAAATATCACATATAGGCATTGAAGATTTTAAAGAAAAAGAGAGTTGACAAGCAAATGCCTAGAGTGCCTGTGTAAATGGCATACCGTTTGTAGTTTTGTGAAGCAGAGCATCTTGGTGTTTGAAGCTATTTCCTCAAAGGCAGATCTTTTGAAGATTACCCAAGCTATTCATATATGAGCTAGTTAATCTTACATGTATTTGTATGAACATATTGTGTGCCAGCTAATGACTCCGTGGGAAAGTGTGCATTTTCTGAGTATGTGTATATGTCATTATCTGTAATGGGACCAAACTAAAGGGAAACAATCCTCACGGGAACACACACATAATCCTCAAGGACTCCAAAGTCCTGGGGGAAAAAAATGAGGAAACTCAACCGCATTACCTCAGGTAATTTGTTCCAACTTTGTTGTGCACAGGATGCATAACCGCCACTCTCCTAATTTTAGGAGAATCAATTGGCTGAAGTCCAATTGATTCAGCTGGATCCGCTGAAATGCAAATACTGTTCACATTTCCTTTTGTTAAGCAAAATATCGTCTTTTCACAACCACAGAGGTGTAAAACTCCAGATTCCAAATATTATCAAATGTAATGAACTACTACCTAGAAATAAAGGCAACTAGACAAGCTATACCAAATTTATAACAGCAATGGACAGTTCTCTTATTACTTTCTATCAACACAGCGATACTGGTTGCTTATAATAATCACAGTTTAACACAATTGATCTAGTCTGCATCATGATACTCACCTCACATGAGGTACCATCATACCCTGGGGGACAGTCACATAACTCCACTGCAGATGCCATCTTTCTCCCAGCTGAAGAGTGGTCAGCAGCTTCAATGCTAACACCATCTAGTCTGGATGTAACAGAAATTAAACTGTTAACACATAGAATTAGGCAGAAATATATGTGTAGCTGTATGCAACAGTGTATACTGACATTATTTAGCTTGCTTGCTTTTTTTTTTCTGTTTAAAAATAAGGAGGTTTTCATAGTCATCTATTTCTTTCTGAACTACGTCTGTAGGCTTGTTACTATTTTTGTCCATCATGTGAGGGAGACTATGGTCAGACATACATTGATAAAAATAGATAAAAATTTCTCACAGCACTGTATCAGGAGAAGGAAGACTATTCCTGTCCAGCAAGCCGCATGTTCCAACTTGCATTACAACTGTATATAGAGAGAACTTGACACCAAGCAATGTGTTCAAAATTCATAAACCATTACTCCAGCTTTCTAAAATATTACATTACTTATCTTTGGTTATCAGATATTTTTATTCTGGAGAGCTGGCCTCTGTAAAAAAGATTTCAGCTCTGTCCATAAGGGTCTAAGTGTTATGTACATGAAAGAAAACCTTCTACCATATATATTAGTTTTCCCAATGACAAAGAAGGGACAGATGGAAAAATGTCTGCTCAACGCACCATCAAGAATCAGAAGACAAAAAGGAATTATAGAAAATATTATTTATCTTCAAATTTTTATAGCCTAACAAGGATATCACCAGTATTTATAGTAGTAGCAATTAGTCGTAAAACTAGTAACTTCCATTATATAACTTTAGGAAAAGGAAGATGGGAAAAGCAAGCCAAAAAGTTTTAAAAAATAAAAAAATCTTTATTTGAAAAATAAATGCTAGAATTCACTTGCTTAGACAAAAAGTAAACATGAAATTTATTTAAAAAAAAAAAAAAAAGTATTATTAGAGACACAAAAATTTTTGATAAGCTTACAGGTAATATGAGTCAGCAATGACTGAGTTATTAGCCAGAAATGTGCCCTTGTGGCCAAGAAGGCCAATGGTATCCTGGGGTGCATTCAGAAGAGTGTTGCCAGCAGGTTGAGGGAGGCAATCCTCCGCCTCTGCCCACACGTGGAGTATTGTGTCTAGTTCTGGGCTCCCCAGTACAAGAGGGACATGGATCTACTGGAGCAAGTCCAGTGGAGGGTTACTAAGATGATGAGGGGATAGGAGCATCTGTCACGTAAGAGGCTGAGAGAGCTGGGCCTGTTCAGCCTGGATAGGAGAAGGCTGAGAGGGGATCTCATCAATGTGTACAAATATCTGAAGGGAGGGTGTCAGAAGGATGGGGCCAGACTCTTTCCAGTGGGGCCTGGCAACAGTACAAGAGGCAACAGGCACAAACTGAAGCACAGAAAGTTCCAGATGAATAAGAAGAAACAGTTCTTTACTGTGAGGGTGACAGAGCACTGACACAGGTTGCCCAGAGAGGTTGTGGAGTTCCTGGTTGTGTTCCTTCCCTGGAGACATTCAAAACCTGCCTGGATGCCATCTTGCTACATGACAGGGGGACTCCCATAGGGGGATGCCATCTTGCTTGGCAGGGGGATTGGACTAGGTATCTCCAGAGGTCCCTTCAAACCTCATCCATTCTGTGATTCTGTAACATGCAAGCCAGATGTAGTTTACCTCAACTACTATGCATCTGAGGAAAAAAATCGGGATTTGAAGATTTAATTCTTATAATAATTAAGAAAGAACATTAGGGCATTATGGCAGTCACTTGCCATTTTCACTCACCAGTCTTAATGGAATGTTTGATTACTAGAGCTTCCTGAAAAGCTTCTGAATTCTCTTTCCACAGAAAATACGTTTCTATCATGACATGCATTTTGTTAAAAAATAATCCATTTTCTTTGAAAAATGTAAAACAAACTATTTTTCTCCATACTAAGGCATTAATCTTTTGGCTGCCAAAAAAAGCTGAAAGTTATTTGAATAACCTTGGCTAAGAAAATATCCAAGAAAAATATTTCATTGTAATGGGGGCAAAAAAGGTTAAGACAGGATATCTTCCTACTCAGTTTTATGCATACTGTCAATAAGACAGGCATGAAAATACATGAGGGGAAAAAAAAAAAAAAAAAAAAAAAAAAAGAGAGAGAGAAAAAAAGTAAGACTTTGAAATTAGGACAGGAGCTTCAGAAAAACAGAAATGTTGCCATGACTGGGTATGCAACTGGGCTTTGGAGGGACTGCCATTGAAGATTATGCAGTTAGAAACTTGAATCTAATCTGTTAGATTCCAGAACCTCTAACAGAATCTGTTAGAATACCAGAACCTCTGTAAAAAGGTTCTTGAAACTATTTTGAGAGAATAATGCCTGTTCCTATCCAGGTCTTCAGTAAGATCTCTCTCACTTTTCAGTATTTCCCCTTCGCTCCATTACTGCATGCTTATTTTTCAATTGTCCTGTTGAGCTTTCCTTACAATAAGTTAATACATCTTTGGGATATTAGATATGAATAGTGATGATTTTTAAAGAAAACAAAAACAAAACTAATAATGTAAGGAGAAAAATATGTAAATGAAGAACCAAACAGCCAGTAAAAGGCCAAGTTTTACCTATCCTTTGAACTACAGCTACTAGTCCCTCTCAGCACTAAGTAACGGATCTTGGAACAAAGAGAAGCATTTACACACAGAAACAATCCAACCAGTATTATCCCACATTTGTATTCACTGAATTGTTCCAATTTTCATTAGGTTCTGCTATTCACTAAATGGGATTTTAATGTGTTCAACAGCTTTTAGCATTAACAGTTACTCATTGAAGAAAGCTGCAGTGATTTTTTTTCTCCCATTTTGATGTTGCAATTTCGATTCCTCGATGCCATTCTGCATTCATTAAAATACATAATGCTGGCAGTAATGGGGCACTAGATCCTGGAGATGCATGAACAATTTGAGATTCGACATCAAGACCAAATATTTAAGCTGACTGTTACTGTCAGCAGGCAACTGTTGACTTCTAAAAACAAACAAGATTAAAAGGGAAGGGGACGTTTCAGGCGGTATCAGCATAGTTTACTGTCTGCTATGCCAGGCATCTGAATCACATTAGCTACATAAGGCACATGAAGTACTGACCCAATCATTGCTCATTTGTCTTGAAGCCAACTCTGTATATGAAGGTAAACCCTCTGCCTTTCCTTCCATCTTGCTGCTTGCATCTAGCACCAATTCTACACACAGCTGCAAACAACCCATTGTCTTTAGGACCACTTCTACCGTAATTCCCAATGGCCATCAGAGCATCTACAATATTTAGATTATTGGCCACTTTGCATATTAAACCTAAAGAAACAGTGCTACTAAGCTTTCTTTGAGGCACAAACTAACAATATTACATTAAACAACACAATACAAGAGATCTGTCTTTTCCTTGCCTGTTGTTTCTACCACAGATGGACTCAATTGCAACGGTTTGGAAGATCTGTCAAGTTTGAGCAGGATTACTCAATTTAAACCCAGAAACTGTAGTCACTTTCAAATTGATTGCTACATTTCTGTGTTCACATTTTTTATCCTACTCGATCATCTAAATGAAAGCCCACCCATTCGAGGAAGCTGCCTAATTATGCCATAGAATGATAACAACATGACCAACAAAACGTTCTCTAAACATGTTGAAGTCTAACTCACCAATTTTTTTTTTTTAATAACTATTTGAAAATGCTGCTATTTAGCTAATGTTTTTAGTGTGTTAAACTAAACAAAGATGAAAAGAATAATAACTAACTTAAAGCTCTTGCTAACTTGAGAAAACTCCATTGAATTCTCAGGTTTCTTCCTACAGAACTGCAAGAAAGTTGCTTAGTCTTACAGTGCCTCCATTCTGGTACAGAATTATAACAGCAGTACTTATTCTAAGCACAGATTATAACAACACCCTTGGAAATCCTTACAAATATATGTATGCTTCATTATACACTTTGAAAACTTTCAGTATGTAAATGAACAGGTTGCTAAATAAAGCAATCTCAAATTAGTGCGTTGCATAGTTCTGCTGATGATTTGAGGAGGAAATTGTCATCCCTGAAGCTATAATAACACTGTAATATTTCTGTCTCTCTGCCGGACCCTCTTTATTCTCCCAGAGGAATATCCAGCTGTCCACCAGACATACCAGTTTGTTTGTGTTTTTTTTTTTTTTTTTTTTTTTAAATGGGGGTGGAGGGGGAGGAGGAAACTGTTCATATCATCTTATCTACTGAAGTTTAGTTCTATCTTATTTCTTTGGCAAAAATGACCTCCTTTGAAGCCCGTCAACAGTAGTCATTAATGAGCCTAAAATATCACAAAATTTTCTCTTCATAGAGTCTGGACAGTAATCCCAAACCCTGCAGTAGTAAGGGGACAGTAGTGAGAAAACAGTTGTTTTTCATGGTCTTAGAGTTATCAGCACATCTTTTTGCGTAGTATGTTTTAGTATGAGTTAAAATCAAACGAACAATAAAGAAATCAGTGCGGGGACATACCCTGAAGATCAGCAATATGCCTACAAAAACAAATCATAAATTGGGCTGGATGACAGTGGGTGATGTTACTGCTATATTATGTGACTTAGAGCATGCACTGTTATGCGAAGGTTTAACTCCACCCAATAAATCCCACCCTGACTGGATTCCTTCAGTGAAATCAAAGATGAAAAATCCAATTCATTTCATTGTGACTAGAATTTCATGCCCTATCTTTTGTCCCACTTCACTGCAATGAGCACACCCTGACAGCAATCAATAAAAAAATCTTTTCACTTGAGAGCACACTGTTTTCAGAATCTTCTGGTTATGCTAATGGTAATCAATGTAATACAGTTACCATTGCATTCTTCTCTGATAAACAAACAAACAAACAAACAAACAAAAACATTGGACTGGGGACTGCTAGAGATTATCAATAATGTAAAACCACCTATAATCAGCAAGGTACTCCTCAAAATTACTTCAGTACTTTCTCCAGCCCCTTTTTAAATCATTGTCTTTAAGAGACCAGCACTCCTAACTGTAATGTCACTACATCTAGAAGATGGTGGCCACTAATCTGCAAAACATAAATTATATGTAAGTCCTGGAGCTCATCGTATGAAGAATATTTCCAAGACATGCTTTTGGAAGGTTACATATAACACATTCCAAAGGCTGAGTATGAACCCGTTTGACTGTCTGTGAACACCAGAGTGGGAAAGTTCTGTGATACGGATACAAGGGATTGCAAGAGTTTGGGCTGATGACCAAATGAGCAAATTAGGAATCAGTTTGGCTCAAATTCAAGATACCCATGATTCACAAATTTATTTATAGAGATGTAATGCACAACAATAAACCACAGAAAGAGAAAGAGATTCAAAGAAACGTATTCTTTTTGCAGTGAAAAAAATATATACTGACAAAGTTCAAATCAGAAAACTGTGTGCTGTTAAGAAAACTGTCTTTCAATTTAGGATGTATTTTAATTACCTAAGTATACAAATGATTGTTGGATTGCTTAAGAAATTTCACAGTAGCAAAAATGGTATGTATACTTTCAACAAATAATCACTAAAGTACTATGAGCTCCCTCCATTCCAAACTGGATCACACCACTGAATCAAGTGATGTCTATATTAGAGAACATTTCAGGTTTCATGACTTGTGAGTAGAAAGCCATTACGTAATCAATTTTGTTGCACATAATAAATAAATAAATTAATAAATTAATAAATTAATTAAAACCCACTACCACCACCACAAACAACAAAAAAAAACGCCCACAACCATTCAACCATTATTTATACCACTTAGCTATTAATGTATAGACAAGAGTGAAATTACACAGTATCATGACGGAGGCCGTCTTTTAGTCTACCTGGAGAAATTGCTTGTGCACTTGTGAGAATTTTAAATGTAATATGAGCTTTATAACCATGCTGCAGCCACTAAGATAGAACTGTGTCATCTCATATAACATCTTTCATTTTATCAAAAGGCTCAGAAGAGTTCATATGAAACGGCGCTAAGCAGTCCAAGCAGCAATCTGACATAAACCAAAGGAAAGACTCTGGGATTAGCCAGTTCTGTGTGCAGTACTCGTTAAAAAGGAAAAAACTCCCCTCTAGCTGTTTTATCAGTTTAGAGACTTGGAATATTCTCTGGTTCACCGTTAATGTGACACTGTATGTTCATTAAATAGGGAAAACAAAACATAAGCAATATATCATTTCTTAACTGAACATGTCATAACTGCATTACATAATTTACCATATATATGGGAATTATAGTTTTCACAAAATCATCGTATTTATGGAACTGTCTGTCATTCATGTTTTAACAGTCCATCTGATTTCATTCTCTTGCAAGGCTTACTCTTCCTGTTGCCTCCTCGCCTCCTCCCTATCCAAAATGAAAAAAAAATACTATCTACTTGAACATGTAAATAACATGTTATTGAACATGTTATTAATTTCATGATAATAAATGAAAGGCTGTTTAAATTACATCAACTTGGTTTTCTGAAGAGAGGAAACTAGTATTTTGAGAAGTTGCCTGTAACAAATTGACACGTTTCCCACATTTACCTGTAGATGGCATTCATCCCATAGCTGTATGTGGCTCTTATGAGGATCCTCTTTATGTTTGCAAGGATAGTCATGAACTCCCTCCTGCTGACTGGCACATCAGTGCCATGCACAAGGAAGGATTCTGGTTTCAGCACAATTTCTTCAGTGTGCACTTCAGAAGGCTGCAGGTGAATCCCCTCTTTTGGAGTGCTGATTTTCAAGTCACGTCCCTAGACAGAGCCATAAGAGAGTATGATTTACATACAAAAAAAAAATGTTAGAAAAAAATCTCTTATTACTGCAGCCAGTTGGGGTACAGGATTTATGAAATAATATATTTTAAAAGAATAATAAATATCGGCAATAATATTAATCTTTCATAAACTGAAATGGGCTTGCCTGATAAAGTAGAAAGTCAATGCAAATGCATACAATCCTGAGCAGCACAGAACAGGTGTGCCGAAAGAATAGGAAAGGATTAACTCAGCCAACCACAAAGAATACTGTTTTATAAGCTATTGCAATATTGTTGGATGGTCCTTTAGATGCAGGAGATTTTAGTTCTCTGAACCATGATGACTTTCTGATACTAAAAATTAGCTGAAGATACATGCACCCTACAGTTTTGTGTTCTCAACCAGGCTTCACATTGAACATCTGAAGAAGCAGGCAATTTTCTTACTTTAAAAAAAAATTTTTTTTTTTTTTTTTGGTGGCTGAAAATATAATCACTTTACCTCTATGATGACATCAGATTGGACCATCAATTGAGCTCTGTCTTCTTGTTTTGTGAAGTCATAGGAGACTGTAAATTTCAGAAGTCCTCCAGCAGCTGTCACCTGTGGAGAAAAAAAAAAAAAAAAAAAAAAAAAACAGGAAAAATGCAATTAAGTAAATTTTAAAAGGTCTTAGCCATTCAGGGGAAATTTCCTCCGGTGACAGCATTTCCAGAAAATAGACATTTAGTGTTGCAAAACTATATGCAGATACCTGGGGATTACAGTCCTATGGACCCTTCTTGTTCCCTTCTTGTTCAAGTGTCTAGAAATCATGCTCAGTCAATTTTCTTCTGTGCCTACTGAAGGCTCCAAATTCCCTAGACACACAGACTAACAAAGTAATCAGAAAGAGCCCTGAAATCTATGTAAATTTCCACTTGATACTGACATTAGTTTTTCAGTGCACTTCAGCTATATGGTTCTCATTTAGGCTGAGGTGCTACATCAGCAACTTGAGCAACCTTTAAAAGATTCAATAACTTCAATATTTTTGATGGGGTAAACTACCAAAAAAAGGAAAGAGACGGGTGATGTTTTTCTTAGAATGAACTGCAACCTAAAAGAAAGTAAGAATTTTCCCTCATGGAGTCAGATAAATTTACTTAAATATAATGTTCCAGTCCTTCCTTTCAGTTTGATTCAGCTTTCAGAGCAAGAGGCCATTAACCAGAGTATTTCAAGTCATACCAATGTGTTTTTTCCTATGCTCCTTTAGCACACAAAGCCAGGGCATTGACACTATAGCTTTGCCACAAAAAATTGAAAAATGTAAATCAGTTTTAGGATGCAAATCAAAAAACTGCAGACTGGAATGACAGTGTTCAGTACAAAACCAGGCTTTTTTGTTTATTGTTTGGAAACAGTGTAAGTAAATCAGAGGTTGCAAGAACTATGTTTTGCTTTTTAAAGCATCTGTCTCATACTTCAGTGCAATGTCAGCCTCCTCTCAGAGACTATTAAAATCACAGGGATCCTTCTGCCCTTCCAGGGCATAGTGCTGACCACAAAGCAAACTCACAAGGCTTCTGTGAAGAGAATAATCTGATTATTCCCAAGGACATACTGTGCTGTCTCTTGTTCATCATACTAGATGGCTGGCACACAGTAACAGAAAGCAGTGAAAGTCATCAACTTGGTAATGTGTTATACTGTGATATTCCTAACTTAAGGAGAAAAAAAAAAAAAAAAAGTCCCACTATTTAAGGAATTGAAATCAACTAATTTTGAATTTTACATAAAGGCAGAGAAATCCATGAACTGCATCCGAGGCTGTAAAACCAGCTTAAAATCAGAAAAATCACTCTAATTCATAATCCAAAGCTGGGATGTTTATTTGCATAATATCCAAACCCGTTAGGACTAAGCAGCTACATTCTGCCTTCAGAATGACACTCCTTAGACACAACTTTTACAGCATTTTTTGGTTTGCCTGTGGTCAAGGCATAAAAACTGGTTTATAGCTCTAAGAGGATGGTAGAAAAATTATTTAAAATACTGCAAGAAGTATTTGGAATTGCTTTCAATGTTAGACAAACATTTCAAAAGAATACGTTTTTGCAGAATTTTATCACTTCTGTTCAATTTCAGACTAACTACAAGAATTCAAGAAAGTGAAAAAGAAAGGGAAAAGAAACATAGTCTGGTTTCAGGAAACCTACAAGAATACATACCAGGACAGATCTACTTTTTCCCAACTATATAACCCTCACCTTAGTTAATGAAAAATACAACTCAGGGATTTGCTAAGTCGAGGAGAGGAAAAGGGAGGGGTGGGGAGAGGAGAGGAGACTGTGGTGTATAATAAATGCAGACGGAAAACAGTCAACAATATAAACATTGAGCAAAAACTGCTAGAAAACAAATAGAGAAAGCAAGGACTGAAATAAAAAATGGGTTTCCCTCAGAAAGCGAAGAAGGAAAAAATACATGTATTCCACAATATAAGTATGGAATTAGATATCTAAAAGAACACAACCTCTTAAAATCCCTACTTGTTGTATATCTCAAAGAGACTGAAAGAATCATCACTGCTAGTCTGCAGAGCCTGTTGTTTTGAGAATATATATATTTTTTCTCCTCTAAATACTTTATGCTAATCCCTAGTAAAAATTTAAGGATGTCTATCAGATAGCATTTGCCTCAGATTCCTGACAGGAAGAGACACAGCTGCACTTCCCCACAAATAGGTACTCCTCTGGAATTATATCTAGTTTTTAAGTAGGAAACTATTAAAATTCCATCTTCAAACAGTCTGCAGAACTTGCCACTGACACTAGAGGAGATGCATTCTAGGACACCATTGAGGCAATCAGACCATGAATGTTACATTCAAAACATCAGAAACTTTTTACATCCAGTGAAACACCAATGGAGGACTTTAAAATCATCTCTGTTCATATTTATAGTTAAAAAATAATGTAAAGACATAAAATACATTTCAGAGATGAATACATTATTACACAGTAAGGGTATTATTGAAATAACATGCATGTACCTTCCTCATATGCTTAGTAGTTAAATTTGTATTTAGCTCAGAGAGACTTTGATCTCTGGCCTAATCCAAGGGAATGTGAAGCCTTCAAAACCAAAAGTAAATTACTGCATTAAACTAGATTTAGACCAGTATTCACACAACACAAGACTTTAGAAATGAATGAAATAAAAGACACTAACAAATATCAAGAAGTTGGACAATCTTTTGCTGTTAATGTTCCCATGAGAAATATAGTCATTGACACTTCCTATCAGAGAGACAAGCATTGCATAAAGAGTTAATATTTTTATTAGACCATTATATTTTTATAGTTGTAATACAGCTATAGAAAGGTGACATGCTTTTGGAAACACAAACTCTGCTTACTATTACATTATTGTCTAGGTATACATTAGGACTATACCAAGTGAAGAAGTGTTACCATAAAAAGAAAAAAAAAATATCACAAAATCGGGCAGAACATTTCAGATGGAGAATGCTAAAGCACATACTACTGAATACAAAACCAAAGAGTCTCATGGCAAGCTGCTGATAGTAAATCATGGTTCTAAGAAGTGATACTTTTTTATTCTAGAAAATCTACTCAAAACAGACAAAAAAAATGTTTTCTGATGTACCAATGAATGTTCTTCTGCTTGCTGTCCTCGTTACGAGAAACTACACAGATGCTCAGGTTTTCTGTGGCTCTACGATATTCCTGGTGGCAATATCTACCACTAGATGCAGTGCCTGAAGGTAATGAAATCACATTATATGCAGTTTAACATTCTCTGCTAGCCTTCTTGGATTTCCATGCTATACAGCAGCAATAAAATGTTGAAGGACTCTTTGGACTCTTTCATCTTCAGAAACTCTCTAGGCACACATTTATTTTATGATACAGATTTCAGCAAATATAGAGATATTTGCCACCCAAACATCAAACATGAAGGAAATAAGATTGTTCCCAGTTTATTTTTTGTAGCCAATTTAGTCCAAAATTGATTGGCACCTGGGTAGTTGTGATATGATTTGACAAGGTGGTGAACTAACAATTTACCATCTTAACAGATGGCTCTAAGTGTATACGTGTTCTTCTAAGCAGCCCACTAACTGCAGCAGGGAATGGTCAAAAGGCTGCTTTTCCTAACTTAATTCACTTATGTTTAAGGGAATATTCCATTGTTAATCCATCTCTCATCTGGATTATCATCTTCTTTAGGAATAAGTCTTGGCTGTAAATTTATGATTTTTAATTGGGTTTTGTTGATCTGGTTTTCATGCTGGTTGTAGAGTGAGGGAAGGCAGTGACTAGAAAGGAACTCCAACGGTATCATCACCAAGAAAACATAAAACTTTTATCCATTTAGTAATAGCTCTCAGTAAAAATTGCATGTTTTAGTTCTACTCAAGATCCAATTAGAGATTAAGTAGACTCTCTCCTCTTAGACAGACTTGAATTTAGATAGGATATAAAGGCTCTTCTGAGCCATCAGAAATATTGTGAGCCTTTAGTAATATTTCAGATAAAAAGGGAGCAGAATAATCATGTTCCATTTGAATGACAGTACAGTTCTGGCTAGCTTGAAAAACAAACAAACAAACAAACAAACAATTTTTTTTTTTTTTTTATGGTGATTTTTTCCACTGAAAGAATGGGCTCTTTCCCCCAGTTCTCTCTGGGGAGTTACTGCAATACCTACTGCATGAAATATGACAGCTAGTCCAAAATCATACAGTTTCATTGCTTAAGTATACTAAAAATTCTTCTATATAAATTGTATAAATTGATGCTACATTCTAGTTAAATTCATTTATTCAGAATACTGCCTTGGAGAAATTAATGGAACAAGGAAGGAATAAGCTTACATAAAGTAGCCTGACTGCTATATTGCTTGGTTCAGTGGCTTTCCATAAGTGTTTTTCTACCACACTGAACCATTCAAAGGGGAAACCAAGCATTTCAAGCCATTCACTGCCACATCCAATTTCTTGAAACAGACTAATGATAACTGATAAGCCACACTCTATAATAAGAAGATTTTCAAATTATTCTCTTCTGGAATCCTATCAAAAATGTTATGATACAGCCTCTTTTATTTATTTATTTTTTTTTCTATTTCATTTGTTTGTCAAAGAATCACAGGATGGTTAAGGTTGGAAGGGACCTCTGGAGGTCACTGGGTCCAACACTCTTGCTCAGTCAGGGCCACCCAGAGCAGGGTGCCCAGGACCACAGCCAGGCAGCTTTTGAAGATCTCCAAGGAACAGACTTCACAGCTTCTCAGGGCAACCTTTGCCTGTGCACATTACCCACACAGTAAAGAAGTGCTTCCTGATGTTTAGACAGTACCTCCTCTGTTCCATCCAGTTTGTGCCCATTGCCTCTTGTCCTGGCACTGGGTACCACTGAAAAGAGCATGGCTCTGTCTTCATTGCATCATCCCTTCAGGTATCTACACACATTGGTTAGATCCTCCCTAAGCCTCTTCTCCAGGATGAACAGGCCCAGCTCTCTCAGCCCCCTCTCATAGGATAGGTGCTTCAGTCTCTTAATCATCTTGGTAGCCTTCCATTGGCCTTTTTCCAGTATGCCTAGATCTCTCCTGCAATGAGGGACCCAGAACTGGACACAGTACTCTAGGTTTGTTTTCACCAATGCCAAGTTAAGGGTGAAAGATCACGTCCCTTGCCCTGCTGGTGATACTCTGCATAATGCAGCCAAGAATGCCATTAGCTTTCTTAGCAGCAAGGACACATTGCTGATTCAACTTGCAGTCCACCAGGACTCCTAAGTCCTTCTCTGCAGAGCTGCTTTCCAGCTGGGTGGCTCCCTGCATGTACTGGTGACTGAGGCTGTTCTTCCCCAGGTTCAGGACTTTGCACATCTTCCTTGTTGAATTTCATGAGGCTTTTGTCAGCCCACCTCTCCAGCCTCTCAAGGTCCCTCTGGTTGTCTGCCTGGCCCTCTGTTGATCCAGCCACTCCCCCCAGTTTCATGTCATCCATATATTTATTGAGGGTGCACTCTATCCCATCATCCACCTTGTTAATTAAGTTAAACAAGACTAACCCCAGGGGTAACTTCGCTTGTTACAGGCCTCCAAGTAACTGATCTTTCTTTACTGATCAGTACCCTCTGGGTCCAGCCGTTCAGCCAGTTTTGGATCCACCTCATGGTCTGGTCATCTATCTCATATCTCAGCAGCTTCTCTGTGAAGATCCTACAGGGGACAATGACAAAAGCCTTACCAAAGTCCAGGAAGACAATATTCACTGCTCCCCCCTATCCATCAGATTGGTAATTTTATTATAGAAACTTATCAAGTTGGTCAGGCATGACTTTCCCTTGGTGAATTATTTCTGACTACTCCTGATGATTTCCTTTTCCTTCATGTGTATGGAAATGGTTTCCAGAATTAGCTGCTGCCTCACCTTTCCAGGGATTGAGGTAAGGCTAATTGGCCTATAGTTCCCCAGGTCTTTATGGTCTTCTTGAAGCTAGGAGCGTGTAGTGGGTTTACATGTCAAGGTTTTGGTAGCAGAGGGCTGCAGGTGTGACCTCTGTGAGAAGAATCCAGAAGCTGCCCCATAAGGGCCAGTTTCAGCAGGCTCCAAAGGGACCTGCTGCTGGCCAGAGCCGAGCCAGTGAGCAACATTGGTTGGGCCTCTGTGAAAGCAGATTTAAGAAAGGAAAAAAAACTGCTTCACAACAGCAGCTATGAGAGCAAGGAGTGAGAAACAGCCTTGAAGACTGTTTTGCACTGAAGGTCAGTGCAAAAGGAGGGCAGGAGATCCTCCAGGTGATGGAGCAGCAGTTCCTCTGCGGCTTGTGGAGAGACCCCTGGTGGAGCAGGCTGTCCCCCTGAAGCCCATGGGTCCCACATGGAGCAGATCTCCACACTGCAGCCCGTGGAGGAGCCCCTGGTGGAGCAGGTGGATGTGGCCTGGAGGAGGCTGCGGCCCATGGAGAGCCCCTGCAGGACCAGGCCCCGGGCCGGAGCTGCAGTCCGTGAAGAGGAGCCCACGCAGGAGCAGGGGGTCTAGAGGAAGTTCTACCATTCACAGTAAATCTGAGTATTAGTCAGGCATTGGAATGGGTTGCCCAGGGAAGTGGTGGAGTCACCGTCCCTGGGGGTGTTTAAGGAAAGGTTGGACGTGGTTCTTAGGGACAAGGTTTAGTGGGTGATATTGGTGGTAGGGTAATGTTTGGACTAGATGATCTTTAAGGTCTTTTCTAACCGTAATGATTCTATGATTCTATTTTAAAGTTTCCCAGCAATGAAAATAGAAGGATCATCAAATATGTGTTTCATTTTGTTTTTTCACCTAATTGAATGTTTGCTGATTAAGAGTCAAATAACATCTATCCACAGAGGAAGTACGACTGATGACAGACAGGTAGAAACCAAACTCTGCCAAACGTATTTCATATGTACTTTGACCAAGTCCCTTCAGTATATTTTATATCAATACTTGAGCAGTTCTAATCCTTTCTAGAACATACCAGTATCAGCTATAGCAAATTCTTTCTATATACCATGTCTGATCAAGTCCCTGTACTCTATCAGAAAAATACCATGCATTCACATTCAAAAACTACTGAAACATACACAGATAAAGAACATCAAAAGGAAAATGCAGTACATTACAATAAGTATCTCCTCAATCATCCCTTGCAAGTATCCCTTGTTTTTGCTAGAATACTAATATATCAAGTATAATCAGAAAATCTAAAGCTTTTTGATTTTTTGGTCCTCTTGCACTTTGCTTCTTGCTCTAGAATGAGCATTGCACATTTTTTGTAAAGTGGTTGATGACTCTTGCCATCCTGAGAATAACAATCTCATGCATATTTCCAGGCCCTTCATAGTTGGAATAGTTTGCCACATGCAAAGTAGCTCAATTAAAATCACACACAATTATTTAATTCAATGTATCAGCTATAATGATAGTAATAATAGTAATACTAATAATAGTAATAATAATAATAGTTTCAGAGGAAAATATTAAGGAATTCAATAAGAAGCCTCTTACTTGTGTTTTTTCTAAGTTGTACCTATAAACTCAGCCCAGTCTCACTTTTACTGAGATTAGTAGCATTACCATGTAATAACTCTGGGTCCCTTACTCCTTAGATGAACTAGACTGTATTATTTAGAATAAAAGAAAAAATAGACATCTAAATAACATTAAACAATTCATTTTGTTTAATACAGAATATCAAAACATTCAGTGATATCATGCAATTCTGAAAGGAAAAATCAAATAAATCACAGTTCCTAAGAAAGAATAAGGAAGACTGCTGGATGGCAGCTCTCCTGTGAGCCCTAAGGTGCCACTTCTACTTATGCTGAATAGTTGCTCTTTCTGAAATTAGTACTGAAAAAAATGATGGAACCACAAATGATGGACTGGTTTAAAAAATTGTACTATCAGATTATATACTGTTTCCTGAAATGTACTAATGAATGTAGGCATTTACCCTATGAATTCTCAAATCTCTACCATCATTCCCAGCTGTCATTTCCTGTCCCTGGAGAAGGGAAACAGAACAGCCTGGCCAACTATTCCTGAAGTCCAAAATCCCTTTTGCCAGTATGCTACTCTTTGCTCTGCATGAGTTCATGGGTACAGGGAGTGAGACTTAAAAATAAAATAAAATAAAATAAAATAAAATAAAATAAAATAAAATAAAATAAAATAAAATAAATAAATGAAAAAGTCAGAGCAGAGAACTGGATTTGGATTTAAAACAGCCATCAGGGCAGGAATGCTGTGAGCTCTTGTGAGCTTCCCTAAGTCAGGTGACAGTGCCATCACAAAATCTGGAATATATGGTTATTTTGCTATGGTTACTTAACCATAGCAATCACGGTATATAACCTTAGTACAGTTGCTTACTTTCTTCCTCCTTTGCTTCACAAATGACCAAATTCTAAACGTCCTTCAATGATTGATACTTTCCAATCACTATTCCCCAAGCTTCTATAACTAGATTGAGGATTCAAAAATATACAGTAAGGTATATATCCTTCTCGTAGTGATGTGGTAACTATAATTCTTGCATGTTTACTGCCCGTGCTATTACCGTGGTGGCAATACTCAGTCTTTGGAAGTCTCCCAATTCGGCAAAAATATGCCTGAAGCTGTGACATTGCAGTGTAATTTCCCAGACACCAATCATAAAGGGCTATTTTTTTAAAATGTAAAGACTACTTCATTAAAATTGAAAACATTTTGCCCTGTCTGAATATGAATACAGTTAAGCTGCAGAGAATAAATAAATAAATAAATAAATAAATAAATAAAACCAAACAAACACAAAACTAAACCACACACCA
Organism: Netta rufina; assembly: GCF_964035555.1. Taxonomy (NCBI): domain Eukaryota; kingdom Metazoa; phylum Chordata; class Aves; order Anseriformes; family Anatidae; genus Netta; species Netta rufina. Next base: position 82,344,881 of record NC_140125.1, on the reverse strand, counting down.
GCTGCTTACTACAGTTTTACAACAGCTACTCTAATCTTCACAAGCACTAATTTAGCAGGGGCACAGCGGTTTAAAGATATAGGTATGGATAAAATTCCTGCTTACTCTTAATGTGTAGATGTTTCAGACTAGTGATAACGAAATCAAGTTTACAATTTGATCAACTCTGAGACATGTTTCTAAATAACATATCCCCATCAAATGTTTCTAAATAAAAACTGTTTACTGCTGGTCTTGTAGCTGTCAACAGCCTCATAACTGAAAGTAATTCTTAATTTTACTGATTAAATGTTCATATCCCAGTTTCATGGTCTTTGCTTCCAAAGGGACAAACCGTAATTACAGTAGACACATCAGTAAATGCCTTCCTGTAATACTAAAATGAAATACTAACAAGAACATTTATGTCAGTGCTCAATTCCATTGAGACACAAGGACCGACCCTTACCCTCCCATCTCTGGCTGTACTCCTTCATGAATATTTTAACAAGAACAAGAATTTGCATAATTTTGCAAAACCAAAGAAAGCTCATATTTCTATGGCAACAAAATCCCAGCATGCAAGGATTATTAAAAACAAAAATGCAGGAGTATAAAACAAGAGCAATTGTTCAAGTCCAAATTAAAAGCTGTCCTCAGTAAAAATATTTCCTTAGTCTTGCTGTTGCATTTAGGTGTAGTCAATATTTGCATCCAATATGTGGTTGAGGACTTTCCACTGAATGATAATCTTAAAATCCAAACCCATGAATGCTTCCCAAAATGTTAACTTGCTACTGAAAAAGATTAAATTATGTAAATGGCAACAAGAAATAGTTAAATACTACTTCTTTGTTAGTACAATTCCCTGTTAGTCTCTAAGTATTCTTGGTCTTAAGCTTTCTTATCTTTCTGTGTTTCTGAAGCACTAAGGAAAATAGCTCAGGAATGTTATTCTAAACTTAACCACAACAGAAAATGAAAAACCCCTTAATTTCTAGCCAGTTTACTTACCAAAGGTAATTTTCCTACCTTCTTCTACCTAACTGTTTCGCAACATTACAAGGACAATATTTTACCACAATGATGGCTGCACAAATAATCAAAGCAATATATGACATAACTAGCACTTTGGGTACTTTAGGAAATTGAAACATATCATAATGTTTCAAGCATGAGTTGTGCAACTGCAGTAAATGTTTTGCAAAATTATTCTGACAGAAGACATATACTATTTTTAATAACTGTCAGTGTTTTTAACTTTTAAAGTGGGAGATTTTGAATGAAATGGCATGCAAATATGTCAGTATTTTGAAGAAAATTCTTTCTTTTCTAACAAAGATGTGGGGATACGCAAAACCCAATTCTCTGCTCTTCAGAGGTGGCTTATCATTTGATATAATAAACACAACAATAAATTTAGAATTTCACTGCATATCATGGAGACCTCTAAGGATCACAAATCAAAATAAAAGCAGTAAAAATAAACAGTTGAGTATTAAACAAAGATATAGATCTGGATAAACATGTCTCTGTGCACTATAATTCACTGACCGTAATCATAAAAGAAAAAAAAAAAAAAAGAAAACACCTCCATGTATTTTGATTTGATTTTTCAAGGCAGGGGAAAACAAAGTAGTGAATCAGAACTCCTGTGATTTTTCCTGAATATGTTCTATTTTCAGTCAGAATAAACCATGTTTTGAATTACTTTGCCTCTGGAGCCAAAGCTTTCTCATGATTAAATTCATTGCCGGTTTCCTGGCTTGTCAGTTTTATAGGCTTTCTTCCACTATGCTTTTTCAAGACAAACTATCATTTGAAATATTTGAAAAATATCTATGTTTCCTTTTAGAGCAAGAAATTTGTGTCTCATGATAGTTGAACCTGAACAGGCTTGAGAGTTGGACCTGTGTGAACCTCATGAAGTTCAATAAGGCCAAGTGTAAGGTCCTACACCTGGGCTGGGGCAATCCCAAGGACAAATACAGGCTGGGTGCAAAATGGATTGAGAGTGGCCCTCCTGAGGAGAAGGACCTGGGGGTGTTGGTTGATAAGAAGCTCAACATGAGCCAGCAAGGTGTGTGTGCAGCCCAGAAAGCCAAAAGTATCCTGGGTTATGTCAAAAGAAGCATGGCCAGCAGGCCGAGGGACGTGATTCTCCCCCTCTGCTCTGGTCCTGTGAGACCCCACCAGGAGCACTGCGTTCAGTTCTGGGACCCCAGCACAAGAAGGACATGAAAGAAATAGAATGATTTGAGAGGAGGGCCATGAAGATGATCAAGGGGCTGGGTTTTCTCATCCTGGGTAAGAGAAGGCTCTGGGGAGAACTTACAGCGACCTTCTAGTACTTAAAGGGGACCTACAGGAAAGCTGGGGAGGGACTCTGTCAGGGACTGTGGTGGCAGGAAAAGGAGTAATGGCTGTAAACTAGAAACAGGTATATTTAGATGGGATATAAGGAAGAAATTCTTCACTCAGAGGGTGGTGAGGCCCTGGCACAGGTTGGCCAGAGAAGCTGTGGATGCCCCATCCCTGGAAGTGTTCAAAGCCAGGCTGGATGGGGCTTTGGGCAACCTGGTCTGGTGGGAGGTGTCCCTGCTCATGGCAGGGGGGTTGGAACTGGATGGTCTTTAAGGTCCCTTCCAACTAAATCATTCTATGTCTATGAAATCTTAACACATGCTAGTTATTAACTAAATATATTTATATATTTATATTATATATATCAATTAATAATCAATATATATTAATTTATATATAATATATATTAATAACTAAATATATTTGTGTAATATTTTTATATTACACAAAAACTGTGAGTTTTAATGCTGTCTTACTCCTGGAGCAAATATTTCTTTGAACAGTGAAGACAGTACTTCATTACTAAACAGGCTTTAAAACAAAATTGAAAAAATATTCAGTGTAGTTAAAATCTGTCATTCATTATTTATTTCATTCAACAAAGTAATTGTACACTTGTTATCACCATCATGGTAATCCACAGATGATTCTATCCTGAGTCAATGCATTCATATATACTAACATTGCATTGACACAATGCTTTCCATACACATATACTATATATAATGCATATAGAGAAAACAAATATTGATATGCGCTCATTTTTGGAAACAACAAAACAGTGTTATTTAAAAATCTAAGAAAAAATGTTTGTTTGAAAAAAAATCTTAAGGAAAAGGTCCTCTCTGAAAATCTTTGCAGGCAAAAAAAATTTTTTTTTTTTTCTAAAAGTTGAAAGTATTTATATTTCTTACTTAACATCTATGAAGAAAACTATATTTATTCTTAAAAGTCTGGAGGGAGGGTGAGCAATCAAGCTAATAAGACTGGAGAGAATAGAAAGACAGTGTACAAGTGAATTGAAGCCTAAGTATGAGAAAGAAGAGATGGCGTAGCTTTATGAGACCTCCAGAAGAGAATTTATTCTTTCAACTTCAATTTGCCTTAATAAGAGCTGACAAAAACAATAAATAAATCCTTTAGTCATTGTAAGAATAATCTAGCCCTCTGAACTTTTCACATTCGTGTGTATTATTTTTAACATTACTTTACTTATGTTCTTATTTCCTTCAAGAAGAAAATCATAACAAATGTCTGTTATCCCTAAATTACCCTGATCAGAAAAATTATATTATTTTACAAGAAGACAAAACAAGTTGCCACTTCTTGCCAGTTTCTACAAGTGCAGTACCTTCCATTTACAAAGCAACTTTTTGAATAATTTAATTTTTGTACTGTCTTCTATTGGAGAAAAAAAAAAAAAAAAGAGAGAGAGAGAGAGAGAGACACCCTTATTTTTGTGAGTTACAAGTTACCCTTACTGTAAAGAAAGAATGATGGAGATAATTTTCTTTGAATGAATTAATAAGTGTCCAGAAAAATGGCAAATATACTGCCCACTGGTTAAGCACACTGAAAGAAACAACATCATTCTTATACTGACATAACCTCAAAGGAAGTTATACACCAAGTCTCAATTGAAGTATTCATCAAAAAAACACTATAATTCTATGAGGTATGTTAATTCCATGAGGTATGTTAACACAGAGAGTGTGATTAATATAACATGAATTTTAATTCACACAGGTAGAGAAAACTTCTGCTGAGATTAAATGTTCTCAGGCCTGTTGATTTCCTACTAAATGATATGGATATTTTGCAAATACTCTTACAGAAGGTGCTATGTGGATTTAAGTGACAGTCACATATTTCAACTAAAGCATCCTATTCTCTTCACAAATTCTCCTTACAAAATGTCAGATATTTCTTTTCCTTTGGCTACAGAATACATTGCACAAATTAAGCATGAAAACTATGTGGTAACATTGTCCTATGTACACTCTATTTTAATCTTCTGAAAATATCAGAGGCATCTAAAAAGTAATACAACCCTTAGATGAGAATAAATTCACCAAGTCTAGTTATCTAAAAATTTATCTAACATGATCATAATGTATGTACAAGATTAATATAGAGTAAGAATCCACACACAGCAATGAAAAAAAAAGATCTTTTGCATATTCACATTACTCATCTAATTCAACACTGTAAATTTTGAACCTTTCCAGAAGATGAGCTTGACCTTACTAGCTATAACAGACCTCTTCAATTTGCTTTGCCTATGAATGCCAACACATTTCTTACTTTTTCAGTTTTATGGAGACTTTTTAGAAAGAAATTCCTTGCCTTATAGTAATATGGCACTGGATGTACTTACTATACCTGGCTGCTGTTATTTTAGGTGTGGACATTTCACACTTTTGATGACAGGATGCTTCCTTTTTGTTCAGCATCTTTATGAAAATATGCATTTCTAACTTCACTCATTGTGAGTAAAAGATGGAAGGACAGATCTGTCATTTTTCAGATACTGCCCTGACTCAAAATCAGATCTTACTGGACAGAAGTATTATTAGCATGCAGAAAAGACCATTAACAGAATTAAATGAAAACGATCTATATGGGGACCCTCAAAGAGCAACCAAGCTAAGGAGAGAGATGCTGGTGTCTAAACAGACCACTAAAAGAAAAAAAAAAAAAACAACAAACAAAAACAAACAAACAAACAAAAAAAAACAGTGTTGGACTGCAGTTATTTTCTTCATCTTATCTAAAAGCAAGAACACTTTTTCCATTTTGTATTTAATGATGTTCAGATAGACAAGCTTAACTAAAGATGATCAGCTTAAGTATTGACAATGAAGGATGAAGTAATTCCACCAAAATGAATCAGGATATTATGCTTAGTCTCAAAAGGTTGGTGCTATAAATGTTAATAATGGGAATAGTGGGACTGAAGGTAATCTCTAAATTTGTGAATCGGGCTGCCAGCTGATCTCTTACTGCCCTTCCTCAGCAGGTAAGGGTGGGGAAATAAGAAGAAAAAGTTAATGGGTCAAGATAAGGACAGGGAGATCACTCACCAGTTACCTTCATGGGCAAAATAAACTCAACCTGGAGAAGATTAATTTAACTGCCAATTAGAAAATCAGTAGAATAGTGAGAAACAAAAACAAAACTAGAAACACCTTCCCTTTCCCCCCCCAACACTCTTCTTCCCAGGCTCAATATCACTGCTTCATTTATGACTCTTCTACCTCATCCCACAAGTGGTGCAGGGAAAATTGGGCATGCAGTCAGTTCCTAACACTTCACCTCTGCTTCTACTTCCTTTCACTTTTCCCTTGCTCCAGCAAGTATTGTCACACTGGAATTCAGTCCTTCAAGAACTGCTCTAATGTGGGTCCTTCCCACAGGAAATAACTGTTCCAGCATGGGTTCCTTCCACAAGGTATGGGAACATAAGGACAGATACATCAGGAACAATTGCTGCAGCATGGGTCCTCCAAAGGCTTCAGGTAGATAGCAGAAAGCAAGCTTTCTCTTACAATGATTTTAACTGTATTATTAATGATGCTTTTATGTATTAACTAGATAATTTAGACCTTTATTAAAACACTATCAGGACTAACTATAAATTCTTAGCTTGACATATATGTTGTATTCCTTTTCTCTCATAACGGTATTTTGAATGTAGTAACAATCCTGCAGTTCATTTCTTGTGTGAACTTGTGCTGATTTGAGACAGTCAAGCCTTTCACTAACAGGAAAAAAAAAAAAAAAAAAAAAAAAAAGAAAACAACAACAACAAAATAGGCATGATACTGAAAGCTCAATAACTTAATAACTTTCTAGGGAATATATTAATACTTAGAGGAATATGCAGCACTAAAGATGTTCTCAAACACATCTGTGATTAAGCTGTAGTAACTTCCTCTATCTGAATAATTCACTTTTATTGGTAAAAAGTTTCTTTAATGTATAACCTTTACCCTTGTTGCCATTATTTCACCTCCCTCTTTTTTGTTCTATTCATCTTGAGCATGAACTAAAAATCATTTCTTGTCTCCATATAGCAACTTCCTGTTAAGTATTTAAGACTTTGGCTTCAGTCCATAGAATTTTACTAATGTATATTGCCATTACATAAATACAACTCTTCCTTGTTTTCCTTAAGTCTTACTTTGATATGGGCTGTCTCCAGTTGAAAAAAACATCCCGGACACACCAATATCCTTTAATGAAGACCAAAGATCTTTTATAATGTTGGAACTGCAACAGTGTTTTTGTAGGGAGAAAAGATCAGATGTAGAACATTACAACAATGTTTGACAGCAATCTCACCAGAGAGAAGGGAAGAACGAGTGTTTATCTGAGTGTGTATATTTGTGAGTGTGTGTTTATGCATTCAGTGAGTGTAACTATGTTTCCTCTACAAAAAAGATGCAAAGACCTTAAAATTAGGTCTTTCAAAATCTCTGAGAAAATATCACCCTTGATGCAAGTAAAAATTCTCATATGTAACTTGCTAAATAAGAGAGCATTGCCTACTCTAATTTCAGAATAAACGTATATAAAGCGTAACAGCTGTAATATTAAAATAATGAAGTATTATTCATAAAAAGCATAGCAATCAGTTTAAGAAAACTATATATTTCTCTCAATTAAATTCAGTTTTTAGCAAGATGTTTTAGCAAGATACATATTTTCTCACTTGTTCATTGGAGACCAGAAGAATGATGAAATCATTCTGACTTAAGGTGTTACAAGGTACTCTTTGAAGAATAACTGCTATTTTGCAGCCTAAAGTGGTAAAGTCTCAGTATGGAACTTCATTATATGCTCCAAGATCTTTAATGCTAAATACTAGTATATGAATTTTGCATCTAATAAAGTCTAGAAATTCTTATTACTTGCTACTATATACATCATCTCAATAGTTTTTCATAAAGTTATCAGCCTGCATTTGAACAGATAGGTTGGAAAACTCCAACCTCAATTTTAGCCAAGAGACCATTTTTGACTTCCCTTCAATATCTTTTGAATTTTTGATGTAACAATTGTCACAACTGATGTAACAAACCTCACAATAAGTCAAGATCATTGTACGTAATTCATATATAATATATCAATATACGGTCATCTGAGTATGATTAATGCGAATTATATACCTACATAAATTTCCTTTCATTGAATGTGTTCCTGCCTTCCTTGTTTCTGTCGGCAATGTGTATTTTCTGCTCACTCCTAATATAAGCTAGGCTGCTAGGTACTAATAAAACAAGTCTTGACTAACAATGTAAATTTTCTGCTTCAATCTCAAACTCTTTAATATTTAGCAGGGTTTCACACTGCCTTAGATTTAATGCAAATGGTGTAGTCTGAAGCAACGATTAACTTTATAGCTGGAAGATAAAAAGTGGATAAAAGAGCTATTACTTCACAATAACATTAAGAGAAAAATGATTTAAAATGTTGAGCTTAACTTAGTGCTGTTTAAAATACGTGTTATGTGAGGACTGTGACCTACACAAAGTTATACAAGTTTCTAGTCACATAAGAACACACCATAAACTCTTTCGCAAATGTTAATCTATATTTAAATAATACTAATGTAAAAGTTAATCATGTAATCAGAGAGTTGTTTTATTTGCCACAGCATCTACCTACAAGCAGTAAGTCCTTGTTTTGACTGTGATGTGTTCCAGACCCTCTACACTTTACTTGATCATAGGACTAATCCCCCTCTGCACTGTTGACAGTAAAATGTCTTATGCCTGCAGTTCTTTGGAAGGCAGAATGGACAGAGATTAGATCCAACATGTCTTTCAGCCCTGAGGCATCATCTCCTCATTTACTGATGCATGAATCCTTTTTCATCATCTGTCTCTTCCCACCTGCTTGTACTTGACCATCTGTATTATTTCATGACCTCTTATATTAACTACCAATTACAGTTTAAGAACATAAGACAGTTTTTATCTAATGCTGTGTATTTTCTAATCCATTTAGCATTTCATTCTCCTACTCGAGACCATAATAGAGCTATTCTCTAGCTTAAGAAATTTCTTCAAACTGCTGCAAATGCTTGGACAACATTTATGTGTGCTTGCTTGCTGATACTATTCCATATGCATCCAGTATTGGTCACTGCTGGAGGCCACTTCCTAGGCTAGATAGACCTTGCCTCCTATTACAACTTCTCTTACTTTTTCATAGATATTTCAGAATGCATCTCCTGCTGATAGAAACTACTGTAACTCTGTAAACTTAATTGATTTCTGAGAATTTCTGCTAACAGGGAGCTGTCTTTCCTGTACTGAAAAGTGCCAACTTAATATATTCCTTACAAAGAGTTAAAGATAATGCTAACAATCTTGAATGAAAGAGCGTCCAAGGCCAGCTAGCAAGAGCTGCTATTACTTCACACTTGAAAAAATTGCTCTTTCCACTAACTTTCACAGATGTGTATTGTGCTGTACCCAGTTAAGTCTGTTAAGAATTTTGTAGTCAATATCTTTCATTAGTTAAAATCTGAACGTAGAGCAGAAATCAGGTTGCTAAAGTTCAAAACAAAACATTCAAACAACTTATATTAGGTAAATGAAAGAATGGAACGTGAAACAACGGTGAGTAAATTGCTGTGTACTAAATCTGCACAAACACACACATGCAGGGCATCAGGTTTTTCTTACAAAATGTAAGTTTGCTGTGCTTGGAGAACAACCTTACAAAAGCATGCAGCCCTTGCGTGACATGCATACGCACACACTTGTGCATTTCATTGTCTTTGTCACTGTCATGTTCTTGTAATAAACTTTGAATATAAAACTTTATGCACCTATTTGTATACCATTAACAAAGATAATAATAGGAAAATATATATGTGTGTGTGTGTATATATTTGGGGAGATGATCATCACTTTTTCATAGTCCTATGTTTGGAATTTCAGTGTATTCTGAACATGATTCTGAAAGATTTTAGCTTAGATGTAGAATTTTTTTTCAAAATACTTTTTTTTTCCATAGTAAAGTGTAATATCAGGTGCATAGCCATTTGCACAAATAATTGTGCTCTAAAAAGAAGCATCAGGACCTGTCATTTGCTATATGTAAGAGATCCATTTTGAAATAGTCAAATGGGAACAGGGTTGGTCTAATTCTGTTGTCAGTGAAATGGTAAAATTGCAGCCTGTGGTTTTTAAAGTCCAGCATTTAGTTTGTAATGAAAAATCCAGATCCAATAATTTCTCCAGCATTCCACCCTCTAATAAGTGTTCTTTAATAGATCTCAAGTCTCACTGAGGCCAAGGGAGCAGAATTTCAATAGCTTACTTGAAGCTATGGTGTCTAAGGATGCCTAGCACTTCAGGAATGCGTCACAGAAGATACAATTAGAAAAGGCCAAAATATACAATATAACAACATATTCATTAGATATGAAGATTCAATCAAATAGGCAAGAATTATGGAAGACTGATCTCAATGGGGTGAACAGGAAAAGTTGAATTCTGTCCAATGTGATTTGCTCAAGAGTTTTCAATATAAGATTTTGCTTATAGAGTAAAATTGATTCTGGTGTGATCAGACTAAGGGTCTGAAAAGACTGTAACTTGAACTACTTCAAGTATTTTAAACAGTTTACCATAATAACACAGTACATTATGCCTATCCGGTTGGAATAGTTTATTTACCTACTGGCTGAATTGATTAAAATGAACAGTAAATTTAAGGTATTGAAACCAGCAGAACTCTTCACTTCCAATGTGTCAGCTACTCAGCTCTTTAAAGAAAAGCTCGTCTCTATAATCCATATGCAAGAAGTGACACATGCTGTTTCTCATTGTACTTAGTTCCTGTGGATCTTTGTACTGCCATTTAACTACTGTGAACTGAGGTACTAATGATATGAACTGGCATGTAGCATTTCTAATATGATAATTGAACTCTGGAATAGGTCATGGCACTGTACTAGATACATTACAGAGTAACAGAAATAGTTGACATAAAAAAACACCAGCAGAATGTAATTATTATCAATACAGTGTTTTTTGAATAAACTCACCTACAACTCTACAACATACAGTAAGGTGTAATAAATTTCAATTTCAATTTTTTTTCTGATGTTAACAATTTTAATTTTTAATCTTTTTTTTTTTTTTTTTTTTTTTTTTTAAGTAATTAGTATTGTTTAACTGCTTATGGGTCTGAACCTAATAATAGGATACTATAGTCACAGAATGGTTGAGGTTGGAAGGGACCTCTGGATATCATCCAGCCCAACTCCTAAATCCAAACAAAAATTCAAATGAATATCTATTTTAATAGATTTATGCACTTAATTGGGATAAGGCTGGAATGAAGATGTGGGACTGCTAGTATGTAAAGCCTAGAAAGTGTTCTAGTACACCATTTTGACCACTCTGCTCCTAACCAGTATTGCATCCTCTGCAACAGCAAAGAATTTCAAACTTCTTTTTGTAGGGAATGCAAGAGGAAAGTGAAAAAGTTGTCAATTTAATGAGGTGATTAAAGGAGGTTTTTAAAAACTTCTCATTATTACTCAAAAGAAGGAAGAAGAAGAATAAATAAAAAAACAGAACATCGCCACCATGAAATGGATTGTAATGATGAAGTAATTTTCACTTTAAAAATAAGATTTTGTTTGTCGTGAAAGTATTCAGAAACTCTGAGGAAGTTTGCCTGGTAGTTTAACATGTAAAGTATTTCAGAGACTAAACTGATCAAACAGAGAATTTACCAGTCTTCCACAGCTGTGCTGTTAATATTCTTAATTTTAAGAAATGCCTGCAAACCAAATAAATCTGCTCCATGCCAAATGAAACCTTTGGCCTGTAATGAAATCCTTCAGCTTTTCTTTTTTTTCTTCATTTTAGCTGGGTGAGAAAAAAATAAAAAAAAATGTTTTATCATATGTAGATCAAAGCAAATTCTTATTATCCTTTTCCCCATCTTTTTTATTTCATGGCTTGACTTAGATATTCTTGAGAATGATTCCCATATTGATAGAATCCCTGATGTTCTTTCATGGTTGTATATACTCACCCTTAAAATTAATGCTGCCTAATTGTAGTACACATGAACTACTTTCAGTGCAAATTATGGCTGTCCTTTGTCCTTTTTCAGATTAATAATCTAGCTGCTGCAAGAGGGAAAAGACTGAGAAAATCACTGTGGACCATATATTTGCGCTATATAAATTAAGTGGGTCTACAACTGACTGTTAGTTTGGTCACTTACCATAATAAGTACCACAGATGGCTCTATGGTGCGATATCATCTGCTGTTTTCTAAGAAAACAGGAGTTTCTGCTTGGCAAGGACAGGTCCCCAGGACATTGTAGGGTTTCTGACATGACCTGGTGTTATTCTCGCACTCTCTTGGGTGGCACCAATATTTATGTCATTTTCAGCACTTTAATTTAAATTAATTCTCACAGATGTTAAGCAACTATGTTTTCCTGGAAGTCTATCTAGGCACAGGATGATTTTTGCAAGGTTCTTATTTCTATCCATGTAATTAAAACTGCTTCTCAACACACTTTCTCCTTTAAGAGTTATCTCCCCAATTCCATACATTGTCTCTCTGTATTACTTTTGTCTATTATGTAAATTATTTGTGTGATTTTGTTTGTTTGCTTTTAATTGATGTATGGCATCCAGTTGGTGCAAAATTATGCAAAAAATAATGGGTTATTGGATGCAGAGATGCTTGGGTTAACTTGAAGACTGGAAGCAGTCTAGATCACAGATGCTGGAAATTCAGTTATTAATTAAAACACTTAAAATTAGCTTGGAACATTTATACCCCGTTGCTGATAGCAGCATAGTTAGGGTAATTACTTCCTGAGGACTGCTTTGGACCACTGAGGAGCTACAGAGAACTTACTGGTCATGTGATGTTGACTTGCTCCCAGCTGCTTTACCTATTGGGGAAAGCTAAAATACATATGGGGAAAGATAAAGAACAAAAATATTTATTAACAGTAATTTTTCTACACAGGCAATTACTGTATTTGCCACAGGGACAAAAGAGTCAGGACTGGATGGAGAAATATACTTTGCAATCATGAGATGATTCTATCAATGTATATACATTTTATGTTTTGCTTTAAAGTTTATAGTTTAGAAAGCTGGTGTTTTATAATTTTCCACCCATAAACATTTCAGTAATGTAAACCATTACTTACCAATTATATTAACTGTAGCCTTTTTATAGCAGTGTTACACATGGGACGCTGTACCTTAGATTCATGAGTAAATTGAGAAAAATAAAAAGTGATTATTTTTGTGAAATGTCTAAACCAACTGGGAGATCTTGGTGTTATTACACAGGACATCTGACATGTTTGTACAGGTTCCAGTCATAAATGAATCTAATACCAGTGCACAACAAGACTTTTTATACTTCAGTTTACTTTATAGGTACAGTGCCCAATGCAGATTGTCAAAGAAATTTTCAATAGAAATTAGAAAATCAATCAAACAAAAACTTCTCATGAATAGTATAGGGTTTTGGTCACCTTTATCTACCTTTTGTCAGCATTTTGGAATATAACTCAAAACAGAAGACTTTCAACTTAAAGTGGGAATTCTAGGGATCCTTACCCCAGTTAATTTTGCCTAATTAGCTTTAGAGAGCTGATACTACTAGGGCCCCTCTACTGTCAGTGGAGAAAAAGAAAGTATAGCTAAGTTCATGTAGAGCATTAGTGAGTTACTGTTATGAATTGTTCTTTTGGGGAACTTGTCTCTCTCCTCTGGTTGAACCATCAAGACTGACTTTTGAAAATAACACACCAGAATAGAACTAATTATATGGCAAGGTTTCTGCATTTCCCATTTAGGAAGTTCATTTGATAAACTGCATGGTATGCAAGCAAATCAGAACTATTTAAACTGCTTAAAACTGTTTTCTCTTGTGATTTTCATCTTGCCAATTAATGTGGTTTGGAGCTTTTCTAAGCTCAACTCTTCTCCTTAACTCTGGAGAAGTTCTAAGTATTAGTATTGAAGCCTGTATTTAGGAAAATAAAAATAATACTAAAAGGAGTCTCTAGGTGTCAATGTGAGAGACTAATCTTGAGAGTAGTTTTCTGTGTGAGAAAACATTGCATTGAGAGACACACAAAAATAAAGAAAATACTAGAATATGCTACTGAATAGCATTTTTATTTTTTTTTAATGCAGAATTATTAACAATAGCTTAATTCAAGCAGGATTTAAGTATTTAGTAGTCTGAAATATTCACGTAACTGAGGATTCTCAGTGGTATGAGATGCTACAAAACATACAGATGAGCTGTAAATGGCTTGACACTCTTCAGCAACATCCACAAAAGAAAATTAAACAGTGAAAGAGCATGGGAGTGAACAGTGGAGCTCAAATGCCATACTTTAAAATTATTAAAACAGGTCCTGGCACCCTCCTAAATTACTCTATATTGTCATTTCTTTAAATAGTTGCTACTAATTCGATAGCATAGTGTGTTAACAGTATGTCCATGTGAAAGGCCTCAACACTAGAGAATAGGTCCTGGCAATGCTTAGTTTACTAATGCAGATGTACCCTTAAAGTACCCGTGTGTCCTGATTTCTGCTGGGTTAGAGTTAGTTTTCTTCCTAGTAGCTGCTGTGGTGCTGTGTTTTGGATTTAGGTGCTGATACCAGAGGGATGTTTCAGTTGTTGCACAGCAGTGCTTGCACAGAGCTGAGGCCTCTCCTGCTCCTGGTGCTGCGTGTCCAGAGAGGAGACTGTGGGTGCTCCAGGAGCTGGGAGGGGACATGGCCAAGACAGCTGGCCCACGCTGCCCAAAGGGATGTCCCACATCATGTGGTGCTGTGTGGAACAATAAAACTGGGGGGTTGACTGGGGCACTGCTCATGGTCTGGCTGAGCATCGGTCAGCAGGTGGTGAGCAATTGTATTGTGCATCACTTTTTTTGTATATTCCTCTATTAATAATATTATTAATAATTATTATTTTCCCTTCCTTTTCTGTCCTATTAAACTTTATCTCAAGCCACAAGTTTAACTTTTTTTTTTTTTTTTTTTTTTTTCCTTTTTTTTCTGATTCTCTCACCCATTCCACTAGGTGGAGGTTGAGGAATGAGCGCTTAGCTGCCTGCCAGGTTAAACCACGATACCACGTGAACAATACTTCTGGCAGTGTAGCCCAAAAAGTAATTTGCAAACAGTTTTCATAATTGGTAATCTGCATATTCAAAACTCAATTCATCCAAATGCCATTTTATGGTTGAATACAGAAGTCTGTGTGTTCAGTTTGGGCCTAAGTTTTATTGGAGTTTTATTACTCCAATATGAACCTGCTGGAATGAGCAACTCATGACAAAAATAACGTTAGGCCTTTACCTCAGTACAGCAACAACTCTAGACCCTGCATTTTCCTACGTACCTCCTCTATTCAGTATTATTTTACAGTAAAATGAGGAGGTGTTTGATATTTTAAGAACATTTTAAAATGTCTAAATTAATAGTTACAAGACCGAATACACTGTGCAAGATTTAAGGAACTTTTCCCAGACTAACATAAATTAGTACCATATTGTACACATGTTGTATGAAGATAATATCCTGCCAAGTAAGAAAATGTCATCCTAAAATAGAAAGTCACATTTCCTCAGGATATTGATCTAGCTTAGCTGGATTCTATAAAAGATAGAAAAGTGGATAATGTAACTTCAGACATGAGAAGTTATTAAGTGAATTGACTGTTGGAGCTGTACCTAATCCTCAGTCCCTACAGCACAAGAATCTCTCAGGTCAGGTTGTTTTTATAGCACTAATCTCCTAATGCAGCTCACTTTTGGGAAGCAGGAGGAACTCTGAAGTGATTAACTTGCTATGGTGCTGTGTCTTGTATCTTTGGACAATACAATTATTCTCTTACTTGCCTCCCAAAGTCATAAAACAATGTACTTGAACTCCACAATTCCCTTTGAACATATTTGTAAGGACATTAGTCATAGTGCTCTAGCAGTCATTTCTACTATGGAGGGGGTTGTTTTCAAGTTCACAGTGTTTTAATATATAAAATGCTTAATAAATCACTTAACAGACATGCAAAACAAGATACAACTAGCAACATTTCAACACTGAATGAATGGTTAGACATTTACATGCTTTAGTCTGGATCCTGCTATACAAGAAACAGCAACAGTAGCTTGAATGGAATTATGTTCATCAACTGAATATCAGCCATCTGTAATCTGTGGTGTCTACCAGAATGCAGAAGACAGTAACGACGCAGAGTAGCTGCAGAACAAGTGTACAGTTAACAAAAATCTCAGCTCTGTTGCATGTATAATGTATGCACTGCTTCATTCTTACAGGCCCCAGAAAGTTGTTTAAGGCTTAAGACAAGAAATTAGGAAAAAATGTACATCTTCTTTGCCTCATAACTGATGTTGATAATGTGCAAAATATCATACGTCTTTAAAGGAGCACAGACAACACTACCACATATGAGATGCTGATAAATAACAATGAAGAGTGCATTATCATATATACTTTTATACAATTAACTGTCCTACAAAACTCAAGTTCTTGGTCAGCAAAGAACAGGTTTTGGAGAATGCAGTTCACCTCATTTCTACAATTAAAATCAGACAACACAAGCTCAGAAAGATATTTTTTGACCACTATTTCTGTTGCATGGGGGCCACTCAAGAATGGGCCAGAATATGCCTTAGGCAGTAGTTATGGTAATTCTTCTTTTCTGTATCCTCCTATGATCCTACTTGATCTGACTTATTACTTCTCCTTCAGTCTTATTTAGTAGTATATATGCTGGCTCAGATCACTTTCCAGGGCTCACTGCTTTTTATATACTCCAGCACAAAACGTTAGCATGTGATATGATCACATAAACTAGAGGAGCAATAACAATATGTTTGTTGTTCTTTTGTTTATTTTGATACTAACCTGAATCAGGGAGGTTTAAGATTTCTTTGAGTCTTTACAGCAGCAAAATCACAAAACACGTTAACTCCTATGACATACAGATTCTAATCATTACTAACATAACTGTTTTAACTAATTAGCAGAGGATTGATTATAAAGTCATCCCTCCCAAAAGAAACATTTAAAAGCATTTTCCTATTGTATAATTAAAAAAAGAAAGGAAAAAAAAAAAAAAAGATGAGAAGCAAATACAATAGTTTGTGCTTTGAAGCCATGGAAAATAATTGCATTTCTTTTTTTCTTTACAGGTGATTTTGCCTCCAGACAATTTATCTGCCTTGCCTGTGTAGATGGACAGAGTAAAGCAGCACTAAAACCTATTATAAAAAAAACTATGTTGTCACTATGTGTAAAAAATAAATAAATAAATAAATACATTTAATAGTGTTACTGAGGCTAGAGAGAAAATATTTTGTTCTCCTGGATTTTCCCATATGAAACATTTTTCAGGGACAATTCAAAATCGAACAACAGTGGTAGAGGGCAGCCCACAGAGAGATGCTGTGGAACCAGACTTTGCCCCAGACAAGTCCCTCGTTCATTGCTAGATCTTCGTGTGATAATGGTTTGAATGTGTGGTAAGGGTGGCTGAAGACCTTTAAATATAAAACCACCACCATCAATTCAGAGGTACCCAGGCTACAAATTGAGGTTAGGAAAGTATGTGATCAATTGTCACCAAGTCCTTGCCTGCTCCTTATTATATACTCCTTGGCATTTCCTGTTGACCACTGTGATTAAACAGCCTACTGGGTGGATGGACTTTCTTCTGATACAGTCTAGATACTATTATCTTCTCAAACTTTGTCTTTTCCTCAGGAAGATATTACAGGTTTATTATTCTATGCCAAGAACTGGAAGTATAAACCCTTCCTGCAGTGCTTTCTGATCATAATAATAGAAACACACTCAGAAGGTAATATATTACCACATCTCTCTCTGTTTTCCCTGAAGAACAAAATAAAACTACTTGGCAAGAGTAGCTTTATACCTGAATCTACGATCTCCCTCTCAGGACAAATTTCTCTTCTCAGATCTGCAGTGTGAATCTTGTTTGCAGTTTACTGCTTTTTTAGACTTTGTGCTCCTGCTTCATATGCAAAGCTCTCAGTACTGCAGGTGAAAGAAAGTTCTTCCCCAGAGCCATTGCAGAATACCTGATGCAGATCCAAAGAACAGATGACCTAATATAGAGAGTACCCTAATATATGTTGGTATACCATAGAGATTGAGATAAAAAGGGAAAATTTTTGTTTCAGTTACACAAAAAAATCCCCCATAAATTTACCTATACTCTCTAACAGAATTAATCACTTCATATCCTTCCTAGCAGTCCAAATCATAAGTAGGTGATATGCAAGCATGCATCCACACTCTTCCTAGACACAATTCTGTCATAAAATCCACTCTTTACCTGCCTTCTCCCGAAAAACAACTCAGTGGGAACATGTGATATTTTTAGGCTGGTCATTAACTACATAATTGTCTCTAAAGCATGTAGCTACGTGAATTTTTCTGTGGAGATTTGGCACAAAAGCTAACGAGGAATAAATAAATTAATTAATTAATAAAGAGAACCTATTACAAGCCTTTGGAAAGCTTAAAATGGCAAATTAGCCCTATGGACACCTGTAAGAATCTTGAGAACTTTGAGGAGCTCACTGAACTCACTCATTTAATCATAGCTGGAAACAGCTTACTGAGTGCTTTTATCTCCACTCTTAATAAGATGTTGAATGCCGTCCCAAGCTGATGTACTTCTCTGGGCAGCTAAAGTCTCTGGGTATTCATGCTTTCATTCACACACTCAGGATACTAAAGCACACTAACAATATAATGGTTGCTTAATTGCCACTCTCATATTGCTGGAATTTCTATTTAAGTTGCTTTGTATACAAAAGAAAAGAAGACAAGATTTATGGCCTTTGGGGCAGTATTCAGACTACTTTCTTTGAACTTCCAGTATTTTACATAAAACCATATGAATGCCCTCCTAGTGCAACAGTTAATAACTTTATGCTGCAGCATTCAAATTTTCCTGTTGGTCCCAGACTGCCTAAAGTGCACACAGAGTGAACTTGTATACCTACAAGATGTGCAGATAAATCTGTGATAAAGACTACATATTTTTACCAATGCACCTAATGAATAAAATTTAGCTTTAATATCCTTCTTATTACTCATTCATTTGGTATTCATTGTTTTAACACTGACCATAATGATATCTATTAGGTTTTACAATGGATGTCATTTATCCTTCCATAAGAATTTTATCATAATTCAGCATAGACAGTAATACTCATTATGATGGATCTTTTTTCATTAACAATGTGGATTTGTATCCACATTATCCATATAATATCTGCTGTATTCAAGCATTAATTAGGATCCACTTACTTTAAAGTGGCAGTCACTACCTTCCTAGAGCACAATAAATCCTGCTTTGTAGTAGAAGCTTAAATTCACCATATTCTTCAGGCAAAGTAAACATATTTTGGTAAATAACTAGTGCTTTCAGTGCTTTATGAAATGCTGCAGCAGTAACATCGATGCTTCAGTGATTATGAAACCTGAGCAAACTAGAAAACAGCCCACTTCTACCAGGCAAGATACTCCGGAACCATTTTCAAAGACATGATTGACTTTAGTCACTATACACTTATTTCTACTGGATCTTCTCTATACTCCTGAGTATCACAAAACAACCTCTGGTACAAAATAGAGAAACTGATGGATGGCTTTTCAGATCTCTAAAGATTTTGGCATTTGAATATGAAACTGTCCTTATTCAATAAAAGTGTCGGAAGGACTATATACCAGGTCAAATCAAAATCCTCTCTTTTAAGCATAAGAAAAACAACAGAACATAGTTATATGTTTGTTATGCATATTTTTTATGCAAAAATCTGTTTAAATGGACATAAAAATGAAATATGCAAAATACATACAGGAAATCTACACAACAATTTAAATAAGTTTTCCTTTGTTAAAAGCATTAGGAGTCTTTGGAAGAAAGTAGAAAAGTAGTTTTCATACATGTTCTAGAAATTTTTACTTTTAGATGCACCTGTGGAACAATGAGATTCACTTGTGGTAGCACATTTCATATATCTGTAGAAAAAAACATTTTCTAAATGGAACCTGCAGCATTTAGCCACCTAAAATACTGAAAGACAGCTTGAAAGGACTGTGATGTAAAAATCTTGAGAGAGGGAAGCAAAATGTTTTGAAATACAAAATATGTGATCAGAACAAAGTTACTATGCTATACAACACTTCTACAGACCAGAATAATCTTATTTCTCAAAATCAAATATAGAAAACAGTTCATAGTATTGAAAAGAAGGTAGACAAAGAAGCTAAATAATGACTTATGGGAAAAGTAGTTAAGGTTAAGTTTTTCACAAACAATAGTCTTAAGGTATACAAGAACCAGTCAAAATATTAATAAACAAATATAACTTTAGGGGAATACTGCTGATTTCATTAATTTAGATAAAGTATGTAAACTTCATCAGATTTTTTTTTGAATATTTTTAACAAAAGCTTGCATTGAAAATTTGGAAATGTTTTTCTTAAATTAGTTAAGTCTTTTATTTTTGTCTACAACTTTCATAAAACCATTACATTTGCAGCTCTGTGATTTGTATTAGCAAGTATGTTTTATCACATTTTAATAAATGTGAAAAATTTTTAATAAATGTGATAAGTTTGATGAGGCTGCTTCTAAACGGTGGATGTAGTGTTATTTAATTTGGAATTGAGGGATGGTCTTGGAGAGCTCTTTTGACTCAGATCTTTCATCTACTATTTATCTCATTGAATTTTGCAGGCAGAGAGATGTTTTGTTTCATGAAGTTCTAGGCATGGTGATAGGGTCATCTGATAGGGTCATCTACTTGATCATATTCATAGTTGGAATAAGAGATTTTGAGTTGCTGTATTTGTTACCAAATGTTAAAACTTTTCTACTACCACTAGTCTGTCTTCAGTAACAAAGAAAGAGAAGAAATATGAGTGACAAATCCTCAAAGGCACAATGCAGAAGCTCAGAAAATCTCCATTAATGCCAGACAGGCTCAGGTTTGATTTGGCAATGTCGTTGGCCAAAATATGAAACAAAGTATCTCACTTCAGTTTTTCTAATAGAAAATTTGAAAATGTTTGGTAGAAAAAATCCAAGTTGAGTTTTGTGATGAGGGATTCTCAGCTAGCTTTGATATAAAAGTTTGAAGATTGCTGAAGTTTGACTTGATTGGCCTTGTATCAGAAAGTTTCTAAGTGTTTTTAATCTCATGTGGCTAGTTTTATTCTCTTGCATGCTTTATGTCATACATTTATATTTTTGTCAGATAGAGCAAACAAATATACAAAGCTCTTTGTATTCAAATATATATATACGTATTATATATTTGACATTAAAAAAAGACACAGGAAAATGACAAAACTGGATTTTTGTCCAGAACTGTACAGTTTTTTGACCTGAACGGTACAAACATGTCATCTATGAAAGAGAGGAATCATTTACTGGATTGCAAATGATATCACATGAACTTCAGCAATAAAACTGTGGAAAGTTCTTTCTCAAAATGACTTTTCATCACTGTAGACTAAACAGAATTAGCTCAAAAATGTAAATAATAAGACACAGCTGACCAAACAACATAACTATTTATTTGATTAGGTGTAAAGTCATATGTTGTTACAAATGTACTTTGTACATTTCAAAAAGCAGTTTCAGTCCACCAGTTTTATTGGTTTAGACCACCTAGGTTTATTAAGTTAGGAAATCTTATTTCCATAGCTATTGACAATAGGATAATGATCTACTCATTTTGTTCTTCATTTTACTTCTCTTACTTTACATCTTTTTCTTTTCTTTTTTTTTTTTTTTTTTTTTTTTTTAACTTGGTGAACATTTAAAATATATGTATAGCTCCATACTGTTTCATTTTATTTAAAACATGCAAGAATAACAAGTTCCTCTATAATATAACTTTGAACACTTTTACTTTGAAAATCCAATCTGAAAAACAAACAAACAAAAAACCACCACAAAACAAAACAAAACAATGTAAATTCAATATGATAGTATGGCTTTCTGGAGCATGGAAGATAGAATACTAATGCAAACTATTCACAGCATTAATATGCATTAATGTTGCTGCAAACTTGCTTCCCAATTCATGGCAAAGCAAACTTAGAAGAAACTGAAGTTTTGCCATATTAGATGTGCATTTAAATATGCACTCCAATAAGACATAGCTTTTCAGGACACTACAGGAAACTTTCTGATGTAAATTATACAGTATGTCATACAGTAGGGAGGCGTGCATATGGATAGGATTGCTGTGCTTACTGGATAACTTAAGCTTAAAGCCTTCATTCAAGGGAGAACTCACTCCAGGCCACAGTTTCAGAGCAGAGTATAGCTATCCTGTGGATAACTGAAATAGAGTATATGAATCTATAAAAGAATTTATTTTTGGAGATTTAATTTTTTTTTAAAAAAAAGAGTTATAACCAAAATCTCATTTCAGGATGTTAAACTGAAGGTATGTACGACTGGCACTGTTATTTTTAATTAATAAAATACACTGAAGTCCTTAAATATTAAAAAATAAATAAATAAATAAAGGAAAACTGATACAGGAAAAGATGTTAAAACAACTGTCTTCATTGTGGAAAAAAAATCCTGTTCCCAAAAAGAGTTAAACCAAATAAAAAAATGGTCCATAAGTGTTCTAAATATTTTATGATACTTGATACTTAAAGGTTTCAAAACCTTATAATAAATTAATGAAAAGTATTGATAGCGTTACAGTTCCTCTACCTTGCTTATTATTCTGAGAAAATTACTTCTGGAAAATAAATTGATAGGACTGAGAGGGCTAAATAAATAAAACAAACACTTCAATTAGAAAAAAAGTATTCATCTGTATTACAATACAGAGTGCCTCTGAGACTGAAAAGGCATGTAGATACCAATCAGAAATTCATCCAGCCATCTCAGGAGACAGGAGAGGTACTGCACATATTGTGAGAAATTTAAAGTGCTTCTAGCAAAATAAGGAATGTTCAGGCAGGTCCATTAAAACAAACAAACAAACAAAGCAACTTCACCAAAAAATAACTGTAAATCTATTCGTTTGGGTAAAACAATCATCTGTGTCTACTCATGCATGCTATCTGCTCTCGTTGCTGACGCTCCTGTCAATCTGAAGTTGAGAGGTAATGGCCCTGTGATTCAGGGAAACTGCTGAAGTGTGTACTCAGGCTTCAGTTTGAGAGATGGGTTCATTTATCATCGTAATAAGCTATTACCATTGATAGGTCACAACTCATTGAAGAGACAGTCAGTCTAATTGGCTCAATTCAGTTAGCTGTGGATGTGCCTCAAGGAGATGAGTGGTGCTTTGCAGGTAATATTCAATCACCCAACAAACCACTTGTTTAATAATTCATCACAGTTCAGATTGGGGTTCTAGCACATGATTATCCCTTCAATATGCCAAATACCTGATCTTAACCCTTTTGTCTCTTGAGTCCACGAAGACAAAGGCAAATTCATTCTGTAGCTAAGGTAACCCTCTCTTCTTAGTGAATTCACTTAGTGAATTTCCACTGAGGTTTGTTTTCAAAATAAATTTATTGTTAGCTAGAGTCTGGTTTTGGAAAATAAAATCTTTGTCCTCATCATTCTCTTCTGCTAAAGATCAGTTTACAGTATATAAACCTAATAGGAGTGTAAAGGAATGGAGCTCCTTTTGCCTTCTAGAGATTTAATGATGCAGTATGGTTCCATTCAGGAATCTTTAGCAGTCAGGTAATGGTAGGATAGATGAGAAAGATGGAATCGTGTACATAAGACCCAGGACCTACATGGTATAAAGTATGCTTCATACTCTGTTCAGATACTAGATCAAACCAAGAGTAACTCATAATATTAATATATTTAGAATAATGAATCTACAAAAAAAAAAAAAAAAAGTCAAAGCTAAAACGATAATGATCATTATTGTGCTACGTTCTTGTCAGTTCTGGTTCCCATTTGATTTTTCAATTTTTGTAAGCATATTGCAACCATATTGAAATCTTCTTTTGTTGAATGTTTTCAGGTTCTATTTCTACCGTCAGTTCAATAGTGGTGTGGTGGTTAGCCTGGACAATAGCCAAACATTCACCTTACCTCTTGCTCACTCCCTTTTCTCCTGTTATGGGGAGAAAATGGAAGGTGAAAGGACTCATGGATCAAGACAAATATAGTTTAACAAGAAAAGCAAAAGCTGCATATGAAAGCAAAGCAAAAAAAAAAAAAAAAAAAAAAAAAAAGGATTTATTCACTACTCCCCTTTGTCAGGCAGATTCCTGGAAAGCAGGACCACAGCACATGTAATAGTTATTAGCGAAGACAAACGCCAAAGTCAAAATCATGACTCCTTCCTCCTTTTCCTAATGCTTCACTGCTGTGCACAACATGATATGGTTAGGGAATAACTCTTTGGCCATTTTGGGTCAGCTGCCTTGGCTGTGTCTTCTGTCAATCTCTTTCTCACCCCCAGCCTACTGTTTTGGAGATTGGAGAGAAAGCCTTGATGCTGTGCAAGCTCTAGTCAGCAAGAGCCAAAAGACTGTTTGATCAGCATTGCTTTAGGCACAAATGCAAAGCACAACAACATACAGGTTGCTATGAAGAAAGATAACTCCAACCCAGACAGACCCGGTACAGGTGTAAAAATCAGATGTTAATAACAAGCTATCTGAAGAGTAGAATAGTCTGCCCTTCTCTGTTGTTTTAGTATTAAGCTCAAACATACAAAAATTAGGATTTTGATAATTAACTTTTAGTTGACTAACTGGAAATTTGGTGAGTATGGAGTATCACCCTCTGAAAATTAGACTTTATAAGAGACTTGCAGCGTACTGGGCCTACCATTCACCAATCATTTATGAATTTATGAAGTCAAAATATACAGAATTTACAAAATTACTCATTTTTTTATTATAACTAGTTGGGGAACTGGTTATTTCTTCCTATAAACACATGCAGAATAAAAGGAAAAGCAGCTTTTTGTTATACACTTTGATGTCAGTTTCACTTTGCTTTTTATAAGGACATCTTAATTGAATTTGTACCCTTTTCAACTGCTGATAAACCACTCTCCTTTCTTCTACATCCTGGATTAGTAATGGTGTTTTGTGTTTTAAAAACAAGCGACTCTTGCCTTTAATTACTCTCAATCAAATTTGAAAAGATACAATAGAACAATATTTTGTTCTACAAGTATACAACTTTTTTTGGTAATGGTAATGGATGTAAGATGCCTTTAACAAATTTATTTAGTTGAATTAGATCTATCAGATCCATAAACTGATTAAAATATCACATCATGCTACATACAGTAAGATAAATATAAGTGTCACATAAATTCATGTCTTAATTGCATCCATACACAGGTGAGTAGGCTCTTGGATTTGAGCACCTATGGCCACTGGATTGGTCTTAAGAGTCCTAAATGACACAAGGCAAAATTAATCAATCAAATATAGGCACCAAAACTTATTGGCTTGAAAATATATGAAATAAAGCAGTGCTAATTAATGTAAAATAGAAATAATGGAACTTATCTATCTTTTGGAGATTCTATATGTGAAGAAGATTCTGAGATTGTCCAATGCAAGACTACTGAGCATGACAGACTTTATAAACAATATAGCACAGACTGAAAGTAATATGAATAGTTTATATAAATGTTTGTTTCTCTCAAGTACCAGCAGAAAATCTCAGTACTTTTGCCCTTCTATCTCCTGCTTTGTAAATGTGGAAAAAAGTAGAACACCACAAAATTACAAAAATAAAGCTCAGCAGTATCATGAAGTTTTACTAATGATTGGTAAATTCAACAATTTCAATCACATTCTATTTCAAGTTTTAATTTTTACCCTGTTTGTCATTCTTATACGCAGAGAATGACCTTTCAGTAGCTCTTATGTATAGCCTTTTGGTGATGGACTTAGATCCTTTCATCACACTCCTGCGCAACTCAGTATCAGCTGGATTTCTGGACTATAAATTCTGATTAATATAACCAGTTGAGTTGAGCAAAACTGCATTAAACTACTGTGGTCAGCAAATAACTTCAAGTATCTTTTTACAAAGCAAAACCTTATTTGAAAAACATCAGAAAAACATCTGAAGAAAAAAAAAACACTGTATATCCTCCCCTTCTATAAAATTCAGTTGTCCTTTGTAGTCGTCAGTAACCACTATTCAATTTAGCTGCCTCTAGCTTAGGAAAAGCATGTTGAACCATTGTCACCATGTTTTGTTGTGTGTTGATTAGCACTCACTACAAATCATCACACATTAGTTCTTTTGAAGTCACCGACTTTTTCTTCTGCTTTGTTAGATCCATCAGTATTTTAGTATTTGGGATCAGAGATAAGAAGAGTAAGACTTTTCAATCTAGCAAGCAACTTACTGTCTTCTCTATTTCCTAATGCCCCTCAGTATTCTTTCTCTACTGTTTACATCCCTTCTTTTGTGAAACTGTTTTATTCCTTGCTTGTTTCTCCATTTTTCAACTGCCACTATTGATTAAAACCCTTGCCTTCAAGGCAGACTTGGGCAAGCAGGTAATGTAAAGAGATTTATGAAATAATTTCACCAACAATAAATTTTCTCTTTTCTCTACAGTAGTATAAGATGATTTTAGTACAAAGAAATTAAATGTATCATGGGATACCTGAAATACTGCAGTCAATGGACTCAGCTAGACAGATTCAGAGTTCCAGAGTTCTGTTCCAACTCACTTCAAAGGTACAAAGAGGCTCTAATAGTCTACTAGGCATCCTTAGTTTTTATTGCAATCACAATAGCTGTATTTGAACTGTCCCAAGGGGCTATCCAAACACCATTAGAAAGAATTAAGGAGAAACAAGGTTTGCAAAAATTACTTATGTCTTGGTGGGTTGGTGTTATTTTTGGTGTGTCATGGGTAGCTGAACGCCAATTAGGATAGTCCTGATATTGTTTAACTTGGGAATCAGACAAATTCTGGCTATCTATGAGAGAATGTATAGATGTACCATTATCTCATTTCTTGTTGCCATGCTGGGAGAATATTTCAGCACAGACGAAGAATCTAAACTAAACTGCTTAGTACAAATTAAGTAAACGTAAAGGAAGAATCAGTCATTTGTGGTTGAGACCTTTAAAATGTTTTGCTCTTCAGTTGTATTCTGATTATGTCTGTCTCATCCTTCAGTATCTGAATTTGGCTTTTATCTCACTTTTCAGAAGCTATAGTGAAGTAAGTGCTAATAAAGTAAGCAGCACACTTGGAGTAAGTTGAAGATCGCTTCATACCATTGCCCGAATCTGATCTAATTACCATGGTGACTTAGTTTCAGTCAAGGCAATTTAGATTGTGATGTAAAATAAAATACATTATTTATATTAGGTTATGATTTACTTGTTAGAAAAATAAAATAAATCAATAAACTAAATAAGCTGCTTTTTTTTTTTCCCAGAAAAATGCATTCAAATGTGAACGCCAAAAGATACTAATTTAGCTGTTTTTACAAGAACTATTTTTCTTTAGGTTCAAATGAATCATCTTAATTTTTTGCCATGTGTTGGCTGTGGACACAAATTTAAAAAGTCTGAGGATCTGCAGCAACTGTGAATAACTTCAGTGATGTTACACCAAACAGAGATTTTTGGAATATTATGTGCTGCTGCTATCTACTCGTATTTTAGCACACATATGGATAATGTGCGAATAACATAACTTTCACTTTGCTCAAACTTACAAGACGTTAAGAATCAATAAATGACTGCATTAAATTGTTTTTTATAAGTCATTCAAAACACAGTCACATTCCCTACTCCATCCCCTCCTTACTTTCCCCAGATTAGATGTTGTTACAAAGTCAAATCTGGGGCTGAAACTCATTTCTTTGCAGAGGGTATAAATTAGACAACTTCATCACAAGGTGCTGGACTTCTGTTACTGTGGGAAAATCCCTCAGACAATCAGCAGCTCCTTCAAACACTGACATTATGTTACAAAATGACAGACTCAGGCTTGGGCAACCCATCTACACTAGCTAACCAAACCTTCTACCTGAGTGTTTAAATTCTCCTTGTAAACATGTGAAAGAAATAAATATCTTTTAAAGGCACACACAATGGGAGAACACAACAGACAACATAAATTTCATTACCTCAATTTCCTGACAATAAAAGTCGTACAGATATATACTCCAAAAATAATTAAAAAATAAAAATTAAAAATAAAATAATAAAATTAGTGCTGGCTCAGCTTAAGATACAGCTGTCTGTTGAAATTATGTAGGCTATGTCAGTCATGTTTTTCCTGAGAGGCCAATGAATTTAAAAACAACATGATGGTAGAAAAATGTAGCTTCCACCAAAAACTTATTTTGCATCTTATCCACTTATACTGAAAGGTGTTAAGTTAGATTTTGCACCTTTTTGAAGCAGGCAGTAGGAGCAAGAAAAAGATTTGGGGATCTACCTAACTCAATCACGTCCTATGAACTACAAAGTCTTGATATCTAAAACCATGACAATACTAGATGAAGCTTTCTTGGTTTAGATACATTAATAATTTAGGACAATTGATCCTGGCATTTCTGTTCCAGCTGATTATTGTATTATTTATGCTTCTTTATGTTTTGGGTTTCAACTCTTCCTCCCCCCCCGGGAGCTGTAGACTGCAATTTTCTTTGCATTATTCTGCTTTTTGCACCAGAATTGCCTAAGAAATGAAAACAAATGGAAGGAAATAAACATAAAAGCCACAAGGACCTGGTTTATGATTATTCTATAATTCAATATTTAATCCTATGAGGTATTCTGAGCAGTCTGCAATAGATAATATGTTACAAAGAAAATGCTGCTCCTCCATTCTAGTCTTTAGCTTTCCACAGCAAAGTACTTTTTAAAGGCTGATAGATTTTTGAAATTTGTACATATTGGCTACAGGCTTATTACAGTGTCTTCATTTCTGGAATCAAAGAAACATTGACTTTTGTAAACCAGCAAACAGTTTTCACAGCTAATTATGAAAGAAACAACAACAACAACAAAACCAGGCAAAATAAATGAAGTGGCAGGGTTAAGTGGAACAAATCCCCTTACTGTTCTGCATGCTCAGACTACACAAAACTTTCAGTTGCTGTCTGGGTTTTCACTAGAGGTCAGAGAAGGAACAATATATTCACCATATGTCTGCTTAAAAGAATATGGACTTGACAAGCACAATGGTTTAGAATTTTTCCATGTTAACAGACTTTCAAGATTTAATCTTCTTTTTTCTTTTTCTTTGACTTTCAGTATACTGGGATTTCATGAAGGACCAAATTAAGTTAACTTTACTCACACTGAATGGGATCATAGTGTACAATTAGTCCAAATGACTACTGCAATATTATATTTGATGAAAGAAACTGCTCAATCTTAGCAGGACCTGTTAGTAAGCAAATGGTGTTTTGAAGCTTCTTGTTTTAGAGCTTCTCTCACGTTGTTTGCAATCTGAGTATTGGCAGCAGCTGCTCAAAACGTAGACAGAGATGTTAGAGTATGAGTTATCTATGTCCTTCCTGTATGGCTACTGGGTGTTTAAATTTAATGTTCAGAGACCTGGATTCTAGGACGTCTTCTGCCTAAAGGCTGAACTAACCTCTACATGCTGCCTAAGAGCACTGCCCTAACCACCTTAAAGTGGCAGGGTATATTCTTCACCTTCATAGTTAAAGTTGGGCCTTAGATAAGAAAGTAACATATTTGCAGCAGCAGACAGAAAACAAAGCGGAAAGACTTCCTCTAATCAAAGATGGATACCTCCTTACAGAATCTCAAGTGGTCTCAGATACCCCTCATGTTTTGGGGGGCAGGGGACAGCAAAGGGGGTTATATGTTTAGATATGTTCCATATTGTGCTTATGATGGCTACTTGTAGGTGGCTTCTCAGCATAGAAGTTATCAAATTATTTTTGCAGAGATACCAAAGGAAATGAGGCAGAGCATATACATACTGCAAGACTTCAAAACATCATGGATGCCTAGACCTTCAATATTGACTTTAAAGAAATAGATGCTTCAAATCACCCTGCTGACTTTAGTACCTAATTTTTCATTAATTTTATACTCTCAGTGCTCTGATCATACAGCATCAGACTCTAACTTGTAACGCTTTCAGACCAATTTATAGAAATATTTTAGCATGGAGACAAATTTAATACACACTTACAGGTTGGTTATCAAAATAAATTAAGAAACTGCTTACAGAAACAATTCATGTTTTCAAATACCTAACAATTCAGTTAGAGATGATAGAATTTTTCAGTAACTAGAAGCTTGAATGGACCATAAGTTCTGATTGCTCTAATCCTTAGTTCAGTAGGGTATCATAAGATAGGCAGGTAAGAAGATAAACTATTTTTTGATACCTACTAAAACTTTGATACTAATCATTTTAAATCTGTTCTCCCAAATTATTCCCCAATTGCTAGAAATAAAATTCCTCCAAATTACTCTCAAACTGCATTCGGCATCAAAAACAGAAACAGACTTCAAGTTTTCGGTTCAAACAGATATTATATGGTCAGATGTAAAATAGCTGGCTTTTTTTTTTTTTTTTTTTTTTTTAAAAAAAAAAGGAAGAGAAAAGAAGTACCTGTATTCGATCTATATTTGTCCAAAAAAGTTCAAGCTTTTTTAGTGGCATGGATGTTTAGAAGAGTGAAAGGATACAGCGATGTTAAAATAATTTGAATAATTTGATTATTCTTCCTTTGACATAAACAAGAATATTGTACCATCTATAGCCTCCTGTTATTTATAATTTCTCCTTAGAGACACAGTCAAAGACCAGTATCACATAGTCTAATGTCATCCAGATTTAGAAACACAAAAAAAGAAAGCTGAAGGTTGCACACTAAGGAGCATCCCACTTATAACACTTTTTTTTTTTTTTTTTTTTTTTTTTTTTTTTTTTTAATCCAAAAGAAGCATTTGGAGATGGATGTAAAACAAGCAGATAGCATACATATGGCAATCAACATTGTGGAGGCTTAAGCACAACATGCCAATTTTATATTAAAAGAAATCCTTTAAATAAGGTTTTTCAGCTATATTTAAAGACTGGGAAATGCAGCATGGTTACTACCTTTTGGAACCCAATTCTATTTTGGGAATACTACTTAAGAATAGTAATTTTAACAATAAAAATAAAACAGTTTTCTGTGACACAAGGCTTATGTATTACAATAGAAGTTTACAACTTGATATATGATTTCCTAAATCATTCTCTACTTTTTCTAAGACAAAAAAAATTCCTAATGACGGTTGCCTGCTCAGAGATACCAATTATTATACTACCACACAGCTAGCAATCAGTCTGAGGAAAGGGTGTTTTTATCCATTTCAGATGTTTGGTTTTATTTGGTTTCATCTGTTCAGAGAAATATTTTATTGAGTTTACAAATAAGGACTCGCAATATTCCATCCCCATAGCATAAATCATATGGGCTAAGCGTGTCTTTATGACTATAATTTACATGATGCAACATGACAGTTAAGATGTACTGTGGTAATTTGTGAGTGTTTTCAGTATTACTGTAGTATCAAAAATTTATATAGCTCAGTTATTAAGGCAAATTGTTTCATTCATACAGAGATGTCTGACAGTAACCACAAAGGACCTCCAAATTACACAGAAAAAATATCTTCCACATTCAAATGATTTGTGCACATTCTTCTTATTATTTTGCTCTCTGAAAAGAAGCAGGATGAAATTCTGTATGTAAAAGTATCAATTCATATCACAGGGTAAGTTCACCAGGTATGGAAAACTGTATAAAAAACTCTCCCTTGTCCAACTAAATGAGCTTGACTATCTTTAACAATTTATAGCCATGAACAGGATGCCCAATTCTTTGGAATAATGCTATTTAGTTTCCACATGCTCACTTACCTTCTGTCATGTTGATTTTCAGCCAGCAGGAAGAAAATAAATAAATAAGAAGTTGACTAGCTCTAAGAGACTACAGTGGAAAATACGCTCGTGTGTTAGGGTTAGCATTTCAGATAACATTTTATCATAATTGGGATTATGGAAAATGGAAAGCTGTTTGTCTTAATGTTTAGGACTCATTCAGTCCTCAGTTTTACACTTTGGCAAAAAAAAAAAAAAAAAAAAAGAGAAAAAAAAGAGAGAGAGAGAGAGGGAGAGAGGGGGAGACAGAGAGAGAGAGAGAGGTGGGGGGGGGGGGGGGGGAAGGGGAGAGAGAGAGAGAGAGAGAGAGAGGTCATAATGGTGAAAAGCCCAGACATCAGACCACAAAGGCACCCAAGATTTTAGAAAGCAAATATTTGCCTTAAATCTGCAAGGCATGAATATGTGTGTATGTGCACACATCCACACGTGTAGATTTGGATAATTATATGCATTAGAACTGGCACAGAGCTCACAACAGCATTTTCCAAGTACTAGGGCAGACAGCTCCCCACACAAGCTTCTTGCCAAACATTAAAGTTTTGTAACACACCCCCACAACATCTGATACACAACTTGCATCTATGAAAAGCAGATGAGGGAATGGGTTTTCAAAGCTGAGGACAAGGTGGGAAGAGAACAGGACAAGCTGAACTGCACACCAGCTAATTCATTCAAAAAACAATGCTGCAAACTGTACAGACTACTCTAATACGTGACAGCAGAAGCCAAAAAAAGGCTCAAGGTCAAAGATACTTAGATAATTTTCTCTGCATATATTTTTTGCCTCACAAGGACACTCCACATGCCTCATTCCTTTCTACTTGCACTTCTGCTGGTCAAATAGCTATCCAACTTAATCTTCCATCAATTCCACCTCCCTCCAAAGCCTTACTTCTTTTCTCTCTCTGTAAATCAAATTAACATTTAGGCAAGCACCATCTGCACTTACTTTGTTGCCCAAATAAGAACTGGGTGCACTCCAATAATATGTCTGTGGCAGTACTTTACGTGCAGCCACATTGCTGATGCTGAGCTGCTGACGTCCGCCACTATTCTTTTGTTTGGGAGTAACTCTGATGAGACCCGGTAAGCCAGCTAGATACCAACCATTCATGTCTTCTATCTATGATGACAGAAAATAAAAAACAAAACAAAACACATTTTACAGTCAGAATCAAGACATCAGTCATTTCAATAGTCAAAACCTCTCATTCTTCCATTTTTAAAAAATTGACTGTGATTTATATGATTAATAGCAGTTCAAAAGCCAAGGAAATATAAGGGTAATAACAATAAAAAATTACCTTATTGTTTGCAATTGGGAGTTATAACTCCTGAGCAGTTTGTCTGAAGTATGTATTGTATGCAAGTATTTGCTTTCACAGTTTTGCATCATACAGAGAGAGGAGGAAATTCTATCTTACAATCTTTTGCATAACTATAATTCCTCTGAATATTGTACAAGTTTACAATAAATAATATCAGTCACAGAGAGTATAGAAGATGAGCTGACAAATGGATGCACATTTTCTGATTGTAATAGACTACTTAATTCATAATATATATATATATTTATTATAAAGCCTAACAACTTTCAATTTTAAATATACACTTTTTTTAGAAAGTCAAAACAAAGCTGAAAGCCCCAGAACTTGAGTTTTTGAATCAGCAGAGAGGTGCATACTGTTCATACAAGAATGGTTTCCGGAGCCTGGATACAACCAGAACAATAAAATAGCTCAGCTGTGGGCTGGAATTTTTTCCAGATGCTAACATGTAAATGAGCACACCAGGCACATGATTTTACTCAGATTTCCAGCATACAGTACTGCTGAGACCAGGAGCTACCAGACCTGGAACATATTTCCCAAACTAGATCTACAGACATGAATATGTAGCATACATCCGTTATAGTAGATTCAGTGTTTAAGCTTTGAGAACTAATATATTTGCATGCTAGAGACATTTTTCTACAGTACCAATAAGAACAGTAGGTTCTTCTCACTTCCACATATTTTCCTAGGGATGCAGTATGCAAAAGAAATTCACTCAAAATACCCCCAGTAAGGCATCCCTTCTCTTTATGTAAACTGTTTGTTGTACATCTAATGCTTCAAAATTCTTAATTATTTCAAGTCTAGAAATCTAATAATGACCTGCAAAAGTGGTCGCTCTATTATATATTGCATTTAACTAAGTAGTGATTATGTTTGCATGTGCCTGGACTGTGTTTATGCACATGGCTTCATTTGTGACATTTATAACTTCTTTTGAAATTTTCATTATTCAACTACACTTCTTCCAGAATGTTTTCACAATTAAGCAAATATAATTTATAAGCCTTTTCTTTTCAATAAATGAAAAGATGTATGGGGCACAAAACAAACAAACAAACAAACAAAAAAAACACACATGATTTTATAGTAAGATGCACTTTGTTAACAATGGACAGTGAGAATATACAAAAACACAAAACCAATGGCATATACTGATATGGTAGGATTTTTCTTACACTTCTGTAGGTGAAGTGAGAGTCTGTGCAGACACTTGTTTTCCCAGAGCAGAAACATTCCTCACAGCCTTTGGGATTATTTTGCTGCAGATTGAAGAAACCTGGTTTGCAACGATCACAGTTTTCTCCTTCAACATGTTCCTGAAAATGCACGTTGGAATATATTACTTACTTTAGTTGTCACACATGAGAACCTGAGATAACCAGCTTTATACTCTCTTTTGCTCTGATGCAGGACTAAAAAGACATTTATAGGAAGCACTGTTCTTATTTGTAAATATTAGAACTATATCCTTTATAAAATGAGTTACTACACCTGCACATAAATAACAGAACACAGAATTTGGACACCATAAGATTTTTAATTCTTCTTCTGTATGAATACATGCACTTGATTTCAGGGAATAATAAAGTTTAACTCTTGTATGCTTAAGGGAGTGAAAAGGGAAGGAAGTATGGGACACATGTCAACCTTAGTTTGTACATATGGCTGATAAAATCAACATTCACAATTGACACAAACTACAGGTACACAGTATTAGTTGCAGGAGTCATTCAACATATCCATTTTTCAGTGGTCTATTCCTTAGAGCTGAATCCAGGATAAATCCTGGAAAAGGGCTGCATTTTCTCTTTCCATAACCACATATGTTTGCCAGCCAAACAGCCAGATCTGTAAACTCTTCTATGTGGAAAGCAGGCACTTAACGTACATGAAATATTCTAAACTTAGCATTTAGTAATTATGTTTTTATTAGAAAGCTTGTAACATGAAGAAAGTCCTGCTATCTTGACCAATTAATCAGTTTGTCCTATACACAAAGATAAAGCTCGTTAGAAGTATGCTGCAAAATGTTCATGATATGGCATGTGCTTAGAAATTCTCTCTATATATATTTATTCTATATATTAATAATTAATAATATATTCTCTCTCCCTATATATATATTATATATATATATATACATATGTATATATATATATACATATATATATATATATATATATATATTTTTTTTTTTTCCCAAGAAAGGCCAGAAAATTCTTTCCTTTTCAAAAGTGTTGTATACAGTTTATCTAATCCTGAAAATATTATATATAGTATGCACACAGGACAAAACTATGGGCTCCAAGTCAACAGAGAATGAAAACATTATGAAAATCCTGCCCACACTGTGTAGTCTAAGCTTGCTTGAAATATACTGCTCAGAAATAAGTTCATCAAAAGTCATTTGATAACCTTCTGGCTAAGATGTAGCAAACATGGAGAAGATAAGGCAAAGCCATGGGGAGAAAGATGCATTAAGAATAATGGGGAAATAATGGGGAAAGGGTAAAGACAAAGAAGGAGATCAAACAAAAATATAAATAGGTTTTCACCACTACTTATACATTAAAAACACATATAACAAAATATCTTTGTTCTATCTCTATGACTGTGTTGTTTCTATTCTTCCTTTCAATAATGTCATATACAGTCTGTTGAACAAACCCAAAATCTTTTTAATACTACTCAAGGCCATCAGTAACTTTTACCTTTGACACCTCATTAATTTCAATGATGGTATTTTTTACATTTTCACCAACAATCTTAGGGTTAAGCAATGTCATAGGTATGATAAAATCACCCAGCTATTCATGTGAAAAGTAACTGTGGGATAACATCTGGGAGCTTGCAGGAATACAAATGCTCTTACACAATTCTAGAAACAACAATCAAGAACTCTGGTCCTACAAGTTTCAGACCTTGCTGAAGTGCTTGGTGTGTACACATTGGGAAGGTGAAAATAAATAAATAAATAAATAAAAAGAAGAGAGAGAGCTGCAAAGCAAAAGTTTTTGTTTAAATGAAAATCTGTCCTACTCTGCAGTCATAAGCAGAGTAGGACAGCTTTTCAGTGAGTAAAACCTGTATAATTCTTCTGAGTAAATAGCAAGTTTGCTGAATAATAGACACATAAAACTCAAAGTTGGAAAAGAGATCTAACCTACCCTTCAGCCAAAGAAGCAATCTTTCTATAGACTAATGTGTTTCTTAATACTTTGTTCAGTCTAGTTTTAAATTAACAGAAATGAGACTTTGACCATATATCTTCAGGAAACTTTCTGCCTCAATCAGTGTAAAACAGGGATTACTACCTGTGCCTCACCTTTTTAGACTTCAGTTTCCTCTGGCTAATGTGGCAAAGATAACAAGCTCATGACCACTTGGTAACATTTTGGTGCTCATCCTAAGAACTTTTTCAGCAGTCAATTTCCTTAACAAGAAAACTATCTTTAGTAAATTTCAGAGCTCATTGAAATTGAAAGATGTGATTAAAAGGCAAGCATTTTTCCTCAGACCTGTTCTTAACTTGTCCAGACATCCCACTTTATTCTTCTTATGGAGCATAGCTAATCTGGTGATTTCAGGGTCCCTTTGATCATAATCCGCTTTGATTTGAATTTGAAGATTGCTAGTGAAAATAAGTTTGTATGTATCAGTATCTCAGCTATCTGCAATGGGTATCATTTTTCCCCCATATGCACTTAAAAAGCAGTTAGAGGAGTGGAAAGGAGGCAATGGATGACCACAAAGTAGGTCACCAGAAGCATGGACTCCTTGGGATAGGAACAGTATCTCTATTCTCTGTTTGTTTGGTATTACAGAAATAATGTCATAATAGTAAGAACCATTCAGCAGTAGTTATCTTGTATTTAGCATATGACATCTTCACCACTCTTTCAAGCCAGAATATAATAAACCCTGATCTTGTAGACTTGATAGCTAAGAAATTAGAACTCTGATATGGCTAGATTTTATTTTTGACAGAAAGCATGTGACTGTTACATAAAGTGAGGGTAAGGTTAATTCTCTGATTAGATTTCAGTGCTATTCAGCTGTCACACCAGAGCTTAATGAGTATATGCAGCATGAGCTGAAGGAGTGAAGTATTTCTTGCACATTTTTGTACTTAGGGACATAATGTAAGTATTTTTAAATTCACATTTCTGTCTAATTCTGTTCCTTAAAAGCTGGAAGGAAACTCCCACAAGTATGACACACAAAAACTGACCTACTGCACAGTAAATTGTCCTTTGGGCATATGCATGCTGACTTACTAAACAATGACTTACAGACCACCATTTCTAACACTTGTATTACAGTATTTTGTGAGAAGTAGATGCATGTGTTTTTAGAAGTGTTTTCTTTGGATATAATATCAATATATTATTTGCTGGAGGTGAGTAAAGGCACACAGAGAAAACCACTCCTAAACCTTCTTCCCATAAATTAAGAAATTCATTGGTTAAAACAAACAAACAAACAAACAAACAAACAACAACAACAAAAAACAGTAAATATTCTGGAGATTTCTAAGCAACCGTCCCAAGGCAAGAAAGAATGCCCTCAGTATGGAATTTAGCAAGAAGAGAGGATTAGATCCCTAATGACAACCCTTAAAATGCAACTTTTTTGAAGTCTTAATACACCATCAGTTCAATGGATTTTATTTTTTGAGGTCATATTACAGATTATCTTTAGAGCCCACAATACTTTAAACATACCATTTCTGAGTAGTGAGGAGCGGGAATTGAAAACAAACAATTCACAAGTTTCTTAAGTATCCCTTTCTTGCAGACTTATATGACAGGCAGCATGCTACTAGATACCTATTTTAATTACAGAGTACTAAGAGTACACAGGACAATCTAAGAGTTCACAGGACCAAGAACAAGTGTTCTATGAGAAGCGACTGCCACAGACTTTAACATAGCTAGGTAGGATAGTGGAACACCACTGTATGATAGAACACCAGTGACTGCAATCTTTCAATATCATTAATATCTTCTTATGGCTCAGAAGAATTAAACGTCCATACCTTACAGATGCAGAGACCTACACAAGGGTCAACATTCATACTGCCTTTCAGCGAGCAGTTGCAGGGCTGGCAGTCAGGATATCCTACATAACCCAAGGCACATCTATCACAGTGTTCTCCTGCAAAGCCAATCTTGCAGTGACAGAAACCAGGCAACATATCTATGGGAAGAGGGAAAATGCATGAGACACATTTAATTTATCATTATTGTTATCAAATATATGTGTTAGAGTGCTCAAAGCAACATCTTCCGTAGGTGTAACATAAAGGTGTTGACAGTGGGTCAACCATACATTTACTTAACTCATTATCCTGTCTGAGAGCAGCCAGAATAAAGCAAATAAGAACAGAAAAAGTGCATAGTTATTTGAATTCTGAGCTTTCAGAAATCTGAATATTAGAGGTCTTTTAAGCTGAAACTTATCCCTAAACCCTTGCATCTAACAATCCCTGGAAAAACTTCTATTAAATTGCCTAATTGACTTTGAACATGCTTTTACTTCCAGAATCCATAAAACTCTCTATCAGTTACTTGTGCATTTAGCCATGTGTAGTGTGAAATAAAACACTGATGTATGCTAAATCTGTATTTATTGCCCTTTAAATGTCATATCATAGAAAACAGCAAGTAACCATTCCCTACTCACTTTCTCCATGGAATCTGTGATTTCAATGTATCTCTAGCATATCCTACATGACAATTTTAATTCATATGCCAAAAACTGATAAGCCTATATAATATCTCTTTACAAAGAAACTGCTTTGTATAGATGAAAATCCCTATTGTCCTTCCCTGCACCATTTCCAGTTCTAATAAATTATTTAAGGAAAAGGCAGGGAATAGTGTGGACTTATAAATCATGGCAATTTTTTCAGTGTTGTTTTTAAACTATTAGTTATGTTTCCTAAGGCTTTGTTGATCTCCTGCTACTGCTAAGTCAGCACTGAGATGATACATTCAGGGCACAGTCCAAGGTAATTGTTAAGAGCTGTTTTGCAACTGCTAATGCCTAATTCAGAAATCACTAAAATCAATGTATAAGTAGAACTATTTTTTTTCTCTGTTCTGCTTTTCATTTAATTTCTACAAAATTTTATCAGTTATCTTATTGCCCATCCACTGACTATCTTGAGATCTTTCTGAACATTTTGCAGTTCTTTCATTTTTCTGTGCTAAAAGATTTTGTACTTGCAAACTTTGTCACCTTCCTACTTGTCCCTTTTCCAGGTTAAATATGAATATTCTCAGCACTTCGTATTGATCATCACTGTGAAAATGGTCCATTTATTTTCTTAACCAAGTACTCATCCATGACAGAACCTTTCTTCCTCATTCTATTACACCTTCTTTCACAGTCTTTGGTGAAGGTCTTTGTCAAAACTTTTTGAACATCAAAATCCAATATTAATCAAAATAGATTTAGGTCCCATATTCATTGACTCCTTCAAACAGAGTAATAAGGCACACTGTCTTCTACAAAAAAAAAAAAAAACAAAAAAAAAAAAAAACAAAACAACAACAAAAAAACTGCTCTGGAGTTTAGCCCATTTTAGCTACAGGTTGTTAATCATATAAATCCTTTATTTTAGTTCTACTGATTTGTTTGATACAGAAATCAGACCTCTGAATTTTAGTTTCCTGGAACCCTCCACCATTCTTTTAGTAACTTGATAAACAGTTCATATTTATATAATATTAGCTTAGGTTTTAGAAAGTACTATAAATTATATAATATAAGTTATATTATATAATGCTTCAGCAACTTCATTTTTAATTCTGCCCCAAAGCCATGGATAAATATAATATATGCCTGATGAATTTTTATTATTATTCATTTATCAGTTTGCTCTGACACTGACACTTCTGAGACATTTATTCCAACTTGTACCCATGAACAAAGATACTCAAGTGGGAAATTCCCTGAGCTCTTCTATTCACTGATGCAAAGAATTCGTCTATGTCCTTTTCTTTCTTGAGATCTCCAATTATAATTGATTATACCTTAATCATATTTAACTATTACTGAATTTCAGTGTCTAGCAGTCTTTTAGATTCTGATTTATCTGAAGTTTTTCTTAGCAACATTTAAGCATTTAGCAAAGTATTCCTAATATTTTAACATGTGACTAAGTGCATGACCTTACAGAATTTGTCACAATTTATGTCCTTTACTATTATCCCCTGTTGGATAATTATAATTTTATTTTTTTTTTCAGGGAGATTCTTTTCAGCATTTAAATTGATTTTTTTTTCTAGTTTAGTTATGTTGCTTGCATCATTTAGAATTAGAAGAATGCATCTTCTCTGAGTGTCTAATAGGCAGGCTTGCCAGGCTAAGGCTAAGAATCTTTGGATTGTTCTTTTTGATTTTATTTTTAAAAGATTCCTTGTTTTAATTAATTTGTTCTTTAGGGAGGCCTTTTCACTCCTACAAGGATGTAGAATTTGAAGGCTCTTCAAGAAACAAGTTTTAAAACTCATGCATAAATACAGAGTTGCTTCCCTTTTTACAGTTTCTCTAACTAGATTTTTGAAGAAGCAGTCACCTATAGGAGTTTGATATTATATTATTTGTTAATCTGTACGGCGATAAAATTCAGTCTGTCTTCTCTAACACTGTCACCTCTTTGATCTTCTGTAGCACATCATATTAACTGTCACCTTCTTGATCTATCCTAATTACATATGAAGCTTCAGTACATGAAGTCTGTTACTTACTATCACTAAACCATGTGCTCCATAGGTTTTGATGCCTATGGCCCAGCTGCTTTCCAAATTTCCAAGTGACCCTCTCAGCTAGCCACTTTTTTTCAGTGTCCCATCAAGAACCTTCCTTTCTTCTCTTTTCTTTCTCTGCAACTCAGGAAAAGAGACCAGGATTGGAAACTCCGCTGTCACCAGCCCCCTTTCTTATGCAGTATGTACCATAGTTGACATTCATCTGTTAAGAGACTTCACGTGCCACACCAGAGAGAGAGGAAACTGTGGAGACTTCTAGCAATCATATATTCTTTCAGCTCTTATGTGACATGGTAAGTCCATATTTCTTATTTGGCTCAGTGTCCTCTTTAATTTACAACACTATCATGCTGGCAGGATCTAGGCTCTCATTTCTACATAGCATGCAAATTCCTGTCAGTGTCTCCCTGTTTACCTTTTACCAAGCCTCTGTAGTGCTCATTATGTCAACAGGGTAATTACATTCTGATTTAGGGCAGGTGTTTCAGGTCTTTTGTGGATGTTGTTTTAAAGAACTAACATTTCAGTAGAAGTACATCTTATGCTTTAGGTCTATTTCTTCGTAGGCCTTGTTTGAATAGGGGTTTATTTGTTGAAGCTGTTCTTCTCTGTTTTCTACCTGAATATTATCATTTTCTGTCCTATCTTTGAGTGTACACAGGTTTTAAAAGTTCATCCTAGAGGATGAGTCATCTTGAAATACAAGCTTTATCAATCAGTTTCCTCACAGCCTACGAGTCTACACAAAATTCATGCAAAAGCACGCATCAGATCCTTGAAAAAACTTGCAATCCAAAGTCTGGCCTTGGCATTCTCAGTCCTGTTCAACAGCGTACATACCCCAAAAATAATCTCATGGAAGTCAGTGGGACTGCTTGCTAAGCAAAGCACTATGGAAGCTGAATAAAGATCAAAATGTCTGAACCTTATTTATCATACAATGTCTGAGAAAGTTTTTCAGCAAAAATAAAGACCAGTCATTGGGATTATATTATACATAAAGAGGTAGCAGGGAAAAACTTCAGTACATGATAGCATCTAAATTATGAAAATCTGCAAGTTTCCAAACTTCACAGATCTTACGAGTACTTAAAAGACAATTAAAATAGCTATTTGTTAAAATACAGCCACTACATTTTAAAACAAGAGTATTGATTTACTGAGAAAGCCTAATTACTGGAGTCTAGAGTAGTTCAGAATGTATGGATTCCATCTTCACTTCTGAATGGACAACTGCAAGTGATCACAGTGTCAGCAGTGGTCAAATTTACCTATTATTATGACTGACTGAACATGGGTGCACAAGTTTGTTTTAAAATTCAGTGCATTCTTGCCCGTCAGTTACAAAACCTGGCAATGTTTTTATCAGTTTATTTTATCAATACCATAATTTGTAAACATACCATTGACTTACTGTTTCTAACATTTTTCCACATTACTCATGAGAATACCGTATAAGGTTGCTATGAAAGAACATTTGAAAAGCATTCTTTGGGACTCAAAACCAAAAATATACAATACAATTTAGAATAATAATCTTTCATTATAGAATGATTGGTAAAATATATGAGGACAAAGTTATATTAAGCTAATCAAAATGGAAATTATAGATGTTTAAAATACAGAAATATTTCTTTTTCTCCAGAAACAATGCTTAGTCAATTATAAAGTGATTCCTTTATGCCCTTTTCTTATCTACCCAAGCCTGATGGAGCCTTTTAAATCCTCCCATTGCACTTCATCTATGTATGATACTTGTTACAAAGCTCCATTTTAATTGTTACGTACCTACAGTATTGAAACACATAGAGAATGTACAGCTTTTATCTTTACTTTCATTGAGAATTGTTCACAGCGACTTTATATCCCTGATGATTACCATATTTCCATTTTAGTTTAGGCATTTTAATGTTCCAGACTGGGTTGCTTACCAAACTTCTAAGAAATATATTCCCATCTTACACCAAGCAAACAATTTCTCCTTAAACAACCAGCCAGCAAACTCTGAGATCTATTTCAACCAGCCCAGTGTGTATTCATTCTGGTTCATAGGTGAATAAATAGATTTCCTCAGACAGATTATTCTTTCCAGCCTTTCCTTTATAAAGGTTCCCTGGTGCTTCAAACCCAACTGTGGCTGAGGGTGAGGAGTATACAGAGTAAAAAGAATTTTATCAGGGTATTGCACATAAATTTGTTAGTATTAGAGAACACTCTAATGTGCTTAAAAGCAACAGGCCTCTAACCAATTTTAGACAAATGAATGGAGTGTCAGGAAGATCAGGAGAACTTTGTTACAGCCAGGACAGAAAAAAGATGAGTTTTAGTTTTGTGAAAAATAAATAAATAAATAAATAAATAATGATAATAATAATAATAGTAATAATAATAATAATAATAATAATAATAATAATAATGAAACATTCCTTGATTTATTAGAAAGACACAGTAAACTATCTTTAGATTAAATGAGTGGAAACAATAGTGAAATAGCTAGAAAGGAAAGAAGGGGTCCAAGCAGGAGCTTGATTCCCTTCCTAGAGACATCTAGGAAAAGGAAGAGGCAAGAGAGGAATTTGCCAGCAACAAGACCAGAGGATAGAAAAGGCAGACAGAGATACATGGAACAAGGAGTTAAAGCACAGTACCACAAAATTCTGTGTAAGATGTGTTGAATGTAATACATCTGCATGGATCTTGCTTGGAATTTGGAAGTACCACCCATCATCAAGCCAGTCAGATTTAGAAAGTATAAGCAGATGTGCAAAGCAAATATGAGGGGGTTTAGATCTGTTCATTACTCAGAGGCCAGAATAAGACATTATGAAAGCTCCTAATGACACTGTTACTGACAACTAAACAAGATGGAAAAGCATCATTATCTTTTTGCTTCCTTATTAAATGACAGGCTGAATGCCTATCTATTAACTGTTTTTCAGCTGTCAGGCCCCTGCAGAATGACCCTTACAGTGGTTAGGACTGAAGGTGTGAAAGGAAAGGCTGTAACGGTAACAGACAGGAACCCAGAGACCAGACAGACTTGTTAAACACACAGGTGGGACACTGAATTTCTTTGAATTAATCCTTCTTCCATTTCAAAATTGTAGTCTCAGTATTTTACAAAAGCACTGAATGTCTGTAGTGGAAAATGTTTGAATAAAAGTTGTCCTATTTAACAGTATAAGAGTTTGCTTTATTTTGTGAAGCCTGCCATCTGTAAACTCTCCACTCTCTCCCACAGGTTTGATAGAGACATCACACGGTCTTGCTGTGTTTTTCTACCTTTGGGATGCATCTCTAATCTGCTTCCATGGTCTTTCCTATCCATCTGTGTGACAAAATGTATGGGGTGCAGACTACAAGGCTTT
Source organism: Netta rufina (assembly GCF_964035555.1). Classification (NCBI taxonomy): domain Eukaryota; kingdom Metazoa; phylum Chordata; class Aves; order Anseriformes; family Anatidae; genus Netta; species Netta rufina. The sequence goes on along the minus strand of NC_140125.1, from coordinate 82,301,024 downwards.
GGCAGTGAGGTAGGGCTGGGGCTGTCCCATGCCAGACACAGCCAGTCCCAGCCCACTCCAACAGCCCCACTGCTGTGCATGGCTGGGCCCAGCAGCCATTGGTGGGCACCTTGGGGAAGACTTTACTGAAGACTCACTAAAATGAGGCAGAGGAGTTGGGAATAAAGGAGTGTGGGTGAGCCTGGGGCATGGAGCTGTTTTTTTTTTGTTTTTTTTTTATTATTATTATCTTTGTTCCTCACTACTCAAACCTACTTAAATTGACAACAAATAAAACTGTTTTTCCTCAAGTCAAGTCCGTGACCGTAATTGGTAAGTGATCTTCCGGTCTTTTCTTGACACATGAGATTTTTCATCTTATTTTTGACCCCATCCTGTTGAGGAGGGGGAGTAAGAGAGCAGCTAGGCAGGCAACTGGCAGCTTGTCATGGTCACCCTTGCACAATATACCACTGTGACAGTAATCAGGCAGCATCATTGTATCTAGAAACTTTAGTTCTATGAACTGATATATTCAGTATGTGGTTGTTATAGTATAGTTTTCATTGATCTCTATTTCAGGAAAAAGATTGCTACGATATCTCATCAACAGATATTAATATAATTAGCCCAGTAAAAACACCTCTTAAGAACTGACCTTCAGTTTTGTTGTCTTCCTACAATATTTTCAGAGGCTGGTCAGCAAAAGGACCAGAACCGTACTGCAATCAATTGTTTCCAAAGCACAAGAAATAAATTTATAATCTATTTGCAGATAGCTTTTTTCAGGGCTATGGTTAAGAGCTTGTAATCCTACATAAATAAGATGGCACATAAATATGACACCTTTCAAGCAGATTTTTTCTAGGTTTCAAATGCAAATATGTATGGCAAAGAAAAGAGATGAAGAGATTATGATTGTACTAGCTTTAATCTCTACTGTAAAAGAATAAAGCTCTTTAAAGCCAAAATTCTCTAATATTCCATGGAGAAAACTCTCTCAAATGTACTCATGTTTACAAGCCATGAATATAAAGGAAGCCTCAGAAAATTTGGGAATATAAAATTATTTTTTTTTTGCATGAGTAAACTTAAAAAATATCTCCTGTGATTTTTTATTTTTTCTTTAAGAGATAGCACAGGGAAAGACAAATAAAATTCAGCTTTTCTTTGACCACTGCTGATTTATATTTTTATTATGACCGGTTTTATGTCATTATCTTTTGGGGATCTTACCTCCTTCTGCATGTTTCTCATCTTTGACACAGTTTTCATGTAAAGACCCATTTGGATCACAGGAACAGGGCTGGCATGGATCTGGGCTATCTGGCAATACCTATAAAAACAGAGATTACTAAACAAAGTCTTACCTTTAGAGTTTGTACTATAACAAAAATGGGATGGTTGCCTAACTCAGCTCATGCAGTCTAGATGTTACTGTTCCATTTTAGATTTCTGTTAGAAACATGTAAGTAATTTTGATACAATTGGGTTTTCAACTAAAACAAGTGAACAGGTAAATTGATAATAATGGACTCTTGTATCATTGAAAGCAATAATTGTAATCAAGTAGATTTTAAACTGTCACTACCTAAAGTAACATTGGGAAACAGTTCAGTTTTTCTGGTCAACATCCTTCAAACAACTAACTGAATTTAGTTAGTAACTAAACAAAAAGGAAAAGTGAAGAAAAGTGAACAATAGACAATGGAACAATTTCCTTTCATTCTTGAAAAGGTTATCTCAGACAAAAATGTCTAATACAAAACTGGGGATATAAACTAGAATCCTGCATAAACTACGTATATCTATATACTCTACATATATTTTACAAACATAGAGATATAATCCCTGCTAGCTGGATGGTAACCTGATTCAGATGAAAAATTCAAGTAAGTTCCCTGTTGCTGAAGAGATCATCACTCCTTTTCTACAAGCTCTAAGGCTAAAAAAAACAGTGTATCAGGAAGAATGTAATTATTGTGATTTGCTGATGCTTTCTGTGTTTGAGGAGTGAAAAGCAATCAGACTAAAGGCCATGATTTACTCAACTGAAACTATACAGACAAGTATCAGGAATTTAAGCACATACTAATAGTGTAGCTATTTAAAGCACAGGCACAGCCCATATTGTCAGTACAACTTAATGTAATGTGCATCTTCTGACAGCTTCATTTTAGATGAAAATACAACCCTATATGCTGAAATAAAAAAAAATAAATATATATATATACATTGCACTAAAAATGAAAGGCATTCATGAGACACTATAGAATTTCAGCGGTTATTTATTACATTTAACAAATAAAATTTATAGACCCTCTTTCTCCAATATCAAATATCACAATATTTCTTTGATCATTGATAATACATCTTGGAATTCATTACTGAGGGAAAACTTCTGTTTACAAGACCACATCCTCCTTTTCAACTATTTCAACTGAAATATTAGCTGGAGGCCCTGACCTCAAGTACATTCCTTCATATCAACACAATTCAGTTTCATATTTCTGTGAACATTAACTTTACAGATTTCCAGCTGTGAATAGGAACTACTTCACTGTCAGAATTAGAAGTTAACCTAATGGCAGTCCAAACTATGTCATCTCTTTTTAATAACTTAACTCTCCAAGCTGATGTGATGGCTTGAACACAAAGAATTACAGTGAAGTGACAACAGAACGTGCATTTACCCCTTTAGGTCTGAAGTAACCGTCAACACAGGTTTCACAGTTTATGCCATCAGTGTGCCTTGTACAATTAACACACACTCCACCCCCAATGTATTCTCCATGAACATTCAAACTCTGATTTTTGTCTGCCACATTCTGATCATAGTAACATTCCTCAGTCTTCCCATGACAGTTGCATGCTAAAAGAGAAAGAACTGTATTAGCAAAGATTTTATGGCTGTTACTAATATATTAAAAACAGTCTTTCACAGAATCAACATTTTGTCATTTGTAGCATGTACAATAGAACAGGTAACACATTCAAACATTAATTCCCTACTTCAGCTACAAAAAGTCTAGTAACAAATGCAGCCTGGAGTTCTGTAGATTGATTTTTTTTCCTGATATTTTGTCTCAGATAGTATGGAAGTGGACACGTATAGTCTAAATATTTTTATTTTTTTTTTCTTCTCTGTTTTATTTTCTTCTGAGTAAATTGATAGTCCAGAAACCTTTTGGTAGCACACACATATGGTTTATGAAACAGGAAATTTAAAACACAAGAGGAATCGTAAGAAAAATAGCAGAATTGTGCATTAAATTAAAATAATTTCCTTGAAAGCTAAAAGATATCCTAAAAGCATTTGTTTTTCACATACGCATATAAGAACTGGGTCAGAACAAAAGAGATTCCCAGTCTTAAAACTATTTGAGAAGTTCAGACCTGAGCTCTTAGACTCTAGAGCCACATGTTAAACTTATAATCTGTTGCTGTGAAAATTCAATTTTCAATTTCCATATAAAGAGAAATTCAAAGCTCATCAGCATTGTAGGGAGTCATTCACCTGACACTTGAACCAGGTCCTGTGGAACTATTTGCACCATGAAAGTACAACAATTCACTAAGGGTTTAACAGGGCATAATAAATGTCCCTTAAAAATTAAACATGAAAATAAATAGACTCTGGTTTGATTCCAGAGTGCATTCCAGTGCAGACAGTCTCCACAGAAACAAAGACCTCTGCAAACAGACTTTTCAGGACACAAATATGTACTTATTACTTTTAATATGGGGATATCTTTTTTGTTTTTAATTAATTTTTAACCACTCCTGGTAAGAATATAGCTGCAGAAAAGAATAAACACTTACATCTAATGAAGCCCTTATGTTTGAAAATATACGTGATACATGTTTGAAAATATAAGTGAAAATATAAGTGATATAAGTGAACTACCTTTGGAAGTAAGGTGTTAACATTCAATTATAGCTATCCTTACTACAGTAAATCTGAAAAAGAAATTCCCACCCTGTGGGGATGGTGATATTTCAAGATATGTTTTCATTGCATGCTGGAAAACTGGATACATCTGGTTTTTATGTTTTTTGTTTGTTTTTGTTTTTATTTGTTTGTTTGTTTGTTTTTCACTAAGAATATAAGAAACTCAAATCCCATTTTGATCATGTAAAATATTTTTTTTCATTTAGGCTGCACATTAAACTATGTAAAAGTGCCCGGTTACACATAAAAAATCATGTTGTTAAAGTTTAATATAATGAACAAAAATGTAAAAAAATATATACTTATATCAGAATTCAGTCCTATTATTTTATCAAAACAAAAGCAACATAAATATAACCATTAAAAAAGGAAGTCAAAACAAACTTTTTTAAGCATACTACACCAAAAGCAGCATGTTACACTGAAATATTCTGAGTTCAATAAAAGTACAATTCTACACGTAAGTTTTCTATTGACTTTTTTGAGTCAGCCAGCCTAAATAAGAAAACAAGAACTGATTCATAAGCAAATGTGGTAAAAAAAAAAAAAAAAAAAAAAAATTTGCAAAATCATTTAGGACTCAATTTCAGTTTTCTCCAGCAGCTACAGTAATCTTGTTCTGTCCTGCTTTCAACTTACGTTCACATTCATGCTTAACCAGGAAAGTCCCAGCATGCCAAGGTTTCTGATTGAAACCCGGACAACACCGATCACATGTCTCTCCACACGTGTTGTGCTCACACTGGCAGATGGATTTCTAATTTAAAAGAAAAACAAATATTTACAAAACGTGATGATTTGAAGACTCTGCCCGTGTACATAATCTGCATTCCAATTCAAATTATGAAAACATTAGCATTAAGAATGACTATACTCTGTAATTCCTTTGTTTACTCATTTTTACTCATTTTACTCATTTACTAATATATTAAAAACAGTCCTTTATCCTTGTATCCTTTATCTACCTATCGAGAGGCAGAAGTGTGTGTTTAACCTTAATAGTTCCATTTTAAGAAAGCAGCCATGGCGCAAAAGAATTCGGCTACAGAATCCTGGGAGAATCCAAGAACATAAGAGAATCTATTTCCAACCGACTGAAGCAGGGAGTAGGGAAGAATGAAAGTTCACCAACACAGCAAATAAGCCAAAGTGCTAGTAGCTCTCAGATACAGCTTCACATTACAGGAAAACTGACCCGATAGCTAGCTTATGCTAGAAGGGGTGAGCCAATTGCTGCCCTTCCCTGAGATGCAGCAATCTGCAGCTGCAGGGTGAAATCAATTCTGTTGGCTGATCCCATAAAAATAGTCATCTTTTCTTTTACCTTTATTTTTTTACTGGAGGAGTCAACTCATCTTGTAACCTTCTAACTGCACAACTAAATTGTAGTTGTAGGGCAGCAGGAGTTGTTTTTAAACTAACAGGATATGAGAGCAGGACCACCACCCTTTCAGTGGCACTTGGGTTCCTCAGAAGATTGCCTTAGTCCCAGCATGAAAATATTGCTGTAGGCACATATAAACTCTCTGAGCCACAGAAGAAGCACGGGAAAGAAAGAAACCGTGGGTTGGGGAAATTAAGAACACAAATTGCCTTCCCAGTAGTCTTTCACTAGAGGGGATTCTCTGTGGTCCTTGTGAGCCCACTCAAGGTCAATGCAGCCAGCTAACCTAGAGAGATTTCTATGGCTTACCACACAAAACATGGATTTTGCAAAACAAGGTGAAGTTAAGGAGTGCTTCAGAACAGCAAGGCAGTAAATTCATGCAAGTTTATTCTCTTCACTGGTAGAGGAAAAATTAATTGTGATAACAATTAAAGTCACAATGTTTTACAAGCCAAAGCCCCCCTGTTTTAGTATGGCTCAGTCTAAACAGTATTCCTGGAGAGCTAAACCAAATACCCCAAATCTCTTAAGGCTTCAGTTGTTTCACTTATTATATTTTTCATACTGATTAGACAATAAATATTTGTCACCTGCAAAACAAAACACCGCACTTGTCCAAATGTGTTTGTATCTAGTAGCCAAACTACATGAACTGAAGTCTACCTTCATCTAATAGCATTTATTTTCTGAGGTAGGCCCAGTTCTAACACATGGTAATGAAACAATGCTGATGTTTGATAACTAAGACTATCTGAAACAACAGTACATCACTTGCTATGTAAATCATCACAGAAAAGGATTGGAAGGATTAAAGCAAGGAATTTGTAAAATTTTTACAAGGATCCACAGAAATTGCTTAGAACTGTAAATGTATTCTTTGTAAGATTTCTTTCATTTTTTTAAATCAGTTCCTATGCAATTGCTTAATGTCATCAATCAAAAAATATTTTTTTTTTGTTCTATAATACAAAGCTTCTACTTGAGTGACTAGCATAAGAAGAGATCCCACAGTATGGCACATCAGTAATAATTGTAGATTACAAATTCTGTATTAGAGATGATGTGTGCATTCATATGTATAGATTTGTACCATCAATAACAAATTATATTTCTGTATTTCAATTATATTGGCTATGAGTTTATTAATGGTGTAAAAAGAAAGCTACTTGTTTGGAATAAATTATAAATGGTTCATGATTTTCTAGACTAGCTTGATTGATCACTCAATTAATATTTCACGCATAGTAAATGCACCATTCTAGAGCCATCATTTGTTTGCAAGTATTGATTAAATACTTGATGGCTATTTAGGAAACACCTTTATTAATACCAAAAAAAGAATAATAAAAACTGACTCTTAGTGCTCACCTACACAGCTACATAACATTACCCAAATTTCTGTTTTTTCCTAGGAAACTTTGAATATGGTCTGAATTATCTGAAACCTATTTTTTTCATTTCAGAGAAAGCCTCTCCTGACATTGCATGAATGCTTATTCTTGTTGCCAGCACTATTACATCCTAGTACTGCTGTTCTTGTAGGTGAAAGAGAGACAGAAATTATCAGAACTCTGAGGAATATCAAGAATTTTTTTCATGTTCTACCTCGTGAATAAGGCACGTTAAAGAAAAAAGAAAAAAGAAAAAAAAAAAGAAAGAAAGAAAGAAAAGAAAAATACATACATTGGTCACTGGATCAAGTGGACAAGCCTTTGCATGGCCTGAACATATGCACATGCCACCAACCGAGATATCTTTTATAGAATAGTAATACTGTAAGACAAAACAGAAATTGATTTGCTAAGTGGATTATAAAATGCAGGTGCCAATGTACAGAATTCATTTCTGTTGACAAAACTGTCGGGTCCTCTTCTATTTCTTTTTTGATCTATCACAAATATAGCATAGAGTGTAACCCAAGCTATGTCTTGATCAACAGATTCAAGCTTAGTGAATGAAATAAATTGGCACAGTTCCATTTGTTTGAAGTCACAAGAGCCATGTCAATTTATACACAGCACACACCAAATATAAGCAGAGAAAAAGGCTATATGCACGCTGGATAATGAAAAGTCAAATGCCGTAGAATTATCTCCCTTCAGAAGACATGAAAAGGAGGAGGCATGACGATGGTGAGAAGAGAAAGACGAGAATAAAAGCTCAGACAAGAACACCTTTGTTTACCTTAGCTGAGTAATATTTGAGAATTCTCTGTAAAAAGAACTGTTTTTCATTGCTGGCCTTCTGAATGACTAACAATGATTTTTCTTTACTAAAATTTAAATAACATTTGACCTATTGCTCTTACAGATGACTATTTCTAATTTTCTTTGGTGGGGATTAATACCTCTAACCAGGAAGGAGAACAGAAAGGCATTTATAATCATATATTATCACATCTTTGTAAAGTGAATCTTGTATGCCAACTTGTCCACTTTCATCTGTTTTGGTGATGGTCCAGTAACGTCTTAACAATTTGCTAGTCAAAACAAACATATGCCATTTTCAAATTTTGCTTTCCTCCGTTCAGCCACTTTTTCAGATCATTAACAAATATATCAAACAAAGCAGAAACTCACATAACTCATGATTCACATTTAACTATATAGAAAAGATATCATTTATGGCTACCTTTTGTTTCCTATTTTTTGGAATAGTGGCTTGTCTACTGTATTCTATAGGAAAAGCCAGGAAAGGATGGCAAGTTTCAATTGATCCTTGTTCCTTTGAAAATGTCTCTAAAAGGCTTCATGTTCTAAAAGACTTGCCATAAAGAAGCTATTTTTCTTTCTTGGTTTGAGAAATCTATGGATCATTCTGCACTAGCTTTTAATGAGTATATGGTGATGTTTAATATGTGAACTGGAATCTTAAATATTCCATTTTTGTGATTCTGCTCACTTAGAATCAGATTATTAAACGTGTACTCTCACATAAACATTGATTTCCATGATTAGTGAGGTGTGCAATAACTGCTCTCAACTGGAAGCATTTCTAGGTTTACAGTACAAAACAGAATGCCAAATTCCAAACTTTCAGAAATAGCCAGTACCCTATGTATTTGGAGGAAGGAATGAAAACTAGAAAAGTGGAACAGAAGAAGCAAATTATCTTCTTTACAGCTATCCACTGTTGATAAATTAAATATCTTAAATATGTTAAATATGTTGATAAATAATTAAAGCTGAGAATAGCAGTAATCCTCCTGTATATGAGGACTTACTGTAGTGACATTCAATTCCCCAAAAGAAAAATAAGATTAACAGACAAAAAAAAAGTGAGCAGAAAGGAAAAATGTGGAAAGGTATGCATCCTGTACAACAGCTTTTAAGAATGCCTCAGAGCATTCTTAAATGAGAAGAAAACAACAACAAAAACAAACAAACAAACAAAAACAATAACATGCAGCTTTTGAGCAGCAGGAAGACAGACGTATGGCATAGGAAGAAAGTATGGATTGTGGAAAAACAGAGGTCAGGATTGTGCATGCATAAGTAAAAGTGAAGAAGATGGGTACAGTGTAAGTTTGAGTGCTGCATCTAATCTTTTAAGCTAAAATAGGATCTAAAATTTTACTGTTATCAACAGCCATATAACATTGCAAAAAGTGTTGTATTCAGGCACTACTGCGACTAATAGTACCATTACTAGAAATAACACTCAAAGAAAGTGTTCAAGGAATGTTAAAGGCAGCAAAGGATTGAACAGCAGAGGAGGCAAGAGGACATTATCTAAGAGAAGTCATTTGCCAATTACCCATATCAGAATAGTTATACTAAAAGGAGCTTATGTTAATAAACATGTTCTTTATGTTAATAACACCATTAAGTAGAAAATGTAAAACTGTGACTTCTGCTATAGAGAAGATAACAAAATGTTGTGAAGAGAAGGGAATCTGCTACTTATGACCACAACTTTGACAGATGACAAACAGCTACTCATCATCTTCCAAGATTTCCTATGCCAAGCATAGTTAAGTACAGCATTTCTAAGTGAACTACACATGCATTTCTACACATGCATTTCTACTATCTTGCCAGAACTTACCCTCCTTGTAACAATGGGATCAATTTCATTGGGATCTTTGTGTGCAAACATCATTAAATCAGCATTTAGTGTCCGTATCCTCTGAAATCTCAGGCGAATAAAACGAGCAGAAGTGAACTCCAGCAAAGCACGTGAAGGATCATCAGCACTAGGCCGTCCATTGATTAGAGAAGTATGAATCTGAAGACAGAATTATTAAAGCAATACGGAATTAGATTACAGTGATGCTGACATGATTATGTCAACAGATATCAATAAAGCCACTGTGTGAATGCATTTGAAAATGTAAAATACCTTCATCCTTTCTAATGCAGATCTCCCTACAAAAAGTTTTCCAACTACCCACTGATCCCTTTTGAGCAAAGGAAAGTCATCAACTACAGAAAAGAAAGTTAAAAAAAACAACAACAAAAAAAAAACTTCACAAAACAACAAAGCCCTACTATAGTGTCCATGCTGCTGGCAAATCATTCCTCCTCTTCTAGCCTGAAATAAATATTTTCAGGTATTGAGCAACTGAAGGGCTCAAACATTTGGAGTTAAAGGAATGGATATTTGGAATGGGACTCAGAATTCAACAGGGATCAGTTTGCACATCTTAGAGAAGTTGTTATCAAAAGACTAGAACTAGGTGTTTTCTAAAGACAGGGTAACTTTTGAAATATTGAAAACAACAACAGCTGTATGAGATAAAATAATCATTTATTAGCATCTCCCCTTTCCCATTTACAGTTTGTCATTTCCTTTGAATCTTGTTCTCAGGAAATTGAAGTAATTTTCTGGGTTGCAACAGTTGTCACCTAGTCCCTAAGAAAAGCCTCTATCATCTCTGAAAATTCTGTTCAATATTTGTTTTTCCAAAGATCCTACCAATCTCTGCTTACACCATGGTTTCAGTAAAGATTGTCCCCCCTTTCTTTGCCTGTCCTATTGTAAACATTAGAAATTTGGATAAGTGTGCCCTGTGACTCTGGTCACAGCACCCAGGGCAAGGCAACAAAATCAGGCAATCTTCTTCCCCTCCAGCCAAGATGAACCCTTTCTAACTGACCATGGAATAACACACACTACCTGTTAATCAACAAAATAAAACAGATGGGCTGCTACAGAAACATTCTTGGAAAAGGTCTATGAGAAGAAAAATGTCAGGTATAGCAAATATTGTTAATGAGCACCTAGGGGGAGGGAAGAAAGAAACCTTTAATTTTCCTGTATTTTGAAGTGTTAAATTTTAATTGGGGCATTTTTATTATAGGCCAGCACACTGAAAGATGTTCTGATGTTGAGCCAAATATGCAGAACATTAGAATGAATAAGAGAATTTTTTATTATTTGTGATGGATATGTTGTGCACCTCACCTCAGTGCTCCGAGTGAAAGGTCAGGCTACCCAGCCATTTTCTATCATTGAACATGATCACATTGCCACTGTTTTAAGCAAACAGCTGCATTCAGAATGCCAGCTGGTACTCACTCAGCAGTGGCTACCTCACACTGAGGAGAGAAACAGCAAATCTACTGCTCCCTGCAAAGCAGTAGCTCTTCCTTTCCTGTATTTTTTTTTTGCAGGACTGGATAGAAGGCTTATTGAACAGCTGTGGTCTTGCACTGGCTATGTGATACTATTAACTCACTTATTTTCACTACCAACAGGGTAACACTAAACCTCATCACTTTCAGCATCCTGTTCCATTGTATCCACAGGTACACAAAATCATTCTGAGCCACGTTGCCAGGAGCGACTATCAGTCACATCCTGCCTGAATATGAATCAGCACCTCTAGGCTTTTGCCAGATTATCTCCAGGAAGAAGTGATATTGCTGCCTCCTCCTGAGATCCTAACAGCACTCTCACTTCAAGCTCTGACTCGATTTCGCTCCTGACTACAAGTAATTAAATTAAAGGAGACAAACAGAATAAAACACTATCAAAAAGACAGGGTACAAACAAATATTATACTAAAACCCTAACATGAATTAAGGAGGAGCTCCTGAATGAGAAACGTCTGGCTACAAGTTGGACAAAAGCACATGGTGAGCAAGACAGCCAACTGCTCAGGTCACCAGTGAAGAGAGAGAGGTAAACGTGTGGAAAGTAAACCTCAAAAGAAGCATGGAGATTGTGGCAAGAGGGCCAGTGGAAATTATTAGATCTTTCCTAAAGAACCAGAATTTAGTATGAACAGATGCCTAAAACTTCTCTGCATAACATTAATCTGTGGGCAGGGAAATCTTCCCCTCTCTCCCATTTTTTTTTTCTATATCATCACTCCCTTCCTTAAACAGGATCCAACAAATTTCTTTCTTACGGTTTGTTTGATACAAATCTGGGCTATGGTGTAAAACAGTAGAATACTAAAGACTGGACTTTGATATTTCTAGCCTAGAAATATCTAGAAATATCTTCTATTATATATCTTCTAAGAGAAAGAAGAGGTATACCCAAAGTAGTGCTGAAATATTCCGTTTCTCACCCTGTAATGGCAACAGCACCATGGCTTTAAGCAGCATGGCAGTCTGCCTATCTTGTCAAAATAGAGAGAAAATTTGTGTTGGGGTGAGGGAGAAATATGCAAGTAAAAACCCATGTAATGTTCTAAGTACCAAGAGAGAATTAAGAATATGAATCACAGACACAGCTTGACCCCAAATGACACAGTTGACAAATAGCAGTCACATATTTTGATTTATATTTTTAAAAGAGAGAGAGAACTAATTTAGTCTTAAGGCACTGTTGGGGAAAAAATCTTGGAGTAATAGTTTTACAGAATTAAAATATTTACTTATTGGGAAAAAAAAAAAAGAAAAAAAAAAAAAAGAAGAAGCTTATTTTTCAAAATAGAATCACAGAATCACAGAACTGTAGGGGTTGGAAGGGACCTCGAAAGATCATCGGGTCCAACCCCTCTGCCAAAGCAGGTTCCTCAAAGCAGGCTGCGCAGGTAGGTGTCCAGACAGGCCTTGAATAACTCCAGAGAAGGAGACTCCACAACCTCCCTAGGCAGCCTGTTCCAATGCTCCGTCACCCTCACCGTGAAGAAGTTCTTTCGTATGTCAGTGTGGAACTTCCTGTGCTCTAACTTGCAGCCATTGCCCCTTGTCCTATCCCCACAAACCTCTGAGAAGGGGTTGGCTACATCCTTCTGTCCCCCATCCCTCAGATATTTATATACATTGAAGAGATCCCCTCTCAGTCTTCTCTTCTCCAGGCTGAACAGACCCAGGTCTCTCAGCCTTTCTTCATAGGGAAGATGCTCCAGGCCCCGTATCATCTTTGTGGCCCTCCGCTGGACTCTTTCCAGGAGATCCCTGTGTTTCTTGTACCTGGACAAGAAACAGACACCCCCTTTTTACAAGGTGCCATGGATCAATCTATTTGGCATGGTGAAACTAACAAAGAAAAAAACCTTTCATTTATATTGTCTTTCAAGCTTGTGCTTAAATGTTTCACAATTTCATCTTAAAACAACAAATAATTTGTCATAATTTCTGAAACGCAGCTATGTCCTGCATGAAATGTGGCACATGTTCAAAAGTATACACCAAAATAACACTGAGATTAGGAAATTAAAACTGGATAGTTTTACCAAAATTAATCCAAAGGGAAATGTTTACACAGGCAAAATTAATTACTGTCTCTCCTACTCTCAACATCTGTGATGAAATCACTAATTTCTCCCTAGAAACACTTAGAATCAACTAAGAGTGTCCAGCTAAGTTGTTCCTACTCCCTGAAAAGAGAGGCAGGAAGAAACCAAGAGTATTTTGGAAACATCTGTCATTAATCAGAAACGGTCTAAATTTTAAATAACTTTTTTATTTTTTTAAGGGTATGACTGTTTCACCATGAGACATCACTTAGTTTTTCAAGAGCTTACTTTCTCTCCTTACCTCCCAGAACAATCCTGCACCTATTTGTAAGATGCTGTTTGCACAATAGCAAGTTTGCAGTCAAGAAAATGACATGTCCCTTATTCTCAAAATGTTTTTGAATTAGATCTGAAAAATATTCCAGTGAACAAAGTCCTCGATAACTGTCTATCGTTATGTCATTCAGGCTCATCATAATATAGCTCTGAGTCCTGAAGAGACTAGTCTCATTTTCATACAGGCAACTACGGCAGAGATGTCCTGCCCTAAATGTACATGTACTGCACACAGGAATTCTACAGCCAGAGTCTACCAGGAAAGTATTAATACTTTAATCTACCCACTGGGCTGCTAATTTGGCTAATCCAAGTCCCCATGGAGGAACAATCTAAAATTTTGCTCAGATTTTATGAACAGCTTTTATTTACTAATTCCAACATCGAGGTAATAACTGCTTTGAATTCTAAATAAAAGCAACATAGATCTCAACCCAAGAAATTTCTTCCCCAACCAGGAAATCTTCCAAGATTAAATTCCAACAAATTGGACCTTTGGGAAAATTGCACATTCCCTTCCAAAACATCTAAAAGTTACCATAACAAAAGCCATACTCTCATTTTGTAAAATCATTTTGAACAGCACCTGATTTATCAACTAGTCAACAGCCAGAACTAAAGCATGTTGTCCAGGACCAGGTCTCCACAAGTCTCTCTGGGCAACTTGTACCAGTGCTTAGTCACCCTCACAGTAAAGAAGTGTTTCCCGATATTCAGATGGGATCTCCTGTGTTTTAGATTGTGTCCATTCTTGCTGGACACCACTGAAAGGAGTGTGGCATCATCCTCTTTGCACCCTCCCTTCAGGTATTTATACACACTGATAAGATACCCCCTGAACTTTCTCTTCTCTAAGCTGAAGTGTCCCAGCTCTCTCAGCCTTTATACATAGGTGCTCCAGAACCTTCATCATCTTTATAACCCTTCATTCTCTCTAGGATGTCCATATCTCTCTTGCAAATGGGAGCCCAGAACCAGAGCCAGTGATTCAGGTGTGGACTTACCAGGGCTGAGTAGAGGGGAGGGCCACCCCCCTTGACCTGCTGGTAACACTTTGCCTAATGCAGCCTAGGACATGTTGCTGGCTCATGCTCAACTTGGTGTCCACCAGGACTCCCAGATCCCTTTCCAGTATGGAAAACAGCTGGGGTTCCTCCTGAGATGCAGGACCTTGTTGAAATTCATGAAATTCCTATGAACCCATTTATCCAGCTTGATGAGGTTGTCCCCACATGCCAGCACAATACTGACATATCAGCCACTCCCCCCCCCCAGTTTTACGTCATTTGCAACCTTGCTGAGAGTACACTCTGTCATATCACCCAAATCATTAATGAAAATGTTAAACAGGATCAGACTCAAAATGATATCTTTTTAATATATAAAAAACATGTCAAAGTTATTTTAGTTACCAAGTTATCTATCTTCTGGATTTGGTTTGCAACTAATTTTTCTAACAGTTATTGAAGAAAATGTATACCCCAGTTAAATGGAAAACCAGAATAGCCATTTTATAACACCAAAGATTACCTAATTCAATTTCCTGTCTCCAAACAATGCTAGTAGAAACCTGTTAGGAAGCAATATAAGAAAGAGGGCATTTAAAGAGTGATTTTTCTGCTACACCATCTTCACTTCCTTTGACTGAACTGTCTAAATGCTTCTTATATTACACACCAAATCTGAGTCATAGAATTTAATCTCAACAGATTGTATTTTTCTCTGGTATTAGTCTACTCCCTTTTTCCACCATTATATTTTTCACCACTACAGACACTTGTCACTATAGGAGGAAATTTATTTCTTTATAAACAGAAGAACCTCCCTTTTAAACCTGGAACACAGATCATGAGTCATTTCTGTGAGAGTGTTCTATTTTTATATTTGATGAAATCATGAATAGTTAATTTATTTTCATTTTTAAGCTTCAGTATGATAAGTTTTTCAGATAACTGTTGAGAATGACTATAAGTTCTCTACTCTGAGGAGAGTTTAGTCCAACATTAACCCATCAGCATTCATGTACAATTATTTTTTTTCTTACACTACCTTTATTTTATCAACACTACATTTCATATTTTTCTTTTAGTATCATACAACAAATTATCTTAAATTTTGCATTACCAGCAAATACTGCTATTATAGTTTTCTGATTTTCCAAATTGCCCATGAGTATGTTGAACAGCACAGACACTGCTATAGATATTCAAAATACTTCAGTGAATTAAAATCTATGTACTGTGTCAGAACCAAAAGGCCTATCTAGCACAGTAGCCTGTGTCATACAATAGCCAAAACTACTGGACCGTATTAAGGATAGAACAAAGGCAAACATACCTAACACTTTCCCATGGACTGCCTGAGCCATATATAATTTCCACACATTTGGTAAGCCTCAAGAAATTTCCATGAATTCTGTCTCAACTTAAATTCAGTTCATTTTTCAGAAGCTATGTCCATTGTATAATAAGGATTTTCTCTAATTTACTTGTAGGGGGAAAAAAACAACATCTTTTGCTTGTTTTAAACCTGTCTCCTACTGACTTCACTTAATTCCTAGTTCTTCAGTTGTAACAAACAAGTATATCTTTCTACGAGCTCTATTCTTTATCAGATTTGTTTATTAGTAATTAGCTTGGCACTAGCATCAAGCTTCCAGATCTGTAGTTTCCTTGGATTCCTAAGCAAGGTTACTAAAAAAAAATACATCCTGTTTAATATGACACCACAAGCTCTTCAGCTGTTGAGCATGATTATAATTGATAAATTAAACAGTTACTGTTGTAATTCACTTATTTTAGCCCTGTGTTTCTTTCACTATCCAATTTATCAAATATTTCTGCACTTCCTCAGTTTACAATTTAGTTTGCGAGTTCTACAATTCCTCTCCTGTAAATAATGTTTCCAATACTGAAACTCTCCTGACAGTTTCTGTAGCAAAAACTGATTCAAATAATTAATTTAGCGTTTCTGCAATGACCTTATCTTCCTTGAATGCTCTTTGATCATCTTTCAGCCCACCAGTCCTGTGACAGACTTCTTAAATCTGATGTCTTTGAAAAAAGGTTTATTTCAACTTCATATTCAGTCACTCAAAACATTTTTTTTTTCCATCTTTACTGTAGTTTAACATTTCATTTGCTGGAGCTTATTTTCCTATGTATTATCCTTGATTGGAAGAAAATACATAACTTTCATTCAGAGATGATGCTAGTTTACTTTTAATACCCTTTATCTTTCCATAGTTTATGGTTTAAACATACTGTAGGATTTTTTGAACCATTCTGAAATGTAGCATGTATATGTTCTGAGTGTGCATCAAGCAAACTAGGCTGCCTGGAAATTTTTTTAGCTGTTTGACCATCTTTTCTATTTTTAAATTGTACTTTTGCAGATTTTCTTCCCATGAAACGTGACATTTTAAGAATTTTCTGATTATTTTTACATAATAATTGTACAGCAGTTATCCTTGTAACTGGGATCTTCGCATTGTTGTGCAGTAAATCATAGATTCCTTTACTATCCACACCAGGAGAGGTCAGGTGTTTAAGAATCACTATTTCACTTTTGATCCTGACAACTACACAGTCTGCCAAAAGGTTTCAGAAGACTTGTATTACAACTTCAGCCTTCCTTTGGTAAGACCCACTCAATTCCACACTTCAGTTCTGGAAGTTGCTGATATGGTGTCCCAATTTAGGTACTGAATTTTATTTAAAAGAGATCTCATACACTATTTTATTTCTGCTGACTTTCTAATTTTATTCTATATTATTCTTTAATCCATAGAGCCCATCTTCTACAAGCCAATTGGTCATTTATGAGCAACTTGTTTCTGGCATGCCCGTTGTGTTGGTATCTTCAATTAAAAGCAGATATTGTGATACACTAGTCTATACTTAACTATGCTCCCAAATTATCTGTCTACTTAGCCTTTAACATGATGCTGAGAATACTTCAGAGAATCTCATTTTTACAATCTCTGACTTACTCTTTCCTTCTCAGCACTAGCAGCAATGCCTCTTTCTAACACCCTTCGAAGTGGTATTAATTAGCACAGCCAACAGTTCTCAGCTGCTGGGCATGGACACTTTTGCAGATCATGGTGCTACACTGATGCATCTAGTCCTAGCTTCTGTAACAAAGATGTATGAGAGAAATTGAAGTATGTTCCAAACAGATGACTGTTGGACCATTTAACCATGTGACTAGAATTCTTATCTCAAAGTAAAATAATCACAGTCCTCTCAGTCTCTATTTGTAGGACAAATGCTCCAAACTCTTAATCTTCTTCCCAGCTATATGCTGAACTTGCTCCAAAATGTCCATATCTCTCTTGTATATGGGAGCCCCAAACGGAACAGGTGTGCTGTCACCACTGATGAGCAGATGGGGAAGGATCATCCTTCAACCTGCTGGTGATGTTCCAACTAACACAACCCAGAACACCATCAGTTTCTTTGCCAACAGAGCACATTGTTGGCTCATGGTCAACTTGTTGTCCACCAGGACCCCCAGGTCCTTCTTTGCAAAGCTGCTTTGCAGCCATTCGGCCCCAGCCTCTACTGGTGCATGGGACTGTTCCTCGCCAAGCACAGGACTTTGCAATCCCCTTTGTTGAACTTCATGAGGTTCTTGTTAGCCCATTCCTCCAGCCTGTCCAGGCACCTCAGAATGGCAGCAAAACCATCTGGTGCAACAGCCACTCTGTTCAACTTTCTATTGCTTGCAAACTTTCTGAGAGTGCACTCTGACCTATCATCCAGATCATTAACAAAGAGATTAAACAGTTATAGGTCCAGTGGGGAATGACTCATTCCATGGTATTATTGAAAGCAGCTGCCTGAAAAGACCAAAGGCCACTCTCCTAGAGTTGAGTATGAACCTGTTTTGGCTTTGTTCACTCCTCTCTGTATCCTGAATTTGACCAGCTTGTGATCAATGCAGCCAATGCTGCCCCTTGCTTTCACATTCTCAACCAGTTCTTACTTTTCTGAAAGCAAGAGGTATAGACAGAGTATATCTCTTAGTTAGCTCTTCAACCACTTCTGTTAACAGTTGTCATCAATACATTTTGGAAAACTCCTGGATGGTTTGTGCTGTCTCCCTCTAGCAGTTATAAGTGTGGTTCAATTCCCCAGTGAGGACCTGGGCCTGTGAATGCGAGCCTCCTTCCACTTGTCTGAAGAAGGCCTCACAGATTTCTCACTGAATATGTACTCAGTACCTATGGTACCTACACTCAAAACATCACCTGCATTGATCTGTCTTCTAATCCTAACACATAAGTACTCAACTGGCTCATTACCTGTCCCTAATCAGAACTCCATGCACTCCAGCTGCTCTCTAACATAGAGAGAAACCTCTCACTTTTCCTTTCTGCCCTTCCTGAAGTCTATACTCCTCCACTGCAGCACTTCAGCGAACTATGCAACCCCATCTCTCTGGTAAGCTTGTAGGTTTGCAGCTCCCCACAGACCACTAATTCTTCATGTCTGCTCCCCATGCTGCATGCTAGTGAACAGGCACTTTTATTAGGCCCCTGTCACACTGATTGCCCAGAAAGGGCACAATAGCTTCATGATGCACGTTTTTTTCTTTTTCTTTCAGCAGTTCCTTATTTGTGTACATTTGTATACATGCATACATGAGTCGGACCCCTTTCAGCTAGGTTTTGTTGTGTTCAAAGTCTCTGTTGTCTGTATCAACCAGCACCCTTTGCCTACCAGCCCACGCGTGTGTGTGTGTGCATGTGTGCGTGTTCTACACTGAGGGGGAGGGGGCATTCTACTCTGTTGTACAATCACAGAATGGTTTGGGTGGAAAAGAACCTTAAAGACTACTCAGTTCCAACCCCCCTGCCATGGGCAGGGACACTTCCCACCAGACCAAGTTGCTCAAAGCCCCATCCAGCCTGGCCTTGAACACTTACAGGGATGGGGCATCCACAGCTTCTCTAGGCAGCCTGTTCCAGTACCTTGCCACTTTCATAGTGAAGAATTTCTTCCTTATACCTCATCTAAATCTCTTTTTGCTTATAGCCATTACTCCTTGTCCTGCTACCACACTCCCTGACAAAGAGTCCCTCCCCAGCTTTCCTGTAGGCCCCCTTTAGGTGCTGGAAGTTCTCTATAAGGTCTTCCCAGAACCTTATCTGCTCTAGGCTGATAAGGAGAAGTCTTCCAGCCCTCTGATCATGTTCATGGCTCTCCTCTGGACCTGCTCTAAAAGGACTGTATCTTTTTAATGCTGCAGGCCCCTCAGCTTAACACAGTACTCCTGGTGAGGTCTCATGAGAGTGGAGTAGAGGCAGAGAATCATTTCCCTTGACCTAGTAGCAAAAATTTTTTATTTTTTTTTTTTTTTTGGTCACGCAGCACAGGATATGGTAGGCTTTTTGGGCTCTAAGTGCTTTTCATCCACCAGTACCCCCACGTCCTTCTCCACATTACCCAGCCTGTATTTGTGCTTGGGATTGCCCCAGCCTAAAGTGCAGAACCTTGCACTTAGCCTTGTTGAACGTCATGAGGTTCACACAGGCCCACTTCTCAACTTTGTCCAGGCCCCTTTGGATGGCATCCCTTCCCTTCAGTATGTCAACCACATCATTCAGCTTGGTGTCAGCAGACTTGTTGAGGGTGCCTTCATCCTCACTGTCTGTGTCATTGACAAATCCATGTCATCTACTTCCTTTGCTGTTCCTAGTTTAAAGCTTTCCCCCCCCCCCCCCCCCCCCCCCCCCCCCGCCTGGCTATCAATATTGTTGATGACAGTGGTACAGTCAGTTGTTGACCCACAGGATTTGTGGGTCCTCCTCATGCTCTTCTCTCTCAATGGCAGGCATAAGGAGAAAACCACCTGGCCCCTCAAGTTCCTGACTCTTTCTTCCAGAGTCACACGGTTTCCCCTGGCAATATCATTTGTGCCCACATAGAAAAACAATGGGGTAATATTCTGAGGCCTGGAAAAGCTCCACTGCAGCACTTCAGTGAACTATGCCACCCCGTCTCTCTGGTAAGCTTGTAGGTTTGAAGCTCCCCACAGACAAGCTTGTCAATTAGTGACAAGAAGTCACTAATTTCCAGTCTTCGCCACCATGGGAGTCTCCATTTCTGAACCAACAAGCAAAAAGATTCCACCTGCTCCTCTTCTGCTACAGTTGTGAGTTCAGGCTGCAGAGTCCCAGAGAAAAATCAGTTAATATCTTTCCAGTCACTACTGATATTGTGCAGTCTGCTGACATCCTCCTGCAGTTCTTTTGCTTGGTGACACAAATCCCTAACCAGAGCAAACTTTCTGCAGACAAGGACACAATCTCTTTCTGTCCAAACATCAGCAAGAGGCCCCAGACACTTTTTGCAGACCCAGAGGTGAAGAGCTGTATCCTCCCCCTGGAACTCAGTCTGAGTCAAGGCCTCTGATGTACTGGGGTAGATGCTCCAGTCAGTGCTAGGTATTGTGCCCAGTAGTGTATTACTAACACAGCTGAGCACACACACACTGTTTCTGCACTGCCATCTATCTATACACCTTTCTGCATTAACTGATGTGCAAACATGGGAATCATGTTAGTTGCCTCTGTTGTTTTATTTAATGGAACAGTAAAAATGCTGTTGCTTTGCATGAAAATTTATAATCAACTAAATTACTTAAGATTAACACACTTCAACAAATGAAGTTTTTAAGAATTTTAAGTAAGCACAATATTCTCATTCATATTTAAAATATACATGCTCAAATCCAAGTGATATATTTTTTCACTTAGAACTTTGGTATTTGAAGTTGGTTATTTTGCCAAGCAATTTGAATGCAGTCAATCTCAAGCTGTTTGTAGGATATAAAAACAAAACAAAACAAAACAAAACAAACAAACAAACAAACAAAAAAAAACAGCTGTTTGGCTATGTGGCACAGAGTTATGTTCACTTTCCTTTCAAGAAAACCACATCACTAACCAGTATGCTTTTCACTGATGCATATTGTGCTGAACGTTCAATAAATTAGAAGATATAATTCTCTCATAATACATGAAGGCTACTTAGTGTCATTTGTCACAAAGATGGAGCAGGAACACCAGTATTTCATGATGATTTTTGGCTAGAAAAGATAAAGAATTCACTTTAACTACTCATAGCTTATTTTGGCCATCATATCAAGATTGTGGGCTTCAAGCCTAATTTTCTGTGTAAGGCAGTGCTCTGAACCTAAAACATTTTCCAAAAAGGTCAATTTCTCACTAAAATATCTCAGACAGCAGCATAAAGGAGAGAAAAGCTTCTGTCCTGCATAAAAAAGACTTGCTACATGATAATCAGCAGCAGAGAAGACAGATATGTCAGTCTTAAAATTATTTAATGAGTATAGTACTCTAAGATTTACATTCAAGTTATGCAAGCACATTAATATGAAGATGGACAATACAGAACATCATTTTTTCCACAGGTGATTCAGTAGCTCTCATAATTTTCCTATCTAATACTGGCTTTAATTATCTGTTGCAAATGGCTCATTTGCAGTAGATTTAATATTACTGTTGATTAATTAATCTCTTGACATCTTATATCTAAACACTAAAGATAAAAATTCTGTGAGTTTTCTCAGTGCAAGCACTAGCTTATCATTAGAGCCGGTTTCAAAACTGGAATAGTAGAAGCACGTATGTACATCATATGTATGTACATCATAAACTCATCATTCAATTTTTCTACATAAATATATATATGATAATTGTATATGAGAAAATAATGTATTTGGCAAGGTTTGTTGTAGTTCTAATAAGTATCTCACAATCTTAATAAATTAATAGTTTAGTAAGTGAAAGCACAACTCCATTCTGCGACTAGCTAATGAGTACAAGAGCTGCTTTAAATGCAGTGCTTAAGCACGCATTAAAATGTCAAGGGCTATGCATGTCAGACTCTATCTCAACTAACTCATTCCCCCAAAGAATACAGGCAAATGTCAGCTTAACGAACTATTTAGCAAATACTATTGTGTCATTGACAACTATACCCTACAGCTTAGGCTAAATAGGACTTCATCTCCTCATTTCTGATTAACTAGCTTTTGTCATTTTCCTGTTTCCAATTTCACCTGAAACTTATATTGCTTATTCTAGCCACTGCTTTTGTACAGTTTCTGTAATTCTCAGGCTTGTCATTTTTGGACAAGAAATAATTTGTCACAGACATCAGCTTGCATACTTTTAAACAGACTGCTCATTGTCAGAACAATAGTTATTAATAAATCACAGAATAATAAGCAATTTGATTATCCTGAGAGTATATTTGTCATTTCCAGTTTTTATTTTATTTTCTTAACTAAGGGGAAACACTGCACCATGCTATAGTTTCAGCAACAGCTAGGCATACCGCAGTCCATAAGGGATTCAGGCAATACAATGCGAGGCCAGGAATAATGTAACACAGCAATGTGTTACTGGCTTTTCAAAGTGTACTTGTAAATGAAACTCCATCTCTTAATACATTAAAGAGGTATTATATGCTTATTAATAACTAACAAGTTTGCATGCAGAAAAACGTAAAGGCTTGGCTCTTCAGGAACATTCTCAAAGACAAAAAATACTGAACTAGTATTTTTAAGTTATCTATGACCAGGTAGATCAGCATTTTGTTATAGGTTCTTTAACACATTGCCACATGTGACATATGATTTTAAATCAACAAACAATAGCTGTTTTAAGTTTCACCATATACAACAATGATCTGACCTCTGATAGCTGAAAACGTGTTATGACCAGTGTCATTCCATTTTTCATTTTGTCAGCAACACAGAGCTACTGCCTAACCTAGTTGCTGTTAAGCAGGAAGACTAGGAGCAAAATAAGAAAAAAGAAAAAAAAAAAAAAGAAAATAAGAAAATAAAATGTGGATGCCAATGGCAACTCCAGGTACAGTGCAATTCTGAAAATTATGTTAGTTCAGATTCTGATCAAGCAGAGGTGACACACACTGGTAGTGCTGAATTAACCACTACCACCTTTCTGCTTAAAGGATAAAATATAGAGGTCTGTCAAACACATATTAACAAAAAAAAAAAAGAAAAAAAAGACTAAAGAAAGATGGTACATTATCTTAAGAGGCCATTTTTCCATTATTATTTTGAAAGCAATACCGTTCTTTTGAACAATGACCATGAATGATGCAAGTAGTTCTAAATAAATGACTAGAACAAGAAAATTATGTTTTCCTGAATATTTTGATTAAAAACATACTGACCCAAAAAGCTAACTGAAGGACTAACTATGCCAAAACAAACAATAAGAAAAGCAAAAACAACAAAACTTTCCTACCAAGATATTATGATTTCCCTTATTAATTATATGATTGTCATAAAAACTCATGGCACTTTCCACTAGAATCTTTCCTGAATTAGGTGTACTGTGGGGTGTATTGTGGAACTACAGACAAATTATAATCAGAAGCAAACCACAGAAACTTGTCCAGATGTAAGCAGTTGCAAAGGGCTGCCAAACACAACCACTGATGTAAAAGAGTGAGAATGTGAGGATTTAATCTGTTCCTGAATGAAGGGCAAGGGTTTCAGGATACAAAAATAATGCTGTTAAAACCAGTAAGCAAGTACATCTGCTTCTGAATGTTATCATTAAATAAACTTCAGCAATATGTTTTATATTACTCCAGCATTCTTGTTTCAGACTACAATTCTGAAGACTTTTGGATTGGAGAAATTTAAACTAAACTCTTTTGGATTTTTGCATTACAGACCCATATCTTGTAAAGTCCGTTACAACTACTGTATTGTGTTGGAGTCTAAATTGTACCAAAAGCTGTGTCATATCATTTGGAACACACACTTTTGAAAAACAAATGGTATCCCTTTGAATGGTAATAATTCAGTGCCTTTAAAAGCATTTATAATGTTTTAAAAAGAAAGAAGAAATCTGACATTCAGGTGTAGAATAAGAAACTTTGATCCCTCTCCAACTTCGAAACTGATCTTTTCAAACCTGGAAATATTTTACAGGAGCTAATGTAAGAAAAACTAAGAGAAAAGAAATGCATATTCCTAAGCAGCAGATAGCAGAGAACAAATAGAAAAGGCCAGGAATATCATGAATCTTCTGTGAAATACAAGAGATGGATTGTGTACATGAAAACAATTTATTTTTTTCTTCATTTCTCCTATGGATAATTTTTGTAAAGTTACAAAAATACTATTGCTTACTTTTGACACAAAAACTAAAGTTGTCAAACTCTCTACTATTTATATTTTCACGGAATCACAGAATCACAGAATTTCTAGGTTGGAAGAGACCTCAAGATCATCGAGTCCAACCTCTGACCTAACGCTAGCAGTCCCCACTAAACCATATCCCTAAGCTCTACATCTAAACGTCTTTTGAAGACTTCCAGGGATGGTGACTCCACCACTTCCCTGGGCAGCCTGTTCCAGTGCCTCACAACCCTTTCAGTAAAGAAGTTCTTCCTAACATCTAACCTAAAACTCCCCTGGCTCAACTTAAGCCCATTCCCCCTCGTCCTGTCACCAGGCACGTGGGAGAACAGACCAACCCCCACCTCGCTACAGCCTCCTTTAAGGTACCTATAGAGAGCGATAAGGTCGCCCCTGAGCCTCCTCTTCTCCAGGCTGAACAAGCCCAGCTCCCTCAGCCGCTCCTCGTAAAACTTGTTCTCCAGGCCCCTCACCAGCTTCATCGCCCTTCTCTGGACCCGCTCAAGCACCTCAATGTCCTTCTTGTAGCGAGGGGCCCAAAACTGAACACAGTACTCGAGGTGCAGCCTCACCAGAGCTGAGTACAGGGGGACGATCACCTCCCTAACACTGCTTCTTATACAAGCCAGGATGCTGTTGGCCTTCTTGGCCACCTGAGCACACTGCTGGCTCATATTCAGCTGACTATCCAGATTTTCAATAAATGATATCTGAAAAATATCATTTTTTCCCCACTTAGTCACTTGTTGCCACACCAACACCAGACCCAAAACATTAAAACAACCAGAGAACATTACACCAAATGCATCACTAGTCAATTTTCTGTCTCTAATAGCAGCCAGTAGGGATGCTTTGGAAAATAATTCTACTTTAAGTCTGTTTGCTTGTCATATACCTTTCTTATATTTTGACAACCTGTAGCCTTAACACCTCTTAAACTGGAGCTTATAACTGAATTTTTAAGACTGCTTAATGAACTTAATTCCCATGAAACTATTTAACAGATTTTGATCCCATTTATACTTTGGGCACTCTTGACTCCATGGCTTAGTACATTCTGTGCAAAAACTGGTGCATTGTTTCTTATGAAAAGGTTTCTGACCATTTCATGTCTAAAGTATCATTGTTGATTTAATAACTTCTCACATACTTGTTCCCCTACTCTGATCTTTTTTTCTGTGCTATTTTTTTTTTTACTAGATTTTTTTTTTTTAGAGTGGTGAAATGGGAATCACTCACAATATTCACAAAATGAGCATACAGAATAGGATGTGTAGAATGCTGTTTGTTACAATTTTTTCTGCTTTGCACAGGGTGATTTTTTTCTTGAAACATAATGTTTTATTTTGATTTTGAAGACAAGTGGGTGTTGAATTGATTTGTGGAGAATGTTCCACAAAAGATCTCTTTTCTAAGTGGTAGTAACCACAGAAAACCCCTCAACGTGTACATGCAAGCAGTTATTTGTTCTTACATACAGAGCACTTTGCATTTATCAATACTGCATTTTACTTGATATTAATCACAATCATCCAGATCCTGCAGCAGCTCTCTGCAGTCAAATTAAAATGTAATTATTCCTGTAATTATATATCTGAAAACCTAGTTCACCTAATTAGGTCACTTTCAGATTATTTATGAATAGACTGACTGCACTGTTACCTTTCTTCAGGTGAACATTTACACCTTTATTTCCCATATTTAAATGATGAGCAATCAGGAAGAGGTGTCCTAGCTTATGATTTCTTTGCAGTTTTGATAAATGACCTTGTTAACAGCCACTGAATTGGTCATTGGTCTTGGAAGAGGCAAAATCACTTACCTACATACCTGTTGATTCATTTCAAGCAATTCAATAGATTTGGAAGTGAGTTCTGTGTTTTCTGATTAGTTGCTCCAAGCAACAATGCTGACTCTTCTCCATGTCACATTTATACATGTACCTGATAAATTTTTATCTATTATGCTTCTATTAGTTTACCTGGCATAGAAATAAGACTTAGAAGTCTGCACATTTCCAGATTCACTCTGGAACACTTTTGAAAATCTGGTTCCACCTTACCATTTCTCTGTTATGGCTGAGCAACACAAGCAAGGCTGACCACACAAGTAATTAATTCATTTAGCACCTTTGGTACCTTTCTTTTGAACCTTTGACCAAAAAACTGTCTAGACTTGGTGATTTAGTAGTATTGACTTTATTAATTGTTTTTAAATTTGTTCTTCCTTCAGAAGCTTGTCCAACATTTTCTAAAACAAAGAGACACTCTACTGTGACTACTTCTTTAAGTCTTTAGGGATTTCAAGGAACAGAATTCATAGAATCATAGAATCATGAAGGTTGGAAAAGACCTCCAAGGTCATCTGGTCCAATCATTCCCCTACTACCAATATCACCCACTAAACCATGACGAAGTACCACATCCAACCTTCCCTTAAACACCCCCAGGGATGGTGACTCCACCATCTCCCTGGGCAACCCATTCCAATGCTTTCACCTACAATAGACTTACTGTCCTTGACACTCCTATTATACCTCAGTTGCCTCTCAGCTTTAATATTTTGATGAACTTGAAAAAGCTTCTCATCTTGTTCGTTAGGCACTTCACACAGTCATTTTCTTGGTATGGGGTGGCAGTGTTTTGTTTCTCTTTCAATTTTGCATGCATTGCTGTGAATTTAGGTTGATTTGCCAAAATCTTACTTTCCTTGCTAGAACAAGATTTTGTATATGATGTTTCTTGCTTTGTAATGCCTATTGCATACTCTGGTATTTTATCCTGGCACCTTATTTGCATAATCTAGGATTTTTTCTCAATAAGTATCATGCATAAACTCTTAATTGTTTAAGAAGAAACATATAAAATACAATTTCATCTTTAGAGATGTATTGGCTGTATTTTCAAATATTTTTAGGAGGAAATAAAATAGTGAGAATACTACAGCCATTTCACAGAACAGTCTTTAAATAACAGCATTTTGAACCACCCTACCTTGCACTCTTCTCACAAAATTTTGAGTTATTTCCTTTATTATAAATACACCAAATAGACTGCTTCTTGTAGGAACATTTAAGATCACTCAAAAATCAGCTTCTACTCCATTGTGACAGTTTACCTGCCTCTGGGAAGCTAGCAGTCTTTATGTTCGCCTTCATGTTTGCCTTCACAGCCTCCTTAGCCTTGGTTATGTGGTAGTGCAGTCCTAACTTTTTTATTTAAACTTGAAATATCAGTTCTGTCAGTTACAGTGTTGATTCTGATACAATTTGTCTACTCACCCAAATCGGCTCTGTGCTTTCCCCATCCTTATCTAGCTTCTGGACTTTATTCAAAGCATTTGTACACTGATATTACAGCATCTCAGTTACTAATTTCCCTTCTATCAATTTATTGTGATACCTCCATTTAAAATGAAAACTCTGGGTGAACTATACTGTTTGGTTTAATTTTCTTTTACACAACCTCCTTAGCGCTCACATACCAATGTGAGCATACCAATGTTTGGCCTTAGGCTGGCCTATTTGTATGTCTGTATTTCGGTGATATTTTATTGATCAAAATTACTTCTCCATGTAGTCTGCATGGATTTTAATTAATCTTATCTTTTAAAAAATCATACTCTTTTTTGATAATAAAGGTTTTATTATTTGAACCACAGACACTCACTAAATTTCTCCTACTCCCTGGCTTTAAATTACCTTGTAACTTTTACTGCTTTTTCTGTCTAATTTCTGCATCTTTCAGCTGCTTATCATCTTTACCAAGTCTGTAAACCCTTCTATGCCTTTGGCCACCAAACTGATTTAAAATGAGAATTAAGCTATTATATATATATTCTTCCTCCCAGTAACTATCCACGACTGGTAGCAATTACTCAAAACTAAGAAACGAAAACCACTCAGAAAGTGGTGTCGTATTTTCCTCATATCAGGAATAATCCTACACAAATTGCAATAGACAAAGTAAATAAATGATTGGGGTTTTACCTCTTAGTGGAAAGTGATTACACATTGTGTTTCACGTAAGAAAATTTTTCTATAAAGTATTTCAGCTGTGTGGGAAAGGTCTTCAAGTAAAAGTTCCCCCACCCCCAAGATAACCATCTGCTGAGGATCTTCATTTC
The DNA here is from genome assembly GCF_964035555.1 of Netta rufina. NCBI lineage: Eukaryota > Metazoa > Chordata > Aves > Anseriformes > Anatidae > Netta > Netta rufina. Next base: position 82,272,392 of record NC_140125.1, on the reverse strand, counting down.
CCCCATCAAGCACAATAGGAGGAAAAAAAAAATCACTGTGTTACCAAATACACAATGTTTCTCTACTGGAATGAAATCTACTACTGTCCAAAAATCAGCTATCAGGCCCCAAAAGAAGGCATATTTGGGTCAGTACAAGCAAATACCATGACTTACACATATCACTTCCCTTTGTAACACTAAAATCATGTGCTGAATTAGAAAACTACATGTACAGACACCAGTTCTCCTGACATGATATAGAAAAACTAGCATAGATCTGTGTAAAGATGAGTAACTCATCTCAGTTCAATAAGAATTACAATCAATAAGTGAAGGATGCTGAAGAACAAGAAAGGTAAATCATCTTATCAATTTGAAAGACTGTTGTGTAGAGTATGTACTTTACATACTGTCACTTTATTGCTTTTTAAGTTTTATGATTCATATGATTAATCATTTTTTCTATTTTTCCAGAAATCATGGAAGTTATGATATGAGCTTCTGCTCAGGGACAGTGGACTGTCTGACTAACAACACAAAAGAAATCTTTATTCCAACTTCGCCAACAGAGATGCACCAGTAAATATCCTTCCTCTTGTTTTTAAAATAATGACAGATTGTGCTACTTATAAATAGCTTCAACAGTTGTTTCCTCTCTGGTGCATAATTTAAAAGTACATTATACATTTTATATCCACTCTGTTTTCTATAATACTAAATATCAGAAATTCAAGTTCAGTAGAAACTATCAATCTAAAAAATTTACTAGTTTTCCTTTTCTCAGGTAAACATTAACAGCACATACTGCTATAATGTAATTAAATTACTGACTTTCTAGATTAGTTGTACAATATTTGAACAAAGACTGTTTTCATCATGCATAATAAAATCATTTACATTTGTCTTAAATCAAATTCTAAATGTTTCCAAAAATTTCCAATAGTATTGCACATGTACGACAAATGCCTCATCTGTTATTTCCTATTACATATCTATGAAAGTAATATCTATGAAAGTAATATCTATGAAAGTAAATGAAAGAAAATCAGGAAGTGTTAATCAATAGTTTTACATTAGTGAGGCAACATAGCATTGGAATATGTAAAATTTACCAATTGGTTTTGCAATCATTTGTTAAATATCTTCCCCCCCCCCCCCCCCCCCTCCCCCCCCGGATGAGCTGCTCGTGTTTAATTTTACTCAATCAAATGAAGAAAGACATGCACACACACACACACACACACACACACACAAAAAAATCAATAAATTAACTAGATGTGGATCTCTGTTTAAACCTCAAAACTGTCTTCCTTCTTTTGTAAACTGTTTCCTTCATGATTGTTCTAATTTCCATTTTTGAAAACTGAAAGTTTATATGCCAGAGTCCTTGAAGAAAATCCATATTCCATGAATAAGTTTTAGGCTAAGTTATACTTCCATAGCACACAAAAAAGGAAACTCACATCATACAAATGTAACATATTTCTTTGAGACTAATCATACACAACAAGGTGATACCAAATCCACAGCTTGACCGTAAGTCTTCCTGAATCTGCTGTAGCTAGAAGGTGTGTGTGTGGCAGGGAAGTAAACTATAAATGAAGGCCAACAGGGGGGAACAAAGTATGGTGTGATCCAAAACATTAAGCAGTAAGCATTTAATGAGTGAAGTGGTGGAACTGAATTAAATTAGAAAGCCTTCACCAAGAAAACCGATCCAAAGATCTTTATTAAAATCTTAGTAGATCTTAGAAAAGATCTTTAAGAAGAAGCACCCATAATCTAAGGATTCTGTTGTCTGTCCCCATTACTAATCACTAAAAAAATACTAATTGTGTATGTAAGACATAAAAGGAAGAAGATGAGAATGATTGTAAACTGATGGGGACAGTTCCAGAGAAAACCCCATTGATTATTTTTTATAAAATGAAGCAATGCCAACTGGGTAGATAGCCTGACTCAGTCTGCTAAAAACCTGAAAAGCAGAGCACATTCTTGGATGCAAGGATAGTATCTGATAAAATCTTTACCAGCTGAACCTTTCTTTTGATTTCTGCTATTTATCTTTTAAATTATTATTATTATTTTACAATATGGGTGTCTGTTCTACATCTCATCTTATTTAAAAAACAAAACAAAACCCTTCCACTGTAATTCAATGGGAACAGTCAATTCATAATCTAGATTGTTATTCCAAAATAAAGACAAGATGCTGAATACAGATTAGAGTGCTCAGGTCAAATTTAAAACAACAATTATAAAAGCAGCATCAATACTGCTATCCACACGTGCAAATTTTTTTTGAATCACTGTAGCATCATATAATTGTTTATTAGGAAAAAAAAAAAAGTAATCACAACATTTTCAGTCTACAACTGAATACATTTCAGTCTTGCACACTTCCAAAAATTCTGACCTTCTGCCCTCTTAGTGTTGACAGTCTCAGACTCCTAGTAAGAAAGGATTAAATCTGGCCACAGGGAGAATTGCACTTAGAAGTTCATTTGCAAGTCATTTTTTCTTCCCTTCCTTCTCTGTGAATTAATGAGACTATAGTGAATGAGACAAGCAATGTGGTATAAGGAGGAGAAAAGTAGCAAGAAAAATATTGGAGAGTAGCAGAGTTCAGCGTTCCCAGCATTGCTGGTCTGACACTAGCCCAGAGGACACTAATTACCAGGGCATGGGGGAAGGTTAAAGTGAGCTAAGACATGCAGCACAGAGAGGTATATAAAAAGGGGCAGAGGAGCAGCAATCAAATAGTTAGTATGGCAAGTGAACAAAATAACAAACGACTATTACTAAGGTTCTTGTTTCTATTTATCCTATTTATGTGTTTAGTACACGCTATGAACTTCCACTTGACTAAAGAAAATAAAAACTAATGAATGAATACACGTAGTCTTTATTAACTACAGAAGCAGATTTAAAATTTTGACCTTACATTTACCTTGCTGCCATCACAAAAGAAGGATGTAAAGTGTTTGAAGGAGCAACACAAGTATCACCTTGATTGCAGTATCATTCTCACCACTATAATAATGGTGACAAGAAGATTCATTTGTGGAGAAAGAAGGAAGCAGGTTACTGAACTCCCACCATAACTTCCACCCTGTGCCCTCCATTAGTCCTCTGCTTTAGTCTTAGTGCTGGCTATGGCAATATAGTAGGCAGGAAGAGCTTCCTTGCTAAAAAGAAAGAATCTTACACTCTGTTGTTGACACAGAAAACACTTGCCAACTTCTTTTGGTCTTTAATTTTGAACCTTCCTGAATAGGGAAACAATACTGCAGTTTTAATACTGCATAATAATGCAGTTCTACTAATCAATAGTTAGGCATCCCAGAAATCTCTTACAAGCACGATGTATTAGTGTTAATACCTTTCTGAAAATACTGCCAAATACTTTACATTTAACACTAGTTACGGTTATTAAAAAAAAAAAAAAAAGAAAAAGAAAGAAAAAAAGGAACTGAGGAAGCTGAACTGAATCCACTACCTGGTATTCTCTCTGACCAGGAATCTTTGTGTGAAGTTTTCACTTAAGAAGTCTGTTAAGATGAGCTGTTAGTACTACCACTCCCACTGTAAAGACATGGCCTTTCTTAGGTCTGAATTTTTTGACAAAACAAGGTTAAGGTTTTATGCTTTGGAAGTCTTAGCAACCTTAAGAAAAGGCCTGCACAAAAGCTACATGAGCACATTCTTACATATTCTTACAGAAGACAGTTCAATTTAATGTCTGGAATTTCTCTGGCAGTAGAATCATGCTAAAGATATTAAACACATTTGAGGTACAACACAGTCCATTCAATTGATCTAGCCAGCACAATATGCTTATATCTGTCTATACAAATACCCGCACTGCATTCACTGCTTTGGCATCTTAGTACATTAAGAACTGTAGGAAAGGTGAGAAAAGAGTAACTGCTAGAGAATATTATAAGGTAAAGAAGTAAATTGAAAACAATATTGATTTGAAGAAAAAAAAAAAAAAAAAAGAGGGGAAGTATATATGATCTGGTGAAGTATGTATGATCATATGATCATGAAGAGGTAAAATAAATAACTATGGAAAGATCATTATGAGAAAGGAAACAACATACAAATTTTAACACATGAAGATGGGAAGGAAGCCAGTGAGGCAGAAGTGGTAGACAGTTTATATAGAGTTTTTTTTTTTCCTAGAGAAAACATTAGACATCAGTGAGCAACAATGATCAGCCGCAATCCAAAACAAGTCAAAAGCAAGTTTATAGGAAAATATAAGGAGAAAACACAATTAGGCCACTATAAATCTGTGGTTTGCCCACACCTCAAATTCTGTCTCCTCATTGCAAAGTCAACATAATCTTACTGTAAAAAGTTCAGAACATAACAAGAAGATGAAGAAATTTATGGAATACCTTCCATATGAAGAACAACATATTATGATAGGACACTTCATCTTGAAAAAGAGATTATTTAAGTAATAACATGACAGAAATCTGTAAAATGAAAAAAAAAATAAATAGGAAAGTAAATATAGATTGACTGCTCAGAAGTTCATGAGACTTTTATTCCAGTAGAATAATTGGGGCTTTACAGAGGAAACCAGTGGGAACTAAAATAAAACAAAACAATAGGAGGTGATTCTTTGTACAGCAGACACCAGAATGTGGAATTAATTGCTACGCACTAAATAAAAGCAAGTCACATATCAATTTTAGGGACAAAAGTCAAATGCTATTGTGCATATATCAAGCTACATCAGGTTAGAAATTCATGCTCAGAGTTGAATAATAAAAATGTTTTGGCTGTAGGAATTTTTCCCTTTCTGTATTCCTCATTTACAACCAATTCAGCTTCTACTCTCATAATCCCTTGTTTTCATATTAAATCTGCTTACCAAACTGGCAGATCATGCTCAGTATTTTTAACTTCTATTTAATGTAAACTTTACCCAACTGCAGAAATGTCCTTTGACATTCTACCCACAGAAATGGAAAGACTTCTCCTTGTAAGTTCACATAACTACTGTGCAACTATAATTACTATAATTATTGAAAAACAAACTTCTGACAGCACTTCTCTACATGATGACACTCATATGGACTAGTCAGTTAGCTATTCCAATTAAGATTTTTATAAGGAAAAAACTAAATTCACATTCTCTTCTTGGATTTTATACTTTCAGAAAACCTTATTATTAAGAAATTCAATGTTTTCCAGAAGATTAGAGATTTTTCTTCTTGACTTCTTAATAAAGGCACTTGCAGTTGTATCAAATAAATTAAACCCTTTTCTGTCTGTCTTCACTGGATTTAACTTTCTATGTCTGCTTGCACAAAGAATTACTTTATACTACAGAAACAACAAACTAATATTTTGTTCTAACCTATACAAAGTATTCAAAAGCTACATATGCCTGAAGAAAGCTTTTTTTTTTTTTTTTTTTTTTTAAAAAAAAAAAAAAGGTATTTTTTAGGTATATTTTAAGGTGATTTTAAACAGTGTAGATACAATGTTAACCACCTCTGTAATTGAGTATACACTTCTGGGAGAAATGTCCCTATTTCAGAATGCCTCAGTTGTGCTCACCATTCAGAAGCTTTCATCACACAATTTTCTCTTAATTCATGAAAGTATTCTATAAAATCATTCTATGAAAACAGTTGTTGGTCTACAGATTATTTATTCATGTGACAGAGAAGTAAACTTGTAGAAGTAATGAATTAAAAGAAGTAAACAGCTTAGACTGATCTGAAAATAAATCACATTTTTTGTTTGTTTTGTTTTGTTCTTGTTGTTTATTTATGCTATTGGACAAGTGAATATTTGTCATGTAAATGCTGACATTACTAAATGCCCAAATTATTTTGCTTAAAATAAATATTTCTGGAAATACTCTAATCAATCACTGACTAAAATGTCAGTGATTTAGTAAATCACTATTGAAAGTACACATAAAACGGACATATTCTGTTTTTTTTTTGTTTTTTTTTTTTTTCCCCTAACTTAAGACACTAACTTAGACATAGATTTGGCTTTGGAACCAGTTTGTTTACCTAAGCAACTTCATCAGGTTTCCTGAGTATACACCAGAATTGTGTGCCTAAACAGCTCAATGTTTTTGAAGGAAAAGAAAGAAAAGGTACTTAATGTATATTTCATAATTCTGTCAGTCTTATAAATCTTATAAGCCTGATGGGTAGAACAGAAATCCTAGCCTGGGACAAAAATAAGTGTAAATAAAAATAAGAATAAGCAAATGTAGTTCCACTGAAAGACCAGGAGCCAAGCAAATATCACCTCCAAAAAAACTGCAGGTAAATCTGATATTGATATGAACTGCATTATTTTTCATACTAAATGTTTGATTAAACATGATAAAGAATTATTCTGTGTTAAAGTGTATTTTATAAGGCTGTCTATAGCTACTCAGACAGATTAAATTACTATTTAATTTACAAAAAAAAAAAAAAAGTTAAAATGCAAGCTGATTAACTTGTTTGGAATGATACTCTTCCAGTTGCTATAAAAATTAAGTTTTAGTCTTTTAATTTCAAAAAGTTCTATCTTTTTCTGTCTTAGGGCCAAATCTCAGACTAATAATTACCTGTGCAAGGTAAGATTAAATTAGGGAGGCTTAAATCATACACTTTTCATAGAGTATTCACAGAGTACTTAATACTTTCACTCTTCTGAGTGGAATTGAACAAACGAATTCTTCCCTTCTTCCAAATCTTCCTTTTTAAAGAAACTGTTTATCAGATGCTCACCATTTTTACTATATTCAGGGCAGAACACCAACTCCAGCACATCACACCAAGTTAAAAATGATTAATTTCCCATTTAAGATAGGAATTAAGTTCCACTCAAGTCAACAGGACTCAAGTCAATGTTTCAGTCAAGGCTATATACAGAGATGCTGAATAGAGACCCTTTGCTTTTGAACTCAGCCAATGAAGAACACAAGGAGACATTGGTTTAACCAAGAGGACAGCAGACTACTGGAATCAATACCTGACTGCAAGAAAATCAGATAATCAAAGAAATTGAACAATGTAAATCAATTGCAACATTGGAATAATTACTTTGGCATTGTATTTTTATTGCAGAAATATTCTCCTAAAGAAACTATGAAATTTTGGCGCGTGCAATAAACTGCTCACTCGTGTTCTGCTCTCCCCTCAAAAAGCATCCAATTGGAGACATTTTGAAAACAGCACTTATGCATGCACGGTTTCTGACAATATCACTTTATCTGCTATTGCTAGATTTTACAAGAACAAATACCCATTTAAATGATATAATTATGCATTCACACAAAGTATTTGAGATGGCTTTTCATAGATGTCCAAGTGATTTCATGTCTGATAGTCTATACAAGTATACTTTAGATTCAAACTTTTTTAAGTATATCAGAATATACTAAGTATATCAGTATATTTACACTGAAACTTTCTTTTCCTGCTTTTGCACCTGGCATTATAAACTCCCCGGGAATGTAAATAAAGTACACATTTCCATATCTGGTACTCAAAAATAATATGCATTAACAGTTTTGCATCTGAATGTTGCTTTCCAGGTAGAAGAATAAAAGAGAATAAGTTTGTACTTCTTTACTTGGAAATAAACTATTAAAAAAATGGAACATTCACCAGAAGAATAAATATTGAGGCTAAAATTTCACAGAACATCATTAGACATGAAAGAATCGGTAAATAAATATATACTTCGGACCTAGTACACATGCATGTCATTTCCTTGAATCACCAACTCCTGTGCAGAGCAAGTGTTCGAAAAATTAAACTGCGAAGAAATATACAGCTGGAATTTGGTACATATAGATTTCCTTCTCTACATTTTAAGAGGTCAAGGAGTCTGCATTTTCTGGTACATTTGTTACATTTGCCTGGTAAGAGTCCTTACAACCAGAGTTCCTCATTCTCCCCTCCACCACATATTTTCTATGCCCTCAGTTAAAACTAGTGACTGGTTCATGATTCATGTGTCTGGACTCACAATGAAATAAGAGACACAATAGAAGAATGAATAGGTATAGACAAGGGCAGAGGGTCAATTACAAACTTTTAAATACAATAAACTCTAAATAAAATTATTAGCATTTAACATCCTAACTTATTCACTTGGACTGAAATGGCAACATGAAGAAAAATCTTCTAATAACTTCACTGGGTCAATTATTTTTCCCCATGTTTCAAGCATCTGAAGTTGTCTAAGTACTACCTAAGAACTAGTTGTCTAGTTCTACCTAATAACTCTTGTATCTCTTTATTTACTTTGTAGAATATGCTTATTAGAGGGTAGGTATATACATAACGAACCACATTTAATATATTTAATATAACAAACCAGCATTTATAACGAACCACATAAAATAACATTTATTTATTTATTTATTTATTTTACAATTGCAAATACACCGCCTTTGCATTTTTCAAGCGTGCCAACCCACTCTGTCTACTCAAGACTCATATTTGCTAATTAAGCAAAATATTTTTTTCTTCCAGTTTACTGTGTATGGAGTGACATCTGCTCTTACCTCCCCATTCTCCAGAGGATGGATCTTGGAATAATAAGAAGTGCATATAACTTCATCATCTTTTATATAGGATGGAGTTCCAGGACGTGGATGAATGTTGTAACGTGTCAGGCACTCACTGTCTGTGATAGCATAATACTGCCATGGCTGATAGTCTACACCATCCAGAGAACGCTCTAATATCCAGTTCCCAGGTCGAGGTGAGTTAGCTGCTTTCACAATAACATATGCAATCTGGAAAATCTGGAAGAAAAGAAAAAAAAAAAAGCCAAATGTTAAAACACCTATAAATATGTGATTTTAAACTTATTCCAATTTCTTAGTACCTTCCAAACTAAGAGGAAATATGATAATGTTCGATTTTTTTCCCTATAAATGCAATATGGCCTCAGATTCCATAAAAATTCTTCAAATACAGAAATAAACTCTCCTTTAACATTTCTGATATATATATATATATTTGTTACCTTAGAATCACAGAATATCCTGAGTTGGAAGGGACCACAGGGAGCATTGAGTCCAAATCCTGGCCCCACACAGGACCACCAGAAAATCAGACCATGTGTCTGAGTGTATTTTCTCACAGCTTAGTGCTGTGACCACATCCCTGGGAAGCCTGTTCCAGTGCCCAACAGTCCCCTCAGTGAACAACCTTTTCCTAACACCCAGCCCAAATCTTCTGGCATTAGGCCAGTACAGACTTCGCAAATACAATTAAAAAGCACTCTAAATTTCACATAACTTAATAAGTGATTGTTAAGCTGCAGTTTTCACCAGACATTTGCAAAGCTTATGTTCAAGTATTTTCAATTTGAATAAATGACTTTGTTTCTGCTCGTGTATTTATACACAAATACTTTCTGCAATGTTCACAAGTTGCCAAACTTCATTGCTATTAAGAAAAAACACTGGTTTAAACCATTGAAAGGTAATCATATCCTACTGAAACTATTCTATAAAACATTCTTGTTTAAATCACATGACTCAGCACAGTGGCCATAAATAAGCTTTACAGGACAGAGACACATCAAATATCACTATAAACAGAATGCAAGCGCATAATCAGTGTTCATTATGGTCCATTTCACCTGCCCTTTCAATTGATTTATCAAGGCTTATTGCTGTTTACTTATTGCTGGAATGCAAGCCACAACCAATACATTCACAATTGCAGAATGACGTACATTAGTGACACAGTATTCTTATTATTTTTAAGCCAAGTAACATCTAGATGTTACTGAGGTAAAACTAAAGCTAAGGAAAGGAAGCAGCTATTTCCATCAGAAAAGCCAATCATACAGCAGATTCATATTTTAAGACACACTTAAACTATAAAGTGCTTAAAAAATATAATATACGCACTTAAGATGGCAAAATTATGGCTTTTAAAGCAAGGCTATGTCATGGATGAAATACTGACACCTCCCTTTTCCAAACAACTGGAAAATTGTCTTCAGGTACCAGAGTAACCCTTCCTTTATTGTGGAGCTGCTTAGCAAATCATGTTTTGGTTATTATAATACATCAAGCTAGAGCTTAGTGGCATAAGAATACTAATACCAGTAAAGTCTAAAGAGCTTTGCTGTATTTGTTTTCACAATTAAAAAAAGTAAAATTGCTCTGCTTTATGGAGCCAAGTTTCCTACTAAATAGTAACACCAAGCTTCTTTTTCTACAGGGTAACACACGGAGCACATCTATTTTACTTTTTAAAATAACATCAATAAGATGACACCAGTCAAATAATGTAACTGTACAACTGTAGAGCACATCTGTCAAAGTACAAGTCCAATAGAACATAACCTGGAGATCAAAGTTTGCTGATACAAATGTCATAACAGAGCAATACCAAGCTGCCTGGTGGCACGTAATAGTCCATTAACACAGCTGCCAAAGTACAGCTGGTGCCTTTTTTGTACTTACTCTGCTCATGTGACAATAGTGTAATTACGGGACTGGGAGGGAAATAGTCTAAATAGTCCTTTGAGCTATTTTCAAATTATAGACAACATAATCCTCAAGATGAGAAACAAAATGAGTCCTGGGTATCATTTTCTCTAGTAATTGTCTCAGTAGTGAGATCTGCAAAGCACACGTTGTGAAGTACAGTTTAAGTTATAGCACTGTATCTTCTTCTGTATGCCTCATAAGACATAGAAAAGTGCATCCTACTACTCAGGATAATTTGCTACACTAATATTATTCAGATAGAGCTGAAGTGAATCATTAATCTGCATAGGGTTAGCCAGTGAAGCAGGAAATCTCATTGTGCCTGACTCCCACCTGCACTACTATTTAAAAAATAAATCTATCTTTCATGTAAGTCAGAACATCAGAGAGAAAAAAAATAGAGTATCACAAAATTTTAAGAGATTTTCAATATTTCCATTCCATTTTCCAAACAGAGTAAAGGAGGCTTCCAATCAGCAAATCTGGTGTAAATTGCATACGTACTTCTTTATCACAGTTATATTGTTGTATATTATTCTATTCCAGTGGCCAAGTAAACATGGTATTTATCTTTATTGAGGAGTTTGGCAAGGATCTGTTTCCTCATGTTTTGTTAAAAACTGTGGTAAACACCTATCAGTCCAGTGTGAAATCCATTCAGATGAGTCAACTAGAACTACTGTTTCAAAACAACAGAAAACAAACAAACAAACAAACAAACAAACAAAAAAACAGTTGACATAAATAGTTGTCCAGTCAGCATGTTTGTCCAGACTGTGATCTCTGCAGCCAGTCCTATTTTCTCTTTAAATCCTGTTTCAAAGCATCTTCCTTTTGGGTGGACTCTCTTTTGAGTGGGGACACAGAGCCACAGCATCCTTGCATCCATCAGGCTACTCAGTTCATTAAGTTCTAGTACTTAACGTGACCAGGAATCAGGCATGACATCTGTTACACAGACAGAACATTAGACATCTCAAATTAAATATTACGTGTGCATCTGCACTATTATTTTTTTTTCAAAGGCCAGTATCAATATCTTATGATTCTATGTGATCAGTCATATTTCAGTTCAGATATGTTGCTACAGATTATTGTTTTGATTTTTGTATTTCTTTTTTAATAAGAGTATACAGTTTTGATACAAGAATATTCAAATGATTGGTTATTTATAAATAATTAAACTTCTCATTTTAGTCTAGCATCCAACTGTAAGAAAAACCCTAATTTAGAGATGGAGTGGCTCTCCAGATTCATCAAACAACCATCTAGCCTGCGTTTCTTTGTATCACTGTCTTGAGAGACAGTTACACAGGTTTCAAACATTCTGCTCACAGTTAGAAATTCTGTAATTGAAAATGTTGAGGGGAAGGGGAGGAGGAGGGAGATGCTTAGCAGGGTTCAGCTAATACCAGTTTAGAGAGCTGAACAGCTCCCTGCCACGCTGCAGTTTGCCTTCTAATGACAGTGCCTCTCCTGTTCATCTGATCTGCTTCCAACAGAAATGTTACTACCAGATGGGGAATTTGGGTTGAAAGATGCACACGCTTGATTGCAACATAGAGGTTTTTTTTTGGTGTCGTCATCCCCCCCCCTCCCCCCAGGTCCCCTTATATAGCTAAGAATGTCATGCAAAACCAGAATGACCACAGCATTTTGTGATGAAAAAACGAGCACCAGGGCACACCTTGAGAAGCCCTAAAGGTGTATGTCTACAAAGCAAACCAAGCTTCAGTTAGAAATGTGTATCTTTTCTAATTAGACAAAAATAGACTCAGTCTCATTCAGTTAGTACCTGCAAAACTGTAACCTTCAATGTGCATTTTAAAAAAACAGTTTAAAAATATATCCACTTATCTCCAATCTTGGCTTTCTCCCTCCACTTTATGCAACTGCTAGAGAGTCTCAGGCTCCTTTAAAAAATGCATTTTTCTCCTTGAGAAAAACAAATCTGTTATTAATACCTCTCAACTTTTGCTCATAAGTAAAAGATGATTATAACATGCCTATTTTTTAAAAATAAAAAAAATCTATTAAAACAGTGCACTGTATAAAATTTCAAACTGTAAAGCTTTCAAGTTGTCCAGCTATTGAATATCTAAGCTACATTAAGCCAAACAGGAGTCAGTGCCTGTAAATTTTCTGGCAATGTCAGCTTTTTTCTTTGTAATTTTCTCTGTTGGTTTTCTCCATTATCCACTCTTCACCTGTTTGTGAAAGCCTGATAAATAGCTTCTTTCTGTTGACCATATTTCCTTCTCATCATTGGCTAATATACATCAGAACTGAAGAATAAAGTCAGTAATTTCTTTTTACAGCACTTTCAAATAATAGAAAGAAGCACTTCCTTTCCTCTTTATTTCATTACCTCTATGAAATAAAGAAATAATCTATTTCAATAGAGAGAGAGCATGGTGAAGAAAGAAAAATTGATGGAAATGCCAGTATTCACATTTTTTTCTTCAAACCTAGACAACAGAATAGAAAAGACGATTCTTCTGTTTTGGTGCTAAAATATCAAAAATCCAAAAAAAAAGTTTTTTTGTGCATTGATCCAAGAGCTGTTACTTAGTCTGGGTCCAGTACCATACTGAGTGTTCAGGGTAAATAGCGTTCTCATTGTCATGCAAGGTTCCCTTACCAGCTGCATTTCAAATTAACCTATGTATTTCTCTAGCCTGAGAAACAAAGATCTATTACAGACAAATTTTAGTCTCCATTTCAAAGTGTAGCAATGAAGAAACCTTGAAATCTAAACAGCTAAAACTTAATCTCCTCACCTGTTACAGACATAGGAATTCTCTATATTTTATTTCCATAATGACAATATTAATTTCAATATAGATAAAACTACTTAGATCTAGGAATAGCACAAAATAATATGCTTTCCTAGAGAAGCCTTAATTATCTTATGAAATTTTTCAGATTTCCTTTTCGTACAACCAACAGCAAGTTAATGCAGCGCTATTAATGTGAAATAAAACATATATTTCAATGTTATGGTTTCTGTACTTTTCTGCACAGAGCTAAAAATTATACAATTAAACTGTTTTTAGTGTGATGATGTCTCTCTGTTACCCACCTTGTGGTCTGCAAAGACACATCTGAAACTGCTGTACCATTAGCATTGGGCAACTTCTGCATTATTGACAACTAAACCTTTAACACTTCCTTGCTGAAACTGTAGGAAGCTGGTGCGTTGAGATCTCTCTGGAAAAGAACATACTACTACTATATGGTAACAGGCATCGTCTTTAGGGCCTAGGATTTTGATTATGAGCTCTTTGAGATAAGATCACTAATCTCCCTGAACACGGCAATCTTTTCTCCATTTCAGTCCTGAAATAATGAACAATAAGAATGAGAACTTAAATAAATTAGTGTCTTAAACTATGAAACCAAAAGTAGAGACATGTCAAAAAATATTTTCAGCTTTTTTTTTGATTGTTTACATTCCTCATGTTCTTTTTAGATACTATAGTTCATTTCTTTAACTAAACACAGGAGCGGTTAATAAGATTTAAAAAATAAATTCTGGCAGTATTTTTAACCTGCCTCATGTCAGTAAACTCAAGAAATTTTGAAAACTTACACAAGGAAAGAAGTAAATTGAAAAGAAATGAGATGCTAGCTCTGATGCCCAGATCAGAGTTTGTGCATGTTTAGTTTTCATTTTTGTTGTTAGTTCTTCATACTTCTATTTTTTTTGTTGTTCTAATTAACCTGACGACTGCTTTAAATATGGACATGTTGCTGTATGGTATAGCAAGGCAATATATGGAATGTGCAGAGTGAATTCTGAGATGAGCAATTTTACGTTTCCATCTCATCTCTCCCTTTTGCAAACACAATTTCCTTATAATAATTACACAACATAATACTTTAGGACTCACAACCAAGAGAACAATTTGTCTTCACCATTAAGTGTTAAGTTATATGCAAAATCAGACTAAGTCTCTCTTTTGCCATGCTTTGTAACTGAAGAGATCCAATATATACACTTCTGTAAGTTTGTTGAATCATTTAGTCCACATTAGTCCAAAATCAAACAAATACATAAATGACTGCTTTTTCTGTCTAAACTACATCACTGATATGCGAGCCTTCCACAAAGCATGCACAGCATGGACTTCACATCGCAGAGAAAGAGAATAATTATGCCATCAATATATATATATATTTACACGGTGAAAGGAATATATACATACATCTATTATTATTCATTGTTCAGTGAACAAGGGATGATTATGCAGCCCCAAGGCCTGTTTAAATGTTTACTTTATTACCATTATGAATTTTTCCTAGAGTAATTTTAGACCAACCAACAAATCAAGACTATTGCACACATGTATGACGAGAAACTGTTGGCAAGTCAAATTCAGTGCTCTTGACCAAGCCCTGACCTACTGTTCAGATTATGAAAAGTAGCAGTATTTTACTCTCTGCTCTATGCTGATATCTGAACAAATATACTTTTAAAACCTGCTACCTAAAACAAAGGGAAATTGAAAACAAGCGTATTTCTTAAATCATTTATCAATATTGGCACAAAGTTGCAAAGTATTACACAGCATTTGTATGACAAAATAGTGTCTTGCTATTAGCAGCTGCTCATACTCCCCTATATCTTAACTCACATACACAAAATATTGTCAAAAACAAATTAGTCGATTAACAACCTATCTTAATACATATTGAGCAGTTCTTTTATTACCACAGTTCTCATCAGGTTCAATAAAGGATCTTGTTGTCCATCTTGTAGCACACACCTTACATTTTAATAATTCAATGATAAAAGGGTATGATAAAAGGCTATGAAACTCTATGACAAACAGCAGCACTATTTCATGACCACCACTATCAGCTGCAAAACTTTATTTTTTTTTATGTAGCTTTTAATTCATTATAAACTATTTACTGATGACATATTGCTTCAGTAAACATAGCAAAATTTGTTCAAGACTAAGCCTCCTATGAACCCATTATTTATCCTGCTACCAGTCTCCCAGACTCTGTGACTTTCTTTAGCACCAGAATCGCCAATAGTACAAAACCTCACATTAATGTCACATGCCACTCAGGATTCAAAGGTTATAATAGAGTAATTAGGACCTCTAAAACTATTTGCCCAACGGATGGAAAGGTGAATGGCTCTCCTGATAACGACCAGAGTTAGAGAAGAAAAAATGGTATGCATGTTTACTGTAGTCATCCAGAAAAAATGTGAGGCAAGTAACTTCAAAAATAAAAACTATAAATTCTTGAACCTTTTTTTTAATCTTTGTCAGAGTGTATTATGATGTGAAGCTGAAAGGAATTGCTTACGTAGAAATCTTTCTGACTAACCACAAAGCAATAAAGTTACCGTCTGATTTAGTGAGGAGCATAAAAAAAATTGGGCAAAGTAATCCTGTGGAGATTTATTGTTAATACAACAACTCAGCCTAGCTAGCAGCACTATATATGGTGGGTATTATAGCTGATCTTTCAGGACTAAAATGGCTTCCTAGCATTTCAGAAAACATTGAAGAATACTCCCTGCACATATTATTTTACTTCTCAGGAATAATAAAAAACAAAACAAACAAAAAAATATATCTTTTTTAAACACTGCAGAAAAGTCAGCTTGAGTAACTTTACAAACACTTGTTTATCAGAACATCTGAACGCTTAATGCAGCTGGTAGTATTGGAGTGACGGTTGCCATAGGTGTGCACTTATTTTTCTTTAGACTTTTGTGTTGAGTGATATGAATGTGTAAAAACTTGATTCTGAGACAATAACTGAAGCCTCAATGACATCTGTCACCAGTGTCATACAGAGCATGTACTCTCTTCAAGCATATTCTTTGCTTCCCCAAAATCCAGATGAGAAACTACATAACAGAGTATACTTGCTAACCTGTCTAAACCAAATAATTCTTAAAAATGTTCACTGTGATGTCAAAATATTTACTACAGGTCTGTTTGTTTCCAAAATTAATAATAATTATCTTCTCTAAGTATGTTCATCACTGGTATATTTATGTGCTGTTTGTTTTCTGTTGTTTTTGTTTGTTTGGTTTTTTGCTTTTTACAAAACATTTCATTATAAACTAACTTCAAATACATTAGTTTTGCTTTGATTAAAACGAATACCCGAAGGGCAACGTATGCTTTCTTTCATCCTATTGATACCTGATTCTTGAATTACCAGTGAACTATGAAACTAAAGAATGAAAAGAATTACTGAAACGTTGAGATTTATGTTCAGACAAGAGAAAATAAACTTTTTAAAAAAAAACAAAACAATTTTTAACTAACATCCAGGTACATGTGCAAAAATTAGCTGGGGACTTCAGTAATATAGAACAAATGCCATTATTTATTTTCATTTGCCATTTACATTTTCATTCAGAATATAAAGTGCCATTTTACATTCTTGATTTCATGGTTTTAGCTGCATCTTGTAGGGCTTTCACTTTAACAATCCATTATCACTTAGGTATAACTGAACCAGGGAACTTTTTTTTTTTTTAGGGGGGTTTGGGGAGAAGGGAGGAGCATATAATTAAATGCTTTGTATTCTTAAGTGTTTACATTACTTTAAAATAGAATGATTAATATGCAAGCAAAAACAATGCCAAATATGCAGAATGACAACTCCATTTTGCAGATATGGACTGTAGCTTATTGCCTCAAAGCTCATAGATCAGTATTATATACTTTAAAGCTTTACCATCAGCTGAAGCCAGAGAGTGCCAGCTGTTCTTGCAAGGGGTGGGACTGCTTTCCCACCACCTCCAGAAATATGTGCGTGTTCTACCCCCACTCCCTCACCCCCACCCCAAACCAAACAGAACCTGGTAGAAACCTAACTCCCTCCCAAAATAGGACAATGCTAGTTTTCAGTATCAAGGTACTGATCTGGTTCATTACGTGGCAGCACAACTGCTAGTGCCAGACCACGGGACTGTTTGGGGAAGGCTGGGAAGGGAGAAACAGCAGCCATATGAAAATGCAGTATCACTGACTGAACAGGCTTTGCTTCTATTCACACTTTTCTCTTTAGACAAAGATCTGAGAAGACGGACAAAACAGACTGGCATTTGCTGGTGAGATACCTCAGTTTGAACTGAGAAACCATGTTAGGCTTTGGTTTGGAGATGAAGAGAAGCCATATGGTTTACCTTTACAGAAGTTTTCTTGAAAGTGTTTCAGACATTTAAGGCATATAACTGTAGTGAAAGAGAAAGAGAGAATACTAACCAAAAACCAAAGCAAAATCTTTGGACATGTATACAAGTTTAACATGGGAAGACCAACTCGTACTTAATTTTCCTAATCTGTTTCTTGTATCCCAAGACTAGGCATTGTCATAAAATCACAGAATGGTTTAGTCAGGAAGGAACTCTTAAAAGATCATCTTGACCAGTTCCCCTGCCAAGGGCAGGGAAATCTTCCACTAGATCAGATTGCTTAAAGCCCCATCCAACCTGACTTTGAACACTTTCAATAACAGGACATCACAGCTTCTCAGGGCGACTAGTTCCAGTGTCTCACCATTTCTTCTTTATATCTAATATAAATCTACTCTCTTCCAGTTTAAAACCATTGTCCCCTTTCCTGTCACTATAGTCCTTGTAAAAAGCTTTTTTCCGTCTTTCTTCTAAGCCCCCTCTATATATTGAAAGGCCATTAACCTTCTGTTCATTCCTTTAGCTATTCTGATATTTGATATCAGTTCTTCATAGAATACTAATTGTAATCCCTCACCTCCCAAAAATGTATTTGATATTACAGAGCAGAGAAAAACAAAGATATTCAAAGTGATATACATATTTCATATACCATTTTGCAGATAGTGTGTAAAGGCTACCTTACCCTTGCTGCATTGCACTACACATTCTGATTCCTTAGCCACTGTCTTGTGGACTATTATAGATTAATATTTTGTAAGTATTATAATTTTTAACTAATATTAAAAGAAGCAATGCTGTTGTGAAATACCTTACCAACTAGTATGCCTTGTACTTCACCGTGGCTGAAAAAGTGACTTCAGACAATCACTAAAGGATGGGTTTAACTGGATCTAATTGTGCAGTTCAAATGTATAGAGTGAGTTCTACACAAAGCATTCCAACAGTCTTTTGAAGCCAGCCAGACAGGAAATGTTTCCAGAATCCAAAATCATGCTCCAAATTGTAAGTAGTCAAGGCTCAAAACTTCTTCTATTTCTTCCTCAAGAAATAAGTTAATTGGATGGGGATGCAGACTAAGTAAATTCATAGTCTTTGCCTGTCCAAGGCTTTGAAAAAGCACGTTCTGGGAACGGCATCATTTGAAAATTAAGTGTCAATGTCATTTACTAGACAGACAAATAACTAGTCAGAGAAGGTGGCATTATATTTGACATTACACAACAACTCCAAGCCAATCCCTGCTATAGCCATCATTTTATAACACCTTCAGCCAAACACTAAAAGGATAGCAAAAAGCATGAACAGAAGTGGTGATGGAAATAAGAATTTACTCACTCACATAAGCTTTCAAAACCAGCTATTCTTTAAATTAAAGATACTAGAAACAGATAACCTGCCTCATTCTGGTCATATATCTGGGCAACATCTTCAACACAATTCTGCAAGACAGTGCTTGTCATGTTTGCCTCAAGTCATCCCTGGCAAACAAACACATGATCTCTGCTGCTGTGTGACAGTGATGAACTCTAAAATAGAGCTGTGCTCCCCCAAGAGATCTGGCTAATGTTGTGCATCAAGGGAACTGACAGATGAAAATAACATTTCCTTCAAACAGCTATCAACACAGCAGTCATACTGGCAAAGCCAAGGAGCAAGTGACGAGCAAAGTCCCACAAGTAAGGTGTCTTCACAGAAGCTTTCTCCTCTCATATTTTTCACCTACCCTAACAAAGGTTAGCAATATTGCATTAAAACATATGGGAACACCACCATTTTGGTGTGCATAGCATCTGATAGGCTGAGTGTAAAATATGGACTCTGTTCAGACACAGAGCTTAGAATGGAACGTCCACACTAGCTGTTTAGCTCAGATAAGCAAGTGCTTATGAGGTGAATCTCCCAACTGCTCCCAGTTAGTATGCTTTGGTTCCCATCACGAATGAATCAGAATTAGAATGAATTGGAATTAGAGCTCACAAACAGTATTCTTTTCAGGAAAAAAACTAAACCAATAGAATATGCTTAGAAACACACCCAATTCATTTTAGCTGGTAATGGACATTCAGACCATGATGCAGAATAGAGATAGCCTAAAGTAAGTATTTAAGAAGAGATTGGACTGTGCACTTAGTCACATGGTCTGAACTTTTGGGTAGACCTGTGCGGTGTCAAGAGTTGGACTTGATGATCCTTAAGGGTCCCTTCCAACTCAGGATATTCTATGATTCTATGATTCTATGAGTGGGACACTATCAGTGCTTAAGGAAATGAAAACTGATGAACTGTGGTCTCTTTATAGAGAAAGCAACTATATAGCTTACTCAGTGATTCTTGCTGCAGTACCAGATCTTATGAGGCTCTTAGGAGAGTTAACTACTTTGTTTTTATTTAGAAATATATGCCTAGAAAGGATTTCCTGGACACTGAAGTATTCCCCCACAATCTCAGACAATGAAGATATACTTATTAAATTCAACAGTTACCACCAGAGCATTAACTCTGTGTCCACCCACCCTGAGTTCATTGATGTCTACGACTCACATAAAATATTCCTGCACCATTGAAATAAACATGTAAAAAGTGTCTAGTCAGAAAATCAAAATCCATATAAATATGCTCCTGGCATAAACATCTTAGCAATACCAAGGATATTGCCAATGTCCTACAGCAGGGTATTTGTTAATGAAAGTACGTATGAAAGATGTATGTAGAAATTGGAAACAGATGGGCTGACCACCTCACCTCAAACTTCCAATTGTTTTCCCTGTGTATTTGCCAATTTTCTTTAAAGATACTCTACTACTCTTCCACATCGCTGAAATCATTGAACCAAATGAGGATTTCAGATAGCATGAATACAAGGAATATATTTGCCCTGGAAATTCAACCATTTCTGTTTTGCAACCTCCCTTTTCTGTACTTCTTGAAAAAGCATAGCTAGTCAACAGAAGGAGCTTCTTTATAAGAGAAGAATTATTTTCTGTCCTGTGAAACACTGCACTCACTGGACCTGAGTTAATTTTGTTGCACTTGAACCCATCAGTCTTAAGGCCAAATCCACAGACCCTATGCAGCCAGCAAAGATGCAGAACACATTCTCTCTGTGTATGCGAGCACTTCACAGATGAAACAACTTAGTGTGCTACATGGCTGTACTGCACAATAAAGTAAATATATATATATCTACTCTGCCAAACTCAGCTCTGCAGTTGCAATAACTTGAGTAGCTCAACTTCTCAATTTTAACCTCCATTTAAATTTGTCTGAATGACTCCTATATAAATCTACACTCATATTTTGATCTCTATCCACTTTCTGGATAAATAGCACTATAACAATAATTTCAGACGTACAGCTATGAATTATGTTCCAGAATATTCTTGTGAAATAGATAAGATTGTCAAAAGAAGTCTGGAAAACTGAAGGGTTAAGAGCAAATTAGCAAAGAAGCTGAGAACAAAACAGTCTTAAATTTCAACATGTATTTTTATAATATAAATGGAGTACAATTCAAAGGTACCTTAGTAAATTAGAAGCCTGGCCTCCATTACATATGAAAGCATTTTTATAAATACTATGTTACACCTCAGCTGTTGGGAGGAAGCAAATAAACAACTGCATTTTTCCCAAGCTAACTGAAAATATTTTTACTCCTTCTAAAGTTGAACTGTATGAAGTAAATATTTTTATTAATTATTCTTAACTAGTATACACCATTTTTTACATGGCTGTACTGCATAATAAAGTAAAAATATATACATGCAGCCACCCCCAAAGGTCAAGCATTATATAAGTGAAAAAATTGTAATTATTTTCCTGATTTTTTCATGAAATTAAGATTTGCTGAAAGCATTTCATGTGCTATCATAATTACTAGTAATAACATACAAACTAATGCATTCCTGCAATTTACAGTCCATTACTTGTAGGTTTGTCATTTGTTATTTCTATGCTACCAAAAGAAGTCAAGCATTTTTGTACTTAAAGCAAGAATTTATCAACACAAACATAGCAATTACTAAATCTCACATAAGGCAAAAATAAAGAACAGAATTCCTTTTAAGCGAAGTCTCAAAGATATCTGGTGACCTTCAACCATTCACAATGGCTACTATCCATGACATTAGCTGGAAGGGAAATTTCATATTTTACTGACTACTCTAATAAAGCTTACAGTGCTGTTTGTACAAAAGATCCAAACAAGAAAATAAAAACTCCTAATATTCCTCAAAACCCCAAACACTCATTTCTTAAGGAAAATTCCAAAAGCCAAGTAAACTACAACATACTACATTTTGCAGAGCAAAGCTGTTGCTCTGTTCATGTAAGATGGTGAGTAAGCATGCCTTCCTAACTCTATGCATGCTCTTCACATCATTTAGAGTTAGTCAGATAGTACCAGTAGCACAGGGTCATATCCCACCCCTCTGACATACCCATACTCTGACACGTTCTCTCACATTTCAGCCAGTGCAATTGAATGGGTTTAAGAGAAGGGATAAGCATTAGTCCTGTGAAAGGCCCCACCAAGCTTTCTTGAAACAATAAGCAAGAGAACATGGGGGAGAGGGGAAAGGAGAAACAGACAACAGGCATGAGCCTTGTCTCACTTAAAAACCATGCAAAACCAAAACAACATTCCCACATCCACCCATCAAAACAAACCCACACAATATGGTGCAGTATTCTCAGATCACTGGCGAAAAACTGGCATACAAAGAAGCCTTTTAAATACATTGGAACAATCTGTACTTTTTCCTCAGTGGAGTCACCAGCCCTGCAGTAGCTAGTTTTGAGTATACAATAATAAATAAATAAATAAATAAAAGTTTTAGGAACCGCACACCTTTTGTTTGTTTGTTTGTTTTTAAATTTATTATAACAAGCTAGATACTGACACAACGGGGGAAAAAAAAAAAAAAAAGTAAAAAAAAAAAAAGTAAAGTTCTAGTAAGATCACTAGAGTGCTAATTCAGTCCTAATGTGCTCAAGAGCTACTTATATATAATGGTAGAATATCTGTGTTGGAAGGGACACACAAGGATCATTGAGTCCAATTCCTAGGTCACCAAAAGACCACCCAAAAAATAATAATAATACTACGTGTCTGAGAGCATTGTCCAAATACTTCTTGAACTCTGTCAGGCTCGGTGCCATGACCACTGCCTTGGGGAGCCTGTTCCAGTTCCTGACTATATCCAGCCTGAACCTCCCATGTCACAGCTTGAAGCCATTCCCTTGGGTCCTATCACATTAATAGATCAGAACCAACAAGAGGCACAATTCCCATTGTACAGGCTTACCAAACTCTGAAATTTTAAAAGACATTTTAAAAATAGCTTGATAATGCACAGGAACTTAAACTTCTCTAAAAGAGTTCAGCTCTGTTGATTGAAACAGAAACACACTAAATATTTTTGCAGATAAAAGGCCAAGGACACAGATGTAGGATTTTTTTGTTGTCATTATTATTATTTTTGGCAATACAAATAATAACTCCAAAGCCAAAATGCAAATAATTCTTCCAAGATTCAAAGGCTTTTCCAGGTGTGAAGCAGTAAAGAGACTTCCACGTACTTCATTGTCACAAAGTACTTAAAAAAAATTTCACCATCAGATATCATTTGGGTGATAGTTTGTTTCAATGTAATAATCAGCAAAAACTAGAAATCAAGTATTATACTCTTCATTAAGCCTTGCTGAAGTTCTGAGTTCTGGACTAAGTTAAGATTATGATCTCTTAAAACAAAATTTTACATATGCATGACTGCTGATGGCTCCATGCAATACCTTTGGCTTCACTCTTTCTATCAAGCTATGCTTTATTCAAGCCTTTCTAGTGATATTGCTCTCTTTAACTAAAGGTGAATGAGAAAGAAGGGAGATAAGGATAGGCAGGTTCCAAGTAAAGCTGATAAAATACTAACAGTAGACCAAAACAGAAAACCAATCTTATTGAAGAGATCTGAGAGGAAGGGGGAACTGGGAACTGGAATCAGAGAAAGCACCTCCCCTTTTTTCTAAACAGCTGGAAAACTGAGTATGTTTCCTCTGTCTGTGGCTGGCCTATATTTGTCTGCAACTTGAATGAGACCAGAGAAGACTAAGGGCTAAAAACAAACAAACAAACAGATTACTTTGTTATCTAGTTAATTGAATGCCAAAATGGTCAAGTTTAATAACATGATGAATAGCTTCGGTACCAGGTAATTGTTCTTTATTTATCATTGCATAATGAAAATAAAATGATTTACCATCAGCTCTCGTATTCACTTTTTTACATTCCTGGAATTTATATAGCATTTCTATAAGCATCAGATAAATTCATTCTGTCTGGCTACAGCTGTCAAGCACAGTTTTAGTAACAAAAGGCAATTTATTTAAAGACTACTTTAGCCAAACACCTCCTTTTACTCTCCAGGCTGTCTCTCAAAATAATCCACTACCTGAGCATGTATCACTAACATAGCTGAAATACTGTTGCAGTGAATAAAACTATATTATTGATACAATAAACAATATTAGTCTAAACATAAACTTTTATTAATGAGTACATGGAACACTCTCTTAATTGACTTTACAGAGCCAAACCAGAAGCTATGCTTGGAAAAAAAGGCTATATTTAATATAATGTTAAATGTGATTTCATAAAAACATATGAAAATTATTTTTAATTTGGTACACAATATTAAAATGAACAGGTCTGTCAGCATTACCCATAAAAATGACAAAAAAAAAATTACAAGAGAAGCCAAGAAAGTGTTCATTATATAAAAGCCACACAAAGCAAATAGGAAAATGATCCAGGTGAGATATTGTGCAAGAAAGAAAGCCTTTATAAAAACAAACAGAAGCCATCTACCTGTTGGAGGTCCAATGTAATGGTCACGTAATGATATTCAATTCCATTCTGGATACTAGGGCTTTGCCACCAAGTGTTCTTGCCATCAATTGCGTTTGTTATTGGATGTCGTTCTGTTAGAGTAACAGAAATATATAAATGTATTTAAGAGTAATTCAGATATATAAATGGGTTTAGATCTAAATTCTAGATTAAAATGCAACTACAGAACTAACAAGGTAGCACATTAAAAGAAAAAGCAGGAAATATTTTTTTTTCTTTTGCTCTTGGAGCAGTCTCAGGCTTATCATTACTAGAATATTCATCTAATATTAGCCCCAGAAATTTGGTTAGCATTGCAAAGAGGTTACTTTTAGTACCTAAATAAATACAACTGGAGGCTCTCCTGAGTCTACAGAAAATGTAGGCATCTAAATCAGATGGTGTGAACACTTCCTGCAATCTTTCAAAGTTTTAAGTACTGCAAAGTCATTAAATGTTGCAATAGAAACAACAAATCAGAATCCCAAGGTCTGGCGTGCAGGGAAAGCAGAGATCACAGTAATTCTGGTACTTGCATTCCTAAGCATATGGCAATAATTCAGCAAATAATTCAGAAATTGTTACAGAGAAGATGATTCATGAATAATTACAGAATATATTTCTCAACAGGAAAATTGTCTGACTCACAAACACATGTACAAAGATAGCTCATTTTTAACATATAAACCATTAATATCTAAGTCCAAGATGCATTATTTTTCATGCCCATGTTTACTCTGTTGCAGTGTCACAAATAAATCCAAAATAATTGGGATAAAACAATATTTACAGAATTAAATTATTGTTAGAATTCAAGATATTATAATCTAATGAAATTTAATTACATGGTATTTTAATGTTACTTAGACTGAGAAAAATAATACTCAACTTTCTAGGTTACTTTTTATGGCCAGTTCATGACTGTCTCCTGTATGAACTTGAGAATACCAAAATCTCAATTTTAAAAGATATGAGGTTCTATCTGATGCATTTTGAAGTCCCTAATTACCTAGAGCAAGTCTGTACATTATGGTGAAAATAACACAAAGGTAATTCAAATATAGCAGGTTTCTTCTATGTGCATTCTGTCAGCAAGAACATAATGAGGTCAGAGAAATCGAACCCCTCTCATTATGGATAGATTTCTAGACTGGCATATTCTGGATATAAAACTAGAATATGTTTCATTACTAGCTCATCCTAGTATTCCAAATAATTAATTCATGAACTGATTAATTTCCTTGTTATTCTAATTATTATTTAAATAAACCAGTAAGATAGACAGTCTTTGTCTCTGTTTTCTTGCTACATCAACCACCTGTGGAGGACAGGAGTACTAGCTCATTAAGGAAAGCCAGAATGTCTGAACATATTTAAAGATACAATTAAAGGGCTTTGTGGGAGTAAGAGAAGGTATAAGCCTGCAAAATTGAAAATGTGAAAATTTTAATTTAAAAATCAAATTATTCAGTGGCATTACTGAGCACCAACATCTGCCAGTTAGGATATACACTACAAGTGGCATTGTTAGCAGCATTATCTTTCTATTGAAGAGAAAAAAAAAAAAAAAAATAACACCCAAGCCTTACATGTTGTCAATTCTCAGATCTCTGATCATCTTCACAAACTTTGGCTTTAAATGAGTGCTAGCAAAAAATCATTTGTAAATCAAACTCAGAGCTCTTCAGTGATTGTGTCAGAAACTGTCTAATTGGAAATTTTGATGCAAGTCTCTTCAGGTGAAACTGGTATAAACATAAATCATGAGAAGGACAGTTGGGAGATGAATCGACAGTTAATTGTAATCACCATTATGAAAGTTTAATCATAATTAATTTGAAAAATGATTAATTGTTGGCATTTTTTTACCTTTTTAAAAGGACGGGAAAATTATACAGTATTTGCAAAATGGACTGGATTGCAAATGCCGTTCAAGGACCAGTCTCTCTAATGGATTACAAGGATGGGGGGAACGTACAGACTGAACCCATCAAACTCTCTTCTTTAATTTGGGCTCACATGTGATGAACCAGGGAATCTGCGTTCATTTCCTACTACAGTAATTAAGGGGAGGCACTCCAAACTCACACATTCTAGGCATTTAAACTCTGGTTACATTACGTGGTTCTCCCATTAATGAGCTAACTTTGTTTAAATAAAGCACTTCCTTCTGCCAAATAAACATTTAAAAACCTTAAAAAGAGATGAGGTTGGCAACAAAAGGCTAGTCATTCTGAAGCTAAACAGTCTCACAAATTTAGAAAAAGGATAGGAGAGAGGGAAAATGTGGATACATATCATTCAGATGAGGTGTTTAAATACATAAATGGCAACAATGAAGAAGGCTGTATAAACATATATGCATCTATAGGTGGAACACGGAGACAAAGCAATACAGCTCCCTTTTATTTATTTATTTATTTATTTATTGGAGTTAAACAAAGTTGATAAAAAAATGATAATTGTATGATGTACACGAATGTCTAAATGCTCTTCTGTAAAGAAAGGACAGAATATATCACACAGTGTTTCTGGCAGTCTAAACGCAGCCAAAAAAAAAAAAAAAATTAATCTTCTGAATGAGACCCACTACAATAATGTAAAATCATTTCAATGCTTACATTGCTACAATACAAATGTATGATCTTTCCTGAGAAGACAGCATTTACTACAATTAAAGAAGCCATCAAAACTTGAAAAATGACCTTGGGGGAAAAAAGTAGGTTGCAACTGTGTTCAGACAATTGAAGTAATCTATAATGGGGCAATTATAATTTGCTTTGTAAATACAAGATAGGGAGCAAGTGGCTAGGTAGTCATTTAGTGAGAAAGCATCTGGGGATTACAATGGCCAACTAGCTAAATATCTCTCAGTGGAATCACACAACCTAAAAGGGGAAATACCTTAATTAGATGTGTAAACAACAACATAATCTGCTTATTCTGAAGGAAACCTGAATCTCTCTGCAGTACTGGTAAGAGCTCAGATGAATTTTAATACAGATGAAAACCTCTACAGAAAACTGAGAACTGCGGTTTATATAGAGTTCTAGATAATGCAACCTATATGGAGAAAGACAGAAAAGGAATAGATTAGTGTAAAAACTGGACAGAGCAATAATAGCAACCCTCAAGTAAGTAAAAAGACTTCTGCAAAGAAAATGGAAGTAATCCATTCCTTGTGTTGGCTGAGGTTAGGAAAAACATGATATACTTGAATTTCTGCAGGAAAGATGCAGATTAGCTATTAGGAAAAGACTGTGTAATTGGTAAAATAATTCTAGGAAGGGTGGCCCAGGAAGGAAGTTTCTAAGGAGAGGCTTCTTTCTGGAAAGCTATACCACAGGTTGCTCATCCTGTGTAGAGTTAGCAAGTTAGAAGATAATTATTATTTTTTTTTTCCTGTGGCTTTAACCCCATGCTTAAGTATGCTTTGTCATAAGGTATAAATATGTCTAATCTAAGTTTTAGAGGTAAACAACTGGAAAAAAAAAAAGAAAAGAGAGATTGTCTTCAGGAAACTTCATGCTTCTGTATGCCTCTACTAACACCGCATCTATTCGATTAAAAGCTGTATCAAGAGTCTCTACATCCTCTACCGTCTGCAGTGTCAATATGTCCAGAAATATTTGACCAGGTTATTTTTATTAATGTCTTTCATTGCAAGCTTATATGAAATTAAACTTGTACAATTAAGACAGAAATTCTCTTATTTTTGATCTTCCAAATTATTCATAACTGGTAAGAAACGCACATCTCTGAACCTGATGATAGTGAGTTATTTGTGAAAATTGATTTTGCTTGCTGGCAGTCTTAAGAAAAACAACGTTTGTGCAGATCAATTTTAATATTAAAACTTAAGCAATTAAACCAATCAGTTTCATTGTCTAATCTTCTTTTTGCTGGCTCATTCAAATTAAATTAACTTCAAACTAATAAAAAAAAAATAAAAATGGATTAGTGTCCTGGTTTTGGCTAGGGCAGAGTTAATTTTCCTCCTAGTAGCTGGTATGGTGCTGTATCTTGGATTTAGGATGAGAATAATGTTGATAATATGTTTTAATTGTTGCAGAGCAGTGTTTCCACTAAGTCAAGGACTTTTCAGCTTCTCATGCTGGGCAGGCTGGAGGTGCACAAAGAACTGGGAGAGGTCAGAACGAGGACAGCTGACCCAAACTTGCCAGAGGGGTATTCCATATCATATGGAGTCATGCTGAGCAATTAATATGGGGTGGCTGCCCAGGGTGGGGGATACTGGCTGTTTGGGGATAGGCTGGACATCGCTCAGCAGGTGGTGAGCAATTGCACTGTGTATCACTTGTTTTATACACGTTATTATTAGCAGTACTATTATCATTATTATTTTCCTTTCTTTTCTGTCCTAATAAACTGTCTTTATCTCAACCCACAAGCTTTTACTCCTTTCCAATTCTCTCCCCCCTCCCACTGGGGCGGGGAGCAAATGTGTGGTGCTTAGGTGCCAGCCAGATTAAACAGCAACAGTTAGTTAGCCCTAAACTGAAATTTCAGATGTTGTTTGGCTGGCTGAAATGTTCAAATTCTGTATGTAAGTATACAGGAAAGAGTAATCTGTTTTTCATTCATGGTCAACTTATATGAAGAGAAGCCAACAACAGCTGTAGATACTTAGTTTTCCTAAATCTGAACCTCGCTTCTCTCTCCACTTACTCTCTCAATTAAAGCTTCAGTTAGCTAAGTATATGTAACAGATACAGATTTTGAAATACTAAAGGAAGAGATGGGTAACTTAATTTAATAAAGGAAGAGGTAGACATTTCATAGTAATCAGGCCACTGACATACATCTTTGTCTGCTGAGTATCTACAACCACTAGGAAAAAAATCATTTTAAAGGAACAAAATGAAAATGGTGCACGTACGATGTTGAACCCTGCTCCTTTGATCACAAATACGGCACTGAGGGTTCCTTGCAGGCTGTCCAGGAACATGTTCAACAAGTTTGCAGTACATTTCCCGACCCTTTTCTCCACAGGTAGCATTGGTGGTGATGAGAGCATTAGTAGCCAGGTTCAGCACTGCAGGAAACAATCCTGGAAACAAAATAAAATAAAATCATAAACAAAAGTAACAGAGGCAAAAGCAAGGTGAATTTAGCAATACAATCACAAATGAACATAACATCTGTTATGGCATCTAAGCAAAAGGCTTTATTTTCAACAACTATAGAAGTAATGAAACACAGAAAAGCACCACCGACTTTGGCTTTGAATCCAGAATTTAGAATAAAGCCATTATACTGGTGATTTCCTCCTCATTCCCTTCTAAAATTCAAATTGGTACCCTCTGGTTATATCTTGAGGAGCAGAATATCAGAGGAGAAAATACGGTATGGAAACGTAAAAAGGATCATCAAATTGTTTTTTTTCATAACCAAACCATTATTTTGACTGCCTACCCAATTGGGCTTTGAATCATTGTACGCAAATACCCATGAAAACTCCCTATTACTCTTCCTTTCTGCTTGCATCTCCAAGGAGAAGCTTTTCCCTCACAGACTGCATCATTTGTGTTACACTATCTTACTGTTCTGCTTAGGACCTCACAGTCACCCTTGCCATTAGAGAAACTGAGTAATTCATGCAGCAACATGAACAACATCTGCCATGCATGGTTTGCTTCCTCTTCCCCTTTCCTCAAGAAGAAGATAATGTATACAGTATTATATCTTCTACGACAGCGCTGTTGTTATTTTCCTCAGGTGCTCTTGCTGTGTGATATATTATAATTCTCATTCACCACAGCACTTAAACACATGTCTGACTGCTCTGCTGAACTGAGTTTCATGTAGCAGTAAGCTATAAAAAATATAACCCATATGAAGAACCATCGTTAAGGTGGCTTACACTCCCTCCCAATAAATACTGATCAAAATCTTTGAGCCATGATAAAATCGATCTATGGAGACAAACTGATGTGATGGGTTGAATGTATATGTTCACATGAAAATCAATGTTTTGTATCCTTAAAAGCATAATTTGTCATGGCTGGAGGTTAAACCAAAACAACAACAAAATTCTAAGGTATGGATTGAGATCATCTTCAGAATTATATGGCGGCAATTTTCACTGGCCCCAAATGCACTCTTCTGTAATTCATTCAGTTTATAACCCTATTGTATTATTATTATAGCTTTAAAATAAGTCTTTAATCAAAACTGAATTTGCAATTATTGTACATTGATAAAGATTCCTTTAAAAAGACTTTCTTTTTCCTCTATAGAGAACACTATTCAAGTGATTCCTTTCAGTCCTTTAACTCCAGTCTCCTGTCTGCAATTAACCTGTGTGCCATTTAATTACCAAGCTTGGGTGGTCACGGTACAGCTGTCCTCTGACACCGTGAGTTAGTGACTCTCACGCTCGCTTTAGAACCATATTAAACACCCCACTTGTTCAAGGCAACCAATTAGCTACTAACCTGTGTAATTTGTATAGTCAATCAGTAGTTGAGATTTTATTGATTTTGTAGCTTTCTTCTGTACAGATTACAGCCCATTTTCGTCACATTTGAGAATCTATACAGTTGTTCTTATATTTTTATTCAATGCAATCAGTGATATTTGCTGTATTCCTCAATGGGGGCACATGGTAAAAAACGGTGTAAGCATTAGCAGAGTAGATGAATTGTTAATAGCTGTGGAGCCTCCTATGTTGACTTACAGTCTCATTATTCTCTTTTTAGACTGTGTAAAGTTAATAGTGTAAAAGACAGTAATCATTTAGTCTTAAGACATAATCTGGCATTTCGTTTGGAGCAGAGTAGCTTATTTCCTCAAAAGGGAGCCTGCTAAAAGGACTCGATACTACGTGAAATGAATTGCAGTACATAAAATCAGGAAAAATATTGCTTCAAAAAATAGTGTAACAAATGAAACAGAACATGCAAAAATCCTCCAGAATCACAAAATTATAAAAATATACACATTGTGTGTCTATACACAAATGATATCAATATTATAAATTTTAACTCAAATTTTAATTTGAGACATAGGTAAATATAGAGTACTTAAGAAGCTCATTGGTTAGAATAAAAATTCACTCTCAGGTAGCCTCTTTTATGTGCAGTGTAATTTAGTGCAAAAGTACCATACATCCTTGTCCATAATCAGTGCAAACACAGGCACCTAAATGAGCACTGAAGAGACTGTGTTGAGTGTGCAGTGTTCCACTTCCTGCAGGCTCACAGGAATGGATCTGGCAAGCAGGGAGCAGGAGGTGCACAAAGTCTTCCCACCCCTTAGCCAGTGCTTATGGTTTGGTATTGATGGCACCATAATTTTAACAAGTTAAAAATTACAATTAACAACTACCTATTTGAACTTTTTTCAAATAGTCTGTGCTTCAAAGAAGCGTTAAGAGCATTCATGTTCAGGCCTACAGCTTTCCTTGAGGGAGCTGAAGGGAAATTTTCTGCTTCAGGTTGATGTTTTGGAATGGGAGAAATAATTCATTTTCCCTTGAGTGGTAGGTGGAATTCACATTCACTTCCCTTTAAACTTGCATTTCCTACCATGAGATGCCATACATCAAATCTCAGATCACATTTACGTAATTATTAGCTGTTGTAAAATGGCCACGTTTACCTAAAGGGGGCATTCCTCTGACACACTTTATTTTTTGAATTGCAAATTATAGATTTGGCAATTTCCAATAAACATCACACACAGTAGGATTTATTTATTGATTCTTTAGAGAAAATACCAATCCACTTTAATGACTGATCTAGTTATAGTACCTATCCGGTACAGGAATGTAAGACCCTTGTGACTCCCTTACTACACAGCTCAGGAT
Source organism: Netta rufina (assembly GCF_964035555.1). Lineage (NCBI taxonomy): Eukaryota > Metazoa > Chordata > Aves > Anseriformes > Anatidae > Netta > Netta rufina. The sequence continues at coordinate 82,240,018 of NC_140125.1, read as the reverse complement.
GAAGTCACATGAGCTTACTCAGAAGAGGCAGAAGCAAAACTAGAACTGGGACAACAACAAAATTCTACTCTACCCATTAGGAAAGGATTGTGTCACCTATCAGTTGCTTCCTGTATCATTTTCCTTCTCTGCCAGTCCATAAATTTTCTTAGATGTTCAGAGGAATTCACGCTATAGCTGTGGCTGAAGCAAATGCTTTCTGCCAGTCAGAGAAGTGATGCTAAGCTCTGCACTAATTCTGGGACAGTGCTTTGCAGAGCCCAAAATAAGGCTCTGCTTTTAAATAACATTTGATGGGCAAGCCTGATGGAATGGAGGAAGCAATGCTTTTCATATTGCTTTCTAGTAGTTAATATAACACTTTTTTGCAAAACATTCATGAGATTCTAGTAACACAGAAGATGAGAGCATTTGTTGTCCTGAATCCTTTAATTAGGCCACTTGAATTTGGAATAAAAAATGTGAATGTTCATGATGCTAATATATACTATCTTTTTTAGAATTCACATTTATCCAACCATAACCATAGTAAGTGAAAGTAGTCAAGAGAGCTCACAACAACCCACTTTAATTTTTAGACAGTTTTGCCTTATTTTTTGTGATGACAATCACACAGAAGAAATATTTTAAAAGTGGTGTACTACCTTTGTGCATCTTAAAAGTCAATTGCTCACTAAATTATAAATTTTATTTAGTTGTCAATATTACCTTGAATTCTACAGCCATCCTGCTATGAAATACTTGCAAAGCATGATCTACTATAATTACAGAAAGATCTCCTTCCTTTATTGCCAAAAACATTTAGTAATCACTTGCTCCAGTGCAAAGACTGGGTAAAATAAATCTGAGTCAGAAGCACATTATCTCTATTTTGTGTAGCTCAAGTGCAAGCAGAGAAATTCCACTCCTTTCAACTGCTAGCTACATCAATCTTCCCTCCTTTGTGTTACTGGAAAAAAAAAAAAAAAAAAAAATCACATCATTTCTACCTTTAAATACCAAAATTCTAGCAATTGCAACAATCGCAAGAAAAGAGAGAGAAAAGGTTGGTTTGTAATTAGACTTTGGCTTTAACAGATTGGGCTCAATTTCTGTTTTTCAACAGATGTCTGTTTCATGAAGAGAAGCACAGTCTCAGATTCCAACTGATGAAATAGGTATGGCCATCTTTCTGTCTTTCTGCTTTACACCTAGGTCTGTGAGCCTGCAACATATTCCACTGAGCTTCTATGGATAGAAGACTGATAGACAGCTTGTTTAGTGTTGACAGATGATTAATCTATAAAAGGAAAATAACACAAAAACTAAACAAGGTCTCTAAAATAGTGTACCATGCAAGGGTAATCAAAAAAGTTTGCAACTAAAAAAGAAACCTGCTCAACTCTTACAGAATTACTGATGTCTAGCACATGATGCCAACAGAAACACTTTTAGGATAAAAATAAATTTAAAAAAAGGTAAACTGAACAGCAGTAAATCAGCAGTAATAGGTAGGTGATTTTCACCTACAAACTCCAATGAAATCAACTTCTGCCTTGCCACTGTACTACTTAAATAGGGCTTGGTACCAAAGCACTAACTAATAATGTCAGTTTTTTAAAAGCTTCCTGGATCAAAGCAGATCTGAATATCTGTTTTAAAGACAAAAATAGTGGATGCCTGGATTAGTATGATACATTGAGTCTAGTGGTAATTAATTTATTTTTAACAGAAACCTCACAGTCCATCCTTTATCAATACCAGAGCTCTTTGTAGAAATTGGCAAGCATAAATGTACCTGTATGAGTGATGCACCAAATTCAACATATTTAGATTAAATTCATTTTGACAAGATTCTGCAAAGGCCATTAAAGGAACTAAGCTATCATGACATATGAGGACAACTCAAGAGATAATTATATAAACAAAAACAAACAAAAAAAAAGAAAATGTGAAATAACACTGGAAAACTACAGTGATCTTTGCCTGTTCCGTTCAATAGTTAAACAAGTAATTTTAAGAAGAAGATTAAAAAGTAATTTTAATTAAAAAGTAATTAAAAAAGTAATTTTAAAAGTAAAAAAAAAAAAGTAATTTTAAAAAGAAGATAATAAGGTGACAGTTTATTTATGATAGAAGTTTTCACAATAATCAAACTAAGGACAAACTACAAAGAGTTGCAGAAAAAAATCACAGTATGGTCTGTCTAGGCAATAAAATAGCAGATGAAAGTGAGGAATGGAAATTAATACACTGGGGTAAAATATGATAGGCTCTGCACCAGCTATTACCACCCCTGAAAGAGTTATTATGGATATTTCAATGAAAATATTAGCTGAAGGAATAGAAAAAAGTCATTACATTATTGCATGAATCCATCTATAACAACAACTCAGTAACTGTACAAAATTTCTCAAGTGTCATCTCCAAAACGATATGGCAGAATTAAAAGGTAAAGAAAGGTATGATGAGATCACAGGTGTGACCTGTAGATTGACTTCTGAACATGGTAATACATAGTCTGCAAGCCTTCTGCTGGGAAAAGATCTTTATGGGAGATATATAAAATTATATAGCTATATATAGAATCATAAATGGGTTTAGCATGGAAGTGAACAGTGTAAGTTTAGTTAGTAGTACCACAGGGTAAGTTTAGTTAGTAGAAGCAAGAGTGGGTTAAAAAACAATTGGAATGATACATAGCACAAGGTTCCTCTGGGACTGCTAAACCTGAAGGGCTTGGTATGCAACTGTCAGCTCTAAAAATCCCTAAATCATTGGCTATTGCAGGTTTTTACCCACAGAGGCATCACTGTACTCATATTTTCTTTCATTTTTTTCCTAAGCAACTTTTCCTAAACCTTTCCAGCTTCCAAGACTGAACAGAGTCAATGTTGCTGTTCCAATATGTACCTGTAGCTGTTTCTTATTAAGGGTTGTGGCACATATAGCCCCACATCAAGGTCCACTCAAATTGGAATGTAAAGTGTAACCTTGGTTTTGCTAATGAAACCATAATATTTTTGCCAATATTCATTTTTTACACAAACCACAATCCTCTATACTATTTCCCATTATTACCTTACATTCATAGAGGTCTCATTAATAGCTACTTATCCTACCACTTCTCAGGACATTCTCTGAGACTGTTGATTTCCTTGAAATTTTCTGCAGAACAGTATTATTCATTGTCTTACGTTTTCCTGATCCCACAACATACAGGAAAACAAGAGCCCAGTTTCACGTGTTCTTTTATGTACTTTTCACATTCCTCACCAACGTCCATGCTCATACAAGTTCAATGAGTATCAGTGGAATAAAAACCACCAAAAAACCACCAGGCGGGGGGCCTGGCACCCCGCCTTATTTTGTCATGCCTTATTACTTACCTACTTCTTTGCCAAACTGTCGGATTTTCCACATGCTTTATTGCAGTAGTTGAGATCAGCAGAAGCACACAAGATACACAAGTAGCAGGAACAAGACATTTTCATAAAGCCTGTCAGCTTTTGAATTCAATCTCACTCTCACCCTCACTCTCCTCCCAGATAGATTGACCCCAATTTGATTGACCTCTAGAGCACGCTGCAAGACCTAGTTGATTTCCCTTGCTGAGAGGGGATGGAAGGATTCTAGTGGGAAATCAAATATATTAACTATATCTCCAGCTGCTGAACAGTGATTACAGGTTCATTATGAAGTGGGGATAGTCACTGGAATAACCTACTTTTAAAATGTGTCAAGAAGCAGCTACAGCAAAGGAGAGGTACTGAAACTAGATGTAAATGTAAACGAAATAATTGCTTTGTACGTCAATTTTCCTACCATTTACCACTTCTGACATAATTTTATTTTCTTCCCTTCACATAACCCATGGAGAATTGAAAATCCCATTTGAATCTCATCAGCATCTTGTGTCTACAGAACATCTGGTGGGATACATTTTACTAGAAGGACACTGTGGCAATAGAATGAAAGCAAGAATCACCAAGGAAATATAACCCAGATTATAACCTTTGTTAGGCTTATGCTACTGCATAGTGACAGCCATCCTGAGTGTCAAAAAGAAACCATCAATTATTAACAGTAGATAGCAGATAAGACACCTCTTTTATATATTTATATATATATTATATATATTATATGTCTATTATATATATGTATATATATTTATAGACACCTCTAAATGGAGATGACAGAAGAAACTGCTTGAGTGGGGGAGACTGAGAAAGAGAAGAAAATTGGAAGAAGACAGACCATTGCAATTACACACTGAAATAAGGGTCTACAGCCTTTCTTCTTGACAGATAATGGTTGATGTGAAATTTTGCATTCAGTATTATTTAATATCTAGATTGTGGTTACTCAGTGGTAGGATCAGTGCTCCACTTTACTGAGAGAAAAATTAATATAAATAATAGTGTGTGGACACATAAGCAAAATGCTAAGTTGAAAAAAAAAATCAGTATTGTTTTCTAATATTATTAAAAAAAAAATCCAAGATAGAATACAAACATGGTTTTACAAGTTTTGGGATTTCTTTGTGTCTTATTAAAGCATCACAACTGAAGAAATATTTTTTGCCTTCAAAGAAAGCTCTTTTAAGACCTGCATAATCCTCTCTTCTAAACACCAATATTTGGCAGGGTGTATTTCCTTTAGTCTTCTCAAAATATCCCTAGTCTCTTCAAAGAAGCAAATAAAACAGCCTGCCTAAGTATGTCTAACTTTTCAAGCCAATCTTCCTAGTCTGTGCTTTGAAATGTTCATGCAATCAAGCAGAGCTGTTTGCCACTGAATTTGTACTAAAAAGACAAAAGAGAATATGTCAATTTCTGATGTTCTAAGAAGTGTCACTGGAAAAAGAGATACTTGTCTGTTGCAGCATGAAGCTATGCTAGTGTGTGGGAACACAGTGGGGAGAAAAAACTGGGACAAAACAAAACAAAATGTTGCAGCAAGAATAGTTTCCAGCTGTGCACAACGGGGAATAACTTAATGCACTCTATCCACAATGTAGATGAAGAGTTTTATACAACTGGAAAATAAGTCCAATTTGAAGAAATAGCTGTCCAGACACAACAGAGGTTACAGACTGAAGAAAAATGACACTAAGCCCATTTGTCCAGAAGAAAACAAAATCAGAAAATAACTACTTTGGTCCTCATTTATGTCTGTTGCCCCAAGCCATTGTACATTATAGTATTATTACACAGTCATCCTTTTTTGCTTCAAAAGGAAGTGGAAATGTAGTTTGGATGTTCAGTGGTAGAAGTGGCTTGCTTTTACTTTCAGATAATTTTCTCTCTTCATACTCAGTAACATTACACATAACCTCCTGCATATTTAACTTCAACATAAAAGACAGTATAATACCGTAACCTAAAGAAGCTTGATAACAAAATCAACTATAGTCCTAACAGAGACATCTGAAAAAGGATACATTGATTACATAGCAATATTATGTTGCCTTTCCACAGCTTACACAATTCAAAAATCTCTAGAGACTTTTCTGATTTTAATAGCAAAGCAAAACAAAAAAAAATCAAAACAGAGTGAAAGAAAGACATGCTATTGGCTTTCACCTAACCTATATTGTAAAAGATATATAAGCAATTTTCTAGCTTTGTAAGGTATTTTTTTATTTTATTTTATTTTTTTTCCCTATAGCTGTCACAGAAGGCTGTGTAGCAAAACAGAACTGTAAAAATACTGGTAAAGATGAAATCCCGTCTCCCTGGCATGCAAGGCAGAACTCCCATGGAATTGAAAGCACAGAGACCTAATGGGCATCCCATTTTCAAAGGCATTTATATTCCCATTCTGAGTCAAGCACTCACTGATTTTCAAATATCTGTCTGTATTCTGTCACAAATTTAAAAATGCAAAATCCTAGTTGTACAAATTCCTTATCTGTAAAAGGATTGCATTATGCATGATGAAGCAAGAAACAGTCTTCACAGTTAAATACTTGTATTTATCAGCCACATGACCTTCATTAGAATTTCTGTAAAGCAGCAGTTGGGTTCTGGTCAGCCAAGCAGAACTAACAAGAAAAAGTAAAAGGACCTCTGATATATAACATTCATCTACTACAAACAGGAATTATCTCCAGTTACATGTCTTCTGTTCTTAGAAAGCACATCAGTTTACAGCTTTCTAAAATTGCATGATATGGCTAAAAACCTGAGCCTTTTCAAGGATAAGCTATCCCAGCACTCTCAACCTCTATTCATAGAACAATTGGTCCAAGTCCTTATTTTCATAGTCATTCATGGTTTTTCATAGAATCATAGATTCGTTTAGGTTTAAAAAGACCTAAAAAATTAAAAGATTATCAATTCCAACTGTCCTACAATTAACCTAGCAAAAATGTTGTTTTGCTCCAAAATATCCATGTACAACCCAGAACTAGATACAGCACTCCAGGTGTGGATACAGCTGTGGTGGTTTTACAACAGCTCTTCAGGTGTGCTATCACTGCTGATGAGCAGATGGGGACCATCTCCTTCAACCTGCTGGGGATGCTCCAACTAACACAACCCAGAACACCATTAGTTTCTTTGCCAACAGAGCACATTGTTGGCTCATGGTCAACTTGTTGTCCACCAGGACCCCCAGGTCCTTCTTTGCAAAGCTGCTTTGCAGCCATTCAGCCCCAGCCTCTACTGGTGCATGGGGCTGTTCCTCACCAAGCACAGGACTTTGCAATTCCCTTTGTTGAACTTTATGAGGTTCTTGTTAGCCCATTTCTCCAGCCTGTCCAGGCACCTCAGAATGGCAGCAAAACCATATGGTGCAACAGCCACCCTGTTCAATTTTCTATTGCCTGCAAACTTGCTGAGGGTGCACTCTGACTCATCATCCTGGTCATTAACAATAAGAGTAAACAGCACTTGAATCAGTATTGATCCCTGGGGTACATTGTCAGTGACTAGCCCTCCAGAGGGACTTTGTGACATTGATCACAACCATCTGAGTTTGGGCATTCAGTTTTCAATCCACCTTGCTGTCCAGTTTTCTAACCTGTATTTCATTAACTTTTCTATGAGGATGTTATGGAGACAGCATCAAAAGTCTTAATAATTTTAAAGTAAACAACATCCACTGGTCTCCCCTCATCCATCAGGCCAGTCACCTCATTGTAGAAGGCTATCAGGTAGGCTAACAGTGATTTCTCCTCAGTAAATCCATGCTGGCCATAAAACCATTTCAACTATATGTACCATTTACATATACCATTTCACAGGTATGTGTTACTTAAACACAGGAAAAAGACCTAATTAAAATAGCTAAGTTTGTCTCCTCAGGTAATACTGTAAGTCCTTAAACCTTTGATCCATTCAATTTCAGTACATGTAAAGCACAAAAATTAGCAGGATCTAGGCATTCACTGATTGCACTACTGAAGACTGGATGTTAAATGTATTTTTACCTGTGATACAAAAAATGGATCACAGGAAGTTCTGCACCAATATGCAAAATAACTTCTTCATGGTGAGGGTGACAGAGCACTGGAACAGACTGTCCAAAGAGGTTGTGGAGTCTCCTCTGGAGATATTCAAGGCCTGTCTGGACACCTACCTCTAGGGAACCTGTTTTGGCAGGGGGGTTGGACCCAATGATCTCTTGAGGTCCCTTCTAACCCTTACAATTCTGTGATTCTGTGATTTTACACAGACTCTCCACTTTCCTTTGAATAGAACAGTCTGTCTTAATTTCATTTCCGTACAGTCAGTATTCTGAGACACAAATTGGCAGAATAACTGAGAAATATTGAAAAAAATGCTTAATAGACTACAAATTTAAGTTGTATTTAACCTGTATTGTGCAGTAATACAGATTGGTATTTCCTACACATTGAGTTAATAAACTCTTCAGTTACATATAAGACCATGAAAGAATATTTCAAACATTCTTTGTCAATTTTACTGTGTACTTTTATTCTGGTATATGGAAATAGTTGTTGCACATTAAGTACACTCATTTCCCATAGACTTTGTTACAAAAGGGCTAAAAATAAAATATTTGTAATTTATATAAAATGTATACATATACAAACATACTAGACAGAGTATCTGCAGCCACAGTAGTACCACACAGTCTAAAATTCTTACTCTGTATCATGAAAAGAATAGTGTATCTGCATTATTTCAGTATATTTTTACATATAGTTTGAGAGAAAGAATATTTCAAAGCCATAACACTCCATCAGAAGAAAGAAAAAAAAAAAAAAAAAAAAAAAAGCTTAATAAATTCACTCCCTTACATGTATTTTGTCCTCTAACTTAAACTGTGACTGAATAGGAAGACCAAATTAGGTCTGAGCAGATAGTTGTTAGCAAACCAGTGTCTACAGACCACAGTTTAGAATTAGTGACAAAATGTGCAACCTGGTATGTACTTCTTGCCTGTGACTTCCAAAGACATTTGTCTTAGAATATGTCAGCTTGAACATCTCTACACGTGTTTACTTCATCATTCATGAAAATTAAGTTATATCAATATCTCTTAATACTTCTCTGGTAAAGGTGTACCTATCTGTATTAGTGAAAAGCCTCCTTTTTTCTATATAAAAGTGGACTCAGAGTTGTCACATCACATCTTTACATCCCATTAAAATCAATCAGAACCACACAAAGACAAACCCTTGCATGATGTTTTAAAAATGCATGGGATGACACATCAATGAAAGAAATCTTTCAGGTCTTCCCATAGGATTTTAACTAGCCCCAGATAAACTACTGTCACTAGTGTGATCTCTATTTTAATAACCTTACTAAAGGTTTTAGCAACAGACTTTCAGATGGAGAACTAATGGTGTACTTTTCAGAAGTTTCAAGCAAATGTACATCTCTAGGTTTTTCCTTTGTCTGGTCTCACTGTTCTGAAAATTAGGGAAATGGCCAAAAAATGGTGGGGGGGGGGAGGGGAGGGTCCCTCTTTGTGTATAGCAACAGCATTTTCTGCAGCGTTTTCTGATAAACACGTGTTGCTTTCAGTCATTCTAGGTGACAGACTGCTCAGTTCTTGGAGACATTATTTTCTACTCTTTTTAATTCTACGTAAACTGCCCACTGAAGCACACAGATCCACATTATTCAACAAGACTTCTAGCAGTATAATTGACAAAACATAGTTGGCTAGCATCCATTAAAAAGAAAAAATAAAGCAATAAATGGGCATATCTGTAAATACATTAAAAACTAAATCTAAAAGTTTAGTGTTCTCTAAGTCATTTATTGCTTGGCAAAGAGAAAGGGAAAGAGGGACACATAAAAAAGCAGAGTCACATGACTTAGAAGAGTAACAGACGTAACTGCCTGTAAACATCTATAAATCTACAAACAACAGGTCTGTTGAAGGCACTTATGGCTTTCCAGGTAACAGCAATACATCGAGTATCCATACCATGGAGCCCAGTTATGATGAGATATACAGTTTAAGAGAATGATGTCTTGATCAGTGAGAAATTGAAAAGAATGAAGGAAAAGGAACAGATTCTGAGACATAAGATAGGCAAGAAATGGAATTTGCAGATAAGCAGCAATGAATGCAGAATTTGGGGGTGTTTGATATGTGAAATGGGCAGGTGATGGGGCAGGAAAGAAAAAGAAATCTACAGCGACAGCGGAATAGACAGAATTTTCTTCACAGTAACTTTATGATGAAGAGGTTTACAGCTGTGCAATGGCCACTGTGGAAAAAACAATGAACAAAAAGCCTAAAGACATCTCTCCCCACTTTAAAGTTTCAATTTTACATTTTGTTTGTACATTCTGCTAGAAAAAATAGTTATTTAATTAGTTTTTTCAAAATTATCATTTTGAAAGTAAGGTGTGTAGTTGCATCTACAAGCACATCTTAGCTTTTGTTATGCACAAATACAGTGTATCCTTTTGTTAAATTACAGTGTTGAATTTTCAGAGAAATTTTCTGACAATGTTATAAATTCCCAGGAACTGAAATTCCTAAAAAAAGTTAGCAATCAGTGCCAAGCCTCTTCTTTCTTGTAGAATATCCTAATAATACAGATTTTAAGGTTTCAAGTACATAAGAAAATGGCATTTAAAACTTTATGCAGTATAACACTAAGCATAATTATTCATTAGTCCTTGCTTTCTTTGATGTGTTACACAAAGAAGTTGAAGGATGATTCCACAAAGAATATACAAATCAAATCTCTCTGAAAGATTCATGTTTGAAAACATTTTCAATACAGGACCTTTTTCACAATGATTTTTCACCAATGATTTTGGTGTTGTTAAAAGGGAGAATTAATGCTATAAATATAAACTTACTTTACACTTACATGTGAATTTTCCATGTTTGTATTAAGCAGGGAATCTGTTAAAAAATGGGTATGAAATAACCATTGTAATGTAGTCTATGTCTGCTTTTTTTTTTTTTTTTGTAAATTTGAAACACTCATCCTTACATTTGCTTAGTGTGTGGCTTTTTCAGATAAGGAAAAATCCGATCACCTGTGGTCTGTAGACAATTCCAGTCAGTGTAACTGGCATAGAACAGTATTAGAACAATATGTTTTTCTTCTACATATGTATATGAACACATAATGTGTTAATTAACACATTAACACATTTTTGTCATGTATTCAGCTGTTGCTAGACTTGGTTCAAGGCAAAGCCATTTGAAATTTACTACAGATCTTAGGTAGCTGTCAGCATACCAGAAGGAAGCATGGGGATTCTGTGTCAGAGTAAGGAACAACGCCATATTTTCTGTCCTATAAATTTTATAGGTCTTCTTGAAAATGTCCTTATTTACACATTGTTTATCCAGTTATTGAAAAAATAATTAAAGCTAAAATGCCAGACAATTATTAAATTCATAAGACAGTGGAGATCAGTTTAATAGTCTGTTACAAAGGAAATTTTCTTTCATGAGAATCAGTGAAGTTATCCAGTTATTGGAAAGATAACAAAAATACATACCTCAATTAATTTTTCATATTATAAAAGACCCCTAGGGCCATCTTCAGCCAATTACTCAACTCAAATTAGAATTACTTAGAAACATCCCTCACAGATTTCTGCTCATCTGCATACATTCAATATTTCAGTGACATAGTGCATATAGGTGGGCAGACAGGTTTTCCATGATAGTATTTTCTCTCTGTAAAATGATATCACCAGGCTTTATCCTTTCTTAAATGATGCTTCAATTGTGTTGTCAATACAGTTGAGATCAAAGAAAAGTACCCCTGCAGTCATGTAGCAAAATTTCATTTTCTGTTGATTTTTGTGGGGTGTTCATACTTGATCCATCTTTCTCCGAGGCTTGGCTAAAACATCTAATATATTAATATTTCATCATCAGAGTTTTTTTTTTTTGTTTTGTTTTCTTTTGTTTGATTTTGTTATTGTTTGTTGTTGTTTTATTATTTTTGTTTTGTTTCTTTGTTTTAATTTCTGCTCTTTTAGTCTGTGTTTTAACCCTTCTCCATTTTAATTGGATTCTATTGACTATTTATATCACTCAGTTGATCTCAAGCAAGTGGGATAGAGAAAACAAGCAATCTTTTACTGTGGCACACAGGATTATAATCTCTATATACAGCCTAGACTTGAGTATTTATGGTCTCATCTGAAAGAAATGGAAAAAGAATAAACCACAGGATAAATATCACATCTTCTTCAGAGAGGCAAAACTCCCAAGACAGTCCTACAAGAAGAACTTGAACCTCTCATTTCAAGCACACTTGGCACTAAAAGAAACCACTATGCTAAAAGCATGGCTTCATCTCCTTAGGCACCTCTGTAAGCTTTTATTTAGAACACTTAAAAGTTTTAACAATCTTCTAATTTCCCTCCTGTTTCCTCTAGCTGGTTTTACATTCAAGCATCAGTCTGCCCTTTCCTGTAATGTTGTCCAATCACTAAGTGATCCCAAGCCATTATGCCATTATACTGATTCTTTTTTTTGTTTGTTTTGTTTTGTTTTGTTTTTGAGAGGAGAGGGGAGGAGGGAGTGCTAAATATTCATAAAAACAGTTGCTTTCAATTGCAAGAGAAGTAATATACATCGTAATTATTCCACAAAATATCATTTGTCCTTGCTTTGCAAAGACTGTAATTTTCACATTGCCTTTTCGTGGATCATAGGCTCTGTACTCCCTCAGAATCTGCTCAGTCAGCAATTTTGTGACTGTTTCTATCTTTGTCTGGCAAGGTAGGACTGAAGAAACAAGTGCTCCCGTTGGACACACTCCCTCCTAAATGGAGGCAGTATTACTTTGTCACTAGTATCAACATCTTTACAGAGATCTGGATACTGCAAGCAACAGGCATGATTGAGATGGACTGGTTCAAGCAAAAACTGCTGTCATAGTGGTTATACATACATGCTGGTTGCATCTCAGACTGGACTATCTACCAGCCTCCTGAGTTTACAACACCTGAGCTAAACTTGTAGTCACTCCAGGTGACGAATTTTGTAATCGAAGACAACCAAAAGGCCCACGTTTAAAAACAAACCAACCAAACACAGGTGTTTGTTACTTAGGGTAATTATAAAGATAAAAGATTCCTTGCTAAAAAAAAACAAACAAACAAACAACAAACCAAACCAACCAACCAACCAACAACAACAACAACAAAAACTGAGTAAATCTGCTCATATTAATTACTTCTAAGGGCTTCCGAGTCCTTATGTTATACTCATACACACACACATTTGCAGTACTGACAGTGCTGCATACCCTCACAATTTGACTTAAAGGTTCTGATTTTTGATAATTAAATCCATGAGGCTATAGATACAATAGCATATAATTGGTGTTACTGAAGAAGTCATCAACTGTACATGTTTTTAAAATCTTAACACAAGGTGTATAATCTATTAACTGCCTAAGGTGTATAACCTATTACTGCCTGTACCTACATCATAATTCCATGTGCATGAGGCTTAGGTGCTATCCACAGAAACCCTCTTCCCCACTTCCCACAGCTGCCATTCCTGCTGAGTTTCTATGCCCAGAACAGTTCCTAGCAATAGACTCACTCTGTGATATAATGGAGAGTAAACCAGAAATGTTTCTGTTCAGTTCCAGTATAGGAATTCTTCTCAACTTTTCAATTTTTCCAGTGTCAGTTTTTTTGTTGTTGTTGTTGTTTGTTCATTTATTTTGGTGTTTTTTTTTTTTTTTTTTTTTTTTGTCTGTTTGTTCTTTAATGCTACCACTTACTATGCTTTCAGTTGTCTCTATTCTAAAACTTGACACATTCACATGACCAAAAAGCCTTCCCATGAACAAGATACTGAAATAATGCTGGCATAACAGTGTAAAGTAGAATATCCATTTACTGAATAACAGGAATGCCCTTAATCATAGAAGAAAAGGAAGAGAGGAAATGCTTGTAAGTGGAATTTATGGAAGTAGGGAAATATGAAGCGATATAAAGTAAGGTTTTTCTTACAGAATTGCCAATACTTAGAGAAAGAGGCTTTGGGGGCATGGAATCTGAGGGCTTGAGGGTGGTTCATGCAAGTTAAATGTTCTATTGATTTTAATTTAAACAAATCAATTTACATTATGTAGATAATCCAAGGCACTGACAAAACTTCAAAAGCTGTACATGTTTCTTACACAATTATTATTATTCTTTTTTTACTATAAGCCTGCTTTTAAGTACATGACTTTTTTTTTTTTTTTCTATTGGAGTTTCTTTCTTGTAAATAAAAACAAAACAAATCCAGAATTTCTTTCATGTGGCATTCCATGAAGAATGGGATTTTCTTCCCTCAGTTCCTGGTTCTTTTGTGGGGTGTAAGTTAAAAGAAATGGAAATAGCTTTTAAAAATTCCTGTGCCAAAAACTACACACAGATGAATCAATCACATTCATGTCTGGAAGGCAAAATATCAAAGTTCTGCTTCCAATTCCATCACTCATTTATTGCAAGACCCCACATTAAATCTCTTTCCACATCTGTAAAACTGAGATAATACCTGCTCTGCCTTATAAATAATATGGAAATGAAGTTCAAAGAAAAATCTTCAAGTGATAAAAAAAACACATATATACTTTTTTTCCTGATGAGGCAGTATCTAAAGAGGTCTCTTAGTACTTCTAATAAATAGACCAAAAGAGCACCTTTCTTTTTTTGACAGAGGAAATACAGGGAGGTCAAAAAGAACCTCTTATTTTACAAACACTACATAGGTTAGGAGAGAGAGGAAGCACACATTTAAGTGAGTAAGAGTAGAACATCCTAAGACTCTTCTCATTAAGTATTCTTTTAAACCTAATGACTGAAATTTGCCAAGGTCTTTAATTTTCTCTTTAAGCATAATAAACCCTTTATCTGTGTCCCCAGAATTATCACCACAAAAAGATGATACTGATTCTAACTCCCTTTGTAAAGGATTTTGAGGTCCACAAATAGATGTATTGGGTATTTTATAATTTACTAGAATTCCCTTTACAAGGAAATTCCCACACCAACAGTTCATGTTTAGAAAACACTTGGATATCACAGTGCTGGATGTAGAAAGAAATGACTAGAAAATTTCAGTAAAAAACATGCTAAATTAAGACAACAATCAACCCAATATGAGTGTCTTGCATAGTTTAGCAATTGTTCACACCACCTTTCTCTAAGAGCCAGGGACATAATGGCTCTGCATTAGGGGGTAAAAAGAGATAAATTAAATCTGCATACACAGTTCTATAATATATATTTCATATAACTTGTGTGCTGTGTGAAAGGATCAGGAAAGGATCAGCTACTTTTAACAGTCAGTCAAGTATACTTTGTGACTCCATGTACCAGATACTAGAAGCAAAGTGCTGATAGATCAACAGAACAAAATGCTAGTGACTCCAAGTTTATTTACCATAGTTAAGTAGCAATACTGTGTATCAGAAACTTATTTAATTCTACATTCTAAACTAAATCCATCAAGAACTTGCAGGGGATACATCCATTCTGAAGCATCTCTCAAATGACAGAGAAACAATGTTCTCTATGAGGAGCTACCTTATCATGTGTAAATGACTTTTAATCATGAGTACTGCATGGAATTAAAAGTTGCTGTATATAGAGATATATGGTTGCACCAGGATCCTGAAGACCATGCAATTGAAACAGAATTTAACTTAAATAGAAAGGTGGAGACAATGCTTTTGACAATTCTTTATTTTGGTACACTGTCATGAAGGGTATATTTAAGATGTAAGTATGGGTCAAAATTTAGGTGGTATTGATAAGAATTTAGGTGTTATGTCATAATGGGGCCTTGTTTTAAATTAGTAAAGTTCCAGGTCTGGATCTGAAACCTTTACATTCTGGCATCAAAATCTTACAGTGCCAGACACCAGAACTCAGAAGTCAGACACACATAGCTTTATTTCTTCATTTGGTCAGAACTTCTGTCTTTATTCTTGCTGGTTTACTTCTGAAAGAAGTTTTTTTTCTGCTTCTGTGAAACACACAATGAAGGCATAACTAGTCAACCATCTGGTAATAACCTTGGCTAAAGTCAACACTGTTCTGCCTACTTTCTACTCTTAATTTTTCCTGCTTCTGACTACTCATATTGTGTATATGGTTCTGTATATTACACTGGCATAAGCATTTCTGCAGCTGGGATAAAACAAACCTGCAAATTTACCTAACTAAAGAAGTAATTTTTTTCCTCCTAATGAGATTTTTTTCAACTAAATGGTAAATCCCATGAACTTCTACTTAAAGACATTCTCCTTAGATGCAGCTTTATTTCATGTATATGGAAATGTAAAGAATGGAAATACAATTCAGAACAGTGACCAAGATATTAAGATATATTGGAGGGACATTGGTTCATAAGTTATGGAGAGGCATGAAAAACAACTGTGATGTAAATAGTTTCAGAACCTGTACAGAAGCTACTCAAAATGAACCAAGACAAACTCAGTGAGAATTTCAAAAGCTTCATCAATATGTAATTAGAATACTATGTTGTATCCATTTATGTACTACTTGTCACAGAAAAGACATCCTAGGACATTCAGAAGAGCAGTTTAAAACTAGCCTCCCAGCAATAATATATGTGGATGCAACATATATTGGGCAAGCAGGAAAATAAGCAGGATTAAGGGCTGAAACTGGCTCCTCTACGTGCACACTTCAAAGGCTAGAAATACCACTACATTTCTTGTCTTGTAAGCCTGCTAAAAAAAAGCTATTTAACTTACGACTATCCTGCCAGTACCTTTAGGAACAAGCTGCAATTAGATTTAAATTTGGCGTGTTGCACACTACACAGAATTTTAAAAGGAAAAATTATAGTATATTTTTGATATATGTTCACATACATTTATCACAAACACCATATTTTTTTCCTTTTTGCTGAAATCAGCATTAGCCCTAGTTATGTGTATGTGTGTGTGTGTGTGTGTATGTGTGTGTGTATATATATGCACATAAATAAAGGAGACAAGGTCATAAGCTAAAATATGTAAAGATAAAATATACACCGGACAAATATACTTCGGTCTTTAAGGTTCTCTAATGTCTTTTCTTACTGTTCATTTTTCAAAAATTCTGATCATTAAAATTCAGTAGCAGAGAAAGGTAGCAGGTATTTAGCTCTATGACATAGTATCTGCTTTTTGACCCAAGCTCTGTTTCAGTCAAAGCTGTTCCTATTTACACAAACCATCAAATCAGGAACTAAGACAGAAATTCTACTTGGTTTGACTCAAACATTGACCAGAAGCTACATAGCCACGTGTTGCTTTAGAATGAATATTCTCAGATTATCAGTCAGATGACTATTCTTAGAATATCAGTCAGAACACCAGAAGTTACATTTACCGCCCATCTACCAAGAAACCAAATTCAGAATAGCTGTATACCAACAACCAGAGAATATGGTTAGGAGAGAATATGATGCAAAGCATGTGAATGGCAGAAAGGTAAAAGTCTCACTCAGAGAATTGAACACAAATATTTAAATACCAACTCAGTTAAGACCGACATTCATCAGAGAAGCATGCATGGAGCCCACAGGACTGCTGATAGGCTCCATGCTCCGGTGCTGATGGCCAAAGATGGTGGGTACTATGGAAGTGTCATTCCATTACCTAACAGGTGGACATAGACATGAATAAAATAGTCTATCATCAGCAAAACACTTTTTTTTTTTTTTTTTCCAGCCTCCCTATCCAATCCATTCTTCAACCTGCAAAATATTTACTAAAATATTTACTAAAATATCTACAACCTACAAAATATTTACTAAACTTTCCATCATTATTTGCTAGAATAAGCAATTTTTTCATTAGTTCTTCAAAGCCACAGTTCTGGATTTGTACCACAAAGGGGACCGTTCTAATGCCACTTTAGATAATGGATTCAGATAATGCATCCACAGTGAACATGGTAACACAGAAGAAATTTAATCTTTTTATTTTATGTATTTTCCTAAAACCAGCCACAGAAACAGTCATATTGCTGTGTCTCACTCATTCTTGATCAAATTACACTCTCCCTATTAATGAGCAATCCTACTAAAGTTAGGTTTGTACAAAGCATGCAGATCTGAGCCCATAATCATTCTCAGTCATCTGATTTAAGAATAAAGATTTCCACTTTTATTTCACAGAATCACAGAATTTCTAGGTTGGAAGAGACCTCAAGATCATCGAGTCCAACCTCTGACCTAACGCTAGCAGTCCCCACTAAACCATATCCCTAAGCTCTACATCTAAACGTCTTTTGAAGAATTCCAGGGATGGTGACTCCACCACTTCCCTGGGCAGCCTGTTCCAATGCCTCACAACCCTTTCAGTGAAGAAGTTCTTCCTAACATCTAACCTAAAACTCCCCTGGCTCAACTTAAGCCCATTCCCCCTCGTCCTGTCACCAGGACGATTTATTACAGACGATTTCACAATGTGCTTTCAGCATTATTTGTTTGAGTAGAAAAGTTACACAGTGAATCTGAAGAGTATCTGGTTTCATTTGTCCAATGATGGATGACCCAAGGATGACAGACAGGACTCGTATCAGACAGGGAGAGCCCCTAATGACGTAGCGGGTTGAGAGCAACAGAGACAGAGATTTTGAAGTTCTCAGCACAGGGTGATACTTTTCATCCAAAAAAAAATAAAAATAGAATAGAATAGAATAGAAAAAAACTATTAAAAATAATAGTTTTGGCAGAAATAAACCAAGTATGAAATGCATTAAATTACGCAGATAAAGTTCAGCATGAAAAAATGATTTTATAATTTAAAAACAGGATTGTTACTAACAGCACAGACTAGAATAGCTAGTAAATACACCAGATTTAAACCCAGCACAGACTTTATTAGTCTCTGCTGCTGAAAATACATTTTCATTCTGATTTTGGAGTTACACATACCTAACATTACTAACACGTTACTAACAAATTCATTTATCCATATGCTAATGATCACTGCAATCACTGAGAATCACTCCCATCCCATCAAAAATAGCAAGAAAACATTACTGAACAAGAGCATTATTACTTAATATATGCTAATGATGAACTTGTTAGAGAACAGCTACAGTAAACGACTGTCCTGGTTTCAGTTAGCACAGAATTAATTTTCTTCCTAGTAGCTGGTGGAATGCTGTGTTTTGGCTTAGAATGAGAAGAGTGCTGATAACACCCCGATGCTTTAATTGTTGCAGAGCAGTGCTTATACTAAGCCAAGGACATCTCAGCCTTTGCTCTGTCCTGCCAACGGGCAGGCTGGGGGGTGCAGTAAGAGCTGGGAGGGGACAGACCCAGGACAGGTGACCCAAACTAGCCAAAGGGGTATTCCATACCATCTGACGTCATGCTAAACAATATATAGGGGTGGCTAGCCGGGGGGAGGGGGCCGGACTGCTCGGGGTTAGGCTGGGCATCGGTCAGCGGGTGGTGAGCAATTGCATTGTGCATCACTTGTTTGTACATACTATTATTACTTTCGTATTATCCCCATTGTATCATCATTATTATTATTGTTATTATTATTTTTGTTATTTTTTTTTTTTCCTGTCTTATTAAACTGTCTTTATCTCAACTCACGGGCTTCACTTTCCATTTCTCTCCCCCGTCCCAGAGAGGGAGGGGGGAGGGTGAGCGAACGGCTGCGTGGTGTTTAGCTGCCGGTCGGGTTAAACCACGACAGTCTTTTTGGCGCCCAACGTGGGGCCCGAAAGGTTGAGATAACGGCAGATCTGATCAGAGTGTGTTAAACTAAAATTGGTGTAAGGATTAGACCTGCTTAATAGTCACTTGTCATGATGCTGATTGCTTTAATCACAACTCTGCTGCGCCTGTTTTCCAAATTGAGTATTATAGTACATTATTTTCCGTATTTGCTCTCTGTAGTGTTGTTTCTCCTCTCCGGGCCCTGGTTTCAGACCATTATGGTACTAAGTGTTATAGCAATGGCTTATGAGACGATAAGATATCTGGTCATGACTCTAACTTGGTATTTATACTCAGTAACATCGTGGACTCTGTACTTTGGAAACAGCATCTTGGGAACTATTAGCAATTATACCTATTGTTTTTCTCCATTAGAGAGTCAATCTGTGGAGGGGAAAGGGGAGGATATTTTTCCTTACTTGCTTACTCTCCCTTTCTCTTTCACCACCCCTGTATCCTCCTGGGTCACTCTGCCTTCCTCCTTCACCACCCTCTTATCCCCTGAGCTTGTCACAATAGCTCTCCAAGATATTGAATATTTCTGGAATACTCAGAATACCATAGTCTTGTTGTTCTGCCTCATGAATGCACTTCAGATTCTGCTTAAAGTTAAACAACTACTTATGAAGCTCATCCGGAGATCTGCCCGGAGGCAGTATAGTTGTGGGTGGCAGGGAGTATGGGTGGATATGGGCAGGCATCTAGAGCAGTTGGCACCCCCAGTGTGTTGGAAATTCACCCCTGAACAATGGCAAAATCCTCAAAAACTGGCAGAATGCTTGAAAAAAAGGTGTAATGATTCTGGCAGTTCCAAAGTAACACAAATCATTGTAACGTGCTGGGGCCTGGCTCATGCCTATCGAGCTGCCATTGATACTGCTGTCAACTTAGTGACAGACCCTGCGGCCACTCCAAACCCTGTGACAGATCCAACGGCCACTGTGACCCCTACGGTGGATTCTGCAGCCGCTCCAGTCCCAGCTCCTGCAGCCGCTCCAGTCCCAGCTCCTGCAGCCACTCCAGTCCCAGCTCCTGCAGCTGCTCCAGTCCCAGTTCCTGCAGTCGCTCCAATTCCAGCTCCGGCCGCTACTCCAGTCCCAGTTCCTGCAACTGCTCCAGCTCCAGCTCCTGAAGCCGCTCCAGCTCCAGCTCCTGCAGCTGCTCCAGTCCCAGTTCCTGCAGTCGCTCCAGTTCCAGCTCCGGCCGCTACTCCAGTCCCAGTTCCTGCAACTGCTCCAGTCCCAGCTTCTGAAGCCGCTCCAGCTCCAGCTCCTGAAGCCGCTCCAGCTCCAGCTCCTACTGCTGCTCCAGTCCCAGCTCCTGCAACTGCTCCAGCTCCAGCTCCAGCTCCTGTAGCCGCTACAGCTCCGGTTCCTGCAACTGCTCCAGCTCCTGTAGCCGCTCCAGCTCCTGTGGCCGTGTCAGAGAAACGAGCTGTAGCAGTGCAAGTTGACCCTGCAGAGGGCATTCCAACCCCTGTGGCAGACCCTGTAACAAAGTCAGAGAAACGAGCAGTAGCAGTGCAAGCTGCCCCTGTAGAGAAGGTGAAAATATGGTACAGAAATTCAAGTCGTTTAGAACGCAGAGAGTCTTCTGCCAATCCAGGTAAGGCTTCTGCCAAAACTAAGTATAGAGATGACGAAGATGATGACGACGCTGGGCCGTCAAGGATTCAGGAGGAGGAAGATGAGGATGCCGAAAGAGCAACAGTAACTACCCGAAGCCTAAACGAGCGCGAGCTACGAGATGTGCGAAAAGATTTTGGTCGCTGTATAGGTGAGCAGCTTGTCACCTGGCTGCTCCGGTGCTGGGACTCTGGAGCCAATTGTGTGGAATTAGACGGCAGGGAAGCCAAGCGGCTGGGATCCCTTGCTCGAGACGCCGGCATTGACAAAGCAATTGCAGATGGAGCACGACCCACCAGCCTCTGGAGGCGTCTCCTCTCAGCTGTGAGGGAAAGGTATCCCTTCAAGGAAGATATTTTATGTCTACCAGGCAAGTGGACCACTATGGAGAAGGGAATCCAGTACCTGAGGGAATTAGCCGTACGGGAAGTGATTTATGAGGATCCAGACCTCAATCAAACATCCACAGATCCAGATGAAGTCAAGTGTACACGACCCATGTGGCGGAAGTTTGTACGGAGTGCACCATCATCATATGCCAGCTCATTGGCAATAATGGCCTGGAAAGAGGATGAGGAACCCACAGTGGGTGAAGCGGCTAAACAACTCCGGCAGTACGAAGAAAGTCTCTCCTCTTCCTTACAGGCCTGCGTCTCAGCTGTGGAGAAACTTTCTGAAAAGGTTCACCAACTTGAAGAGAATCTATTGTCCTCCCCACCTGAACCAACCAGTGCCCACCGACCAAAGGAGAACACTTGGGAGAAACTTTCTGAAAAGGTTCACCAACTTGAAGAGAGATTATTCTCCTTCGCACCTGTACAAAGCAGTGTCTCAGCTGTCAGGGGTAGGCGTTCACCCACACAAGGAAGACGATATGGTGGGTACTCACCCCGTGCCACCCTGTGGTTTTACTTACGAGACCATGGAGAGGACATGAGAAAGTGGGATGGAAAATCTACCGCGACCCTAGAGGCACGGGTACGTGAGTTGCAAAAGAAAACAATCAGGAAAAAGGGATTCTCCGAAAAGTTTGCTGCTCCAACTTCCAGCAGACAGTCCTTCAAACACAGAAACGAGGAAGATTCTGACCAGGATTAGGGGGGCCCTGCCTCCAGCCAGGGGGAGGAAAGGGACAATCGAGTTTATTGGACTGTGTGGATTCGATGGCCTGGCACATCACGCGCACAGAAGTATAAGGCTTTAGTAGACACCGGTGCACAATGTACTATAATGCCATCGAGCTATAAAGGACCAGAGCCCATCTATATTTGTGGAGTGACAGGGGGATCTCAGCAGTTGACTGTATTGGAGGCTGAAGTGAGTCTGACTGGGAATGAGTGGGAAAAGCACCGCATTGTGACTGGTCCGGATGCTCCATGTATCCTTGGCATAGACTATCTTAGAAGAGGATACTGCAAGGACCCAAAAGGGTTCCGGTGGGCTTTTGGTATTGCTGCCTTAGAGACAGAGGGCATTAAACAATTATCTACCTTGCCTGGTCTCTCAGAGGACCCCTCTGTTGTGGGGTTGCTGAGGGTCGAAGAACAGCAAGTGCCAATTGCTACCACAACTGTGCACTGGCGGCAATATCGCACCAACCGAGACTCCCTGATTCCCATCCATAAGCTAATTCGTCAATTGGAGAGCCAAGGAGTGATCAGCAAGACTCATTCACCTTTCAATAGTCCCATATGGCCAGTGCGAAAGTCTAATGGCGAGTGGAGACTAACAGTGGACTATCGCGGCCTGAACGAAGTCACGCCACCACTGAGTGCTGCAGTGCCGGACATGCTGGAACTTCTGTATGAACTTGAATCGAAGGCAGCCAAGTGGTACGCCACAATTGATATCGCTAATGCATTTTTCTCCATCCCTCTAGCAGCAGAGTGCAGGCCACAATTTGCCTTCACTTGGAGGGGAGTCCAATATACTTGGAATAGGCTGCCCCAGGGGTGGAAACACAGCCCTACCATTTGCCATGGGCTGATCCAGTCTGCACTAGAGCAGGGGGAAGCTCCTGAACACCTGCAGTACATCGATGACATTATTGTGTGGGGTGACACAGCAGAGGAAGTTTTCGAGAAAGGGAAGAAAATAGTCCAAATCCTTCTGAAAGCCGGTTTTGCCATAAAACAAAATAAAGTCAAAGGACCTGCACGGGAGATCCAGTTTTTAGGAATAAAATGGCAAGATGGACGTCGTCAAATCCCAATGGATGTGATCAACAAAATAACAGCTATGTCTCCACCAACTAACAAAAAAGAAACACAGACTTTCCTAGGTGTTGTGGGGTTTTGGAGAATGCACATCCCAAATTACAGTCTGATTGTAAACCCACTCTACCAAGTAACTCGCAAGAAGAATGAGTTTGAATGGGGCCCTGAACAACGACAAGCCTTTGAACAAATCAAGCAGGAAATAGTCCATGCAGTAGCCCTTGGGCCAGTTCGAACAGGACCAGATGTAAAGAATGTGCTCTACACTGCAGCCGGGGAGAACGGCCCCACCTGGAGCCTCTGGCAGAAAGAACCTGGGGAAACTCGAGGTCGGCCTCTGGGGTTTTGGAGTCGGGGATACAGAGGATCTGAGGCCCGCTATACTCCAACTGAAAAGGAGATATTGGCAGCATATGAAGGAGTTCGATCTGCTTCGGAGGTGGTCGGTACTGAAGCGCAGCTCCTCCTAGCACCCCGATTACCGGTACTAGGCTGGATGTTCAAGGGAAGGGTCCCCTCTACGCATCATGCAACTGATGCTACATGGAGCAAGTGGGTTGCACTGATTACTCAGCGGGCTCGAATAGGAAACCCCAGTCGCCCAGGAATATTGGAAGTGATCATGGACTGGCCAGAAGGCAAATACTTTGGGATATCATCAGAGGAGGAGGTGGGTCGTGCTGAAGAAGCCCCACTGTACAACCAGTTGCCAGAGAATGAAAAGAAATATGCCCTGTTCACTGATGGGTCCTGTCGTATTGTGGGGAAGCATCGGAGATGGAAGGCTGCTGTATGGAGTCCTACGCGACGAGTTGCAGAAGCTGCTGAGGGAGAAGGTGAATCGAGTCAGTTTGCAGAAGTGAAAGCCATTCAGCTGGCTTTAGACATTGCTGAACGAGAAAAATGGCCAGTTCTCTATCTCTACACCGATTCATGGATGGTAGCAAATGCCCTGTGGGGATGGTTACAGCAATGGAAGCAAAACAACTGGCAGCGTAGGGGCAAACCTATCTGGGCTGCTGCATTGTGGCAAGATATTGCTGCTCGGGTAGAGAACCTGGCTGTGAAAGTACGCCACGTAGATGCTCATGTGCCCAAGAATCGGGCTACTGAAGAACATCAAAACAACCAGCAGGTGGATCAGGCTGCTAAGATTGAAGTAGCTCAGGTGGACCTGGATTGGCAGCATAAAGGTGAATTATTTATAGCCCGATGGGCCCATGACACCTCAGGCCATCAAGGTAGAGATGCAACATACAGATGGGCTCGTGATCGAGGGGTGGACTTGACCATGGACGCTATAGCACAGGTTATTCATGACTGTGAAACATGTGCTGCAATCAAGCAAGCCAAACGGTCAAAGCCTCTTTGGTATGGAGGACGATGGCTGAAATATAAATATGGAGAGGCCTGGCAGATTGATTACATCACACTCCCTCAAACTCGCAATGGCAAGCGCCACGTACTTACAATGGTGGAAGCAACCACCGGATGGCTGGAAACATATCCTGTGCCTCATGCTACCGCCCGGAACACCATCCTGGGCCTTGAAAAGCAAGTCCTATGGTGACATGGCACCCCAGAAAGAATAGAATCAGATAATGGGACTCACTTCCGAAACAACCTTATAGACACTTGGGCCAAAGAACATGGTATTGAATGGGTGTATCACATCCCCTATCATGCACCAGCCTCCGGGAAAGTTGAACGATACAATGGCCTGTTAAAGACTACCTTGAAAGCAATGGGCGCTGGGACGTTCAAAAACTGGGATACGCATTTGGCAAAGGCCACCTGGTTAGTCAATACTAGGGGATCTACCAACCGAGCTGGACCTGCCCAATCAAACCTGTTACGTACTGTAGATGGGGATAAAGTTCCTGTAGTGCATGTAAAAAATATGCTGGGTAAAACAGTCTGGGCTACTCCTGCCTCAGGAAAAGGCAAACCTATTCGTGGAATTGTTTTCGCTCAGGGACCTGGATATACTTGGTGGGTGATGCAAAAGAACGGAGAGGTCCGGTGTGTACCTCAAGGAGATTTAATACTGGGTGAGAATAGCCCATGAACTGAATTGCACCATGTTAAATAGTATATTATACTGTATGTTATCACTACCATGATTACTATAGGTGACTAATTAGAATGTATGGAAAAGAGTGTAACCTGAGCATGACATAAATGGTATGGAATAAGGGGTGGATAGATGTCCTGGTTTCAGTTAGCACAGAATTAATTTTCTTCCTAGTAGCTGGTGGAATGCTGTGTTTTGGCTTAGAATGAGAAGAGTGCTGATAACACCCCGATGCTTTAATTGTTGCAGAGCAGTGCTTATACTAAGCCAAGGACATCTCAGCCTTTGCTCTGTCCTGCCAACGGGCAGGCTGGGGGGTGCAGTAAGAGCTGGGAGGGGACAGACCCAGGACAGGTGACCCAAACTAGCCAAAGGGGTATTCCATACCATCTGACGTCATGCTAAACAATATATAGGGGTGGCTAGCCGGGGGGAGGGGGCCGGACTGCTCGGGGTTAGGCTGGGCATCGGTCAGCGGGTGGTGAGCAATTGCATTGTGCATCACTTGTTTGTACATACTATTATTACTTTCGTATTATCCCCATTGTATCATCATTATTATTATTGTTATTATTATTTTTGTTATTTTTTTTTTTTCCTGTCTTATTAAACTGTCTTTATCTCAACTCACGGGCTTCACTTTCCATTTCTCTCCCCCGTCCCAGAGAGGGAGGGGGGAGGGTGAGCGAACGGCTGCGTGGTGTTTAGCTGCCGGTCGGGTTAAACCACGACAACGACAAGAAAAAGATACAAGCAAATAACAAAGCAGGGACTGAGGAAAAACAGTTTGAGACCAGCAACTATCCCAGCATTTACTTCTTTGTCTGAATCAAATGTGAACTTCTTACAGTTTGAATTATGTGAAAAAACGTCTGCATTAAAATTAAAGGGCTTGATCCTGCCTTAAATAAGAAAAAAAAAAAAAAAAAAAAAAAAAAATGAAAGAAGACTTCAGCAGAAAATGTCAGGAAGACATGAATATGAAGTAAACAAAGAATCATGAATACACTAGGTTGCAAGGAACATAGAAAAGGGCAATGGCCACACATTTTAACTTAAGATCTTCAAACTTGAGAGCAGCATAAACTTCTCCTAAGACTTTGAATCTCAGGTTGGATTCCAGAGGTCTCTTCCCACCAATATTTCTATGATTAACAACCAGGAGAGAAAACAGAAAGATAAAGGACATAAAGAGGAAGTATTCAAAACCATTTCAATTGAAAAACAAAACCTTTCAGCTTCACGTAAAAGTTTAAACCACCTGGCATTAACCTGTTTTAATGGCATATTTTAATAAATATTTGTTAAAAGAAATGCTTGATTGCATGAGGAACTGTCAGTTTATACCTCTTATCCAAATCTCCTAATCAGATGCTTTTCTGTTTTCAACAGAAAGGATACAGAATAAGACAGTGAATTCTTCTGTTTTTTCTCAGAATGGTTCAGGATTCAGCTCAAGTAATTACTTTACAAGGCTGAAGTGATTCTTCAAAATGTCTTGTTTCACATAACGTATTTCCTTGCCTGGTGTGACTTCATTTTAGGATTACTGTCTTATTCCCTGGCTTCCAAGATTATCCCTCCTTATGAAGCTATATCCACCAAGAACAATATGTGCAGCTTTATGTCAAGATTTGTTATGTTTTACTTAACTAAGGAAAAGCAAAGAGGCAATTTTATTTCTTAGTGATCTTTTAGTTTGCACTTTATATTGCTTCATGCTTCTGCTCAAGTTTGCACATGGTTTCCCAGATGCTTAAAGCTTGGTGAATCTTCAGCATGTCCTGCCACTGAAAACACTAGATTTCATTTTCTGCCTGTGTCCACATATTTTCACCGTATTTTTGGAAAAAAAAAAGGAAACCATGTGGCTGCACAGTAAGCTAGTTACACATGCACATGAGGAAGGACTAATCAATAAGGAGAGTGACATAAATCATTATATGACCACACACAAGAGTTGGGGAAAACTCTGGTGGGAAAGCCAGAAAAAAGGTTCCCCTTTTTCCTTAACTGCACACTGTTACATGCCCAGTCAGTACACCTGTGGAGCCACACACTAAGGGTGGTTATGTTTTACCCCTCAATTTATTTATTGAAAGATTTTACAGTTATGAGTATATGAAGTCACAGACCCAGTGCTGGTCACTCACCAAATTTCTGTCAAAAAGTGTAACTACTAGATTTCTAGATGGTTTAAGTGCCCAAACTTAGAAAACTACTGCTTTCCATTTGGGTTATCTTCCAGAACAGTTCCACCAGAACTGTAGTTCAACTGCCTGTCCACAGGTATAGCACTGGCACATACTGAACTTGAACACACTTTTTTCAGAAACTCATCCATGCCACAAGCCTTACAGTTTACAGATGAACACTTCTGTTAGCAGGAATGACATGTCATTTATCCCAGGTGACACTACCACATCAGAATTTAATCCATGAAGGAGTTAAGAAAGCATTGAGAAAGAAAAGACCACCCTTAAAATTAAGATGCAATTTCAGTTTGACACAGTTGCTGATTCCCGATAGAAAGGGTGTCCTCTGTGCAGACTCTCTGTAACCCCTCTACCTGAATACTCACATATATCCAGATTCCCCAGTTCTCTGATAATATTGATACTCTCCATAAAAAGGAATACAGCCAAAACTGGAGTTTTCAAAGCTGGAGAACAATATCCTCATTCCTAGTGAGACCTTTTCGTTGTTTGAAGGTGGTAAAACAAAATGCTTTGAGAGACTGAATGGTGAACTGGACATAACACAAAGGAACTTTTGCTCATTTACATATAGAATAGCTACCAGATAAAGACTAATCATATGAATGTTGGTTAAGTCATGGGAGCAAAGAGATATAATTAATTTGGACACATACAACAGGGGCATGGGAGTGGAAGGCAACTGAAATATAAAAAAAATTCAAAGATTGTTTTCCACTTCTGAGGTCCTTTCAGACATTCCCTTAGGCAAGTGGCAAGGGTGAAGCCCTTTAAATAAGTAACAGATTTAGTGAGTAGCTTGTCATTGAAATGAAGAATGTAGTTAGCTAAAGTTATTCTTAAGGAAGAGATTTACCATGCCTTAGGATTTGTAGGTTTGGCCAGTAAGAGAACTATTAAGTGGCAGAACAATAGCTATTCAAGAATGAAATAAAATGAGCAAGAACAGATGTGGTTTCACAGAAAACTAAATAGGCATTTCTGAACTTATACTACTACAAAATATCATATCCATACCAAAGTTTGTAAAAATGAAAACCTGGTACAATTTTATCTTGAATCGTGAGACTTATTTTGATTCCACACTTTATGAACTTATGACTGTTAACTCCTCCAACAAAGCACAGGATGATATAGGTCTTCAGAGGTTTTCTCCAGCCAAGGTTTTTGTTTGTTTGTTTGTTTTTTAATGCAAAGTAGCATAACAATCTCTTACTCAACAGTATTTTTTTCTCAGTTCTAGCAAATGTACAAAAGCAACAACAGAACTATGAAAGTTTCATCTTAGTTTGTAAACTTTCTAGAAATAATGATCATATTCAAGATAGAAAAGATAGGTATGGTCCTTAGTTTTCAAGCTTCTACAAACCTCTGAAAATTCATTACAGAGAATAACTCTGAAATAGATATGATTCGACTGAATAAAATCCTTACATGTCAGAAGCATACATATGGCAAGGAATTACACTTTTTCATTTCATCTGGGCTAAGAACTTAGAGGTCAAAAAAATATTTATTCTATTTGTTGACCTTGGTGAATCCTGATTTTTCCTCATCGCCATGTGACAGCCTAGGAAAAAATTTTTACAGATTTTGGTATTTGTATAAAGACTGTACATGTATACCATGATAGCTTAGTGCATGGTTGTATGCTGTTTCTACTTTAACATTAAAAAATATTCAGCCAAAAAAGAAGACTTAAATATTTAAGATAAACCCCGTTAGTAACCAGTTTAACCAGTTTGTTGTTGCTATCCTGTTCATGATTGAGAAACCTATAATAATCTTGAGCAGCTGTCAGCCAACAGGCACTGCTGAATAACATTGAAACAGAGTGCCATAAAGTGGAATCAATTTTGTCTCCTTTGCTGTTACAATCAGGCAGGCTGATCAACCACAGCATTTTTAATATTACTTTTAATATCCTGAAGAAACTTAGGTGGAAGACAAAGACTTACTTTAATCAAGAAACCATATCCTGCGATAATTATAATTGTGAGAGCTGCACATTTTATGAGATTTGTAGGGAAGCTGCAGCAAAGGTCTTCCTCTGAAGGCTGAATGCAACTGATAGGCAGTAAGATGAATTTAGAACATACAAAACATTCTTGGAAAAGGTGTCTTGAGTTTCATTAGGTTCTTGAGCATGTTCACTTGCAATTGGAAGCCAGCTACAAATGAGTTTTAATTTACCACTGGAATTAGTTTTTCCTAAGTAACTCTCTGTGCTTCAAGGCTTTCCTTGAACTGCACCGACATGCTGAGAAATGAAAATCCATATAAGTAACGTTTCAGTGTCTAACAAACCCACTGTTCACAATACTAAATTTCTAATAAAGCAAGACTGATGTAGTTACATTTATTTTCTCTGAACTTCATTTTACACTTGCTCTAATTCTCTCTGAGAAGAAAGAAAAAAAGAGATTTATTAAAGTTAAATATTTTTCTGAAACTGAAATCAGAAGTATTCAACTCATCATTTATTTAAACTGTTAGTTTAATCCTGCAATTGGAATGCATTGGAATAGTAATATTTTATTGTCAGGAATTTAATAGTTGCAAGTAATAGAAAACATTTTCTAAAATCCTACTGGAATGGCCAAAATCTGTAGTGCTAGTTTGTAACACATTATGTGGTCACAGTCATTAGCAGGTGCTACAGAGCACTGTACTACATGTTGACTCTTCCCCGCTATGTCTTCTCAGAGCCTTTCAACCTTATTAAAAATCTGACTTTATTGCTCAGTTTGTCAGGCTTGCACTCTGCAAGGACCCAGACTAGACAGCACTATAAACATGCAAATCTAAACAAACTAATAACACAGGCAAACTTTCACTTCCTCCCTTCCCCCTTAAATCTTGAACATTACTTTGGTGAAAGGCATAGTCCAAGGATACCAGAAACCAACTTTTCCACCTGACAGAATCTGTCTTCCCTTGCTATCCATTTCCTTGGCAGATGCAGCAGACGAGACACTCACCTGAAAGAGCTACATATTCTGCCATATCCAAATTAACTCCAACTCTGAGTCTTACTTGCTAATCCCATCTTTTTCTAAAGCAAAGTCAATGGTACATTCTGTCTTGCTTTCTTCAATTAGCTATTAAAAATGTTTTTGAATTATTCTGCTTTTTTCTCATGTGCAGAAGATTCTATTTAGAATCTGGAACTAAGAAACACATAAATATATTTTATCTAACAACTGCTTCAATATTCCAACAGCCTTGTTGATCGACATACTGCTTTTTGATTATTAGAATTTTGCATGACCTACTGAAAAATGTGTCAGTTATGGATGTTCTCCATCAGACAAGAACAGTTCAGCAAATGAAATAATAACAGACACAAGCTCTCCAAATATTGTAAAAGCAAAATATATAAATATTTTATTATCATTTCTCAGCTCTACCATGATTACCATTGAGGGATAACCATTTTTCAAATGACATCTGTCATAGCAAACCTAATTAAAACATCCTGTCTCCAGATGGACAGTGATCTAAGGGGACACAGTCTTCAAAATTTCATTATTTGTTTTATGCATAAATCACTTTTCAAAAATTAAATTTGTAAGGAAGAATACAAAGAGATAGCTTTATCTGTATATACATATTCAGTATTTTTTGGTTAAGCTCCATTAGTAGAATTATATTAAGTTTCTCAAGAGATACCTAGTAAGAAACTAATACAGGCAGGGTGAATCATACTACAGAGATGCCTAATTTTTGTCACAGTTAGATGAGAAAATATGACTGAAATACACCTATGAGAATACCCTCCTTCTGGAACTTAACACTAATTGCAATGACTAACCTCACTGTATTGACGTACAAGTGTATGACTAATGCTAATAAAGCCACTGTCAGTGAAACTGCAACACACCAAAGCAGTCTATATCCAATGTTGCTTGAATATTTATTTTAAATATTATTTCCAGAAGTCCAAGGTTTTGAAGAAGAAAATGTGATTCACTTTGAAAAAAGAATCTGAGAGACTAGGTAGATAGAATCCATGAAGCTGCAAAGTAGCACTTCTACATACAAATTGGCTTTACATCATACTGTAATGGAATCTCTTCCATGCACATTTGTTTAAATATGTAGAATTATAGAATGGTTTGGGTTGGAAGGGACCTTAAAGATCATCCAGTTCCAACCCCCCTGCCTTGGGCAGGGACACCTCCCACTAGACCAGGTTGCTCAAAGCCTCATCCCACTTGGCCTTGAACACTTCCAGGGATGGGGCATCCACAGCTTCTCTGGGCAAGCTGTCCCACTGTCTCACCACCCTCTGAGTGAAGAATTTCCTTCTAACATCTAATCTAAATCTCCCCTCTTTCAGTTTAAAGACATTACTCCTTGTTCTATCACTACACTCAATATCTCACTATCAATATATCACTATCACTACAAGTCCCTCCAGGTCTTTCCTGCAGGCACACTTTTATGACTTGAAGATCCCCATAAGGTCTCCCTGGAGCCTTCTCTTCTCCAGGCTGAGCAACCCCCAACTCCCTCAGCCTGTTCTCATAGGAGAGTTGCTTCAGCCCTCTGATCATCTTTGCGGTCCTCCTCTTTCTAATACTTCATGTATTTCTTGTTCTGGGGCCCCCAGAGCTGAATACAGTCCTCTAGTACTCTAGCATATGTAATTGCTTCTCAATGAAAAACTACACACAGAAAACAACTTTGTCATTTGGGATGAAAGATATATCATGGCCAAAATCCATCCATTTCAAAATAATAAATAAACAGCACACAGTTATCCAGAATTAATGTAATATTTACTGATTTACTGTAGGGATTATTTAGCTTGATGGATGGGAAGAAATACGATGTAGTAGAAAAAAAAATAAAATATGATGAGAACAGTACAAAATAAGACTTTTTTTTTTTTTTTAACAAGATTTAGTTGTTTCACAACAATTCTCTAGAATCTACCTAGTTTAAAATAAATAAATAAAACATAACTGACATTGGCAAGCATGCCAAGATCTGCCAGCTAAGCAGATGCCATACTTGCTCAAGAACCAGACAGGTAAATATTTTATTGAAGGTAAATCAATCACAGAATGGTTGAATCATTACGTTTGCAAGGGATCTCTCAAAATTGCCTAGTCCATCCTCCCCTTGGACAGATCAGTCAACTAGAACAGGTTGAATAGGGCTGTGCCCAGCTGAGAATCTGCACACATTCTGAACAACTCGTTCTAGTATTTGATCACCCTCACCATGAAAAAAGTGTTTTCTTATATTTAAATGAGATTTCCTTTAAGCCCACTAAAACCCAGCAAGTCTATGTCTCTATTGTACTGGGGAACCCAGAACTGGACACAGTACTCCAGGTATGCTCTCACCAATGCTGAGCAGAGATGGATCACTTGTTTGACATACTGCCATGCTTTCACTAATATACCCTAGGATGCCATTTGGCCTTCTGTGTCATAGGAACACTGCTGGTACAAAAAAGGATTTTTCTTTGAACTTTATTAGGCTCTTGTTACACTATTTTTCCAGCCTGTCCAGGTCCCTCTGGACAACAGTATCCATTATCTAGTGTATCAGTCACTCTGCCCAATTTTGTATTACCTGCAAACTTGCTGCTTGTGCCCACTGCCCACCATCCAGGTCCCTAACAAATAGGTTGACCAGTATTGGCCTTGATACTGACTCTTCGCTAGTGACTGGTTTCCAGCTGAACTTTGTCTTTTGAGCCTGGAATTTCAAACTGTTTTCAGTCCATCTCACTGTCAACTTAACTAGTCTGTATTTCAGCAGCTTGTAAAAGGGGATACTAGTTTTTGTTGTTGTTGTTGTTGTTTGTTTGTTTTTGGGGGAGTGACAGAAGAAAGGGAAAGGGGATTGTTGTGGGTTGTGTGTTTTGCTGTTGTTGTTGTTATTTATTTGTTATTTTGTTTTGTTCTTAAACCTTGAGTTGTAACCATCGGGAATGTATCCTCTGCCATCTCTAATCTGATTATTTTAACTGCTGGAGGAATGCAAAAATAGCCAACCCCAAACATATTGGGAAAGACATCCTAATTCCAATTTCAGTGATAGAAGCCTGGGCTAGATGGACCACTGGTCTGACCTTATGGATCTTTATACCCTTATGTATGTAAAATACATTTAGAAGAATTTAGTTAGGCATAAGGGACGGTCTTGCTCCATGTCATTTCTCATAATTTAAAAGATTTAAAAAAAAAAAAAAAAGGGACTAAAAAAAATTATGTTTCTACATTTAACCCCTCATTCAGAGGTTTGTTAAAGAAAGAGACTGCAATCAGAACCAACTCATATATGGAAGTTTATGGAAAGTAAATACTGTGATATATCCATATAGTCTTACACTATGCTGTACTTTTCAAAAAAAGAAAAACAAGAAAGATACTGTTTTCTTCCAGGTTTGTTAGCTTTCATCCAATTAAATTTAGTTTCAACAGCACTTCTTGTAGCATAAGAAGCAATAATGTTTCATTTTGGGGATGCAAATGGTTTCATAATCAGCAATAAAATGAAGTAGTCCCCTGATAGCGATGCATATATCTATAAGCAAACCACAGTCTGTTCAATTTTGTCATAAGGGAAATAAAATTACAGAGTCTCAAGCCAGGTGAATGATTAAAAACAAACAAACAAAAAACACATGAAAATTCAAGGTGAAGATTGCTAGTTGCATTCCTTCTCTTGGGCTCTGTTTCCTGCAAGTACTCTCACACACACCACAGAACAACTTCCAAGTTTTAGCACCCCCTCCCCCCCAAAAAAAAAAATATTGGTCTGATAAGGAAGACACTAAACAGCTCTAAAGAAAAGTAGATATCTGCATTAAAAATATATATAAACACATTAACTAGCAAAAATAGCCTGCACATCTGAAAGATTATTAGAAGATATTACCAGCGGTAGAGCAACATATCAGTCAATTTCTTCAAAATGGACAGGTAACTGTACAAATGTTTCAACTAATTTATATTATTAAAAAACCTTTCATATATGTGTGTATACATATATGCACATAAACAAAATTAGTACAGTTTACACACACACACAAAAAAAAGGAAAGTAGTGGATACCAGAGCATGGCTACCCTAACCTAGTCATCCTGATATTATTTTCTAGTGTTAAGTGTTTCACCCAGTACCTTATAAATTGCAAATGCATTTGGTAATTACTGCCAGACAGTCCTTAATCAAGAAATAAATTTCATTTCCAGAAAAGGGAATCAGTTTTTCTAGTTATTCTTGTTTGGTAATGATAGCTGTTATCATTGTTTTCAATGTAAAATAGAATAAAATTTGCATCTATTATGTAGACATACAATCTTGAGCAGTATTAGATTTCTGGGCAATGATATTTTTTCAACATATGATAAGCATACACCTTCTAAGATCAACAGCAAACCATAGATCAAACTTTATTTGAAGATCTCAAAAGAATTATGAACTGTTGGAATGTTGAGAGGAGGTAGGTGATCATTCACTTTATTTTGATCTGACTCAAGGTACATCTATCTTCAGCGAGGCCACAAGAAAGTTCTTCTTTATTAACAAACACCAAGCCTAGTAAGGACAAGCCTAATAGCCTAATAGCCTACATGTTAACTACATGTTATTCTGTTTAATGTTTGAACTAAATGTCTATGCTTTTTCTAGATTTTTTAAATGAAGAAAAAATGCCAGAAATTCTATCATGAAAAATTGTTATGTCAAATCCACAGATGAAGTCCTTAAACCCTGAAGATTGTACTGAGAGGCTTGCAGCTTTTGGGAGATGTGTCTAAACTATATTTTTTAAAGATGGTTAAGTACCCTAGTTTCAAGGAGAGGTTTAAATATGTTTCTTATGTGTATAAAGAATATAATCAATGCACAAAAGAATTAGGGGAAAAAAAAAAAAAAAGAAAGAAAAAAAAGAAGAGGTAAATAATAAGAACTCAAATCTATCATTTTAAACCAAAAATAAAGAAATCATGAGACTCAATGCCCAAACAGATCTGTTGGCACCATAGGAATCTGAGGCACTACAGAAAGGGAAAAAATATTTCAAAAGCAATGGGGAGAGAATGGCAGCAATTGTACTTGCAGTTATTTATGCTAACACAAATATAATTCTTGATGATGGGCAGTACATTTTACAACTACTATGACTTCTCAACAAATTCAGAGAAGCCCTTTAAAATAATTGTTGGAAACTCAGACACATACCTAAACTCAGCTCCCTGCTTACCTTCGGATTGCAACCCTGATGAACTTTGACTCCTTTGAAAACAAATTCCCACTGACTTCAGAGATGCCAGGATTTTTCCCAGTTTGCCTTTCTGAACATACATAGTATGTTAAAGAGTATTTCCTGAAATAATTCTGGGAGTAAATCAGGAGCCCAGTGCTTGCCTGCTGAGAGGAAGAGAAATCTGTGTATTTTAGGAAATGTTGGATTACTTTAAATACAAGTGTCCTTGTTCTCATGGCCTCAGAGTTCAGCTAAGCAGCTGGAAATAATGAACCCTTCATCTCTGAAAGGCCTCTAGCCACTCCGTAGCATTTCCATTAGGCCCCTTTCTCAGATGGGTACTGAAAGGGAGCTTCTCTTCTAACATTCAAAGCAGCAGTAGGATGCACCCTCAATTGCACTATTGTCACTATTATGTTTGTAAGGCAACTTATACCAAAAAAAAAAAAAAAAAAGGCAAAAAAATTTTTCCTTCTGTTCATTCTCCTTTTGAGCCAAGGTAAGCTGTCTGCTGCTCAACCCATCTCTTCAGTTGGAGGTTTGACAACTCAAAGGTTAGATAGCAGTGCAGTAAAAAACTTCATTCCAGAAACACAGCAGCAACTCTGAGAGAAACTTTCACAGATGAGCAAATGCCATTCCTCAGGGTCCTACATTTCTATGAAGAGTATAAGCAGAATTGTTAGGGGTGTCATGCAAAATCCATCAGCCTGAGAGAGCACTGCATTGTCATGTATGCCTCAAGCATGTCTCATTCAGTAACCTACTCAGCAAGCAGCTTTGGATGTAGCTAGTGACTATAGGGAAGATATGTTCCATAGCTCATGGTGCCAGAGGAAGAGGTCCTTGAGTTAGATCAGGATTCT
This sequence comes from Netta rufina, assembly GCF_964035555.1. Classification (NCBI taxonomy): domain Eukaryota; kingdom Metazoa; phylum Chordata; class Aves; order Anseriformes; family Anatidae; genus Netta; species Netta rufina. Next base: position 82,203,637 of record NC_140125.1, on the reverse strand, counting down.
ACACGAACTTCTCCACAGTAGGCAGCTGAATGCCCTAATTTCGTCAGCACCCTCCCTAGTTAAAAGACATACACAGAAGCAGTATACTTACCTAGTTGGAATCAAGGAGTGTAGGCATAAAAGGAGGGAGGCGGGGGGGGAGAGACAACAACACCCAGCAGTCAGGATGGATGGTGGGCCAGAAAATGTCTTGGAATTTGTCTTCACAGTGGTTTCCTTTGAGATCTAAGGCTAGACACCACTGAGAAGTGCCAGAAAGCTCCAGGTTCTCTGGAGCTCAGATTCTCTCACATGATAGACACATCTCACAACCCACTATGTGTTCTTTCAAGTAAGCAACAAGCTCAGTGGGGTGTTTCTGTCCAAAGATCTCTTAAAATTTTTCTTACTTGGTATACGTCTGCTGTGTAAATCTCCACATGCAGTTATCCAGGTACACCATCTTTATCACACTGAATTTTATTCAGTATTGTTTGCTAGTAATTTCTCACACAATGACATTCAAAAGTTTAGCAACATTTTCATATTCTTATTATTCAGCCACTAGGGCAACTTCTGGCCCTCCAATGGCAGACTTTTATCAGCACTGTCACTTCCTCCAGTCATTGTTTTGCACTTTGCTTGATTTTTTGAGCAGCTGAAATCAAAGTAATCACAGAAGAGAAAATAATGGGATCAAAGTTCAGCATGACAACAGAAGGTATGGTAGATTCTCTCTTTGCCTCTCTCCCCCAAACAAATAAACAAACAAAAGAAACAACAACAAACAACAACAACAAATCACAATGGGTAGATGAACAAAAAAATAAGTAGGATTTACAAAAATTTAAGGGCTGCTAGTCAGAAAAGTATGAGTTGCACTTAGCCACATATACCTGCTTCGGTATACTGCAGAAACCATCAACAATTTTAAGACATTTTGTTAGCACATGCACATTAGATGTATGTGCTAGAGAACCTTTTAATTGTGTTGCCCCCTCATCAATTCAGATCTTGATGGGACTGGAATAGGAACTCTAATTAGGGAAGAATTTTGTGTTTAGAAAGAAATCTGCTTTGAAAACAAAACACAGAGTAAGTGGAGATATCAGGGAACTACCTTCAAAGCAGCACAGCTTCTACAAACAAAAGAGTTACTGTAGAATCATTAAAGCAGAAGCTTAGTCAACAAGCTCCAGAAAAACTAATTTGCCAGTAACCCCCTTTAGGTGATCAGGACTTCTTTCAAGGCCCAATGGTTACAGCAAGTTCACACAGTGCATTCACAGACAACAACATACCTCACCTCAGGTGTCACTTCTCAAGGTGAAGTCCACCTTTTGCATTAATACAATTCCAAAAAATAGAGGATAAGTTTTCTAGTCATCTCAGATTACAAATTACTCTGGGACCTTTGAGGACAATCAGTATGTCAGAAGGTAAAGCAGACTGTAACCTAGTGGTAAAACATTACCTAAATGCAGTCGCTTAAGCCTGAACAATATTAGAAATCATGCCTTTCCAGTACCTCACTGTTTCAATCCAACGGATTTTGGAAAAGTGGAACTCCATTTCATGCTATAAAAGGTTGTTTTCAAAGTACTGTTATATGTTTCCAGATATGCAGCTGAAATTAATTTTGAAAATTCACTCTGAACATGGCTTAACTTCACATTGCCAGTTTACCGCTGTAAAAATCATTTATAGATGATACAGTGTCATTTGTCTGTCTTGGGAATTACCTCCAAATGTCAGAAGCCTTCAAACACTATTGGAGAGATATCTAGCATTGAACAGACTCCTAAACTATAGATGAAACTGTTTTTCCTAACTCCAGTTGCCTTTAGAGGAAGGAATCTTTGAAAACATACTCTCTCAAAATGTTATTAATATTATCCAAAACCTTGATCATTACAGTCACCTGTGACAGATCAAAGCAACACATTTCTGAGCCCTGATGCTCAAGAACTGCAGTCTCTTTACATGTAAATGATACAGCATGCAAAGCCTTGAACATAGAGGTTAATTAATTTGAGCTGTTTGATTATACCTTAAAGAAGGATTCTGCCACTACTTATATCAAATGCACTTTTAAGAATACAAGACAATTTAATTCTATGCCTAGGAGTACAATGTTTCTCAGCTGGCCTCTTAGGATATCAATTTCTAACTTCAATTTTCATGCAGTTTTTAGGTTTTATTGTCGCTTGATATTAGAGTTACGCTAGGATATTACTTCGTGTGACATAGTTACTACTAGAAATTTACTTACTAAGATTACAAAGAAATTTTTATGCTATTGTCCAGGGACCTGGACAAGCTTGAGATGTGAACCCATGTGGACCTAACGGGGTACAACTAAACTAAGTGCAAGGTGCTGCACCTGAGTCGCAACAATCCCAAACAGGAATACAGACCAGGTGAACTCACTGAGAGCACCCCTGCAGAGAAAGACTTGGGGGTTCTGATGGATGAAAAGATTGGCATGAGCAAACAGTACCAATGTCTGTAGCCCAGAAGGCCAACTGCATCCAGGGATGCATCGACAGAGAAGTGGCCAGCAGGTCAAGGGAGAGGATTGTCCCCCTATACTTTGCCCTTGTAGGCTCCACTTGCTGTTTCCAGGTGTAGGACATCCAGCACAAGAAGGGTGTGGACCTGTTAGAATAGGTCCAGAGGAGGGCCATGAAGATGATCAGAGGGCTGGAACATTTCTCCTATGAAGAAAGGCTGAGAGAAATTGGGAAGTTCAGCCTGGAGAAGAGAAGGCTCCAGGGAGACCTCACTGCAGCTTTTCAATACCCAAGAGGGAATGATTTTAAACTTAGAGAGGGCAGATTTAGATTTGATTTTAGGAGGAAATTCTTCACTATGAAGTTGTGAGATACTGGAACATGTTGCCCAGAGAAGCTCTGGATGCCCCATCCCTGGAGGTGTTCAAGGCCAGGCTGGATGGGGCTTTGAGCAACCTGGTCTAGTAGGAGGTGTCCCTGCCCAAGGCAGGGGGGTTGGAACTGGATGATCTTTAAGGTCCCTTCCAACCCAAACCATTCTGTGATTCTATGATTCTATTAAATTATTGAGAAGCTAGATTTATTTCAGTAATCAATAATGAAATATTATAAAAGGATAAGGAAAATAATATGAACATAGGCTTAAAAAGAAGACCTATAAATAAGGATATTGAGTATGTGTAAGTGTACTTAAATTCAAGAGAATGAGCATTATCTGCTCACTATCCCAGATGTCTTTAAATGATAACTTTCAAAAGAAAGGGTTTTGTTCTGACCATGAAACTACATAAGCTGCAAAGAGATTATACGCATTCCATCTGGTAGCAGTACTCTCAGTTTGGATTGATCTATATTTTATATTTGAGTTCATGAGAAAAGAATCCAAAAAGATATATATATATATATATTTCAAAATCTGAACACGCAACTGACCTATCTCCATTCATAGGGATTCATTTTGTATTCATGGACATACACATGTAACAGACATAAATCAAAAAGGTATGAAACAGGTTATGAACAAATTGGGGTGGTGAGGGAGAAATGAGCAGTAAGATACTTACTAGATAGTGATTTACTTCAAAAGAATAAAATGTGATATTCTGTCTTTGAATGCCTAATAAAAACAGGTATTTCAGACCTGCCAAGTAATTAATTTGTAGAATATGCTACACAGAAGAGCAGGTGAGACAGTTTCTTAACAACAGTGAAATATTAATACTTTTACATTTAAAATCCTGTAGTGCTTCAAAATGTACTAAAGTGATTCCCAAAGTTCAGGAAAGCAATTTATGTTCTGTAACAGTAACATAGGCACTGCTGGCTAGCCCTGCAGAAAAAGTAGAACACAGAAAACTCATCTGAAACATGGTTGTCTGCAGTGGGTGACTGGTTCATGACATTAAACTACAGTGAAATTTGGAAATGGAATCTAATAGCTTGAGGTTAAAATATGTTACCCCTACATCACAGTCTGTTTCATTCTAATTGACATCAAATACAAAAAATAATTTAAAAAAAAAAACTGTTCAGTTATTTCCTCACACATTTGCTGCTTTAACAACATAACACTTACTTCCCAAGTGCTGGTGGAAGGTTCTAATGTCAGATTGGGTTCCCTTTGGACAAAGAGTATAAAATGAAAACAGTTACAAGAAATAAAACCATGTTCAGTACATGAAGCAATTCTTCCTGCTGAGCAAAGAAAAAAAGAAAAGAGCATTGCTGAAAATGATTCTTTACTGATTTAAAAGGTGATCCTAAAAGCACTATTATTTGGACCTAAGTCCTTTAGTTCTATAGAACATAAGAAAGAGAAAAAACACATAGGCAACAGGGAAATGAAAAAATGATATCACTAGTTGATGAAATTGGAGATTTATGTGTATGTTTGCAGATTTCTAGTGCACAGTGAAGTATCTAGCATTCTCCCCCTCTGAAGATGATTTATGCAGCAAATCTTCCCTTTCCTTTCCTCCTGTACAAATCATAGAAATACTGGGGTCAAACCCAAGACAAGTTTTCTCTACTGAAAACAAATTTTGTACCATTTTGTGTACTTCCTTATACCATGGATATAAATAATAAGACTTTAAAAAGGGTCTTCTTACCCCTTTTAAACTAAAGTTATCTTCTGGCAGAGGTGAAAAGGTTTATGTTTGTTTTGTTTTATTTTAGTATGTGAATAATTAATTTGGAGCCCTAGCTGCTCATTTTCTTTCTAGAGGAGCACTTTATGATGCTGGAAGCATTAGATGGACATTGCCAACTAAACTAAGTTCCCTTTTCCCCTTTGGGGGGATTCGGTACTCTGTGAGAGTTGTGTCAAGATGATAATTTACATTTATCTCCTAGACTGCTTCAAGTGGTTTAGCCTTTTTTTGCATTAAATGCAAGGTCTGTTATAGGACCATAGTTCAAATTTGTGTTCAACCAGTATGCTCAACTTCGGTGAGCATCCATGAGTATCTAAATGTGATCCTCACCTCTAGTAATTAATGAAACTAGAATTAGGTCACAGCATTATTTACTTTTATTTTGCTGAATTCAAAATGACCTTCAATATTCAAAAGTTCCTTGAATTGCCCTAGCACTGAATACTTAAACGAGATGAGAAGTTGTAATACATAAGTACAGAACTCTACTAACCTAGTATTTAACCAAACAAGCATCATAAAAGAAAATTCTCTGTATTGTTCAGTAATATAAACTCTACGTTACCAATGACAATTAAAACAAGTAATTTGAATTTAACACACACACACACACAAAAAAGTGTTTGGTTGGAATCAAGAAATTTTAATAATTGTTTCAATAAATCTTGTTAGAGGAGGACACTGTTACTGAAAATTTTACTACTGAAATACAGGTTTTTCTTGAAAATACCAGAAGACTTGACATTACATGGTAAAGCTTTGCCAAAGACAAAGAATTTTACACTGAGGGACAAACCATTCTCTAGAAACATACAATTTCTAGCTCCCCTGCAATAGTTTATTGTTCTCCTAATCAAACTGAAAATGCATGATGTGTACTAGTTCCAGACGTTCTAAATTAGAATGTGAAAAGTACAGAAAACTGATTAAATTCTTTTCTTTACAGAAAGTACATGAAAACAAATGTAGGATTTCATGCTGCTTTTGTTGGACCTTAAAAACCCAGAGAAGAAAAAAAAAAAAAAATAGGACAAATTAGGAACCCAAAATGAGAAGACAGCTATGCCAGCCCCACCCACGCTCTTTCTTTCTACTTTCAGGACAAAATGTGCTCTCCACAGAATTCAGACTACAACTAGCTACAACATGCATTTCCTTACTAGTGTCACAGTGGCATGGCTTCTCACAGGCAAAGCCAACGCTGTTTATCAATACACACACATTTAGTATTTGGCATTCTTAAATGTGATGAAAATAAAATGCCAGCTGTTGAAGACAACATGAAAGAAAGTACAAACAAAAAGCAACAACCTAAACTGAGATGAAGCAGAACTTAGTCTTTATCTTTCACTTATGGGAGTTTAATACTACCCTTGCAGACTGATAAATGAAAAAGTGGGCAAGAAAAAATGAACAAATGATAGGTACGAACACAGCTTCTCAAATTCAAAGCCACATTATCCTAATCATTTCTGCTATGACCTTAGGCTAACCTATTTTATCGACACATGGGTTGATTCACGTTGCTTACTGGCAGTAACTTAAGAACTGAGATTTACCATGGCTTTTGAATTTAAAAAAAAATGATGTGTGATTCTAGCCACAGCTTTCAGATCTCTGTTCCCTTCTGAGCAGTGGACAAAACCAGTCATGGACCCAGTATCTTTTGAAGGTACCTGCAGTATGCAGTCTGGCAAGCAGCCAGGCAGTTAGTTAAGTGACAACTTAAGAATTCGTTCTTGTTTACACAAGAATTTGGTTATTCCATCCATTTTCCAGTACTTTGAAAAAAAGTTCCCCGTTTTACCAAATAATTAAAATGCTATTATTATTGCAAAATCTATTTGGAAGACATGAGTTAAACACATTTTTTAAAAAGGAATATTTTTTAAATAATTATTGCAACCAAATATTGCATTAGGTGAGATCAGGGGAGCAGATGACCTGGATGGCTGCATGAAACCTAATCCCAAAGCTCCTTTAAATCAACAGCCTTTGGATCAGATCTAGTTAGTAGCAATCAAATACCAGAACAAGCAGTTCAAAAACTTTCACTAATATTACATTCATGGTAATTAAAAAAAAAAATAAATAATCCCAAATAGTTTACAAAAATTCCTGTTTCATGTTTGCATCCTTGGACCCTTAGAAAAAACAATTCCTTAAAACCCCCAAAGCAGAAATTTTGTGGTCTTGCAAGTGTGTGGAAACTTGGTTTAAACTCCTTAGACATGATTGGTGATGCAACAAAAAATGTTTTTCTACAACAGAAAAAGAGTGAAGTGACTTTCTAAAACAAAGCATATGTTCAATAACCAGAGACTGATAATGCAGATGGCTGTAACACTCTTTACACGAAAACTGGTTATTTCTCTAATTTTGGCACAGCTTATAAAGAAGCTTTTTATTTTTTTTTTTTTATTTTTTTCTCATGTGTAATGCCTTTAGCAGATACATTGAAGAGCTCAACAAACATATGCTTCCTATGTTTCATCAAATGCAACCCACTGTCCCATGAGATAAGGTCCAATCAGGAAGGCAAAGTCAAGAAACAAGCAATTGCAGAATCTCATCCAAACTACAGGTGTTCTGATGTAACAATGCTCCTTCAGTTTGCTGGCTTCAGAAAGAAAACACAGAAGTATTCAGTACAGTATGTGGTTTATTAAGACAACATCAGCTGCAACAGAATTTCCAGACAAACATTTGCTGTGGCTAAAATGTTTGAAATTATTTTCCTCATTTTTTTTTCCAAACTAATTCATTATGATATATAGTAGCAAAACAAATTACTCTGTTTTCTGCTACCTCCTTCTGGAGAATGGAGCATGACAGGATGCGGTTATTAAAAAAAAGTAGTGACATGGAAAGTCAAATCATATTAACTTATTCAAATTCATGCATCATAATATGTACATTATCACAGAATCACAGAATATCTAGGTTGGAAGAGACCTCAAGATCATCGAGTCCAACCTCTACCTAATGCTAACAATCCCCACTAAACCATATCCCTAAGCTCTACGTCTAAACATCTTTTAAAGACTTCCAGGGATGGTGACTCCACCACTTCCCTGGGCAGCCTGTTCCAGTGAATCATGTACTATGTATATGTAATATGTAATATGTACTGGTACTAATTGCTAGAGTTCACAGGTTTTTTTAGAGTTTGTTTTTTTTTAGAGTTCACTTTTTTTTTTTTTGTTTACTTTTCCAATAAAATTACAAAGTACTACTTGTAAGGAGAGTTAGGTTGTTTTTCATTTTTGTTTCTTGTCAATACTCTAAGGTTTGTACCAGAAAATGGAAAAACCATCTCTGAACAAAGAAACAACACGGAGAGAATCAAAAGCCAGATGCACAGAAGGCAATTAAAAAGTTGAAGAAAGAGAGCTTCTTGCTAAAATCTACAGCTCAGAGAAAAGTTGAGCCCTGAGAAGAAACGCCACCACATAAGCAGCAGGAGAGAAAGCGTAAACACTCAAATCAACATGCCCTGTTTTGAAGCATGCAGAGCAGGAATAATTTGCCTACTCCAGTGACAGAGAGAACTCCTCCTAAACAAATGGTTTTGTAGCTTAAAACCTAGGGTTGAAGTTTTGTTAGAGAGTCTTGCCTCCAACCAGATTTGCTACAGGCAGGCTTTGAATCCGGAGATATAATATTGATTATTCTGCAGTGAAACACAATGGCAGCATAAAAGCAGTTTCTCGCACACTGCACAGTCCTGTACATCATTACTAGAGGTTAACAATAACAACTAAAGAAAAATAAAAATGTTTTTCTCTTGCATCACTACTTCCCTCAGGGCTTTAGCAGAACAGGCTGCAGCAGAACAGAATACATGGCTTTTCAAGACTGGTAACGGAGCAAAGACTAATACAGCTTATGGCTTTAGCCACCCTTGAGAGACCCCAGAGTCTGTCTGTCAGGCTTGCTGGAAAACATCCTTCTAATGCTACTTCCTCGTACAAGAAAAGAGCTGATGTGTTCTTTGAACAAGTCTACCTACCATGTCATCTCTGCTTTTAGTGAGATCCTATTAGTTTTTTTTTTTTTTTTTTTTATTATTATTATTATTTTGTTCTTTTTTTTCTCATTCCCTCTGGTAATCTGCAGATCTTATTTCATTTCATCTTACATGAAGATTCTTCAGCAGGATCAAACACCCCACAGCTTAATTTTTATGATACAGATTTGCAAGAATAAAAAGAATCTGACTTTATCGTGAGACTGCACACTGATTTCACTTGCTTCTCAGTGCATGAAAAAGAGCTTGTGAGTATGCACAGCGGGCTGAAATGATGAGACCACTCATATTTATTAATTAAATTGGGAAAGTCAGAAGAATGCAACAGCTTCAAATTTAATATAAACGTATTATGAAAATGGCAGGGCTTTTTTTATCTTACTGCATTATAGAACTCGTCTCAAACATACATGGCAGTAGACATGTCATGTCTACCGTGTCATGTCATGTCTCTATGTGTTAGAGACAGAAGAGATTTTCAATATGATAAAATCTAAAGATGGGAGGGTAACATCAGGAACAGATGCTAGATGAATCTCTAACTTGTTTCCCCACACTGCTACATGGAAAGACTTCCTAAAGAAAGACTGCTACATGGAAAGGCCTTCCTAACCCAGCTTGCAAGGAATTACTTTCATCAGTTTCACTAATTAACACACCCCCAACATTTTTTTTTTTTTTTTTTTTGAGAGAGAGAGAACTTGAGAGAACTTGAATACTGTAAACTGGTATGTTGTAAATGTATAGCAAGTCCTGTCCTTCCCAAACACAGCACCATGGATAGACACAGGGATATATAGCCAGAACATTTTTTTTAAATTTTTTTTTTTTTGGCAAAGAGAACCCCTAGACCACCAAACTGCACAACTCAGGCCTTTGTAGTCAGCCTTAAGGATGGCTTACTGGAAAAGTCATATTCAGGACCCTACATTTACAGTACTTATTTGAAGAGTGGAATCTCATCCTTTAAGTAAAAGCTTAAAAGTCTTCTACAGAAAAGAAAGAAGCAATTTATTTTAAGATTGTCATATTTTAAACAACTTATCAAGAACCACAGTCATAAAAGAAGAGCACAAAAAAAAATGAAGTTACTGTTTGATAGAAATTTGTCTTGTGAGAGGCTCCTCAGATGGTGACAAACATCCAAAAAAGTGACGGGAGCAGATGGCATTTAAGATAACTTAAGCAAAGAATTAGCACATGCTCTAGGGCCATTAATATTAATGAATACTGTGTTCTTTCTGGAAAAAAAAAAAAAAAAAAAAAAGAGTCTTCCTGCCAAACAGCATGATTTATTATTATTATTATTATTATTATTATTATTTTATCATTTAGCTTCTGTTCATCTTCTTGACTATCACTAAGTCAAGTGTCTGTGAGAGAAGAATAAGCTGGACTCTTCCAGTCTTCTCATATTTCTGTAGCTTTTTATATGAATATGACTGGATGAAGTCTAACTCAGAAAACCATGCTAACAATTTCACACATAAAATCCTTAAATCCTTCACATTTCAAACAGCAGTTCCTAAACCGTAGTTTAAAATCAGCCACACTTAAGTCAACAGGCTAGATTCAATACGGTAGCCCAACGCTTCTTTTCCATTTGTATTGGTACTTTTTTTTTTTTTTTTTTCTGTCAGCTGTAACAAGTAGCACAGTGGAGTAGGAAGGGGCCCAAATAGCATAACAGTTGGTACAAAGGACCCAGTATCCACGTTATAGACATCTTTGGGAAGTACTTTGGAGTATCTCTAGTCAGGTTTCATGAAGTGAATGCTAGATCACATCTTTAGGTTTAGAATAGCCTGAAAGGAATCCAGCTCGTGCACTTTGAAATACAAACAAAACCTCTGCAACTGGGAAAGATCAGCATATGCACTCAAAACACATTACTGATCAGATCTAAAATGTAAACATAGACACTATTTGGGAATAAAACATCTTCATCAGGTCATCAGGCAGTTGAAAAATCTATAGCTCATAAAGTGCCAATGAACAGTTTCATAGATTTATACCTTGAACTATGAATCTCTGGGTGCAATTCAAAGCATTTACTATGGATACGGAACAAAGAATAGTAAGGATTTATCATTAGTGGTCTCTATGTGAAATACTGTGTATTGAATAAAAATGATTAACCAACAAGAACACAGAGCTCAGACTCTGTAGAACAGCCATCCTGTTCTGAAGATCCTAGTACCAGCATGGAGCTTTCACCTTCCCAGTGCCACTGTGCAAAGAACCAGCAAGAGGCTCCTCCAACAGAAGTGGTACAGGTCCACTTCTGGCAGGGACCTCTAGATTCCCTCTGCCCTGTGTAGCCAGCCTGCTTGTTCCCAATTACTCTATCTTGTCTTCACAGAATCACAGAATCACAGAATTTCTAGGTTGGAAGAGACCTCAAGGTCATCGAGTCCAACCTCCAACCTAACGCTAACAGCCCTCCACTAAACCATATCCCTAAGCTCTACATCTAAACGTCTTTTGAAGACTTCCAGGGATGGTGACTCCACCACTTCCCTGGGCAGCCTGTTCCAATGTCTAACAACCCTTTCAGTGAAGAAGTTCTTCCTAACATCTAACCTAAAACTCCCCTGGCTCAACTTAAGCCCATTCCCCCTCGTCCTGTCACCAGGCACGTGGGAGAACAGGCCAACCCCCACCTCGCTACAGCCTCCCTTGAGGTACCTATAGAGAGCGATAAGGTCACCCCTGAGCCTCCTCTTCTCCAGGCTGAACAAGCCCAGCTCCCTCAGCCGCTCCTCGTAGGACTTGTTCTCCAGGCCCCTCACCAGCTTCGTCGCCCTTCTCTGCACCCGCTCAAGCACCTCGATGTCCTTCTTGTAGCGAGGGGCCCAAAACTGAACACAGTACTCGAGGTGCGGCCTCACCAGAGCTGAGTACAAAGACCCAGCTCTGAGTACAGAGCTGAGTCTTCTTCTTCATCATCTCAGCTTTAATCTACATCAGCTTTCCTGTCTGCTGTCAGTCCCTGTTTCTTTCAGTTTCTCCTCTGTAACTAAAGAAATCCTACCTATCTACATAGGTAGATAGAAAAATGTTTATGACTCTACATAATAATTTTGTATTTTTATTATACTGTATTTCTTACTCTGTGCACCAAACATTTCCCCTGCCATAAAATCTAAAATTTCAGTCTTCCATGTTTCCTATTTACAGCTCCATATGTTCTCCATATGTTCAGGTGGTTTTAGATTCTGTACTGCAGGTCTTTCAAACAGCTGAGTGTCCAGTACAGGACAGACCCTGAATACCTGTTAGCCATTCAAGTAGCGAGCATGAGACAAGGCTGAAGCCAACCTTGAGCAGTAACAAAAAATACTCCGTAACAGAAGATGCCACAGTTAAAGAAACAAACCCAAAGATTTTATGGGTAAAGTGAGACTGTAGGAATAATCTTCTTGCTTCTAGAACTGTGTATGACTATTAATGAGTTTTCAATGTGTATACATACTCCTCAGAGAACCATTCATAAGCTGTTCCACAGCTGGGGGATGCTTGACAGTGCAGCTCCACAGAGAGCCTCTATAAATACTCCAAGGCCGAAAGAAATTGTGAGGATGAATAGCTTGCCCTTCATATAATTTACATGCTCAAAGTCACAAAACACTTTGCATACATCAGTAGGGCCCACAGCCTTAACTTATGATTTCCTATGCAGTAAGGGAATAGCATCTCTTCTCCTGAATTTGAATCAAGGAAAAATAAAAACAAAGTGTAACTTAATTTATAGCACGCCTAAATGACACAAGGCCACACAGGACAGAGCTAGCTAGCCCTGTTTACACTACCACAGTTATTGGCAGTAGTGCAGTTGTACTAACTTGGCTCATAATGTTGCTGCCAGTAACTGAGCTGGTTGGTTATCTCTACTTCAAACTACCATTTAGTTGTTACATACAACACAGAATGATACCAAGACCATAACAGTTAACGAAAACTTTCTTATGTTTCTCAGTAGGCTTTGGCTGAAACTCTTTGCTGAAAAATACAGGAACCAGTAAGTTCTTGTCACTGTCATTTGCCAGCAAATAGATAGAGATGATAGATGCAGATTGTAAATAACTCTTAAAAGTAGCAGAATCAATCAATATCTGAGAAAATAAAAGCGCAGGAAGAGGGAAAGAAAAGAGGTTAATCCAACAATGGCTGAAGTGATGTTATCAAGGATATCTGGTATTTCTGCTCTATAAGGTGTCTGTCACAAATGAAAGGAAAACTTATCTGAGTAACAGTACTGACATACCTTTTTCAGAAGTGTAAATCAGGAAATATTAATACATAATTAATGGCACATTTTTATTTATTTATGTGTCCCTGAAACTGAAAGAAACATGCAGAAGTCTATGATTGAGTCTCAGGGCTAGTTTTTTATTTCCCAAGTTTTCTAAGGCACTCAGGTCTTATTGGCAGGAATTCAATAGCTATTGCTTACAGTACAGGCCTCAGTGTAACGGGTCTGCATTTCATTCACACCAAAGACCTTTTACTGCTCCTGTGACCTTAAATGAGCCATAAAAATCCTTTTGGAAATGCAGTAGACCAAAATAAATTACAGAAAGCTGCATGTATGACTATATAGTGACATTATATATAAACATAGAGTGGCTTAACTAAATGTGTCTAAAAATGGAACTTATGTCAGTTGTTTCCTGTTTAGATATAGTCTTATTTCTAGAAGTACAATGTATTATGAGAATTAAAAACTGTATCTGGAAAAACAAAACAAAACAAAACAAAATAAAATAAAATAAAGCAACTGATGTCATTAAAAAAAAGGGCGTCTGTCAGCTTTAAACTAAGTTTAGGACTGAGACTATGGAGGCGATAAAGGAAAATATTATGTAAAGCACATGTAAAACCACAATATGATAGCATAAACTTTTCTTATTGCTTAAAGAAACATAGTTATATGTAATTAGTTACTGTGTAGATCTTTATCTTGAGAAAAAAACAATTGTGGGTATGAGGACTGGAAAAAATAAATTTTGTTTGACTGCTTTATGAGACTTAGTGGGAGTAAATTCAACTACAATAAGCCCTTTAATGTCTTTTTCTTTTTTTTTTTTTCAGATGAGCAATTAAAAATTACTAACTCAAACACCACTGCATGACAGGATTCTAAATCAAATTTACTAGACAAAAAGAGGATAGAGAGTAACAGTATCCACAGTGTCAGCATCTGCCAGCATTCATCAGTTCACCTGGAATCAAAAAATCAGAATTTCTTTTGTATGTGTTATTTTTGTTTCCGGAGCTGAATAAGAGGAAGAACCCCACGCACAGGAAGGAACATGGCCAGACGCTGGCTCAGGTACAACTTGAAGATATTTCAGTTCTGTCTTTCATTATACTCATTTAATTATTTTCTACAAACAGACTTTATAAGGGAAAAAAAAAAAAAAAACAAAAAAAAAACAACTCAGCCATGGTTGAAAGTGAGACTACATGCAGCCCAACTGATGTCAACACAAATATATCTGGCCTATCACATTTACACAGCTAGCTTTTTATTTCTGTAGTTTATCCTCAGTATACAGGAAGCACTTACAAGGCTTTAAATCCAAAGAACACTTAATGCTTGCTTAAGTTCCACTGAAAGCAATTGTGTTTAGGCCTATGTTTAAATAAAGTTTGCACATGGATACAATCATGAAATTCAACCTAAATCAGGTTACTGCAGAAATTGGAGCAATATCTGAAAAGTCTTCAACCGATTTGTTACTAGGCAAAACAGACACAAAATAAGTCACAATCCACATTTCAAAGAATTTAGAAAAAAGGACAAAGCAGGTTTTCAGTAGCACAACACAAAGTGCCCTTGCCCACTTCAAATCTAGTCTCCAGATGTCACCTAAAACTCTACTCACAATTTCACTTTCACAAGTGGAAACAGGAATTCCCATCTCTTTCTAAAGCCACTTTGACACTTATTTGGGAGATGACTCCATGGTGCAAGGATTTTTCAGCATTTTATGCTATAAATCATGTAAAACACGTAAAGCAGTTCTCAAGCAGATATCAGTGCTTCCCTTATCCATTGGACAGGGTGTGGTATCATCACACCCTCCAGAGGGTGAAGAAATCACACTTCTTCTTTCCTCAAAGTCTAATGAGTCTTTTCTTTATACACATGATAAAAACAGCTGGAGGCTTTCACTCTGGAAAAGCCTTTGTGTAAGGTGCTTTCTGTAAAATAAAAGGGCACTCACCATTGCATTTGGGCTTGAGAAAGTTCCTGAAAGTGCACGCTGAGGTGACTTGCAAATTCCTGTTTATCTGAAATGTGTGTAAAGAATGCCTGACTTCCGAATCTTAGGTATACACATGGCTTGCTCTATAATATCAAGACTGAGGGTTTTTAGAGCATGAAGAAAAGCAGAGGTTTAAGGATTAAAAAGCAACAGGGATATGATTTAAGTACCAGCAGGCTAAGGGAGTCATTTTATAACATCTGATCCACTCATTATGCTTAAAAAATTGAAAGAAAGAAAAAAAAAAAAAAAAGTTCAGCTCCTCCAGTTGCAAAATAGGAACAGGCTGCACCAAATACAGAAGCCGTTATGACCCAGAAAGAAGAGTTCTAGTGTTTTTTCTTTAAAATTTCATGCTGGGCCTCAAACTGTATCAGTGAATAAAAGCATCGGTTTTGAGGGGCATTTTTAAGTACAAAGTAAGCAATGTAGTGATGGGATTGGATTGTAATTTCACATCTGCTTTTAAA
The DNA here is from genome assembly GCF_964035555.1 of Netta rufina. Classification (NCBI taxonomy): domain Eukaryota; kingdom Metazoa; phylum Chordata; class Aves; order Anseriformes; family Anatidae; genus Netta; species Netta rufina. Next base: position 82,188,214 of record NC_140125.1, on the reverse strand, counting down.
CATGTATATTTAGTGTTTTGTTCACTTGGATAAATTAAAACTAGCTACTAAAAATACTATTTTTAAAAAGTCTGAATAATTCTGGTCCAAAGAGACAGCTGTTATTATTTAGGACCAATTAGAAAAATGCTAAGCCTTACTTCCACTATGGTGTATCTATTTCTTTGGCACTCTCATCTGACTTGAGGATCACTTGAACTCTAAAATAGCTATATTAATTCTAATAGAAACTTCTTGCCCCAACATGTTTTTCTTATACTGTTACTGGGACTACAGACCTGTTGTTTGCCTCCAGCAAAACAACAAGAGGAGAGCTGCTAATTACCTGATCAAGGAAACTATGCTGACAACATCACCTGGCATAAGAATCAACAATTTCATTTGGAAAGATTTTCTTTTATGCCTTGTAGTTAGAAACATCCTAAATTATCAATATTATTAAACAATCTTTGCAAATATTTACTTTTTCAAACAATGTCCTTGTCAACTGGATGAACCCCTGCTGAACCCAGTACAGGCTATCAAAATATTAGGAGGTTAGAACAGCATTCTTTTTTTAGTCATGCTTCATCTTTGCAAGCATCACATTTTTCTCAGGAAAAGAATCTTCTTGTCTTTCATCATGCTCTAAGGTTCTCAGTTTCTCATACCCAAGATTATAAATAATCTCTGTAATATCTCAGCAGTCAAATACCCCTAAAGCTTTTTCGGAAGTGTTTGTCCATTACTAAGTCTGTATATGTTTTCTTACTTTTCTTACACTGGACAGGCATAGATGTTTTTATTCTTTTTCCTCTTAGGACTGTAATTGACTGTCTTCTAAATAAAGGTCACTACGAAGAATTCACCTCTAAGAGCCACTGAGGGAAAAGGAGGATATGTGGAATGTACAAGCTGTTTGTATGTATTTCTTTCTAAATGCAGAAAATTAAATCGTGGAGAAAAATCACACATATGCAAAAAAAAAAAAAAAAAGACTCAAATTACCGTATATGGGGCAAACTTCTATAACACTGACTGTATCAATTACTATTTTGAAAATGTTGATTGTTTCCACTAAACATTCAGTTGATGTACTGGCAAATGTCTTATCTGGTTTTATTGATTTTTAAATTAAGTGTAACTTGGTGTTTTCAGCCGCTCTATTGCTATCACCAAAAGCTAAACCAGACAGAAATAAGAACAGCCTTCAGTGGAAAAAGGTATTTATTACACATCTTTTAAGGTAAAAGAAGATAATTTCTGAGAAAAACAAACAAACGAACAAACGTATATTTTCCTACTTTCCTTTTCCCAGCTTTCCATTCATGCATACCTAGTTTATTTTGCCAGTTTAACTATTCTGCTTTTATAGCAAAGAAATATCACCAAAATACCATCAGTAAAACTATTACAGTAATCTGAATTTACTATAACACGCAAAACTTCTGGTCACAATCAAATTCTACATTCTGATTCAAATCCACAACATTCAGTCAAGGAATTGAGATCTTTCTAACAGTCTTTTGTTCTAATACAAATAAGAATCCCATTGCTGAAACTGCTCACAGTTACAGACTGTTAGAGCAAATCTGTATTATTATTTTTATTATTATTTTTGTTGTTGTTGGTACTGCTATTATTATTAAAGTTTGTCATATTCCCTTCTACAAATCCTTAAAAGCAGAGGCCATGAATATTGTGGAGTCATGGTCCTCATGTTCCAGTCTTGCTTTCATTTCAACAGACAACAGAAGAGTCAGAAGATGGTTCTCGCTACGCAGTATATTTAGAGAAGTTGAATAGGAAAGAAGAGCTAGCTCTAAAACTTAGTTTTAAGGAGATAGTGGAGCACATTCAGAAATGCAACTCATCCATCGGGTAAATTTTTCAAATGGCAGAGAAAGAACTGAATGGCATCTGTACCATGTCTCAGTAGTATATCCTACAGAGAGCCACAACAAAAATATTGTTGTAAAAATTAAATGAAATGCTATTTATATCAAGCCTGTCAACTACCCCAGCACAAAAGAAAGGTAAAATGAAGTGACACACATTTTTTAGACTGAATGATAAACTACATATATTCCTCATTTTTCCCTACAGAAAGCAAAAGGTAGGTCAGATTACCAGCTGAAATTACTGTAAGTATAAAACTTGCAGACCGATAATGAGTATTCACTGTAGAAACAGAAGGATACAAAAAGCAGTATTGCACAAATTCTGTTCCACATTCAATAGTATTTAATATGTTCATTAATTACACAAGTAGAACAAAGAGAATGGTTATTGCATTGGCACAGTCTGGAAAACAGGATTAGAAGTGCTCTAGCAGCTAGGGAAGTCTAGCAGAGCTTGAAATCTGGTGAATTTCAGAACTTTCACAGGAATAATCAGCTCCGCAAACACAGAGAGGGGAGCTATTACTGACTAGCAGCTCTGTAGAAATCATATAGCCACAATCATATAGCCTCAGATTATGAGTCTGCCGTGCAATGTAGTTACAAAAAAGGTGATTATTGTTCTGTGGCATCTAATCAGAAGTACAGTCTGTCCAGCTTTTAGGCCTCAATAGTTCATATTTGAACTTTTCAGTAGCTGGAGGTTAGAAACTGCAGTATAAACTTGAAAGATTCAAAGGACTGTCCAAAATGAGACCTGAGCACTAGTTTAGTTATGGCACTGTTTAAAGGGTCTAAGTTTCAGAGAGCAAGAGAAATTATTAGAACTGCAGGTAACATTGAGTGAAAGAACTGAGGATCTTAGCCCAGACCAAGAGGAATCTTCAGACACCTGCAAGGTTACTACAGAAGAAAGGGGATTTTGCAATAGGTTTTGTTGTTTGTTTGTTTGTTTGTTTTTACATTATCCATTTTGCCAAGACAATGATTTGAGAAAATATGTAAAAGAACAAAAGCACACAACCTTCTTACTATATCAGTTAAGAAAATGTTTCATTAAACTTGGAATCTTAAACTCAGAAAATGAGATTAAGGTTTTCTTTTTTATGTTAAGTATTAATATTTTTAGTCAAAAATTCTGCAAGGCAGAACAGTTCTCTCATTACTGAAAACAAGTATGGTTACGATATTTTTATTTTTTGTCATTATTAACAGTAACTTTCACATACTATAGCACTAATATCTTCATACTTTGAGTAGACTCACTATAAGAATATGCCTTTGATATCTTATTGAAAAGACAACCAGTTTTCACTTTGTGTCCTTTTTCATTTGTGCATGTTTTAACAAGCTGAAATGAGAGCTGTTACAGTTCAGCAGCAAAATTTCCCAAAGATTCCAGCTGTGGTTTCCAAGGTGGAGGGGATGTGGGGGAAATGTGCTCCAAAAGTCTTATATGAGCACTAGGAGTTAATGGGCAAACCTCACTTAACGTCTTTGTAACTGCATTTACTGTATACTGAATGGAGGTAATCCCTCTACCTGACTTCACAGGCAATTGTCATTTGTTTTTATTTCTTAATGCTTTAGAACTATTTAAATGTTCAATATAATTATAAAAAATACTTAGAACACAAAAATATTAAGCAGGAAATTAGTCATTTTGTGTTCAGGACAGGATACAAATGGAAATCAGTAAGAAAAAAGACAACATTTAAAGATTAAAAGAAGCCTGGAAAAAGAAGCCTTACACTTCTATAATACCCTGTTAAAATAAAATTAAAAAATATATATCTTGGATGTCCCCGGGAAACTAAAGATTGTATTCCAAAACAGATAAAAGAGGTTAATGCACAGCCTTTTTCTGAAGATATTAATTCTGAAGTTTCAATCTTTTAAATGCTCCAGTTTGCAGAGTTGCATTCTATTCTTGGTTTTGTTTCCAATGGAAGAGGACTACTGTCAATAATGGTGAAACTAAAATAAAGACAACAGAGTCTACCAGCTTAATGGTTTTAAACCTGTCATGTGTCATCTTGTACATGAAAACTCAACTTTAACACTTTGAAAGCACCTAAGAGGAATTTATAGCAAGACTTTACCAGATTAGGTTTATGCGGGTGTTCTGGAGATTCAGATTTATACTTACTTTTTCTTATTTACTGAAATAAGGCATCACAAACAATTTAGTGACTCTAGTAAAAACTGGGACTTGGCATGTTAGACAGGGTAGATTTCAAAAATTCCAAGGTTGATTATTTATATAAAAAGTAATATTCATCTGCATACAGATGAATACAGATATTCATCTATCACTAGTTAATTATCTAGTAACTCTGAACTCAACAAAAAATATTAAACTTAAACCACCCCAATGGTCTGTTTTTCTATAACTCACTATATTCAACATCCAGATGATGAATTTTCCAGTGCCTCACAGTGAATTTCAGTGAATGTTTCATCAATTAAAAATACAGTCATTTAAAAGTTATTTTTATTCTTGACTATATGCCAATGTCTGTTAATAATTTGCAGACATCTAGCTACATTAAAAACATACATGGATTAAACTGGGAAGTGTTATGAGTCTACTGAGCTGTGGAAGTGACATGATTTGGCTGTTTTACTAATGTTTTGAACAGATATTACATTGTCATTGTCATCATCATTTGATTTACTTGATATGTTCTACCAGCAGATTAAAAGACTTCTATTGGTATCTCCTTGAAAATCCTATCCAGTTGACAGAGTGAAAATTAAATACTCAAGATTAAGCAGTTTAGCCTTTAATATCCAATGAATCATGGCCTTGGACAGCCTTGAACAAATGACAAAGTAGAATCTTCTAAACTGATAAGTAATTTACCTTATCTTGCAAACTATAACTACCTCATCTAAAGACAATAAGTTCATAATTCATTTGGATTCTGCAGTATTCAATACTTAACATTTTGAGACTTCGGATAGAGAAACTGGATATATTTGTATATTCTAGGCATTTTGCTATCTGGACCTTCACTAAAATATATTCAATAAAAACTCTTTTAATGTAACCATTCTAGTATAAGAGTACTTTTTAAGAGTTCAGATAAAAGGCCAAGGAGAAAGTTTTGTGTCTTTTAACACAGGATTTCTCCAGGCTCCTAAAATATAATTAGCAGATCTCCCACTTTAACATGGTGGTAAGTGGTGAAAGCTTGGTTTCACTTCAGCGGAAGTCAGAGTGACATGAATGTGGGAACATTGTTTGTGCAAAGGGTATCACATCATTTGGGGCAACTTCCTATCTGCCCTAAGTTCCTTGTACTGTGCAATCAAGCTTAAACCAGAACTCTTCTTCCTCATTCTTTACATATAACAGGTTTTTGGAAAATTCGTGCTTTTCAGCTCCAAGTCTAGTCTGAGAGGATCAGCAGCTATTCTCTCAATATGACGCTCTGCACTTTTGTAATATTTCCCAAATTCCACATTGCAACTAACAAGGCAATTTCATGCATATATAAAATAGCAATTTTATTCTTTATGGTATTTATGCATTGTGTTTAGATTTCAACAATCACTGAGAAAGAGATGATTTCTGTAACATTACTTGATGCATATATGATTATTGTTCCTTTAGTTGTGACTTAAAAAATATGTTAACATTTTGGCTTACAAAAAAACAACTTAAGAAGTCTGAGCCAGGCAGGGAAGTGAGTTTAAATAGTGATTATGTGAATGACACTTCCACCTTTTACATGTGAAACAACCAACAGCCAAATTATACAATCAAACAAAAACTAATTAAACAATCCACATCTGCATCAATTAACTAGCAAGAGTGAGATTAAAAGAGCAAGAAAAATCCATGTATAGTTTCAACAATATCTGTATAACCACAGAAAACAACTGAGGAAAAGAGGTTGGGACAGTTTTCCAGGGGACATTTGGGAGTAAAGGCAGTGCCAGTTCATTCTTACAGTAAATGAGTACTCACACTCCAAAGCCATAAATAGCTTCAGAAGTATTTTGATTAAGTAGCATATCTCTCACTTGAACTTGTATAAGTAGTCAAAAAAATCAAAGGGGATAAATGAAGAAGCCACACTGAAAAATACTGCAGCTTCTCTAGAGGTTAAAAAATACTTAAGGAGAACATTGAAAGACCATAGAAATATCTCTATGTCCAGTATAGTACACCAAACATTTTATAGAAAACCCTCCTGTAACTATCTGCCTTACTGAACATAAACAAAGGAATGCAGGGGAAAAAAAATATTAAATGGTCTTAAAGCAAAACCAAAAACACACAACATGCTATTGTTAAAGTATACGTATCCCACTGAGTCAGTCTAACTCCAGTTTCTATTTGCATAAATACACTTTCTTTTCACCAGCAATTTTCCTGTATATCAGAGAAAGAACAGAGATGTCAGAATAATAAATAATTCATTTAAAAATGCTAAACAGCTGAATGGCAGATTCACCATCTTTCAGTGGCAATACAAATAACTTGTATTTGTTTAAAAACTCTAAGTTTGAGTCAATTCAACTTAGACTCCTGCTTACAAGAACCTCTTTTGTCACAATAGGATTATTTTGCAACAGGACAAGCAGCAGGTCAAATCCCATAGAAACATATTCATAACAGATCTCTACAGCAGAGAGACCACCTTAATTCAGCTTCCTTAGGCCTCTATTATTCACCAATCATGATCATCACTCTTACTGAAATTTTATGTTGTAAAAATTTCATGGGAAGCAAATACAACTCATTTTAAATTATTTTGACAGCTTATTTGGGGAAAAAAATAAAGCATGAGAGACTTTCAAAAGCATTACGGTTTCTCTAAAGATAGCACTTTCAAATCTTAACATGCTTGACTGAGAAAAAACAAATCCTAAATTCATATAATAATTTCATGAACAAAAACTGGCTGAAATTTTTATGATTTGAAATGTATTCAATACTGTTTTTTCTTAAGAAATTTGAAAAAAAAAAATAAATAAAGGTAAAGTTGTTCATTCTTTACAAATTCTGTTCCAACACTACTTACAAGATTTTCTTTAAAATGTTTTCACAAAAAAAAAAAAAAAAAAAAAAAGGAATTGACATTTGTGATTTTTTTCATAAGTAAATAAATAAATAAATGAATAAATGCAAACAAACTCAGAATTATGTCTTGGTCCTCTTCTCAGAACTAATCTATTTTGCCTTAATTTCTATAGTCAATGCTAAAACTGACAAGAGTCCTATACAAAGAGGCACAGAGAAGCTGTTTTCATCTGGACTGGTCACATGCAGCACCTAGTCTATAGACCTTCACAAGAAGATGCCTGTATCACATTAGCGAGGCTAGGAAGATGTTTCCAAGAAAGATCAATAACAGAGCAGGCTGAGGGACGTGATTCTTCCCTCTGCTCTTCTCTTGTGAGACCCCACCTGGAGTCTCACTTCCATTCAGCTCTGGGGCCCACAGCACAAGAAAAGTGAAAGAAACATGAAAGAAATAGAACAAGTCCAGTGGAAGACCACGAAGATGATCAGAGGGCTGGAGCAACTCTCCTGTGAAGATAGGCTGAGGGAGTTGGGGTTGTTCAGCCTGATCAGGAGAATGATCTGGGGAGACCTTATAGAGAGAAGACTTCCACTACCTTAAGGGGGCCTACAAGAAAGCTTGGGAGGGACTCTTTCTCAGGGAGTGTAGTGACAGGATAAAGAGTAATGGCTTTAAACTAAAAGAGGGGAGATTTAGATTAGATCTTAAGAGGAAATTCTTCACTCAGAGGGTGGTGAGGCACTGGAACAGGTTGCCCAGAGAAGTTGGGGATGCCCCATTCCTGGAGGTGTGCAAGGCTAGGCTGGATGGGGCTTTGAGCAACTTGGTCTAGTGGAAGGTGTCCCTGCCCATGGTGGTGAGTTTGGAACTAGATGATAGAAACCAAACCATTCTACAATTCTGCGAGGAAAAAATAAAAAATAAAAACAATCAATTATTCACACAAATTTGGTCAAAAACCTTTTGAATATGTGATCAATAGAGTTAAGACAATATTGTTTTCATTAAAATGTTCTAATACCAGTGTAGTAGCAGCTGCTTATTCCTTACTTGATTTTTCTTTCAAGTATTGCCGAATGACTGTTGCTTTTGTTGCTACCAATTTGCATTATGGACAATAGGCTACACACAACACTTAAATTCTTTGCCAAAGGACAGCATCTCAAAAATTCAGTTTTCTGAATGGGTATGTTTGATGTTTATGTATGTATGATTTATACCATTTATTCATGAATCTCAAGTGAAATGAGGCTAGCATGCAACCTATATTGTGCTGTAAAACTCCCTCTGATTTTGTTTATTTTGATACTTGCTTAACCAATGTTTATGACACCTATAATATTTACTAGCGGCAATTTCAGGTTTCCTTGCAGATATGTTATAATGATCATAAACAGCCTCAGGACAAGAAACAATCCCATGGCCCTAAATAGTTACAACACCATTACCTGATTTTCTGTTTACAATTTCTCTGGGATATCAGTTATCATTATACCTGGGATGCATTGGTCTTTGCAGAATACTAATTTTAATGTGGTTAAATTGATCAAAGTAAACTAAATAATTTAGAGGACAAAATATGTGAACTTTGCTGAAATGCATAATCTGACAAAGTATTACAAAGTTGTTTCATGATACTATTTCTCAGTATTAGATTTCTTGTTAGTTAATTTCTTGATAGCTAATTCCAAAAGTATCATGAACTTTGATTATTATCAGCAGGATTTTATTTTGCACTAGGGTAATTCTAATCAGCCTACCACTGTCTGCAACTTCTTACTTCCACTTTTTAAATGCTGGTGCAGCATCTGTCCTTTTTCAGACTTTATTTTTTTTGTAGTAGGGTGATTTTCTTAAAAAGGCCTCATTGATTCTTATCCTTAAATAATAAAAAATTCTTACCATTACAAGGATTCTGTAGAAGTTTTTCTGTATGAAATGATTATTATTGTCTTTATTCACAATCCCAACATATTGTTTTTCCTCTGCAGATTATTTTTCAGATATCTAACTCATAAATTCATACCAAATATCTTCTTAATTTTATTTATTGTATTCTTATTTTTTTATATATTATATATTGCCATTTTTATACATTATTTGTTGCCATTTTCATTTCTCTTAACTATACTTTTAAAAAACATTATCAGTATCTTTTCTGTTTGTATCTTTTTCAGGTATCTACTAAGTTTTCTTATTTGTTCGTTTGCTTGTTTGCTCTCTATTTAATACCCAATCATTCACACTGCATTGATTTGTTTAATATTTTCTTCCCATACCCATTTACAAGAGTAAATTCTGAATGCATCAAAATGATTTATTTCACACTTGCAACACCGATATTGGGAAATGTGGTGTCATTTGTGTTTGATTGTTTATTTGTTTTCTATTATAAATAGTTATTGTGTAATACACATTTGTAAAGCAATGCTTCACAAAATAAGCAAAAGTCTAGCTTATTTCAGATTCTAAGACAATAAGGATAATTCTGGCATCAGTAGTTTGAATGCAATGAGAGATGATTTGATGACACGATTGGAAGTTTGGATTGGATTGGGTTTGGAAGATTTTTTTTAGATTGGATTCTGAATCCATGAAAAAATAAATACATAACAGGAGAATGTAAGCATGAGGTAATAGTGTGTTTTACAAGGGGGGAACAGAGAAGGGACAACATTAGGGCAGAGACAGATATTTAAATTCTCATCTATTGAATGTTTGTCCCCTCATTTATCTCAGTCTCTTTATCTTTATACATCTTTATCTCAGTCTCTTTACCCCCCTACTTTAAATATCATTCTTAAACATTCTTAAACAAAACCAAAAGTAACACCAAAACAATGTCATACTCCGAAGTGGTCCTATGATACAACTTTTGTATTGTAAATCATGGAATCATAGAATGGCCTGGGTTGAAAGAAACCTCGAAGACCATCTAGTTCCAACTCCCCTGCCATAGGCAGAGATGCCACCCAGCAGATCCGGCTGCTCAGGGCCTCATCTAACATGGTCTTGAACACCTCCAGGGATGGGGCATCCACAACCTCTCTGGGCAACCCTGTTCCAGTACCTCACCATACTCTGAGTGTAAAATTTCCTTCTAACCTCTAAAGGCACACAGCTCTTTCTGAATGAAGCTAATAGTTGGACTCATTTAGCCATAAAAGGCATCCCTAACCACTTCACACTGAATATCTTATGCTGCCACTTCCTAGTTTACTAGCAAAATGTGGTCACTGAGTAGCAGCTGCAAGAGTGTAATTGTGACAATGGAAGTTAAGAATAAGTAGATTTCTATCCTTAAATCAGTAAAAAAAAAAAAAAAACAAACAAACTGTAACTTAAGATTTTACCTTACATCTTGTTCTAAGAATCACATTGAATCCACCACATTAAAACTTGATAATGATAGGCTAAATGATACAATCTCTTTTCACATCCTTCCCCCCCCCCAAAAAAAAAAAAGGTCAAACGTCAAAACTGCCAATCTTAACAGAATCGCTTTCAAACAAAAGGTTCCCATACCCACTCCAGACAAAAAAGAACAGTACTTATTTGAAAGGTTCTGAGAATCATATCTGTGATGTCTACATCTTGGTTTCCATGACACAACACTTTACCTAAGCCAGGATTAGCCTGTGCACATTGTGGTTCTCACTTGTTTGCCTTAAGTTTTGAAGGTTGATTTCTATTTCTATAGTTACATTCATAGTTCTGTAGTATTTTTATAAAGAGATTTAACATTACAACAGTTTGATTCATATAGAAAAAAGATAGTAGGGTCAACTAGTGCATCTTCAGATACAAGTTCCAGACTGCCCCTTACACTTTGATCAAATGTCTAGCTATCCAAATCTTCTATGTGTAAAGCTGCACACTGTGCAGAGCTGCAAGGAAGCAATGAAGCAATATTTTCAATGACTGTTCCTAATCTACTGCCTTTTATAAGGCAGCAGTATGAAAATATTGAAGGCAGGATCAGCAACAGACATATGTTCACAAGAAAGATAAACAGAGGAGAATATACTGCACCTTTCTGAATTCTCTGAGTCAGAGAACACCCTAGGATCCCACCACACAGCTAGGATGCATATGACACATTACTATCAGGGTCAAATCCTACTGACACCTTGTATACAATACTTGTATGGCTATACGTTATTTTGCCTATCTGAAAATTTGTGACCCTTGGCTAAAGGCCTGTTAATGGGCTATCAGGGTGGAGAGAGTCAACACTACCCTCATGAAGAAAAAGCAAAGATCCAATATTAAAATTTCCCCTGTTTTTAACAGAAATTCATTGTCATTTCCAGAGTTTGGTGTCTGACATGTCTGGCTTTTGCAAAACTTAAACGTATCTAATGCAATTAACCCAGTGGAAAACAAAAATTTAAATAAACCATCAGCAACTTAATTGACAAAATAGAAAATCTTCAAGAAAACGTAATATAGCTATGCAATCTGGTAAGAAATGTAAATATTGTATTTGTTGGGATAGCTTTCCATACATCAAGTTCATTTTAAAAATTTTGTTCTTTTTATTTTCTTGTGAAACTGGATTGAGCAGAACATCTTTGCAGTGAGGTCGGTACTGCTGACTCTTACCAGATTTACACAGAGGCATTATCTATCCTCAAAGCCCCTAAGTTGCTTTCTTCCCTTGGACAGAAAGAATTACCACATAGTTTACATTTTTTTCAAACGATATGCAATATACAAGAACCCCAAAGTGTAATTTAAGCATGAACAATCACAAACTAATTTTCATGCCTTCACGTCTACGCTTAACTGTGTATTACATTAAGTGCTGATATTACTTTAATATTCACTGATGTCTTTATTTTCTAACAGTAAAAATGACAGCCATTCTTCACAGTGACAATGAGGAAAAAGTATAATTCCAAAGCACAGGTTTTCTTTTCAAATTAAGCCTCTGATGCCTTCTGTGCTTATTACTGACAATATGCCACTGCTTCAAATATGTTTTTTCTTTACTTTGTTTTCTTTATTTTTGAGTAATTAGTATATATTGCTATACTGGTCAGTGGGATAAATTTTTAAACTCAGAGGGAGCATGAAAAGTAAGGCTTTATGCGTAAAATTTCCCTACAAAGAAAGAAAGCCTGAAAGAATGCATAGTTAACATAACAGCCCACTCAAAGTAATTTTGTAAATACATTGTCTTAAAAAAAGGTAGGAAACATAAGGAAAATTAGCATGAGTAAGAAACCTTCTGAGTTGCCTTCTTAGGGCTTCCACACTTCTATTCAACTATAAATAATAATAAGTACATACAATATGACTGCCCATCAAGAATTTGAATTGGGGTAAAGAAAAGAAGTCTGCTTTACAAAGATTATTTTTAAAAGAGTTATGTTGCAAAAATAATTTGGTTTAATTTAATAATTTAAAGCCTTAATGTACACAACTACATGCTAGGCCAATCTTGAGCAAAAGGCTTCCAGTTTATAAATAAATTATTCTATTTATAAATCAAATGAATTGATTTCATTAGCAATCAATGCTCGTGTGCTTATTCAGGCTTGTAGATGTATTTCACTGCATTATTAGACTGGGTAAGAAGAACTCAAACTTCAGCAGATAACTTGCAAGCAGATGACTTGCTCAAGTTTAATGCACCTCTTAATTCAAACTACAGATTTTTGTGGGTAGATGTGAATTGGTTCAGAGCAATATTAACTTTGTACTTCAAGGTAGTGATGCCACAAGGAAAACTCTGCTTCCATTTTATAAACAGGAAAAAAATCCTTCCCTCCTTGGCATGCCTAATGGAAGAATAAATGTGCAAAACAACACAGTACATCCAGTCTTAAGCATTGCCTCAAAAGATTTCTAAGTGACTGCAAACATTCTCATTTAGGCTTTTGAAGTCCCCTTTGTAAAGATAGAATCACAATTCCTATGTCTACATAGCAACTGGGAAAGAACCCTAGAACTGTGAGTTAAGTTGCATGTGTATGCCTATGTGTATGTGCACACCCGCACACGAGGATACATGTTTATGTATCCTCAAGAGTTGTCTGCATTGCTATCATCCCTCACTGTGGCTAGACAGCAGCTGCTCAGCATCTGTTCCACCTCTCCAACCACATTCAGTTGCCCCTGCATTACAGCAACTCCCCATAGGGATTTTTTTTTTTTTTAAACTTGCAATGAAAACATGCTCTAGATCCCCCAAGATCTTTATATCTTGACAAGATTACAAGATTTGTCAGAACGTTTTTTTGTTTGTTTGTTTGTTTGCTTGCTTGTTTTTAATGTTGACCCATTTGTTCAAACTCATTACAAAAATAGAAAATAAGTAATTCATATACACACAAAGGCAAGTTAAAATTCACTATCTTGCTCTATTTTAAAAATTTATTTTATGCTACTTAATGGCTAAGTAACCACACATTTAGTGATTGTGAGGAGTCATTAACTGAATGGATTGAATTTGATTGAATAATATCATTCAAAATTAAATTCAGTAAGATATGGTAGCAAAAGTGGCTTGTGGAGTTGTGTAACAAAACAATACAGTTTCAACTGATCTGATGCTGTACAAGGCAAAGGATAGCATAAGCTCATTTAATATTTTGTAATGTTCAATCAAACAGGCTAAATACTGTGTAACAATAAGAATCCATATCTTCAACCTAACAGTTAGATGACAACAGGGGAACTTAAGGAAACCTGTTTCTCAAGCTCATCTTCTTTAGATAACAGGAGGGATTTTTGGTTTCTATCTCAGCAGACCAAAGCCTTTTATAAGGGGCATTTTAAGGGTTTGGGTTTTTTGAGAGAAGCAAAGTAACACCGTTAAAAATAAATAAATAAATAGAGGTCTTTATTAAATATGCACTGAAGACATTTTGCATTCATTCAAGATTCTAGACATTTTAATATTTTTAGCACCCTACTGGGTATCAAATAGACTTTCCTGTCTCCAAGGTTTATTGACAGCAAACAGCACATAAACCAGAAGAGAAAAACCTTTTTAGAACAGAATGACTGCTGTTTTTTTGTTTGTTTGGTTGTTTTTTTTTTTTAGTAAATTATATGATCAAAGCAAATTATGGAGGTAGGGATTTGCTGTCTTCCATAATGCCTCAAGCCTGTTGAAGGATTTTAGACTACTCTCACAGAAGAAACATCTTTTATACAACAGGTGTGTAGGGGGCAAAAGCTTATGAGCTTAGAGCTATTTCAACACTGTGCTCTTGTTGTTTTCTTCTTTCTGCTATCTGATCTCCTTTTAATATGGTTTTAGGAATGTAATGTGATTTTATTGCATCAAACTCATGTTTCTTGTAATGCAGGAGGTTTAACACAATAATCACAGAATCATAGAATTGTCTAGGTTGGAAGAGACCTCAAGATCATCAAGTCCAACCTCTGACCTAACGCTAACAAGTCCTCCACTAAACCATATCACTAAGCTCTACATCTAAACATCTTTTAAAGACCTCCAGGGATGGTGACTCCACCACTTCCCTGGGCAGCCCATTCCAATGCCTTACAACCCTCTCAGTAAAGAAGTTCTTCCTAATATCCAACCTAAAACACCCCTGGCGCAACTTAAGCCCATTCCCCCTCATCCTGTCACCAGGCACGTGGGAGAACAGGCCAACCCCCACCTCGCTACAGCCTCCTTTAAGGTATCTGTAAAGAGCAATAAGGTCACCCCTGAGCCTCCTTTTCTGCAGGCTGAACAAACCCAGCTCCCTCAGCCGCTCCTCGTAGGACTTGTTCTCTAGACCCCTCATCAGCTTCATCGCCCTACTCTGGACTCGCTCAAGCACCTCCATGTCCTTCTTGTAGCGAGGGGCCCAAAACTGAACACAGTACTCGAGGTGCGGCCTCACCAGAGCCGAGTACAGGGGGACAATCACTTCCCTAGCCCTGCTGGTGTCGTGGTTCTGCTCAAGTGGGCAGCCAAGCTCCACCATAGCCGCTCTCTCACTCCCCCTCCTCAAAGAGGAATGGGGAGAAAATAGGGTGAAAAGGGCTCAAAGGTTGAGATAAGGACGGGAAGATCACGCAGTAATTATTGTAACGGGCAAAACAGACTCGACATAGGGAGGTAGTAAGATTTATTGCTTATTACTAACAAGCTAGAGAAGTGAGAAACAAAGGAAAGAAACCAAAAGCACCTTCCCCCCCCATCCACCCTCTTCCACCTCCTCCCCCCGAGCGGTGCAGAGGAACGGGAGAATAGGGGTTATGGTCAGTCTACAGCACTTCTTCTCTGCCGCTCCCTCTCGGTCACTCTCATCCCCTGTGCTGTGGGGTCCCTCCCATGGGATGCAGTCCTTGATGAACTGATCCGGCTTGGGCTTCCCACAGGCAGCAGCTCTTCCAGAGCTGCTCCAGATATGGGTCCGTACCACGGGGTCCACCCCTCAGGAGCAAACTGCTCCAACCTGGCTCCCCCACGGGCAGCAGCTCCTGCCAGATCACCTGCTCCTGCGTGGTCTCCTCTCCACAGGCTACAGGTCCGGCCCAGAATCTGCTCCGGCAGGGGTCTTCCACAGGCGGCAGACTCCGTCGGTGCAGGGCCACCTGCTCCACCGTGGTCTCCTCCACGGGCTGCAGCAGGGAACCCTGCTCCGCTGTGGTACTCCATGGGCTGCAGGGGGACAGCCTGCTTCACCATGGTCCTCACCACAGGCTGCAGGGGACTTCTGCTCCAGTGCCTGGAGCACCTCTCCCCCTCCTTCTACACTGACCTTGGTGCCTGCAAGACTGTTTCTCACTCCTCTCACTCTCCCAGCTGCTGTGTGGCACAGCGTTTTTTTCCCTGTGTTAAACATGCACTCACAGAGGCGCAAAACAACATCGCTTATTGGCTCGCCTCTGATCAGCAGTGGGGCCCTTACCAAACATGGGGCAGCTTCTAGATCCTTCTCACAGAAACCACCCCTATGGCCCCCTGCTACCAAAACCTTGCCACGTAAACCCACTACAGCTGGTCACACTGTTTCTTATGCAAGCCAGGATGCCGTTGGCCTTCTTGGCCACCTGAGCACACTGCTGGCTCATATTCAGCCGACTATCAACCATCACACCCAGGTCCTTCTCTGCCTGGCAGCTCTCCAACCATTCCTCTCCCAGTCTGTAGCTCTGCCTGGGGTTATTGCGCCCCAGGTGCAGGACCCAGCACTTGGCCTTGTTGAACTTCATAGAGTTGACCTCAGCCCATCGGTCCAGCCTATCCAGATCCTCCTCCAGAGCCTTCCTATCCTCAAGCAGATCGACACACTCACCTAACTTGGTGTCATCTGCGAACTTACTGAGGGTGCACTCGATCCCCTCATCCAGATCATCGATGAAGATATTAAAGAGGACTGGCCCCAGTACCAAGCCCTGGGGAATGCCACTAGTGACCGGCCTCCAACTGGATTTGACTCCATTCACCACGACTCTTTGGGCCCAGATATACAGCCAGTTTTTAACCCAACGAAGTGTACACCAGTCCAAGCCATGAGCAGACAGTTTCTTGAGGAGAATGCTGTGGGAAACGGTGTCAAAAGCCTTGCTGAAGTCAAGGTAGACCACATCCACAGCCTTTCCCTCATCCACCCAGCGCGTCACTTTGTCATAGAAGGAGATCAGGTTTGTCAAGCAGGACCTGCCTTTCATAAACCCATGCTGACTGGGCCTGATCACCTGCTTGCCCTGTAAGTGCCGCATGATGACACTCAAGATAATCTGCTCCATGAGTTTCCCTGGCACTGAGGTCAAACTGACAGGCCTATAGTTTCCCGGGTCTACCCTCCGGCCCTTCTTGTAGATGGGCATCACATTTGCTAGCTGGTCACTAGGTATTCCAGAAAGATGCAGGAAAACTCCACACTAAATCAATGAGGAATAGTTCTCCCAACTCCTATTTCAATATTAATGTTTTGTAGTCAAAGATGTATTGAAATCCTTCATTATTAAAGTTTATGTCTCCTTTCAATACTCCTTTTCTTATCACTGTTCCCAGTCTCCAAATAGTTGTTCAAATTACCTCCAAATTTTGGGATGGCTTCAATATGTGCATCTATGAGTTTCATTTTTTTTTCCATGATTCTTTATATTCCAGGATTTTTTTTTTCCATATTGCAAGTCATTTTTGAAAAATATTTATCTATCTAGAATCTCCAAAAAGTAAATTATAGTCCTACCAATAGGAAAGGACCACAGCAATTATCCCATTTCTCTACAGCATTTTTTGGCTTGTTAAATTTACATCACAGAATAACAGCCTACTTGCACAGATGCCATCCGAGTTAATTGATTATCAGTCCTGTGCTTTCAAATCTTCTTACAAATATGATGTTATATAAGACTAAAGAAGGCCCTTTTTCAACACCTACAACTATGTCTGCTAACAAAGAGAAATCTAGGGTATGTTAGAATTCTCAGTTGTACAGTACACTTGATGGCTATTAGGGCTGCACATACTTCAGTCTTGTTCCTACTGTGTAAGCCTAATTAGCCTAATAATACCCAATTAGAGAAGCAGGGTTGTGTAAAAGGCCTTTCAGCTCCACCCTAAAGCTTTTAGTTCACAAATAGGAGCTTGGATGTACCTACCACCATCCCACTACACAAGAATTTTGGCCTCAGGGCAAACAGTAAGAGTACTGCAGAACATAACTCATCAGATGCTGCTCTGGACCTGGATTTTATTCCTTTTTCCTTTTCAGTTCTTATAGGTTATAAGAAAATTACTCACTTAACACTTCAGCTTTTGACTATCCTAAAGGAAACCACATATAGAACATTATTTCCATTTCACAAAAGCTGACAAATGAAAGTAAAATGACTTATTTGAGGAGCAACACAGTCAAAGACGAGAAAAGGAAGAAAGTCCTATTTTCTAAATGCCTATGCAAGGTATTAACCACTGTCCCAAATGTAAGTGCATGGTGATAAGGTGCTTCGTGCCCTTTCTCACAATGTATTTTTTTTGTTGTTGTTGTCTTTCACCTTCCTGAACTGCAGCCAGATAATGGAAGAGATTTCACTCATGCTAATACGTTAGGATGAAGTAAAGATAAAAGTTAATCAAAATACTGACACAGAGATATTTGTCATGCTCAGTTCATTTAATCTGAAAACAGTACTGATATACTCAAAAGCTTGAATTAACTTCAGCAACATTTCTATTACTTGTGTCTTATTCCAAAATGTTTTCATTACAAATTGGAAGCCAACCAAAAATAAGTTTGTTGACTCAAAAAATACTGAGAATACATTCTTTTTGGTACTTCAGTCTCTTTGCCAGCTCTGAACCTGAACATCACAGTACATATTTTAACAACAAACATTAAAGTTTCTATACCTTCCTATTAGGTAGTTAAAAATAACCACATCCTTTCTAGTCATTTATATATATATAAAAGCTATTACTATTTAGATATGAAGAGCCTTTAAACACATATGTGATTCTTTTCAGTACACATAAAATATAGTAAATAAGAGGCAAATGTCATACATGTATACGCTCTCAAAAATCCAAGGATCAAAATGAAATATCCATCATAGAAACTATGCATATCTTCACAGTAAGTGATCAGGATCTTTGAAATGCACATTAAAACCTGTAAAGTTTACATTAGTCTGGATCACACTAAGCAATTGTGTGAAAAAATAGTATTTTAACAAAGCTGGAAAGAAATACAAAATTATTTGTTAATTTTGGACAAATTCAAGATATTTTTTGTCAGTATAATCTTCTTTAATATATCTAGGCAGAATTCAGCCAATATTGGTTCTACTTTCTTTTTTCAATACACTACTCTTAAATATTTATTTTTCTTACCCAAATAACTGGATGGATTCTGAAAATATGATTTTCATTTATGCATTTTCTACTGCTTGGAAATTGATTCCTGCTTTTCAATTGCAGACCAGCAATAATATAAGTTATAATAATATTTAGTAAATACTAAAGGCATATGGTAGTAGGCAAATCTTTCCAACTTGCTTGCAGTACTTGCTCAACTAGCTTTCTATGCTTCATCAGTTGAAGAAATATCTGACACGTCTGCCAACGGTTTGTCAACATTCTTGTAATTGCCACTACTGTTGAGTACTTTCACAGGAATTAGATGTTTGATGATATAAGATTTATTTTACTTTCTCTGTTTGTTTTGTTTTTGCAATATAGTTTTATATATATAACTATATATATATAGGCTGTGATATACAGGAGATACCGAATACCTTCATGGTCTGTATAGGATTCACAAGCCACATCCTTGTGCTCTAACAAGAGATTTCATTTGACAGTTGAGCTATGAGCTCTTGACAAATGCACATGACCAGCACAACAGCAGCAACTCACATTGAAAAATGTTGGTATGGTTTTGGTATCCACCTTTTATATTCTGCAGTTCCAAGGGAATGGAAACCCAAGGGTTTTTTTCTTTCCTGAAAAGTGCTATGCTTATCAAGCATAACAGGATGAACAGGATGGGAAAATTCTGTAGCCTCTCTGCAAAAGCATGTGAAGTGCTATAGGATGCAAACCAAAGAGTAGTCCAAAGAGAGTCTTAACATCCTGTGGCAGGCCTTAATGAAAAACATCTGTGTTTTTCATTAAAGAATAAGTAAATGAAATATATTATGTATAAGAAATATACATATATAACGGTAATGAATGTATATGAAATATGTAATGTATAAAAAAATACAGTATGGGAAGCAAGGAGAAGATATGACAATATGATGATATTGTTTTGTAATCTTCCATCTCTTTCCTTAAATATTTCATCACCTAAATAATAATGATGATTTTTTTACAAAACTTTTCTAAACACCAGCAGACCATTCAGTAATTGCATAAAGCAAAGTAATTAACATATTAGGACACTTAAAACTAGAAGGTTCTTTCACAACAAGGGTGCTGACTATGGTATGCAAATGCCATGAACAAATCAATTGAAATGAATGTGAAATGCTTCCAAACAGAAAAATGAAATGTTTTACTCATGTGGCATTTGATTGAGAAGGTGTGAACTTACAGATATTACAATATGATATGTTGCATAAGAATCCATTCAATGCTTCATTTGTGCCTATAAATTTGACTGGATAAGCAGAACCACAGTTCATAATATCTCATTTACACAGCTATGGCACAGTCCTACATATGTATTCAAGAATGCATAGCAGCTTCTGTGGAGTTGGTGAACACAGAATAAAAAACGGGTCATAAAATGAATAATACTTCATATCTCTTGCTAGTAATGTTGAGTCAAGGTGAAGTCAGGTGATGAGGAAAGTGGAGACACGAGTTCCTTTAATGAAACATTCAGTTTGGTGTAATTTCAATCCTTCCACTTGCAAATTTAAGCACAATAGCATGTTACATCATCTACAAGGCATGTGACAAACTGCAATTACAGTAACAGAAAAGATCTGCTCGACCCACCTTGTAGAACACTAGACAACTCTTAGAAGTCTTTTCCCACCAACAGCAAATACACTACCGTACTTAAAAATAAGTGACATCATGAAGTTCTTGTAGAAATATATGGAAAAGTTGTATTACTTATAACAGTTAAAAATAAGGAACTATATACATCATATTTTCATCTAAAAGGTATTAAAGTATAGATCAGATAGATGGTAACATGGGGTATCAGCTGAGATACATTGACCAGGAACTCAAAATACGCATATACATGTAAGTCTTCATACACGTATGTTTCAGAAGAGAGCAGAGGTGGCCAAATGCACAGCCAGCTTTGGAAGAAAGACAAAGGCAGTATCATGTCCTTGAGCAACCTGGTATCTTGAATGGAACTGTTTTTCTGAGTAACTGTACCTCCTGTACCCTTACTCCAAAGGCACAATCTAGCACTGAACATGTGCACACTGTGACTTCGAGAATGTCAGCAGTATTGAACTTCATACATGAACATGTGAAGTATAATGTATATATTAAGTAAACCATACCATAGCAAGACAACAACATTAGAAAATAAAATATTGTTCCAAAGTTGGTAGTATGTACTGCTAGGCAATGGGACTTTAAGTAAAGCAGGCTCAAGTCACAAATCTCAAAATTAGAAATCTCTGATTAAAGCCACTCAAGATAAAGACAAAAATATGTACTTATTTTTAGACCAGAGCAGAAAAGCTAAGGACTGATCTATCGGTGAAAACTGTGTGCTGCTCAAAATATCTTGAAAGCAAATAGTAATTATCTGCTGCAGGTATAGAACATTGTTGTATTGAGACATCATGAGGACAGTGTGCACTGCCAGCAAAAGTGGAGATTTTGCTTCTACACAGTAAGAGTAAGTGCTGGTAGAATGATAGAATAATAGAATATCCTGAGTTGGAGGGGACCCATAAGGATCATCAAGTCCAATTCCTGGCACCACACAGGTCTACCCAGTAGGAGCATGACAGAGCAAACCACAGGCCCAACTGGCAGAAACAGAATGTAAATGTCTGTGAACATGCCCATGTAAAGGTTCTCTGAATCCTTCCATTCATCCTGACCATGCTTTTTAGAAAACAACTACTTTTCAGCCCTGTCTGTGCCCATCATCTTCTTCCAATCAGCACTCATATAAAGCCAACTCCTGTTTCTGTAGTTCACAAACTTTTAAACACAATCATTATTACACATTCATTTATTCAGTAAAGAGTTAACAGTGAGTAGGGCCATACAGCATTTGTGTTTCTCTCGTGACTGAAGCGTATGGCACCTTCTGCTGACTCCCTTTTCTTTTCAACGAACACAAAATAGTTAGCAGGTCAGAATTTATTTTCTTACCTAGATAAAAAGATTCCATGATACCACCAAAGATACACATGCTGATAAAAAAGCTCCTCCAACTTAATTTTATTAAATGATTGTGTGAAACATGAATGAGATTTAGGTAGTCAAAGAATTACTGTTTTGATACTGCAAAGCAGCAAAATGACACCTTGACAGAGATAGGAAAGCTCCCAGTTGCTCATCAAAGCAACCAGCATTCCAAATTGCACTATAAATAGAACTGAAAAATGTATGATAGAACTGAAAATATATGACATTTGAAACATACCTGATTTGGGCTAGTTACCTGGGTGCTAGGTATTGATTGAGCAACATAGCCTCAATGTACTTTGTAGCAAGACAGGTACAGAATCAAAGCTCTTGGATTTCAGCCTTTAACTGCCAGTTCTTTTTTTCTCCACTACCTCTACGTGCTGTATAATACTGGCAAGCAATTGACAGCCTTTAGAATATTCTAATGTCACTACTACTTAATATACACCACTGGTAATTCTCTTACTACTTGACAGTAACAAGAATAACTGAAGAAATAGATTAAACTTCAACTAATATATTTTCAATCTTAAATTAGTTTCTTTAACACATAAAACACCCCTACTGTCCCTTGAATACAGTGATTAATAGATACATTATGCTCGAGCTATACAGAGTAGAGATTATTACGTCATTATATGAATATTTATTTCTATGTATGTACATATGTAAAAATAATCTGTTTGCATAAAACATTGCAGCTTTTAACACAATATATTGAACACTGAATCCACTGCTAGGAAGACTCCTTGTGTATGCATTATGTTACAAATGAACATGTTTAGTTTAAGCCAGAGCTGCCATATATCAGAACTACCGCCTGGGTATCTTTCATATAGGAGTACCACTGAGCTGACCTGCAGAGAAATACACTTTACCAGCACTTTCACAGCACGTCTGCACTTACCACTACTCAAATATAGGAGGGAAGGAAAGAGTTATCTGTATTATATTTACTTGTTAACTTTGTCAAATGTGGCTTAACTTTAGTGTACTTCAGCCATAATGTTCAATATATTATTTACTGTAATTGCAGTCATTCCATATTCCCAGAAAGGCAGTTTAAGTAACAGTACTGGTAGCAGAACATTCCCCCCGACAAAGTCTAGCCTAGACTACTACAGGAGTTTTAAAGCATGGGTATTTTTGACTTCATGAATATATGTCTTTGCAGAGGCCACAGACAAACAGGCAGTTATCTTGCTTTTTTAATACCACCAGGAATATTGAGTTGAGTGTCTTATATTTAAAAGAGAGCTTTTCAAAGTACCTTAGACAGAGACAAAATATATGGGACATACAGGATAGCACATATAGCAATAGCACCCAGAGGGAAAATAATTATATATACTTCCTACTTAAATGTCTGGACAGATCTATAGCATGCACTAAAGGTAACTTCTGTCTGCAGTATACCTGTTATCATTATTCAAAAGCCTTTAAGAAGATTTCTGAAGTTCATGTTAGTGCAATTTTTAGTTCTCCCCCAAAGTACACCCATTTATCTGTTTAAAGATACTGCCACCCTTATAAGTTGCACTTCCCCAACTTGCAAGTCATTTCTCTTGTTTTCCTGAACAGAGTTCTGTACCAAGTGAAGGTGGCTATTAGTAGATCACAAAATATCACCTCATAAGTAATTGCTGAGGTTCCAAACAACTTCTACTCTTACAAGGTACAGATACTAATAACATTTTTCTGTCTTCAAATGAGATAGAGGTATTATTTAGATACCTTCTTTATATCTGAAGGAGGACTCAGAAAGCTCATTCCTTTTTCCCTAAGTACACTAGCTGGTCAAACCGATGATCTCATCCATTCTTATAGGCCTTATGTTGCTCAT
This sequence comes from Netta rufina, assembly GCF_964035555.1. Lineage (NCBI taxonomy): Eukaryota > Metazoa > Chordata > Aves > Anseriformes > Anatidae > Netta > Netta rufina. Next base: position 82,164,628 of record NC_140125.1, on the reverse strand, counting down.
CTTAAGTATGAGGGTTATATGCTAAAATATCAAAGACTAACTTAGATCAAACTGCTTTGGCTTTGGATATCAGGAGCTTCCAGACTACTAAGGGCATTTATTTAAATGGATGTGGAATAACCAAGTGAATTCATAATTCAGGTTTCCAAAAAGTTCCAGGATTAGTAACACAGACTTTTCAAACAGTCTTATTATTTCTAAGAGATAAAACCCGAGTCTCTTGAGATGACACCTTAAAGATCTGTCTGAACTGTCCAGGACCAATTACATATGAAGAAACTAAGGTATTGGAATAGAAGATAAAATGTTTCTAGTTAGCTATATCTGTTTAGTTTGCATTTTCACTTAAGATTAAGGAGTAAGATTTTACATTTGTATCAAGCACTGACTAGTCAATATTTTATTTAGGCTTTTATTTAACAAAGTACCTGCACTTTGGCTGGAAAGCTTCTATGCAAGACACTGAAAGAGGAAACTGGGAAGGAAGGAAGGAAGGAAGGAAGGAAGGAAGGAAGGAAGGAAGGAAGGAAGGAAGGAAGGAAGGAAGGAAGGAAGGAAGGAAGGAAGGAAGGAAGGAAGGAAGGAAGGAAGGAAGGAAGGAAGGAAGGAAGGAAGGAAGGAAGGAAGGAAGGAAGGAAAGGAGGGAGGGAGGGAGGGAGGGAGGGAAAGAAGTTAAAGTCATAGAAAGACGGAGAAGGAAAGATAAGGGAGGATAAGCTTTGTCCTTAAAAACAGGAGTAGAAATGTTGCTGGGAAATTGTTACCTTTGAAGGACTTGGTAACTCAGGTGACTAAAAATGGTTTCCAAGAAATGAAATATCTGTCCTATGAACTCTCTGGGCTTAAAGTAAGATTTAGGATCTCCCATACCTTATCTTTGAATATATAATATATAAATATAATTTCAGATTAATTTCTGATAGTAGAAGAGGGAAGAAAAGCACCATGAGGAGAAAAAAAATAAAATATTACAGCAATATAAAAAGATTCAAGCGGCATTTAATTTTCATGTTTTCATTTAAGAAAACAAGTTGCAGGGCAAAAATCTACATAGCTCTTTAGAAATTAAAACACAAGTCAAGGGGTGAGTTTGTGATTTCCAGTGCAAGAACCACACACAAATAAATCATCTTTACCTTTTTTTTCTTACATGTCAAGCACCAGAACAGCATTAGTGAAGCCATACCCAGGGGTTTTCAAGACCATTACTGATGCAATTACATCTGATGCTTTCTTCACTGCAAAAGAAAACCATACCTGCTTCAAAATTCTGAGTGTAACTAAATTCGTATGTTATGTATATGTTATAAGGATTCCCTCATTCAGGAAAAGAATCCATATCAGGAAATTGGGTCCAGAAAGTCAGTTTCAAGATTTCCCAAATCTTGAAATAACATCTAAACTCTTTGGAGTACAAATAGTAAGTCAAGTGTCCAGAATTGCTCATTGTGCCCACTAATATCTAGATTTTAAAATAAAATTTAAAATAAATAAATAAATAAATAAATCACCTCTTTACTTTGGATTTCACCCAATTAAAAAAGAGTTAAATTCTAATAAAATTTAAAAAAAAAAAAAAAAAAAAAAAAACAAGTATCTGGAGTTCATCTAACATTAATGACATTGCTGAAAAATGTTCATTGAAACCTATGCTCATCAGATATCTTGATATATGTTCCACATGTCACAGAGATTTTAAGGAAAGGCTTGACAAATCCTGCCTTCCCCAGTTCTAAAGGACTTTCCTTAAAACTGCACGCCAAAAAATTTACCATGCTGAAAGGGCATTAAATTGTGCTAGTCCATTGGCCATATGTTCTGAAAAAACCTCCATAGCAGTCATGACCATTGCATGGAGGTCATATGCATTGATGTCTAAGTCATGCATAATTGCAATTTTCAAAAGGACAAGCAGACTTTCCAGTAACAGTTGTTTTTCTAGTCTTATGCTGTTAAGGCAAAGAATCTTCTGTTGTCTCAGCTCTAGAAAGAAAGTACAAGGAAATCTCAAAGGAAAGCACATGCATTTTCTTTTGTTTACTGAAGTTCAGTGGCAAGATAGCCAAGTTCCTTTCAAATAAATCTACTCAGATCTGGTGAGGTAGTGAGCACGAACCACGCCTGTTCTCTGAAGGTAATGGAAACCACAGCTGCTCCTTTCAGAACAAGAATCAGGCTTTGTCATGCTACACAGATGCAATCTTTTTTTTGTCTTGCTGTATGCAACATTTCCATTTTACAACAAAAATCATGCTTCCAAGAATTCTGATCATATCCTGTGCCCTTAGAGGTTTGAGAAAAGAATTGTACCTTTTCCCACATTTCCCCAGAAGACTTCATGACATATGTGGTAACTTACTCCTTGCTATAAATCACAAAGTCTTTGAGAAGAACCTAGGAGATCTAAAATTCCCTCATTTCTTCCTGCCTAAAAAAATAAAAAATAAAAAAATAATTTTAAAAAAATAATTAAGGGAGATTTCTACTAGGAAGAAGTGAAAAAATAAGAGAATAGAAGAATAAAATAACCACCAAAAGTTGTCTAATGCTCTAATAGAATTGGTTTATATCCAGGCTGGTTAGTTTAGTGATAATAACACAGAAAATCACAATGAATTAAGACATCATCACCTGGGTAGTAGGTACTCTCTTTGCCGTATAAATAAAAAAGTAAAACTCCAAATGTGATTCTGATTCCTGAGGCTATTTTATTTTTCAGAAATATAAAAATTAAAGTAGTCAGGAAAAAAATAGTAGTCTTCCCGTACCTAAGTTTGAAAGTCATCTGCTTCTGCCTTCCTGAGTACCCAGGCATGCGGTTGTCAGTGTTTCAAAGCTGCCATGTTCTCATCCTTTCTTCCCTGATAGTATTTGGAATATTTTACAAATCTGAAATTTTTGTATATGTAAGCAGAACTGTCTGCATAATCTAGATTAAATGAAATTGAATTGTTGGAGAATGAAAACTATCATTTGACACTGTTCCACCATGCAGAGAACAAGGTTTTCCTGCTCTTACCTCCCTGCTGGGATTAAAAATAAAAGTCAACATCATACCTATTTCCTGAATTCAACCTCCATACATTTCAAAATAAGAACTAGTAATATGATTCCTCCTCCTTCCATAATAGCAATCTTTAACTAATATCACTGCGCAATAACTACAGCTGCAAGCAATATTTTACAGATGTAATTTCTTTTCATAAATGTTGAACCATACAGCAAATTAAAAGCATCTCTATGCAAGTATAGTTGTGTAATAAAGTGGCTAGAGAAGGCATTTTTAGTTGGTTTCTATTCTCAGTTTTGCAATTGAAAACTTTATATGCTTTTTCATATAAACTTTCATTGCCTACATAAATATTATGAAATTATAGAAAAAATATCTCCATCCAGTTGTACTAAGATTTGTACTAAGATATGGCAATGCTTATATATATATATATATATTTGAACTTACATATGTATGTATATATCTTAGTTTTTGAGTTGTTTCAGTTCTGGTTATTTCAGCTTCAGTCTTAGCAATGCTACAAGTAATGCTCATTTTCTAAGACTTTATTTCAGAAATACATTGCTCAAACAAACTGAATAGCCTCAATACATAAAATTTATCCAGATTTGTCTAAAAAAGATTTAAATGCATGGTTTCCATCTATTAGGACACTGGTCCAAATTCCAAACTAGTGTAGAAGTACAGAGAGACAGAGTAGGTATTTTTACTTTTCTAGTGAACCTGTTCTCCCGTGAATCCTTGAATATTCAGTTGGTCCAGAGAGAGCAAAAGGAGAGCATAGCTTTTCAGCCATGGAGAGTAACCTAGTCCAGTTTTTTAGCATAAGAGGTATATTGTAACTTCAACAACAATATTCTCACTTATATTTGTTCCTCGTCCTTCTATCTAAACAGTACAGGTCTCAATTACTAAATACATAATCCTCTTTTCACTTACATTAATTCTTTCCACATCGCCTGCCTTCCCCCCCCCCCCCCCCCCCCCAACAGTACCAGGGCATCACATGAGAAAGTGGAATATTTAAATTGGGAGAAGTTAATCTCTCTTTTTAGATAAGAGCAAGTCTCCTTCAGAAGACGTATCAGAGAGTACCTCATACTCCTACTCTGAAATGTTGTATGAAAGAAAGTAACTGTATCAACATTTGATAGAAAGAGCATCGCCCTGATCAAACTACAATCATAATGTTAGCCGGTATAGATACTTCCCCCAACACTTTATGTCTCAATGGCTTGAGTTTCTGTGATAGTTTTCTTTTTTCTTTTATTTTTTCCTCCTGGTTATGCTTCTGAACTGCCTTATTGAGCTAAAAAAGAAATAAAATGTTAAGAGAGAGCATCATTTCTCTCAAAACTTTCTTGATCCTTTAAAAAATTTGACCATCTTGTAAGATAGGGGACTACTGTGTAACTCTCTATATTTTAGAGCTGAAAGGCACCAAAGCTCTCTTGTAGTTTAATACTGAAATATTGGTTTTGGAATTTGCACTGTAGCCCTCTGATGGAAGACTGCCCAGGCAAAATAAATAAACAAACAAACAAATGGATGGGAAGGGACCAGACCTTGACATTTTTATTCACAAATTCTATTCAGCACTCAGAAAAAAGAGAGTAAAATAAATTATTTTATTTGTGCATACCAAATTTTGCTGTTGGAGTTTAATTTTACAGACAATGTAATTTGTTGTACATCATTTCAACAAAATGAGAAAAAAATAAATGCTTATTTTGAGGAGGTCAAATCACGGTAATTTCATCACCATGGTGGAAAGTTTAACTTCCATTGAAGAAACATGAAAATGGTTTGTTACCCTGAAGATGATGCTTTGAATAAAAGTGCTACTACAATTAAATGTAGCATAAAATGATATTATTTATATGTGGCATTGTTTGACTTTATTTGAACTAAACAGTCATGGAGGTTGTAATTGCTTATCATTTAGAAGCAACATTGAAATAATGTTCTTCCTTTTCTGATGGGAAACAGTTAATCACATATTACAGCACAAATATGGATAACAAAGAGCATCAATTTATAACAGAGGTTGATTTTGGACACAGGTTTGTTTTATCTGGCATATCAGCAATACTACAGGAAACCATGCTCATGCCAGAATGCATAATGTTGAAAGATTCACAACATTATCAGATTTCCCATGCTGCATGCTGTTGTTCCGGGTAGCATCTTGAGACTGGTAACAAAATCCAGATGCAAATCTAGGACATTATTTTTTAACCTTTATTTAAATGTAAAACTTCCTGCTTATGTTGTTCAAATACCAAGTTTGCAATAAGTAGTTTATTAGCAAAAACAAAAAGATGTATTTTGATCTGACTTAGAAGGTCACTAAGCTTCTACATCCTTCATATATTACTTGTCCTTCTAGGGTCTGACTCTGCAAAAACAAATCGTTCAGCTAATAATAATAAGTGGATGTTTTTCAAAAATCCCATACTGAGCATGTTTTTATTTTACAAATGCTTACACTGGAAATGTAGCAGGTTAAATAGAGGACAGTATCTCTAACAATTTACTACATTTACTAGTATCTCTTACATTTACTACATCCAGCTTCACAATAAAGGAACAATTTACTTTCTCTCTAACAATTTACAGAGCATTTACTACATCCAGCTTCACCCTCCTCTCCACACCACTGAGTATCACCTTAATACAAGTAACAATTTTAAAAGCACATACTTATCATGTTTATGTTTTTGAAATCAACTGATAAATATGGGGGCCTACTCACTCACATTCACAAAGACTGCAATAACTATCTCTGAAATATACATCTCTCTACAGAGTATTTCCAATTAACTGAAAATATACTGATGAATTAATCCATTAATTGATTTGAATACCTCTGTAAAAAATGTATAGTTTCAAAGTGAGTATGATTCAAGCAGATCAATCACAGATTTCAAAGAGAACAAACAATGTTGTATCATACATTTCAAATAATTTAAGGTAACACTAGACCATCCAGTACCAGAGAGCACCTATCTTCAGAAATACTGTATTTTTTAAAAAGTATATTGTGGATAAGAGCACCCCTTCCTTTGGGAAAAAAAAATAAAGATCACCCCTTTTTCTGAGGAAGAAGGAGGTCAGTTCACTATCCGACAATGCAGCTCCAAGAGACAACACTGCTGTTGCTGGGCCTACTGAAATAATTCCCTTGAGTCTTTTTTCTCAGGCACAAGACTGAACGACAAGCAAACTATTCCAAGGTGTGTGCACCACATCTTTTTCCTTCAGTAAGCTGCCAGACCCACAAGTTAGTGAGCATAAGTATCAAACCTACTAAATTTAATGTTAATAGAATTACAAGATTAATTATGTATTCCATTATAGACCCATTATATCGGAAGCACTTACCTAAATATCAGAGCACAAGCTTCATCTATGAATTGGAAAGAAAATTTACCTTCCAAGTACACATCTACTCTAGACAGATATTTCTGTTAATGAAAGCTGTGCAGAGACTTTCCACAGAGAAAGGGAAGAGTAACAACAATACTGGAACACAACAGGCTTCTTGTAAGGGTGGGAAACATTCCCTGTTTCTAATCAAGAATGTTCTTTAAAATAATACTACTCAAAACAGCAAAGTATGGCAGAACAGCTACAATTTCCCTACCTGTTTCTGCTTAGAGTCCATCAGTCTATTTTGCCACAACTAGGGCATGTCTAGCAGCCAATCTGTCTGCTTTAAACTGCCTGGTCAGGTATATCTACAGTCTAACATTAAAATTACTGATTATCTCAAAACTGTTCCCAAAGTCTGAAAGTCCTAGAAAATTACTTCAGTTGGAATTTTAATGCAGCTTAGTAATATACAGTAATTCTAAACATTATCTATGTTGTATTGTGTATGTTGGCAGAGGAACATATATTGTGATGAAACCAAAATCCTCCACTGTATGGTACAGCACACTGGGGACAAAAATTGAGATAAGAAAATAGAGAAAAAAATTAGTAAGATATAACATCCACTAACAACTACCAGTTAAAAATTTCAGAGTTTGTTTTAGAATAAAAGCTGCAAAGATATTCAAGAAGAAAAAAAAAGTGTGTGTTTGCTTAAAAAAAAAAAAAAAGTAGATTCTTCAAAACAAATACATTCATTTTCTTTCATGCTAATTATATTCCCTAGTGGAAACTAACACTGAGAAGCACCATATTTTAAAATCTGTTTACTCTTACACATTAAATCCCGCTTAAAATCAAAAATAAGATGCCACACAATAAGCTTTGTTAATAAAAATGGAATAAAATACTCCTAGAAATTAAAAAAACAAAACAAAAAAAAAACACTTTAAGCTTATTTCTTAAGACACTGAATCCATTACTGAAGTTTTAGTGCACTAATAAAAATTACAAGAAATATACATAAAGAATTAAATGCCTGTTTGAAACCACCATTGGTCAAGTGCTTCATAAAACACATACACGCAGAAGCAGATATGTAGGAGTGATGAATGTTCATGAAACACAAGAGTGGGTTTCTGGAAATACCATCTGATGACATGCTAATCATTGTTTTGATTCTCACAGATTCAGAAGAGCTGTTTCTTCTACCCAGAAAATACAATGTAAAGATTTCAGCTTGGACACAGAAACATTTAATTCCTAACAAAGATCACTATGGATCTTTTTTTTTTTTTTTTTTTTTTTTTTTTTTTTTAAAAGAGCCTCCCCTCTCATGCTATTTTGACAATAAATTTATCCTAAAATCTAATTGTTTTTGTTCACTGTTTAGGTACACTATGAAGTCAAGGGAGCTGACACAAAGATAGAAACAAAGTCTCATTTAAACAGGAAAGAACACTTCTTAATCACTTTCCCTTGGGACTCAGTCACTAGTTTTCAACTACAGCTAATTCTTCAGCTTAGCTATTCATCCTGACAGCTCTGGGACCCTCTGGCTCCTCTTGTTCTTCCAGTCATAATAGAAATAAATGGCTTACACACACATATGTTCAGCAGAACATTAAAACAGAACAAAATGTTGTGTACTGGCTTGTATATTCCCTTCATAAAGACCAGGAATTAAATTCTTGCCTCAAGGAAGGCAGTAAGAATTCTGTGGTAACGTCAAACAAATCTAACTTTCTCACCAAGCTAAGTGCACATCACGTGGTATCAGGTATTTTTACTCAGATACTTTAACTAACAGCCATAAATGAAAACCAGGTAGTGAATGAGGGAAAATTATTTCCTTGGACTCTCTATGGTTTTGGTCTAGCATGGAATACATACATTCTGTTTCACTTCTAGAAAACAATTGTCCGGTCTTCATCATACTGTAGACAGATACTACATTATAAATGTAGAATATAATGACTTCTTAACATGAAATGCGATAATTACTCAAATTTGTGAAGCAGACTGAGCAATTTGATCTCATCCTAGATGGTCTTAATGGTGACTACTCATTTTTGAACTTTTTTTTTTTTTTTTTTTTACAGAGGTACTTAGGTCAATTAATGGATTAATTCATCAGTGTATTTTTAATTGATTGGAAAAATTTATTTTCATACCATGTTGCAGAAATCTACTCTAATTCCTAGAAATAGCTCTACTTTGTGGGACAAGAAGAGTTTAGAATGGTGCCCTACACACTCCACATTCAAAGGCATGCACCTGAGCAGTACAAATGCTCAAGTCACATTCAACATTAGGGGTATGCCCAGTAATCATAGGCATATGCTACTCAGGCCATTCAGCTTCTTTCGCACACAGCTGATCACCTAAGGGACAGTTACTGGGAAGAAAACTGCCTGTTTTCTCAACAGCAATATATAAACACAAATACAGATTGGTAATAACTGATGAAGAGGGGTAATAGCTAATGTCCACATTACACGTGTCATAGTAGCAGTTGTCTTTACTTTGCATTTATCAGTAAGCTAGGGCAACAACTGATGTCAAAACCATTTCAGCCTTACTTTTCCTAACTTACTGGAAGTGTTTGTGCAGTAGAGTTTTCCATGCTGTGATTTTTCACATTTCCAGACAAAAGTCTTATGAAAATATTTATAACTAAAATGAAGGGGAAGTGAGACAAATGAGAATTTCTGGCATGAAAAATGAGCCACTGGTTTGTTTCACAGATGCACAGGAAAAAAAAAAAAAAAAAAGCAGTCTCTGCATTGGAGCTTCATCACCTTTGAAGACGACTGCCTACAAATTATCCCATCTTACACAGAGATGAAGAAATTCTCCTGGAAAGTGATGGTATATAAATGGTCTTCTGTAGAACTAGAATTTGTGAGTACTCATAGCAGCAAACAATTACATAAAGCAGAATATTTATTAATTACTGGATCTTTAATAGCTGAGCCTATGTCCCTGGGGAGCCTGTTCCAGTGCACGACAACCCTCTCAGTGAAGGATCTCTTCCTGATATCCAGCCTGAATCTCCCCGTCACAGCTTGACACCATTCCTGTGGGTCATAACACCATTCCTGCAGGTCTTCTATCAATGTCAGCAATATGCTAACTTCAATCTAAACTACAAATAGAAAAACATAAAAGTTACCAAGATAGGTTTGAACAAGGTCTATCTAGCCCAGTATCCTCTCTGTTGCTAGCGTTCACTGCCCAAGGAAAAGCAGGAACAGATACACATAGCAATAGTTCCCTGCCATATATGCAGTCTGTCTTCAAGAAGTCAGGGTGGTCAGCGTATGCTTAAGTTGCTACTTCCTCAGAAGCATCTTAATTTTTGTATTTTGGGAAAAAGTGTTTTTGGGAAAAAGCTAGAGTCGGCAACGCACCCTCATAGCAAAGAAGGCCAGCAGCATTCTGGCCAGCATTAGGAGTGGTACCAGCAGCCTGAGACAGGAGATCTTTGCTCAGCACCGGTGAGAGCACCTCTTGAGTACTGTGTCCAAGGACACAAATGCTGAGTACAAGGTTGGGACATCTTAGAGCCAGTCCAGCAAAGGGTCCTAAAGAAGATTCTCGGTTTGGAACATTTGTCCTACAAGTTGAGACTTAGAAAAATGGAACTGCTTAGCCTTGATAAGTGTCTTACTGATTCTAATCAATGTTATATTTGTGTCAGTATTGTTCCCTCATAACCTTCTTACCCTCCAGATCATAAGGAGAGAAAAACTCAAGAGGGTTTGGGAACAAAATGAAAGGAAAGGAGCAGGAACATCTCAGTCCATGCAGGGCCTGTTTTCATTCCACTGTCCCCTCACCTTTCTCAGCAAGCACCACTGTACAGCATTACCTCAGCTTCCTGGACATGTCCAGCAAGCACTGGGCAGTTTCAAAGTGTTCTGCCACACACCCATCTCTAGTTTCTTTTCCATTTTTGATCCTTTAATACACACTCACTTTCCCCCAATTCCATTAATTGGAATTCCATTCATTCATTCCATTCCACCGTTTCACTTGATTTCTCTACAATTTAAAATATACTCAGGGATATTCTCAAATGCTTTTTTGAAAGCCCAAGTATACATACTATAATGACAGCATAGCGCTTATTAGTATGTCTAACACAAATCCTTTGAACACTTACCTATGTAGTATACAATTTATTCCTTAAAAAGCCAGTTCGACTCTCTCCATCACAACATATTTATCCATGTATTCACTAATTCTGTTCTTTCTTGTGTCTATGAATGTGTTCAGTTCTAAAATTATAGCTACAAGATCACTGTTTGAGGCCTTTTTAAGTATTAGAACCTTATTTGCCAGCTTCTATTTTCCCACTAAGGAGGCTGATTTCAACAATAGGTTGAAATATAATGTCATTACTCTATCAGCACTTTCACACCAAGTTCTTCACATCTTTTCATAAATGCCAAATTCCCCTAGAGCTGAACTGATATTACTTATCAGCCTTAACCAAGCTGACTCCACAACCACATTCATGTGAAAAACAAATCCTATACTCAAGAATTTACACCTCAATAAATCAGCACTTCTGTCCTGTATCTGCATAGATCAAAAACCTTTTGGCATTAATAACCTGTGTCTTCTATAAAGCTAATCACAATCAGAAGTTACATTACATCTTTCATTAGCTTGCTCATCACCACTATTTTTCTCCTGAACTACTTTCTACATGTTGTCCAGCACCATATCAACTTCTGAATATATGGTACTTCTATTTTAATCCTAAAGAACTTGGAATACAATGAGAAGGCTTAATACCAGCAAAGTTTAATTTCTGAAGCAGAAAGCCTGGTCTGTTAGCAGTCATCTCACTGTCGTGGTTCCGCTCGAGTGGGCAGCCGAGCTCCACCACAGCCGCTCTCTCACTCCCCCTCCTCAAAGAGGAATGAGGAGAAAATATGTGAAAAGGGCTCAAGAATTGAGATAAGGACGAGAAAATCACGCAATAATTATTGTAACGGGCAAAACAGACTCAGCATAAGGAGATAGTAAGATTTATTGCCTACAACTAACAAGCGAGAGAAGTGAGAAAACAAAGGAAAAAAAAAAAACAAAAGCACCTTGCCACGTAAACCCACTACACTCACAGAATATCTAGCTATTTTTATTTTGATTCTTGCAGACAGATATAAATAGTCTTATCTCCCCAAACTTTTCCCCTCAAAAATATCATTCTGTTTCTCAAGTAACATTTTTAAGATGAGCACTTATGTATCAGCTACATATATATCAGCAAGATGTGTGTTCAAATTAAAAACCAAAAATGAATCTTGCAAGAAAAGGCCATCCTCTCTTCTAAAACAGATTTGGTATAGGTAATGAAAAGCATGGAAAGACTGCAAAAAGAACTATACATGCACTTTTACTGTCTATCAAAAATAACATACTAAATCAAGCACTGATCTCTTATTCTCACTCTCTTATTAGTGGCATACTTATCAAGCACTCTCTTATTAGTGGCATACCTCTAATTTTGTTATTTTGAGTTATATTACCAGACTTACCAAGATGAAAGACAACAGGTGGAGATAAAAAACCAGTGAAACAGTTGCATAAAAACCTGTCACCACCTCTGAACCACTGAAGCTTTAAATAGATATGTTAGGAAATACAGGTATTATAAATAGAAGCAAAGTACTCTACAAATAGCCACAGATGTGTTATCACCATGAAGAACCACTACATTAGAACACAGCTGCATCCATTGATCCCTTTAGATATTATCATCTAAGAAGGACAACAGGAAGAGAAACAAAGCAACAACACTGACCAAAGGACAAGGCTATCTTCCATGAACAGACAAATGACTCTATAACTTCAGTTCTACTTTTTTCTTCCGAGATAACATTCAATTTACTCAGGAAGTGACTTGAGCTCTTGATTATTATTACTGCTTTTTCATCACTTTTCTATGCAACAAAAATTTTCACCAATTAAACTATAAGCTTCAAAGTCACTTTCAAATAACTCTTACCAATGCAGCAAGCAGGCTCAGTGCATTTTCTCCTCTAGTTAACTATAAGCTATAAAGCCAGTACAAGTGTTTAACTTTTAATTTTGCTGGCAAATGACCACCTTATTCTCCACATCAAAGCTGCAGCTGGGGGAGGAAACTGCAGCTGCATGCATAATCAATGATTATAGGGTATGCATATAAAAGCTTCCCACCTACTCTGAATTTAGAAAATATTTGCCATATTTACTATATAACCATACCAAAACTGACAGGGAGGGAGAAGCTGATCCAACTTACACAGCCCCTAAGCCTACATAACACACAGCCTTAGTACAATGGAATTCATTTATAAGGCTGTGCCCAGCTGTAGAAAGATGCTATGCTTAAAAGGAGAATTCAGCGTGCATATTACAAATATATTTTTTTCAATTAAATGAATATGTGTGTGTGCACACGTTTGTGGTGTTTTTGTTTTGTTTTGTTTTTTACTTTACATGGTAAAGAAATTTTTTTTTTGTGAGGACTCATTCTTCTTTGAAAAGGAATGATTAATAGAAATCTTTCTCCAATTATACCAATGTCAAGAGGCAACGAGCAACATACTATGTTTTATGCCATGGACTGTACATAGGAATTCTTTTATTCACTGTTGGTGTATTTTTGACATGCTGCAATCATGTGTTTTTTTTTGCCACTACAGAAAATGTAGGCATAATTCATACAACTAAATCAGATGTGCAACTGAATCACACTCAAATCACCATTTCGGAAATTTCCACAAATACACATTCTGGTGTTTTCCAGTATCAAATTCAAAAGTCATGTATTTTTTATTTATGTTACTTCACATTCTTCACCAAGCATGGATTTCTTCTTACTCTGTAGAGCAATCTGGCTTTCAGCGGAATCCAGATTACTTGTATTCCCTAATACTGTAGCCAGGTTTAGAAAATGCACAAGACAGTTATCACTGCAACCTCAGATTTTATTATATGTATTTAGAAGCACAGTGATATGAATAAATAATGCTTTTCATTCATTTCTTCTCTCAGCCTAAAAGTTATTCAACAAATTGTATAGTAGCGCAGAATACACTCCAGATAAGTTAATGTGTGATACATTTCTCTATAATATAAATTATCCAGGTACTTCTGTGCAACAGAATGGCAGACCTTTGAGCAGCTGGCATGAAGAGAAGAATGCAGTGCTGTGTTCAGCAAAACCTAAAGACCACCGAAGTGAAAGTGCCATCTAAAATTCTAACTCAGGGTTCATCTGAGGACCTGGTATATCTGTAGAAAAGCAAAAAAATCCTAAATCACCTCTCACTCTAACCAGAAATTTGCAGAAAAGCAGTGATTTTGATTTCTTTTTCTTGCACCTCTCAGTTCCACTACCAACCCCCAGCTTTGCTTCCTTTTCCCATAGCAGTGGGAAAAATACAATATGATTAGAACTATTCACTTAACTCTCCTGATGAAGAGTTTTTCTTTCTAACTGACCTCAAACACTGCCCCAACTCATTGAGATAAGTGAAGAATGACCCACTTGCCATAATAACTGATATAGCTATAAAAATATTTTTTAAAAATCATACTTTGTTCACTATTTCTTTTTTTTTTTTTTTAATTTTCTAATTTTAATTTTCTTTTTTATTACACCTTAAATCCATGAATTATGACAGAAGTAGAAGCACATGTCGGTTGGGACAGAACAAGGCATTGTAATGGTATTTGGATAATCCACTCTGTGGGAATGTTCATGTTCTTCCTGAGGTTTCACAAGAGTTCCCTGGCATAATACTGCTACAGCTGCTTTAGAGTCTGATGTTTATTACAAGGTCTGATTTAAAGATAATGTCTGCTAGAGGAATCTGGCAGGGAGCACGGCCTTAGGAAAATCCTTGTGATGCTATGGTGTAACAAATAGAGACCAAACTGCTGAAAAAATTAGGGGCAGTAACAACTATTTGTTTTGTTTCTTTTTTCAACAATCCTGAGAGATTTTAGTTATTCCTCAGGACAAAACTCACAATAATTCAAGTTACTTTTTCTGTAAATCCTACAATTTTTCTAATCAAAATAAAGCCTAAAAATAAATTAATAATAATAATAATAATAATAAAGTCTAATCTCTACCTTATCCATGGGGTACACAAGTAAATGGTCCAAACATCATCGCTGTTTTCTTCATTTTGTCTCTTATCTATACTTCTGGATTAAAGACAATATTAAAACTGCAGTAAAGGAGGAACCAGGAACTGGCTATCAACTGCAGTAGCTGATACAAGAAAATAACATGTAGTCATCAGCAGGAGCCCACTCGTGAACTAGTTTTACTGGCAGGCATCAAGGAAATCCCTTTCTTATTTCAAAGACATGGATGGATTCAGTATAAATTTCAGCAAATATTTCAGTCTGTACTTTACAGCTGTAAGCAAGATGTTGCCCATATTATTGTTAGTGTGGGACACAAGAACTCTCAGATATTGTAGACAGAGCTCTCATTCAGAAGGAAAAATACCCAGTAACTAGGGGCTTGCTGTCTAAGAAGAAAGTGGGGAAAGAAAAGGAGGTAATCAGTTTCACATTTGTTCGTATTTGCATCCTATTACCGTTCCTGACCTACAGATATAATGAGTCTAGACTTCAGGAAAGACAGACAAACCAAAAGACAAAAAAAGTCCCTACACCAGGGATTTCATTGCTGCCTCTTACTCCAAAATACAATAATGTCAAAAAACTGTCACTCCAAGTAGCTGGCTAAGAATTATGTGTGGGTGGATTTCTTCCTCCAGCCTGAATTAATTAAAAATGATTGTTCGCTGTATTATTTTAAAGGGGATTTTTGGAACAGGTTAAATAACCACCATTCTGACCCTAGTACTTCAAGCCTAATAAGAAAGAAGCCTGCAAAAAAAAAGTTGTAAGACGAAAAATGAATAATAAGGATTTCTAACATAAAGTGCATCTTATGGTTTTGTTTGTTGCCTAGAGAAATTCACAGATTCTTGTAGAAGACCTACCTCTGCCAGTTTGGCTGAAATAATTTCAGATTAAAGCATGTTAACAAAATACACACACACAAATTTATGTTTCTAGTCAGAATGGACAATTCTACCTGTTCCCAATACCTTAGTTGGAATTTTTATTACTGCATTTTCCTTTCTCACACTCTAAACCTAAACCCCATACTAATATATTCTGCTTTCACTTTCTCAATTGGTTATTAAATTGGAAGGAAACAGTATGGAAAACAATTTCAAAGTAAAAATTTACAAATAATCACAACATATTTTTAGGGCAGCAGTGCACCAAGATTTGGGGCCAGTTAATTCTTATTGACAAGGTGGCAGTCAGTACTCCTAGTGGAGTTTCTAGAACCAACCAAGATCTGTCTGGTATACACGCATTAAATAAATAAATAAATAAAATCTAATTTCCAGATCACCAAAAGTCTACATGAAAAATATTTAGTAGCATATACATATAATGTACTATATTGCTATTTTGATCTACACCCTGAAAACTCATTCATAAAATCTACCCCTACAAGCAGACTTAAAAATGCTGACCAATCAGCCACGATTCATTGTTTGGCACCAGTGATATTCTGCTAATATAATGTTGACGTTCACCCCTTGTTTCCCTTTCAAGGGAGAAATTTCACATCTTACATTCAGATTTTTGAGACGTGAAGGAACACCTGCACTTCACATGCTATCTCCATTGCTCTCAGCAGCTGAGACCATAGATCAAGTTACCCTGCAGTGTACGGGTTATTTAGCCCTGTCCCTACCAGTTTCACCTTTCACAGATACATAGTTTCAGTTCTCTCCCATGATAGCTCTTTAGGAGGATTCTTCAAGATCCAACGCAGATTTGGTACTCCTTTTTAAACTGTTACTATTTTGCTTCTCTCACATTCCATTGGAAAGAGGATGAACCAAGGTTTAAGTTTTAAAAAGTACATTATATAGTGCTTCAGTAAGTTTGTCGTAACTCTAAGTTACGCATACCTTTAAGAAACACTGTGATGGAATGCACATGCCCTCCTGGTTCTGATACTGCCATTTTATGAGAAATTCTACACGACTACTTAGTGTTCATACAGAAGAAGAACGACTAACATCTGTAGCTGAAACAAAGAAAAAAAAAAAAAAAGAAAAAAAATCCTTGAAATGAATTCCAGGTTTCTGGCCACAATAAATCTCCTACCAACTTAAAAAAAAAAAAAAAAAAAAAAAAAAAAAAAAAAAAGGATTACAGATTGTTCTCATGTTTGAGGTGCAAAATGTTCTTGTTCTGTTCTTAAAAACAACATGGGAATTCATTGTGATGTCTCAAACACTGTTTTTCAAAGCATTGCAGCTCTGTTACATAATTTTCTCCACAGACATCTGACTGGTGCTAATAATTGTAGAGTAACACCATCCAGTGTTACAGATATTACCAAATAACTATAAACTGGAAAAAAAAAACAAAAGCTGTAAGCCTAAAGGTATAAACCTTTATGGTTTATAAAGAGGTCTTGTAACACTCTTGTACATGTTACATCTCCCCCAGGACTCAGTGAAGACACATTTTTTGAACTTTCTGCATTACAAAGGAGTTCAGTATGTCTTTGTCTGGGCGAGGCAGTGATATCTACATAGTGCTAGCACCTCCTAGCAGCTCTAACAGATCTTAGAAAGAAATTTACAAGACAGTAAATGTTTTAAAAAATTGAAGGACCAGCACTTGAATTCAACTGTGAGGTTTAAAAAGTCCCATCATCATCCCATAACAGTGCAATAAAAGTCACAGAGTTCCTTACTGGATTACCAGAACTCATAACACCAGTGGTGCAGCAGATGAAAGCCCAAGACACCCACTTCTCACTTAAAAGGAAAATAACAATCATATCCCTTCACTGCAGGGTTTAAAACAACAAAAACAAAACCAACCAACCAACAAACAAAAAGAGTTGCATTAGCAAAGCATTTTCTCCAAAAGTGTGTGTGTGAGAGAGAGAAAGAGAGAGAGAGAGAATATTAAAAGAAATGCCAAATCAGTATTTTTCTGGCTGAAAAAAAATGAATTAGCAAGAAGGAAAAAAAAAAATATATATATATATATATATATATATATATATATGAAAAACGCATGAGTTACTATATCTTAAATGCTTTACTTTTAAAATTTCAGTCTTCAGTGTTTGCCAATAATTCATCATCCAACCAACCACAGTGTGAATCTGTGAGGGATTTTATCCCTGGGTTACTTTAGCATCTACAGAGATACTTGATTAAACGTCATTTATCCTCATGAAGTAAAATTAGTATTAAGAAGTCAGCAGCTTGAGACACTTTTTTTCTTCCCCCTTAAATGACACTGTATCATATCTTTAAAGTAGAGTAAACCTTACACTGACTAAAAATTCGTAATCCTCTGCGTTCAACTTACAGCAAGGCATCAAGGGCAACTAGAAAGTAGCCGCTATTCCAGTGACCTCAATCAGTTTTATTTTAACACACCCATGGTATCTCCTTACTGAATTCTATTTAGCAGGGCTAAAAATGTAAAGGGCATCAAATGCAGGCAGTAGAAGGGATACTGCGAGCTGAAGAGCGTTTTATGCGTTTCCTATGAGAACTGGTAAATTCGACAATATTCACTTCTCCCGTACCTCTACACCTTTTTTGATCATTCACAGACTAATAACTAAAAAAGCAAGCAAGCACAAAAAAAAAAAAAAAAAAAAAAAAGAGAACTTGTCGTCAACACACCTAACCACTATGCAACGGGCGATGTTTGTACGTGTAAGAGGCTGACTGCTAAGGCAGGATACAACGGCCCCAGCTCCCCCTCCACTCGTGGTTAGCTTTTAACACCTTTTGACACGCTCTGTGAGCGCACCAAGCCGCCGCCGGACCTAAAGGCAGCCCGAGCAGCCCGCAGGCGTTTCACTCAGCACCTTCCCCGAGGCGGGCACAGGGCGGGGAGGGCTGGGCACAGGGCGGCACCGCCGTGCCGAACAGCGCTCCGCGGGCGCCCAAGGCTGCTCGGCGCCCCTCAGGCACCTGCTGCCCCGCCGCGGCCGTGAGGCTGCCCCCTACGCCCCGCCACCAGCAGCCCTCGGGCCCCGCGCCTCAGCAGCGCTGCGGGCTGGGGGCTGCTCGCCACACGCCGCGCCCGCCTCACGACCCGCGGCCGGGGCTCCCGCTCTCTCTCGCCTCACTCCCCGCTCCCCTGTACCTCTTGGCGGCGGCGGCGGCGACGGCTGCTGGCCTCGGCTGCCAAGCGCAGCGAGGAGCAGCAGCAGCAGCAGCAAACTTTGCCGTGCCATCGCTCCCGGGTAGCCCAGCTGCTGCCGCCTCGTCCCGCCGCGGGACAGCGAGCCGAGTGAGCCGCCGCCGCCCGGCAGAGGCAAGGAGCCCCCCGCTGCCCCGGGACGGCAGCAGGACACACCCCTGCTCCCCCCACCCCGCCCCGCCGCTCTCCGCCCCGCCGCTCCGCGGCGGCCCCCTGCCCGCTCCCTCGGGGGGCGCTGAGGCGCTGAGCGCGCGCGGAGCCGTTAAACCGCCGTTAAACCGCCGTTAAACCGCCGTTAACGGCCGCGGCCGGTGCCGCCCGCAGCCCCGGCACCCACCCTCCTGTCACGGCCCCGAGCGGGCGGGAAACGGCGCTCGTCGGTCCCGTCTGGGAACGGTGTCCCCAGTTCACTGTCTGGAAAACTGAGCGTTTGGCGAGTTATCTAAAAGGCAGGAAAATGCCTGTACGGTGAAAATAATTTATTTATTTATTTTTTTAATTGGAAAACTAGAACTGCAACTCAGCCAAATACATTTCCCCAGCTGTGTCTTGAAGTACTGTGGCAGTCGTGTCTTGAAGTAATACTGTCAGTGCTATACGCGTGACAGAAAATAAAATCTGTAGCAATGCATAAAGGAAAAATTAATGTTGATTAAATTAAATAAATAAAAAAATAAATGCTGATTAAAATCTATTGTGTGATTTTCTGAATAGAAAAATTGCTTAAAAAAAAATAAAAAATAAAACGGATTCTGAAAAATTGAAGGAAGTGTACGGCGAGACTTGGAACTTGCATATAAGCAGACTGAAGAAGTGCATAATAGTGGTGATTGGTAGAAAAACAGAACTTGGCTGAACTGCAGAAGGCTGATTCTGGCTTGCACAGTCACCCCTGCGCCTTTACAGAGCATCCAGCACAGAACTTCAGACTGAACGTTCTTTGTGTTTTGCAATTGTATGTATTTCCCGACATAAGTACTTCAGTATGTATGCACACAAACACATCTTTACTTGCTGAAGTCAGCATTAAGCGACTTTATAGATATGTCTGGTGTCCAGAAAAAGACTTCTGAATTTGTTATATTGTCTAGTTCAGCTCCCAAACCACAGCCTTTTCTGTTGGTGAATTTCTGTTGTTACTCCAAACCCAAATTCAAAGGAACACAGCATTTTGCGTACAATAGACTGTTGCATCCAGCAACACAGACTGTTTGTTTCTTTCCCTGTCATCATGCACTGAGTAGACTTGTTCTTTTCACTGCAACGGCTCACTTTTGAGGTTTCACCCCAAATAGCCTGGGTTCTGGTGCCCGTACTGTTGTTAAAGGACACACATCACTTCCGCGGCAGTCTAGAAGCTGCTGTGCCTCCTCTCCCAAGAAAATGCAGCAACAATAATGCTCTTATATGCTCAGCCATTTGTCACTCAGAAGCAAATGGAAAATGCTCCATTCTTCTTGCCAAGAGATTATGTAGTGACCTTCTGCACTTCTTACAGAGAAACCCAAGTTCAAGATTCATCTTGATGGTTTTCATCTCAAAAACTATTTGCTTTGTTGTAGAAGTATACAATGAGACATGAGGGACAGAAAGGGAGATGGTGTTTATGGCACTACCCACAGCTTTTTCACTGCCTGTTCAGTCCATCAAGTGTTTCCACACCAGCAGTAACTGTCCTTAATTTCTGGCTGCTTCTCCCTCTGTAATTCTCTTCATGCAAATACTTTGACTATGAAGGATTATGTACATATGTGAGAGGAATAAGCTATAAGTTACTTTATTAAAACCACTTCACCCCAATTATTTGCCTGCAACTTGGAGAATTCAGTGTCAGTTTTATTGCTAAGGATTTGACCAAGTCTACACCAGTTTGATTCTAGAAGCACATTTATCGGTTGCATAGACTGCTGAGGGTACTAGGCCAAACATGGTGGTAGCTGCTGTGTACCAGCCAGATTAGCATGAGTTGCAAAATCCCCAGCTGGAGAGATCCTTCCCACGGCTTTGAGGGCTGCAAACCTAAGGGATGAGTTTGAGACAACACTCCAGAAGCAGACTGTAGAAACCACAAGTGAGACCTGAAAGCAACATTGTCTTCTGCTTTATGTGAAGGTCTCCTCAGATCTTAGGTAGTAGACTCAGGTATGGATTCATCACTTACAGGGGTTGCAATGGGTTAGAGTTTTGTCTACGTGTTCAAATGCCACTCAGATCCTGTCACCCTTTTAATTCATATCCAGAGATGACTCGAATTCATTGTTGTCAGTGCAGCTTCTCAGGTTGCTATTACTCTGGAAAACAAAAGCTAGCACTTTTTCAGTGTCTGCCCCGGCATGTTTTCCTCTTTTTAAGTCTCTGCAAAATATCTCTATGACTCATGAACTATTAAGATCAACAGCAGATTGGTTGTAGAGGTCTCTACTTCCCAAAATATCAATATTACACCAATATTAAACCCAACATATGTTATTTACCTGACCTTTTCTTCAAATCGGCTTTTCCTACTGTTGAGCCTGTGTGGTCTTTAACGTGAGTTGGCGTTGTAAGGACCCACTGCCAGTACAGCTGTACTGCTGTCATACCCTGGTACCTAATCACCACTCAGATCCAGCACTGACACCTCTGTAACTGTACACCAGAGCCATAAACTTTAATAGTTTGGGGATGCAGAGAGGCAAGATATGCCAGGATAACCTCCTGGCTTATTAAATCAACTACAATTTTCACATCTGAACCACAGGAAATAATTTCATACTGTGAAATGCCAAGCTCTGTCAAGAAGCAGTGAGAAGGGGCTGCTCCAAAAATTGAAATGAGTAAGAAGGTGAAGACAACACTGAGGCAGGCAAGGTAGTGATCTCTTCAGTGGGGCTTGGTCCCACAGTACACGAATGAAAGCAGAGCAGGTCTGCTGACAATAACTAGGATTAGTCAAGAGTCCAGATCTCTGGACTGGTTCAAAGTGAGGAGACACATCTGAGGTCAAGCCAGGAAGCCTGCTCTGCAAATCAGGGTCTGGATCACTGAGGTGCCAAGGCAGGCAGAATGCAGGCAGAGACCAGGGGCGAGGGTCTGAGTTTAAATGCAGCACCCATGCAAAGCAGGGAGGCACCAGCAAAGTTTCTGCCAGCTCTTCCTCACACAGCTCTGTCCCTATGGCCGGACACAAGGTCACATGCCTGCACTCTGAGCACAGGCAGCCAAACCCATAGAAGCAGGGAGAAGAGGCTGCAGGGCCTGCTGGTACGCCCACCACCATGACAAGCTGGGCAAAATGGAGACTAATATGAAGCTGTCAGCTCTAGCACTTGTTGAAGTGAGAAATGCTGGGCTGAAAGAAGGATGTCAGTCAAATCGGGTAATAGTTTATCTGGGGACAAATGTCACTTAGTATTTTTGTGATCTTTGCACAAAAATGAGTTTGTTTTTTTTTTTTTTTTTTTTCTTTAAATGAGTTTTGCTGATAGATTAAGATTGGGCATGACCATAAATGTATGCAATTTTTGTTCTTGATTACTGAAGTAACAGAAAATTAGAAGACACCAATCCTAAATAATACAAGATCCAGGGTCATGCACATAAAGACTAACAATAACCACTTCTTATGAGAATTAACAATAGAGAATCTAGCCAGGTGAAACTCCTGGGTGAACATTACAAAGCATTTTTGAGTGACAAGGAAGATAGAGCTATGAAATCAGCTAGTGCCTAGGGTACATAAGACCTAGGATCAGATAAAATATTTCCAGTGAAGATCTGAAAATTAATACTGTTGTACTGTTACATCCCACCTATGATATCATAGGGAATTATGATCACCCATGTTCAAGAAAAATGAATTCAGACTTAAACAGAGCAGAAGCCTCTGGGGAATGGAGAACTTAACTCAAATATAGATATTAGAAAGCCTTGATTTGTTTAACCTAATAAAATGAAGACTGAAAGACATGAGACAGTTTTAAGTATATCAGGGATGTTAATAGATGGTATTGTCACAAAAGGAAATGGGTGTAAGTGAGATATAGATGAGTATAGGCTGGAAAACTGGAAGATCACCAGGGAGCTGATCATGTCCATGTACTCTGCTCTAATGAGGCCGCACCTTGAGTACTGTGTTCAGTTTTGGGCCCCTCACTACACGAAGGATATTGAGGCCCTGGAGCATGTCCAGAGAAAGGCTACAAAGCTGATGAAGGGCCTGGAACACAAGTCTTATGAGGAGCGGCTGAGGGAACTGGGGTTGTTTAGTCTGGAGAAGAGAAGGCACAGGGGAGACCTTATTGCTCGCTACAACTACCTGAAAGAAAGTGGTAGGGAGCTGGGGGTCAGCCTCTTCTTGCAGATAAGTAGTGATTGGATTAGAGGGAATGGCCTCAAGATGTGCCAGGGGAGGTTTAGGCTGGAAATTAGGAGAAATTTCTTCTCAGAAAGAGTAGTCAGGCATTGACACAGGTTGGTCAGGGAGATGATGGAGTCACCATCCCTGGGGGTGTTTAAGGAAAGGTTGGGCGTGGTGCTTAGGGACAAGGTTTAGTGGGTGACATTAGTAGGGTCATGGTTGGACCAGGTGATCTTGGAGGTCTTTTCCAACCTTAATGACTCTATGATTCTAAGATAGTTTCTAATTATTACATGTGGAAACCATCTTCTGTCAGGAGAGCAAGAGGAGAAAATTTAATTGATTTGAAGGTAGAGCTCTGCAGATTTATGAAAGTAGTTTCATGACAAACTCGCCCGCAAAAGACAGATGAATGGATTTGATGACTTGTGCAACCCTGTCCTATATTCCTAAAAGGACTGTAATCAGAGGGTAAAGCAAATGAATATGAAAAAGAAGTGTAAAGATAGAGAGAAGAAGCATATACAGCACTTAGGAGGAGCTGAAATGTGTGACTCGCAACAATAAAATATTTAACCAATTTTAAGGGCAAGGTGAGAGATGGTCAGTGGTTGAGCCAAAAGTCAGGAGGAACCAGAGATATCCCCATGCCAGGGTTCTGCTCATCCAAAACAGGTACTAGGGAAGGGGCTGGCAAAAGACAAGTGTCAGGGCTGAAAAACTGAGATCATAGAATCATAGAATCATAGAATATCCCGAGTTGGAAGGGACCCATAAGGATCATTAAGTCCAACTCCTGGCACCGCACTGGTCTACCAAAAAATTTAGACCATGTGACTAAGTGCATAGTCCAATTGCTTTTTAAATTCAGAGAGGGTTGGTGCAGTGACTACTTCACTGGGGAGCCTGTTCCAGTGTGCAACCACCCTCTCAGTGAAGAACCTCTTCCTGATGTCCAGCCTAAACTTCCCCCGCCCCAGCTTAACACCATTCCCATGGGTCCCATCACTGGTGTTTACAGAGAATAGGTCACCTGCCTCTCCATTCCCCCTCGCGAGGATGTTGTAGACTGCAATAAGGTCCCCCCTCAGCCTCCTCTTCTCCAGGCTGAATAGGCCCAGTGACCACAGCCACTCCTCATATGTCTTCCCCTCTAGGCCCTTCACCATCTTTGTTGCCCTCCTCTGGACACTCTCCAACAGTTTAACATCCTTCTTGTACTGTGGTGCCCAGAACTGCACACAGTACTCAAGGTGAGGCACCAGCGCAGAGTAGAGCGGGACAATCACCTTCCTCAACCAACTAGCAATGCTGTGCTTGATGCACCCCAGGATACAGTTGGCCCTCTTGGCTGCCAGGGCACGCTGCTGGCTCATATTCAACTTGCTGTCAATTACAACCCCCAGGTTCCTCTCTGCATGGCTGCTCCCCAGCGTCTTGTTGCCCAGTCTGTACGTATTGCCAGGGTTGCCATGTCCCAGGTGCAGGACCTGGCACTTGCTCTTGTTAAACTTCATGCAGTTGGTGATTGCCCAGCTCTCCAATCTGTCCAGGTCTCTCTGCAAGGCCTTTCCACCCTCATTCGAGTCCTCAACTCCTCCAAGTTTGGTGTCGTCGACAAATTTGCTCAGAACACATTCTAGTTCTAAATCATTTATAAAATGTATCTAGTCCAAATCATTTATAAAAAAACTGAAGGGGACTGGCCCTAAAATGGAGCCATGAGGGACCCCACTAGTGACCATCCGCCAGCCAGATGTGGCTCCATTTACCACAACCCTTTGATCCCTGCCTGTCAGCCAATTGCTCACCCATCGTATGATGTTTTTGTTAAGTTGTGTGCTGGACATTTTGTCCAGTAGGATCCTATGGGAAACCATGTCAAAAGCCTTGCTGAAGTCCAAACAGATCACATCAGCTGGTTTGCCTTGATCGACTAGGCAGGTGATCTTGTCATAAAAGGAAATCAAATTTGTTAGGCAGGACTTACCCCTCATGAACCCATGTTGGCTGGGACCAATGACAGCATTGTCCCCCAGGTGCACTTCAATAACTTCAAGAATCATCTTCTCCATAATTTTACCAGGCACTGGTAAAAGACGTGAGACTGACAGGCCTGTAATTGCTAGGGTCTTCTTTCTTACCCTTCTTGAAAATTGGCACAGCATTTGCCAGCTTCCAGTCTACTGGGACCTCTCCAGATTCCCAAGACCATTGAAAAATAATTGAGAGAGGTCCTGCGATGACATCAGCCAGCTCTTTAAGCACCCTGGGATGAATCCCATCTGGACCCATGGACTTGTATGGATCCAGGCAGAGCAGCAAATCCCACACACGTTCAGGGTTGGTTGGGAGTTTGTCCTTCCCACCATCATGGTCCTCCAGCTCAGGGCACCCTGGGTCCCAAAGCCCATCATGAGTGTTGAAGACAGAGGCAAAGAAGGAATTAAATGTCTCTGCCTTGCCTATGTCATTGTCTGTGAGGAGACCTTCCCCATCAAGTATCAGACCTGTGTTTACTTTGGTCCTTTTTTGGTTCACATATCTAAAAAAAACTTTTTTATTGTCTCCCACAGACATGGCCAGCTTCAACTCTAATTGGGCTTTGGCCACACGAGTTTTTGCCCTACAAACACAAACAGCATCCCTGTATTCCTTCCTCATTGCCTGACCCTCCTTCCAGCAGCTGTACACTTTCTTGTTTCACCTAAACTCCAGTAGAAGATCCCTGGTCAGCCAGACCGGCCTTCTGCCCCACCTGCCTGACTTCCGATATTTTGGAATTGCTTGATCATGTGCTTTTAGGAGGCAGTGCTTAAAGACTGACCAGCACTGATGGACGCCAATGCCTTAAAAAGCAATTTCCCAGGGGACCTTGCTGACTAGTTCCCTGAGCAACCTGAAGTCTGCTTTCCCCATATCCAGCGCTGAAGTTTTGGTGGCAGTTTTCCTTCTGTCACCATAAATTCTAAACTCAACCACTTCATGGTCACTATGACCAAGACGGCTGCCAATTGCCCCTTCTCCCACAAGACCCTCTCTGTTCTCCAGCAACAGATCTAGGAGTGCACCTTTCCTAGTTGGCTCCCTTAGCACCTGCACCAAGAAGTTATCATCTAATATAGGTGCTTTATGAACCTCCCGGACTTGCTCGTGTCAGCCGTGTGGTGATCCCAGTTGACGTCTGGCAAGTTGAAATCTGCCATAAGGACAAGGATAGTTGATCTCGGGGCATCTCGTAGCTCTGCAAAGAATAATTCATTGGCGTTGTTGTCCTGGCCAGGTGGTCTGTAATAGACTCCCACTACGACATTCCCTTTATTTGTTCATCCCTTAATCCTTACCCAGAGGCTCTCAACTTTGCCATGGCCAACTTGAAGTTCCACACAGTACAGCCCATGCTTCACATACATGCATATAGGAGATACGAGACCAAGAATCGAGATCAAAATAGGGAATCATATTCAAGATCAAAGGTGACATAAGGAGGAAAAAGGAGGAATCCAACAGTGATGGAAAAGCATTCTCCTGAGACTCTGTTGCTAGGGTCATTGAGTATTGTCAGTTTACAGGCTAATATTCTCTACTGGGTCTGGCTGGGATAGAGTCACCTTTCTCTGCAGCAGCCCATACAGTGCTGTGCTCTGCATTTGTAGCTAGAATAGCACTGGTATCACACCAGTGTTTTGTACTGCTGAGCAATACTGACACAGTGTCAGGACTCCCTCCAAACCCCCCAAGAGCCAGCAGGCTGGGGGTGGACAAGAGCTGGGGAGTGGGCATCACCAGGGCAGCTGGCCTAAACCAACCAAGGGGGTATTCTGTGCCATGTGCAATGGCTCAGCAATAAAACGGAGGAAAGGGGAAGGAGAGGAGGGCTCTCATTATGAAGATATCTGTTCTCCCAAACAACAGCTATGCATATTGAGACCCTACTTCCTGGGATGTGGCCAAACATTGCTCATTGATGGGAAGTAGAGAGTATTTTTTCCTCTCTCTCCGTGCTTCAGTGCAGCCTTTGTTTACTTTCCTTCTTCCTTATCCCTTTAATTAAATTACCCTTATCTCAATCCTTGAGCCTTTTTTTTATTCTTTCCAGCATACTTTCTTCCCCCCACTTCTTCTGTGGAGAGGGAGTGACAAAGTGGTCGTGGTGGAGTTCAGCTGCCCAGCAAGGTAAAATCACCACATATGCTAACAGGTCCAAAATAGCTGCAGGTCAGGAAGTAATCCTGTAAAATCAAAAGGGAGAAAGCAAAAATAATTGAAAGAACAGGGAGAGAATAAGGTAGACCTAGACCTAAGTATTAAAGGGAGGGTAAATATGGCAATTTGACATGAAAGGATATGAAGAGAAGGATGACAGTTGTAGTGACTACATCCACAAGAGACAAGAGTAGAGTTGTTAAGTTTGATGATCTACCAATGGCATCAGAATGGAGCTCATTTATATTTCAGTTCTGTCATATTTCAAACCCTCTATTTTGCCTTGCTCACCATCCCTGTAATTACTCAGACTATGAATATAATGTACCTAACCCACCTACTGCCATTATTTTTGATGAATTTTACAAAGCTAAATGCTTATCTACTAACACTTTGTAGTTATTGGCATGAGGAACAGATAGGAGTCATGGTCTTGCCTGATACTGGATTCTATGTGCCATTTGTAAGAGCCACTCATTTCTTGTCTTGATTTCTAATAACTTCCTTTTAAGCCATTGCCATTTCTGCCTCTGCCACTATTTTAAGTAGCATTTGTTTTAATTTTTGTCCTATGAGAAAGAAGCAATTTGGAGAACAATGGCAGTGATCTTATGTTATCTTATGTTTAGCTAGAAATGTGAAGCAGAAAGCAAATAGGGTTGCTCAGCCCATAATTAACTTTTATTGCCTAAGCCTTTATATACTCTCCATAAATAAGATACCTATTGCAAAACATTTTGCAGCTCTATTCTCGGGAAATCAGACAGCTACCAAAAAAAAAAAAAAAAAAAGACTGATTTTAATAGCTACTCATTACAAAAAGAAAAGAAATGCTAGAACTTACTCTAATTTCTCAGTTTTGGAATGCATTTAAAAATAGTCCCTATCATTCATTTATTTGGGAGGTCTGTTGCATGTGAGAAACTGCCAAAATTGTTAGAAATGATTAATAAAGAGTTAATATCTACTAATTTTGCCCTGAAGTATAACTTTGCTTCTCATCAAACAGAGATGAGGTTTGTTTGGCTGAATCATCAGTGTGGGTTTTATATTTTCCTGCCAGTCATTAATGAATTGTAAAAAAATAAAAATCAAATAATAATAATAAAACAGAAGATTAAAACAATTCTGTAGAACTATACTGACTTGCCATCCAAAAAAATGAAAATTACCACAAAACGTGTAGACAGAGAGAGAAACAGATGGATGATATCTGACAAATAAAATTTCCAGATAGTGTCCCATCTGTTTCCTTCTACACATTTCAGCTATAAGCTTTTTAGCGTTATAGGGTTGCTTAGGTGATATTCCACTTCGCAGTGACATCACACTCAAAGACCAGCAAAAGCAAGCTGATGCACTAATCTAAGAGCAAGGATCGGTTCATTAGACTATTAGCAATTTATATCCTCAGAAATATAGGCATTAAAATTCTCTCTTTTTTAATTGAAAGATCTTATCTACAGGAATTTGTTTGATGAACACTGATTTGCTTTTGAAATAGTTCTCCAGAAATAACAACACTAGTACAATTAGATTTAAAAAAATAAAATGTACACCAGACATATAGATAGTAAAACTGATTTATTTATAAGTACATCAGTGGCATTAGATCGTTGTAAGATGTGATGAGTTCCTGATGATCTCTTGTAGATTTGAAGGCTGTGTTTCTTTTGCTGCAAAAATCTGAATTTCCAGCTGATCTGCTTAAGTTTTGTGTGTTCTTCACTTCCTGATACATTGCTAAACAAAGCTTAATTTTCATCTCCCAGAATCTCAATGACTTCCTTTATGAAAGAAAAATATGTTATTGTGGTGGTTTTACTGGGGTCGGCAGCCGAGCTCCACCACAACTTACCTTCTCTTCAAAGAGGAAGGGGGAGAAAATACGGCACAGAGGGCTCAAGGTTTAAGATGAGAATGGTTTAATTAAAGGGAAAGGGAATGGGGAGAAAAAGAAACAATAAGTCCATGTGGAAGCACAGAGAGGAAAAAAAATAAATTAGTCTCTACTTTCCATCAACGATTGATATTTGGCCACGTCCTGGGAAGTAGGGCCTCAAAATGCGTAGAGGTTGTTCAGGAGGAACAGCCCCCTACCCCACAAGAGCCCCCCTTTTTATTGCTGAGTGTGACATCAGGTGTTATGGAATATCCCTTTGATTGGTTTAGGACAGCTGCCCTGGTGATGTCCCCTCCCCATCACTTGCCCACCCCCAGCCTGCTGGCTTTTGGGGGCTTGGAAGGAGGTGACTCCATCCCAGATAGACCCAACACAGTTATGAATATTGCTACATTTTACAAAACAAAGTTCATGAACTAAGCCCTATGTTCATGGAATGATAACCGTACAGACTATCCAAGAGGCAACACACTCCTCCCAGTGACTTCAAGGAATCAGAGCAGGTGCTAATCTAGCAAAGCATTTAGACAAATTTCTTTCATCACCTGAGTATTCATGTGGACAACTGAAATGATTATGAAGTAGTAAAATCAATGAGAACAATTACATTGTTAAACTTACAAAATGATTATATCTTACTGAGCAGGCGGTATTGCAGTTTGATATGGTAAGGAAAAATCTTCAGCATTTGTCTGGATCAAAACTTTTGAACTCTATCATACTGGAGTAAAAACCATGGAAATCTAGAAACTTATCATAGAATCACAGAATGACTTGGGTTGAAAGGGACCTTAAACACCATCTTGTTCCAACCATAAGCAGGGACTCCACCCACTAGATCAAGTTGCTCAGGGCCTCATCTAACCCAGTCTTGAACAACTTCAGAGATAGGGCATCCACAACCCCTCTTAGCAACCTGTTCCAGTGCCTCACCACCATCTAAGTAAACAATTTCCTCCTAACCTCTAATCAAACTCTCAGTTCTTTCAGTTTAAAATCATTCCCCCTTGTCCTGTCATTATCTGACTGAACAAAGAGTCACTCTCCATCTTCTTTTATAAGATCCCTTCAAGTACTGAAAGGTTGCAATGAGGTCACTCTAGAGTCTTCTCTTTAGGCTGAACAGCCCCAGCTCTCTCAGCCTTTCTTTGCAGGAGGGGTACTCCAGCCCATGATCATTTTCATGCCCCTTCTCTGGAACCATTCTAACAGGTCCACATCCTTCCTGTGTTGGGGGCTCCACACCTGGATGCGGTACTACAAGTGGGGCCTCACAAGGGCATAGTAGAGGGGGACAATCCCCTCCCTCAACCTCCTGGACACTCCTCTTGATGCAGCCCAGGATGCAGCTGGCCTTCTGGGCTGCAAGTGTGCACTGCCAATTCATGTCAGCCATCTTACAGAGTACCTCGCGTGGATCGACTGCAGCGAGGGCTCCTGGCAGGGAGGTGGACGGAGCCAACCCCTAAGCCTGCATCCCAATAACACGGCGCAGAGCCGTTTGGTCAGAGCCGCAGCCCCAGTCCACCCCCTGAGCAGGCAGGAGCTGCGCTTGTGCCACCATGGGCACTGACGTGGTGCTGGTGGAGCCAGGGCTGACAGCAGCCAACCAAACCATGATGGTATAAAGGCAGTCCCCAGGGAGCGCCGTGAACAGGACGCACAATAAGACACTTGGCAAAATAGGACACTTGGCAGTTAGAGCAGGCAGCCCCCTCCTAATTCCCTGCAAGGGGTAGTAGCTGATCCAGCTGCTCACCTGCGGGACAGAGGGCTTGACCACCCATGAGAGGAAAGGGGCTGGACCCTCGTGTCTCTTCAAAGCAGAAGGAGGCGTCTGCCCCCAACAGCCACGGTACCGCCAACCCCCATGGTGTCCCTGGGTAGTGGATTTGAGGCTCTTGGGCAGGAAAAGGATGAGGGTCTGATCAGTAGTTAGAACCCAGGCCCTGAGAAGCATGTCAAGGTCAAGGGAAGTACCAAGCATAGTCCCCCCATTCTGGGGCCAGATGGGGTGCTGCATCCAAACCAGTGCCACGAAAAAAAGGGCAGAGAGTCTTAATGATCGGGGACTCCATGCTGGGGGGCAGCAAGGCTCCTGTTTTCTGCCCCGATAACCTTTCCAGAGAGGTGTGTTGTCTTCCTGGAGCGTGTGTCAGAGACGTTAGGAAGGCTCTGCCACAGCTCATGAAACCAGAGGACTATTATTCTCTTATCAACATTCAGAATCTGAAACAACAAAAATGAGTAATATAACAAAGGACTTTGCATCCCTAAGAAGAATGTTGAAGGGATTGAGGGTGCAGGTAGTGTTCTCTGTCCTCCCGATGGGTGACTGGGGCCCAGAATGAAGGAGAACAGGACTAAATGACTGGCTGAAGGGGTAGTATCTAGACCAGGAGTTTGGGTATTTTGATCTTGGGCAGGCCTTTGAGAAGCTGCTGTGGGCTGCTGTGGGCTGTTGTGGGCTGCTGACGGACTCCAAGAAGACTTCCCTTCAGGAAGGCAAGAAGGAGGATCCGGGAAACTACAGGCCAGTCAGTCTCACCTCTGTCCCTGAAAAGGTGTTGGAACAGCTTGTTCTGCATGCCATCTCCAAGCAATGGGAAGAGAAGAACGTTATAAGGAGTAGTCAGCATGGATTCACCAAGGTGAAATTGTGCTTGACCAACTTCATTGCCTTCTATGATGGCATCACCAGCTTGGTAGATGTGGGAAGAGCAGTGGATGCCATCTACCTTGACTTTAGCAAGGCTTTCAGTACTGTCTACCATGACATCCTGCTAGCAAAGCTGAGAAAATGTGGTATATATGAGTGAACAGTAAGGTGGGTTAAGAACTGGATGACTTGCCGAGCTCAGAAGGTGGTGATCGGCGGCACAGAGTCCAGCTGGAGACCTGTGACTAGTGATGTTCCTCAGGGATCGGTGCTGGGTCCGGTCTTGTTCAACATCTTAGTTGACAACCTTGATGAGGGAATAGTGTCCACCCTCAGCAAGTACGCTGATATTACAAAGCTGGGAGGAGTGGCTGACACGCCATAAGGCTGTGCTGCCATTCAGCGAGACCTGGACTGGCTGGAAAGATGGGCAGGAAGAAACCAAATGAGGTTTAACAAGAGCAAGTGTAGAGTCCTGCACCTGGGAAGGAACAACCACATGTATCAGTACAGACTGGGAGACAACCTGCTGGAGAGGAGCTCTGTGGACCTGGGAGTCCTGGTGGATGACAGGTTGGCCATGAGCCAGCAATGTGCTGTGGTGGCCAAGAAGGCCAATGGGATCCTGGCATGCATTAAAAGAAGTATGGTCAGCAGGTCAAGGAAGGTGATCCTCCCCTTCTACTCTGCCCTGGTCAGACCTCTCCTGGAGTACTGTGTCCAATTCTGTACAAAAAAGACAGGGATTTCCTGGAAAGAGTCCAGCAGAGGGCCATAAAGATGATACAAGGCCTGGAGCATCGCCTCTGTGAGGAAAGGCTGAGAGACCTCGGTCTGATCAGCCTTGAGAAAAGAAGACTGAGAGGGGATCTTATTAATGTTCATAAATATCTTAAGTGTGGGAGACAGAGGGATTTGGCCAACCTCTTTTCAGTGGTTTGTGGGGACAGGACAAGGGGCAATGGTCAAAAAATGGAGCACAGAAAGTTCCGCACTGATACGTGAAAGAACTTCTTCATGGTGAGGATGATGGAGCACTGGAACAGTCTGCCCAGGGAGGTTGTGAAGTCTCCTCTGGAGATATTCAAGGCCTATCTGGATACCTACCTGAGCAACCTGCTCTAGGGAACCTGCTTTGGCAGGGAGGTTGAACCCGATGATCTCTTGAGGTCTCTTCTAACCCCTATAATTCTGTGATTCTGTGATTTTCCACCAGAATCCCCAAGTCCTTCTCTGCAGAGCTACTCTAATGAGTTCTTCTGCCAGTCTGTAGTCATGTCCAGGATTGCCCCGATCCAGGTGCAGCACCTTGCAATTTGGCTTGTCAGACCTTATTAGGTTCACGTGGGCCCAGTTCTCAAGCTTATTCAGGTCCCTTTGGATGGCATTCCTTCCTTCTATTGTACCAACTGCATCATTCAACTTGGTTATCACCAGACATATATAAATGGAAGAATTCTGAATGCAATGCTCTCTTCCAGAGAATAGCATAGAATTTCCTCTTCCATGGAAGAGCAAATGCTTTTGTGTATGTCTACAATGATGTCTGTCAAAGGGTCAATTTCTATACTAATAGCATATAGTTTTCATTTTAGCGATCTTAAAATGCAAAATTAAGGGATGTTTCTCTAATGTATATGCAGATCCTCAACGAAAAGTTGTGACCATCCATAAATTATTTATTTTTGAAGATTGTCATGTGATTAAAATAAGATTTTAAATGGGGAGGTTAAATGAGCAACTTTAGTTTAAATAAGTATTTGATTACCCAATCTTTATTAATAGGTACACTCTATCACTATTGGCTGGAAAGTGATTTTAGTCAAATAAAACTAGTCTGTGACATGATCTCTAAATACGTTCATTATTGGTATACACACCCATCTGTTTTTCTGCAGAACTACACACAGTACAGAAGCATACACTGCTTGTTCTAGATATCCAAGATAATACCAGTTCTGCACAGAATCAATAAAATATATGATGAAACAAGCATATGGAAAATAATTCTGCCAGTGAAACAGTTGATCTTGTTCTATCTTTACCAGCAAGAAACTGAATGTCTTGCACATCATCTCTTGTCAAGCTTTAGCTTGATAGCTTGGCTAAGATAAACAAGATACATTCCTAGGTTTGTTTTATATGAGGCTGGTGACTGGATGTTCAGAAGAACAGAAGGCTCTTCATTCTGTTTCTTCTAATCAGTCCAAGGTTGTAAACTTCCAGAACATACTACAAAATCTATTTCTTCATGAAAGAACTGTGAAAAAAAAAAAAAAAAAAAAAAAAAAAAAAAAAGAGAAGAAATGTGTTTTGAGCTTACTCTAGAAAACAGAGCTCTGTATATTTCATATCAGGCTTTGTTTTTTCTTTTTTTTTTTTTTTTAATTTTTGTTTATTCTCTTTTCAAGTTTTTGTCCCAAAGATGTTGAGGTAGCATTATTTGATTTCTTTGCCATGGACAATTAATTTATGGACAGCTCGTTTGCTCATGCATTTGTTTCAATTTTTGGCACTTTTTTTTTTGTTGTTGTTTATAAATACTGAGGAATGGCTTCGCACATCAGAGCAACAAAATAAAATTCTGCAACATATGCAACTATATGCACTAGACAAATGCAGGTAATGTTTACTTCTCTTTTCTTGCATTTGTTTACGTTTGGGATATATTTCACTTTAGTAGAACTTTTCACAGTTTCTCACTGCATACCTGAAGACATATGAACTAGATGAATGGACCATTAGATAGGCTGAGAATTTACTGCAGACTCAAAAGGCCATAATCAATGACATTAATCAATGCAAGTGGCCATAATCAATACAAACAGTGTCTGGTAGCAAAATAACAAAGAGGTTTGGACTGGGCCTCATAATGTTTAATTCATTCATCAAAGCAGATTTGCAGATGACACTAAACTAGGTGAGGGGTCTGGCACAACAGCTGGTAGAGCTTCACTTCAGTGGGACCTGGAGATACTCAAGGACTAACAAAAGCTGAACAAAGCCACGGCTGACTGAATCTAGTGTTGGCAAAAGAAATGCATCTGGTAGAAGTTTGGACTAATAGACCTCTGAGCATCTCATCCAACCAACATTTCTGTCTGTGATTTCTATCACATCTGTATGGCATGCCAGTTCAGTATATTAGGTGGGGGTTGGGCTTTCCTCCCAAGCACCAAACAAGACCAGGGGAAATGGCCTCAGGTTGCATTGGGGAATTTTAGGTTGGATATTAGGAGAAATTTCTTTACTGAAAAAGCTGTGTGGCATTGTAATAGGCTGCCCAAGGATGTGGTTGAGTTACCATTCCTGGAGGCCTTCAAGAAATGTGTAGATTCAGAACTTAGTAGCGTGGTTTAGTAGTAGACTTTAGTAGTAGGTTAAATGTTGGACTAGATGATCTTAGAGGTCTGTTTCAACCTGAATTATTCTATGATTCTATGCTTCTTGTTGTTGAAAAAGATTATTCTTTCCTTTATAAATTGTGAATGATGTTGTAAGAAAATAGTAATATTCATATAAATTGAAATGTAGAAGAAAATACTTTTCCTTGGTAGATTCCAGTTAATGTATTACAAACCATTCACATTGTAACTAGTTCTAAAACTTGTATTTTACATCTTTTAATCCAGTTACTGCTTTTATAAAATACTTGTTTTTACAAATGGGTAAAGAGGTATGTGATATAAACTGTTTTCTGTGTTTGGAATATTAGACAATAAAATCTTAAAACACATATCAAACGAATATTAAAACCATGCATTATGCTTTAATAACACTAAAAATACATATAGCAATAAAAGAACAGTATTAAATGTGTACATATAAATATATTTCTAACAGTTGCTATATATGGCTTTAATTTTCTGATGCTATATATACACAAACACTTGCTGTATGTTAGATGCTACTTTTATTGAAAGTACTATTCAGAATCTCAGAATGACTGAGGTTGGAAAGGACCTCTGAAAGATCATCTAGTCCAAATCTCCTGCTGAATAGGATCACCTAGAGCACATTGCGTAGGATGGCTTCCAGGTGGGTCTTGAATATCTCCAGAGAGGGAGACTCCACAACCTCTCTGGGCAACATGTGACAGTACTCTGTCACCCTTACAGTAAATAAGTGCCTCCTCATATTCAGCTGGAACCTCCTGTGCTTTAGTTTATGCCCAGAAAAGGAGGCTCAGGGGTGACCTTATTGCTCTCTGTAGGTACATTAAAGGAGGCTGTAGCAGGGTGGGAATTGGTCTATTCTCCCACGTGCCTGGTAACAGGATGAGGGGGATCAGGCTAAAGTTGCACCAGAGGAGGTTTAGGTTGGATATTAGGAAGAACTTCTTTACTGAGAAGATTGCTAGGCATTGGAATGCGCTGCTCCATTCCAATGGGGAGGTCTTTAAAAGATGTTTAGATGTAGAGCTTAGTGATATGGTTTAGTGAAGGACTGGTTAGTGTTAGGTCAGAGGTTGGACTAGGTGATCTTGGAGATCTCTTCCAACCTAGATGATTCTGTGATTCTGTGATCTTCTCGCTGGGCACAACTGAAAAGAGTCTGAAAGCATTTTCCAAATGATTCTTTGAACTTTGACAGGCTTGGTGCCATGACCACTGCCCTGGGGAACCTGTCCCAGTGCCTGACCACCCTCTGGTGGCCTGACACCAGCTCAGGCTGGGCCAACACCCAGCCTGACCCTCCCTTGTCCCAGCTCCATGACGTTCCCTCAGGTTCTGTCGCTGTCCCAGAGAGCAGAGCTCAGCGCCTGCCTCTCTGCTCCACTCATGAGGGAGCTGCAGGCTGCCATGAGGCTTCCCCTCGGCCTGCTCTGCTCTGGGCTCAACAAAACAAGTGACCTCAGCTGCTCCTCATACATCTGGCACTCCAGACCCTTCACCATCTTCATAGCACTCCTTTGGACACTCTGTAATAGCTTTATTTCCTTCTTATATTGTGGCATCCAAAACTGCACACAGTACTCAAAGTACACACCAGCATGGAGCAGAGCAGGACAATCCCTTCCCTCCACCAGCTATCAGCGCTGTGCCTGATACACCCCAGGGTACAGTTGGCCCTCCTGCCTGCCAGGGCACACTGCTGCCTCATGTTCAACTTGCTGTCAGCCAAAACCCACACCTTCTGTTCTGTAGGGATGATTATAAAGATTAATTTGTTGTTTATGAAATCACTTACAGTCTCCTGGTTCAGATGATTAAATATAAATAATAAAAAAATACACTAGAAAAGATACTAAATTCTATATCAAATCTACAAAAGAAGATTAATGATTCATTAATGTTATGATAGAGTATTGAAATAATACTTAGTGTGACTTGTTTTGCAAAGTATACATATACACAGAATGCACCAACACTCTCCAGTCAGTTCAGCTTTCTAATTTCATGGTTAACACGAAATGGGTTCACACTCCAAAATGGATGAAATCATTTAATTACTTTGTCAGCTGGAAACTGCAAGAACTGCATGCATCCTCCCCCATGCTGAGAATTTGGCTGCCTGGATGCAGGACCAGCTCTGATACGGTGAAGGCCTTGAGGAGAGCTATGAGAATCCTCTTT
The DNA here is from genome assembly GCF_964035555.1 of Netta rufina. Classification (NCBI taxonomy): domain Eukaryota; kingdom Metazoa; phylum Chordata; class Aves; order Anseriformes; family Anatidae; genus Netta; species Netta rufina. The sequence goes on along the minus strand of NC_140125.1, from coordinate 82,127,260 downwards.
GGGAGCCTTTCCCCACTTCTCTTGGGAGCAGGATGTAAGCTCAGGCTGTCTCTCACCTGCTTCTGTTCCTGAGCCACGATGCAGGTATGCTTGTGCATACATACCTCCCTGACACTGACCTGCAAACCTGATTTTCTGGCCTGGTCTCAGACCTGTCTTGGAACTACAGACTTGTTTGGCAATCACTAGACTGTGTGGCTATTGTCCCCAGACCTGTTCTGCTCTCCTCATTCAGGTGCTCTTTTCAGAGAGGCCACTGCCCTCTCTGCCTTCGTGTTGTCCTCAGCGCTAAGCTTGCCTTGTGGGGCAGCTTGCCTCTTGCTGCTCCCTGACACCAATAAGATAGTGTTCATAAGGATTCAAAGTCTGCATACTGTAGGAAAGTGACCTGAATTAGCTCAGCCCATTACTGTTCTCCAAGGAATGGTAACATCAGTGGAAGCTTTGTGTCCCCTTGTTAAGGATTAGGAGTAGGTCACAACCCTTTCCTATGGATACAAGGCCCATATTGTTGAGGTGCAGGGGATGATGAAACAGTCCATGAATCATAGTGCTCTCCTGGTGTTATGTCCAGTTGGAATGGATGTGAATCCCTGCCACAAAAGATTTGAATCATAAACAATGTAGATACCAATCCATTTATATCACTCGGCATAGTGTTTTCCAGCACGGAAAAGGCCTTCAGAGTAAAGCAGAGTATAGCTTTAATGAGAGACAATCTTTAGCTTGGAGGCCTTATCAATGAGGATGGATAAACTAACCAAGAGGTGGGAAAAGGGTAAAAAATCCTGACCTTTGGCAAAGTGAATTATGAACAGCTTATTAGAAGGTTCAAAATATTTTTCCTTTAAAAGTCCACTTCCTAGAGGTAACTGATTTCCTGTAAACAACAGCTTAATTTTAAAACATTTATTTATTTATTTATTTATTAATAGTCATATAGATTGCAGAGGAAATCATGAAAATTTGACCTAGGTGCATCCAAAAGAATCAAAAAGCTAGTGAATAAAATAACTCACCTTAAAAAATCTTTCTATTCTTATGAATTCTGAATTTGATTGTGAATGCTGGCTGCTTATTATTGGCAATACAAAGCTGAGCCTTTTTTCAATCAAAATGTATTTGGGGTAGAATTTGGGGACTGGGACTGGATTTGAGGGAGCAAGAAAAAAAAACACCCTTCAAGCAGACAAATGGTCCTATTGATTTTTTTTTCACCCCATACATGCACAAAAATTGAGCAGGTTCAGAGATTTGCTTAGAAGACATTCAGCCTAGCTTCTTTCTCCCTTGTGCAGTAACCATGATAGCCCCTCCCAGCTCACACAGCACCATCACTACACTCTGACCCAAGGCTATATGGCCATGGCATGTCAGAGCTCCTGTGGAGTGCAGGCAGCCTGCTGTCTTGGAGTGTGTGGCAGACTGCATTCAGAACCTTGACAAGAACTGAGAAAAGCCTTCCTTTCCCTATGACCTAGGTATAGACTAACTGTGCGTCAGTACAATTAACTAGTTTCATAGTTTTCTTTAGTGTGGTTTGACATTGGGGTTTTTGGTCGGCTTTGTGTGCCGGGCTGTTACTGTACTGAACAAAGGTGCTTGATCTGTACAGAAGCATCACAGCAGTAACCATAGAGGATTTGCAAAGGATACCAAAAAAACTTTTTTTGATTAACTGACTCTGTTGCTATCAATGAAAGAAGTAAGAAATCTATGAAAAAATGCATGTGGATGTCTACTCGCAGATATAATGGAATTACAAAATAAGATAATGGTATGGTACCTGAAATCACCAGGCCTTCTTCATTTTATAATGCAGTAGCCTGAATGGTTGATAACACAGATGAAACAAATCAAAGAGAAATTAGCATTGTCAAAAAATACAGAAAATTCAGCTTTGTTTTATCACTGTAATACATGTGAACTTGATTCTGAGAACATAATTCTCTTAGTAGGATCAGCGTGAGCAACACTGAAAGTTATAATCTGTATGAATAAATCAATGTGTTTTTTCTTTTTTTCCTTACCTCATAAAAGAAAAAGAAAAATTGTGGTTTAGAAAATACACATATGAAAGTTTAAGCATCTGAGTAGCAAGCAATGATTACTTTGGCAGGATGTGTAGGCATTTATATCTGAAAAGCAAATGGAATTTAATTATTTTGACAAACTGCTGTAGTTTTCAAGATTCATTGCACATGAAGAAAAATTAATATGCTTAACAAGTGATCATTCCTGTTCCAGCCTAGTAGTTCAAAACATTCAGGTGTTATTTTTTTGCTTCTAGTTAGCCTATTAAGCATGGAATTATATCATTTTCTATATATCACTTGAGCAATAGTGCTTTACTTTGGAAATGTGTTGCAGTTCTGGTCTAAGCAAAAACTGCTCCATCTCCTCTTCTACCAGGTACTAGACTTCTTTTAACTTCAAGCGTGTTTTCAAGGACTATGTGTTCCCTCATGTTTTGTATGCATTTCAACTCAGTTTCTGTAATGGTGAGCCACTAACTCACATTAACGTGTGGTGCGTCCTATTGTAGCTACTCCCTGATAATTTTCATCAGAAGGCTGTTTTATTTTATAATTAGGGAGTTTTACTTAAACATCTGCAACAGAAGGATCCATACCTACATTTACAATGTTTTCTAGATCTATTCCAATGACTGTCCTGAGAAGAATATCTGGGGGACTCACAACTTCATTCACATTCATACTTTAAATTTCTGGGGCATCTCTGAATATCATAACCTGCTGTGACTTCACAGCCCTGGCTGAAAGGAACTCCAACACTACTGTTTACTGATAGTACCATTTCATCTTCCAGATTCTCAGCTGACCAACAGTAAGTTACAAATTTCAATATACCCAACTCCATCTTTCAGGAATTAACACTAGGTCTGGTTATTTCTGGTCCCTAAAATGAAACCTAAGACAACACGATCATGTTTAATGGGGAAACATGCCCAGCTGTTCTGGGCTTTAAGCAGATATACATTCCTTCCAATATCCATGGAAAAGAATCTACAACTAGCATAACTAACTGAAAGAAGAGATGGCTGTTCAGTATACTTTGTGCTCTCACAGTCACACCACACCAGCACTAGACATATCAGACATGTTTATGATGCCCAGGATTTTTGGAATGCCAAGCAAACATATTTCTCAGCCTACTGTACTGATATTCATTACATAGCAAGTTTTACTTTTGTTGTTAGCATTGGTACTTATTTGGTACAATTTGCCATTGCTGAATATTTAAAATGTTATTGCCCACCAAAGCTGATTGTGATGTGGGTTTGATGATGTGAACTTTTCAATGTATGGAAGGCAAATGAATCTTTCTCACTCACATAGTTCCAGTAAGAATAAGCATTTCTAAGACTTTTGCTCATGTGATACTTGTGGATCTGGTTCCATGAGTAAAATTTATCTGTAACATCACCACTCCACTTTCCCTAATTGACTCTATATAAGTCCAACTATTTTCCTTTTTTTCCATCTTTTCCATCTCTCCTGCCATCATTTACCCCTCTTCCTGAAGCCACTAGATTTCTTTCATTCTCCTTATAACAGGCAGCAGGTTAACTCAGCTGGCTAGATTAAGGAAAGAAAACTTGTTCTACCCTATGTGAACTCTGCTTTTCTCTTACTTGTAAAATAAGTTTCCCAGCACAATGGAACATACACATCACTTAGCCATGCTCTGGTCAGATTTCCTGCACTTGAGGTTGATTTTGGGCAAAGCAGGACCACTTCCAAGTCCTCATCGCATTCATATATAGCATCCTGCTGTTGTGCATGCTCAGAGAAGCCCAGGTCCTGTTGAAGGAAGAATGTCATTCTTTTCAGTGCCTAACATAAGGCATAGTGGGTGGCTGCCCATGCATTCAGCAAGTCCAAAAATCTGTCTGTGGGATATTTCCCCCACATTTCCAATTTTCCCCTCTCTCCCTGCTTTCCCTGAACCTGAAACCTAGATTCAGGACATACTACACCACCTTTTATTTTTTAATCATATTCTCTGAGATCTCTAATTCCAGGCTAACAAACTGCTAGAACATGAAGAGGTTTCCATCACTCAGCAGAAATCCATAGAAGACTTGCCTCATGTTGTGGAATTTACAAGAGGGGACATAGAGATGGGTTCTGAGACATCAGTGCCTGAAGAACAGGCTTATGTCCTTTTTCTTTCTCCAAGTAATATGTTTCATTTTATAGAACTTCAGTTGCTGGTGTTAGACTCCCTTCATCTACTAAAACTTGTCTCCTGGGAACCAGTTATTTTCCATATCAGTCTAATCATGTAATTAGGAAGAAGAAACAGCAACACAAGATGCAGTAGTAACATCTTGCTGTCTGTTTTAGAGGCCCACTGATGCCTGTTTGAAATCCCAGTTTCATTTGTCCTTGAACAAGTACTGGCAAAACAACAATGCTGTAAAGATTTCAATCTGTCAAATGACAGCCTGGCTTTAGTACTGAACTACCTCTGGTGACTGAAGGCACAGATTGACATGAGGAACTCAGTTTCTTGCCCATCTACATTTTCTTTTGGGTACTTTCTGGGATGACCTGACAGTTTCTTACGCAGTGTGCCAAGAGATAAACGTGATGAGTGGAAAGATGATCTTCTCAACTGCTTAACAGAGAAAGGGGAGAGCTGAAGAAATACAGGCTTCCAAAGCAGAAGACAGCTCCACTGAGGACTGCAAAACAACATCTGAAAAATCACCTGTGTCTAAACAGGTGTTTCATCTCTCTGTGCAGGACAATAATAGGTGTCTACAAGCTTGGACCATGCTCATAGCCTTGTTTTTTCAGCAATAATATGCACCGAGGTGCATTTTCCCTCAGACAAGAACCCCTGTGTTAGCCTGCATAGAGGCAACTCATACATATTCCTTAAGGAAAGAAAATAATATTATCTTATTTTGTGAAATAAGAAAAATCAATGGGACAAGAATAAACAATTACAAAACAGTTTTATATATAAGAATATTAATTTGTCACTGACTTCCATATTGCTTCCATATACTGAATGAACTAAGCACTGCATTGCTTTAGAAGCACTACTGTAAAGGGAATATTCAGCCTTCCTGACAATAGATTTCTAGACCTTTTGCTGGCAATGATAGAGTTTAGAATATGATTAAGTGCTGTGACTGAATCACTAGTGCTAATGGAACATGCAGCTGAACTTTACCTCTGTGTCGAGATACAATGAACCTGAGGATCATTTTGTGTAAAGTTAGAAATAGCTCTGGAGACATCTTATTTCTAACCTCTAGCCCTCTTTGGAAGAAGGCCTTTAGACAGGTCTGTTCATTATAAGTATTATAGGTGAACAGGACTTGTTGAGAGATAAATAGAGCAGAACACACAAAAATTTTTGGAGAGGGAAAAAATATTTGCTTTACAAATCCACTTCAGAAAGCTCAGTTTGACTCTGAAGCAAACAGACATTATATGACCTATACTAACACAACTGTTTCTAGTAAAAGTAAATGTTTTCCTGGCTCCTGTTGACAGAAAGAGAGCTGAGTTAGTCACATTGTATTTTCAGCATTTATGACTTGCTCCTTTCAATATCTTATTGTGAAAATCTATGATACAGGTAATAGGGTAGTGCACATACACTATTCTGTGGCTCTATTAAGTTAACCACAATTTACTTTAACATTTCACTATAGCTTTTCTGCACATGCTGAGAAAACCTTTTTATTAGAAATTAATAGTGAGAAATCTTTTTGTATTACACATCTGAGAAACTGAGTTTATGTGTCAGACCAAAAAATAAAATAAAATAAAATAAAATGATACCAGCATGTTATTTTTTCCTGTTCCTCGTGTTTGAACGGAACATTGTCTGAAGCCCTACAATGCTTTTCAACCCCTTTTTCCTTTTGGTTACAGCTAACAATCTCCAGTTGGAAAAGTGATGATGCTAATATTAAATGGTTTCCTAGAGCAGCAGATGTTCATCAGTTCTTAATTTTCCTCGGGATTTCGGAGCTGTTCTTAGTATGCAGTGCTACTTCTTCAGCTTTGCTTGTCTCTGTCAGGAAACATTTTGTGAGAGACATACAACTAACACACAAATTCAGTCCCGTTATGACTATGATAATCATAGTAGGAATTCTTGCTAGAATAAGCTCAGGAACTCAGGAGCTCAGCAACAACATCCCATAAAGAGGAAGTCTACAGGGGGTGGAAGCAAGGACAGGTAACCTGGGAAGAATGAAAGATAAAGCCCAGATAGAATTGAACCTGGCCAAGGACATCCAGGACAACAAGAAGGGCTTCTACTGGTGACGAAAGGGACACCAGGGAAAATGTGGGCCCTCTCCTGAAGGAAAAAAAAAAAAAAAAAAAAAAGAGATCTGGTTATCCAGGACAGTGAAAAGGCCAAGGTACTGAATGCCTTCTTTGCCTCAACCTCTATCAGCAAGACTGGACTTCAGTAATCCAAGTTTCCAGGGGTCAGGCTGAATGGATGGAGCAAGGACCTTTTGTGGAAGAGAATCAGGTCAGGGAACACTTGAGCAAACTGGACATTCACAAGTCCATGGGCTCTGACAGGATGCACCCATGAGTACTGAGAGAGCTGGCAGATATCATTGTGAGGCCACTCTCTATAATCTTTGCTCAATCATGGCAACTGGGAGAAGCACCTTAAGACTAGAGGAAGGCAAATGTGGCACTTACCTTCAATAACAGCAAAAAGAAGGAGCTGGGGAACTACAGACCTGTCAGCCTCAACTCAGTCCCTGGGAAGATGAGGGAGCAGCTAATTCTGGAAACGATTTCCAGGCACATGAAAGAGGAGAAAGTCATCAGGAGTAGTCAGAAATGATTCACCAAGGGGAAGTCATGCCTGGCAAGTTTCTATAATGAAATCACCAACCTGATGGATGAGGGGGAAGCAGTGAATATTGTCTTCCTGGATTTTGGTAAGGCCTTTGTCCCCTCTAAGATTCTCACAGAGAACTGTTGAACGGCTGGACCCAGAGGGTACTGATCAGTAGAGAAAAACCTACTTGCAGGCCTGTAATAAATGAAGTACCCCAGGGTTAGTCTTGTTTAACAACTTAACTAACAATCTGGATGGTGGGATAGAGTGCACCCTCAATAAATACACGGATGACGTGAGAATGGGGTAAGTGGCTGGCTTAACAGACAGCCAAGAAGCCAACCAGAGAGACCTTAAGAGGCTGGAGAGGTGGGCTGACAAAAGCCTCATGAAATTCAACAAGGAAGATGTGCAAAGTCCTGCACCTGGGGAAGAACAGCCTCAGTCACCAGTACACGCAGGGAGCCACCCAGCTGGAAAGCAGCCATGCAGAGAAGGACTTAGGAGTCCTGGTGGACTGCAAGTTGAACATGAGTCAGCAATGTGTCCTTGCTGCTAAGAAAGCTAATGGCATTCTTGGCTGCATTACGCAAAGTATCACCAGCAGGGCAAGGGACGTGATCTTTCACCCTTAACTTGGTATTGGTGAAACCAAACCATTTTGTGTCCGGTATTGTGTCCAGTTCTGGGTCCCTCATTGCAGGAGAGATCTAGGCATAAGAGAAAAAGACCAATGGAAGGCTACCAAGATGATTTAGAGACTGGAGCACCAATCCTATGAGAGAACTGGGCCTGTTCAGCCTGGAGAAGAGGCTTAGGGGGACACTTACCAATGTGTATAAATGCCTGAAGGGATGACGCAATGAAGACAGAGCCATGCTCTTTTCAGTGGTGCACAGAATCAGGACGAGAGGCAGTGGGTACAACATGGAACACAGGAGGTACTGTCTAACCAGAAGGAAGCACTTCTTTACTATGCAGGTGACAAAGCACTGGATATGGTCCTGGGCACCCTGCTCTGGGTGTCCCTAATTGAGCAAAGGTGTTGGACCAGAAGACCTCCATCGTTCTGTGATTCTATGAACATTTGTTTAAATTTTACTTTTGTTGTTGTTGTTGTTTGTTTTGTTTTGTTTTGTTTCCATGCAAGGAAGAAGCTAAAATGTTCTGGCTGGTATTTGTCATGAAACCATCAGTTCCTTGCTCTAAATCAAGTTCTGCAGAAAAAGCTATCAGCCTCTTTATACCATTATAGACAGACATAAGTATATAACATTAAAGAGTTGTAATCTGGATAAAATAAATGAAGTACATCTATTGCTGTACATGTATCATCCATATAGCTATTGAAATTATTTGTAAGCTGTAAATACAGCACATGTAGAAAAACTGAAAATCACTGAGGTAACAAAATATACTAAGAAAGAGGTTTTATATCTTACAGGAAAAAATGCATGACCTTAAAGATAGACGATAGGAACCTGAAGAGTATGAAGTGCAATGTTACACACATAGGACTAAAAATAATGTCTGTAATAAAAGGTTCATTTTCAGAAAACAACTGAAAAGTTAAGAAAGAAACTCATACAAGTTAGTCTAAAAAAGGCAAATACAATCTTCTTTGTCTCAAACATTTCCTAGAAAAGACAGTAAGATTGACAACAATGTTCAAGCTTTGACAGATCTAATGTGAGGTACTGTGTACAATTCTGGTTATTAATATTCAACAAAAAATAATTTCAAATGAAACCAGACAAAAGATTATTAGATTAATCTATAGGAAAAGATTAAGGAACACTCATTTCTTTCAGCAAAAATAAACAAACAAACAAACAAATAAAGTTAAAATAATTAAAAAAAAAAAAAAACACAAAAGTTAAAAAACTCGACTTCTGTCTAAGAAAACACCAGTGTTAAGGCAAAAGCACACAGGTAATTCTTGTTACTAGAAATCAGCATCATGTAACTAAGCATAAATACAAGCTAGAAATATCAGTGCAGTTTCTTCTCATAGGAATTATTTAGACAAAAGTCTTAGGAGCTTAAATTCAAATCTGTTCAGTTTAAGAAGCAGATTACACAAGACATTTGTCTGTAATAAGAGAAGACTAAATCTGATGACAGTGAAAGTCCCTTTCATTCATATTCTGCTTTGAAGTCACCCCCCAAAAATAATTAATAGCTGTCCTTGCAAATAATTACTGATAGAGGTAGACAAGAGATACTGCAAATATTTGGATTTTTTTGTTGTTTAATCATTCAGTGATATGCATGGTAAGCTTTTTTACCTAACAAATAATTATCTAGGTATTTTACACAAACAGACACAAGAAACGTTCTCTGTAACTTTCTTTATGTTTAATGAGCTGGTTCATTTAGAACATACAGCAATATCCTTTTTTATTTGTATTTATTTATTTATTTATTTATTTTATGGGAAGAGCTATAATATGAAGGGACTTGAGAGCAAAGAAATAGTTGCAGAAGTTGGCCTTTCAGAAAAAGAACTCACTATGGGGACATGCTGTTATTTCCTCTCTCATTTCTACCGTCCACTGTTATCCCCGTACCCTGCTCAAATATTCAGTTCCCTCTTTCTACGGCTTTGGAGTCAGCTGCTTGTGAGCTTATTTTATCATAATATGGTAACTCAAAGGGAATTGTTCACGAAGCTCTACAATTTGACAAGAAGTGCTTAGCAGTTCTCTGCTTAAAACGTGAATAACTTCTTTATACACAATCTTACAACTAACAGTAAGTCTATTGTATTGTTATTACAGTGTGTTGTAACACAGCCTGTGCACCAGCTGTTCTTGTTTACAGCATGAGAAAACCCTTCATCAAAAAAAGTCTTATGTTTAAACAGAAAGCATGGCATACATGTATATTCTGCTCACGCTATATGCATGTAGTTCTTATGAACTATTACATGAAGTAACTGTATGATTTCATGATCACTAAGATCTAATTAGATTGTAGACAAATGGATCTTCATCTTTCATCCTATATGCTCTCTCTATATCTATGCATGGATGTATATACACAGATTTAAATTAGAAAGAACATGTTTATTATTATACTTGCTCTACTAAATAGGTAACAAGGGTAACAAGGTGCTGTTATCACTATATAGAATTAATTGCTTTGGAAAAATTAACTGAGTTAATTTGTATCCTCTTCTGTTTTCTTAAAATCAGCCTATTTTTTAATCTAAAAGACTGTGTCGACATATGCAATATGTGGAGTGCTCTTCTATTTATGTAGTACTGATAATAAGGCACCACACAATTCCTCTTAAGTTCTCAGTAATGAAGTGCTGGCATGTGTCTGATTTTTCTCCACATGGTTTTAACGAAGAGCTTTTCAGTTTTACTGGTACATAATTAGAATATATGCATAAATCCCACTCTATTCCTCCAATGTAATTAAAGCTCTTTCTTCAAGAAAATTATGAAGCTTTTTAAGCAGAGCTTCTGAAACTAGAAATGCTTGACTAAAAGCATTTTTATGCATGAATCAATCTTCTGAAATATTTCTGAAAACAATTAATAATGGTCTGTTTAAGAGAAACCATGTAAGTTGTTCAGTGTGGGAGAGGAGTTTCTCAACATTGTCTTCAGCCCAACTTTTCCAACTGTCAGGAAATGCAGAATGTTCAGGCATTCTGCTCATGCAGAAGATTTAACCCCCCTTTTGTGATAGGTAATTTAAATGAATCTCTTGACAGTTATTTATCTATCTGGATGCCTTATACTAGGTACTCCAGTAAAGCATAAAGGAAAAGACCCTCTCCTACTCTAAAAGTATGCAATATAGGACCATACAAGTAAAACTAAGTCATTTAAACTTTACCTCCTCTTTCAAAACATGCCCAGAGTGCAGAAAACAAAGGCACCTAACAGACAACACTTTACACAGCAGTTTCCAGGCTCAGCTTCTTCTGTTGCTTGGAATTGTTGGAAGATTTGTGGGAACTCTTCCTAGAATACTGGGGTGCCTGCTGCTACTGGAAAAGTGTGGGCACTAAAAGATTTTGCTGCTAGCAATTTCAGCTTGTAAAAACATCTACTAGACTTTCTTGCTTAAAAGGAGCTTAGACCTTTTGTCCGCTACTAAATCCTGTTGAGGGACTGTCACACACACATTGAGCTAGTGCTAGCAAATGATCTGTATCACTGTCACACCTATAGGGCAGCAAGCAGTAGCTAGTAGATGGAGTAGTTTGTGCAGAAGTGTGCATGGAAGGGATGCTTAAAACAGCATGAGTCCACTCAGCAAACCTGGGGATGTGCCACAGGGCACAGCAATCCCCAGCATCAACTGGATAGATTAGTGATACAGCAGAGGCCTTGACACTGAGAACTGAAGGGCAGATGGCATGCAGGTCTGGGGCTACAGGAAGGGCCTGGTGGGCCTGGTGCAGGAGATGGTGTCCTTGCCTGCAGGAGGTGTGCTCTGGATTAGAGCTGTAAGTATTATTTATGATTTACTATTGTAATCTTAACTTCGCTCTTTAATGCATTTTCTTTATGATAGTCTCTTATTACAAAATTGCATATATTCACTCCCATCTGATTCAGTACTAAAGGAATGGTGTCCATGTAGCAGACAGTTATTCACAATCTATTTTCAGTCCTCGTTCTCACTGTGGAACCTCATGCAAAACAAATGCACAACACTCAAACTATAGCTTGAACAAAGAATCAACAAATTCTTACTATCCATTAGGTTATAATTTAAGATATGTAAGCTTCTAACTTTCTAAGTCAATGAGAGCAGAGTAATTCCAAAAATGTTTTAAATCCTGATGTTACTTCTTTAAAAATGAAGTTTTGAAAATAGGGTTATTTATTCCTGATTACACATATCTATGTATATATTTAGGTCTGCAGATGGCTCTAAATCAGGAGGAGTTGTTGACTCCCTCCATGGTAGAGAGGCCTGGCAGAGAGACCCAGACAAATTTGAAGGTTGGGCAATCACCAACCACATGAAATTTATCAAGAGGAAATGCTGGATTCTGCACTTGGGATAGGACAACCCTGGATATACATACAGATGAGAGGTTGGCAGCCAGGAAGGCCAACTATATCCTGGGGTGCATCAAGCATAGCATTGCTAGCAGGTAAAGGGAAGCTATTGTCCTGCTCTGCTCTGCATTGGTACAGCCTCACCTCGAGTACTGGGTGCAGTTTTGGTTGCCACAGTATAAGAAAGATATAAAACTGTTAGAGTGTCCAAAGGAGGTCTACGAAGACGGTGAAGGGTCTGGAGGGTAAGACACAGGAGAAGCAGATGAAGTCTCTTGGTTTGTTCAGCCCAGAGAAGAGCAGGCTGAGGGGAGGCCTCATGGCGGCCTGCAGCTCCCTCACGAGGGGAGTGGAGGGGCAGGCGCTGAGCTCTGCTCTCTGGGGACAGCGACAGGACCCGAGGGAATGGCATGGAGCTGGGACGGGGGGGGGTCAGGCTGGGGGTTAGGGAAAGGTTCTGTACCCAGAGGTGGTCGGGCACTGGGACAGGCTCGCCAGGGCAGTGGTCATGGCACCTAGCCTGTCAAAGTTCAAGTGTTTGGACAATACTCTCAGACAGGGTCTGATTTTTTGGTGGTCCTGTGTAGAGACAGGATTTGGACTCAAGGACCTTGGTTGGTCCGTTCTAACTCAGGATATTTCACGAATCAATGATTATATGCTATTTATGTATCTCAGACAAGTTATAGAGATTATCAGCAAAATTGCCAAAAAATGTTGATGGATTTGAATGGCTAATTTAATCAGTATCTAGTAAGAGCTGGGGAGGGACTTTTTAAGAGGGAGTGTAGTGACAGGACAAGAAGTAATGGCTTTTAATTAAAAGAGGAGATATTTAGATTAGATATTAGGAGAACTTTTTTTAGTATGAGTGTAGTGAGACACTGGGACAGGTTGCCCTGAAAAGCTGTGGATGCCCCATCCCTGGAGGTGTTCAAGGCTAGGCTGGATGGGGCTTTGAGCAACCTGGTCTGGTGGGAGGTATCCCTGCCCATGGCAGGGGGGATATAACTAGATGATCTTTAAGGTTCCTTCCAACCCAAACCATTCTATGATTTATGAGAGCACTGAGATGGGTTACATTTGCATCAACAGTTATTCACAAACTGAAATAAGCGTTTAGAAAATTAATACTGTGGGATTCATCTCATATGCCTTCAGATGGTTTCAATACTGATAGATATGTACATGTAAGCTGGTGATCCTGGATTTTCCTTACAATGAGTGGAGAAAAATTGTTGATTTTATGGCACTGACTTATGGCATCTGACCTACTGTAGATGCCAGCTTTAGACTGACACAGACCATTCTTTGGAAGCACCTGCCTTACTCTGCACATGAAAGAGACCAAAATGGGTAGCTCAAAATGAGTTAAGTTTAATCAAGTTTAACACCTACTTTTAGCATTTTCATCTCTTGTGATCCTGATTTGAAGACCATACATTCCTTGAGGGCCATCCATGGGATGCATTTAAATAACTCTCGTGATGAAGCTTCTTTCCGTCTTTTTCCTCAACATTATTTCTTATACTCACAGATTACACTTCTTTGTCCAGCAGAATATCCCTAACTGTGAAAATTTCCAGAATTGATACTCTTTACTTCTACTTGCAAGAAGTATAAACAATCTTAATATATAGAAACTTTGAGACCCTCAGAAAAGGACTCACAATTCTGTCATATGGAGATTTCTGATGTATGCCTTATGTGTAAATAAGTAAAAAGGTTCTTCATATTACGACATCCTGCCCTTCACTACTTGATCTTTCCAGTTTCCTTTGTGATTCTATGCCTATTCTTATTTTCTCTTACTCACACTATTCAGATGTATGTCTCTTACAATCCTCTTTCCTTCTGTTTTCTTTATCCATCCTACTATTGATGTAATTCCTTTCGTGTCCCTTAGGCTTTGAACAGCTTCATACTCCTTCTCTGAGAAGAACCACACTCTACATATTCTGGCCAACAATCAAGTTAATTCAAGAAACATTCCAGTACCAATTTGTTCACTGTTAAACGCTCAGTTCTTTTCTTTTTGTTTTAAATTGTTATTTCATTTTTTGTTTTCTGTTTGGATTAGTGGGTGGCTTCTCAAGTGAGAGACCTTATCTTTTATGTAATTCTAAAGTTACATTACTAACACATTTGTACATTTGCAGTCATATACTTATTTAGATTTGCATACACGAACGTCATTGCATGATGTTGTATGCATGAACATTTTGAATAACCAGTTAAAAGAGTTGTTATAAAAAGATGCATAGAGCAAGCATTGTCTCAGAAAACCTTACAAAATCATTTTAAAAAATGTAAGTCAATGACAAAGAAGACTTTCCACAAACACACAGTCAACTACTAATTTTGTCTTTCATTATATACTATAACCTCTCTGTATCTGCTTTCCAAATTTGTGTAATTCATCTGGATAAGATGAATTCTGATCAGTAACCTGAGCATTCATAAGAAGTATCAGTTACAAGAGTGAAAAATGTAGCAGGAGCTTGTATTAGAGAACCACAGCACCAAAACCAAAATTCTTATTTCACTACAAAAAAAATTGCTCATCTCAGTCACTGTTAACAAGACAAAGGGTAAATGGATATGTCTATCAAACTGAACACTGTTTAGTTTTAGGTATTTTTCGTTTTGCACTTTCTCGTTGATCTTAGTTTGAAGTCACTCAGACACTACTGAAAGCTGGGCTAATACCAAAATAAAATAAATAAAATAAAATAAAATAAAATAAAATAAAATAAAATAAAATAAAATAAAATAAAATAAAATAAACTTCTTTACCAAAAAAGGAGCCTATTGACCTTGTGTAGTAGAGCAGGATTGTCAGGCTGTACCTAAACTGTGCAACATGGTTTCTCAGCAGTGCACCTGCATTGCTAGTCTCTCTGTCATACTGATGTAAGGTTCTGAGAGAATATACCACAGATCCATCTCTGCCAAACTCCCAAATTTTCGTGCTGTTGGATCCATGGAGCATTGTGCATTGCCATGGAAAATCCAGAAAAAGTATTTCGGTTGCACACTGATTCCATTATGGGAAGTAATAGCGTGCATTTATTCTAGAGAAAAATAAATGTCTTACATATCTAGAAGTGCTATATTTGCTCTGGCTAGCCTTCTGACTAATACTGAATATTTAAGATACTCTTTTTGTGAAGAGAGATCTTTTCCCTTATAAAAGAATGTGCTAGGTATACATGACACACCCTCGTACTTGAACCAAATCCATGTTCCACAGCTAAGATGAGGCTATAAGTAAATTTTACTCTCACATTAAATGATCTGTAAACACAATGCTGTCTAAGCTAAAAGTGTATGTGATTATGAAACTACTGTGCCGACCCACTTTTCATTGCTGTTCTGAAACATTGCCCTTGAAGATTAAAACTAAGAGGTGCTACAGTCAAAGAGATTTTGAAAAAAATATCCAAAACAAGTGGCAACTCTGAAGAGTTAGTTCCTGAAGGCACAAGCAGCTGTGTTATGAGATCCTACTGACCAAGAAAGATGTATTTTGCAAGCATATCCACCCACTATTCCTTTTCCTGAAATCCAGACCTAACAAGCTTATGAACAGTGACATCTGTTCCTCTACAAGGAGAAAATTTCAAACTTGTTTCAGGTACTGAAATGGAAATATGTGAACAACTGACGAGGATGATGATGGCCATACTTACTGGCCTACTATAAATCAGGAAGTTTTTTCCCAAGACCAAGTATAAGTTTTATTTAATTAATATTGGCTTATGTGAATAAATAACATTTTTAGAAAGAATGACTAATAGAAGTAGTGAATGGGAAAAGTGAAGAACAGAACTACCCTTCGACTGAGTCCAGTCCTCAGTTATTGCTTTTACTGTTTTCTTCTTCCCAGTGCCCTGGAATTAGTGCAATGAGTATTAAATTTCCTGCAGTCATGCAGACAGCACTTTTTAGGGTAATAATAAAACAAGACTTGATCTATCTTTCTTTGCACATTATTTATGTCAGTGAAACAGCCAGTAGCTAGACACTGATGTAACTAAGAGCATAATTTGTATTACTGACTGCAAAAATCAAAGCTGCAGGTAATATACAGAAGGAAAAATCCATGCCCAGTAGACAGAGAAGGATGGACTCCCAAATAGCCAAGTTTCTGCCTGTCTTCTCTTGTTAAACTGTAAACCTTGCAAGAAGAAGCTGTCTCTTACTATTTGGTTTTAAGATACTGAATTCAAAGGGATCTTGATTTCATCTAGGATTTCTAAGTTGTATTATAAATAAATAATAATAAATATTGTACAATGAACATCTGTATTGTCCTGTACTGTTGTATGTCATAGATTAATACAAATATTTCATTGAAACTGATAGTCCCAACAGTACACGAAGACTAAGACATCTAGCATAATTATTTTAATAAAAATTCAGGTATTTATGGAAACATATAAACCTACTCTCATTTTAGTTTGTTAGTAGAGAAGCAGTGAATTTAAACCAACTAAAACTTAATATATTTAAATATGTTTTACATTATTTTAGAAGTTCTTTTGTATAACTGTGAAAGAAAATTTCTAAACTATTATTTGTTTTTTTCTGACATCCAGATGTGATACGTCAGGAAGATAATATGAGACCATAAAACAGGATTCTTTCTACTTCTGTCAGTGGACCTTGTATAAAACTGGACAATTCCTCTTTAACCCTGTACAGACAAGTGAAACGGTGCTATATACAGAACTATCTATCTGTTCCTAAAGTTGGTCATACTTTCCTTGATTAAGGCAGCTGCATGAAAAAGGAAAAAGAAAAAGAAATCAAAAGAAGGAAAAGGAAAAGGAAAAGGAAAAGGAAAAGGAAAAGGAAAAGGAAAAGGAAGAAGAAGTAAAAAGAAAAAGAAGAAAAAAAAAAAAACACAAATAAAACCACCAAACAGCTCTGCCTGCTGTCTCAATATAAGAAAGCCACCACCACCAGATAAACAATGCAATTTCTCATGTATTTCATCATTTATAAGGTGAAAGATTACAACATCAAATTTTGCATCTGATGTAATTCAGTTCTTCATGACGCAAAAATGGTTCTGATCTGTATTCAATTAATAAAAATATATTTTTATATGCTAGCTATGTGCTTTGTGATGTTATAGCTCTCACGAGAGTTTAAGTCAATGACAACAAAAAGCTTCTGTCCAGAAATGGAAACATCTATGGATATAATGCTTAAAAATAGACTAAAACGACATAATAATATTTACCACTTCACATGGTTCCATTTGTGTATCTCAGACCATTCTTTATATATTCGGAAAATCAACCCTCTAATTTTTATGTTATTATTTGCACTCTGTAGGTACTGTTACCAGATTTACTTAATGTAAGCACCTATCACGGAGCAGTTACCCTCAGAAATCTGCCTGAAACTTTCTTTTGAGATGACTTTGGTGAGAGGACCAGACTGACATCAAAATTCTCTGTAAATAACATAGTTGCATTTTCAAGCACCTTCCAGGTCACTCCAGGAGATTGTGACAGGTTTGTGAGATGACTAGTGATGTTCACTTCAGTGGTATTCAGAAATACCAATAAATGGATACTTTGACACGTGAGAGACACTTGTTCAGCTTAGGTCAACATTAGCAAATTTCACAATTTATAAAATACTCTAGAGCATCAAGGGATAAATCCTTGGGCATAACACACACAGGCATCAAAAATGATGCTTGAACTAGTTAGGCACAGGAACGTAGTACCGTACTTGCAGCATTTCTGAAACATTTTATGCATGAGACTGGAAAACTGTGGAAAGCTTCAGAATGTTAGTGTGCAATTAAAACCAAAGAAATTTCATTGTCTGAGCATAAAAGATACAACAGTGAAGCTTGTCTCCACATCTGTTTAATCCTGAGCACACAAGAAAAACAAATACCTAAAAAGGATCCTAGGTGAAGGATACTTTGTTTTGGAAATTAGTGAGAACTTAGAATTACTAGCAAGTCTGCAGTTCACAGATACCTGGCAGAGAAGTCATCCATTCAGTCTACCCATTCAGGAATACAAATTTCTTTTGAAAATTTCTGAAATTTCAGCTAACATGAAGGTCATGCTAGTGAAAAAAATAAATAAAGGACTATAATTCATCCCGTACAGTCAAATTCAGACCCTTTATAAGTGAATGATTGTTTCAGCATGATTAGTAGTGTTGTACGAACAATTTAGTTTTTAATGTAGAAATATAGCTGTTAAAACTTAGTGTTCTTATTCAAGAAATAAACTAGGAAATTAAACATAGGGCAGGGATAGGAAACATCAAAAGAAAATGCGTATAAATAATTCTACAACTGTGCAGCCCAACTTTCTTTCTCTTTACCTTTCTTTCACAAATTCCTTCCAAGCGCAGTGATACTTAGGTAAATACTATTTTTAAGCTTTCGCAGCATGAATAATCACAATGTATCACTGCTTACACCCCTATAGTAAGCATATAATCATAGCTCCATGTTTTCTCCTAAGTGCCACCAGCAACTGTGAATTAGATATAGTTATGAACAAGCTACTTTTTTTTTTCTTGCAACTTTGAGCTTTTTAAAGAACATTTTTTAAGTTCTACTGACCTCTGTAGACACTAAAACATAGCAGAAAATTCTTACATCAGGAAAAGTGAACTTGTTTATATGCACTTATTTTGCAGTCCGTCCATCAACTCAAGTTTTTAATGAAGCTTTTTTTTTTCTTTTCTGGCAGAACTATTTATTTGTATTAGAAACATGCACAATTTCCAGGAAGAGATTTTTGTAGCCACCTGTAGATGCTTCATGAATGACTGATCCACGTAGATATCATAGGTAAAATGAAAAAAGGATTTGAATTTTAAATTGCAGCTTGCAGACTACTAAATCTCACTGCAGACTACCCTGGGCAGCATGTTGAAGATCCTGGAGATATTTCTTAAGTTGGCATTTGAATCTGGAACAAATAAATGTGCTAAGGACAATGAACTTTACTAATTGCAGCTACAATACCAATGATAACCTAACAGAAGGATTAACACTGTACAACTGCTGAAAAAAATAAAGACAAGTAAAGAAAGATTTTAATATTTGGTATTCAAGATGGCTCACCTGAAGCAGACTTTTTCATCTCTTTTCAACTGCTTTAGGGAAAAAACATATTTCTTTTGGGGAATGGTAAGATGGGACAGTTGCCTAGAAACTGAAGAGAATGTGAATTTTGCCAGAAGAGATGAACTGAACATTGAAGAGAGAGAGGAATCAGATGGACCCCTGAACTTTGAGCTTGATGTTTGCCACCAGGATCCAGAATATGAGTCCCCAACTCCCCTGTCACATGCCCAGGTCAGACTGATCACCAGCTGGGAAGCAGCATGGAATGTAACAAATGCCATTCAGGTAACCTCTTACTACCCCACTCATTATAACCATCATTTAAAAAACTGGTCATCACTTAGCCTGCTTTCTTTTACTTAACCATACTATCACTCTGCAATATTCTAAAAGGTTTCTATGAATGTATTACTAAAATATTTCAACCTTTCTGCATAAGATTAACACTCTGTAAAAATACAGTTAGAAAGAAAAAAAAAAAGAGAGAGAGAGATGTCAACTAAAGTTTCAGAATTATTTAAACTAGGTGAAGATGAAAAGGTGGCAATTACAACTGTTTTAGAAGTGCTGAAATTATCTTCAATAAGTATGTTTTAATTAAGTGACAGGGACATTTGATAGAAATGTAAGGTAAACATCTACTAAAAAGAGGACAGTAAGAGTCAGACTGACGTCAGACTCATTTAATGATATATAAATTACTGATATGTAAGTTACTAGATATGAATTGGAGCATGAAGCACAGCAAGTGTAATAACACTTTTTAATGTTAAAGAAAATATTTGAGTTGAAAAGACTGAAAGGATTTTATCTTGGCATTTCCTGTGGAATATAACTATCTTTCTGAGTCCTTAAATTTAGCTTTAAATGTTTCAGATTCTTTTTCTCACTTTTCATGATTCATTTTCTTACATAATTCTATCATTACGACTAACTTTGTGTCTGATAAGGTAAGAAGAAATCAGTACCCACAGACACATCTAGTCCCGGTAGCTGTTACTTAAACACTTTTTATGGCATTCTAATTATAGAAAAATAATCCTTCCCATGACACACAAGTCTGTGCAAATGCTGATGAACATTTGTTTATGTATCCAGTTTATCCCTCAGCTCTGCAAAGAAAAAGGACATATTTCTAACCCTGATGTATTTTCAAACATGAGCACCACCATATGAGAGCCAATGTCATAACATCTAGGGCACAGTAGCGTATCATACTCAGAAAATCTTCAGCTGTGAATTAAAGTCCTAAACTATTCAAACTGTATTCTAGTAACAATTTTTAACTTCAGTGTCCCTCAGTAGCATCTAGTCAGGGCAGGAGTCTGGGATGAGAGCCCATTATTTTCTCTGTGAGTTTTGCCTTTGATTACACCGAAGCCAAGATTTCATTCTGGAAGTCAATTTTGTCAATATTTACTGTATGACCTTTTGGAGAGTCACATTCTCTCTCACCTATTGTTTTCCCTTCTGAAAAACAAAATTAATAATGCCTCTGTAATACATCAAAGTGCCTAAAAATTCCTGAATGTCTTTATGTAGACAATTACTATTAATCATTAATATTGTAGCTTCCAGTTCAAAGATAGACTTATATGATAGAGAAGCCTATTTAAAAACAAGATAAATTTGAGGTAGGTTATTTGGTCAGATCAGTAACTATGATCCTAGTTAAAACTTCCAGCATTTTGAGCTTTGCATACTGCTATTCAATCTCAGTTGGTCAAATATTTTAGAAATTGCCATTGAACAGTTGCCTGCTGCTATACTGAGCCCTCCTTCTAAGGCAGACCGAGGATGGCAAAGCCTTGGAACTGCAGTTAAGTTGAAAGCACTGTCAAAATGTTCTAATGACACATTGTGGAGCTGTGTGCATATGCAAGCACATATGTGCACATGCATGCATTTTTCCTGTTTCCCAGTACCTTGGCATTTGGCTTAGGAAAGAGGGTAGAGAGCAGAGAAAGGAAAGGGGAAAGGCAGGAGAGAGGGAGAGAATATTGAATGGGTATCTGTCAGTAAAAAATAACAGAAGAAATTTCTGTGAATAGCTTTGAAGAGAATGTCAGAGTTATCTGAATGATTAAAACAATCCAAACATTCTTGACTGGTGAAGTAAATCTATGCTAAAGTGACAGTTGTTTTTGCTCTACCCAGAGGAAAGGGCAGAAGTGTTTCGCATGGCAATTAGAGGTAAATATTTAAGCAGAATTCTGAAGCTTTGAACAGTTATTTCAGTGAATGCAATTAGTCTACAAGTGAAATTATTTCCAGATTTGTTATAAGAACAATTAAGTCTTTGGTCTCCAAAATTAAATATAAGGGTTTTCTCAGAGTGCTTAAAATGCAAATATTTTCATACAAACAGGTAGAGATTTTTGTTTGTTTGTTTTTAACTTCAACTGAAAAAGTGTGCAGCTTTGATGACAATATTGTGTATGTAAATGATTGCTTCAGACATTTAAAGTTTCCAGGGAAACATGCTTCATATTCCAACGTCGCACAAGCAAATGAAAATCTGTATCCAGTTAATCTGGGTAAGGACAGAGACTATAAAGCTGAGTTAATTCAAAAAGGAAAATGAACAGCATCATCTGTCAGAGCGATGCAAGTGGTATTTGTTTCTATAGAGCAGTAAAAGGCTGAAAAAATGTGCTAACTTGTATGGTAGTGCTGGATATATAAGCAAAACAACAGTAGCAAGAAGAAGGCAGTTAAATTCTAATGGTACAACATTTCTCAGCAGAACCAAAGTTCATACCATCATATCTGTAATTCACACCATCGTGAGTCTATCTCGCCTTATTAGGTCTCAGGAGCACAAACAAGATTAACAGAGCAAAAAACTCAGCCACTTTACGAGGCAGCTCCAGAGTACTTTCAGTATCATGATACTTCTACAGTCTTTAAAATACAATGTAATGCAAGTATATATTTGTACCTGCAATACAAGTACACAATTCTCCCCTGGACATTCAATGAATTATGATGTTTTATCAAATCATACCGAATCTGTCATTTGATTCAATGAATCCAATACCTAATAGAGAGAATTAATTTTATATTTTATATCTGGTTTTAACGTGTTTCTGGATTGTCAGTCTCACTCCCCTGTACCTTTTGCTTAGATCCTCAGGATGAAGCAATCTTTTTTCTTTCCCATCACTTAGGGGCAACATACCATAATTATTCAAAGAAATGGCTGTGCAAGTTGCCATGAACCACTAGGTACAAGGATACTGCATTATCTTCATTCAAAACCCATGTTAGAGCTCTTTTTCTCTCGTTATGTTGTTTTAAAAAACTTGTTAACAGCTGTTGGCAGGCTGAAATAATGGACCTGTAAGCTGTACATCTTTGTCTCTTTACTTCTTTTTCACAAGTTCTGTCTGTAGCCATCTCTTGCAGAAATAGATTACACAAACATTGGAAATACCTATGACAGAGGCCATTTTCTTGTTCCATGATCAGAATTACATGGCTGGATTCTTGTCTACTGTGTGGGCTTCTAAAATAACAATAATGTAATTAATATTATTTATAGTTATTTAAAGTTGTGATAATAAATTAATGATTAGAGTAGTGATCATAAATATGCTCATTATATTTATATTCTGTGGACTGTACATTACTTTAGAAAAGACTCAGCACTTCAATATTCACTGTTTTCATAAACAAAAGTATATCTGTATTTCCATTAAGGTGTGCCATTATAGATACATTTCCAAATTGGGTTCTAATTTGGTTCATCTTTTTTTATGGGACTTTATACGATTCAGTAGAGAATATCAAATTGGTTGTATTTATTTTTCTATGATGATTCCTCCCAGTTACCTGCCTTCATCTCCCTAATATAGACTCAATCTTCAGAGTGCTTACTGTCATCAACTCCCATACATTTAAGTGGAAAACACAGTGACATTGAGAAGCAGGATTAACAGACCTGTCCCCAAAGATACACAGGCAAACATCCTTTAAATGTGCCTAAACACACTTCCCATTAAGCTTTAATGAGTATGTTTAAGTATTTTATATATATAAATATAAATGTGTACATTTTTATGTATTTAGAAAGCTAAGTGTTTTCACCATCAGGTCATTAGATGTACCACAATACAAATCTTCTCATCCTCAACCTTAAATAATTTAGTCACATTTAACTAAATAACCACTTAGATCTTAACTACAGTATTTTATCTTAAGTATTTATTTTCTAGACTTGGGAACAAGGGTCAATCCTGTTTAGTGCCCAGAGCAGTAGCTTCCTTGAATTATACATTGAAGCTAAAGTTATACTCTGAACTAAATTATAGATGTCTGATGGAAACAAACTGCTGTATTTCATATCAAGGGATGGTTCCAAAAAATTAGAGAGATGCCTGATGCTCATATCTAATCCAGGAATGGCAAGTAATTCAAGTTTCTAAATGGAGCTAGTCAAAAAGTGACAGCACAAAGCAAAAATTCAAGACTGTATGCCTATGTGTAGTACATAAAAATGGCAGTTTGTACAGTTTTAGCTAAAATGCACCTGCAGTACTGGACAATCTTGTTTGTTTGTTTGTTTGTTTGTTTGTTTTTAATGTATGTGCAACCACAAACTCACATAGGTGTAACTGGAGAACCAAAAAATCTTAGAACCTGGTGAGAGCCATCTAAACTCAAATGTGTTTTTCCTTTGATAGACTGTCACCACCATAGAATGCAGTTGCTATAAGATGTGTTTAGGGAAGAAGATTGTAACTAATGTCCATGCACTGGTTTCCTCTTTGGATCTTTTTTTTTTTTTTTTGGGGGGGGGGGCGGGAAAGGGGAGAAGGAAAGAAGGCAGAATAAGATTGTGGACATATGTCGCTACTTCATATAACCTTTTATATTCAATCTTTTATTCATATAACTTATTATATTCAAATTCAGCTCAGACTCTAGTGTAATCTTTAGTTTTGTACATACGTTCAGATAGCACAGAGAAGACTGCATACTGTATATATATTCTCTGTATTCCCAAACCTACTTTTTTTCACAAAAGCTTTTTATCAACAATATGTTATACTTCAACAATGAAATTATATCTACCTCACAGAAGTCTCTTTAGATGACATATAAGCACTGTACAGTGGACTGATTTTGACTTAACTAACTGCCACTCAGATAAATTTCATTAGAGAATGCTCTGTATCAGCCTTCTTTTCCCTTGGTCAGCTGGAAACTGTTATGTTGGAAAATGTTATGAAGCCAGGACTCCTAAACATATAGAGGTGGCTAATCTAAAACTTTTCCTTGTTCCAGGAAGAAATACTTGTATTGTTCTTATGGGATTTAAGTTGTGGTTTTGTAGGCTTTGCATTTTATGTTGTTCATCACATCTGGGCCATGAACAGATGGAGGGAGTGTTGACTGGATTTACAACAGCATATTCTACTGTAACTATTATGGAAATGTTAGGGGTGGCAAGCCAGTTTTCCATAGCCCCTTTGTGTCAGATTTGCCATCAAGTAGGAGCTGTGGTATAACATAACTACTCTACAAATTATTCCCTGGACATACAGTCCCCAACATATGGAGCTTTGTTTCAGGAAGCACCATACTAGCTCTTAAAGCATCGCAGAAACATGGCTTACAGAAGTAATGAATCAAAGTATTGCAAATCCTGCAGTCTTCTAGATGTCAAAAAGACATATTAAAAATCTTTACCAGTTAAAGCAGTCCTTAGATCATGCTTGCCTGTACCACAGGCCCCAAATTTCCTTTCCTAATAGATGAGTAGCAAGAGAGTTAAAGGAGGTCTCCTTCTGTCTCTCTTTCACCCTTCCTCTGCCCCATTCATAAAAGACTCTAATAGCCTCGGTAGTTTGGCTATAACTAATCTGCAGTGATCTATAATTTATGACTTATGTTTTAAGTAAATTGGCATATATTTTAGACGAAAGGGAGACATTCTAAAGTATAGTACTCAACATACACTTGAAATTTAACATGCAAACTCAGCCTTAAGTGTGAATATCCTGATTTCACTGGGTATAAAACAGATGTATTTAAAAATGTTTGCTTTTAGTTGATACCTTTAATATCATTAGCTGATTTTTACCCAAGTTTTAGTGATATAACCAACATTACAAGCTTTTGGTAACAGTAGCCAGAAGCACTGTCAGGCTTAAAGAATTCTGAATTATTCTGTTCAAAACTTCAAATTATATATAAACACAAAAGATATTTATTTGACACCTGATATTTAGCAATGTCAAATGTCTATCATTTCCAACAACATTAGCTGAGGCTCTTCTTGGCTAGTATTTATGAAATCTATATGTTTCAGTGTCTGAATTTCAGAGCCACAGTATTGCAGGTAATCATTCTTAGAAGTAGTAGCTAAGTTAATACAATGCATAGTATACTTATCCTGGGTTTTATGTTCGGCTTGTTACAGTCTAGTCAAGAAAATCTTATGGAATTGACAAATGCATGTTTCTTGTAAGCAGAGACTAGTTGATTGTTCATATTTCACCTAAGTTTGAAAATATTTTTGCCTGCAAAATCTACTAGTAGTGATCTTTTGGAACAGTTATGTTACAGGTGTGAGGCTATAATTCTCCTACATAAGGGAGCTGGTAAGAGTTAAAATTGTGTTCACATGAAAGGACAAATGACCTAGCAAGTAAGCATAAAGCAGCATGTGTTAGCCTTGGCTAACAGCAAAACTCCCACCCGGCTCCTTGCTCACCTCCTTTCTCCTCAGCTGGGCAGCAGAGAGAAAAGAGAGCAGGAGTGAGAAAGTTCATGTCTCAAGGTAAAACCAGGGAAATCACTCTCCAGATACCATTGTGGACAAAACAGAATCAACGTGGGGAAAATTAACTTTAATACGAATTAATATATAGATGTTTCATTCTTGCATCTTATACTCAGAAACAAAAAGACAAACATTAAAGAAACACTCTTCCTCCTCCCTTTTCCATGCTCACCTTAACTTGTTCACTCCAGACTTCTCTACGAACCCTCCTTCTTCATCTCCATGGCCCTTTCTAAAATACACTTTCCAGAGATGCCTCACGTGCAGCCAATGGGCTCGGCCGTGCCCCACTGTGGGGCTGCTGGAGCTGGCTGTGTCCAGCACTGTCCTCCCAACAGAGGCCACGTGCTACCTACACCTGGACACAGAAACCCAATACAAGTAGAAAAGCACATTGGTCTTGCTGGTGCATTGATCTGACTGCTGCACGTCCTTACAGACATGCTTTCCAGGCAACAATAACACAAGGTTTTAATTGGAATTTGCTACTTGCTTTGGCATGCTGCCAAATTTAGCCTGCCAGCAGACGCCTTTAGCAGGGACATCACTATTTCTACTATTTTATATCTCAGTCAGCTTAAGTACAGTTACATGAATGAAATAAAATTCTACCTGAGGACTGTAAACCTTGACAGTCTTCAAAGGCCAACTACTAGCAATGATGTTGCTAGAGCTCAGCAGACAATCTGCCAAGTGTCAAAGGTGTGATTTACATATACATTTACATACATTTGCAAAAAAAGTTGTGTTGGTGTGTATTTCTCCCATGACATATGTAGAATAAATGGTATGTGTGAGTAGCACTTCAGAAACCTGAACACTGTCTTCCACCAGACCTCTTTTTTTTTCCGTTCATCATTAGGAAATCTTTAAGCCACCCAGCTGATAGCCTGTTCTGGGAGTCTTAAAAACGCCTAAAAAAGCTTTTGCTTTCAGTGATAGGGAGATAAGAAGAAAAACACACATGTTACATAAATCTATTTTTTTATAAGGAAAAGCATACTCCATGTATCAACTATCTCTTCACAGCTCTTTGCAAGCACATCTTCAAACATTGAATCAAACGTAAGCTTACACATCTTTTCTTTAACAATCTATTATTTAGCTTTCTGCATCTATTGACTGTGATTTCGGCTCTTCCAGTTAAAATTGCCATTGTCAATTTTTTAAATATTTAAACAAGCATTCCTATGAAGCTATATGAAGATATTTATTTGCACTCCTCGAAGCTGCATATAAATATCATTTTGCTGAAAACTTCACAGTTACAAGTTGTAGTGAAACTACCACTTATGGTCTTGACTCACAGCTTCTGGTATTGACTCATAGTTTCCTTGACTTCACTGTTTGTCTGCATTTGTTTCCTGTTATCTCACCCTTAGATTTTAAATTCTTTGGAGAAAAGACCATCTTTATGCAGTCTGTTTGCACAGTGTCTTGCACAGTGGGATTCTGATCAAGGACTTCCAGGTGTTCCAATAATGAAAAAATTTTCCAAAGTAAGTCCCAAAACATCTTCTATTTTATAGAGACTCTTCACAAAATAATAATTGTTTAAATGTGGCCTATGATAAATCAGTCTGGCATTTGATCCAATTTCCTATCCCCTACCCCTTTTTTTTTTAATAAATAGAATGGATTCTCCTTGCTGTTGAGGTCTATTGTAGGGACTGAATACAAAATAAATCAGCAGACTAATGTGATAAAATTAACTTTAAAATATCCTGCCTTTAAAATATGCGTTTGTAGTGGGTTTGCATGGCAACGTTTTGGTACCAGGGGGCTTTAGGGGTGGCTTCTGCGAGAAGAATCCAGAAGCTGCCCCTTGTTAAAAAAGGCCCCCGCTGCTGGACAGAGCTGAGCCAATACATGATGTCGTTTGCTCCTCTGTAAGAGCATGTTTAAGAAAGAGAATAAAAAAATGATGGGCATTTTTTTTATTTGGGCAGCTGGGAGAGAGAGGGGAGTGAGAACCAGCCCTACAGACACCAAGGTCAGTGCGGAAAGAGGTGGAGGAGGACTTTCTGCTCCAGGTACCAGAGCAGCAGTTCCTCTTCGGCCTGTGGAGAGGCCCCTGGTGGAGCAAGCCGTCCCCCTGCAGCCCATGGGTCCCACATGGAGCAGATCTCCATGCTGCAGCCCGTGGAGGAGTCCCCGGTGGAGCAGGTGGATGTGGCCTGGAGGAGGCTGCGGCCCGTGGAGAGCCCCTGCAGGAGCAGGCCCCAGACCAGAGCTGCAGCCTGTGGAGAAGAGCCCACACAGGAGCAGGAGGTCTGGGGGAAGCTGCCACCCATGGGGGACCCGTGCTGGAGCAGTTTGCTCCTGGGGGGAGGATGGACCCTGTGGTATGGAGCCGTGTGGGAGCAGTTCCTGAAGAGCTGCTGCCTGTGGGCAGCCCCCGCAGGTTCAGTTCAGGAAGGACGGCATCCATGGGAGGGACCCCATGTGGAGCAGGGGCAGCGCTTCTTTTTTTGTTTGTTTATTTCTCCTTTGTTTCTCACTTCTCTAGCTTGTCAGTAATAGGCAATACATCTTACTATCTCCCTACTGTGAGTCTGTTTTGCCCAGCACGAAAATTGTTGAGTGATCTCCCTGTCCTTATGACAGGAGCCCTTCGCATCATATTTTCTCCCTCTTCCCTTTGAGGAGAGGGTGTGAGAGAGTGGCTGTGGTTGAGCTCAGCAGCCCACCCAAGTAAAACCACCACAGTATTCCATCTTAAAAACGCAGATGGTCAAGCAAGAGAATGACAGAACCATGATATTATAGATAAATGAATATTAGTGTTATGAAAATTATTCCTTTTGAAATAGTAATTGTTACCAAACAAAATCAAGTAACTGTCAGCTGTTTGAAAGCAATGATCACTTTATTCCACAGAAGAACCCAGCACACCAAGATTTGTTTCAGAAGGATCTCTGTCTCCCTCAGGCGAAGGGAATAGCTGAGGTACTTTCTCTCTACATTAAAATCAAATCAACCTACCATGCTTTTTGACCTTATCAATCCCTGAGTGTATTTTTTTACCATATGAAGGCAAACAGATGGCATAATATCTCCCTTTTTAATACACACGCACTTGTGCCTTTTTACAGGCTCTAGCACATGTCATTGCCCACCTATCACTGATGGAAAATATTTTTCTTAAAGATCTTCTTACTATCTGACTTCTTGAACCTATGAGATGCGCAACCTCAGAATATTTATTTGCTTTAATGAAGAGCATTTACACGTAACTCCTCCCCAGATAGCGTTTCTCCTAAGACCGCAAGAATATTGTGATAGGTGGCAAAAGGTCAAATATTTTGCCAGATATAAGTCCTTTCCTGTTTTAGATAAACTTCCTTCATTTTGATTAGCAAGTGTTCAGCAGATTGTTCACTTTTTTATATAAGGAAAGGGTGAGCTTTAGGGTTCATCAAAGCATAAAGGTTAAGACAATCTCAACATCTATAGTATATGAGAATTTAATGCTAAAATTAAAGGACATCTGAATTACTATGATATTATTTTAATGTACTAACAGAATCAGAAATAGTAATGCTATTATAGTTGACATTCCAAATGGCAAAGCGTCTTCCACACAATCCATAGATGGGTAATCTACAGTTTACCTCAGTGTGTATAATTCTTGACAGCAGGAGATTCGCTGAAATTGTACAAGCTCAGTCTGAATGAGCTAATGGAGCTATTTGAGAAAATAAAAAGCCCTAAATACTGATTACATACGGTACAAAAGATGATATATTGTACTCTAGTTTTAGCATTGTTAGCTGTATAAAACATTTTGCCCCTAAAGCTAAGTAAAAGATATTGACTTCCATTTACATCTATTCTCCCTGTTCTCCCCACACACACCATGTTTCTTGGATGGAAATGTTTCTCTGTATTCTTGGCCAGTGGCACTAGTTTTGCCATATGTAAAATACTGTCTTCACTAAATAGCTAACCAAAAAAATAAATAAATTAATATTTACTTCTCAAAAATGTAAACATGTGAGTCAAAGTGAGGAAACATTCACTTCAGCTTATACACACATACTCTGCTATCTGTTTCATTTTCTCTCAGTCCATCTCTTGAATTGAGACAAATAACAGCACCAACAGATTATGTTTTGTAGGTCCCTAGAGCAAACATTTTTGGTTGCTTTATGATATCACTAGCAACAGTAGCTTCAGCTACTGTACATGGGTATTTCCATTCATGATAGTTATTTTTCATTGCTTAGCTTTCCCCTCAAGAAATGTATTGATTCAGGCTAGTTCCTCCCTCATAAACAGACATATTTTTGTTGTTGTTTTCAGTTTTAAAAATAATTCTAGCTTGATTATTTCAAAATAAACCCAGGTATTTCAGAAATAATGAATAGTCTCATGGAAGCTTAAAGAATTGCAGCTATGGGTACAAGAATTATACGATGCAAGAGTTTTATCTTTCATACACATATAATGACTTAGTTCCCTCATTTAGCTGTTTGTATCATATTTAGGAGTTGACACTGAGGTCTATTCTATCTCACCACATTTTAAAGCAGTTCTCTTGACTCTTTTTCTGCATCATGTCTTCAACTCCAAATGTCATATCCCCAGCCACCTTCCCTTAAGGGACTTAAAAATCCTCTGAGCTTTAATTGGGATCTGGAGTTTAAAATGAGTTCTCCACTTCTGTTCTTGTTGCTTTTGCTTGCCTGCTGACTTTTTTCACTTTTGCTGGGAAGCCAGCTGCTCTCAGTGCTTTTGCTTTTGTACTTTTCATTGTTGTCATCTCAAGTTAAAAATAAAATACCTGCACAAAACTGTAGGCTTCCGTCTGCTGCTTGGATTGGATTTCAGAGACTCTTTGCTATTTCCTAAATTGTGAGGAGCTGCCATTCCACCCCTGAAAGTTTCCTTTCCTAATCAGAATGGATAATTGTCTGCATAATTCATACTTTCCCTCTAGCCTTCTACTGATTCCTGTCTTACGCCTACAGCTACATATTTCTCATATCCAGTCATTTTTTCTGCACAGCTTCTTGCCTATCATATTCTCTTACCCCTTGTTGCTACCTCGTGTGGTTCATGACCTTATATTGCAATATTCCTCAGGTTGCCTAAAGACAACTTCTTCCCCCTGTTCCTGGCTCCCCTGGTGCAGTCATGTTCCCAGGCTATCCAGTTCTTCTTTTGCTCTTTCCAGGCACCTCAAAGTCTCATGGCCTTCACAGTGGAACCCATCTTACTCTATAGATGATGTTGAAAGATAGACACCTCTGGTGGTGCTTCAAATATCCTAAAATAAGTTTTAAGGATCCTACACTGTTGGAATAAATAGCTCTTTGGTGATGCTTATTTCTATCCATCCTCTCCAGAGCTAGCAGATTAGTTGTATTTTTTTCCTGTATTTATGTAGGTGAAGTTAGGAATCCCATTCCTAATTAAACATGCAACAAAAGAAGGTAGATTTGTCATGTATTTTTGTTTGTTTGTTTGTTTGTTTTTGTTTTTCTGTTACTGTGTGTATTCATTCATTGAATGTCTGTTTTAGACAGAAAAAGTTGGGTGAGATAAATCAGATTCATAGATGTTAAGAAACAACCATTTCCTTTGGTAAAGACAGTAAAAAACAGTAGTCACTTTAGTAACTTCAGTCAGGCACCGAGTTTTCACCTAAAATCCATGAATCTCACCTTGAAAATAAATTGGTATTTTGTCTAAATATTTGCATACAAGAAAAGAAATTTAGTTAGGGGAAAAGAACAAAAATAAATTAACTTTTATACTGATTACTCAGAGGATGCCAGAAAAGTCAGTCACATTTCTGATTTTTAGTTTTTCTCTTTATTATAAACTGTACAAATTAGAAGATATATATATATTTTTTTTAATCTACTCAAAATTCATCAAAATATTCACCTTTGTTGAATTTTAGGAATGATATGATCTTTCAAGCCATTACAGGATAGAGAAACCTCCACTATAGGAATTTATTTGCGGTATCAACTTTATCTGTTTCTGCTCATGATGAAACTTCAGCAGTAAAATCCATTGCTGTTTTTTTTTATCCTAAAGACAGAAGCCTCAGGGTGCCACTGAAGTTAACTGAGGTTAAGAGAGGAAAAGCATCAGTGATTTGTTGTCTACACACAGCCCAGTTGTAAGGCAGTATCTTTTCTCATGTATTCAAAAAGAATATGCTATGGTTCTCCATATCAGTTTACTGCTTCACAGACACCAAAAATAATAGTATACCACTATTTGCGTTTTTCACCCAACTATTAACTGCATTCTCTCCAGGCAGTGACAAATTTCCCCTTTATATGCTGAGCTCTGGGAGTCATCATAGCTTGCGTAAAAGTCCACCTAAAATTGGTGGTTGGGTCTGTGCAGAAGAAAAAACAGGATAATGTTAGCCAGGGGAGGATACAGTCACCTTTTACTCTGCATGCAGTCACAGTAAATCCTACGCCACCTTTCAGAAGACATAAACTGCCTTCTTTTTCACCTCTCAGAGGTGCATAAGATTTGTTCTCTGCATCCTTGCTTTTTAAAAGTAACAAGATCTGTTGCTTATCCCATACAGGCAGCATTCAAGAAAAACTCCTAACAAGCCAAATGCTTTCTCAGAGCCTGAGTTTGAACTTTATATGCACTCTAACTCTTCTTTTCATTATGTCAGTGCACACTCAAAGTTATTCGTCTCCCCACTGCTTTGCTTTGCTTCCAGTCTTCCACAATCCCCTCTCTGCTTGCCCTCCAGCTCTTTCAACCACATATTCAAGGAGCTCCACTCTCATGTTGCTGTACTGGATGTTTGGAGTACCTGCCTTCCTTCAGATGGAAACCTGAGAGTCAGTGATGACTTATGATGGGAGAAATAGGTCAGCAGCCAGTGAGTCTGCACTGCTCACCACTACTAACTTTCAAAGTAGTTTGCCTTAGTTTTGACTACCTTAATTTTTTCATCTTTTTCCTCTCCTCTTGATAATACATAATAAAAGCCCTCATTCTTTTACCAAAGCCTGCTTTCTCCTTTGAGACCAAGGGAAATAATATATTTTCTTAAAAGGTAATTTGCTTGGGAGATTTACTTTGTGTGATTCAGTGCATTCTTGCAGACAGCTATGAATTTATGCAAAGTAACATTTTCCATCAAACCAGAATTAAGCATCAAGCATATTATTTCAGTTTTAGAACAAATATTTAAAGCAATAGCAAAGCCAATGGGATCAGCTGTCACACTCAATAGCATCAAATCTTTTATTTGTTGAGACGTTTATTTTCCTCTATTCCCTTTCCTAATCTTTAGGAGATTCTTAAGACTAATCTGGCCACTAACAGGAGAACAAAATCAGTGTTTTTTCTGTCAGTCAAATAGACAAAAACATTGCAACTTCCTTACCTGCATATCTTATCACAGCATCTCCTGAGCAGTCTATCTGTCTTAGCATCTGTTTATGGGACCTGAAGGATTGACAGACCAGCACTTCTGAAGTTTCTCTCAGTGTATAAGGTGATTGCAGGCATTAATCACAAAATAAACACCTTAGTCACTTTCCTCCCTGCAGCTAAAGCAGACTGGCATCAGCAGAGAGAAAGAATAAGAAAAATCAGGAAAAACAAGATTGCTAGGGTCTAATTCAACCATCCCTGAAGATAAAAGACGACTTTTCACTGATATTAAAGGAGATGGATCAGCTGCTAAGGTCATACAAGCCATGGACAATATTTGAAGTTTTCCACAGAACAACTCATAGCATTTTTGAATTCTAACTCAGCCGAGCTATGAACAAATGATGAAGTGACAGGGAAAGCAGATGAGTTATTTTCCTGGTGTCTGTAGACCCATGCCAGGAGTCTGGGTAAACAGCTAGAGAAACTGGAAATTCTTACCGGTGAGGAGAAATAGGATATAATTGATATTGCAAATACATTTATGTGACTGGAATTTTTAAATAATTAGATAAAACATGCTTACCAAAAAATGGTAAAAGAAGCAAGGGTGGCACTCTGCTTTAGAGAGATGATTATCTGTGTTACAGCTATTGTCTAAAAAGACAAATTGTATTGTTCTTAGTGTCTTCGGTTTTAAAGGCCTGTGCTGGAGATTGTGTGTAGTATGTAGTAAAACATCATTAAAGTTTCTAAAAATGATAGATGATAATCATCTAACACAAAAGATATTGAACCTAACATAAGGTAATTCTATTTTGAGCCTCATTACCTTGAATATAGATGAACAGATCAGTGGATCTAATTACATTCATTATAGGAAAACAGAGGGCAATAATATATATATACTTGGTACTTCAAAGGAGTGAATTTTAAAAACCTGGAGAAAATTATGAGAGATAATTGATTAGAAAGAAAAAATACAGACAGTAAATTGCGAAAGTAATTTGAAAGTTGTTTAACAAGAATTTATGAGATGTCCAGAAGTCACATCTCACAATTAAGAAATAGCACGCCTATGCGTTTAAACCCCTCCTACTTCAGTTGTGAAGTGAATGTATCAATTAAAATTTAAAATATACACATATATAACAAAAGGGAGAAAAGAAAGGTGAGAGTAATCATTGTAAATTATAAATTATGAAGTATAGAAAAGAGATTCAGTAACCCAAAAGTGCTAGGGGGGAAAAAATGTATCCCCTAAGGAGCAGGTCAATAAGAAAATAATTCTTAGGAATTAAAAAAATATATAGGAAATACTTAGGAAAAAAAAAAAAAAAAGATAGGTTTAGTATAAAAATTTGAAACATAAATACTAGTAGTGGTATGAATTAACTATTAATAGAAGTGTGAATCTTTACATGACTGTGTATGTTTGTGTAAAAACAC
The DNA here is from genome assembly GCF_964035555.1 of Netta rufina. NCBI lineage: Eukaryota > Metazoa > Chordata > Aves > Anseriformes > Anatidae > Netta > Netta rufina. The sequence goes on along the minus strand of NC_140125.1, from coordinate 82,092,648 downwards.
CAGAAGAAAGAGCAGAACTTTGTTCTTGTGTTGGTATGTGTTATCTGCATAGTGCATCTTAACTTTAAGTGCAAAGTGATTTTAACTAAATGAAGAGAGAGAAAAACTGACCTATAGGTAAGTGTCAAGGGAATGAACAAGAAGGCAGTAGGTATAAACCATATTAGACTATATAAGTGCACACTCCGTTTCTAAAACTCTGACAGTCTTGCTGCCGTGACTACGTCTCTGGGAAGCCTGTTCCGGTGCATGACAACCTTCTCAGTGAAGAACCTCTTCCTGATATCCAGCCTGAACCTCCCCTGTTTCAGCTTGACACCATTCCCACATGTCCTATCACTGGTCACTAAAGAGAATAGATCAGCGCCTGCCCCTCCACTCCCCCTCGTGAGGAAGCTCTAGACCACGATGAGGTCTCCCTTCAGCCTCCTCTTTTCCAGGCTGAACAAGCCAAGTGACCTCAGCCACTCCTCATACGTCTTCCCCTCTAGGTCCTTCACCATCTTAGCAGTCCTCCTCTGGAAACTCTCCAACAGTTTCACATCCTTCTTGTACTGTGATGCCCAGAACTGCACACAGTACTCAAGGTGATGTCGCACCAGTGCAGGGTAGAGTGGGACAATCACTTCTCTTGACCGACTAGCAATGCCGTGTTTGATGCACCCCAAGATGCAGTTGGCCCTAAAAGCCCTAAAGTCCCTTTTGATCACTCTCGGACTTCTCCTTGTTACTTCATCATTACCAGCCTGAAAAAACAGCAGACGGTAGTAGTCAGAGGTCTGTACAAGGTGAGTGACTTTCCTAGCAATGTCTCTTACCTGAGCCCCAGGGGAGCAGCAGAATTCCCTGTGGGTTGGGTCTGGACGGCATATTGGGCCCTCTGTCCCTGTCAGAAGGGAGTCCCCCATGACGTTAACTGTTCTTTCTTTCTTGACAGAAGATGTAGCAATGCATGGGGGTAGGTTGCCTTGCCTTAGCCAACCCCTCCAACTGGGACGGGCTTTCATCTACATCATTGTTTTGACTGTCATGTTCTGGAACCTCATACCTGTTATGCAAACATAGTCAGGTAGGTGAGGTGGGCAGGGAGAGGGCTCGCCTACCACCCCAAGCAGAAACCTGCTACCATTCCCTCGCTTGGCCTATGTCCCCTCCTACAGCCTGGCAGGGTGGAGGAACTTTAGTCTTCTGTGTAGCTGCTGCCTGGTGGGATAGAGGAACCTTTGTTACTTGTGTTGTGGCAGGCTCATGAGTCTGTCTCAAGGAGGGTAGAGTATGCTTCCACCAATTTTCCTCTCTGACCCCCTGATGCTCCTCAGCCTGCTCACCTCCTCCCAAAGCTCCACCACCAGGCTAAGTAATTTTTCAATCTGGGCACACCTACTGCTGCTGCTGTCGGACACCGACAGAAAACTCAGGCACACCCTGCAGCCCAAGACCTGGACGGCAGTGTGTTTCCCTGAGACCTCTGTCTGGGTAGCCATATCAGTAACTGTGGCTGGAGAGTCTGCAGGAGAGGCAGAGGCCATGGTTTTCTGCCTGGTGGATATCATGCTCGGGCTCTTCACGAGCAGGTTACAAGCAGCGTGGTTACAAGCAGGTTACAAAGACAGTTGGTGTAGAGCAGTGAGGGACCCTCCCCACTTGCCCTGCCTGTGTGCACTGCCACTCCCCACCTGGACTGAGGCGCCCTGATTGAGGCGCCCAGCCCTATTTGCCCACCTTGTATGGCCAGGGAGGGGGCGCTGCTGGCTTCTCCCACGTCTTGTCAGCCTCCCTCGTGAGGGCTGCTGGGCCCTGGCAGCAGCATTGGCTGCCTCGAATGGCCTCGATGCTGAAAAAAAGCCCTGCCTGCCATAATCTCGCGGATGTGTCTGCCCCAGAGCCAATTGCCTCGGTGATATATCATTTCTTATAATATCTATATAATATCTAATTTGTAATATAACAAATCTTTATCCATGAAGAACTGGTTGGTGACCTGCTATGGCACTTAGATGTGCACAAGTCGATGGGGCCAGATGGGATCCACCCAAGGATACTGAGAGAACTGGCAGAGGAGCTGGCCAAGCCACTGTCCATCATTTATCAGCAGTCCTGGCGATCGGGGGAGGTCCCAGTTGACTGGCGGCTAGCAAATGTGACGCCCAACTACAAGAAGGGCCGGAGGGCAGACCCGGGAAACTACAGGCCTGTCAGTTTGACCTCAGTGCCAGGGAAGCTCATGGAGCAGATCCTCTTGAGAGTCATCACGCGGCACTTGCAGGGCAAGCAGGCGATCAGGCCCAGTCAGCATGGGTTTATGAAAGGCAGATCCTGCTTGACGAACCTGATCTCCTTCTATGACAAAGTGACGCACTGGGTGGATGAGGGAAAGGCTGTGGATGTGGTCTACCTTGACTTCAGCAAGGCTTTTGACACCGTCTCCCACAGCATTCTCCTCAAGAAACTGGCTGCTCTTGGCTTGGACTGGCGCACGCTTCGCTGGGTTAGAAACTGGCTGGATAGCCGGGCCCAAAGAGTCGTGGTAAATGGAGTCAAGTCCAGTTGGAGGCCAGTCACTAGTGGCGTCCCCCAGGGCTTGGTGCTGGGGCCTATCCTCTTTAATATCTTCATCGATGATCTGGACGAGGGCATCGAGTACACCCTCAGTAAGTTCGCAGATGACACCAAGCTATGCGCATGTGTCGATTTGCTCGAGGGTAGGAAAGCTCTGCAGGAGGATCTGGATAGGCTGCACCGATGGGCTGAGGTCAATTGCCTGCAGTTCAACAAGGCCAAGTGCCGGGTCCTGCACCTGGGGTGCAATAACACCAAGCAGAGCTACAGGCTGGGAGAGGAATGGTTGGAGAGCTGCCAGGCAGAGAAGGACCTGGGAGTGATGGTGGATAGTCGGCTGAATATGAGCCAGCAGTGTGCTCAGGTGGCCAAGAAGGCCAATGGCATCCTGGCTTGTATCAGAAACAGTGTGGCCAGCAGGGCTAGGGAGGTGATCGTCCCCCTGTACTCGGCTCTGGTGAGGCCGCACCTCGAGTACTGTGTTCAGTTTTGGGCCCCTCGCTACAAGAAGGACATCGAGGTGCTTGAGCGGGTCCAGAGAAGGGCGACGAAGCTGGTGAGGGGCCTGGAGAACAAGTCCTACGAGGAGCAGCTGAGGGAGCTGGGCTTGTTCAGCCTGGAGAAGAGGAGGCTCAGGGGTGACCTTATCGCTCTCTATAGGTACCTCAAGGGAGGCTGTAGCGAGGTGGGGGTTGGTCTGTTCTCCCACGTGCCTGGTGACAGGACGAGGGGGAATGGGCTAAAGTTGCGCCAGGGGAGTTTTAGGTTAGATGTTAGGAAGAACTTCTTTACTGAAAGGGTTGTTAGGCATTGGAACAGGCTGCCCAGGGAAGTGGTGGAGTCACCATCCCTGGAAGTCTTCAAAAGACGTTTAGATGTAGAGCTTAGGGATATGGTTTAGTGGGGACTGCTAGCGTTAGGTCAGAGGTTGGACTCGATGATCTTGAGGTCTCTTCCAACCTAGAAATTCTGTGATTCTGTGATTATAATTTGGTATTATAAGATCACCTTTCTCTTCCTCACTGATCTCACACTAAATTCTGCTACACCAAATTTCTATATCCTAGATATGATTTTCTTTTTTCTATGTTCCTAAATATGCAGAGGGAAAACCTAATTTCTGCGAGTTCTGAGTTCAGAACTCTCAAAAAAATGCAACTGGCCCTAGTCTCTATTTGGAGGGAATCAGGAGGGTGTACTCATAGCACAGGATAATAGTGGGCCATTTTGAAAATTTTCAGGATGGGCATCATGCTATTCCACATGAGACATTCAGAAGTTAACTCGGAGTTTCTAAGCTATTTGTCCACAGTCCATTTGTTGCCCAGCAGGAGAAATAGGCATCTCAGGCAGGAAATTAATTTCATCTTTGCTAACCATCTATCTTAAGATAGATGAGTTATAAGTTGAGGTGCCTATTTTTTTGTACGATTTATAGAGGAAGCTTTGATGACCAGCTTAGACAGGGACAACTAACTACTAGAAAACTATGGCTAGTATTTAAAATGGATGTTAAAATGTCATCTTATTAATATTTTGAAAGCAGAATGCCCAGTAAGTTTGTGTTTGGGAGACTTAGCTAAAGATTCATCTGGTCTGATAATATGTAATTGTTATTATATTTGGAATTCTCAGAAGACAGTGGAAATCATAATACTATTTTAAAAGCCAGAGAAATTTTACCTAGTTAAACCTATCAACAATTCTGAGCAAAATAATATAGTTGTTAATGCGGGTTTTAATTGATACAGAATAAAAAGCTAGGAATATAGTTAGTGTCAATCACTATGGGTTTGAAGAAAAAGTCTTTACAGTCTTTATTAAGTACACTTCATATAATTTTTGTTGTAACATAGGCAGTGAAATATAAATAATATATTTAGACTTTCAAAAGGAATTTTGACACATTAATACACAACATTCTGATTTAACAATTAGTGCAGCTATAAAATACATCTTAAATAGATTAACAACAGCCTAAGTGACAGATCCTAAAAAAAGTAACTGTCAATGTAGATTTATTGTCTGGCACATGTTGCCCAGAGAGACTGTGGAGTCTCCTACCTTGGAGACACTCAAAAGCTGCCTGAACATGGTACTGGGAAACCTGTTGTAGGTGCCCCTGCTTGAGCACAGGGTTGGAACAGGTTACCTCCAGGGGTCCCTTCCAACCTCAACTGTTCTGCACCTTGTTTCTTCATGAATTTCCAGTAGGGTTAGAAGGTTGTCTAGTAGAATCTAATTGATATGTGGTCCAGAATTAGTCAATGTAGTCAACAGTGATCTGGAATTAAATACAAAATCACCATTGATCACAGTGGTGGCTCAGACAGAAAAAAGACCATGGACATCTGCAAGCAAGTAACTCTATTATCATAACATGAGATTAAGGGATTTGCTATTTTTGAATTTAGAGTTATTAAAGTTTTATGTTCACATAAAGACCACAGCAACACAGGTTTGGATCAGTTCTGGAAAATAATTTATTTTAGATGAAAATGAATGCTTCCTGAATTTATCTCTTTGCTCTTCCAAGAAGATATGCGAAGGAGGATTTCCTGTGTAGTTTCTGTGCCAAATTCATGCAGGGAATCAAATACATAGTTGAGAATATAGTTAGGCTTAAATGAACTGTTCCAGTGGAGTAACTGCAGATGGTGAGAAAGGCAATCAGAGCTAATTCAGCAGTCTGGCATATTAGCATGTGTTCTGCATATAGCAGAGCTGTACTAACTGAATTGTTTTCAGTTAAATTTGTCTTCATTTCTTAATTTATTTTTTTCCATCTGATTAAATCTTAAGGTGAAATCTTTTTCTCTCTTTCTTTGTAGCATCACTTTTTATTCCATTTTATTCAATTGTCTTTTGGCATGTCTTAACTCTGGCCACAATTCAATCTTCATTACTTTTTAATTACCTTTCAATCTGCCTTTTTTAAAAAAAAAAAAAAAAAAAAAGTGTTGTATTTCTGGTTAGAACAGCCTTTAAAATGAAGCTTTCACTTGAGATTAAAAATGTCTTAAAATTGAACATCAAAAATTTTTGATATTTTTTCAGGGTTCTTAACTGTGCTCATTTATACATTTTTCTAAACACGTATTATTCTCTGGGGAGGTGCTTGCCCTGAGATGAACTAGTGTTGAAAGGTCAGAATGGTAAATGACTCACTTTTTGCATTCTATGCAAATCCATATCTGGGCTTTTTAAATGAGCAGCCAGTCTTTGTGGTGGGGAAAACACTACCATGTAGTTCAAATATTGCAATCAACCTATCAACAAATGCAGAAATATTTTAATGTGCAGATGTAATTTGGAAATCCTGACATGCTTGTTTTTTTATTGTTGGTGGATCAATAATTTCTGGTGCTTCCTCTTGGGGATATTCTTACAAGGCTAATAGCTTCTAGCCACGTCTGACCTTTCCTTGCATGCCCTTTCCACTCCTGTCCTTGCCATTTCTTCAAAGGCTGATAATCAGTTCATCCCCCAGTCCTTTCTTCTTTCTAGACTGAGATACCTATGGCTAAGTCTACTCCGGATGTTTGGTGGGGACCTCCATCCAGGCACACGTGTTCACTAATTTGCAATGCACACCACTAGCCACTCCACTTCCATGCTCAGTTTAGGGTGAAAATATCAAAGTCTTATAAATGCCTTAGAAGACAAGGGCCAAGGAAGGCTCACCCCACTGGGTAAGCTTGTGCCCTCTACTCCACTCTAACTATATGAACAACTTTTTTTCTGAGCTATTCTAACTATAAACATATAAACTATAAACATATCATCTTAAAAGAGCATAATTAGAGTTAACGTATTTGGCTTTGTACTAGAATTTATTCTTGTACTAGAATTTATTTTTGAAAATAAAACCACTCAAGGAGGTACACTTCCCATACAAAACACTAAAACTAAGCTCTGAGAGGCAATTTAAGAAAATGCTCCCTTTGCTGCTCATTTTTAATTGAGGCCTCACAGCTAAGGCTCTCTGTGCCATAATTTGGACACAAGAAGATGGGATTGGAAGAGTCAATATGAACAAGTGCTGGGAACAGACTGGACCAAACAAGGACTGGCAGATGGCTTAGGAATTACCTGTGTAATTCCAGTGGCAGAGAATCAGTGAAATGCTGACACACTCTGTCCCCATTCTCTGTACAATCACTCTTTGTGAGAGGTGCAGAAAAGCCACCTTCAGCAACACTACACCATGAAAGAATTTCTCTATGGAGGAGGAATTTTCGACAGATAAGTCACTTCAAGCAATACTTGAAGGCTGCCAAACAACTTTAAATCAGAGAACGTAGCCCAGTGCCTGTGCTGTTTTATTACAGTGACAGCAAAATATGTGCTCATTAAAGGTACCTTTTCTTTGAAACTATTTACACTTGTTGACATGCAGGAAATGGTCCTAACAGAAAGTATTGCTTTTGGAAAAGTAAGAACAGAAGATCAAATCCAAAATGGGTTTGGAAGTCTGAAAAAAAAGTCTTTCATTCTTTCAGCTCTCATTGCCACCACTAACATTTTCTGGCTATACTGCAGAAATATAACAATGTGCTAATACAATAAACTTTACCCTTTTGTTGTTGTTGTTGTTGTTACTTTTTTTTTAACCTTTTTTAACTTTTTTTTTTTTTTTAATTGAAAAAATATTACTGACAAGACATGGTAAGCAACGTGTCATTTCACCTCATACATACTTAGTATATTGGCATGTTCAGAGTTCTCACATTTCTCTCTACTAACCAGGCTCTGCATCCAAAAAAACAGCAAAACCAGTTATGTCCACAATGTTTGCTTTCCTTTATTAACTGAAAGCTGAAGGACACAGAAATAGTAAGTCCCTTATACAGATCTCACCAGCAATTGATTCTGTGAAATTCACGTTGAAGACATGATTTTCCTGGAAGGAAAATTTAGTTTCTGTAAAAACGTTCAGTGTAGAAATTCTAAGCTCATTGTATGTGACTTGAAATTGGCAATCACTGTTATGTAATTTTAAGAAGAATGTATATAGCACAAGACCGGATTTGTTTAATAAGATCTGAATTCAAAAGTTGAAAAAAAAAAAAAAAAAAAAAACTTTTTCATCCTGTGGTGTGTGTTAGGTACCAAATGAAAATTTGATATAAACAAACAGCAAAGCGATGTTAAGAGGTTAGAATTATGTTATACTCTGATTAAACTAACAATTAAACTAGGAAAAGCAGACACCTGTGGGGAGGACTGTAAATGCTGTCAAATGTGATAAAGTCTCTAAAAGACTTATGCTTTGGTTTAGTTTGAGGCTAGTCATATAAACGTTAATGGACTAAATTCAGCAGGGGAAAAGTCTTTGTGTGGGTAAAGCCTGTGCTGACACTTACCTGCATTTTAATTATACAGTCACCCTTCAGGTCAGCAGATACTCTTTGAACTCCCAAATGCAGGTGAAGGGGCAAAATAATGATGCTGTGAGTGTGGAACAAATGAGATAAGCTTGCTACAAGTTGCAAGAAACTGAGAAAACATCATTGTTCTTATGTTAATATGGAAGATGACTGTGGCTTTTATCTTCCTGACTTTTTCACCAACTTGGTTTATTTATGATTCTTGTAAACTCAATCTGTTTTGTAAATTTCTTTTCCACAGATAGTTTTCATAGGAAAGGAAACACGTTCTGTACTTTAGGCAACGATCTAACTTGACAGTCAGTGAAAGCCATGATTAAAAATGGCATGGTAGTAAAAGTTACTGTTACACATGTGCTACCTGTAGTCCAGATACAGACAGATATCTAGTCTTTTTAAGAAAGTAGACTATTAGATAGCAGAGTAGATTATTAGATGGTAAAATTTTGAATATTTCAGTGAAGTTCATATACAAAAGATGGCACCTGTGACTTATGAAAAAGACACTGATATATATGAAGTCTTAAAAAAGACCAAAAAAAGATATCTAGTCAATAACTGTATTGTTATATCAGTAATAACTGAAGTACCTGTGTTACAGTGCACAAAGGCGTAGACCTTTTAATCGAGATGTACTGATGTGCTTTTAATATGATACTTCTAGATCTAATTCAGGTGAATGCTGAAGATATTTGTATCTAGAGTGAAGCCTGGTGAGATTGGCAATGCCTCTGGTTCATATGATGGACACTTAAGGACTTAATAGAAAAAGTAATTCTCTGATTCAGTTTTTCCTCTCTGGTTGATGATACAGGCTCACAGTAGGGCTGAAAAGGAGTGCTATCTCATAGCTGGAAGAAAAGGAGAATACACTTTGATGATTATTCAGTGTTTGAAAAATTGTCCCTCTTTGGAGTCTTCCGTATAGGAACGGGCCTGCGAATGCTTGTACCATGTAGAAGTGGGGTGCAAAGTATAAACCTTGTGAAGCTGAGGCAGGCACCCACCTTCTTGACATATCGCATAAAAGCTGGGCTCCTAGGTTGCCTTCACAGGCAGTAACATGCTGGCTACAGAGTCTGAGTCAGTTGACAGAAAACACCAAAGACAGAAACATGCCTGAAACACTTGTCTCCACGTGGTCTCGTGTCAAAGATTATGGCTGAAAAAGTCAGAAATCAAGGTTTAGACAGTTAAACTCACCTTTTCTGCCTTGACTTCTGAAAGCAATCAGTGACACTATTCGCTCGGGTAGTGAGAGAGGAGAAATGTGTCGCTCCCCTCAAGGAGAATGAGAGTCCACCATTTTTCATGGGGAGCAAAATGCAAGTCTCTGAGCCAGTAAGCACAGGCACACAGTGTAACTGTACGCAACAGACCTCCTCCTCTTCCTAGAGGTATATGTCCAAAGGACAGGATTTGTCCCATCAATGAGATTGATGCATGTCACCCTCCTTTGGAGGGATTCCGATTCACTATGAAAAGAGCCATGACTGGCAGTTTAGAACAGTAACCCAGTAACAAGTGACATTCAGAAAGCCACTGGTGGTTAGTACATGGTAGCAAGGATTTCATTTAAAACAGAGGGTAGCAATGAATTCCACTGGGTAATACCGAAATGAAATTTAGCATGCCAAGAAGATCCGACTGGTTTGTGAGCCACCAAGTGGCCATCTTGATGGCTTACAGGATGTACAAAGGAGGCCTCTTTCTGTTGGGGGTTCACAGGTTTAGCAGGGCAGAATGGAGTTGCTCAGGTTTGCTCAGAAATAAAATTAAGATGGGTTGGTCCAAATCAAGTCCTATCAGGCTAAAGTGGTGGTCATGAATGAGAATGAATGCTCTTATTTCATCGTATAATCATTGCTGTAAGAAACACTGAAGTAAAAATTTCTGTAGAACTAGTTAACTATACTTCGTTTCCTTCCTACCTTTCTTCAGTCATCAAGAACAAAAAAACCTCCTAACCACTATGACTAATGTGCATTGCTTAGTTTCAGCTTTGAAAAAAAAAGAGAAATGCCACAAAAGCTTCTTTTGTAAACTAGATCTTTTTATGAATAGCTATAGTTCAAGGGTTTTGTTGGGTCTGTGCTGTTAGAAATTAAACCACATAAAAGTGCAATTTGTCCTTAAATACAGAGAAAGAAGAGACAAAATATAGATAAAAAAGACAAAGAAATACACACACTGTTCTCTGAAAGTAAAGTGCCACATTTTTACTAGATAAAAAAAAATATAATTCTGTTCCTTTCAGAAACTGTTTAACGTATGTCTACATGTTTCACACATTTTAAACAGCTAAATAAGTTTGCATGTTCTAAAATCTCAGCTTTGAGAATTGCTTTAGTAGTGGACTTAACTAGAGCATGGGCTGCATGAGGCATACAGAAGCCACAAAGGAAACACAAGCAAACTCTGATGTCACTCTAATGCACTTTTTTTTTTTTTTTCCAGAGGTGTGTTAACAATTTTTACACTGAAGAGAATTGTCCTTACTGGATCTATCTACAGCATTAGTTACTTATTAACTAAGGACGTGACTCTGTCATTCACCCACTCTTTTTCCTAGCTTATCATTACACGTGTGTCAATAAGAACAGTTATTTTTGCTAATAATTTAATTTATCATAAATGAACACATTTCCCATGATGGTTGCTTACTTAGCTGAATGTAGCAGTACTTCCACCTTGCAGTTCAGTGAAAGCAAAACTCAATGGAGGGCAGGCTTGGGAGTGTGAATTCTAGTAAACATTTTGCCTTAGGGATGTTGTGTTATCTTTTCTTTCTCTTTTTCCTCTTCAGGGAATTTTCGTCCTAGGATTGCCGTATGCTATTCTCCACAGTGGATACAGTGGCCTGTTTCTTATTGTCTTGGCTGCAGCGTTATGCTGTTATACAGGCAAAATTCTAATCACTTGCCTGTATGAAGAAAATGAAGACGGGCAGCTCATAAGAGTGAGGGACACATATGAAGACATTGCAAATGCGTGCTGTAGAAAGCTATCTCCAAACTTAGGTGGTATAGTTGTCAATGTGACCCAAGTTATGGAACTGATCATGACATGTATTTTGTATCTGGTTGTTAGTGGGAACTTGCTGTTACACAGTTTTCCATATGTACCAATGACTGAGAAAACTTGGTCTGTAATTGCATTTATTACATTGCTGCCTTGTGTATTTATCAAGACTCTCAAAATTGTTTCCAAACTCAGCCAGCTTTGCTCTTTGGTTCATTTCATTATTCTCTTTGTAGTAATGACTTACTGTCTCACACAAATACATCAGTGGTCCTGGGCAAAATTCAAACTCTCAATTGAGTTTGAGGACTTCTTGATTTCTATAGGGGTGATCATTTTCAGTTACACTTCACAAATATTTCTTCCCACACTTGAAGGTAACATGAAAAAACCAGGGGAATTTAGGTGCATGCTGAATTGGACTCATTTTTTTGCTTGTGTCTTGAAAACAACCTTTGCCCTGACTGCATTCTTAACCTGGGGTGAGGAGACAAAGGAAGTTATTACTGACAACCTGCCATCATTTCTTCAAACCCTAGTGAATTTGTGTCTTTTAACCAAGGCTCTTCTTTCTTACCCTTTGCCCTTTTTTGCAGCCACAGAAATTGTGTATGCTTGTATTTCTAGAGGCAACTATTCCAATTACAGTTCTCCACTGTTTGCTCTGGGTCTAAGAGGCTCATTTCTCCTGTTAACTCTGCTGATGTCCATGTTCATACCACATTTTGCCCTGCTGATGGGTTTAACAGGCAGTATAACAGGTGCTGCTATGACTTTTCTTCTTCCTTCTCTCTTCCACTTAAAACTTAAATGGAAAAAACTATCCTTCTCTGAGAAATGCGCAGATATCTCTGTTTTTATTTTGGGTTTCCTTTGCAGCCTTGCAGGCATAGTTTGCTCAATAAGAGGGCTACTTAAAGTATTTGGAGAAGGGTGAAAAGATTTTCAGAAGGCCAAATAAGGCCCTAATCTTACAAACACTTTTACCCTGTTAGTCAGTATATAACAGATTTTATCAATAAGTAAAATTAAGCATATGCTTAAATGTTTGTAGGATCAAGGCTTTAATTTGTAAAAGTAGGTGGTTCTAACCAAACTGAAAAATAATCTTTATAGCCCAAATGTACAAAATGACCCACATTTAAAATGTTGGGAGGAAGGAAGTTGTTTGAGATGGTTCAGCATCAAAATAATATTAAAATAATACTATGTATTTTTGTTAATACAAGACATGTACATCCTAAAAAGGTTACTGCAAGGGATACCAACCTCACCAGAATGTCTCACAGGGTTAGATACTGCTCATTCTCAAAACTATGAAATCTAGCTTAAAGGATATGATAGAGTTTGAGAGAACTGTCATTGCAAATTGATGAAATGTAATTTCACAGCATTGGCAGAATGTAATCCAACATGTGAACAGAACAAATCAGTGAATTCCATATTTGATGTAAGACAAGCTCTACTACTTGTTTTTCAAGCGAGTAGGTAAAAAGAGAACTCAGTTTATAACAGTTTTGAAAGCCTGTTTTTATCATGAGTTCAGATGGGAATTGTCAAAGTAAAAGGGACATTCTAACAACTCACAGTCATGGAAAAGGGAATTTGTTCTAAAAGAAGCTGTAGCTGATGACTGCAGCTTTTCTACAAGTATAATTCCTAAGATTCATGCCCCCGCAATGCAGTTATTCTATTGGTTGGGTTACAACAAGTCTCATTGGTAGCCAGAATAAGTTAATATGCAGTTCACTTTCCCTCTTAGGCAGGAAATTTCTTTGATCTTTTTATTTTATCTGATGATACTAAAAGCTCGATGAAGTAAATCAAGTTCAATAAACAGACACTCAGTTAACTTTCTATACAACTTACTGGATCTTTAGTTTTAAAAGATATCTTCTTAATAAAAAGATAAGCATCACAATGTATTTCACTTTTGGGATAAAACATTATGACAAGAAGCAATCTAATCAGAGTACTTTAATGAATACATATCATCTTATTGTACTAAACTTATGTTATGTTAGGTAATTAAAGTAATGGTTTGAAAAAGAAAGTCTGCTTTTTCTTTACGAACAATTTCACACAACCTTTTTACTCTGTTATATAAAAAACCTTTGCAAGTCAATATAAGACTGGATCACAGAGTAAAAAGCCCACTAGTAACTGCTTAACTAAACTATTTTTCTATGTAGCATCTTAGCATGAATGTTTCTGTCCTGCATGAGCAACAGTGACCTCTCAAGGCTTATGTGCTGAATGATAAATAACATGCAATTAAATTTAAGAGTCCTAATAAGCTTTGTATGTCACCCTGGTCCTTTCTTTGTCTCTTAATGTACACTTGTCATGCGTGGAATAGTGATGAAATCATTATTAGAATTAACGTATTATATAATTACAAATATATTAAGAGAACTGATGAATTAACTAGTTTTTTAGAACTTGCATTATTTCTTTGTTACAATGGGTCAAATTCTGCACTTATCTTAAATCCACAACAGTTTAATTCATTGATACTGAGATTTGTACTGGAATGAATAGAAAGTATACATTTTTTAAGAAGTCTTTTTATTTTTGTGTAGAATGACAAAGACTCAGTGAAGTAGCTGAAAGCCTGTTATTACCCCTATGACACGGTCAGAATGATATTATTACTTGGATGATGTCAATGAAAGGATGTCATTACTTATTGTGTGGAGAAGTTTCACAGATAAACAAATATACAGGAATAGTCTTTGTTGAAGTTATTCTAGGTAAATCTCTGAGGACAAAGAGTGATAGTCCAAAGAGCTCTATAAGAATTCTTTCAGCTAGTTTACTTAACAACTCTCCACAAATTATTAACTTTTTTTTTTTTTTTTTTTTTTTTTTCCCCTCTCATCTCCTATTCTTATTTAATGTCTTTTTTACTCTGACTCTTTAGAAATTCTTGAAATTGCTACCCAGGAAGGCTTGGAAATGGGATAAGTAGCTTTTTATATGGCAATTTTAGGAATTCCGTGGCTTATCAATGTGATTTAAAGCTGTCTTTAGTTGGATTTTTTTCTCTTTGCCTTTTCAGGAAGCCAATGCCTGTTCCTTTTAAGCCAAAGATGGTCATTTCCCCCACAAACATGTGTCACTTATGTACATTTTTTCCTACCAAGGGAGATGATTCGTGTAAGATGAGTACTTATTGCCCTTATTTAATCATTTAATCACTTAACATTAAGGAACTGCAGGGACTATTATTAATCTATTATTTGACCACTCCTGAATTATTCATTGTAATATTTTATGGTGCTTTATCAAGTAAATATAACTGTAAATACACAAAATTGAAAGGAATGTCATCCAAGTGGAAGGCCTTGAGAAGTCACTTAGCAGATACCACTAGAATAAGAGAGGAAGTGTAGTTCAAGATTCCTTTTTTGTGACCAGCACTCAGCAATTTTGAAGTGTGCCATTGTTGTAGGACACAAAAGCTGTATGAGCTTCCCATTAAAACCGTGGCCAGGCATCTTCAGGAGAAACGGTCTTCAGGGGTCAACAAGATTAAATGAACCTTCAAACTCAGAAAGGCAAAGATACACATACAGCTGAAGCCTGAATATACTCAGCACATGTTAAAGACAAAAGTAAATACACATCATATAAGGCTGACTCATTGAAAATTCATTTCCTAAAACACACAAATGTGTAATTTTATTTATAAACTTATTTCTGAATTCTTTCCAAAGGCAAAATTCTATTAAAATGTACATAAAATATTTCAAGGAATCATAGAATCACAGAATATTTGGGGTTGGAAGGGACTTAAAGACCATTCAGTTCCAACCCCTCTACTATGGGTAGGGGCACCTCCACTAGAACAAGGTTTCCCAAAGCCCCATCCAGCCTGGCCTTGAACACCTCCCGGGATGGGGCATCCACAGATTCTCAGGGCAACCTGTGCCAGTGCCTCACCATTCTTATACTAAACAATTTCTTCCTTATATCTCATCTAAATCCACCCTCTTTTAGTTTAAAGCCATTACACCTTGTCCTATCATTACACTCCCTGACAAAGAGTCCCTCCCCAGCTTTAGCTTAAATTTGCAACTGTCCATAGTAGACATTAAGTTCCATCTATATAAATGTCTAGAGAATCTAGGAAAGACGGAATTACTAGGAATTACAAACCAGAAGGCAATGCATTTATCTGTATAATGACTATTGGGTGTTTTTGTCACTAAATTTATACTACCAATCATTAGAACCACTGAAGCTAGAAAAGTAAAAGACTGACTAAACATTATTAATCTATTATTTGGTCTCTCCTGGATTATTCATTGTAATATTTTATTGTGTTTTACCAACGTTAATTCCAAAAGGGAAAAAAAAAATAAAGCAGTAGTAAACGTGAGAAAAACATGCTAAGGAACAAATTATATACTGAAATAAAGCATTTACAAACAGTCTTGCCTCATTTATTGTGCCAGCAAAAGTATGAGTAAAGGATCGTGTTTTCATTCAGCAAGAATATCACAAGCGTTGTTCAAAACGCTTCTCCCATTTTATAGGGATTGCAGTGACAACACCACCAGACTCCAGATTTGTAGTTCTGGAAGTAGTTATGCAGATTCAAGTCAATCAGATAACTCTAAAATTAAATTGTAGGATCAACTAACATATCTCCTGCAGGTAAGCTGAAGAGCTTCAAGTGTTTATTTAAGAAAACTTGCAAAAGTTTAAATCTAAAGTTAGGGTGAAAACCTGTCTCCAACTGGCTCAGTGGAACTATAATCACTGTCTTCAGTGGACCAAGTCTCTAATGTTTATAGTCCATTACCAATGTTTAATTCACTTTTACACCAAAGCTTGACTTTCACTTTACTTTATAACTGGAGGTTATTTTCCACATTGTCACATCTTTTATCTTTTTCCAGTAGTGAGATAAATGTTTTCGCTCTTGATGCTACTGATATATTAGAGATACATCAAAAAAGCCATTGAAAGAAATTCTTGAGGCTAACACTACTTCATTAACTCTTCATCTTTGATTATTCACTTCATTTTTATTGTAAAGTGAATTCTGAACTGTGTGTAAGAAATACACTATTTCTTACATTAACTGGCTACTCTAAAAATACGGTTGTACAAAAATGAAACAAATCTGGTATCCTGCCTATTTCATTATATCAAGTTTCAATTTTCAGTGTTTCTTTTCAGAACTACAAATTTTTAAAAACTGATAGCTGATTTCTACAGCTAAACATTTGTTCAGTTCTTCTGCATTATTAGTAATAACCTGGAAGATATATTGGTCTTAGAAAATGTTTATCTTCCAGAATTGAGTAGGAAAGGAGATGTATCTCGAAAACTATTTTACTAGTATGTTCAGATTTACTTGTCCCTAGTGTTCACATGGGAAATAAATTGTTGGAAAAATTATTGTGTTGTCTAGTAGTTGGTAATGAATTTGAGAATACACAGCTTAGAAAGCACTTAAGCATTTTCATCCACTGCTTAAATATTTGTCAAGCTGTTGCCACTTTGCAGTTAACTATTTTTTATCCTTATGTGGTGCCATTGTTTTTCTTTACACTATAACCTCTCAAACTTCTAATACATTCGTATTCACACAAATATATTTCCTGCCTCTTTGAAGGAGGGAAATACCAAAATCTCCATTTTACAGTTGCAAGACCAATACTCAGAATGTGGAAGGACACAAAATGGAGCGCCAACAGAATTTAGGAAGCCAGCACTCTTAATACTCTTCGCTATACCACATCATTGTGATCCTCACAGTCATCACTTTTTTTTTTTTTTTTTTTTTTTTTAAGATAGAAATATAAAGAGGTTAGAGGAAATGAAACAGATATGTAATTATAGGGAAGAAGCAAGTTATGAGAAAGGATGAAGGCACATAGGAGAGAAATTAAAAATTGAGCAAATGCAACAAAAAGGCAAAAGGGCAGCGGAAGGGGAAAGGGACTTGGGGTACTGGAACAGGAAAACAGGGAACTAGCAAAAAGTGAGGAGAGAAAATTTAAGAAATTATGAGCAAGCAACAAGGGAAAGAAAAATCATAAATAAGAAAAAACTCTGAAGGAGAAAAGAGGAAGGAAAAGGAGGGAAAACTGTCTGATGTAAGAATAACATTGCCTGTAAACATTCCAATAATTTCACACAAGCAGTAGTTCAAGCTTCTCTGGCTGATGCAAGTTGATATATTCTGTGTGAACAATTTTCATTCTTTTACTTCCTGATATCTCTGTTGAATTCAAAACATTTAAAATAAAAATATTTTATCTGGAACTATTGCTGTGATATTTAATGTTTTCCGTTTTCTAAATGAATTAGAAAAATGCTGAATAAATAGTATTATAAGCAAATTCTATTTCTCTGCATCCTTATTTATTCCACTTCCTGGCCTCTCCTATAGTATTGAGGCAGAGTTACACACTAGCCATAAAATGTTGCTGCCTTGTAGCCTCAAGGACAAAGCAAAAAGATCTTAAATTGGGAAAAATCCTCTTCCAAAGAACACCACAGAGGGTCTTTTGCACTTTAGGCCAGAACCAAAGCTAGTATCTATGCAGTATTTCCAGTTTGGGAATGGTTTACATCTGCTTAGGTACCTGCTAGCAAACTCCAGCCAGGCTGGAGCTGGGAAAAAGTGACACTGTGCTTTACTTCTGTTGCTCCTCAGGTGCCACAAGATGTAAGTACCCCTGTGAGCTTCTTCAAATGGTAATGGGCACCTAATTAGCCTATCTGTTCCCTCAGAATCTTGCTCCAGAGGACTGGAGCAAGAGCCGGTTCCCTCCAGAGAGTATGTAATACATGATCAGGAGATCAGGCAACCATTGGATGTAACTTGAGTACTAATCCAAATTTTGCATGGATGCCTAAGGGAAAAAGATTTGCTCTAAGATCAAGAGAAGTCATAGAGTACACTTCTGGAGCTAGCACTGAAGCACTAATGATGGCACACAGAATAACAAGATAAAAAGAATTTATTAATAGCTAATCAAATAAATTAATGGGATGGGAAGGAGTAAGGGACAAGGATCATGAGGAACAATTTAGAAGTGACTAGAGAAAGAAAAAGCAAATGAAGATAAAAGGAACACAAAGAGTGCTGTAGAAGAGCGAGTGAAAAGTGTAAGGACAACCCTAATTTCTCTTTGTGCAAAACTGAACAGAATTTAAATAATAGATCAAATGTAAGTATTTTATTAAGCTTATCTTTTATATTTGTCTTCTGACTTCAGTGATAGATTCAAAAGGGACTGACTTTAACAGTTAAAATTTGTGTCATGGATTACTGTTTAAAACGCTATTTATACTTCCTACACAAGGAGACAGATGCCCATAGTTAAATATGAACATAAAATTGTTCCTACTCAAATTGGAAAGCAAAGCAAAACAAAACAAAACAAACAAACAAACAAAAAGGACAAGAGAATAATAAGTGATGAATGCGAAGTGTAGTCTACCTTAAGACAGGAACCCAGAGACCACAAGGCTAGGGGCAATGTCAACAGGTTACCAAATTATTAGTACTTTAGCAATGCTCATTTGTTATAATAATGTAATAAGCAAAGATAAGGTGAAGGCAGAAGGATTAAAGGAGAGCACTCAACACACATAAGCCATGCTACATCTACCAAATTCCCAGCGCAGCTGCTTCAGGGATACTAAGCCTTATGCAGACAGCTGCATCCCCTTGTTGCCATCTGTGGCTTGCATCTCTGGTGCTACCACTCACGATGATCTGCACAGTTGCAAAGGCATAACCCCCTATCAACAGAACATATCTGCTCCCACACCTGCTTGCAGGGGGCATGGCTAGCACCCAGTCCACAAGATACAAGAGTTTTCCTGAGATTTAATCAGCTGGTAACTAATCCAAGGAGTAATGGCTACAGAGTGGAATGTCTTGCCAGCTGAGGCATCAAATGGGAACACAGAGCAGGCATTAAGTTATCAGTTTTATTAGACAACACTAATCTCATCCATTCAGACTTGCTAATTACACTTCAGGAGAAAGTTTTATTAAGTGTGGTATGTTGGGAACCTGAACTGGGTCAAATTTTGAAGGTAGGTCAATCTTTTTTGTGTGTGTTCCTAGAACACCTTGAGCACTGATTTCCAAAAGCCGTCTTATTAGAGCACAGGAACTCAGATGAACATACACACTTACGCAGAACAGAAACAGAAGATTTATAAGAAAATTTCTCCTCTGGCCCAGATGTCATAATAGGAGCAACCCCTTCCTTCAGTCTTATCCTCAGTTCTGCAAATCAGAGACTTTCTGGTTTGCAACAAATTCTACTATCTCCACTTGCTCCCTAGAAGAAGACTGCTTTCCATCACAGTTAAGTCCCAGTCTGCTCCCTCGTTTTCTTGGATGTCCCCTCATTCTCCACTTTGTACTGTTGAGTACAAAGTACAAAGCAGTTGAGCCTCTCTCTCTCACTTGCACATCACAAGCAACTCACCCCTTTGTATTTTCAACAGCTTTCAGGAAAGAAACAAATTTACCAAGACTCCACAAGCTGCTCTTAACCTAATGCAGCAGCCAGTGCAAGGGAAACATAAGTGGGCAGCATCCTAGTTCAGTGGTGCTACTGCAGTGTGTTGCTTTTACATGATAAACTGCAAACAAGCAAATAAACTCACAGATTGGCTACCGCAGATGGTCAGCTGAATAAAAAATAGCAGAAAAGTGAATGTTCCCACCATTTTTCTAACCATATTAATCACATGCCTTGCTGTTGTGGGCTCAACCCTCATCTTTTAGGAACAGAAGTCATGCAAATCAAAACAAATTACTACCAAATAAAATATAGCTGCTTGAGTTATTACAGGTAAACCCAACCTGATCTTGATAGTTTATATTTCACACTTATGTCTCACATGTTTCAAGCAGATGAAACCATGAAACCTCTAAAATACCAATCAAAATCATTTAAACATCATACTTTCTTCTTCTCACAAAAAAAAAAAAAAAAAAAAAAATCAACATCATAAATGTCTAATTATCCATCTTCCCATAACATGTCCAAAGAGAGAGCTCTAGTCCAGTGTCTCGTGCATCACTGGAGTCAAGAGTACAACAGTACTATTTTCAGAGTCCTGAAGTACCACCACGCAAGACAACAGACAATCTGCAGGAGTTTTGAGAGTTGTTGAGGTCACAGACCTCAGCGAGTGAAGGACTTGGATCAGAATTCCTGAAGAATTTCTGTAGAATGCCTGCCCTCTTAGGATGGACATTATGATTGGCTCTGAAGGACACTTCTATGCTTACTGCAGAGCATCATCCCAATATTTTGTTAATTCAGGCCCATATTGCAGATCCAAACCATCTTACATGATTCAAGGCTACTAAGAATTACTTGCAGGCCTATCTTGTTTGCCCACCGAGAAACACAAAAGACTGACCTTGATTTTCAATAGCACTTCATCTATTTTATCTCCACAAGTTGGAAATACGGTGATTTGACAAGACCATTGGCTGACACAAATGGAACATCTTCCCAAACTCTTCTGTCAATGAAGCATTACAGCTTAAGGTCTGATTAGGATTCTTTTAGGGTGATTGGACTGGTAAGCTTCTGAAATAGTGCTAAGCCAGTACAATTGGAAGAGGCTTTAAGGAGATGAAGTCTGTTAATAACATATGGTTAAAAGTTTGCTTTGAACACCCATAAGTCTTTCTGCCTTCATTTTTCAGGTCTGCAGATTTCTTCTTGGCTGAATCTGGGGATGTTTCTCTGACACTTCCTTCCTAGGGTAGAATAAGGAAAGCAAAGCCAAGGGATACTGATTTTTTTAATGGCAGAAATAGTGTCTTGGAGAGGTGAACTTAGCTTGGGACTACTGCGTTTTACTGCTTGATGTTACTAAAACTACTGATAAAAAGATTGCTTCATTTCAATGATTAATTTCTGGTACATGATATATAATATATTACGTATAAGAAACATAATTTCATTCACCATTGAACTGAAACAGTATATAATATCATATATAAAAAATATATAAAATAAAGTACACAATGGAATTGGATGAGACAAGATAGGTAAGAAAAAACAATTTTGTATCTTTCTGATAATATATACAATTGATAATTCAGGCACAGACAATTGTAAGACAAAAAATATTACTAATATTGAACACATTAAAAATATGACTGAATCACAATATGATCAGTATCTTGCTGTTATGCAAGAATGGATACGTACAGTATCATCTATTCAGAAATTATAGACCTAAATCACATTTATTTTGCAGAAGATCAGCCCCCCCTCCACAATTTCAATAACAGGAGCAGGGAACTCTGTAGGAAGGTACAACAAATCTGTAAACCAAAGTAGAGGCCTTTGAGGTCTTTGAATATAGAAATTTCTTGCTTCCAGAGTGTAAATCATACTCTTTGAAAACCTTACCTTTATGGACAAATATTATTTCAGTTAATATATTTCAGAAGCCTATAATATATTCCAGTTTAAAGCTCTTGTAAAAAGCAGGTGGCAAGATTATCCAGAGTTGTTATATGATATGCCTACTGTGTGAAAGGCAAAACAGAGAGCAATCTGCTGGTTTAATTACAAGCTCAGAGCAAATGCAATATCTGCAGCTTTAATAAACATTGACCCTTTAACTGAATGTGCCCTACAAACACATTAATGCCCATCTGGGAAATAATCCAATGAAATAATCCAATCATACCAACAAGGAATGACTGTTAGATTGGCAAGTGAGGTCTCATATACTTTAGGCTGTAGCAGGCTGTTCCCTATTAGCTCATTGCTATAACTGTGCACATTTCATAGAATTTTCCATCTTTTAAAAGCAACTTAAAAAGCCAGTTGTGATGAAATGAATCAAACATCACCATGGAATTAAACACTCTGGGGTTAGATCTAGAAATACTTTTCTTGTTATACAGCTAGCAGGAAAAAAAGAAAAAAGAAAAGAAAAAAAAAAGTAAACTGAATTTCTCTTTGCTATCTTTCTTCACCCCTTGTTTCACAGAGCTATTTTTCCATTAAAAAAAAAAAAAAAAAGAAAGATATTGTGGTTGTTTGCCTTTTGCCTTACTGAAGAAAGCCTGTTCAACAGGAGCTACAGCTGGAGAGAAAAAAAAAATCATTTGAGGAGACTCCTCAGAAATTTGACTGAATTCAGAATATTTCCCAACCCAACTGGATGGAAGAACCCGGCCCAGTATCAGAGGAGTATCCTACCCAGTATCCTACCTGCTTAACACATATGAGATGTAAAACACATGGATTTCAGCAAATAAATGAAATTTTTCTCCTCATTACTACGCTGGTGTGTAGTAATACTGGCTATAGTTAAACTTCAAGGAAAGATTCAAAACTTTACAATTTTGACATTACGATGGGTTACAAAGTGGTTAACAGTGTCTAGTGGCTAAGTGAAGTCAAATCTCCCTGAATAAGTGAGGTCCAGCCAATTGATTATTGTATTAATTTAGAGCCGCTGCATCTGGGTAGCTATCAGGAATTATTGCAGTGCAAAGGACACGCATTGCTGACATTATACTTCTGCTGGCATAAATATAAAGCTAGAAAAAAGAAAGAATGAAAGAACCAACAAAAGAATAACAGGTTCAGAAGGAAGGAAGGAAGGAAGGAAGGAAGGAAGGAAGGAAGGAAGGAAGGAAGGAAGGAAGGAAGGAAGGAAGGAAGGAAGGAAGGAAGGAAGGAAGGAAGGAAGGAAGGAAGGAAAGGAGGGAGGGAGGAAAGGAGGGAGGGAGGAAAGGAGGGAGGGAGGGAGGGAGGGAGGGAGGAAAGTAGAGCTAAGTGACTTGCTGACTTGCCTAAGGTTGGAGACAGAAATGTCGTTCTATTTCCTACACCAAAATTCTACTCATTCTTCCTATAATGGAGTACAGTTTAAATTGCATGAATAGGTCCCTACCTACCAGTCCATGCAATTTTATTTTATAGTTATTGTCTCCATGGAGAAAAAATGAGGTCAGACTCCAGTCATTTGATCCACAGGAATTGTGGGCTGCTAGCAAAATTGCCAGTCAATGCAGGGGTGGTTTTTTTTGTTTGAATGTTGTTTCTGGAAACCAAAAAGGGTGGAATTAATTCCTGTAAGGTCTTGAGCAACAAGCAGAAGGTAATAGTTTACATCCATTTTTACCTTTACAAAGCAAGGGCTGTCATAAAAGTCAAATGCTCATCAGCAGTTAAAGCTCAAACTGTCAAGGAATGTTCTTTTTTTCCTACCACCATCATCAGGAACTGTGTGGAAAATGGCCACATGAGGACCTCTTTCTAAATAAAAAAAATAACAAACAATAAAAACAAAACAAAAACAAAACAAACAAACAAACAAAAAAAACACTAATTTGCAATCAATACAAAACAATAATTTACTATTTCAGACCAACACTGTTTATTCTTTTATTTTTATTTTTATTTTTATTTTTATTTTTATTTGCATTTGCATTTGCATTTGCATTTGCATTTATTCAAGATCTGATGAAGCATCTTGCATTCTTGAGAGGCCCAGTCTTGACAGTAGCCATGCCATTCCCTGCATACCTTAGAGAAACAGAACATAGGTAGTGACTTAAACTCTGTCCACACACCAACCGCAAAAGGAACTTCAGAAATTAACTTAGATACCCCTTGTAACATATAGGGTATCCCTATATGAAAATGAGGGACTATAGCAATAGCTTACTGCATAAGATCAAAACTCCATCCAGAAATGTAACATCTCTTTCACAGTGACAAATAGGAGGTGTGTTGGTAATGGTTTAAAAAACAAACCAGAATATGCCATTACTTCCCCACAATACTTTTTCAATCTCCAGCAAGTAGTGGTTCATCAAAGTCCTGAATGAGAAGTATTATATTTATGCTTATAATATCTAGTGGATTTTTCCTCTCTTAATTTGTCCAGAAGCTTTTGAACACTTCTAATATCAAAATATCTTGTGGGAAAGTTCTACAGTATAACTAATTTTGTTTATTTTCAACCTACCTCTCAAAATTATCATTTGATCTCTGACTAGCTTTTGTAGGTGAACAAGATATGGACTGTTCACCTTCTCCAAGACATGATAACTATACAAAATTAAGTTGTATTTCCCTAGCTGAAGAGTCCTAAACAATTTAGTTGGTACTCTTACAGACTTTATTTCATTGCTTTGATGACTGCTATTTTCTCTGAACCTTTTCCAATTCTGCCCTGTCCCTTCTGAGGATGAGAGGTGAGGGTGAGGGGATGGGGGAGGACCAGAAATGCAACAGTTTTAAAGAAGGGTCATAGCTTAACACACTGTTGTGTTTTCAAGTCCTGCAGTAACAATTTCCTGATCTTTTATTGGTAGCATTGTTCTTGCTGTGTTGGTCTAAAGACATATCAATACAAGTAGCTTGGAAATAAAGGTAATATGCTTATCAGAACAACTGAAAAAAATAGAATAATGTTTGGTGTGTGTTTTAAGAAGGGGCTCATATGCCAAATAAGTGTAATACCCCAAAATTCTATCATATTTTGTACTTGCCTCCTTGACTGTTACTGAACATAAAACTGTCTTTTTCATAGAGTTATGTGTTAAATTTCCAATACTTTTTTTTTTTTTTTTTTTTTTTTTTTAATGAGTGGTAGTATTTAGTAAAGAGTTTCTCACACTGCATGTAAAGTTAGGATTATTTTTTCCACATTGTGTCATACTTCTCAGATCACTGGTCTGTAATACCAGAATTCCTAAATGAGATGCTTTTTAAGTTACTGTCACAATCATCACCTTCCACATCTTCCACAGTACAGAGGCAGTTTTCAGAAAGAGACTGTATACCACAGATAGTAATTCAGCTATTTCATCCTCAATTTCCTTTAGATCTCCTGGGTAAATACCATATGGTCCTGGTAGTTTGCTACTGTTCATTTTGTAAATTTGTTCTATAACCTCCTCCACAGACATTTCAGTTTAAAACAGATCTCCTGATTTGTCCTTGTATAGAAGACTTCTGGAGTATGAATTTCCGAAGACTTCCAGCTTGAAGAAACATGCAAAAATACCATTATTTTTTGTTTGTTTGTTTTGTTTTGTTTTTCCTGCTGTGTCTCATCCTCTCATTTACATGTCAATTGGCCTTAATGACTCCAAGGGAGACTCCCCCACAGCTTTGCTGCTATTTTTTATGGGTTTAGCAAGTATTCCTTAAAACATTTGTTGATGGTCTGTGATTTGTGTTATTATGCTTAATTTGCCACTTTCACATTTTCTTCTTTTCTGTTTGCTTGGACATGGCTTGAGTTTTTTTGAAATAAACTTTCTTATCTACTAAGCAGATGTTGTGAGTGTGGTACTGCCTTGGAAAAATGATTTAAGAGGAGAAAGAACTCTAGCTGTGCTCCTCATTCTGATATCCATATTGCTGCTAAAAAAGAAAAGTGATACTTATTGAGAACTGTGTATCTCAGACAGAAGATCTCTCAAAGACATCCTTGATCTGTCCAGGTATTTCAGTTACATCATTTCAATTACATGTTAGGTGTTCAAATATGTACAATTTCAATGCAGCTCTAGTAAAGGAAGGAGGGAGGGAGGGAGGGAGGGAGGGAAAGAAGGAAGGAAGGAAGGAAGGAAGGAAGGAAGGAAGGAAGGAAGGAAGGAAGGAAGGAAGGAAGGAAGGAAGGAAGGAAGGAAGGGAGGGAGGGAGGGAGGGAGGGAGGGAGGGAGGGAGGGAGAAAGAATTTATTCTAGAGTTAGGAAAATCAAGTCAAAATATTATTTGTCAAAATTTTCTTTATAATTCAGTGCTAGTGTGGTGCTTCAGCCCCAAAGCAAGGCTATTACTCATAAATCATCTCTCCAGATTAATAAGAAAGTGGTGACCAAGAGCTTGAAATGATGAGAAAATACCTCCTCCTTTCTGTCACTGAACAGTAGGGCTAGTTCCTATAAAAAAAAAAAATAAAAAAAATTAAAAAAGTGGAGATGTGCTTCTTACCTTTGATGGTAATGAACAGATGAAAATATGGTGAAAGGGAGAGCTTTTTTTACATTTACTTTCTAACCACAGCTTATTTCAGCAGTGCTTTCATTGTCATATTCTCAGAATATTAATGTATCTTTACCTCAGGACTAAGGAACTTTTATATGTGTATATATGTACAAAGTAATTGTTAACAAGTATGGAATTGCTAAAGTGAAGAGCTATTGCTTGTGGAACACCCTATTAGAATTTACTTTAAGAAACCTTTTGAGGAGAAAGAGTGTTTTCAGAGAACTACAGAATGGTTGAGGTGAGAAGGAACCTCTGGAGGTCATCTGGTCCTACCGCACTACCCAAGCAGGGACACCTTGTCCAGGACTGTCTTATTTATTTCCAGTGTTTGTTGCTTCATTTTCCCAAGCTGATTTTTTCCTTTTTTTTTTTTTTTTTTTTTTTTTTTGTCTGTTTCCTTTCTATCTTGTTTTTCAGTCACCTAATACTAAGAGCCTGACCTTTATTATAAGCAACCACACTTTGATTTGTACACTGTGTTGAAGTGTAGACAAATGAGCAACTATTGTAAGCAAAAATGTAGACCACTAATCTAAATAAAGTAGATTACACTGGTGATAAAATGCTAACAGCCATTCAAGTCATGCTTTCCCCTTAAAATCATTACAAAGCATAATTTCCATTTAATTACTTATACAGTCAGTTTGTCCTAGATTCCTAATTGTTTTTGGCAATAAAATATGATGAATGTGTTTCCTTTTATATGTCTAGCTGGTTTAATTTCCACTTAACAGCTTTTCTAGTGTTGTAACATAAAAAGGATATGTTAATCATTCATGATATTTCTTCAGGAGATTTTTCAGCATTTTCTAGGATTGCTTTCTGTCCAAATCAAGTTTGTAAAATGACATGTTTAGGGGAAAAATGGACAAAACTTTTTATGAATCACTGTTAAAAATTCTATTATCTTTTCAAACTGTTTCATTTTGTCTCTCTTTTGTTCAGTACTTTTTCTTTATTTTCTTCACCACTTATGTACAATTTCAATTCATCTCTAGTGAAAAAAAAAAGTGTTTTTTTTTTTTTTTTTCCTTCCTTATCCTAGAGTTAGGAAAATCAAGTCAAAATTTTCTTTGTCAAACTTTTTGGTGTAGATCAGTGCTAGCATGGTGACTGATCTATTCACTGTTTTTCTTTTTGTCATTTTTTTAACTCACATTTAGCTTTATTGTTCTGTTGATGATTTCCTATTCCCTGAATTCTTCCTGGTTGTAATTTGGTATACATTGTTTCATTTCTTTACTTTCTTATTTTTTTCTGTTGGCTGGAAAGCATGAGACCAATTTTTTAGGTTCACCTATGTCACATAGTGACTCTAAATTTAAAAAAATGTAAGTGTGACTTCTGATGCACTTATGCATCAGAAGAATGTATGATATAAACAATTTTTTTTCTGAGCTGATCTAGAGAGTTAATGTATATGCTGTGATCTACACATAAATAAAAATCTATAGCTAGCAATGGAAATAAAATATCTTGGGGATAAGTTCTTTAAGTTCTGCTGAGAGCATTTTCTTGGGGGAGTGCAAATATTTCAGACACAAACAAAAGCCATTGATTGTGAGCTGACAAAGAACAAGTATGAGAAGTTCTTTATAGGAGGCTTATTCTGTCCTGTATCCTGAGCACCCTACAGATAAGCATCAGATAAGTTTGATGTTTTTCTTCAATTGGCTTAGCCACACAGAAAAATTGCTGTCCTAAGAAAACATATGAAATGTCCAGCCTAAGATGACTCACCTACTTGGAAGAGAAGACCTATAGATCTTACCTTTATCAGAGCCACAAAAAACAAATTTTCAGAGGATGAAGTGTCTTAGATGACTGATGTAATGAATTACCTAATCAATTTTCAGCTGAGGGACAAGGCAATTTCCTGTCTAGACTGTATTGTAGAAGTGCTTGATACTAATTTTCAGCAAGTGAAAGAAAAGCTTTCACAGAGGTGACTATTTTCTGTTTGTACAAAGGCTGCAGAAGACCCTGCAAGTTTTTAAAGGTAATACTAAGCTGACTAAAAAGCAGGATACACAATCAAATTTAACATCCTGCTCTCCTCAGTGTTTCTGTTCAGAACAGTGTTTATCTCCAACTTACCAATAGAAAAAAGAATGTGACACTAAAGCTAATTTGCCACAGGTCTTCATGTACAATCTTCAAGGCTGCATGACGTAACTGCAATACTCTCATATTGCTATACAAAATTAATGGAACCATTTGGAATAAAAGGCTTTTTAAAAGTAATAGTATCACAGTTTGACTGATAGGTTGCTTTGCCTGCTCAGATATTTTTGTCACTATTATTAAACTATAATCCAGAGGACAAACTGAATCATTTCTTCTTGTTTCTGAACTGGATTTGGCTCATTAAATACACTTTTACTTTGCAAACTGTTTGATTTCTTTGATTATTCATCATGTACATATTATCATTATATATATTTTTACTACATACTTGCTGTATCTCTGGTATAGGAGAATCACCTCTTTAATGTTAGTCTTAGCAGCTACTTGGAACAATTAATTCATAAATTGTAGAATTTCAGTATAGTTTTATTGATCACATATCCATCTAAAGGCATAAGAGAAAAATGTTTGTAAAATTGCATAGGTGACAAGAACACTGATCTTAAGGACATGCATAATCCATTTTATTCATAAATCAGGAGCTAATTTCCATATATCAATACATTAAGAAGATTTTCAGAGGAAAAAAAAAAAAAAACGCCATTAAATCAACAATGAAGAAGAGTACTGTAGAAATGTTTCGTAATTTATTCTATATGTTGATAATACCCAATAAATGTCAATAGTTTCTACATGAAAAAATCTGCTCATGCTTTTCAGATGAATTACACTGTATGGAAGTTATTTCACAAAAACATTGTCATCAAACGGTTTAGGTTAGGAGGGGCCTGTGAAGGTCATCTTGTCCGATGTGCTGCCCAAAGCAGAAGTCAAATCCGCAGTGGATCTGGATCAGTCTTTTGTGTGTCGTGAGGAAGAAAAGACTCAGTTTTTCATTGTCTCCACCTTTCCTGGAAGGGCCTGTCTCCAACCTCCCAGCTCTGTCCCCAGGAAGGCAGAGCCTGAGGGGGTGAAGCACTGAGATCACTAATGGAAACAGGGCAGATACCAGGCAGGGTGGCAGATCCTGGCACCTTCTGCAGTCCTGAGCACCACAGCCTTTGTCTCAGGAGCCAAGGAAACCTGCCCTTGGGCTGCACCTGCTCCTGTGCTGGAGTAGTTGCTTATATTTTCTTGTCTTTGTGATAATTTAAGTTCACAATTAGAAAAGGGAAATCCCACACAAGGATTTGATGTAGAACCAGAAAAAAAAAAAAAGAAGGAAAAGAAGTTAATTAGTTAATTTGTCCACAAATATTTTGAAATCCCATCCTGAAGTTATGTTTATTTTTACAGTCCTAGAGAAAAACTGAAAAAGTCTTTCATCAAAAAAAAAAAATTACTTGAGCTAGTTTGTAGGCACTAGACTTTATAAAGCATTTTAAATGCCTGAGATGGAAACAATTACCTACTGACAATACTGAACAAACAAGTGGCACTAAACAAATACAGGTCTAATTCCTGACATATTTAACCAGTTCTATTTGAAAAAAAAAAATCTTCTTCACAGAAAACTGTGCTGGAATAAAAAATGTGTACAGGTACAGACTTTAGGGTCTAACTTTATAGTAACAGAGAAATAAAATGTCCAGCACGGAGCCATTCATACAATAAAGCAGCTATAAGGCCAGTAGCTCTCTACTGTCACAGCACAAGAAAGGAATGTGTATTTCTGACTGCAAAAGTATTTGCAGCAGCTCTAAAGATCAAGTAAAAAGAATACTTGAGGTTTTCTAAACTTAATTATCTGATTTTATTATGACAGAGAGAGTAGCATAGGCTGTCAGCATACATCTTGAAATTAAATCTGTGTGCTATGTAAAATAATACCCTCCCACTTCCATGGCACTACTGTTGACTTCCTGAAACAAGATACAACAGGAATAGCACAGTTAATCATATTCTGATGTCAGAATTTCTCAGAAGAGTTGATTTTAAGAAACAAACTTTCAACACCACATACCTTGTGAAAATCCTTTTGTAAGTAAGAATCTTCCTTTTAAAAAGAGTCATATCACCCTAAAGAAGGACCTACCCACATCTCAGCCTTGGATCACAGGTGCAGGAAAGGTGGCTGCTGAGTACCAGACCAAGCATGCCTGTAGAGCTGTGGAGCTAAGGCTGAACTGCAGTTTGACTAGTACAGATCAGGTTTTTACCCATCTTCAGGCCAAATCTACACAAGGCATACTAATTTTAGGGTTTGTCTGCTCACAGGTTTTTCAGATATTATCTTGAGCTGCCTACATGCTAATGCAGAGCTGAAACAGCCCTTTAAAAACGTGTGCCAGAACACAATTCACATACTGAATGGTGGCAGAGGTGTTAGAAATATGGTCCTGTGTATACACTGACAGCAAGTTGTGTTTAGTGCTGCTGCTGAGAGGAAGTAGGCAAGTCAGTACCAAAGAAAAGTCTTAAGCTTTGCTTTTAGCACATCAAGACCTTGCCTGGGCTTGGAGGGATTGCTGCAGCAGCCCCAGTGTTCTGCCTGCAGTGGTGTCTTTTGCGGCTTATGATCACAAGAGAAAGTTCAATTCTCCCTGGTCTTGTGTCTCAAGAAGTTGCCTGAAGAAGCCACCACCCCTTCTTTCCCAGGGCACCTGCTGCCCACCCGAAAGGTGGCACAAGTATTTCCACAACTGTTCACTGATCCAGCACAAGGATCTGATCCAGCTAAAAAAATAGGCTTGGTGTTTTGTTGTTGTTGTTCATAAAAATAATTTTAAAAAAGGTTAATTCCCTGCTCTTTTCCGATGCAGAGCTGTGCAGATGCCAGTGTTAGTAAAAAAGCAGAGGCAGCAGCACTGCTGATACCTGCCAGATCACAGCCGGGGGGGCAGTGTCTTGTTCCAGCAAAAGGTGTGTCCAACAGACAAATAATTACAGAAAAACATGCCAAAACTGGAATTACAGATGACATTTCCCATAACAGCAAGGAAAATTACTGGAATCTCTCACCTCAGGCAATATTCCTGCGGCTGGTACCATCACACTCCACATCTCCAGACCTGTGTCCCTGCAGGCTAGCATCATTGAACTTACTTCCATGGGTAGAAGACTTTTACCTTTTTTCCCTAGGAGATCAGGCACAGGCACACATGCACACGCTTTCTGTAAGAGGAAAACGTCATCCAAAATCCATCTGAGAGCTGTGAGGCTCTGTAACACTCTTGACAAAGGGTTGTAAAATAAACCTCGGCCTGTTGTCCACATTAACCTTTTCTTTCTAACTGACTGCTTGCAAATTTTTGAATTGCTGAAGTGCCCCCTTTTTTATACAAGCATAAAAAGAAGGAAAAGATTAACACTTTGTTAACAAACACAATGCAGTAGTCATACCTAGCCACTATTTCCCTGACTGTATAACATATTTTATCTACTTTACATGAAACAGTAGCAGTATATTACTACAACACCTGCAATAAGTAGCAGGGAATATGCTACTAGTAGTAGGGAAAACATCTTTTAAATAAATAGAAAGAGCAACTAGGAAGTAATCAGCAAATTGTCGTGTACACAGAACTTCTCAGCTGTTAGTACACATTTTATTCTGTAATATTTATTCTTCTTTTCTATGTTAGCATAGTTCTGAGTATTTGTCAGATACAAAGCCATATACAGACATGTGCATTTGGTCCTGAAGCCAGTAAAGATGATACTAGATGATACTAGTGTAGATAGCAGTAGATGATATCTCTGGGCCAGATCAGAAGCTGGAGGAAATTGGCTTCAATGTATCTCTGACAGTTTATACCAGCTGAGAATCAAGATTGCTATCTCTATGTGAAATGGAGTTTCGAAGACACATCAGAGTGCTTTTATAAAATGGTTTCAGTTTCTTCAGCAAAGATTTATCTTTATATGCCCCAACTCTCCAGTAGGTGGTTTCCTAATTTTTCTTCCCCTTATTCTAACAGTTTTGTTGATCATTTTCTCTTCAGTTTCTGTGACACAAAGTTGAATTTAACTTGTTGTGAATTTAACTTGACCTGGGAGTGATGGTGGATAGTTGGCTGAATATGAGCCAGCAGTGTGCTCAGGTGGCCAAGAAGGCCAACGGCATCCTGGCTTGTATCAGAAACAGTGTGGCCAGCAGGGCTAGGGAGGTGATCGTCCCCCTGTACTCAGCTCTGGTGAGGCCGCACCTCGAGTACTGTGTTCAGTTTTGGGCCCCTCGCTACAAGAAGGACATCGAGGTGCTTGAGCGGGTCCAGAGAAGGGCGACAAAGCTGGTGAGGGGCCTGGAGAACAAGTCCTACGAGGAGCAGCTGAGGGAGCTGGGCTTGTTCAGCCTGGAGAAGAGGAGGCTCAGGGGTGACCTTATCGCTCTTTTTAGGTACCTCAAGGGAGGCTGTAGCGAGGTGGGGGTTGGCCTGTTCTCCCACGTGCCTGGTGACAGGACGAGGGGGAATGGGCTTAAGTTGAGCCAGGGGAGTTTTAGGTTAGATGTTAGGAAGAACTTCTTCACTGAAAGGGTTGTGAGGCATTGGAACAGGCTGCCCAGGGAAGTGGTGGAGTCACCATCCCTGGAAGTCTTCAAAAGACGTTTAGATGTAGAGCTTAGGGATATGGTTTAGTGGGGACTGTTAGCGTTAGGTCAGAGGTTGGACTCGATGACCTTGAGGTCTCTTCCAACCTAGAAATTCTGTGATTCTGTGATTCTGTGATTGTTACTTCAAACACGTAGAAATAGCCATAAAAACAGATTTAGGCATCTACAAGTAACAAACATGCACCCAGAACTGTGCTCCCAGTAGTGCATGTAGGGTGATTATACACCCCAAATGTTATCAGAAAATGTCATATGGTGAACATGGAATTGCCTATTCACCAACTACCACTGATACCCAAGGAGTATCCAAAACTCCCGTTTTTCTAATGTCCTCTAACCAGGACTCACAGTCTCTAATCCTCCACAGAACAAAGCATTCACTTGTCTCTAAATAGGTTATCAAGCTTCTCTCCAGTGGGAGTTGATGCTGCTTGTGCCCACGTGCCAACAACACTGCCTTAGCAGTTGCTTCATGCTCACAAGAATTGGATGTATTTGGTTCAATACCACATCACTTAGAGATTTCAGACTGACAACTCCCACCATTCACAAAGTGCTCTGGTCAGGCTGGAGAGCAAGACAGCTTCATGTCCCCTCCACTGCTGTGGAAACGGGGCACTATGTGATGGAACATGGTCCCTAGAAGGCTAGAGGAACATGGATATGCATGGAAGGAGAGACAAGGAACACAACTGCAGGAGAGGGTCTGGGGGAATTTCCTCCTTCTGAATCCAGTAATCCTGCCTTTTTTGAGGGAATCACAGGCTGTCAGGGCATATCCATACAACAGGGTACTTCACGGTAGCCTCTGTCCTGTATTCTGCCTTATTCTGCACAGCACAGAGCTGGGATGCTCCAAAGTAGAAGTACAGGACTCCACTAAATTTTCAAGTCTGACAGGTCTGACAGAAAGACAGGAAGGCCCAGTATACTATACATATATCCTTCAGGATTAGGAGGCAGTCGTCGGCACAGAAATTTTTTTGGAACAAGATTTTCATCTTGAACTCTCTGATGTGAGCCTTACTACTTCTCACAGATATCTCCATTCCTTATCCAGATACCTTCATGTAAGAGGGGAAAGAAAGGCTTGTTTTGTGGACTAGATTAAAGATTAGTCCTGGTAACACATTTTTTATTTAAAAAAATCATTTTATTTTTTTTTCTTGACCTGTATTTGTTACATTAAAAAGTCATTTCTCAAATTCTATTAATTACTTGCCTGAACCCTTCTCATTTCTGGATTTCCATCAAAATTTTTAAAATTCTTCAAAGTAATAAAGTTCATCAAAATACTTGAGCACATATTGAACCTTAAGAATGCTCTCAAGGCAGTCTCTCTTCAGAGGTGATCTTAAGCAACAAGGTTTAAGTACATGTTAACAACTGGGTTGCTGAAAAGAGGATATACTGCATCAGATCCCATCCTGATCTAGTTGAAGCCTCTATAAAAGGATATCATCAAAAGCAGTGACTATTGGATTAGGCTGTTAACCTCACTGCTTTGAGACTAATCTGGGAAAAAGACTAATGTGTTTTATTGTACAGTAAGTTCTTAGAAACTCACAGAATTTATTCTTTGCATGTGAAGATACAAGGCATCTTGTACTATGAAAAATACGCTTGTACTAACAATTTCTTTAATGCAATTTCATTATTTAAAAAAAAAAAAAAAAAACACAGAACACCAACAACAATCTACAAGGAAGCTTCTTGCACTTATGAAGCCTAAGGACTCTTAAAATAATTAATAATATTAATTTATGTCATCTTTATCAAACATATATATGCTGTGACTTGTTTGGAACAGAATGATTAATCCCAGGCGCACTGTCTGAGATCACCAACACAAGCTGCACTGACAGTACAGCACCATTTATGGCTTGAGAATACTTAACAGCTTCTGATAAATAAATGGGGTGTTAGATTAATTAGTATTTGTGAAGTGCTCTGACTTCCTAAGATAAGATGTGCCAAAAGTGCACATGCTTATTTCTTATTGTATTGCATTTTATAATGAAAAGCAAAGAAATTTCCAGAATTGCAAACAAGTGCTCATTAAGCAGAAGCTTTAATTAATGCAGAATAATGGGAATGTTGTGCACTACATTTGGAAATACCTGCTAGTGCACATGTAACATTTTGCTTCTTATGCTCAGCTGTTGATCTCTGACTAGTGCTTGACAGGCAAAGGGCTAGAGGAAAGCTCAGAGGGACACCTAGTGAGGAGGGTGCTGTCCTTGTACATGATGCTGAGCTTGGGTTCTGCATCACGTACTCTGATGCTACCAGAGGGGGCATGGGTTTCTTAGCCCAACTCTCCCCAGCCAGATCTTAGTTTTCAGAGGGGGTACAAGAGGCTCCAAGTCTTTCAGAATTAAAGAGACTGACCTTCATATCTGAATATGCAGCTTTCAAGATGAAGGTGAAGACGGCTATAAAGCAGGCTGCCTGTGAACCTGCAGTCCATCTCAGAATTAATAGTTTGTACACCTGTGTTCTGAGACAAATGCTTCTTCCTCATTCTGTAAATAAGCTCTAGACTATATCACACAAAAAATCTAGCACTAGAGTCTCTCTTTGAGCAACACCAAGCATGCTGTGGCAACCTCTCCTGAATAAGTCATCACTGATGTTGTCTTTGTTTCCTTACCATGATGTGTGTGGGATGCAATGGAGAAAGTGACCACTGATTAAAAGTAGACCTTGCCTTTGTCCACTGTTACTTCATATGGTTTTCCAACAACTGTGCAGATTGTTATGCTTAGTTTAAATTCTAGAAGATATTTTTTCTAGAACTTCTGAAGGTCATGGTTGCCTGATAAACTCTACTAGACAATAGACAGTTTTCTTACTGTGGACACAGTCTACCTCCTAACTTCAGCAATCTGGAGATCAAAATAAAGATGGGAAATTCCTAACATTCACTGTAGAGGGAGAAAAAGGTCTACCACTGTGTTTCTCAAAACACCACAGTTACCTTTTTATCTCAGTTAGAAATAAGGAAGAATTTGGCAAGCTAGTGTACAATGGCCTGGAAAGCATTTACTGCCTGTACAAAAATTTCCCACAGGGAAAGTTCAGGCTTTCAAAAAGAAATCCTGCAGGAAATAGCTCCTTATCCAGCCATAAGCACCACTCACAAAGTGAAGCTCTGTTGCCCCTCATGACCAAAGGGATGTAATAGTAGAAAGAAATTTCACTTTTAACTAGATTTTCTTTCCTCTTTCTGTTTTTTTTTTTTTTTTTTTTTTTTTTTTTTTTTCAGATCTGTGCAACTTTTGGTGTATCTGTGGGTTAAAGGAATCTTGGCACTTGCTATATCAATGACAAAACTTTCAAGCTGAAGCTCTGTTATCTAAACCATTTTCTAACTGCAACCTAGCTATTTATATATATATATTGTCCTATATGGGAAGAAAAATGGCCAGTGTAGTTTTAAATGGCATTAAGTGCTCCTTCCTTTGATAGATTACTCAACAGAATAATGGATTGCATTGTCGGATCTTTTAAATATATATATATTTATTTTTATATATTTTTTTTCTTTTTTCCTGTGGGCTATTTGCTCAGTTTTGTTCAATATTTCTAGAATTGTTACTGCTGCATCCAATGTATGGGCTGTGATACCTCACTAGCAGAGAACCTATCACATGAGTATGTGTTCACAAAGATTGTCTGTTTTATCTACTGTTGTAAATAAGATTTAATAATAAGCATGGAACACCGTTTCCTTTGCAGCTGTGTGCAACACAGACTTTTAATCCTGAAATATTTGGAAAGGTGAAGTCAACAGAAGATTTAACCTTTTGAAGTTAGGAGTCTTGATTCTGTAAACTCATTGTTTATAAAATTTGCTTGAAACTTGTAGGATTGAATGCTGAATTATTCACAATTTGATTGTTGAGATTATATGAGATATTGGTAAGCAAAAGATTTGGCCCCAAAAATCTCAAATTCTTTTAGAAGCCTCTAGCTTTAGTAAGACATGCTAAGGTTAGTGGCATTCAATAATTTTATTGGAAGAAGGTTCTCTCTTGCATGCCTTATCAAAATAATTCACACCCAGAAATAGGCTCACTTGCAGAACTCCATTGCCACCTTGTTCATGCATTATCTTTTCAGTCCTTGCTTTAGCTCGCACCGCTGTAAATCACTGTTTGTTTGTTTTTTTCCAACAATCTGAGTATTCATGAAGTAAGGTACACTTTAGAATTTGAATGGTAAATTAACTAATTAGGGATATTTTCTTCAAAAAAAATGCTTTTTAATGTTTTTTTTGTTGTTGTTGTTGTTGTTTTTGTTTGTTTGTTGTTTTTTTTTTTTTTTATGTCCATATTTTAGACCTTCACCTCTTGTAATCTAGCAGTGAAGTTATGACTTGAAGGTGTCACCTCAATTCAACAAGCAACAAGAAAAAAAGAAAAAAGCCTAAAACTCTCATGCTATCCACTTAAAGTCTTTGGGTCTTTGGCAAAATTCTGTGTTCCATGAAACTTAGTAAAATTTGAAAATTAGGTGTTCCTTGCTGCTAATTATGGCTTTTACAAGGCCTGATTTTGTTGTTTTTCTGGAATCATGTCTAATGCAAGCAAAAGGCAAAGAAGGGAAGGGAGCGATCCCTCTCATTACACCATTAGAGCTGTTAGAGCGTTCACCTGAAACAGAGGCACATGCCTGGATTCAATCTTGATCTGCCCAGGGAACTGGCAGCGATGCCTGCACTTGGCAATACAGGAATATGGACCACACCCCTGGCACTGACAGGAGAAGCTGTGTCCCACTAATAACTCAGTGAACCGATGTGTGCACAGAAAATGCTCAGTCTTACTTGATTGATGGTCTCTTAATTTAACAATAAGCATATTTTCACTAGTCAGCAGATGTTTCTGAAGCTGGTCTCTCCTGCTGCTTTCCTTGAAGTTTCATTCTTGTGCACAGATGTGGAAATGTGTTGGGTCAGAGGGAATCAACGGCACACCAGCAGGCAGAGCACCTGTGGGGCAGACCTCCAAGTCCAGGAAACTCCTGGATGCATCCTAGATCGCAATGCAGCCTGTGGTTATAACATTTATTCAAGAAACTGAAACAATATTCAAATTCCTGCCTCATCTCAGGCAAAGGATGGACTTGTGCCCTTTATGTGACTCCAAGTGACTACTTTTAACGTTGTATCATTGGCTATGGGAAACAGTGAAGAGGGAAATGTCACTTACCTGCTGTGACTTAGAAAGGGAAGGGCTTGGTTCTTAGGCCCTTAGCATTGAGAAGGAATCACAGCTGGGACAAGGAGCTGGGAAAAATGCTCATCTCTGTGAAAGGATGAAAGAATAAATGTTATTTCTCTCCTTTTATTTTTACTTCTGTCTAAGTTTGTGACTGTACAGAGAGACAAGACATCTTAGAGCTGCTGCTTTCCCTAGGTTACAGGCACGTAACCTTTATTGCTACTGTCCCCTGGCACTGCTCAGTCCTGTACTCCTCAGGTCCGGGTGTGAACAGGGCTCATGATCTGTTCAATTTTCCATTATGCTAGAATTCACTGAAAATTACTGACTTCAAATTTCTTCAGGAAGTTATGAAATGTTTTGGATGTCATGTTGCTCATCATAAGTAAAACCTTTGGGACCTAAACCAGACTAGCAATAAAAAAGATGTTTTATGTTCCACGTTCTCTAATAAAAAAGAGGCAATATCTGCTATGGAAGGAAGGATTCAGAGGAGTAACCTGAGATGCCTCAGGGAAGAAATACAGATAGAGATGTGCTTCTCTTTGGTGAGGTCCAATTTAAGCCTCAAGAACAGTCCCACCACTGCAACAGTTCCCAACGTGAACAAGCTTCCTGACAGAGGATGGGCCAGGCTGCAAGCATAACCCACTGCTGATTCTCCACAAACCCGGCTGGTTACAAACCTGTTTGGGAGCCCTGGAGTCCATGAAGACCTGCTGCACTCCTCCTGACCTGGGGAAAACCTCAGCGGGATATATTTCAGTCACGACTGGCCTACATTTCTCTCTGAATCTTTCACTGCATGATTTCGACTCAGATTTGACTAATGGGAAAATGGCATGTACCTTCCTCCCTTCTGCCTATCTGAGATAAAATCCAGGCCTAATTCCTTCAGCAAATAACTTTACAGGGTGAGCTCAGCTTTCCTGTTTTCCAGGTTAACTTGGGTTAATTAATAATGAATTCTTAGTCATTAAGCAAAAGATAATTCCTTAGGGAAAAATTCCCTGCTGTCATCTCATTTTTTATCATTGTCCAAAGAGAATTTTAATTTCATAAAAAAAAAATATAAAATATTTTTATTCCAATTTAAAAAAGAAAATCTTACCATACAGTTTCCCATACATTTGCAATTCTTGCAAAACTCTACAGTTAATAGAAAACACTCCCAAAGCAGCCCTGACCC
Source organism: Netta rufina (assembly GCF_964035555.1). Lineage (NCBI taxonomy): Eukaryota > Metazoa > Chordata > Aves > Anseriformes > Anatidae > Netta > Netta rufina. The sequence continues at coordinate 82,053,538 of NC_140125.1, read as the reverse complement.
CAACAAATGGAAAATGAAATTTGCCCATTTCACCCCCTTTTTCTCTCTTTCTGCCATATGAGGACTACTTCTATTTAGTATGCTGGCACAGCCTGTGAGCCAAGCTCTCAGCAGTTTGAATCTAGACTTTGTCATCAGAGGCAACCAGTTATGGGAGCAAGGACACTGGTTTCAAAACATATGTTTTCCCCTGCAGCCTTTTTTGGAGGGCCACAGTCAGGGAGTACTTGTGGAGTAATGCACTCCCAGAGAGTAGAGGTGCCCTAGGTTGATTATTTATGATTTCAGTTCAATAGATTTAGCGACATTTTGGCAGTGACTAACAGTCTAAGTATTTAACCTGTCTAGATGTAACACGGACAAGGTCATATTAATCAGAAAGGTAAGCAGCAAATTTGATGTACCAGAGGGGCTGGCAAGATGATATTGACTAAAAGATGCCAGCGTTCATTTATTAAAGTTACTCCAGTTCCAGGAATCTTGAAAAACAGGGATTTGATTGTACATAGTAGTAAGCCTGATATGGCTGTGATGTAACTGTATCTGCGCATTATTGTTATTATACTCTGTTTTCTATTGCAGTATATGATAGTGTTTAGGAACGTACAAAACAGAGCCCTGTTCCTTATGGCTCTATCAAAAATAAAATAAAATAAAATAAAATAAAATAAAATAAAATAAAATAAAATAAAATAAAATAAAATAAAATAAAATAAAAATCAATCACTTTTAGTTGATTGCTTGCTCTGGACACCAAAGCTCCCTCTAAAAAGAGACAATTAAAGCTTTCAATTTCTGTGTTTCCTGTCAAGACACTGAGGGAGGAGGTGAGTGAGGTTTGGGACTGCAAATATTTTCAACTGTCTCAGAGCTTGTTACATCGGAAGTGAGGCAATTCACAGGGCAGAATACTTTGTACCTCCTGGCAGCTGTAGCTTTCCTTGTTTAAAACTGCCTTGTTTGCAGAAGGGCTACGCATGGGTGTACATGAAAGCAACTAAAGCTGTTATTCACAAGGTTCCTGAAATACATTAACCTTGTCTTGGAATGGGGCAGGGATTTAGTTTAATGGTTACAGCAGGGGCAATGAGATTCTTCAATTGAACTCCAGCTTACATCAATATTTAACTTTGAGGAAGGCTAGAATTCAGAGAGCTGTTGCTTTTTACCCTTGTTTTAATTAGTATCCTTCTCCTTTCCCAAGATATTTGAAGGTTGTAACGAGAAATATTTAGATCCCTCTTTCCATATTCATTGAATATACTGATATTATATTTTATTAAAGAGTCTCAAATAGCTTACATCCCACTCTTAATAACCCTATGCATTACAAGCTTCTGTTTCCTCAAGCTACAGACAAATCCTATTACAGGGAGTAGATTAAACTGGGCCTTGACAGATCTTTGCAATTCCCTGACAAAAAAGGACAAGTTGTCTTACTAATAAGACGACATCATGATCACATTAATACTATGCATCTCAGTGCTCTCAGATACTACTTTTATGCACACCCCCTCTAGCAGGCACATTACCCAAATAAAAATGAAGCAGTTTTCTTGTAACAATAAACTAAACTATCTAGCAGAAAGAATTACTTTGGATTCACGTTGTGTGAATGAGCCATCAGTCAACAACAACTGCATGCTTGATCATGCCCTCTGGCTCCTCATCCACAAGGGACCCAGCTCATCCAGATTTGCCTCTGCCACTATGAATGATGTGTACGCCTCTGTGTACAAACATGAGCCTGGAACAGAGGGCAGAGCCAGAGCTGGCAGAGGAGAGCACAAAGCAGCATTATATTCAACTTTCTCTTGGGCTCCAAGAGCCCAAGTGTAGTGGAGGACAGACATTAGGTTATGAATGCAAGGGAATGGCATTACAGTGCAGAGAAAAATATCCCTTTAAAATGCTCTGATCTCTCTAATAACCCCTAATATACAGTCTGTTATTCAGTCTGTCTTTTTTTTTTTTTTTTTTTTTTTTTTTTAAATCAACAGAAACTAGCCTGAGTGGTCAGTTGCTTGTAATCAGATTTTAAAAGGGGCCATGTGAATTCTTCACATTATTTTGATATATACAAGGATAAAGAGAATTGGTGACACCAGCAGTAGCAGACCAGCATGGAGAGCAGAAATCTGGGAAGAGTATGCCTTCCAGAAGCTGTCCTGCTGTTAGGATTTCCCACTACTAGAGAATACCCAGGAAGATAAGTGATAGAGAACAGAAAGCATGGCAAAATCCTCAGTTCCTTGGATGGTGCTGCAATGAAGTTAATAAAACCATAAATAGCATATACAAAGCCAGGAGACTGGAATTCTTACATTTTTCTCCAAAGACAGACTTATAAAGAAATACCAGCAAATGATTATTGCTCTCTTTCTCAGTAAAGGTACCTGAAAACAAAACTTGCAGATCATTTTTGCTGTTTCTCAATGAAAGTAGCTTACAACAAAACCTTAAATGTTATGCTGTCCGAGAGGAAGGCAACGGTGACAGAACAGATCAATCATGAGCGGTTGCTCGGAAGAGGGAATATAAAATCATGCCCAGGCTTGTTTAAATGCAGTCTTAAGATGGATGTTCTTGAGAGAGGAACAACGTGACCACACGGCTAGCCACGGTTAGACACAGCTGTGCAGTCTTCATGGGGAAGAAAGAGTCTTAGAGAGCAAACGTGGAAATAATTCACAGGTATCTTGAATGATTAATGTAGGTTACTTCAGCATTGCACTAGATAAAAATGGCACTGACCTTTTAGTTCAGATAGAAAGCCATTCATAGAGGAAATGTGAACAGATGAGCACAGTTCTGGATATTATTTATTATTTATGTACTTAGACTACCATATACTTGTCAAAATAGACCTGTGATGACACCAAAGTAACTCAAACCCCAGAAGCAATTGCAAATGACCTGAACTCTTCATGGATATGGATACATTCCAGGTTTTCTGGTATGGATATTGAATGTCTGCATGCTCTCTCAGATGCTACCTTGGTGCTAATAAACTGTTATCTAGAAAGATGTTATAGTGCATCTCTGAGCTTTGCAAATACAATACAAATTTGCCAGTAACTTCTATGCCTAGCTAACTTTTTGTATCCTTTTATATTAAAGATTGTGCTTATCTCCCCCTGAAAATGTTCTTTGGTTACGCCTCCATATGATAAAGCACAGAAGTAATAAAGCACTAGTTTTCTGTTACCTGTCAAAAACAACCATATAGAGGTCAACTAGTACACTTCGAATAGTTTGTAGAATAGTTTATTCACTATAAATAGCTATTCACTGTGCTTCAGAAACTCTTAGAAACCAGCCAAAGCATTGTAGACACAGCAAGGCCACTGCGTGTTTGTCCACTGTTCGTAAATAACACTTCCTGAGGTAACGCATCAGACTTTCTTCCCACTGCTCTCAGCTGTATCAGACATAAAATGCACACAGATAGAGTCATGTCAGGCAGGGAATGGGACTGGATGGAAAGCAAAGGTACAGCAATAAACCTTCACCATCGGTAAGATTGTTGAGATTAGTGACAAGTTAAAAATCTCCTGTACTCTTTCCCTGCAGCCCACAGGACAGTAGTGAAACCTCCATTTTCCAGGGAGTCTGAGTGGGCAGCTGCAGGAAGAGTGTCCTCCTTAGCAGGTGATAATGACTGTAAGCACAATTTGTTCAAAGGTGTCTATTGACATAATGCTGAATCTATATGTTTCTAGAGTTGCAAAATGAGGCAGTGGTCAAAGCACTCTCCTTCTTTACAGGCTACGGTATAGGCTGTGTAATAAAGGCAAATAGAATAGAACTGCCTTAAGATAAATATGCTTTGAGACAGAAGAAAAAGATTTTTTGATATTTTTTTCTTTTTTTAAATCAACAGATACAGAAAAATAACCTTTTGCTATCTTCAGCAGCTAAGGCTGAATCTTCATGTAGGAGTATAGATCCATTTCTTCTGTTCCTTTTGACAGTTATTTGTTTTTCCATCACAACAGAGTGGCAGACAAATGAACATGCTCAGGTGCTAGTTCAATAAAATTTGGGGCAGGTATATGAAATCTGAAGCATATATATATATATATATATATTAAAAAAAAATAGTAGTTTGGGATCCTGTTACCAGATCCATTTAGTTGTATTAAAACTCATCATGTTTTGCCAACCATAATTTTGTTTGCTATTTAAGACTGACATTATTTTAGGTTTGTTATTCTCTTCCTGATGCTAGTTATACCAGTGTACCAGTGACTGGAGTTCTGACCGATATTTTTGTTCATGATCTTTCTGTACACTTTTTTTTTTTTTAATAAAACATAACAGGGAAAAAAAAAAAAAAAAAGAATGCATAAAAAGTCTCAAATTCAAAGTTATGGTTTCCATGGCAACTTTAAGTCCCTCATGTTGTATTGTACATGCACTAAAAATAAACATGTAATGAAGCACCATATTTCCTATGTCAAGGAGAGCAAGTGACTGCAACTTCAGTTTTAGTGTTTACAGCCCCAGTATAACAGGAATGTATTTTTACAGTGAAACAGACACACAATGCACAGTGCCTTTTTGATGAGTACATCTGGACTGCTCGATGGACTGTGCTGACTTGCACTGGTTGGAGCTGGGCCATCTATGCACGTACTTCTGGAAGTGTGCTGCATGGAGGCACCGCGTGCACTCTGGGGAGAGGTGGGGTAACATGTTCCTATACAGTGCAGGGGCTTACAGGAGGGCTCCCTTATAACTTCAGCAGTGCCAGAAGAAGGGGACGGGGCACCACTGACCACGTGCAGCCTGTCGTTGGCATCTAGTCACAAACACCAGCAGGAGCAATAATAATACAATCTAAGAGTATATGAAAACAAACAAACAAAACAAAACAAAAAAAATATTTGAAATTCTAAGCAAATCAAGAACTAAAGCATTTGAAAGAGCACAATAAGGAACAGCAGCATAATCAAGGAACTCCCTTTCTCCCTTTCACATTAGGAAGGGAGAAGTTTTGTAAATATTTCTGGTCTTCAAATGAATTTAAATGCAATCAAGAACTTATATGCACAGATAAATCTGTTTCTAAGCTATTTTTCCTCTTCAGAGATTGGTAAAACCAGAACTCTAAGTACATAAGCAGTTCCAATAATTCTTTTGTATGAAGGTATCCTTAAAACCAGCTGGGACACAGGTGGTCAGTCATACAGAAGTTATTTCCTTTTAATGTCAGGCCTATGCACACCTGTTCAGTCTTTTGTCATAAACTATTGCACCTTTGAACAAGGGGGTCAAAGCACTCTGTGGCTTCACCTCGTGACAAGATTTGGAGATGCTATAATGCTAGTAACATATCCCATAAGCCACACTAATACAATTTTGTTTGACCTGCAGTTACTAAATAAATAATATCCTTTGCACAACTCCATTTGCAATAAATGAGTATCTGAAGGGTGACTGTGGCATTAGGTGAGTTTAGTTTACAAACAAAAAATAACAACAACCAAAATGATAGCATACAAACTAAGACATGGCAACTTGCATGGTATACATGTTCACAGTGAGGACCACAGACAATAAGCAAAAGAAACAGATATATTTGTTTCTGGAACAGGATAATGAGGCAATATCTCTCTTTCTGAACCTTTTCCTGTGTCTTGGAAAGAGGAAACCCAGATGTACCCCTGACTTTCCTAATACTTACAGTTTATGAAATCAGTTTAATTTAATGAGTGTATCTTAAAAATATTATTCCAGTCCTATAGGGTAAAACGCTTCCTGAACACTTGTATGTGAACGGTATGGTGTTGGGACTTTGTACGTTTTTACTAAGAAAACACTTACAAGTCCATTTGCTATAATATTTACACAGGACAAGGGATCTCTCCTAAAAACTCAGTGTCGATGTTAATGAGAAGTACATGTGAAAACCTCAGAAACAAGAATTGAATGTAGACCCATGACAGGTGCTTGTTCTAATGGTCATCTGCAGATGTGAGAGCCTCTCTCAGAATGTTTTGTTGAAATGGCACACTTGTGAAACAGCACATTTCAACAGAATAATAATAATAATAGTAATATAATAATAATAACAAAATGCTGTGACCAGCTCAGCTGCAGAACTGTGATACACACTTCTATGGTAATTCTAAAACTACTCCATATAACACAGTAATTCTCAGCATAAAAACCTAAGTTCTGGGAAGTTCACACCTTTTCACAATCATCTTTACTACTTGATTTGCTTATTTCTCTCTCTCGTGAACCACAGAATTCACTGAACAATTTCTTGCAACAGTAAATGTTCTGTGAAGATAACAATGTCAGGGGCATATATCTATTGCTTCCAAACCTAAGGGTTTAAAATTTAAGTTTGAATCACAGACAATACACACAAAATATTTAATACGGTGACATTCTCTAGAAATAGATTTATTGACTCATCTGAAGTCTTACTGATGATTGGTATTAGTTTTCAGAAAAAGTAATGCTAGAACTGGCCCCTCTAGAGCACGTACCTCAAGTGAACTCAGGTGTAGAAGCATATTTTCCTTTTTCCAAAGAGAAAACTGTGATGGCAGCTGTATAGCAGATCTGTTTCACACAGATGTTATTGAAGGCAGGGTCTGCATCCTAGCTGCAGATCAACATATGGTACACTAGCTGAAATTTTATTTTTCTATCTTTACGGCTCCTGACTACAGTTATTTATTACTGACTATTGCAAGACTGAAAGAGAAGCAAAACAGAAAATACTCCAGCATTGCAACCACCGTGTAAGACATAGTTAAAGATCCACTTTCAAAATTATTATGTATTTTAAGACACTTCCTGGATGCACTCCACCTAGCTGGAGGTATGCATCGTGGGGACATGCCACACCTGCTTCCCTGCAACCTTGGCCTCCTCCAGGTGACTGTAGGATAAGGTGACCTGGACCTACTCAGAGACTTTGTACTGTGGTGAGTTAGAGAACATGCAGTTATCTTTTGCCAGGGCTCAGTGACAAGCACTGAGAAGCGGTGATATCTTTCTGCTGCGGTTAGCTATGTCCTGACAGGTCTATGCAAACGGCCTCTTGAAGAGAATAAAGAACAAAAAGCAGGAGAATGTTTTCTGTTTATCTTTTCTTTAACTGTATAACCTCTATCAGGCTAAGTGCAGGTGTAAAAGCAGTGTAATTAGATGCATCTTAACACTTCTCACCTGCTGCTTTTATCTCCTCTAGACTGAGGATATCACTAGTTCAAGAGAAAACAAACACAAAACCCATGCAGTCAGAATGTTTCTGCTTGGTAAGGCAGTGCCAACACTTGACACATGGAACCAGGTTTCTGACAGAATTAATCAATGAGAACTTGGCTTGCCTTGGTTAACCGCAAACAAAAAGCATCTTAGCAAGATCTCTTCGCATCATACTTAGAAGGGCAGTTCTCTGTCCAGTGCTCCCACCGCTCATCTCACACCTCAGGGCATATAGTGTGCTGTTCCTGTGTCCTATTCCACTCCACACAAGTATTTTATCTTAGCAGGCCTTTTCAATCTTTGGCCTTCCTGTTTATCCAGAAAAAAATCTCCTGCCCTCTCCCTTGGGAGTTGTCTCTTTCCTCTGTTCTTTACTCCCAGGCCCTCAGCCCTACTTACATCCTTCAGAAGACTCTTGCAAACATCTTGATCTCTCACCCCCAAACTCTTTACAATTCCTAGTAAGAAAGACTGTGTATGAGAGCATGTACTCATTAATTCACTGATGCTTGTGCACTGTTTGTTCTTCTTTATACTTAACTCTTTCTTTCTGTATATCTATTTTTCCCCCCTCTGTAATTCTTGGGGAATAGTTCATTTTTATGAGATCTGTACCAAGAACTACATATTGTATTTTGGATCAACTGTTTGTTACTAATTATTTAAGGGGTAAGTGATCATGTAAGAAACACCTGAAAAGAAATACAGATGAACTGCCAGAGCCCAAATGAATATTTGACAATATTATAATTGAACAACATAAATTTGTGACACATCAATTCTAGTAATTATGTGTCAAAGTTAGATCCATCTACATTAAAAAGGCTATTACAAATGTTATACTTTTTTCATTTTAAAATAGTTGAGAAAATACATTTTCCTTGGACCACATAAAAAGAATGAGAAATCTCCAAGGTAGGGGTAAGTTGCAGAAACAAAATTCCTGTGTAAAGGATTACCTGATATTACAGAGATTCAGACTAGAGTAATAAGACCATCAATTCTATTTTTCTTTAGTTTCTTTGTGGTTTTGTGCTTTTATACATATGTACACAGTACCTAAGTGGCTGCTTCTATAAAACAGTTTAATATTAATAATGAATATCTACAGTGAGGCTGACAGAGGGAGGAAACAAATATGAACAACTGATGCAGATAATATGTTGACTATTAATTACCATGAGTGATTCATTCAGTTCTATACCTAGACATAAAGTCAAACTGAAAGATGAAAGGACAATTTAGAAAAAGACTATGGCTTGCATAGTTATCAGCTGCAGTATCTGAGACCTCAAAAACTGGCCTAATTACAGCTCATCTGAAAGATACCAGGGCCTTATCCTCCAGAGGAAGTATTAATGGAAGATTACCTGCTTTTCGAAGCCAGTAAACCCATCTGTAGGTTCCATATCAGCTCCCACCAGACATACGTCTTTTTACACATGGGTGGTCTGTCACATGATGATTGACGCAATCTTGACAAGAAAAGGGATAGAAAAATTATCACTTTGTGCAGATATGACCACTTCTGACTTTGGCAGGTGAGGCAGGCTGGATTGCCTAACATGGACCTAATTGCAGAAGATATTTTTTTCTTCAATGCTTCCATTTTCACAAGCACCAGGCAACATATTTGTCCTTTCTGTGCAGATCAGTCCCCTCTCAGATTATGACTTCTGCCCTATTTCTTTCACTGAGACCAGCTACACAGGCAGTGCTTTTATTCTGTAGTGCTGGATGCTACTGAGAGTTACTTTGCGAAGTAGTGCTGACTAGTACTTTGCTACATGAACGCAGCTACTTGTAGCTAGGGTAGTTCTCACTGTAATCAAGAACATCACATTTCTGCCCTTTTACAAACATTACATGCATGAACAAAGACAAAAGAAAAATTGTCCTGCCAGGATACTGGCAGGATTATAAATAGAAACTTTGGTGTTCAGGTGGCTTGAATGTCAAGACCCAAGAGGGAAGGGAAGGGAAGGGAAGGGAAGGGAAGGGAAGGGAAGGGAAGGGAAGGGAAGGGAAGGGAAGGGAAGGGAAGGGAAGGGAAGGGAAGGGAAGGGAAGGGAAGGGAAGGGAAGGGAAGGGAAGGGAAGGGAAGGGAAGGGAAGGGAAGGGAAGGGATTGCCCAGGATTCAGATGCTGACAAAGTTATCTCATATGGTAGTCCCTGGGTCCATGCGATTTAAATTTCCTCAAATAATAAGTTTGATGACATACTTCCTCCCTTCTCGAAAGCTGAATCAGCCTATGGTCCATTTGACTGAGGCATCCATTACAGCCATGTGGCCTGTGATGATTTCACACAGATTATTTCTAAACTTGCTTAGTCTTGATTCCCTCACAAAGGAAGAAGTCTTGCTTTGTGAACATGAAATCCATCTGAAACAAAAAGCAAGATGTGCTTTGTTCTCTTGCTATGTCAAATAGAGCCAATGCTCACTCAAATGTATTTACTAACAAAACAAATGCTTTCCAAAAATAAGGTAGGAGAAAGAATATAAACAACTAGTTACCAGATTGATCTCTAGGCTATGATTTAAAATACCTTTCAGTGCACCTGAATGTCGCTGAAGTCAGAAAAAAAAAAAAATCAGCCACCACAGACTCACTTGAATGGTAAAGGACTGGCAGATGTGGAACCTGAATATTCAATAACTACTGAGCAGAAACAGTAGGTCTCACAGTGTGGGACTTTTTTTTTTTGTTTGTGTTAATTATACTAATTAGAATTAGAACTTCCACCACTCAAATTTCCTGCAGCTGCGTGGTGCTAGCTGCTATTGTTAGCACTCATGGAAAATACTCCAACAGAGGGCACCAAGAAAATTACTTACAATCTGAACACCCACACAAGCCTGTCACGTTGGAAAGACTGCAGACAGCATAACTAATAAAGTTATTGTGCTATTTTGAAAGAATAATAGCATGTTTGAAGAGACCATATTAACCCTGTTGTAAAGTATTGATTGCACTCTGTAGTAAAGGAAATGAAACAACAAAGACATAGTGTTTTAATTCTTTTCCTGTTTGCTCTTGCTAGTTTTACTCTGTTTCAATTTACACCTATATTTGAGAACACAGAAAATGTATCACCTGTGGTTCACAAAGACAGTTTTATTTTCATAGACACTCTTTCAGCAACTTGATGCTTTTAAGATCTGTACTTCAATTCAAGCAAATGGTAGTGAATATGAAAGAAATCCCTGTCTGAAACTGTTTGGATCCTGTTTGTCGTGTTTACTTCTGTTTAAAAAAAGAGTAAGTCAACACAAATGTCAAAAGATACCAGTTGATTGGTTCCGGACATATTAATTTAGATGTGTTACCAAAAAAAAAAAGGTATAATTATCATTTTAGTCTCTAAGGAAATGTTTAATTCCATTCCAGTGCTTTACAAATAAGCAAAACAAAAAGTGTGTCTTTTGTAACAATTTGCTGTTGTTTTGCAAGCACATCTGCATGCATACATCTAACAATACAATAGCATTGTATAAAACCGTTCTAGATATGGCTGAGGCAAATACTTAGGATGATTTTAAGATTTAACATTTTCACAGTATTTAAAGCCCCGATCCTACCACTAAAATAACCAGATGCAGTGTGTTATAGCAGTTTTGTTTACACTTGATAAAGGCTGTTTTCTTATCCTGTGCTAAACCGTAAGTTTAAAGGTAAGAGTACAGTTGAATTAGCAGAGAATGATGAACATTTCAAATGTCATCTTTTATGTAAACCAATATATAAAAATAGTTATGATTCTGTTCTTTTGTAAATGGAAATCATTTGTAATCATTCTCAAGGGTGGTCTAGTATATGTAAAATCACATTTCTTTCTTTCTTTCTTTCTTTCTTTCTTTCTTTCTTTCTTTCTTTCTTTCTTTCTTTCTTTCTCTCTCTCTCTCTCTCTCTCTCTCTTTCTCTCTTTCTCTCTTTCTCTCTTTCTTCCTCTCTCTCTTCCTCTCTCTCTTCCTCTCTTTCTCTCTCTCTTTCTCTCTCTCTCTCACTCTTTCTTTCAAATAGTGCTTTTAAAGAGCTTGATTCCTGTAATTGCATTTCCTTCCTTTTCTATGTGAGTATCTGTAAAGACATTTGGCATCTCATCAGCAAAAACAGCAGATGGAGAAAGGCTTTCCTACGTGCTCTGTCAAGGGAATTGCAAGTTTAGGTAGGGTTTTAATAGACATCAAGGATTTAGTGACATACCAAAGATTGCATGCCTGCACTGTACCTATTATTTGTGCCTTTTTCTTTTAATAGAAATGAAAACAATTACCGTGCAGAAAAGATTTAGTTTCTCTTTGAGAGTATCATACCATATGGTATGGGGGATGTATAGATGACAAAATGAATGTAAAAAAGTCCATACACTTCAGATGATGCTAGTTGAACTAAATTTATGTTTCAAATTTTAACTGAACTGATAGCAAAGTTTACAAATATATATATATATATATATTATATATAAACCTTCATATGCTAATAGAAATTCAAATAAGACATAAAAATACTTGTTACTGAGCCTGGTTTATAGAAAATGGCCTTGGGGACCAAAGAACATTTCAACAAAGGCAACTAAGTAAGCACTGTAATTATAAGAATGAAAATTGTCAGAGTTTTTTCAAATAACAGGCTTGTTATCACATGATAACACATGAAATTGCAAACAGAGAAAGTATTTTTTCTCAGTTACTGAGAAAAGAGATATTCCTGATAGGGCATGATGTTCAGAGATGAGAAATGAAGATGTTTGTACTGGCTATTCACAGACAAAACAAAATTTGGTGGGAGAGCAAACATGTAACCTCTATCTTGCATATTGTTCAGGCAGTTATAAAAAAATGAAACAACAACAACAACAAAAAAAAACATAGCTGAAGAGCTAGACCCTCAGCACACTTAAAACAAACAAACAACCAAATGAAAACAAACAAACAAGTAAACAAGAATAACCACAAAACAAACCACCAAAACCAAAACAGCTCTACTGAGCATGCATTTTTGTGAGTAATTAAATGGACTCCCAGAAAGCTCCCAGTGTGTCCAGGTTTGTGCAGATTCTAGAGCTGGATGGACAGATTTTGAAAAGGAACTTCAGTGTCCCAAACTTTTTGCCTTTCATGGCATTAGTTCCCTCCTTGTCTTGGAGGACAGAAGGAATTGCTGTCGTGGTCTAGAACTAAGTACGAAATACAGAAGCAACAGAGCTTACAGAGTCAGGTAGACCTTCATCTGCACAGAGGGAGTATTCACATCTCTGTAGGAAATGATATTCGTAGAAAAAAAAAAAAAAAAAAGTAAAATAAGATTTGGGGACTTTGGGACTAGAATAGCATTGAAATTATTAGCTATTGTGTTAAAAAGCACAGTGGAGTTGTATCAAGAACACTACAGCTGCAGCAAGATCTCTTGAATCAGGTTTAAGATAGCTCAGTATCTGGGTGCATAGGGGAGAAACACGAGATATTAATTGCAATATTAATCATATACTGCCACTGTAGTAGTGCAAGGTAGTACTTCACAGTATGTTTGCAAAGACCAAATGCCCTTTTAGTAATTTCTTATACCGCTGAATTCCTTGTACCAGGCCTCTACACAGCCTTGTTTTCAGAAAGAAAAAGAGTATATTTCACTTCATCTGCCTGAGGAGATCCATGACCAAAATTTACCATGGTCATACAATCTGAAAGTCACATTCTGTGTATTGCAGTATGACTAAAGTTATTGCAGTATGACTAAAGTTATTGCAATATGACTAAACTTATCCAAGCATAGGATATGAAGAAGGATCTTGAGGAGCTTCTTTGATCATCTTCCCCCTGCATGTTTTTCCAGCCTTCTCTTTGATCACAAGAGCATTCCTGCCTTGATCTTGTCGTCTCCCACATCAGTGTTTGCTGTCCTGAGACAGCCCTATATCCAGCCATTGTGTAACCCCATCACAGAATGCCAGCTTAATTTTGACTACATTGAAACAGGAATGTGCCAAGACATGGGCCAATAACAATATCTCTTCATCTACCTTTCCAATGGAACACTTCCCAAAATGGTACTAAAACATTTTATGATCTATAATCTTCCTAATTTGCATCCATGAAAACCTTTTGTAATAATCATTGTGCAAAGAAACACTCACTCACTACGTTAGTCCTTGTGATGTGTTCAGTCTACTCCCACTTACCTGTCCTCTGAACTCACTGAATGTTACCACCATGCAAGAAGACTTGAAAATAAATAAATAAAAGCAAATCCCCATCACTTTCAGAGAGGCACCAAAGTGTTGAAATGAATGTAATCAGCCCCATGTATCATCAGGTAAGATCCCTTCCCCTAGTCCAACAAATGTAAAACATAGCCTCTATTTTCCTTTCAAATAAGGGACACTGAGAGTAGCTGGAAGGTTTGGGTGACTGGAAACAAGACATTAAGGCATTCATCTATAAAATGTCATTCAAATTCAGACCAGATCATTCTTAAATGAAAGTCACTACCATGTGATGACTGTTCAATGAAGTCTCATATTCTCAGACATCCACATCACAGAAACTGCCGTCGCAGTGGTAGGTAGCTTCTGCAAAGACAAAGGACTGCATAGCCTGGATAACTACAATAACCCCTAGTGTTCTGAATGTTTCCCTGGCTGTGTAAATCAGGGCTGAAATACACTAGCAGAGTAGTTTGTGGAAAGTTGCATTTTTGCTTGTTGTGTTGTATCCGTACTGGGGATAAACACAGGGCTTTCAGTCTCACAGGGCTGTCAATCTGTCATCTTCCACACACTCTGAGAACAGGTTTTGCCTTTTAAAAGAAAGAACACTGTGAACAGAAACTCACCATTAATCAAGTCTTATTTCTCCACGTGGAGGAAAAAAAAAAAAAAAAAAAAAAAAGTCAAGTCACCATCTCCACAATTGGAACTCTATTCCACTTCACAAGCTGAGGGTAAAGAATATAAAGTAAAATCAGAAAGTTTGTCCTTAGAGGGAAGATAGAGAAGCGCTCAGTTCTCTGTGTGGGATATGATGGTCTGTGGAAGTTGAATAAACTGGTACAATACACAATGCTATGACTCACAGTGCTGGATGGAAAAGCACTGTATGCTATCCATCAAAAATTCGCTTCAAGACAATCCTTAAAACTTTGAACACAGCAGGATTAGAAGATCACAAACCTCTCTGGAATCTGTGCATGCTGCTAGGCACTCTACCTGCCTTATAGCAACTGTAGCTATAAAAAACTCTTCGTGTGTTAACATGATGTAAATTAATGAGATTACTTATAATTTATGACTGGATAGGTAAACTTCCACTTTGTGATCCAAAAGACATGCTGAATTACGATAGTATAAGCCAATAGAATAACCCATCTTCTCCAGGCATCAGAAATGCATATTTCATTGTAAATCCTGCATGACTCAAACCCCTGACAGTTTATGATTAAAAAATTACAGTAAAAATAATTTTAAGTGCTTGCTAACAATATATTTTTAATCATTTATTACTGACAACCCCCTCAGAGATCTATACTACATACATAAAACAATAATTAGTGTAGGCAAAAGCAAAGACTAATTTAGAGAGGTATTGTCAAGAATAACTTTTGGAACTTAAAGCTTGACACATTTTTAAAATTAAGTTGACTAGTCATTGAAATCCATTATGAGGCAAAGTGTTGGTTAAAGACAGATTCTTCCAAAATAAAGATTGAATGCCTTTTTAGGCTTTGGAACTTGGTGACTTAATACATGACATTCTTGCATGACACTGTTTGGTCTGTGTTACACAGAAACCCCAGAAATGATCCCTCTTAGTGGACCTAAAAACGAAATCTTGAAAAATTGTCAAATTTAAGGGCAATTTGTATTTTTACCAGTATGTGTGTTCTACTTTTTTTTTTCTCTTACAAATGCTTTCTAAAATGTCCTCAGAAAATGCTGGGGGGGGGGGGGGGGGGGATTTATGAGATATGGCCCAATTTGGCAAGCCATTATCATCCGGCATGATGAATGAGGCCCTAATTTCAGTGGGACTATTCACAATACCACGTGGAGAGCCAGTGTTGCTCTACAGAACTCTCATTGATTACATAAAGAAAACAATAAAATGACTAGACCTCAAGTGCTATAAAATGCATCATGTGAGAGCATTGAAAACTAGGGGGATTCTCTAATCTTTCTGGTACAGTAATTTGTAGATGTTACTTGTAACATCAAATGTGAAAATGTATGTAGAAGTGAGATTTTAAGCAGGATATACTCTTTATTAAATGAAATATTTAGCAATATGGAATTAACAATTCTAATCATAAATGCCAGGCAACCTCTTTTGATCTGCTACTGTAGCTAATTACTCCAGTGGGAAAGGAAACAGGGAAAGGGCATTTCAGCTGTGCAAGGACAGGTTTTCTCTGAATCTATATTTTGCCCAAATAAAACATGTAGTTAGATAGAGTTCATGAGACTCTTAACCCTTCATCTGTAGGAATTGGAGAGTTTCTGATAATTGTTACCTTTTTCTTGCTGCAGAATAGAACAGTGATTTCCTCCAAGACTAACATCATTTATATTTATAGTTTTCTTCTTTTGTTCTATCACTGTCTATAATCTCTTCTGGGAAAATTATTTAATGATATTGTTGTTTTAGTGGTGCTATCTCTCTAGTGCTGTCATTATTGTGGTACCATGTAGTCAAGAGTCATTAAGTGCTGGAACTCAGGTGGGCACTGTAAAAGATATAAACCTCTCACTGGGATGCCAAAAGCAACACTAACCTTCCAAATTCTTGTGAAAATGACCTAAAAAATAGTTCGGAATTTCTTGGAGACCAAAATCTTGCTGACTATGAAAGCCTCAAGATCACTGGAAGTTACTATGATACACTTTTTGGGTCAGATTCATCCTTAACCACCTCTTGGAGGTGTCTGAGCCTAGAAGAGAATTCTGCCTTTCTTCTCTGGAGGATGAATGGACAAGAGGGGAGAGGAGTAGACTGGAATGTTGAGAAAGACAGGCTGCAGTCCTACAGGCTGTCCTAGTTCTCCTGGAATGTTTTTGATTCACAAAGCTAATAAGCTGATAAGCTACACGGTCCCGAGCTCAAGGTAAAAAATGGCCAACCCTTAGATGGGAAGACCTCTTTGCAAACTATATCAACACTATTGCTGCTATCAGCTCTACAAAAATGCGGGGCTCCTGTTTGAATCCAAAATGCCTCTACCCAGAGGAGATGGCATTCCAGGAACAGGATAGGATAATGCACAGTACAACAATAAGATGTATAGATCCAGTCATTGAACGTGGAGAAACTACCCTCTTGTAGACGAAAGGAAGCTCCATAATCACATTTCAGTCCACAAGTAAATATTGCTGAGAATCTGAGAACCATGATTTGTCTGAGGGAAGTGGCAACTGCAAGAAGGTAGGCAAAACAAAGGATGTGTGAAGGCTTATTTACAGCACATAAAAGGATAATAATGTAGCATGATATATTTTTCATAGGTGGTGAAGGCTTGCATTGGATTTTCCATAAGTATTTCTGAACTGTTCTCCTGTCCCATAGTCTGTCGTTGTTGAGATAAAATGGACAGTAATATAGATCAGTTGAGTGAGCGATAAGCATGATAATAGAAAGTCACCCTTGTAAAAAAACACAGCCAAACTCATTATAAAAGCTGCCAGATTATTCTACATAAAATGTACTGACATCTCCCTTGGACCTGACATTAAATTGAAAAGAATTTCAGAATCCAGAAGAAATATATATTTTAAACTAAAATGAACCACAGTGACAGGTAAAACATTTTTGTAATACAAATATCTATGTGAACTCTCTTTTCAGGAAACAACAAATTCTGTAACAAGTTTCCAGGTAAACCCCACCAATTCCACTCTGCAAAGTTTTTACTTGTCAACACTCTCCTGACACTATTTAAATTATTATTAAATTTATTACAGTGTCTTGCCTCTGTACTGTCTTTCACAAAGCTTCTTCCTCCAAGTTTTCTGATTTATTCCCTAAATCCTTATTCTAGAGAAATACCTGAAATATTTCAGGTATTACACAGCTTAAACTGGATTTAAGAAATATATGTTTTAAATTTAGAACTAAAAAAAAAAAAAAAAGGAAAAGAATAACTTTACGCATGACTCCAACATCCTGACTCCTGACATACAGCAATTCAGAGTGAGTCACTTGCCATCCTGCAAAGACAAAGTATGGTAATTCAACTGCCAATAAACTCTTAGGGCAGAAGTTAACCTACTTTGGGTAAGATATATACACATCTATTCTTGGAGTAGGTAGCCTTTTCCATTTTAGTAGCTTATTTTAAAAACTGGGAATTTGAAGAGAACAGTTCAGCTCTGAAATGAAGGAACATAAAAGTGGAAACTCAGGGTTTTATGGTAGATATCTGAAAGTCACACTGAAATCTTGGAGGTAAAGTACATGGCACTGAGGCAGCAATATTCTAGGAGAAACCAGAAAATAGCTGTTGGACCCCAGAGACAAAGTCTTTATGAGATTGTGAGATTTATCTGATGAGACTTTCCACTTTGGAAGAGAAGTTTAGTAGTGTCTTATGAAAGACTGTTCTAATACAGAAAGCTTTTGTGGAATGACATGAACAATCATGATATGAGATGTCAGTTATGACTTGTGAGTCTGCTGAGTATGTATTAATGTAACTTGATTAATTTCCCTTGAGGATAAAATCTGCCTAAAACTATAGACAAGATGGCACCCATGAATTTTTAGCAATCGTTTCTGCAAAAGTATCTTCAGAGCATTAAAAATTGCTCGGTTTCATATGAGGTGAAGAAAGAATTCAATATCTATTCCTCTGTTCTTTGAGAGGCCATATATTTCAGTCCCAGCAGACAAATTTACATGGTAGACTGAAGAAGAGAGGGCTATGCTTTTGTTCAGCATCTTTCCCTGCCCTGCTGCAGCTAATGACAGAAAACTGCTGCCAGACATGACCTCTCCTTTTCAGTTGGGCTGTCACTGATAAGTACTATTGCTACAGGTATTAAGTATACATACCTGGGCCCCAGTTTTGCTTTCACTTGGTAGTCAGTGAGGTTGCAAAATAAATGTGAGTATAGCATTGGGCTTGAAATGACTTTAATCATATTCTTGTTCCCTTGAGTATGGACTGATTGCAGATTCCAATTTTCATTCCTGGCTATCATTAACATTTTTGAAAGTAGACTTGAATCATACTGGGCTTCCTGAGCTGCTTTCTTATTCAAATCATAGCCATCCCTTGGTTAACAGCAAGAACTTGAATATATTCTTTTTTAATGGATAAGTGTGCCAGAGGAATGGATGATATATATATATATATTTATTTATATTGTCACTTACTCCTGCTTGTTTATGCTCAGGGTTGTTTTCTTTAGATCATTTTAAATTCAGGCAGTTAATTTCCAATTAAGAAGAAGAAGTGGAAACGTAAAAATTTGGCTTTCATAAAAGAGTTTTGAATACACTACTGTAACAAAAACAATTATTACAGGGAGAGTAATTGCTCTCCTCTAAGCCAAATCTAGGTGTTTTTTTTTTGTTTGCTTGTTTGTTTTCCAGTAACAACAGGTTTTGAAGTAATCGATACTGGACATTTATGACTGGGTAAGCCAAACAAAGTCACCACCAATCCCAGCAGACAGGTTAAACACTCTCAGGTACTTAAAAGTAATTTCTGATTTATAAGCTTTATTTGTCTAATTTCAAGGTTTGCTCAAATAGGTCTTCTTTCAGATGAGAGTTCAGCAATGTATCGAATATCTAAGGGTAATCACAAGAATACTACTTCCATTAAGGGAAGGAAGACTGAATTCACAATTTATTGTACTCCTAAATAATTAATTTGCCTCCAAGGTCCCTTAATAAACTGATCACTGGATGCAGCACAACTGGACATAACAGCATTGTGAAAGGTCTTGAGGCTATAGCCATCTTGCATTATTCTCCCCAGATGAATCACACTGTTCAAATGAAGTTTTCAAATTTTTGTTGGTAATGGGGTGAGAGTTTGACATTTATAAATGCATTGCTGATGTCTGTTTTGTATGAGGTGCCTCCTTTGTGACCTCACAATCATTTAAACCTTGTAAAAAAGAGCCTATGAAAGAGAGATGTAAGTGTTTCCAGGCCTACCACTTGACAACTCTCACAAAGTGTGTGCTCTTTTAAGATTCTCAAGAGGAAATTACTCAGCTCTGCATTTCTCTTTATGTACAAAAGTACAAAATATTGCAATGTTGCTTGTGCCAATCGCAACATGGTAAGAGCAGATAAAATCTGAATGAAAATTGCAACATGATTTTAGATGGTGTTTATTTTACTTTCAGCTTGTTCCTTTTATCCATTAACTTTTTACAAGCATTCTACTCCCTGAATTTTAAATGTGCATTTTCACCTAATTAAGCCACAAATATATGCAGATTTACCTAATAAGGGAACAGAAGCAATACTGTGTAATTTATACTTCTGATCACAGCCAATGATTTAGCCCAAAAAGCCTCAGCTAAAATGATCGTTCTAGTTGGCCATCTATTTATTATCCTTTTACTTTCTTTTTTTCTTTTTTTTTTTTTTTTTTTTCTGTTAGCTTCTAGTTTTCACTGCATCAGATTAACACCTGCAAGACCTCATACAACTCAACTGTTCTTTACTGTTGGATCTCCTTGTCTTTTGTACTTCAGTGGCAACACATGCCCTAAGGCCATCTGTCCATTTTTCTCCCAAGTTCTTATGAATCCTTGAAAGGCATACCGAGTGCCCTTTTGGAGTTGTTCCAAAAGCTGAAGGAATGCCTTCAGCTGAGTTCAAGCTAAGCTTTAATGTTGTGGACTTTAAAGCTCTACATGCTTTCAAATGATTGCAAGCAGCAGGTACAGGTATGCTAATCTAAAAATAATTGACTAATCAGTGCAGAAATGCAATGTACCTCTGCAAGTCCTCAGAAGCTTCCTAAGTCTTGTTGGCATCTTCCCCAATGACACAAAATGAAGTTTTCCCCCTATGGTTCTGATGAGGAATACCATCATGAAGCTGTGAGGAAAGGCATGGGGTAAGAAGAGTAGTAAAAGGCTTCTAGGTAATGTGGGAAGAGGCATTTGCTTAAACCCGTACATACACAAAATGTGCTGCAAGAGCTTATTTGAAAGTAAACAGTTCTAAGGAGCTTAATGCATTCATAATCACTGTTTGATACACTGTGCTTCACCTTCCAGAAGCTTCCCAAAGACGAGTTCCCAATGGCCCTTGCATTAATGGACTAGCATCTTACAGGATCGAATCTTACTAGCATCTTACCCTACTTGAATAGAAACACTTGCAGAACAGTGCCTTTGATGTTTAGGCAAACTCAGACGTCAGTTTCTTTCTGGGTTGCACTCTGACATAAGAAAGGCATTGTACAATGTAATTTTGAAGGGATGGAATTCAGTAAAACAATTTATTTCAAAACAAGACCATGCTTCACTCCTTCTTGAAGGCTATTCCCATGCTATATTTCAGTTGTCAACTATTTTGTCTGCTCGAAGGAAAAATAAGACGGAATTTGGTCAATAATAGGGAATGTACTCTTTTCAAAAAAAAAAAATCACAGGCCATTTTTATCAAAACCACAGAAATGACAAGCAGAGCAAAGTAATATTCAGTCTTTGGATAAAGAATGGAAAATTCTAGCCCAAAAGGTGAATATTGCTGAGAATGATGGTCAAGTAAGAACAGGAGGTTTGGGACAGGAAATGCCACAGAGCTCTCTTATAATGACACGAACCTGTCACTAAATCTGCAGATGGGAAGCTGGAGAATGCATGCAAGAGATGCAGAAGTGCCCCTGGGGATAGAGAGTCACTGGACAATTCCCTTGTTGCATGCCTTGTTCCCACCATAAACCACAGGTAGCTAGATGAACATGTGGTGCTCCCTGAACAAGCTATTATCTTACTCCATCTGTGCACATGCAATACGCAGCAGTGAAGCAATCCCCAGCCTTTTTAGACCCTCTACCTGCTCCACATTTGCATCGAAAAAGCAGCTGTGTGACAGGAGACTGTTCAAAGGCATCAGTAAGACACTCAGCATCGTTTCCTTCTCTCCAGTGATGGTTTGTTATGACAAGGGTATCGGCTGCTGGCTCTCCGTGGAATTAGTATGCTCTAAAAAAGCCTCTGTGAGTACCAGGCAGTAAAATAATACATTTAATTGAAATTTGCAGTACATCTTACTGAGATAATTTTTTCAGAAGTGGAAACACAATGAAGACCCTGCTGCGGGTATTATTGGATAACATCAAGAAAACTTGGGTCGATACAATACTCAATTTTCTCAAGGATTTCCAACCTTGAAGAGCCAGATTTTCATGAGGCCTTGATTCTTGTTAGGGCTCACAGAATAAGCAGGCAGATTTTCACAAAGGAAGTGAAAGTACAGAGGGCTGGAAAGTTGGGTGGGAGCAGCAGGATAAGGAGCATCCTTGACTATCTGATCACTTGGCTAGATAAATTTCATTTCAATGTCTCAAAAGCCCCTCACGCTCTAGAACATTTAACAGTTCATGGGGGAAAAAAAAGGGAGGGAGGGAGAGAAGGGGAAATATTTTTGCTGGTTAGGAATATGTATTTTAATATTTTACACACCATGCAAATATCATGGGAAAATACCATGTCAGATAGAAATTCTGTCATATAGTATTGGATTATCGATAATTTATGATGTTATACTGTGAGATGGTGTATTATGCTAGACAGTTGTCAGTCATTAGGAACCAAATTAGATGACAGCCGGTGTTAAAAAACTATGTTATGACGGGCTTAGCAACATCCAAAAGTATAATGGGAAACTTTTAACAGGGAATGCAAAGAAGGTGGAGGCATCTAGCAGAGTTTCAGAATCAAACTTGCTTAAACTTGACACCGATTTATTTGGCATTTTATTTAGAGATCATAATTGTCAGGATAAAGACCATACTTTCCTTAATTTCCAAATATTCCTTGAGATGAAGGGAAAGGCATTTCTACGAGCCCTTTGTGTCTTTTTGCTGTTACATTTGGCATATAAGGCGTTACCTTGGACAGTTTCTAAATGTCGTTCAAGAGGTAATATATGTATGCTTTGATCTTAATTGAAAATGCAAAAAACAGTGAAACATTTAGAGCTCTAAAAATGTAAAAGCTGGAACAAAAATAAATCCACTCATGTCATATAAGATAAAAATGATGTCTAACCTGATATGTAAGTTAAAATATTTGTCAGGGTGCCAAGTACATTAGAAGGCACATAGAGCAGAACTGTGCATAATATCTCAGCAGATACGTACCTGGAAGAGGAGTGGGGTCACGTGCGCATCACCCATACCTCTCAAGCTTGAACTCTCTACTCAAGGAAAGAATAGCAATCAAAATCCTCTTTGTTGTCTTTTAATAGGAACGTGAGCAGCGGAAAAGGTTAAAATCCCAGGGGACTCCCGCTGGCAGATAAGGAAACTATGTGGATAAAGCACAGGGGGAGCGTGCTTCAACACAACCCTTTGCCACAGGCCCGACCAAGGGAGCAGAGAGCTGGTACTGCACGGCCTTGCCAACAGTATGGATACAGCTATCGGCAGTACTGGTCACCGGGGTAACCTGCTGCAAGGTTATGGGGAGGCCGCGTTGGTCCTCCTCTTCCCCTGACCTCCTCAGCTACCCATGAGTTGTCTGGCTGGCATTCATCTTTTACAGTGTTAGCTGCATGGCTCCCAGCTGGAGCTAACCCCATCAGACACACACACACACAACAGGACAACACCAGATACACATGTACTCCCCCACCACACACAAGGAATTTGTTTTCCTTAAAAATTTCCACAGCAATCATGATGCAGCCTAATGCATGGGAAGCAGGGCCAGCACACTGCTTTTCTTTCACCTTGCTCAGAAGAATTTCCCGTGTTTACTTGCAACCAGCACGTGGCCCATCCTTCCTGAAACACTGGCTGTCACGAGATCTGCCTCATGAAATTCCCATCCTAAGTTCAAACAAAGAGCCAGTGTTCACTAAAGCATATAATTTTGTATTTTACAGTAAGCATGCAAGTTTTTGGCCACTCCACCCAAATGAAGTACAGAGGTTTCCAGCTGTAGAGGTGGAGAGGTGGAAGAGTTTTTGTTTGTTTGTTTGTTTGTTTTGGGGGTGTGCTTTGTTATACAAGCTACCACGTACTTCAAACTGCTGTTTAACTTTTTTTTTTTTTTTTTTTTTTTTTTCCCCTGCTGTGAAAACATGAAGGTTTGCAGGGTTTTGAGTCAAAACCTATCAGTTGCCACACAATGGCTGGAAAGGATTTGGAATCACAGCAAAACCTTTGATGAACCTGGATTGAATTTCCAGTTTGCAATAAAACCTGCAAGTTTCCAGTGGTCTCGGGTTCTGTTGCGAGCATTACATAGCACCTCTAATTACCAGCTGCTGTGCAAGAGAAACAAAACAAAACAAAAAAAAAAAAAAAAAAAAAAGAGAAAAACTCATTAAAAATAGGTTTAAAATTTTTGAAGGAACTCATACTCTGTCAAAGAAAAATTCCAGCCCTGGCGTCTTTACCTGTTAGTCCAAATGCTTTCTGGGTGCACGAGTTGCACAGCTGTGAGACACGGAGCGGGGCCTTTGTGGCATCGCGGACCCCGAGTCTGGATGTGGCGGGGAGATCCTGCTTCACCGCACGCGGGTGCCGGAGCCGTCTATCTGCGTGTAGACCTGTCGGGAAGGTCAGCTTTTCGCTACACGTGGATATAACAGCGCAAATGGCGGTGCTGTTAATTACAATTTCACTTCCGATCAACGAGACTTTACTGGCACGACGAGCCAGGCGAGTGTTGCCAAAGAGAGGGGAGGGGGGAAAAAAAAAATAAAAATAACAAAAATCCCGGCTGGAAGACAGAGCCAGACTGCTCGATGCACGGCAATAACGCTACGCGCTCTGAGGCGTTTTTAGAGGCAGGAGCAGCAAGCGAAGCCGAGCGGGGGCTGCAGGACCCCGCACGCCGCGCCCGGGACGACCCGGCGCCGGCCTTCCTCCCCTCGCCTCCTCCTCCTCCTTCTCCGGCGGCGGTGCCCGATCCGAGCCGTGCCGAGGAAAGCGGAGCCGCTCCGCTCCGCTCCCAGCCGTGCCGAGCCGCTGCTGCCCCCCGCGCCTGCAGCAGGAGGCGCTGCCGGGCGCCGCTCCGCCCGCTCCGGGGCTGCGGGGCCGGAGTCCCACGTTCCCCCTGCCAAGTGCCGGGGAGCGGGGGCTGGCCGTGCGCGCTCGGCTCCTCCCTCCCTCCCCGCTCGCCCAGCGGCAAAGTAACTCCGGAGCCGGAGCCGGAGCCGAGCCGGCGCTGCCGCCGTCGCTGCGCCCGTCGCGCCGCAGACGCTGCCCCGAGCGGGCGGCCCCGGGGCCAGCGGGCGCCCCTCGGCGCGGGGCTTTCCCGACCGGCGAGGCCGGGGGGAGGCCGGGGGGAGGCCGGGCCGGCTCCGCCCGCCCGCCCGCCGCGGGCTGGGGCAGCCCCGGCCGCTTTGGGAAACTTCTCGGCAAGTCGGCATGGGCAGGGGGGCCGGCGCCGCTCTGCTGCCGCTGCTGGCGGCGCTCGCCCTGCTGCTGGCCGGCTGCTCACCAGCGCTGCCCGGGGCGGCCCGGGCCCAGCTCTCCGCAGGTGAGTCGCCGCTCGGCGCCCAGGTGAGGGTGCCCTGGGGAAAGGAAGGGGCCGGGGGCCGCGGGAGGCTCGGCGCCGGGTCGCGGCTCCCGACGGCGGTGGAGCTGCGGAGGATGCCCCCGTCCCCGTACACCCCCCTATTTCTCCCCCCGCCGCCCTGTGGGGTGCAGCATGGAGGGATCGGGGATCGGGCGCCTTGTAAAGTCGCCCTCCGACCTTCCTCCCTTCTCCTCCTCCTCCCGCCGCGGCAGCCTCCCAGGTGGCGGCGGGGCCGGAGCTGCCGCCGCCCCCTTCCCCCGCCGAAACTTTTCCCGGCGCTTCCCCGCGGGGCGCCCCCTTTCCTAAAAGGGGATTTTTTTTTAAAAAAAAGGACAATAATAAAAAATAAGAGAACCGCGTTGGGAGGGAAGGCGGCGTGCGGGGCGGCGTCCGTTTTGTTTGAAAGCCGCGAGTTTCTCGCCCCTTCCTCCCCTCGGGTCTGCGGGATGAAAGCCCGGGGCACTGGGCTGGGAACGGGGGGGGCTGCGGCCCCGGGGTTGGGACGCTGGGAACGGGGGGGACCCCGGGACAGAGCCCCCGGGGGGAGCAGGGGGCACGGGGCGCCCTGTCCCGGAGCCCCCCGCCGCTGACGGTGGCCAGAACCCGGCGTCGGTCCCCGTGGGGCTGTAGCGTGGGCTTGTGTCGCTCCAGCGTGGCGTGGAGCAGCCCGAAGTAGACTTCAGGCGCTTTCCCGTCTCTGTTCTTGCTCTTTTTTTGTTAACAGTACTCGCTGCTGTGCCGGGCGCATCAGTCGGACAAGCGTGTGCATCTCTTTAATATCGATAGGAAAGCTTGAGCTCGAGAACCGCCACTAATAAAAGTATCTAGGCTCGTGAGACTTGGAAGAGCAGTTTTCATAAGGGTTTTCATAAGGGCTGATGCATAGTTTGGAGGCTGCTTTTTTTCCCCCTGATCCTATAAATTAATTTTTAATTGAGAAGTTTGAGATGTGTCACTGTCAATTAAGAAATGTGCTGAAGCAATAAGGTAAATTGGGCTGCTCTGAACAGATTACATCCCTCCTGTGTGGCTGACTTTGGTGCCTATAATTCGGTGTCTGCGTATCAGAACCGTACAATTACGTAAGCACCTACAAGGCTTTTACCAGGGGAAGGGATGCGTACCATGTATGATGTTGGCACACTTCAGGAGTAGCTAAAATAAAAGGTTCTGAAGCGTTGACATCTCTTCATTCAAAACCACACTGAAATCAGACCAGTGATTTTGCTTTCTGTAACTTGTCAGGCTAATACAAGTTTTTGTTCACTGGTGGAAGAAGAGTGGGAAGTTCTGATAACTTACATTGTCCATGGTATTTTATGCTGAGAAGCATAAACTCTAGCCCTTCTTGGAGTTGAAAGTACAGAAAGTCAGGTTAATACCTTGGGGTGTGTATTAAGTAAGCTGAGAGGAATGTTCAGGATCATTCTGACCAGAGTAGGTGAAGCTTGTCAAAGAGTTGAACAATTGTATCTAGGAAACATGAGATTCATTTTTTTTTTTTTTTTGTGCAGCATGTCAGCAGCTACAGACTGCCGTTCCTATTACTAAATATCAAAAATACTGATGTGTTGTGCTGGTCAGAGGCTTATTAATTACAGGCTTGACTGGACTTTCTCGAAGGTTTGGAGAAATGGATTTGTCGGTAGCTGATGCTTCCAGTGTGCTCAGTTTAGGTAAGGTATGATGACTGGACACTTACTAAATACATTCAGTAAACACATGTAGAGCGATGCCTTACTGAACACTTGCTTATGATCTTGGTTTGAAGGCTCTGAATTTAATAATTGCTACAGACTTTGGTTTTGTTACTAAATTGGTCCCTGAAGCAGTTTTGTATTTTTTTCCTCTCCCTGTTGATTAGACTTCATCACTCTGTTAGTGGATGCAGGACACATGGTTGGGGTTTGTATGTCAGTTCCAGTGAGGGCCTCGCTCTGGTATACAATCTATATAGCCAGCATATAGGAGCATTTGTGTTCCTCATAGCAATCTTCTGTTTTTAACAGGAGTACTGTTTTTCAGGCATCTTCATTTGACTGTCTTTCCGTCCTCTCCACCTTAATATAAGAGCATGTGGGTTTCAGTGTTAAATGTAACCTAACTCATTTTCAGCTTCCTTTCTTATTGTTGGCATTGTAACAATTTAAAACATTGTTAATTTTTCTTGCTTATTAATGGGGATATTAGTTCAGTCTGAACCTTTCACAAATCTGTCTGTCTTGCTTTAATTAGTTTTTTATTTCATTTTTATGATGCTTTGCACCACACTCTGAACAGTGGATGTTGGCTAGATCCAGAACTCCCCATGTAAATTTGGATGTGTTTGTTAGGTGTCTAATTGAATGCCAGAATTCAGGCTTCTTGAAAGTTGGCCATCCTCAAAAGCATGTGTGTGCTGGTTGTTAGCTGCTCCGTGAAAGCAAATGAGAAGGCGAGAGGAGGAACAGAAGCAAGCTAGGAAAAGGAACAAGATGCATCTTGTAATTTGTTGCTGTCTTAAAAATTGTACTTGTGTGTTATCTCCGCCCCCTTTGCACACAGTTGAAATGCTGTCTTTTCCCACAGGTTTCAAAAGCAACACTCAAGCAGCTCCTCTCTGCCCACCCCCCGCAAAACCCAACCATAATCCACAGTGTCATATTTTTCTGGTCTCTGTACATTGTTTCTTTACACTGCCTCTTTCCCTGACCCTTCAACTTGGGTGCGTGCCTGTCAGAATCTAGGCCAAAATGTTTTGGCAGCACGTACTTTGTTGAAGTCTGGCTATTCCTTATATAGCACCTCCTTTCATCTGTAACTCCTACAGTTCGATAAAGAACAAGTTCAGCTTGTTTTCACAACTTGATAATTTTAAGCTTATACATTTTTTTGTTAATATTATTTTTAGCAATTTGCGTGTTTTTAAATTTTGGAAAAAAAACATTTTTTTGGTAAATGCTGCCGGCTTGACAGCTAGCTGGTAGAAATATACTTTGCACTGCCTCAGACAGTATCTGTGAAAGTTTTTTTTTTTTTTTTTTTTTTTTTTTAATATTAAGTGAAAGATGCAAAGATAAAAATTCTGGAAGTGAGTCAGCCTACCTGGAGTTATTTAACTGTGTGGTATTTCACAGTATAGGGATAATTAAGCATAAAAAGGAGGTATGTATGTTTTATAAGTTCAAGCCCTTTATGAGAGTAGTTATTCCTCAGACTTTCTCAGGCAAAGTAGTTATGGTATCACAAATGAACAGGCAAGAGTAAATATTTCTGTTTTAATCTTTTTTTCATTGATAAAATAGACTCTCTCTCTCTCCCAAAGACAGAATATAAGTAACTCAGAAATTTGACATTATGAAGCAGGAGATGTTACTTTTTCTTTTTTTTTTATAAGGATTTTGTAGTTTGATACATTTATATACAGAGAAATACACCAACATACCAAAGTATGTACATCTGTTTTTTATATATGTGTAATCATGTAGAAGAAATTAAGCATGTTTTGAAAATGCTTTTAAATCCTCTTAAGTAATTGAATTAACCTTTTGCTGTCAGAATGACAAAAGTTGTAGCCACGTTCAAGAATAAAATGACTGAAGCAATTAGCATATGATATACAGGACATACTTGTGCAGGTAGGCGTGTATGTATAAGAGACTTCTCAGTAGCTTTTTTTCCACCAAGCTGTTAAAATGTATTGACAAATTATATGGATGATGAGTGGAATTAAAAGCAAACTTATTTTATCACTTCCACCCCCTCCTTCCCAAATGTTTTACTTTTCTTTATGCGTTCATCTCTCTTCTGTGGTAGAGATCCCTTGTAGAGAACACCTGTGTGTTCAATTATAACATGTTCAATTATAACACGTGTATTAATTTTCAAAATGGACCTTGTGAAAGTGGGGTTGAAATCACCCAGAAGACACAGACCCAAGAAGTCCCGCTTAGTCCATTTTGCCTGAGAAATTATTGTAGGCCTTGATAAGTTAATGTAAACAGTACATCTTAAACCAAGTAGCTGTCTTGCCCTTACTTAAGATCTACTTAAGATAATTCAAGAATGAGGTGAGGTGAAGGGTGAAGAAACCTACACGGGTTCAGGCAGAGGTCCACCTAGCCCAGCTTCCAGTCTGATGGCAGGCACTTGTGAGAGTGATATGGGCAAGGTGAGTGATTTTGGATGGATACTGTGACCGCAGAGACAATGTGTTGGTATTTAATGTCATTAAGTGGTTTCTTGTAACCACAATTGTGCCTAATAACATCTTCAGCCTGTATCAGTTTTAGTGTTCACATCACAGAGTAGAAAGGAATCTACATGTTTTATGGAAAAAGCTATGGTCTTTTTTTTCTTTTTTTTTTTTTTTTTCTTTTTTTTAACTTACTAGTTTTGTTTAATGTCTTCCCATCTTGTATTGAAAGAAATGGTTAATAATGGCTCCCAACTTACCTTCTTCATGCCACACAGGATTTTGTAGTTTTACAAACTCTCTCAACTATTCATTTTGTAGTCTGAAAAGTCCAGTTTTAACTGTTTGTACCATTCTACCTCATTTTTTTTTTCCATCCTTTACCAGCTTTCTCTTTCTTTTCCAGTTCTAAGTTCTACTGCATTGCTTAGAGTGTCCAAGACACAGCTGCCTGATGGATTTATATAGTCCTTAGTAATGATTTCTGTTCTTACCCGTATCATAATCATTCCTAGCATTTTATTTTTATTTTTTTTATTTTTTATTTTTGGCCATTTGGACCATTCCTGGTTGGGAGCTGACACTTATATGCAATTGTCTGGTTCATTACTGACGAGCTGAGATTGTGTGGTTAAATGATGGTCTGTGTCAGAGTCAGCAGGAGCTCCTGGGAGGGGGAAGGACCTTAACCAACCCTTTTTTGCGGGGAAAGAACTCCTAAACAAGGCTCTTGAAGACCCCTTGGCCTCTTGTTGGTGTTTGGGAGAGTTAACCTGCTTAATGCTTGCCACTACGGTTTGTATCCTTCTGAAATGCTGTTGATACAAGTGAGCTAAAGAGACTTTATCCTCTTATGTGGAAGTGTTGGCAATATTTGGATTAAAAAGCAGAGATATGGAACAGTGGTACTTCATGCTCTGGAGTCTTATGATGTCTCTGCATGACCTCCTTAGCTGGAAGACCTTTCAGTCATCTCACTCCTCAGGAGCTGGGTACATTTCCAAGTGTCAGCTTTGTTTCACATTAGCATACATTTTGGGGAAATCCCTACTCTTCCTTTTTCAACTCAGATCTCATTGAAAGTGTAATAGGAAGACTCCAAAACTATTACTTTACTCCTGATAACCTAGTCAGTGAGGACAAGGCCCATGTTTTCATGTGCTAATAGGATCCCATATGTCATAGTTTATTATTGTAATGGAAAGATGCCTTTGTAGTGCTGCTCCCCGAAGTGTGCAGTGGGATTTGGAGCTTCATTTACAATCTGATGATCCCATTAAGCCAATTTAAGTTACTGCTGCCACAGAGAGGGGCATTTCCATCTCTTGAATACCTCTTAGGTCTTTGTGCAGGATCTGGCCACCATGCGGTCAGTGAGTGAGTTAATTTAGCTCTATGTGAAGCTTCTTGGATGAAAGATGGAGTCTGGGATTAGTATCCTTTTGATCAGTGAGTTTAGCAGTCTTGAAGATGTGGCACCTCATAAATCTGGTGTATGGGAGGATGAGGGGCAGTGGTAGGGATGGTTCAGTTTGACAGCTAGCTGCAGTGGCAGTGTGGCTGGGGTGAGTTGAACCTGTGCTGTCTTCAGAAGGTTGGCTCTGGGCTGTGCTTTCTGCCCGGCACTTCATTCACCCAAGCAAGAGGAAGGAGGAGGCCAAGGGCACGAGGCTGCCGTGGCGCTCCCTGTGAGGCTGCAAGAGTTAGGCTGGGTGAAGGCATTTGGGGCTGCTGTCTGGCTGACTGCATGCATGGATGACATGGTATTCATGTTTCCTTCCCTGACGTGCGTCTTTGAATAAACTGGGCTTAAATGTGTTCTCTCATTGTAATAGATAGATGTCATTTATTATATAAATGTGTAAGCAAGAAGTGGCTAGTTAATGGCATGTAACAGAGCGGGTGTGGTGGCAAGCCTAGTGTAGATGGTGTATAAGACTTACAGAAGATAACACCTAGATACTAGGCTAGAATTAGATGATGTTATGACATCCAATTTAGGGTGCAGCAGAAACCAGTTTAAAGCCCTGTTCCACAGTCTTGCCTTTTTCCCTGTGTGATCTGTCCTTCCCTTCTCCTGTGTGGGCTCTGGTGAGTGACCTGCTGCCACAGCAACACACAGTGACTGCCCTTCCTAGCTGCTTCTGGCTGCATGGGGCTGTGAGTAGTTTGGGGTGTTTAAGTGGGAGTGCCCATTACACACATGCATGAGGCTGGAAGAGGAAAAACACCCATGGTTTCTGCAGGCTGAGGGTGCTGGTAGAAGAGTGGTAGATGACATTAACAGAAACTTTGAGCTTATTGCAGAATGGCAGCAGGATCACAGAATGGTTTGGGTTGGAAGACCATCCAGTTCCAACCCCCCTGCCATGGGCAGGGACACCTCCCACCAGACCTGGTTGCCCAAAGCCCCATCCAGCCTGACCTTGAACACCTCCAAGGATGGGGCATCCACAGCTTCTCTGAGCAACCTGTTCCAGGGCTTCACCACCCTCCTGAGTAAAGAATTTCTTCCCTATATGTAATCTAAGCCTACCCTCTTTTACTTTAAAGCCATTACTCCTTGTCCTGTCACTACACCCCATGAGAGAGTTCCTCCCCAGCTTTCCTGTAGGCCCCCTTTAGGCACTGGAAGGTTGCTGCAAGGCCTCCCCAGAACCTTCTCTTCTCCAGGCTGAACAACCCCGAAGACATTACCTTGTGCTGCTTACGGGTGAGCATTGACTATAAGTGACTTTAAACTCCCTAGTTTAAAGCTATGCAAAATACCTAGTTTAAAGTCACCTATATATAGTCTGTGCTTACCAAGTAGTTTGGAGTCACTTAGAGTCTGCATTTACCAGGAAGCTATGTAATTGAAAGTCATGTTTGTATTTCTGGAAGTAATACAATGTATACAATATATAAATATACAATTTATATTTATACAATATATAAATATAAAAACTGATAAAAAGCATACTGAAATATTTTCCCGAACAGGAAGGTATAAGTATTTTGTGAACTTGATGCTGTGTTTTAAAAACAAAAAAGCAACAAGTAAAACAACTCCCTCAACCCCCAAAACATTCACTATGACAAAATAATAGCTGTTTGTGGTGATTTTATTTATTTATTTACTTTTGAAACTACATGTACATGTAACCTCAAACTTTAAAAGCTGGTGTTGGTTGCACCTGAAACTATTTTTAATCTGTTTTTGGCTTCTGAATGTTAAGCTGCTCAATAGCCATGTAAATTGTGGAAATAGTCTTACAGTTGTCAATTTTGTAGAATATATCCACATTTAAGGAGCTTCTTTTAGTTGATTTTTGTATCTTATATATTTCTCTGTAAATGAGCTTCGTTTGTTCAAAAGTACAGAGTAATGGAGTAAAACTTCTGTTGTTTCAAATTAACTGATCGATACTTAAATTTTTAGATTTGCTTTCTGTTTCTGAACTTTGATTTCCACTTAAGTTGCAGTTTTTATTAACAAATCTCTACATGCATTTCAGTTAGGAACCATTTATTTGATCTAATCAAGTCTGTTTTGTGATTGCTGTCACATCCAAATCTTTGCCTGACAACGTTTGCACTTTCTTATTTTAAACAGTAAAAATATTGGATCTAATATATTATGTAATATGAAAACAGTGAACTAGTGGCGCAGAGCTGTAGTGTTTTATTTGAAGGACTGCAGGTAAAAAGTTCTGCCAAGTTGTTGATCAGTGTAATTTCTGTTGGTGTACAAAATGGTCATAGAATTGAGCCTCGACAGGGGTAATGTGTCCTTAAAGCGCTGGGTGAGTGGCAAGGAATTTGAGTCACTCTATTTGTTGAAACATCTTTAATATGTAACTATATTCTGGGGTAACTATGTAGCATGAACATATAGCAGTGAGAACTACTATAAGGTAATAACACGATAGGTAAATGATACAGTAGTCTCTGGCTGACAAACATCTGAGTTTCCTTGTACAGAAAAGATAAATGCTGGCCACTACCAAAAGGAAGGAGGGCCTCCCCAGAATGACAGCCGGCTTTACAACAATAGGGTGACCTTGTACTGCTGTCAAGCAGTGATTTCAAACTGAATAAGCCGTTAGAGCAGATTTATTTTCCTGTAGGTTTAAAACTGGGACTACATCAAGATTTTTTTGCTGGTGTAGCTATACTTGGTAATATGTCTGTGTGTTCCCCCAACATTACTCAATGGTAGACATGGAAAAAACAAACAAACAAAAAGCCAGAACAACAGCAAACCAAGTGTAGATGAGGCCTGAAAGAGATTTGGTCCAGAAATCTGATTATCCGGGGAAAAAAATAATCAGTGTTTTTCCAGCAACATGCATTAACTTTAGCATGTAGAAACTTGCTTAAAGTCAGAAAGTACTGTGCATAGACTTGTTGGGCATTTCTTCTCTCTAGGAAGATTGTGTGTCTTTGGTGTTGGTTGCTGTTTACAGTGCTGCACTGTGTATATGCTTCAGTAAAAGATTCGAGAAACTTCGAAAAAGATTTTGAGAAATTAATTTCTCAAGGATTGGTGCCATGAAAAGATTGAATTCTGTGCTCCATACTATGAATAATGTGAGGTTATTTTTGTTAGCAAGTGTGTGAAAGATTGCACTCTTCAGTTTGCCAGAATGTCATTTACTTCTGCTACCATTTACTAAAAAGATGTGATTACATATATTAATTGGGTAGCAAAAGGAGCCATTTTTCAACTAGCATGTCAGGAACTTAATTCTGCTGAGTTATGAGGCAGTGTTGTATACTTCAAAACCAAGTTCTGCTGCAATTAAATTCTGGCATGTTCATTCTAATTATTACACACTGGTTATTATATTTATATTGAGGTGGAGTTATATGCTTTCTTTTGTGTCCAAACACTTATTCTGTACCAATGAAAGTGACTGATGAATATTAACCAGAAGGAAAAAAAAGTCATAAAGAACAAACATGGTTGTAGTTATGGTGAATTCAGAACAGGTCAGAACAAAAGTTTTGAGTGGTAACTGACTTCTTTAAATCTTCTTTTCCTTTAGTTATTTCTAAATACAACTTGCTTTTATTTGTGAATCCTATAGTGTGATTTAGGATGCCTGTTGCTAATTTAAATCAATAAAGGATTTAAGCAATAACTAAAAAATATATTGAAACACTGAAATTTTAGTATAGCTTATTTTAACTTAACTACAGTGAAAAAATTATAAGACCTAGTTGAGACTTGCCCTGTGGCTATTAGAAAAATTTGATCTTTGATCACTTCATTGTATCTGTATCATCTCTGTGTGGTGTTAGGCTGGAGTAAGATCAAAATGGGGAATGTCAGTTGTTTGGTTCTCCTAGTGTTATTCCATTTGCCCGTTCTTCGTAAATGTAAAGCAGTTATCAAACAAGGGAACGCTGAAGAAATTTGGAAGAGTTCAAAGCAGAGATGAGTTTTCAGTGCTGACTGCCATCACAATACTTAAAATGCTTTGAGAGGACAATTTACTAAAACCTACTAATCCACAATACTGAAGGCAGTTTTATGTTTTGTTCAACTTCTGATTCCTTTGACGACATGCTTTTTATGATTGTATGAGATTTCTGGTGTCTCTTAGATAAGTATGCTGAAATCTGAATGTTGTGTAGGTTTTAAGTGGACTATGAGTAAGCAGATCAAGACAATGTTGTATTAAATTTTCTCTGTTTTTCATATAATCTTTTACAGAGGAGGTAATGGTGTTGGTTTAAAAAATAATAATAATAAAAAAAGGCAAAAAGAAAGCACTTAATCATTCCATAATCTTTTCCCCATGCTCCTGAAAAAAAAGGGGTAGATTCTCATCGATTGCTCTTGTGAGCTTCTACTCGCTTTTGTTATAGTTCTTTTTTTTAATCTCCTTGGTTTTCCTTTTTTTTTTTTTTTTTTCCTGGAAGACTTTAATGGCAATTTTGTGTTTTTTCATGATATAATTGAAGGGAGGCGAGGTATTTGTGATTCTTTACTCTAGAATAGCTAATGAGTATAAATATCATTAGGCTTTTCAGCATGTTAGTATATGTTCCTTCTTTTCACTGCTTAGTTGTATCTCTCTGTTCATGAAAGTGTTTTGTTGCATTCAGTGTTTCAGGCTAGAAAATTTCCATTAAAAGACTTTTCTCACAACAGAAATGTCATAAAGTGCTCTTTTCAGTCTTTTCCTTATTCAATTCAGAGAAGCCAGACAAATATTCCTTTTGTAGTTAGTTTTTACTAGTAATCCATCCTAACCTAGTTTATGAAAGTACTAAAAATTGCAAACTAATTCCTCAGGCTTGCCAGCTCTTCAGCATATGAATGCTGGGTGTGTGTGGTCTTGTTTAGTGCAAAAGGTCTATTTATATTAAGTTTCCTGCATTTGTAAATCTTTGTGGGGTTGGCCTTTCTTTTCCTTGGTACCTTGTCTTTCAAATACTACAAGAAATTATTAACAACTCCCACTCCCAAGAAAAGCCTTAATTTCCATGCTTACATATATAAATCTATAAAGTACTTGCATATATAAATAAGTGTAAAATAAGGACAACCAATTTCCAGGTAAGGGCGAAACCTTTAGTGTGTTATGTTGCATTTCTGAATCAGATGAAACAAAGCTGAGTAATGAAAGGGAACATAATTTCCCTGGTAAACACAGACTAAATGGATGGGTGTAAAATGTAGGTGACTTTTCTGGCTGTGAGTTGGCTGAAACCTGGCAGTGAAAAGTTGTCAAATTATTATTTTTTTAATATTAATATTTTTAAAATAATTATATTAGCAGTTACTGAGTTCAGATACTATTAATAGCCAAGCTGTTTAGCTTATGTTTTTTTCTTTGATAAAGTTAGTTTTCATTCTTTGATACATCCTGCATAAGTGGGAACGTGTTGCATTTCTTAGGTGGTGTGTTATTGTCTTAGTACTTTTTATTTTGTTTGCCTTGAAACGTTGCTTTGAAATCCCTGTATGCTGATTTAGTTAAGTACTACAGGGCAAGCTAACAGCTCTGTCTGAGTCATGTTTCAGGCATGAGGTGCTTCCAGGTCTGCAGTCCTTTCTGGGGTGAGGGAGTTCTTCGCTGTGTGTGTATCCTCTGCCTCTGCAGCAGCAGTTAGCTACCAGGCTCAGTTTTATAGGTTGTTTTAAACATACTGAAGTAGCTGTACTAAACAGCTTTTTTTTGGGGGGTGGCCGTTGTTCCCTCCAGTTCACTTACCCATGTTTTTTGTTTTAGTTTATACTTCAAATGTGCAACTCTTCCGGTGATTTATTAGTGTTTGTGACAACTATTGAACAAAGTGTTGCATTAACTGACCAGCATTTGGGAAGGGCAAAATTATGTTGTTGTTGATGAGAGGCTCCACAGATGTTCTTTATGAGTATCCAGAAAAGGGGAGACTGTACACTACTTTCAAATTGATGGAAACCATGTATTTGAAAATCTTTGGTCTGTTTTATTGGGCTACATGATGAGGCTGTGAACCTGAAAGAGTAGGATTTGTGATTAATAATGACATTTGCAGATCTTCAAAATACTGGAAGAATATGTTGGATGGCTT